>NC_133000.1:68465636-69715636 GCF_048564905.1 Vicugna pacos | reverse complement strand
ACAGGCTGAGATAAAGAGGAGTCAAGAAGGTAGAAACAGGGGAAGAAGTAAGTTATGCCTGATATGCCTCATGGCTAGTAAATTTACAAAAACATCGAAAGAAATAGGCCTCACTGTTTTATTGATAAGATAAAAGTCATGCATCTTCTAAAGAACTATCCGCACAATTGAGTTACCTGGTCCTAAGACAGTCTTTCTCATACAGTGGCCAAGTGCATACACGTCATTGGACCAGATGATTTTATCTCGACTACACTGAAGGGTTTGAGGATTATGACAAAGAATCCTAGATCATCAATTAATCTCCTGCCTCCACAGGCACAATGCTCCCTCCGTTAACATTTGTTTGGGGAGCTTCTCTTTCTCTACTGCCAAAATCCGAGCACAAGTCCATGCTCTTACTCAAGAACAGTGGTCTTGGAAAGAAGTCTTATGTAGGAGGCCGTGGAAATGTAAGTAGAAGAAAGACCCAAATAATGTCCAGGGCAGCAGGGAAACAGGACTTGCAGACGGTGCCTGTTGCCATGGTAAACCCACCTTCCTTTCCCAACCTAATCTCCCTTGATTTGAGAGACAAATTCTTAGTGCTAGCTGAAGCTGATCCCTATTCGGCAAACTCACGGCCAGCATCTCTTCACGCACGTCCTCCCTCACGCCAGCTCCCCACAATGTCGGGGAGCGCTAGGACATGAGACTGTGCCCGTGTGGCTCTGAGCGCCAGGCCTGGTGCTCAGCGGTCAGTCAGGGCTAGCAGTTAGCCGTGGGTCTGATTCGGCTGCTGTCCTGTGAGGAAGTGCTTTTCCCCTTCTTTCCCGAGTGTGTGTAGGACACTGACTGCATAACCAGTTCAAGATCCTCTCTTTTTTAAAAACAGTTTTTTGGAGGAGGCAATCAGATTTATTTATTTATTTAAATGGAGGTACTGGGGATTGAACCCAGGACCTCGCGCATGCTAAGCATGGCTCTACCCCTGACCTATCCTCTCCTCCTCCAAGATCCTCTCTTGAATAATACCTTACGTGTCCTTTGAGCCGAGCCTTACACATGACAAGAAGGTTGGGACTATTGGAATGCTATGATGAAGCGTATTAATCAGGAAACTAAAGAATAAATACGTGGGACACAAGCCATAAAAAATGACCTGCCACTAAAAAGCTCCTCGGCCTTAGGACATCTTTCTTCTTGTTTTGGTTCCACTGTTAGTTCTCCCAGCAGCCTTGTGACTTGGCCAAATTTCTTAATAAGGGTGGACATGTTAATTGCAGAGGGTACTCAGCCCGTCTTCCATCTCAAAGTTGTCTTTAAATTTTATTGATTTCACCTACCGAATTTCTGTCACTTCAGCACTTTCTCCTCCTAATTGCTGTTCCGCATTTCCTTGAAGTGCCAGAAAAACTAATCTTCTCTAATATTAATGCCCTCTGAAAAAAAAAATCTGTTGTAAAAAGATGGTGATAAAATAAAATATGTGAGAGAGACTTTATAGAAATTCTCTGGTTTGGGCAAAGACAGAATCATTCCTGGGTGGAGAATTAACTGGAAGTGTTTCCTAATTGAAGTATTTTGCTGCATGTTTGTGACAAATGTTTTCTGTATCCCTCCCATCTCTGAGGATCTCTTTCTCCCACTGTAGTATCTGGGGTAAAAAGAGATAATTTTGCTATTTCTCTGAGATTTATTTGCTTAACTGTGTTAATAGCACTTACATTTAGTAAAGGCTGTCTTCAGTGTAATGTATTGTTCATTCACCCTTTTTTTTCCCCAAAAAAACATCTATTTGGCAGCCACTCTGTCAGGCACTGTCCCTGATCTAGGGATACGGTCGTGAACAAAACAAACAAAAACCTTTGCTTCGATAGAACTATTTGACTGGAGGGAGACAGGCAACAAGGTGAAAGGTAAATACGTAACATGTGAGATACTCCTAAATCTAAAGGGGGAAATGAATACAAAATGCCCAGATGGGGGTTGAGATGACACTCAGATAGGATGGCCCAAGGAATGAGAAAAATAAAAAGAGGGGTCACAGGTGGTGCCATGGCATTTGACCTGAGCGCCTGGAGGAAGAGTCCATTACCTGAAAGGGGCTGGGTTGGGAGTGGGGTCAAATGTCAGGAAGTATCAGGGTCCTGTTACATCTTTTCAGTATGAGAGTAGCGTGGGGACGGCCAGAAGTGAGTTGGACACGTGGGTCTAGAGCGAGGAATCTGGGTTAGAGAGACAAACATGGGAAACAACCTCTAGCTGAGAGTTACAGCCCGAAGGTCACCCGGGGCTCGGACCGGAGGGAGGCAGGGCGAAGCTCCGAGCCTCTAGGGGTCAGGGAGACGGAGAAATCTGCAGGGGAGCCCGGGGAGGGCAACGGGGAAGGTGGGAGGGAGCCCAGACAAGGTGGCAACCTGAAAACCAAGAAAAGAAAACATCTTAAAGCAGAGTGCCACCTCTGTCGGATGCTACTGAGGGGAAAGAGTGCAAGGACTCAAAAGGCCAATGGATGTACAACATGGAGTGAGGACTTGAGGTTGGGGGTGGGGGTAGGAAACCAAACTGCAGTGGACTCAGGGAGAAAGGGAAGAGAGGAATTGGCTTCTAATGTGCACCAGTTTTCCTCCAAAGCTTTTTTTATTGAGTGGATTGGCAATAAGGACTTTTTTTTTTTCCAACCAAAACAATAAACGGGTTCTTTCCTTGCAAAAAATGTTTGAAAGACACAGGGACACTTGTTTAGCTGAGGTGTTACTTAAGCAGCTGGCAAATGCTGTCTCATTTACAGCAATCCTAGTGGCCAAGTTCCTTCAATAGGGATGTTCCCAAACAAAACTCGACTTAGCTTTCAACCCAAAACGCTTAAGCCACTTTTTTCTTGAAAATTGTAGACCAGGGTATGATTAGTAAGAAATCCTGGAAGCTGGCATTTGCTTTCTTTTCTTTCTCTCTTTCCTTCTTCCTTTCTTTCTTTCTTTTTTTTTTTTTGGAATAATCTCCTAAAATCTTTTTCTCATGTGTAAGTACCAATATACCAAAGTCAGCATCATTTTTCTCTTAGTTTCTGTAGCCCTGCATGGAAAATATTTGTCAGCCTGGGAGCGACTCAAATTTGCACTCTGTAAAAATAAAAGCTATAGCAACCTCAAGGACTGTAGAGAAAAAGTCAGAAGACATATTTGTAAAGGAGTAGTTACTAGGTTCAATTATTAGCTTTTGTGCCAAAAGGAACATAACATGCTGTGGACTCTGCTGGAACGATCGATGTATGTGTCTTTGCTATGTCAGACAATTAAAAGGATCATATTGCAGTAAAAAAAAATTTAATGAAATCTTTCAAATCATGGCCACTGCTTGGCTTTCAAATAATAACTCATTCTCTTTCCAATGAGTGGTGCATGGGTGCCTGCCAGAGTCACCCGCAATCAGTTTCTGACTACTAGAAAGGTTCTTTTGCATGGAAGGGAAGATGAAAACATGGGCTTTGCAGCAGAATTTTGATACATCTAAGAAATCATAGATCTGATGCTGGTTAACTCCTAAAACACCAACCAGCGTTATCAGAAGATATACATCAATACGAAACGGGGTCCTCTATTCAATCATCATTTGAAACCCACATGGGCAGCACCTTTGTACTTGGACTGTCATCCATCAGCTCGACTGTGATCAAGGAGCACCAATTCAACACTGAGTTTCTGGAGCCTAATATTTACCAAATGTGCAGCCAGGATCTGCTGCCATCCTGTCTAGCGTTAGAAAGTGGAGATCACCGGCTTCCTCCCAGTCCTGCAGTGGCTTGTGATTACGGCTGATTCGCATCTCCGATTCTCCAGGGCTGCCGCTGTCTCTCTCGTTCTGCAAAGCTCTCTGGTGTTCTAAACCTCTTTAAGTAACGTTAAATCAGTTTGCTGATTTACCACTGTGGCACTTGCCTTAATTTGGGGAGAGCCATTTTTAAAGGACACTTAAGAAATAAAAGTAAACCTCATAATCAACTTAAAGTGGCCATCTTGCATTTGCAGTGTTATTACTTAAAATACAAAATGACCTCAGATTTTGTTTACACTTTCAGACGTCATGGAAATTTTAATATTGTCATAGACTATGCATACTATTTTCCATTAAAACGCCAATGTGCTTACTTGAAAAAATTATTCCTGAGAACAAAACAAATAGGCTATGATCTAACTTTTTATGACTCAATGTAGGGTTTCCAAATTTAGCAAATTTATCCATGGGATATACTTTTAGACTGAAAAGCTATTTGCTGTTTATCATCAAGTCAAATTTAACTGGGTGTCCTGTATTTTATCTGGCAACCCAAACAGTGCCACAAAAACAGACAAAATACATAAACAGCATTTTGGAGATTCCTTTTTCAAATGAACAAAGGAAAAAGCTTTCTTTAAGATAGCACTTCTGTTTTTCAAAACAGTGAGACAAAACTGTTTCCAAGTATAACCCAGAAGCAGCAGGTGATCAGAGCAGTGGTTGTGGAGTGTGGGACGGGACCTGCAGGGTCCCTATCACCTGCGTGTGGTCAGAATGTCAAACTCTCAGGTCCCCCCAGACCACTGAGTCCGAAACTCTGGGTGGTGGAGCCCAGCAATCTGTGTTTCAACACAGATTCTGATACACATGCAAGTTTGAGATCCACTGACAGGCAACTTGCATTCACATCTAAAACCAACCCGAGAATGCGTATAAACTCAAGAACCTAGCTTTTGAATGTTGTTGGTTTTGTTTTCATTTTTCATGACAGACACGGAGCATTTGCGTCCTCTCTCAGTTAAACAATGAGGATGTGGACATGGGGACGGGGGAGCAGCAGAGAGAGCGTGAGGTTTTCACATGCTGTTCTTTTCAGCCCTTCATGTAAGGACTGGCCTAAGGTAGCTTCCTCAGCACCAAGATTATGTACTGACTGCAACCTAAAGCCATTTAATCAGATCCGCTCCATCGTAAGTCAGTTTTGCCGATAGCGGGGCCCCCTTATCTAAACAATGCTTGGTAACGGCTGCTAAGTAATGTCAGGCGATGCACATGGACGCTGCCGGGTGAGACGCTGGATATAACGCTTTGCTTTCCACAGAGAAGTTTGGATCCAAGATGTCAACGAAGAGACCGTAAAAAGAGCTTCTGAAGCTCCGAATGACTGTGAACTACAGTCTCTCTCACACGTAAGAGCATTTTCATTTGGGGGGTTTGGTTGGGCACCGTATTATCTTAAGTACGTTAATAGGGAATTGCACATCCATGGGCTTAACATGTACATCTCACACATCCTAATGATGTTAAATTAGGATGATACCACATGATAAAAAGTTATCATCTAGCTGAGGTTCACGGTTTTTTTTATCTTCTCATTTATGGTAAACTTTGGCATGGCCTGAGGTTTTTGATCAAATAAACATATGCTTTGTTTTTTTTTTAATAAAGTAATAAATATGTTAGATTTGATGCTATTAACCTTGGTCATTTCTTTCAAGTTTTCTCTCTTAGGTTCTAAATGTGAAAAATAAGTAATGTTTATGGACAATGTAATTGTCACTCTTTCCAATATAATATGATAACTTCATTTGGAGACATCTGATTAAATGTTTCATTAAATATTTATCATTTTAAAGAGGCACAACATATATGAAGACAAATAAATACAGCTGTGTGTAACTGTATTTATAATACATATGTGTAAATATATATATTACATAGATACCACATCTGTCAACATTTAAACAAGACTGTAATCATCTAGATGATATCAGGGTTCCTCACCCTAAGTGTACACGATGGCTATTACAGAGCTGTTCAGTAAGCACACGGTCTGCCCACCCAGAAAGTCTCGAGAAAACGGGTGAGCTCTGTGGTGCCAGAGAAGGTGCCTTAAGTGACCCTGATGACAAACGTCCACTGACGGATGAGTAATTCACACACAATGAACACTTTTACTAAAACATAAGATGACAAAACATTACCCATCCCGATTTGAGCCAATAACCAATTTTCAATACAGACCCTTGAACTAAACCCTGATGGACGTGGCATTCATCCTTGACAGGTGGGCGAGTGCATGAATTAGAAAATGGTCAGTTCTCCAAGAATTTGTAAATTTCTCCAGGACAAACCGAGTCCTAACCAAAATTCTGCAAATCTAATCTGACCTGGGGTCTTTAAGAATGTGGAGACACAATGAAAACTTGGCTAGTGGGACAGATGACCAAGCAGATGACAGTCAATCAGAGACTTTAAGTAAGCTAACCAGGTGCTGATATATTTGTATTAAGAGATGTGTTGGTTCATCTTATTGTGAAATTTGAGAAGTTTAAAAAATAGAATGGTGGCTATTGTGTATAAACCTGTTCTCTTCACTCAAAAAAAAAAAGGAAGAAGAAAGAAAAAAACCACTTCCCTTTTATACACTGACGTTAGCTTAAAATAATGGGGAAAGTAATAAACTATATCTATTTGAAAATACAATTCCCTAATTCTATCTCCTCCCCAGGCAGCAGCAGTTATGACGAATAATTATCTTTGTGCTTCTCAAGCATAAAGAGCCCAACATTGTACTGAAATCTTATTTCAGCTCACTTCAAGGAGGGGTCTCTAAATTCCCTCATCTGTGAATACATTACTCTGTCTTCTAAAGCAAAGGAGAGGAAAGTATTCTAGAAGGTTCAAGACAGATTTGTTTCTTAAAACTCATTTCTTTGGGTCCCAAAGATTTCATGACAAATCACAAACCCATTAATATTCTTTATGGCCCAACAAATCAATATATGCTTTTGTAGGTAACATCAAAGCAAAGGAACTGGCTTTATTTTATTAAATAAATGCTTCAATATTTGCAAAAATTTATTAGACCTAAAAATGCTTCCACTGAAGAAATAAAACTATCATAAAACTAGAGAAAGAGTCATAAACAATGGAATCATTGCAGTATTATTCCTAATATTTGATTCATGTTTAAGAAGTTCCTCAGTTGAAATGTTCAGATGGCATAATTGCTATTTCTTGCTAAATTAAACTGAGAAGCACACAATGTATTTCTTTGATGGTATAGGGCTTCTGTAGGTTTTCTTGTAGCCCTGTTTTTGTAACCAGTGTTCACAGAATACTGAGATGGTTTGATTAAAAATGCTCACATGATTAAGTCCTTTTATTTACATGCCTAAGTACATTTGGATGGTGAGTCGTTTTATTTTTGTTTAAGAGAGAATAGTTTGAATATGAAAAGACCAAGCAAAAAATTGAACCTCGAGTTGTAAAATGTGGCATGAAATGCTATGAAATTAAGATGTAAACCATCCATCAAAGAAACGGGAAGGAAACATGTTCAGGTGGACCAAGCTCCCCTGTTCTTAAAGTTCATACACCAGAGGACGGAGGAAGAGACGCGCGTGCAGGAGGAAGGGCAATGTCTGAGCAGAGGAGGAAATCTAGGCACGGAGACAGTAGGCCTGGGCACGCCCAGAGCCCTAGTTCTCCCGCTGAACCAAATTTACTCACCTGAGAGTGTTTCTCTGCTTCTGTTTAATTCACTAAACCTACTTTCAGGCAGTCACTCTGGACAGGCAAACGTCCTGGGCACGGCAAAGTTTGCAAAGATTAAGAAAAATGCTCTTGGATCTTGCAGCCTGTTATGGCCCATAAACACACGCCTGGAACACAGGCCTGGGTGTCAGAAGAGACGTACTCGGGGCCCAGGGAACTCAAGTGAGGAGCACAGAGTACCGGGTGGTGAGGAGTGAAACGTGAGCCCGAGGAAGGCAGCCAGTGCGCTGGGTTCCGCAGCGACAACGTGGGAGCGAGAACGTAGAGGGAGGCACAGGTTGGACAGTCTGTGCACCGACCTATCACCGGGGATGTGCAGACATAATGGGGCGACAGAAACCAGAGAAAGCCAGGTGGGCCTTGGTATGGGTGACGATCAAAGCCACTGGGAGGAACTGGTATTTGCTTCATCTGACAGTCACTGAGGAGGACTGGAAACATCTCAGTGGATGGTGACATGGCGTGAGCTGGCTGGGCAACAGAGCAGGGAAGCTGGAGGAAGGACCGGTGCTGGGGCTCGTGGGGTGTGTCAGGGAAAAACCACTGATGCCTGATTCACCCATAAACAACAAGCTCCAGCGTTCTCCACTTTTCACCCCTTGCTGTAAAATGCTTCCAAAATGACAATCTGGGCATCTGGTTAACAGCCAACTCCCCATCATCGGTAAGGACGTGGATGTCTTCACAGGTTGCACATGGAATCTTAAGCAGAACTCATTTTTCACAGGAGAAAGCTGCAGGTCAGATGACTAAGCCACTCTGATTCCAGGTCGAGGAGTTTTCCCTCTGCTCTGTGCTCCCCCGGAGGTGTCATCAGACCCATGCTTCTCCAGTGTAGGAATCACCTGGAGATCTTGTTGAAGTGTGCTCAACCTGGGGTCTGGACTGAGACTGGACATGTATAAAGTTCCCAGGTATTGACAATGCTGGTTGATGGTCCACAGACCACACTTTGGGTATGGAAGCATTAAAATACTTTCTCTTTTTTTTTTAGAGCTAAAGATGTTTTAATTTTCCTCCTTTCCCAAGAAGATACTTGCTTTTTGATTATGTGTTACAGGAAAAGAGGTGGGAATGGGGCAGAAATAGATCCAATATGCAGACAAGTAGCATCTTCTTCAAATATAGCGAAGATGATAATAATGTCTCCCTTACATTTACTGGGTGGTGGTGTTAAGTTCTTTTAGAAATACTATCTCATTTGCCCCTGTCTTAATTATCTATATAGTCAACCACTTTAATAAATCATACATATATGTATATACATATAATTGGTACATATATAATTGAGATTACTTACATATTTATTTTGCTTATGAATTTTTATTGAGGATGACATCCAGTGACGGCTAAAAATTTCAAAGAGATGATTATACCTAATGAAAAATTCTATGTCCTCTTGGGTTATACAGAAAATAAGTAGAATTGAATCCTCAATTACTGTGTTACACAAAGTCTTGAAGAAGAGACTTGGGAATTTTGTTTATAATAAGTTACCAGATTTATCTCCTGTAAAGTGAATCAAGAAATATAAAGTATGAGTCCAACTGACCAGCAGGAAAATGGAGCATACATTCAATGATTTCCTTTAACAAGTCAGGTGAGCCTGAGATTAAGGAACAGGGTTTCAAACCCTTTTTTCCAGAACAAAGAATGGTACATTTCAGTCTTTAGCCACCTCTACTCATCCCATGAAATTTGGCAGCACAAGGTGAGAGGATGGAGCACTGGTCCCCGAAGCTTTGCCAGACCGGAATATTCTACCCAACACGGAGCACACAGCTAGCGCAGGGCTGGGGTTTTGGTGATGAGGGTTCCAGGCTCTTCTGAGTTTCAGCTTCTTCCTTTCTTCTCAGACCGCAGTCAATGGGATTTTAATTCCCAGAGAAGAGATATTCATCTTTGACTATTTGAAACATCGTAATACACATTTTAACCTTTTCCTTCCCTGATTGGACCAACTCTAACTGTACTAAAGATTGAATAAAACAAGGTAAGCATTAACTGAGATATAGGACATCATTCATTGAGAATTGATGAATGGAAACCTTCACAAGAAGGTAAGTGGATCCACAAGTAAGAAGATATGCTCAGGACATAGCAGTTCTGTTCCAAAAGCTGGTTTGGAAACCAAAACATATTTTCCCAAAACATTACTGGTGATGGAACCCTGAGAAGTCCACTTATTAAAAATGTAACTGGATTAGTGTACTCGGACCCAGCACTCTACTGTCTAACCAGCGTGCGGTAGAAAACACACTCTGGTTTCAAACTTGGAATTGCAGGAGCAGGAGCCTGCAGTGCTGGGCACACGCAGCCCCTCCCAGCTCTGAGCCAGACGGGGTTCCAAGGAAGGGCTGGAAGTCTGGGGCAGAAGGATGACTCAGGGTCAGGAGGAGAATATTCGTGGGTGAGGTGAAGGAGGGGCCTATCACCTGCTCCCCGCCCGCCACAGCCCCGTCTGATTCTTGTGGTTTCTCTTACTCTTTCCCCTTCCGATCCTGCCGTCCTGAAAAGCCGAATCTACTGGAAGAGCATCCTGCATGTCTCCATTTCCTCAACTTCTCTTCTTTCTAGGGATCCGACTTCCCCTTTCCTGCTTTGCTCAAACGCTCTCACTGAAGTCACTGCTGACCACTTGACTGTTGAATTTGGTTGTCTCTCTTCCACCCTCACTGCCTTGATCTTCCCCCTGGGAATTCTGCCCTGGCCATGAGAATACGATCTCCTTCCGTGTCTGCCCCTTTACCTCTGTCTGCGCCTTCCAAGCTTCTTCCATTAGTCCATCTTCCAGCCCCCGCCACTGCTTTGCCCACTAAATACTGATTTCCTTAAGCTCTCTGCCTGCTTCCTTCCTCTGGCCCTCTACCCTCTTCCCGCACGACCGTGCCCATCCTGGACCTTCCATTTCCAGCTCTATGCTGATTCTCCATTTATTTCTTTAGCCACTAATTCTCTCTTGGTCTTTGAGGATCATATTTTCAAGTTTCCTTTAGACTCTTCCTCACAGATGTGCTCCAGAGATCTCAAGATCCCACGTCTCAGTGAGTGGAATCATCACCCAGACTAGAGCAGAGCCAGCCTCGGCTCCCCTGCTGCGCAGAAACCCACTAAGGTGCCCCTAAGTCTTCCTGACTCTGGGGAACCTTCAGCTCAATAATTTACCCCCATGTCCACTGGCACTGCTTCAGTTCAGGGACCCATACTGTCTGTCCCAGACTACAGTAGCAAGCTCCCCATTCGTTTTCTTGTCCCAGCTTTCCCCTCCTCTTGTCTGCTAGCTCTCTCCCTTTGGTATTAGCACTATCCATATAAACTAGAGCTGAGATAACATCACCCACATCTACAAAAATGGCTTTGCCTATTGCCCTCTGACAAATGAAGTACAAAACTCCAACCAGGGCATTCAATGTCCTTTAACACATGAGGTCCAATGCATCTTTCCAGCCAATGCTCTAACAGCACAAGATAGTCCACCATTCATAATTTTGCCACAAACACAATTCAGTGCCTTTTAAGAGGCCCTTTTTTGGCTGTCTACAGAGTTTTTATTCATCCTTTACATCCTTGTGAAGGTGAAGTTCATTGTTACTGCTTCATCACTCTGGGCTGACATTCAAGATCAAAGCTGAGAAGCACCACTGGTAGTGTGAAGATGGAAGACCCTTGATGTTTACTTTGCCCAGGGTCTTTGTAGACAATACACAGAACCACACTATCACGAAATAAAGGGAGAGTAGGGATGTGTGTATATGTGCATGTATGTACAAGGAAGGAACTTGTAAAAGGGTATCTCTGGCAGCAATGAAATCCCATAAGGTGGAGAAGGTAAAAGAGGAAAAGACTGGAATGAAAGCTTATAAGATCGGTACATGTCATTTAGAGAGTGCTTGCAACATGATGCCGATACACGATGAAGCTGATCAAAGTAAATTTAATAAGTAAAAATGATATAATGAAAGGATGAATAAGCTAGCTTTGAAAATTGTACGTAAGACTCTATTAACTTATTCCACAAATATATTGAATAGCTAGACACACCTAGAAGGGAAAAGAGCCACAGACAGGTCGGTAGCAGTGCTACGATCCCCCGGAAGTCCTCTGCCCGCTCTTCACCCCGGCATGTCCTCGGCACATACACACGAGGACACGTGCACAGAAATCGCTGGCCTGTAAGCACCGCAGGAGACTGCCACCTCGGAACAATCAAAATGGCTTTGTGAGAAGCAGATGAGACACGGCGGTGCATTCTCCTGCTCTGACAGAGTGGCAGGGCGCACCAGCAGAGGGAAAACAGCAGACAGGGACAGTCGGCACGGACAAGGCTTTGGAGTCTGACCTTGTCGTGCTGTCATGATCGATAGCACTTGCTGGTTGATGGGAGTGTATGGTCTGGTTTCTATGTACTGAGATAACGTAGTTAAGCACTTTCCTGCAGGGTCCCTTTCTAAAGATAGTCAGCGAGTAGCGCAGTGTGAATTTGGATTGTAATGTAAAAATGGCTTAGAACCCATGCAATCAGACTTCTATAGTAATGGGCTACATGGGGCAACAGAGAATCTGGGCATCACACGTTGAGATCTATTTAGAAGCTCCTGCTAGATTAGTTGACTGCTAGGAAGGGTAATTTCTTACATGCTACATGAGGCAGAATTCCTAAAACTTATTCTCTAAATAGGGATATAAAGTGAAAGATCACCACATCAGTTGGAAATGTGATTTTATAAAACAATGTGAGTAAATTAAACACTGAATGACAAAGGGAAATCAGAAGTAGTATAAGTGAAATGTAAATTTTAAATCAGTTAAACATCAAGGAAATCCAATATCTTGCAGAAGGATCCAGTAATGGTTATGATTGACCTCAAGCTAAATTGGTCATCAGTGAAGTCAGTATTAAAACAAAATCAGAAGTGACACATTCGAGATGGCAGTGCGAAGAGCTCAGTCAACAATTTTCCTAGTAAAACACCAATAACTAGGGGGAATTACTAAGCACACACACATACACATATAATCAGACACTTGGAAAGTGTCCTAAGGACCTGCAGCAAAAAAAAAAAAAAAAGAAACACTTATTCAAGAATATCTACTAAATCAGAGCACCAGGAGTCTGTGGTATGTGAGCCAAGACCCACTGCCTCCCCAAACTTCTGCTCATCTTGATGGAAATGCCACTCCAGGTGGGTATGAAATGCAGACCTCCCTCTGCCCCATGCCCCACCGTAGGGCCATGCACTTTCCTAGAAGGGGCAGGCTGCAAAGATGTATGAACGGCCAATAAACCCATGAAGAGATTTTCAACGTCAATAGCCATTATGGACACACAAATCAAAACCACAAGGAAGTGCCACTTCACACACACCAGATGAGCATAATGAAAATGACAGACAATGGCGCATCCAAGGGCGTGGAGAAAATGGTGAAGCATTCCAGAAGCAGTTTAGTGCTCATCAAAATGTTAAGCTTGGAATTATGTAGTAATAAGCACTCCCACTCCCAGGTATCTATCCAAGAGAAATGAAGACATATCCATGCAAAAATGTGTACGCATGTTCATAGCAGTGTTATTCATAACAGTCAGAAAGTGGAAACAATGTCTGTCAGTTGATGGATGATTCAGTAAATGTGGTAAATCTATTCAGTATAGCATTCTTAGACAATAAAAAGGAATAAAGTACTGATACACGGTACACTGTGGATGAACTGTGAAAACATTATGCTAAATAAAAGAACAAATCATAAAAGACCATCTACTACATGACTAATTTATGTGAAATATTCAGAATTGGAAAATTTCAATAAATTTTTTTTAAAAAGCATGGAAGTGGCATTTATTCGTGGGAGTCAACATAAAGGAGCCCATGAACTACACCACTGAGTGGTTAAGAGGACGGGCTTTATAATCAGAGAGACCTGGGTTCAAGCCTCGTTTCCGTCGTGATTTGCTGAGTGATCTTACCTAAGTGTGTGTGTTTGTTTCATCTATAAATTGGGAATCCAGATGACTGCATGTCAAGACGGCCATAAGGATTATATGTAATAATGGCTATGAAGTGGAAAGCAAGGACGAAATACTATTTCATAAATAGTAGCTGTTAAGGACATTGATTTTCAAATTAGTCAGTGGTTATGGTTTAATATCCCGTAATTTAAAACCTTTCTTCCATTTTTCATTAAAAATAAACAACAACAACATTTTCCCAGACTGCATAAGCTAAGCCTTCTAACGACCCTAACTTAGGGAAAAGCCAGGTATTCTAAATCTCGCTGTGCTGTCCGGGCTCCAGGCACAGCCAGTCCTGTACTGACTGCTTCCCACATCCTCCTCAGCCCCCAGGATCCCCCAGTGTTGTTCCCCATTTCCTTTCTCCTCAACCACCCCAGCAGCAGCTCCTTTCTATGCAGACACAAGGATACCTCTGCAAAACTATCGTTACGTCTAGATCGACATAAGTGTTAGCTGCATCGATAGGCATTCTGTTTTTGTATATTTAGTCTGTCTCCCGCAGCAAAGCACTGGATCCTTGAGAACAGGGCGGATGTTTTCTGACACGGTGAAACTTCTTACAGTCATAGCACAGCCCTTTGTGGGGGAAGGCTTATTGCTGCCCAGCTAGCTGGTCTGGGGGACAAGGCAAGGTCCCCAGTGCTGTTGGGGGACTCTGGCCAGGCTGGTGTTGATGGACAGCTCTGGCCAAAACAAGAGAGTCTCCTGGGATCCACTCCAGAGCAGTGCAATGCCATGTTCCACCCATGTCAGTGTATCTGCATGTTTTCAATTTTTGCCTTTTATCTCATATGATTTTTTACCAAAAAAGCCCTATTGTTTTTTTGTTTGTTTGTTTGTTTGGTTTGGTTTTACCCTTTCCTTATTCCTAAGAGCATGTTAACTTACAAAGATGTGTACAATATAACAACATGAAGTTAATTAAGATGGTAATAAAAATAATCTAAAGGTAACTCAGAAGGTTGAAAAGCAAAATGGGATCAAAAGTGGAGTTAGGTTGCAAAGGGAGGCCCCAAATTCCTCCACACCTTGCTGAAGCCAGATCACAAACCTAGACTGAAGTGTTGCAGGACTCAGAAAGATGGCAGGGAATGACCAGATGCAGGAGCTACCGTGGTCCTCAGTTATAAACAAAGTGGTTGCTAAAAACAAAAAACCAAAAAAACCCCCACAACTCTCCTAATACTAAACATAGAAGACATTTCTCCTGTGGCTTTTATATGATGAACGTAATTCCATGAGTAACGATACATTTAAGGACAGCGCCCTTTGAAAACCGGTCCTCATAACTCATTTGAGAAATACGCCAGCACGTTACAATAAAGGTGATGGTCTAAGAGAGAAAACAGCATTCATATTTATAGTCTTCTGCTTTTCTGGAATATAATAAGTCGTTCATCTCTTCGACAAGGCACGTTACACTCTGTGATATATGAATGAACGGCATCTTAATGTGCAGAAATAAATGCAGTTGACTTATATGTTCCACATGCTACACCCTTGCATTGTCCTTTTCATTATACCAAAAACAGTGATTTTTAAAGCACTCAATCTTAATTTTGGTTTCCCTTAAAAACATCTTATCCACCAATAGATATGATTTTAAAAATATCTTCCCCTGAAAGAAAGACTGCATTGATTTTTGGGGTCTTCTAACATACAGAGATATTTATAATAGACACCAGCAAGTTGACCTTGCGCTTGCCTTTCTGGACCCACGGCAGTACAATAACAAAGGAATCCAGGGAGCAGATTCTAAATTAATTGGCCGTCTGAACTTTGAATGATCATTGCTTTGTGCCTGTTTGGGAAACATGATTGCTGGATTTAGAGATGGATAACAACAAAGACTCCACTCTGACAAACCATTCTTCTGAGAAAATTGAACTGTTCTTTTTCCAACGGCATAATGATACCTAATCCATCGAGATGTAAAAACTCCATAAAAAGGCCTCTTTACCGAGCACTCCGGTCAGCCGGTTAAAGAAAGTGAGCAGTGTTCCTAGTGGAAGATAAACGGTTGCCCTATATGGTTTTATCTGTCATACTAATCTCAGAAGGCATCCCAGATGAGACTGGAGTTACAAAGACCGGCAAGCCGTCAGCGGGTACCTGGAGCTGAGTGTCCGAGCTCCGCGCATGCGAAATTCAAACTACTTGGAAGAAAGCTTTCCCCTCCACATCAGTCCAGGCATACGCAGTGAACCTGACGTGAGATAATCCAAAACAATTCAGGTTCAGCAAAGGTTGGGAAAATATTGCAGGAGACGTAAAGCTTTGATGGAGAGCTTCTTTGATCTAAAGATTATAAAATACACAGTTTCTAATCTGACAAATTTTAAGCTGCAAAGCACAGTATCTAAACATTCCTCTTTTGTCATAACAGTTTAATCCCTTAAGAATGTGATTTAAACCACTGGGGAGCAAAGGTTACTGTGAGATTTGTATGAAAGGGGGAAAATGCCTCAGACACCTTGATAGAAGTATGTGAGGGTCATTAAATTATGTAACAAAATGCTGCATCCGACGCACTCTGCTAGGTCACCGTCAGTTCAGGGCATGCCAGCCACCCATTGCCTTCCTTGCAATTAGGTGCAAAACGAAAGAAGTCTCTCTTTCTCCCTCTTCTTCTCGCCCACCCCACCCTGAACCCTGCCCGCTTTCCCCTTTATCTCTTCCTTTTCCTTTAGTTCAAGATTTAAGTTCCCTTGATGTTACAAAAGTAGTACCTGCAGATTCCCCAGCAGCCACAACTAAACCCTAACAAAAACACTGCCCATTGTCGCGACATGCTTTCCATACGTACAGGTTTAACCAAAAATGTGTATATAGTATTTTCCCAGTAATGCCCAAAGTTAAACACAGCAGGAGCCATCAATACGGACAAAGTGAACACTTTGGTTTTTCACGTGGAGCCAAATGTACCTCCTGGTTCCCTCGATGGACGCTTTCCGCCAGTGAACACACAGAGACAAAAGCACCTGAACCACGGTTGTGCCAGCTTTCCCAAACCACCGAGCAGAGCTGTGGTCCGAGGAGGCCAACTGTCTGACTGTCCAACAGGCTCCTGGGAGAGGGTGGTTTTCTGTCTTTATCCTGCTAGTGATGCCATTTTCCTGCGTCCTCCTGCTTAAAAAACACTTCAAAAGGATAGACTTGTCCACATGCAGAGGACTAACAGCTTACTATGTCAGAGGACTTGGCTGAAATATTCATGGGGCCATCACTTGTACGATCTCACGGGGGACACTGGTGAGGCACTAGGAGGACCTGAAGGGGCAAACTCAGTGTCTGTGCTTAACAATGGGATGAACAACGACCCTGGAACCGCAGGCGTCAGCTTATTTCCCTTACCTGGAAAAACCGGAACAAATCATCCAAAAATCAATTTGCAAGCACGGAGGAGAGCCCGTAGTGCTAGATAATAATTCACAGACCGTCGTGAAGCCAAAGGCTGTTCAAGTTTTATAATTTCTTCCTACGACTGTGATAGCCCGGCAAATCAGAGGGCAGGAATGGCATCGTATTTCTTCACTAATAAAGTTTATTGTCCCTTGTAACATCCCCATATAATCTGAGTCAATACGAACTAGGACTGGAGGTCATGATAAAGTCACATGGGCACACGCGTAACTGCGGTGTTTCACTGAAATCTTAATCAATGAATAATTACATTTCAATTTTACAGCTTAATAAAGTGGATTTTGTAAGAGGTCCATGGGGATCTGGGACTATTGGATATTTTCAACTTTATCACATAGAAAAATAGATGATACGCTTATTAAATGAAACGGCGGTAATCTAAGAAGTGTAATGATCACCTTCAGCAACAGAATTAGAAGTCAGACTAACCCTGAAATAATAAACAGAGTGAAGTTCAGCAGCATAGAGAAAGATACTGGAGTATTTCTCTTGTTGAACAACAAGAAAGGAAATCTATAAAGGAAAGACCATGAAGGAATTCCCAAGTATAAATTATAATGAAAAATAAATCTAGGATTTGAATTGAAATATATGTGGATAATTATTTAATAACAAAAAATTCATTGCAGAAACAGATTTTGAGGGAAAAGTCATTTTAAAATGATCAAATTCATCACTGTACATTTGAAAAGAATGATTTAACAAAAGAGGCTTCCAATAAAATTATGTGGGGCTGAATTAGCTAGTGCCTGATTTACCAGAAATTTAGCATCAGACTGTGAGCCCTTTAGGGATGGGAAGTGGGACTTAACTCTTAAAAACCCCGCCGGAACAGCGTGTTGTTTTATCCCAGCAGGTACTGGGTGGGTGTGACTGGGTTGGACCAAAGGCCTCCTTGCTCAGAGAGTTTATACAGGTACGCATGCTTCTCAGTGTAACAGTGTTGGTCCAAAGCTGCTACCTGTCCTGCTAGACAGGAAGTGAAATACAATAATCATTTAGAAACATCTACAACATTTTGACGTGATTTTATGTCTGTTCAATCCAGTAATAAAAAACAAAATCGAGGCTTGTATTTTTCATACCTTTTCATTTTCCCAGCATTTCATGTCTTTTGTATTTTACAAATATATGGTTTTGCAGTGAGTTGGAAATTTAAAAATCTGGCTTCTTACCACAGACAGTTTGAGAAAAAATGATACAGAGCACATAGAAAAAGGGGAAAAATTTAATTCTCTTATTATCTTAATACTGGTTTGGTTTATTTAAGACCATTTCCAGAAAACAGACTGCAATATTTGGAAAAATGTCAAAAAAAGATTCGAAGTTATGAATATGGTTCAAATGTAAGAAATAGGAACAATTGGTGAGCCACAAATCAATGACCTTAAGATTGTCTCTCTAAGTATCTTTCTGCTTTGTAATACAAGCTTTCTAACTCTTCAGGGTCATTTTAAAGTGACTTCTCTTCCAGAACACATAAAGCAAGCATATCTATTTTCATGTCAGCAGTCATGCTAATAATGCTTTTCAAATTCTCCACTTTAATAGATTATTTATTAAACTACCAGGCAGTTCTTGTCCTGGAATGTTTACTTCTAAGATCAGCGCAGAATCAGTTGCTAGGTGCTATCCGTGATCAAAAGCCCTAAGTCCACACAGACTGTCTCTTTATTCTGCCTTATCTTCATCCTCATCCCTCCATCACAGGACACAGCTATAACAGTCTGACAGAGGAACAGGGGTGACCCTTCACACCTTATTTCTCTAGGATTAGGGCTGATTGGCATCCTCTTTTATCTATTAAGGGAGCACTTTTCATCAAAACCTACATCTACATGGCACTTTACAACGATGCATAATGGAGGATGTTCTACATGCTAATGACAATAAAAAGAATTATGGGGAAAAAAAGAAAGAAAGAAACCCAAAGGTTAATAGCCTGATGGGCAGAAGTTCATCTCATTTCTCCCATCTACCATTTTCATTACACTCTGTCATTTGATGTGCTCAGGGAGTGACAAGGGGCTGCATTAACAATAGGAGTTAACGCGAAAAGTATACTGGTGATGCTGATTGAAATGTACCTATGCTGACAGACCTAAACGAACCACGTGGGTGGCGGGGCATTTGTCAGTCAGACCCTGTTTATAGCACTGTTTTAGATTCTGTGGAGGTGGGTACCTCCTCCTCTGTTAGGACCAGTCTTGAAGAGTTTCTTGGTGACCACCTATAGAGTGGTCATGTAGGTCTGATTATACAAAGAACAGAGCCCTAAGCAAGAAACTAGGACCTCATTAGGTCTTGACTCTTGCCCAATTATTTCATAGGGGATTACTCAGTTCCTCCTCAAAGGTTCAAGAACAGAAGACTGACCCAACTCTGCAGCCAGCATTCAAGGACCCTGCAGCTGTACAATCGTAGCATTCAAGCCACTCCCTCCAGCCCACCCAGAAGGCTGACATCTGCTGTCCCCTCCAACCTCCTGAAATGCCCTGGCTCTTACGTCACCACCAGTCTGCCTCCAGCTGCATCAAACTCCTCTGTCCAGGCTCACCAGCCACACATCTTCTATGAAGCCTTCCCGGTCATGGCCAGGAAAAGTCAAGGTCCCTTCAACACACTCTTCCGTATCCATATGGAGTTTCCACGTGGTCACTTACAATGACCTTCCTGTCCATTATGGTTCATTCATCATCTCATCACCTAGAACTCATTTGCTACATCTCATCACCCAGAACTTCTACTCTCCATCATATTCTCAGTTGTTTCAGTCTCTGACCAACAGGTGTCAGTTTTCACCCCTTGGTAACTGCTCTGTCTTCTCCTAAAACTCCATGTGCTCCACTCCTGCGGTTCCCCTCATCATTTTGATCTTTATGGCTCCACCTCCTCTCCATCTGGTTTAGTCTCTATGTATGATGACCTGAACTACCTTTTACCAGAACCCTCAGTTTCCTTGCACCCTCACTTCTATCCACAGCCTCATCCAACAAAATCCCAACCCTCATTCATTCCAGATTCCTCAAGCAAGGAGCCTAGAGCCAAGCGATCCGTGCATTGACAAACAGAAGCAAGAAGGAGGAGGGTCCTACCAAGATGGCATCAGACGCCCACCAAGTACAGTCCAGCTTTCTTCCTTACAGAATGCTGGGCAGAGCCAGATACACTGCTTCCCACTCACTGGTTAATGCTCTTTTCTAGACCTTTATTTCCTCAGCATTAAAATGAGAGGGTTGAAATAGATGAATCCTTTCTAATCTATTCTTTCCACCTTTCTCTACCTTCCCTTTTTGCAGTAAAACTCTTACTTTCAAATGTAATCTTATTAAGGAGCCCCCAAATAGAAAAAAAAATAGACAAAAGTAATAAAAAGGGCCCTCAGGCAGCATAAATTCTAATTGTTTGGCAAAAATAAATGTTTAACTTTCATTGCCCCAGAAACACCTGTGTGTAGCCCAGGGCTGTATACAGCTCATTTTGAAAACTAGTCCATTATGCCTTTGGGCTACAAGCTTTATTATAAATTAAAAAAGGTAAATTGCACAGGAGTATATTTAGTATAACTCCATTTATACATATAGATACGTGTATATATAATATATATTCTTGAATACACAGAATATTTCAGAAAGAACAAATATAAAAATTAACATTGATCTCTTCCAAAGACCAGAGATCGTGTATGAGAAAAAATTTCCAGTCTTTAATACAGTTGGATATATACTTTTTACCACAAACGTGGTATTTTTTATTATTTTAAATAAAAGGAAATCACCAAAGTTTTCTTAGGTACCCTTCATCTCTAAGGTTCTGTGATTTTGTTTCCCGTAACCCATGAGTTAATCTTTCTTCCTTCCCAGTATTTGCACCTATCAAAAATTGCTTGTGAAAAGTGCTGCTCTAAAAATCAGGAGTTGTCTCTAGAAAGGAATTTTCCATCAAAAGTTCTTATGAGATAAAAAAAGAAAGTTCTTATGAGTTGAAGTTCGTCCCCCTAAAAAGACATGTTGAAGTCCTGCCCCCAGTATCTCAGGGTGTGACCTGATTTGGAAATTGGGTCCTTGCAGATGTAATTAGTTAGGTTAAAACAAGGTCCTCGTGCAGCAAGCAGGGTGGGTCCCTAATCCAGTAGAACCAGCGTCCTTACAAGAGGAGAGACAAGGAGAAGTGTCCACGTGAAGACAGAGACACGCAGGGAGGAGGCCACGTGAGGACGGAGCGGGGACTGGAGAGCTGCGACTACACGTTAAGGAACTCCAGGGACTGACAGCCACCACCAGAAGCTAGGAAGAGGCACGAAAGGAATCTGCTTGGAGTCCCCAGAAGACGCCAACTCTGCCAGCCCTGATTCAGACTGCGAGCCTCTAGAGCTGTAAGAAAATCAGTTCCTGTTGTTTTAATCCACCCAGTGTGTGTTACAGCAGCCCAGGAAACTGACACACAAGCCCACACCCTCAGGAGGGCACACCTCCCTAGCTTTATTGTTTCCCACGTGGCTGCCGCCCTGCCCTCAGGCTGAGCAGTTGTCACAGACCCTGTAAAGAGGACATGTAAGCAGTCTTTTGTGTTCAGCGCCCAACAGATGCACACTCAGAAGGAAGAGCTAAACTCAAGGATCAAATCATTCTACGTCAGGCACTGAACCACGTGATGTATGATAATACGACAACCACCAGTGGGTGATATTCATCACAGTGCTTTATTTGAGATCCAACCGAATATGTAGTGGGTTATCGATTAGATTTCTCCTCGACTGTCAGTGAAGAAATGGAAATGTGACTGAACCACAAATATTTTATATCAAGAAACCAACAATTCGAAAAGAGCCTCCAAATCTGAACATAACAAAAATCTGGAGCTGGTCCAAGACACAGTGCATTAGATGTGTTTCAAACTGTAAAATGCTGTCTATATAATCTTTAGGCAGCATTATTTTTCCACCATAATAAATTTCTGGCATTGGACTACATTACATTCCAGTTTGTCACTGAGAAAAGAATAACACAGTTCATTTGTGAGAGAAGAATTTCAAGGATAACTTCATGTGCAACAGAGACACCCACACCACTGCCCTAGAAACATCCCCAAAGCTGTTATCATAGCTGTCTTTGCATTTAGCCAAAAAAACTCATGATTTGCTGTCAAAAAAAAAATCACAACTTGGCCTCTGGATCCTATAATTAGTCAGTTTTCAGATTTAACCTTTTCTTTTTTGTTTGAAGCTTCTCTTTCTAGGAAAATTTTAATCTTCTGGTAAAAAGTGCTCGATGTGTGACATGGCCTCTGACCCAAACAGAGGTGTTCACAACCCATGCACTGGATGAGTTCCGACTGTGTACAAAGCATTATGGTCATCTGGTTCTAGATACAAAAGTAAAATGAATACGATCTCTAATTTTATCAAAGTTCACCAATTATATAAATATATGTAGTGATAAACACATATCAATAAGTCAAAATAAATAAAAGTCAGCTTTTGCCCCAGCCATAGACCCATCCCTGAGATCCCTTTGAGATGTTCACGCCAGGATTCAGCTCTTCCTCTGGAACCATTGAGTGGTTAGCTATCAGTTGTACCTCAATCACTCAGTGCAGGTGTGCTTTCAGCATGGCCTTACCTGGATGAGAATGACAAGGCACCCATGTTAATCACCAGAAGCACCTCCCACGCTCTCATCCAAAACCTCTGCTGATTGAGTCGCCTCCTCTGCCCCACCCCTCCCTTGGTGACTGGATAGGTTTGTTGAGCCCTAGCTTGAATTAGATTTAAGATGCTCATCCTCCACTATTTCTGCCTGCAAGAGGCTCCTTTGTGTCTGCCTGGGTGGGGAGCTAAAGGGGCAGGAGGAGAGAATAGCAAAGTGCAGTAAAAAGTGCAACTGGGATTGTAAGTGGGAGGCGAGCTGTAAAAGGCATGCGGTGCCACCAGAGAAGGAATAACCTGATGAGCTCCTCCTTTTGAAACGATTGCTCATCTCCAAGCCACTGCTAAACACTGTGACATGTGCCACCATTTCTGTGGCAGACTGTCATATACACATACCAAATTTTGTAGGTTATTTATTTACTATGTAAGTTAAAGTGCCATCAATAGTCTTTCCATAATAATTGTTTCTCAAACTTGAGTAGTATATGAATTCAAAAACAAATGCAAACAAACTTCCAATGACTCTCCAGTGTTGACCAATCATTTTCACTATAAAGTCACTATGGTAGGTTGAAAAATGTCGCATCCTACCTCCCCTTGTCAGCGCCACCACTAAAGACAGTCACCTTCTACTCCCTGGCACCTGTAAATGTGACCATATATGACAAAAAATGGGGGACGGTGGTTTGCAGATGGGGATTAAACTGAGGATTTGAGGTGGGGGGACTGTCCTGGATCATCAGGATACCCACCTGGTGGGCCCTAAACGCAGCCACACGTGTCCTTACAGGAAGGAGGCACAGGGAGATCTGACACACACAGAAGGAGGCAATGTGAAGACAGAAGAAAGAAAGACTTGAAGTTGTGACCACAAGCCAAGGAGCACTGGCCACCACCAGCAGCTGGGAGAGGTAAGGAGTGTTTCCTCCCCTCGAGTACCTGGAGTGAGGGTCGCTCTGGTGATGCCCTGATTGGGGCCTTCAGATCTCTGGAACTGTGAGAGAGAAAATTTCTTTGGTTTTAAGTCACCAAATTTTTGGAAATTTGTTACAGCAGCTTTAGGAAACTAATAAAGTTACAGATCATTTTTATTATAAAATTGATGTACAAACATCAAACAATGGATAAATTCTTTACTCTTACGACTAGGATACATCTGCGAAATCCCAACGAATTTATAAATTAAACAAAAAGAAAACTATAAAACCAACAAAACTCAATGACAACAGGAAAGTAACACAATGATGATTGCAAAAATTAAGCCTCTGTTTGTGTAATAGGGAAGAACAAATCCGACTCCATCCTGTCTCTATTTCTTTTACTGTACCACTTATATACTATTGCTTTGCTAAAAGTTAAGAATGTTGCCTATAGCCTGAAATATACAGGATAGCCGTTCTCAAGGCTCTGCCCTTTAAAGGTATAACATTTTCCATTCATATAGAGATAAAAAGTTGCAGAGCTGAGAATAACATTTGTCTTGTTGGAGGTTTACAGGAACACTATGACAGAACCTACCTAGTGCACAGCTGCAAAGACAAAGGATTCCAGCACGGAGAAGTTTGCAGCAGCCAACCACACCCCTTCCCTTACCACTATAAAAGAAGCCTGAACTCTGACTTGGGGAAGATGGTTCTTCAGGACACTAGTCCGCCATCCTGTTGGTCTGCTAGCTTTCCAAATAAAGTCGCTATTCCTTGTCCCAAGAACTCATCTCTCAATTTACTAGCCTGTCATGTGGTGAGCAGCAGGAGCTTGGACTCAGTAACATTTGCAGTAGGAATACACCTCTTACATTCATGTTCCAAGTCCTACGTTTGAACTGCCTAAACCACCAGGTACCATCTCCCACCACATTTCTCTAGTTGAACTCACTGGGTTAATTGTTTACATTTCAAACACACAGTCTGCTTTGTCCTTTTCTCTTTAGCCTTTGAAATTCAAACAGCTCTACTTGGCAACAATGACAGGGTAAAGCCAGAAGCCAGTCTAGGCCCTGAAGCTGGGAGTCAGTAATATTTGTAAGAAATCATCTAAGTCAGAGCTTGTTAAGGGTGAGTGTGCAGCAACAAATCACCTAGGTATCTTGTTTAAGTGCAGATTCACAGGTCTGGGTGGGGTCCGAGAGCCTAGCAAGTTCCCACCCAGGTGATGCCAGTGCTGCTGGACCACAGTTGGGGGGAAAAAAGGAGCTAGACGACCCATCTGGACTGTGCTTATTTTAGATTTTTTATATCATGATATAAATATTTTTAAAATCTTTTAATAAGTTTATGGAGCTCCCATATCCACCCCAAGGAATACATCAGTCTGAGTAACACTTGCACTTGTGGAATGGGTAAAGGATGCCGTGTTAGCAAACAACACTGGAGTATCAGTGCTTAACACATAAAAACGTATTTCTTTTATGTGCCGAGACAACTGCCTATGAAGTAAAGTGCATTCAGTGGTTTCTCTCCAACAGCAGCTCCCCAAGCTCAGGGGTCCAGGTTTTGCCTTTCATTATGGGGCCCCCTGCAACCCTCACAACCTGTTTATTTTCTAGAACTGGTCACATGGTCTTGCATAACTGCAAGAAGGCTGGGAAGTTAAGGGGAGCTCACGGATATTCAGGGAGCAGTAAATATCTCTGCCAAAATATGACCTTGTAATAATGGCGCTCTCAATTACCTGCATTCAAACCATCTTACATGAGAGAGGGTAAGCAGAAGTTACAGGGAGCCGTCACACAACTGGGCTTGCTCACGGTCAGCTCACGCATAGCTCAGCTGCAGTAAAAAGCTTCACTACTCTGCGAACAGTGCCAACGCTCTTATCTGATAGAACTAACGTTAATATCAATTTATTACATTATCTTCCAATTTTAAACTACAGATACTTTAAGAAGACGAAGGGGTTTAAAATGTCCATTCAGAGGACATTCCCTTCTGCACTGCACCTGGGTTAGATTAATTCTATAAATAGATCACTCCCTCTAACAAAAGCAAAGGTAAACAAAGCCATTATTCATATGAAAGTGGCAATACTGTATTTATATTAAAAATAATATGTTAAATTGTGTAGATTCTATCACATATCTTTAAGTAAGAATTTGTATAGCTATTGTTTAATAGTACACACTTGAGTTTAAAAAATTTATATAAACATGTTATTGAGATCTGGAAAAAGCTCAAAATTATGTTTTAGATATTTTTTACTACAAAATATAAGCACAAAAAAAGCACATAAAGCATAAATGGATATCTTAGAATTAGTTTTTACATAAAATAATTTTGAGAAAAATTTATATTTGATTCAAAGACAGGCCCACGTTTATTAGGAAACATTAGCTGTGATAAAGACACAACATTACGAATCAGTAGACATACGATGGACCCCTCAAAACCACACTGCGGTCACTAACCACACAAACACTAAGGATGAAACTAGGTCTTCATCTCAACCACCTGTGCACGCACACATCACACACTTTCATTTGGATTAAGATTTTTAAGACAAAATACACTAAAAAATGGAAGAAAGTTATAGGATATATGCCACTGCTGCTGAGCAACTTTTTGTAAGTAAATCTCATTCACACACAAAATGAAACACTACTGATAAAGTCAGCCCAATTAAAATTAAAATTTCAAACAAACTACTGTCAATAAATAACATGAATAAAGTAAAAATAAACTGCAGACTAGAAGAGAATATTTGTAATCTATATAACACACATCATCTATTGAGATGAAAATGTAGGATATATTGCAAGTTAATGAAACAAACAAAAAGCCCAACAAAAGAGTCCGTAAAAATTGTGACTATTCTGCCATGCAGAGAAAAGAAGATGAGAATTGCCAATAAACATATGAATATATTCTTGCAACATTGTTAGGAATCAGGGAAAGGCCAAGTAAAGCTGATGATGAAATTCTATCTCAATTCATCAGGCTGGAGAAAGCTATTAATCACTCTGCATGTGACAGTGAGGAGGGACGGGCTCATAATTCTGCTATTGGGTGATTTGATACCATCGCCTGGAGAGCAATGTTACCTGGAGAGCCAGAGGTGTGTTCCCTAAATGTAGGGGTTCCTCTGGATTGCAGACTTTCTCTACTCTAGACTAGAAATGTCCACTGCACATGCACGAGGCCATTCAAAAGGATTTCTGTTGCAGCAGTATTTGTAGCAGTGAAATAATGAGAGAATTGGAACAAAGTTACTATCCCTCACTAGAGGAATATATAAATAAACGCGTTTATTCAGATCTTGGAATCCCAAAAGATGACTGATTAAATGAACTGTATCAACATGTACCAACATACACTGACGACAAAAATTAGGGTGTAAAAGGCCAAATATAGTGTGATACGATTTAAGTAACAATTTAAGCAAAATAATAATATAAATTTCTCTTAATATAAACATAACAGGAGTACAAACATGCACAATAATGACACACAAAACCTCAGCCTCTAGAGAGGAAGAGCTGAGTATGGAAGAAAGCCCAGTTTCAGCTGTGTCTCTTTTTTTTTTTTTCCTCTTTAAAACAAAGAAGAGCACTCTGAAGCCAGTGTAACAAAACGTTAACATCTGTTAAATCTGGGTGGTCGATACATGGATCTCTTGTTATATTATTTTCATTCCTTTCTGGTATGTTTGACTTATCTCCTATAAAAATTTTTAAAATCAAAATTGCCAATTTATTTATTTTTCCCAGTTAAATGACTTTTTTTATATCTTCAAATGGCTGATTTCATTACTTTCATGCTTTTAAAACACTTTAACGACTATCACACCAAAAAATTGAGGCAGTATTTGCTTTATTCCTGCATACAATTGTAGGGAGGGAGGGCGACTGTTTGGCGATGTCCATGTGAGTGTGTTGCTTTCATGAAAGTCACAGCACAGGAAAGACTGAGAACTTTTGGCACAGAACAGTAACTCTGACAAGAGGCTCCAGTTTGGAAAGAAATAGAGACAGGAAGCAAAAACACCAGTTGCAATAGACCGAGCGAAGTTGCAGAGTTCTAGCAGGGGAACGCAAAATTGAAGACAAAAAAAGAAAAACAATTTTAATGGCAAGTTCAACAAGATTCGACAAATCAACGTAGGAGGAAGTGTGAAACATCACTCTGAGATTTTCTCTGCAAGGAGGTGACATTAAGATACAGGACATACAGCCTTGCAAATAGAGAAGATGGTGGGTCCTGTTCGGGACATGCTAGATTTCTTGTGACTTATTTGAAAGCACAACATGACTTTCTAATGTGACTAAATGTCACCAGAATGACCTGGAATTTAGGTTGTTAGTGGGTCATGAAAACGCTGCCTCCCGTAGGGAGCTAGAGATGCCAGTTCACAAGCACGAGGAGGTCGGCAATAGTTGGGGGTCGGGGGGGGGAGCTTGAGCCTCTTTTGCTTGATTTCCACTCCCTTCTACCCATCTGCTTCCCTCTTAGCCCAGGCTCCTTCCTCCCCAATATTGCTGAATATATATATATATATATATTTCATAAGAATGCAAATGTCATTATCACATTTTAATAAAAAGTGAATCAGGCTGTATTCCTTACTTTAAAATACACTCTACACTTTAAAATGACATTTCTATGGTTTGTTTTGCTTGCTTGGGGGTCTTAGTTGATCTCTTTTCTGGGGTTCATAGACTGAACCCAAACTTTACTGTTTCTCTGCCATCACCACCAGCAAAATGTGCTCACCCCTGAGTCTGAAGCATCAGCCTACACAGCCCAGCCAGCTTTAACTGCACCCTCCCCACCCCCAAGCACCCATATTCCCCAAGAGAAATTCTCTGAGCCTGGTTTGGGATGCACTCCAATCTGCAGAATTTCAGTAGCTTCATGGCAGCTTGAAGTTTTTGTCAGGAATGTTCAGAACAGCCCTATAAATCTCCTTCACATCATGCATGCTAAAACGGAGGTAATTATTTTTTATTTCTTCTGTCATTCCAGCTTGAAGTTTCCCCTACCTTACATATGAATCTTAAAGACAGGAATACGGAAACAAGAAAAGAGAATAGGAATTCAGGAGGGTTTACTGTTTTACATGGAGTTTATCTGCGAAGAACTCCCGTAGAGCTGAGCAAAGATCTGGGATGTAAGAGAGTTTACACACACCTAATTAGGAGATGAGAGTTCCAAGCAGAAGGTACAGCATTGCCAAGGCCCTGAGGTAGGGCTTCCTGGGGGTTAGAGGTACAGCAGTGAGGAAGAAGCATCTAGAAATAGATTTAAGGTCAGGGAGAATCTTGTTCAACATGCTATTAGAGGGGAGTGTAGACCTACAGAGGCATTAAGACCGGAAGACAGACTTTTCTTACTCAGAGTGAAATGGGAAGACACTGAAGGATTTGGACTAGAGTGGCACAAGGTCGTCTGCTGTGTTGTAAACACACTGTAGGGACGATGACAGAAGCAGGAGACCTACCCGAAAGTCTTTGAAGCAATGCCCCCAAGAGATGATAGTAAATTAGCCTTGAAATTTGAGATGGAGGAGCAGAGTTTTGAAGGTAGGTTCAGATTTTACTGATGGATTGAATGCAGACTGTAGATGAAAGAAAAAAATTAAAGATGAATCCAAGGTTCCTGTGACCTGAGTAGCCCAGAGGATGATGAATTTGCCTTTTGCTGTGATGTGGAAGAAAGCAGGGGCAGCGGGCTGGAAGATAGTCAGGTCCTTACATTGAAGATCAGTCACCCAAGTGAACATGTGAGTGACTGTTCATCCAGCTCTGGTGCTCGGGGAGGACTTGTCGAGGGTGAGTTACACGGTGCAGAGCCCGGCCACGCAGGTCTGCAGCAGGTTGGTGGGGCGGCCCCTGGTACTGTCTGTCTCCTGTGTGGCTGGAAGTAAAGAATGTCCTTCTCAACCTTTCCAGCTGTTGTTCAGAAACTCTCTTGCTCTCCCGTGATTATCTCCTGGACACGAAATCCACGTGCACCTGCATGCATGTTTGTATACACACACACACACAAATAAGCACACAACACACACATCCCTCCCTGGGAAGGTCATTTTCCAAAGACAGTACAGCCCAACTCCATTTGTAAGAAAAATAACATTCCTTTAAGTACAGAAGGTGAGAGCCGCCATGCCAGTCAATGTATATTTTAGGAAAGAGAACACTTACATTAATGGTGTAAAAGCAAGTTTTCTGGGTAGACCCCTGTTTCATACCTGTTAGATGCCAAAGCTCACAAAGCATCTCCTCCCAGAGTAAAGGGCGAGTACCTCCAACCCAAATTCTGGCTCACACCTCAGAATGCAGAAAGCGTTCACTCTTACACCCACTAAGAAGTCAGTGTTCTGCTTTAACCAATTGCAAGCTTTATTCTGCATGAAGCACTCTATTTACAATTGTGAAAAAAAACTCTTAAAAATCGCAATTATTTTATTCAGTAAAATAATTTAAAGCTGATACTAGCTGAGTCTCAAAATAGGAGGCGGAGAATGTGTTTGGACACTGAAAGAGAGCTATCCTGGGATTCAAACACGGAGGTGGACTTGAAGTGTATTATTCCAAACGTCGTCTGTAAGAGAGACTTAAAGAGAGTTTCAGACTTAAGGATCCGCCTCCTTGAAATTCTCTTCACCTTCTCACTGTTGGTCATGACTGGGTGGTTCTTCATGGGGCCTCCCGCTTCCCTATTTCTTCTGCTTTCTTTCTTTTGGAGATCGGATAAGGTCAGGCCTGCACGCCGCTCCACTCCTCATGGTACTTCCTCTCAGCCCTGATTTCTTAATCACTTTTCTAATGCTACTTCTAACTCCTCCCTTTCTCTTTCTTTCTTTCTTTCTTTTTTTGCTATTCTGATGAAAAGTCTTCCATTTTCCTCATGTGGATGGGAGAGATTTAAAAGTACTAAAAGGACAACTTCTTAATACTATTATCAAGCTAAGGCTGTCAGAGCTGTGTCCACGTTCCTTCTGTTTTTCAATAGAGCACTGAATTCCTGTCAGCCATTGCTGTGTGAAGATATATAAGGAATGGTCACTTCCTTGAAACGGTTCTGAATCCAGTGGTGGAGAGAAACATGTATAGGTAAACGAATATACCTTTGTCTACAATATTTTGATATTTAGAGAAAAATTGAATACAGCTTTCAGAGAAAGTCTACAGTCAGACGAAATGTCTGTGCTGAGATTTCCCAGGTAAGTAGGCAACTCTAGAGGGGAAAGTTCATCAAGGCAGAGGGAAGGGCCAAAGCACAGGCAGGAGTGTGGCCCAACATGACCTTCTGGGGAAGTTCAGTGACCTGGAAGGGGCTGAAATAGAGGAGACTGGGAAGGAAGAGGCAGATGAAACTGGCCTCCTATCCAGATGGTGAAAACCTTTGCAGGCTCATTTAAGTGCCGGAGTTTTTCAAACTAACAAAGGGGGCCCATGAAGAATTCTTAAATTAGCAGGTATTACAAGGGTCATTCTGGATGGGTGTGGGAAGAGAAGGGGCTGTCAGGGGGTGACACTGTTCCTGGCCATACCAGATGTCCAGCAAAGCTTTCCAACCCTTTCTTCAGGCCATAGAGCTCTGAAAGTTGACCCTGGTTTTTTTTTTATTCTATTATCTCCTCAGTGATATAGTTTTCAGAGAACTACCTATTACTAAAATAAGACAAAATAAAATGAAGCCCACATTCTATTCTATTTAAATATACTTTGACTCTGAATAGCCAAAACAATCTTGAGAAAGAAGAAGAGAGCTGGAAGAATCAGGTTCCCTAAATTCAGACTATACTACAAAGCTACAGTAATCAAAACAGTATGGTTCTGGCACAAAAAACAGACACACAGATCAATGGAACAGGACAGAAAGTCCAGAAATGAACCCACCTGCTTATGGTCAATTAATCTATGACAAAGGAAGCAAGACTATACCATGGAGAAAAGACAATCTCTTCAATAAGTAGTGCTGGAAAAACCGGACAGCTATGTGTAAAAAAATGAAAGTAGAACATTCTCTAACACCATATACAAAAAAAAATGGATTAAAGACCTAAATTTAAGACCAGATACTATAAAACTAGAGGAAAACATAGGCAGAACACTCTTTGACATAAATCACAGCAATAGTTTTGGATCCATCTTCCAGAGTAATGGAAATAAAAACAAAAATAAACAAATGGGGCCTAATTAAACTTAAAAGCTTTTGCATAGCAAAGGAAATTATAAACAAAATGTAAAGACAACATATGTAATGGGAGAAAGTATTTGCAAATGATGCAACCAACCAGGGCTTAATTTCCAAAATATACAAGCAGCTCACACAGCTCAATATCAAAAAAAAAAAAATGGGGAGAAGATCTAAGTAGACATTTCTCCAAAGAAGATATACAGATGGCCAACAGGTACATAAAAAGATGCTCAACTTCACTAATTATTTGAGAAATGCAAATCAAAACTACAGTGAGATATCACTTCACTCTGGTCAGAATGGCCATCATCAAAAAGTCTACAAATAATAAATGCTGGAGAGGGTGGGGAGAAAAAGGAACCCTCCTACGCTGTTGGTGGGAATGCAAATTGGTGCAGCCACTATGAAGAACAATATGGAGATTCCTTAAAGAACTAAAAATAGAGTTACTGTATGATCCAGCAATCCCAATCCTGGGCATATATCCAGAGAATAATTTGAAAAGATACGTGCACTCCAGTAGCATAGCAGAACTTTTTTACAATAGCCAAGATATGGAAGCAACCTAAATGCCCATTGACAAATGACTGGGCAAGGAAGTTGTGGTATATATATACAATGGAATACTACTCAGCCATAAAAGGAATAAAAAAAATGTCATTTGCCACAACATGGATAGATGGACCTAGAGATTATCATACTAAGTGAAGTCAGTCAGTCAGAGAAAGACAAATATCAAATGATACAAATAGCACTTAAATGTGGAATCTAAAAAAAAGATACGAAACAAACTTATTTATAAAACGGAAAGATACATACAAAGAAAACAAACTCAAGTTTAGGGGGAGAAGGCAGGTAGAGAGAGAAACTGGGAGTTTGGGATCGCCAGACACAAACTACTATGTACAGAATACATACACAACAAAGTCCTACTGTGTAGCACAGGGAATTATATTCAGTGAATTATGACAACTCATAATGAAAAAAATATGAAAAAGAATACATATGTATATATGTGTGTGTATAGCTGAATCCCTATGCTATGCACCAGAAACCAATACAACATTGTAAATCAACTATACTTTAATTTAAAAATGGGAAAAAAACATATCCTTTGGAAATGAATTGATAACAATTGGCATATAAGTTGTCAATATCTTGATGAGATTTAATTTTGTGTCGACTGATTTTACACAAGATTTTAGTGTCAACTGGGGACACATGCCAGTTTTGTGTTTGGTTCTGGGTTTTCCCTCTTTCTTGTGAGGCTAGAAAATGTTTGGCCTGAGAGATTCTCACATCACCATAACCGAGGTCAATGGAAAGCATTTTCTGGAGGCAACATGAGTTGGGGAAAAGAGGGAAGGAGAAAAGGAGTGCGTTTGTCAGATTTCTCCAGGGAAACTGAATAGGCTATGCATCTGCACAGAGAGAGACTTATTTTAAGGAACTGGCTCACAGGACAGTGAGGGCTGCTGTGTCCAAATTCTGCAGGATTGCCTGCAGGCTGGAGACCCAGGATGATCCAATGTTGCAGTCCAATCCAAAGTCCATCAGGCTGGAGAACTTCCCTCTGGCTCAGGAAAGGCCAGTCTTCCGTTCATTCAGGCCTTCAGCTGATTGGATGAGGCCCACCCACACGATGGAGAATGATTTGCTCGACTCAAAGTCCGCTGTCTGAAAAGCTAATCTCATCCAAAGACACCCTGACAGAAGCATCAAGAACAAGGTTTGTTTATACAGCCGGGCACAGTGACCAGCCAAGCTGACACATAGAACTACCCATCATGAAGATGAATGTGAAAGACAGAGAAGAGGGGCGAACATGTCTGTGAATCTGTGTCCCATTGTATCCAGCCTGGCAATGCTGGAGACACACACAAAGCAGGGTCGATACGTGAACAGAGGTTATGCATCAATAAAGCATAATATTATTTTAGTCTTTGAGTTTGCTTGAAGGTTGAGCTGTAAGTAAACTCTCTTCCCACCTGACTCTTAGACGTAGTAGAAATCAGCTCCTGCTAGACTGACCTCCCACAGCACGTGGAAAAGTACTTTTATGGTGGCTTTTCAGCTCACACACACATTCTATGCCATGTCTATGAAGAACGAAATATTTGTGCTATCTTAACGGGTCATGAAAATTGCTACGGGAAGGATTCAGCTATGCTATCCAGTCAGGCCTCGCTCCAGTACCCTGTCACGTACTGGCATGGCCCATGCGGCTTTAAAACACATTTGAAACTATATTTAGAGCTTCTCAGAATATAAAAATTTGGTCATACATTCCTTTATTTTTATGCTCAAGTTTCCACTGCATCCCTTCTCTTACTTTCCGCTTCAAGAAGTACCTCCTGCCAGGAGTCTGTCGTACCCAGAGCTTCCCGCCCGCACCCTCCGAGGCAGTGAGGGATCGCCCACTTAAAATCCACCTTCAGCTGCTCTCCTCTCTCCACATCAGACTGGCTGCCTCATGAGAGCACACGTCCCTACAGCGAGGAGGAACGTCCAGCCCCAGTGCGGGGATCCTGACACTGCCCGGACCTCCTGGAATCAAGGCGATGACTAAAGATGACGCTGATACCCACACTTCCACAGCCAAGCGGGCCGTCTGGAAATACTTCCAAAGAAAATGGGGAAAGCTTCCTCTACCCAGACTGACACTTTACTAGGATGGGATGGCTTAAAGCAGCACATGTGGGAGGTAACAGAGTCTCTGGGAAACAGGAAGTTATTTAAGGTAAGAAGTCAAAGGAGGGCACTTCCCGTAGGTCCCATGTGCCCGTCAACATGATGAGGATGCCGTTCAGTCTTCGGAAAGATCAACAGTCCAGTGTCCCGTAACTCACTTCATTTTTTTTTTTTGACTCAGGAGCAGATTTCATCTTCCTTGATTCAAGACCGTGTGATGGCCACCTAGCAGGAAACGTGAAGGTGAAACTGCCTCAAGAGGTGTACGCAGTGGACTAAGGAACAGGGGCCCGTGAGAACACAGCTGAGTCTTAGATGAGGAATGAGCCAAACTCAGTTACTTAAAAAGCATCTTCACGAGCTGACGAGAAAGGGCATTCTGCCAATTTCTACTTGAGACTTCAGAGAAAAATGATCTTTCTTATTCAATAGGATCATTTTCAAGATTTCTTAACTCTGAGGAAACGTTTCTGAAAGATCAAAAAAAGGAGACATTTTCAAAATATATAAAAGGTGAGTTGATAGCTGAACTGTTCTTAGTCTCTCCTTTTTTCTGGAAAGCAGGGCTAAGCATGTGAATATGAATGAGTATATCTATCTTTGGGGAAAAAACGCTATCAAAATCATGGAATTTTAATTTAAAAATTTTTTAATCAAAAAACTTTAATTTATAGTCATAAATTGTCTTGGTCTTCCTGTCTTTGATGTCTTCTCATATTTAAGCTTGACTTCTTTAAGTGGAATTATGTGTATATCACTGAGATTGAGAACATTTTTGATAAATTCACAAACATCAGATAAGATCATTAAAACTCATGACCTCTGACCCCACGATGGAACCAGTATCAAACGACTGTCAGGTAAAGACGTTTAGGAAATGAGCGCCCGTGAATGATAACCTGCCTGCAGATACATGTGCAGGGCCCCCCCCCACCCCCCAGCGCTGCAAGGTGAGCAGCTTTCAGGATGGGCCCTGTTTAGAGGAATGGGTGGGCGTTTCGCCATCACTCGATTTGTCCAGCCAAGGCCAGTCATCGTTCCCTTCGCATTTATTCTGTGGCTTCTTTCGTGGATGGTCTGCGATTGACTGTTATAGCATCGTTATCTTCATTTACCTCTGAACTGTTCAACTGAAGGAAATAAATTATCTCTTTTGCATCAAAAGTAGCACCAGTCCTACCGGCAAAAAGCGACATAAAGTGATGAAGAAATCATCATTGCCAATTTCAACAGATCCCTGATGCTAATGATCAGACCAACACAATATAATCTCTTCTTTTTCCTCTCTCCCTTTCTCTCTCTCTCCTCTGTCTCTGTCTCTGTCTCTCCCCCTCCCTACCTTACTCCTGTTTCTGAGTGAAGAGCTGGCTCAGTCTTTGACCTTAACCAAGAAGGAAGTCACTAGTCAGCTAATAAATGGCTATTGGTAGCAATTTCCCTTCACGAGAGGGAAAGCTCTCTTAAACCACTAGCAAAGGGGAAAACGTAACTTAGCATTGCAATTACCTGACCTCCTCTGATGATCTCTTTTTGGCGTATCTCCACGTATCACAAATTCTTTTCTAAATTCATAGCTCAGCTCCCATTTTCTCATTTTATGTAGCTAATATCCTCACAGCATCTCAAGGACTCTTCACTCCCTCAATCACTTCCAGGAAGAAAAGGAAATTATGGTTAAAAAAAAAAAAGAGTCCTCTTTGAGGAAGCTAATCAGTTAGATAGTGAAGAGATTCAAAAGCAAATTTAAAGACTAAGAAAGTAATAAAAAAGGAAGAAATCTTTAGAAATAGGTACTGCATCCATAATGTTTTAAAGTGCTAAAATCGAGTTAAGGGAATGGATTAATCAGGAGGGTGCATTAAACACAACCAACTAACATGATTTCTAGCCTGAGGATAAATTAAAAAGAAAAAAGCTGCAAGGCCAATTTTTATTTGTTTGGAGAATTTCAAACTAAGGAGGGACAACTGTAAAAACACCTGCAGTCAGCTGGAACTGCACTTCCATCACCACGGGGCAGCTGAGACTCATCCAGCCATCTCCTCTAGGACATCAAAATAGAAAATGAAAAAAAGACGAGCCTAATCGCTTTAGCCTTGGCTGGTTAAATAGTTAAGTGCACGGCTGCGTCTCACTGTGTGCGATGGAAAAGAAATGATCTCGTGATGGACTGAAGAGCAGCATCTTGAGAGGTCGCCCCTTTCCAACCTTCCCTGCGTGTGCAACATGAAACAGACCGGCAAGACATCCCAACTTGCAGTCCTCAGCCACACAAGAGATGCTTCTATGGATGAAGCACAAGAAACTTACTTCTCTAAGTGAGAAGCCTGACCCCTTGGGGCAGAAATGAAGCTTCCAGACGGAAGCTGTATTGCTTACTCTTGAATTAAAGCTGAACCAAGTACTATCTCATGAGACACGTTAGCCCTGTCATAAACGTAAATTTTCCTGAACTTTCTTACTTGGCTGGAAATTACTCACTGCCCCCTCATGGACCTTCGCTGTTCCATTTTTAATCCTTGATGCTTTCACATTTGTAAGTATTACTGCAGCCGTGTGGTATGCAGGGTGTGCCTTCTTATGGTTTATTCCTCTTCATTTCCTATATGATGTCCCTCCGCCACTCCTGTCCTGACACAATGGCCAATTTTGAACAGGTAACCGTGTGAATATATGTTAGAAATTGGGAGTAGCCATCACCATTGAAGTGCCAGGAAAGAAAACCCTTTACCTCGTACCGTTCATTGCCCCAAATCTGTTCCCTTTGGGCACAAAGGTAAAGTTCATTGTGAAGAATTCTGAATGAATCCAGAGAGAGACAGAAGAAAAAATGTTCCATTTTTTCAACAACAGAAGTGTAGTGTGAAAAACAGCCCCAGAGCTGCCGACCCCCTGACGGCGTGTGACACACTGACCCCCCAAGCGCTCACCCTGCTGACTCTGCTTTATCCCCCCGCTCACAGTGTCTCGTTTGAACACCAGATAGTGGAGGAAAAATCTTAACATTTTGAGGTGAGGGAAATGAGGCAGCAATGTGTGAATATTTGGGTGGAAATAAATGACAGATCAGCCAGTTAAGAGGCAACAGGTAGTGATGCGTCTACAGTGCAAGTTACTATAAATCAGTATGAGGGTCTGGCTGCCGCAGCCTCTCCCAGTTACACACCGAGAGGTGGAAACTTCTGCCTATAACCTTAATTATTAAATGTTCTATACACACACCAGACACAGCCATTTTCAAGATGAGACACTTCCACTTTATGGAAGTTAAATGAAGACTCAATCTTGGACCTCTCTGATTCCAGTTTTTTTTTTTTCTCTTATCAGCTATGTTACTGGTCTTTAGAATTCACTGTTTTGTTTTGGTTCCACCAAAAGGTCTATATTCTGCTTTCAGCATAGAGGCCTTGCAGACGGTTTCCCTAGTTTAGTCTGTGGCCGATTTGTCCAGTGAACACTGTATCCGGAGCACAGATACGTCACCGTGGAAGGATACTGCTTGTGTTCTATTCAGTTTAATGAGACGGTAACGTTCTCATAAAGGGCTGGAAGTACAACGGTGAATACTACCTGAGCTTGCTCTGTTTTGTAAGGTGCTGGAGGGCTTTATGGCGCTGGGGCTCCCAGGAAAACAGGAGAGAACAAGGAGGAAAAGGAGAGCGCAGCAGGCTGACGGCTTGCCGACAGCTGGGAAAGTCTGACAGAGGAGGTAACAGCTGGAAGTATCATAGAAAAGAGGGCGATTTTACCTCGGAAGTAATGGGGGGGGGACACCAGGCAGAGGGAAAACGGCTACTAAGAAAGGACTGAAGAAGTGTAACAATAAGAGCTACAATTTGAATACTTATTCTGAACTGGACTCGGTTCTCACGGCTTGAAAGTACTGCCTTTTCAGCCCTCCCAACAGCCCAACAAGGTGGGCACTATTTGCCCTGTCTTACAGAAGCAGAAACTTGGAGAAATGAAACAGTAACTTGCCCAAGTTTGCAAAACTTGTAGGTGGCGAGTGAGAAATCTGACCCAAGCCGACACTCCCCAGGGCCCACCCAGCACGTTTGATGAGCTACAGGTCGGCAGGACTGGAAAGCGGGTACCTGTGGTGAGAGGGTGAGACCGGACTCACAGAGACTCGCATGACACGCCTTCTCTTCCAAGCTAAGGGGCTTGGCGTTTAGCCAAATGCAGTGGATGGAGAACTGTTAAAGCAATTAAACCGAAAGAATTAAATGGGCTTTAGGAAAATTGTTCCGGCAACACATGTATTTGGCTCAAAAGAGGGTGAAATTAGAAATTACAACAGAGAAGTCAAGAGGACACGGGTCCAAGCAGTCCCCTAAAATTCATAAGCCCAATTATCTTCGTTTCATAGTTACCGAGGACCTAGGAGCGCTAGCTTCAGGTGGGGACGCCTGAATCTCAGATGAGAGACCCGGGCTGGAAATCGCACAGTCATGCGGGGCTGGTGGCTGTGGCTGCTGAGCTGGCTTGGTGAGGCCTGGGAAGAGAGCGGGCTCATCTTTGCCCCCGTGTGTACACTATGCTATTCTCTCTCTTTTCTCAACTGCTAAGCGTCCCCATGTACTTCCCAAATTGAAATAAATAAACAAAAATCACTCTGTGTATCGCTTTCTAGTTCCCACCCTTTGAGCTTTTTTTCTCTTCTCAGCCAAGCTGCTTGTAAGTGATGAAGGTGACACATTCCTTCCCTTCCTTCCCTTCCTCACCTCCCATGCATCTTACTAGCAACTGCCATCTGCTCTCTGCCTCCAGGACTCCGCAGAACCGACTCCAGCGAAGGGTGGCAAGGATGTCCCCGCCGTGGAGCGCTGGACACTGTTCAGCCTCCATCCTCCCGATCTCTGTAACCACTCAGTGCTGTAGAACTTTCCTTGGCCAAATACCAAGGGGACTCCCTTCTCCTTTTCCAAAGTATTAATTAGTATTTATTTTTTAATTAAAGCAGTGATGGATGGATTCTAAAGCTTCAATGAGAAACGCCAATCAGAAGAGCTTTTGTTTGTTAGTGTTGTTTTTTTTTTTAACAAATTCTATTTATTTCCTGGAAATTTAAACAGCTTCCATTTTCCCCGCCCTTTGCTAATGACATCCATTTTCTTAAACTATTTCATAATTTAAGCAGAGAAAAAGCTACCTAAGGAAAGAAAATTATCGAAAGTCAATCTCCACGAACATAGCCTAATAAACGCTCTCCCCTGATGAGGTTACCTGCCTCCTTCTTTCATTTTTGAGATGATTCACGCTGCTGTGATGATGTTGCAACCGTTCTGTGCTGGGATGGGGGTTCTTCTATATGTTATAGAAAATAGTATGAAGAAGCAAGCATGTAAAAAATTCTTAAGGCCAGACCAATAGGCACAGAGTGAAGAACACGCCTGTGTTTATAGATCCTTCTTACCATACAGTTTATATGAATTATCTACGGACAATGTAACGGATCAAGTCTCGTAACCGCATGCTCCCCTCACCAGGGTTTATCAACTCCTGATGAAGTTTCCAGAAGAACAGACATTGTTCCACAGCAAGTGGGTCCCTGCGTAAAGGCTGTCCGAGGGCTCGCTGACAGTTTCCATGACACTGCTTCTTTGTGTTTCCCCTTCCATGTCTTTTTCCCCATCTCACTTATAACTGGTGTTTCCTGGGGCTTTTTCATTAGCCTACTGGTCTCCTTTCTCTCATCTCCCTGGGTGCTCTTGTGCTTCCAAGGTTTTGATGACGTCCGCAGATGGGAGAGCCACAGCCCTGCCTGGCCCCCGTCTCCGCTCCCAGCTCAGAGCCGTCCCCTCTGAACATAGACGTCTGGATGCACCGCAGGTTTGTCATCCCACACTCAGCACATCCTTAGCTGAGCTTGGAACTGCTCATCTTCTCAGCCAAGTTTGGTGCCTCTTCACACTTTCCCAATCTTAGACATTAGTACCATCAAAAAGCCAATCACTCAAGTGGGAAATTTTAGAGCATTCCTAGATCATTTCCCCAAAATAAACATTCAGTTGCCTGTGTTTGTATCTCTTGCCCCTGCTCCCCAGTGGCCTTCCTCCCTCACAAATTTAAATCCCCCACTCTTTCTTGTATCAATCTTTAATTATAAAGTCAGAGGGTCAGGATACCACCTAAGACCATTTTCCTATTCACTTCCCCAGGAGAACAATGAGAATTTTCTTAACCCCTTATATAGGGGGTTTCTCAATCACTGTGTAAGGAAATCTGTGAACAAAAATCCTTGGACTCAATACACATAGTCTGTTGATATTGGCCAAGACTTATTAAAGATGAAAACTATGGTCTAAGAAGAAAGCAAATGAGAAATATGACCACAGGAATGTCCATTAGAGAATGGATACTGAAATCCATCATTAAAATAGTAGCTTGCCTTTCACATGGCTCTACTATTAACCTGATCACTACAAATCTGTAAACTACAGTGTCAATCACTTTACTAGGGGGAAAAAATTCTCCCAGTATGTATTCCATTTACCAACATGTCACCCTGAAGCAGAACCTACCTGGGACATTTCCCAGTATCTGTACATGTCAAATTAAACCTCATTTTGATGCCTCATATGTATCCACTAAAAAAGACCCCCTCCCCCCAAAGAAATGAGAACAATACAGTGGAATGAGATTTTGGAGGGTGAAGTCACCACAAGGCGACTTGCTCCAGGGATACAGAGTTCAGCTGCACACATAGTGCCTGTGACTCTCAGTTCCCAGATCAGTAAAACAGAAACTGTCTGAGAATCTACTTGTGATTTGGCTTATTCAGCTAACTCTAATCTTTGGCAGTGATTTAACGAAACCCAGTCAAACTCTGTGAGCACTGCCCATCACCGATGCAAACGAACAAGATGTAGTTTGCAACTGATCGAAGTCATTAATTCACTTTCAGATCTATAAATTGGCCACTGATTTGCACAGGGGGAAATGATTCACCCTGCAAAATCACAGCTCTGAGACAGGAACTGAGCCTCCTCCCCTCAGATCCATCTGTTTGACAGCTCTGACTGAGTTCCCTTCGCGAAGTCTCCATGGAATTTACATCTTTCTCTACAACGTCTGAAATCTTCTATGCTTGAAGAAAGAACCCCCAGATCCCAGAGCGTCTCCTGCATGTGGGGCGCCTTCATGGAACTGCGGCTGTAGTTGTGGTTCATCCGCCAACTGCTTCCTGCCAGAGGTTTTCTGGTTGATAGTGAGCCCCGTGCGGAACATGATTTCAGAGAATAAATTAATAATCACTTGCAAAGGATGGCACTTGAGTTTTAATGTTATCTACTACCTGGTGTGTTATCTTTTGTAATAAACCAGTCCTAAAAGGGCAAATTTACAAAAAGAAAAAAAAAATTGAGTTTGAGGTACCCACGTAAGTAAGCAAACCAACAATGGTGGCCACGGACTTTTAACAAATACAAAACAGCATATGGGTGGTCTAAGACAACTTGTTGAGTTTTAAAGTATTTCAAACTAAGATCTGAGTGTATGTAGGGCAGGTGTCTCTTAAGCCCCACCTCGCTGGGCTAGATGCTGACTTTGCCTAGAAAAGCTTAAGGAAGTGTTTAGTGAAACCCAAAATAGTAACACAAATGTTGACTTATTTAAAAAAAAAAAAAGAGCACTTTAGGTTTTCTGGTTCATCCCCAATAGTTCTGTGCTTTTTATGACCTGCAGTTAGGATGGTGGGTCAGGCACTGGTGATAAAGCTTCTTATTAATAAATAATTCAGTAGCCAGAGTGTAAAAACATGGCTTGCATTGTCCCTGAGTGTTTTGTTTCCTAATTATGAAGCAACTGGCAGGCCTGCCGCCCCAGGGCTGAGTGATTTCACCAGGTTTGTTCTGTGGTTCCCCATTGTCGCCCTTGAAAAGAACATTCCCACAGAGCGGGCTCTAAAGACAATAAACACCGCATGTGAAAAGAAATGACATAATATTCGGCGCTGATAAGGGAGCTTTTCCCAGGGGCTGCGTGGGACGGAGCCCAGGAGGCTGTCTGCGCTGGGTGCCTGGAAGGAAGTGTCCCCAGGGCAGTTTACGGGGCCATGCGGCCCCGCACAAAAGGCCCAGAAGTGGGCAGGTCCCTCCCTGCCTCTGTGAAAGTCAATCCAAGGAAGTCTGATGCCGTGGAGAAGTTTCCTGTCCGCTGTGTGGGAAATCTGACTGAGTGCAAGCGGCCGGCAACAATGGGACAATACATTATAATAAACAGGAAAAATAGCATTGGCCACGGAAATCAATGGCTGGAGTTCATGAGGCATTCATGAGATTGACAAGTGAATAAATTAAAACCAGAAGGTTAGGACACTGAAAGAGAAGTTAATTTTATGTCTGCCCTGAAGCTCCCCTTTTCAGACTCAAATTAAGACTGGGTATAATAAAATGAACATAGAGTCTTGGATGTACAAAAAAGGCTTCGTTAAGACCTACATCGTCAGAAACCAGGGATTCTTTTATGAACGGCCACATGCATGCATAGCCGTTGCTCACGGGGCATTAACCACCCCCTCGACAGCGTGACCAAAGGCTTATTTAAACGAGGTTCTTACTTTAAATAAACCTGCTCTCAGCAACCAACTGTTCATCCAGGAAGTGAGGTGACACCCCAGTACACTGAAGACGTTTACTCAACCAGAACCGGGTAGAGATGTGCGCCCCCGCGCTGTTTAACTTAAATAGAAAGACACATGAGACTCTTCCAAACCCCCAAAGAGTTAGAAACAACAGAACATAGCTAACTCGAAAACAGACTTCGGTTGCATACACAGTGATCGATCCATCTCCACGCCATAGTGACTTCTCTTTTTAAAGACATTTTTAAACTTTGGTTGGCTTTCTTTTAATAATAAAATGACTTTAATTAGAACTCACCACTGAACCTTGGTTTTGCGATAAAGTGTTTGACACACCAAATTCTTTCTCCTAATTACTATTAAAGACAGAGCTTTGTTCAGGAGACAAAGCAACAGGCTGACAACTCTGAGACAATGAATTCTAACCCAGGCTGCACTGTAACTCTCGCTCTGTCTCAGTTCCTTTGACAATTAAGCATGAGTCTGCTCCACAGTTTATGAACTTTTGTTTTAAGTTATTACAAAGCATGAAATGATCTGGCAACTGTTGCCAGGGAGCAGTTCCACACAACCTGATATTTAGAAGCCAGACCTCAAGTGTGCCTTACAAAATTTGGTCTGTGCTGCAAAAATATTTCTCCACATTATTCCTTTTACTCTTTGACTTTGGACTGAGATGGTTTCTTTACATATCAAGGATTGCTAAGAGGGTGTAATACCTTGGAAAGTTATATGATTTAGTCTTTAATAAATAAAAATTAACTCAAGAATTTCTAGTCTTATAAGAATATACTTAAGCACATTAAAGCAGAAAGATAATATCAGAGAGCCTTTAAAACTCTGGTTTCACCTTAAAATTTCCACTATGATTTTAGGAAGATGTAGAAGGAGCAAGAAATAACATCCTTCAACATGTCTATTATTTTAAACGTGGTAACAACCTAGTTTTTTTCTTTGGTTTTTTTTTTTTTTTTCAGGTTTGCCCAGAAGGAGGAGAAAAAGAAAAATTTAGCTATTTGTTTAAATTAAGCCAATCTCATTCTTCAACACTCACTTCAGCAGCGGTCAAACACACGAGGTGGCCAGCAGAGGGCAGTACATAACAGCAGAACTGTTTTATTTGAAAGGTAAATCCTATTAGTTCCACTAGACGGAAAAAAGAAAATAAAAATACAGTTTTACATGAAGTAGTTTCTGACCAAAGAAACAAATATTCTGGCATCAAAATATATATTAAAATGCAGTCGGAAGACTTGCAGGCCTCTGGAAAATCCACTGAATTTTGGTGACAGGCACACTCCTGACTCCATCTTGGCTTTTAGGCAAGAAATAGTTAATTGCCTTCTTCATCTCTGCGTTTTGTTTCGTTTCGTTCAATCCCACTGAGCAGCAAAGATGTTCACGACTGTGCTGGGAAGAGGGCCCAGGGCGCCTTCGGTAGCGCTAAGGAGCCTGGGCAGAGGCCTGGCGGCAGCCGGCCACCCCGCCCCACGTGGAGCGTGGGCCGGTCTCCGTGTGGTCCCCGCGGGAGGGGCCCAGCTCCCCGCTGGCGGGCCTTCTCCTCCCCTCTCCACCTTCCTCCTGCTCCAGTCTCGGGTGTCACAGCTCCATGGCCCCAGAGCCCAGGACATTCTGAGGGGTGGGCGAAGATTCCAAGGCAGATTCCAAGTTTCCCCTTCCTCAGACAAAGCTGCATCTCCAGTTTGGTCCTTCTCCATCTTTCAATAGAGTCATTGAAATTAAAAATAGCAGGCTTTCATTTACAGCCCAGGCCTTGGCCCTCCAGCCTCCTCCTTCCCTGGGGCCAAGGCCAGGTTTTCTGGGTTCCCCTCCAGCTGGAGCCCCACCCTTCCTTGACCTCTCCTTACCCCCACCCCACCCCCTCCCCCTCCACTCTCTTTCCCTTCACCGGCTTGCACCGTGGAATTATGTGAATAATCACAGTAGCCTCCTGGGGCACGCACGGTCCCTCCGTTCCCCTGTGACCTACCCACACTCACTCCCCCAGCGCCTTATTCCCCTATTCCTGTGTCTCCCGTTTCTTATTGCTCAACTTTTTTTTTTTTTTTTGGTCTTTTCCTTAGGAAAGCAAAGTACAGGACAAAGACAAAGGATGACTATTAATACCAGTAAGATAAGAAGGATGGACACGCTGCTCAGGGTCGGGACCACGGTCAGCACAGGCGGCACCTAAGCCAGAGTGCCAGTCAGCCGGCCTCACCCTGGCTGAGCAAGACCCTGCTGTCCTGAGGAATGAGTGGGCTCCCTTTTAAGATTCACTGTCTTATGAGGGGAAAAAAAAAACTTGGTATCTAAGCAGCTGTATCTCCCGCTGAAATCGATGTGAGCTCAGAGCATTTAGCACAAAGGTGTTTCCTTCCCTCTCAGATGATTTAACACATTTTGCTTCAAATATTTGCTGGGTGGCATGAAATAGGCCCAATGCTTTGAAATATTTCAAATTATGTAAGAAAACATGCACGATTTCATGGTTTTGAAAGAAATGTGTGTTGCCTTCCGGGTTATCCACATTTAATTTGAAAGGAAAGAACATTGTTAAAAGCTGAAGTAGGGTCATTTGATTTTCAAGGGTCAAAGGGGAACTCTGCATTTCCTGGCACCCCACTGTCCACTTCACACCCCAGCCGAACTTGACTCGGTCTTAGCAGAAAGATTCTGCTCTGGGAAAGGAGCTCCCACAGTTTGCCCCATGAAGGAGGGAAAACCCTCTGTGGACAATGGCATTAAATTCACAATGACCCAAGTCCAACATGATTTTGAAAATCACTGCATCACCATCAACAGTTTCCACTCTGGTGAAACATCAGAGGGCTGGTTATTTTAATTTTTTAAGAAATTTCGGCCCTTTAATTTTTTTCATCCATCTCAGTGAATATACTCAGTGATTCTGAGTATTGAGGCTGAGACTCGTGGGCAGGGGCCTTGAGAAGCGTCTGGCACTCACTCAGAGAACTGACCCTAAGGCCAGACTCCGAGGGGATCCCATCAACAGGATCTCTGGCAAGCCTCCATCCTTCATTTTCAAAACACCCAGCGATGGAGAAGCACCATCTTGAAAGGAGGTTCATTCCATGTTTAGGTAGTAAGTGGCGAGACAGTTCATCCTTACGTTAAGCCCAACTTTGCTCATAATTTCTATTCACTGAACTTCATCCTAACTTCTGGGCACACACTGGGAAGACATCTCAGTACTCTTCTGCAGTCATACTTGAGTGAAGCTCTCGTGCTTCTTGACAACTCTCTAGGTTAAACAGCGCTGGCGCCTCCTGGTGAGGGGTACGGAGCATCCCGGCAAATCCTCCGGCGCCCCAGTCCCGCTTCAGGATGTGTGTTTGTGACACGCAGCTCTGGAAACTGGCCACAGTCTGCTGGGTGTAGCCTGACCAGCACCTGATGAGAAGTCTCCTTTTTCTTTATCAGTAATTCTCAAACTCGTATGTGTCCAGGCATTATCTGGGGAACTTGTTAAAAACGAACATTTCCAAACCTTCTTCCTGAGCTGCATTTGATGAACAGACATTCCTGAGCTCATACACTGAGAGACATTTCCTTAGGGACTATACTGTTTAAAAACTCTGGCTTCAGATCTGACTCTTTCTTACGACAGTATAGACTCATACTGATGTTACAGTCAACCCTGACAGTGTCTTCTCACAGAAACCCGTTTCAGAGTCCCCCAGCCGACAGTTGTGGAAGTTTTAAGGCTGAAATTCATGAAAATGCATTTACCCCTGTGTAGTGTCGCCAGAGAAAACACAGGAAGCCCTGAGACTTGAACTTCAGATAAACAACACGTCGTTTCTTATTGAGACGCACATACTGAAAAATCACTCGTTGTCTATCTGAAATTCAAATTTGACCGGGTGCTCTGTGTTTTTGTTTACTAAACCCAGTAGCCCTATTCCTGTGAAACTCACTCTGGTTAGATTTGTTTTTTTCTAGTCACGCCTTTGTGACCATTTTAGAACCTAATTCTGTCCTCAAAAGTTTTTAGTTCAGAAATGTTCTCCTGTTTCTGACTGGCAAGTTGCTCTCCCTGTTTACGTGAATTCCCAGGGACAGGCTCAGGGTCAACGTTTGCTCACTGTTGTTTAAAAAAAAAAAACACCTCACACAAGTGATTGAGCACAAATATCCATTTTTCTTCATTATCGCCAACTGTCCCCGATGTCCGAGATGACCAGTTTATTTTCTGCCATAGTGCGAGCAAGAGCACGGCCAGCCTGGCAGCAGCAGGCCTGAGCTCTGGTGCGTTAGCCCAGTGCAGCTTCAGGGAGCTAACAGACTTCTCTGAACCTGAGTACAGACTAAAGACTCCAGCCTTGTGCTTAATAATTAATAGTTCTTCAAAAAATTCTTCATTCATGAATATTTTAACTAGTTATGAGAGCTTCAAGTTCAAATTGGCAGAAATAAGTGCACGGATTACTTCCCGTCTGTCTTAAGGCCCATCAGAAGCATAAGAATAAATAAATCCGTGGCCATAAAGGAAAAAAGAGGGGTCACATCAGACATCGTTATCAATGCGTTATCAGAGAACAGGAAGCCGAGCCAACCAGCAGATAAACCCAAATGACGGAAGGCGGCCCGGAATACATCCCTCTGTGAAGGGGCAATTCCGAGCATCCACACGTAATATTCAAACAACACGTCTCATAAACTGAGAAAGGAAGAAAAAGTGGAGAAGAGATTAGGAAGCATAATAGAAACAGAATTCCAATCCTAGAAGAAGTCATCTGTCTTCAGATGAAAAGAATCCAATGAATATAAAGCAAAATGGATGCAAAAACGGCCTCATGCATTTTCACCAGGCAAAGTTAAAGTCTTCACCGCTCTGGAAGGGGTAGGCATGGGAACCTATCAAAGCACAAGAATGGGAGTGCTATCAGATACCTTATCAGCAACACTGGTAAAAGGAGACAATGGAGAAAGGCCCTTCAAACCTGATGGAAAATGATCTGGGACTCAAATTCTAAATCAAATGTGCGATGTTAACCACCTTCCCAAACATGTCAGAGATCCATCAATTGTTACAGTTTGAGTAACTTGCCAAGTCCCAGAGCTAAAGAGTGGCAGGGCTGGGCATTGGGCCAGGCAATATGGTGTGGATTTTATGTCCTAAACCAGAAATTTCTACTGCCTTTCTAAAATGGATGAGCCTATGTAGGTTTTTCAACTAAAAGATCATTTCTGTAGAATGCAAATATGTTAAAGAGCCATTGAAAATGATTCTGGAGGAAAAGAAATTAAAGGAATTTCAAAGAGATGGAATAAGACGGCAGAGGGTAAAGTGGAGAGCGTAAATGGATGGGTTTGCCTTATGATGTCAGGACGGCGGGAAGACAGTGGGCAGAATTGACGGGTGCTTTGCTGGTATTTTTCAGAAGATGATGGGCTCTCCAACTGATGTCTAGGTTTTCCTTTGTAAAATAAGAAAAGAGGTTACCAACCGGGAGTGGGGGACCAGGAAAGTGCTTGAGATTTATGGAAACTGGGAAGAGATTGAAATCATTCTTGTGCAGAATGGAGTGATGCTGACCAAAGAACCCAGTAAGACTTCCATGCAGCACTGCAGGTAGGTGGCCATGGAGTTACAGTAGACCCACTTTCCTCTGATACATGCTTTCTCCAGGCAGAGGAGCAGCAGGCGGAGAAGAAAGAGGTCGTTGGGTCCTTCCAAGGTGGGGAAACATGAGCTGGGAAAACATCAACAAGAATCACAACAGACAGGCCAGAGGGCTCGGGCGGCAACAAGAACCACTGACCAGACGGAGTGCTCGCTGCAAACTGGGAGGCCGAGGAGGTGGAGGGAGGAGGCTGACGGAGAGAAAACAGAAAGACCAGTGGGTAGGAGGCTCAGCCAGGGGCAAGAAATGTCCTGCTGGGAATCACGTAACAAATGGACAGAAGATGGAGAAAATCTGTCCTCCCAAATCACCGCTCTAATAATGGCTCTGGAAGTGTTCACGGTTGTGCTTCCTTACACGCTTGCCAGTGTGCCTGTGGGAGTGACAGGCTGAGGTGGGCAGAGGTCTGCAGAGGTGAGAGAGTCAAGGATGGAGAGGTGCCCACAGGTACGGATGAGATCTGCACTGATGTCAGGCCCTGGGGGAAAGAAAAAGACTAAATTCATGTGCAAAAGCCATGATTTTTTGAGTTTAGAAGATAATCTCAGCAGGAGAAAGAGATGGTGATTAGTGTGAAATGTCTTGAACCTAAAAAGTCCAGGGTTTGTTGCTGTGGCCTCATTTTTGTTTTATAGATGGAGAGGCGGAGGAGTTGTGACCTGAAGGCAGCAATGGGGTGCCAGGAGGAAGCCAGTGCTGTGCTCTGTCCCTGACGCACAGGAAGTGCAGGGAAAGATACAGCTGGATATAAAGCACAGGTAAGCTGCAGGCCAGACTGAGGTCCCACATGGGAGGCAGGTAATACAATGCAAGAAGCTGGAGGGAACATGAAAAGAGGAGTCTGAGGACACAGGGCGTTTGCTTTAAAGAAGACTTGGGAGGTGACAGGCGGAAAGCTGGATGCCAAGGAAGTGGCGATTATTAGGGAAGGAGAGTGGCCCAGACCTCCCCTTAGGGACTGATGACCTCACACAAGAGAAGTGCCGTGGTTTGGTCTCAACAGACTCTGATTTACGTGGATTCTGGGTTTGGTGTGTCTTTAAGTCACAGGAAAAAAGAAAAAAAAGGACATACTTCCCCATATAATGTTGTGATTCAGCACAACTCACAACTTCCAAATCTGTGGAGTGCTCATGAATGAGGTTGTATAATTAAACAGGATTAGGTAAAATAATCGTGGAGAAAAAGGACATAGAAAAGGCTCAAATGGGGGGGGAGGCAATTGAAGAAATCAGTAATACAAATTGTCCAAGCAAGAGGAAGGGATAACATCAAAATACTGTATTCAAGAGAAGAATAGAACTGTCTGTTAAACTGAGCGCAGGAAGTATGTTATTACTTTAAGTGATGACCAAAAAACTATACAGAAAGTCAAAGGTAATGATCAGTGTATCAGCCCACCTTTTGATTTGGGGGAGTGAGAGGTGGTAACGTGTGCCTGTGGTGTTTGTTTCATTAGAATTCTCCTCCAATGGTGTCAGTGATTTAAATTTAAGACACTGACAGAAAGATCATCATGGAAACAATGATTTGCTTCAAATATGTCCTACAAGGAAACTCAAAGTCAAAGGTGATTCAAAGATTAGAAAGTCTTGGGGGAAAAAAAAAAGACTCAAGAAACCATGCAGGATGAAATTGCCAATAGGCATCTCTGTGGAGAGGACTTTTCTATAATAGCACTATTTTATCAGCATTATGCTTAAGAAAATTAGCCAACATCCAAACATTAGTATCAGAGAAACAATCCGCAGAGGCAGAGCAGACATTGTGGTCGCTGTAAAGCCCCATAAATATCTCCCAGTGCTATTAGGGTGACAGTCTAGGTGATGAGCACAGGTTATTCTGACGAATAGGCGCGTATTCCAGACACGCTGAATTGGTTCCAGAATATATCATCGAGGGACGCCAGATGACATTGGAGACAGGGGACCTCAAAGCAATATAGAGTAAATCATAAGAAAGAGGGAGTGTAATTAAAGCGAATGGTCAAAGGTGTCAGAGGTCACAGGGGGCTTCAACTGGACCAGGGAAGAGAGTAATGACCACAGGGCTCCGGAGACGCGCGGAGGTCACCGCGGACAGCGCAAGGACACGGGGAGGGTAGAGGAGAGGAGAGGCGCGGGCTCAAACTCTGGGCACAGCACATCAATTCTGAGTTATGCAGTGACCGAGACAACGCTGCCCGAAACAAGATTTGTAACTATCGGCAAAGCTAACCACAAACTGGAGAGATCGCCAGGACTTTATCTTAAGGGAAACAAGAACCTGTAAATAGACAGTAAACCAAATCAGCAAAAAAATTACACACACATAGAGAGAGAGACAGAGACAGGGCCAGGGTCAGAGCGCGCGCACTACAGTTAAGTCTCCTTCAATGAACATCGCTGAAGCCAGGGTGCGCCAGGCTCAGGGCTGGCGACCGGGGGCTCAAAGGCAAAGAGGAGACCTCGAGGCATTTGTGACGCAGACGGAGAGAGGAAAGCGGGGCCACGCCGAGTTACTTCATCACAGGCGAGCACCCGTGCGTGCGCGGTGGAGGGTTTCCGGGCACGCGCGGGACCCCGCAGAACGCTGGCCGAGAGACGCGGCGCCAGGGCGGAGCGGCGGCAGGGGGCGCGGGCCAAGGGAGAGGCTGCGGGGGCACCTGCCGGGCGGCAGGCCTGGGCGCAGGAGAAAGGCCAGCGAGGGCGCAGCGAGGCGCGGCCGCGGCCTCCCTGTGGTCAGGCAGGGACAGGAGGCTGTGTTTCGGGCAGCGGTGTCGTGCAGGTTGCAGTGGGCGGGGGGCTCTGGGTCTGGGGGGATGGCTCCGGTGATGCCACGGTGGGCGGACTGGGCGGAAGCAAGACGGAAGCCGGGGAGGTTCCTGTCACCCCACGGGCAGGTCGAAGGCCGGGAGCGGGAAGGACGCCGGAGCCCCTCCCCTGACACTGTACGGAGAACAGCCACAAACTGCCCTCACTTCCCGCACCTGCTGCCCTGCCGAGTCCCCGCGGTTACTCGTGGCCACCCCGCCGGCTGCAGGTGCGGCTTTCTCCCCAGGCTCAGCAAGAGTCAGCCCCCTGCCAGACCCCGCCGTCTCACCCCCGAGCGGCCCTGAAACTCGCCCTCTTCCCACCTTGTGTGCGCAAGAGAATTCTTCTCCTAAAAATCTGTCAAACTATAAATCTGAACATTTGTAAATAAATTGACTTCGGGGAGGGAAGCAGCCCTGCCTCCTTCCACAGCTCCCACCTGGTGTCCCCGACCCACCAGACCGCAGCGCCCTTCTTCCTGAAATCGTGTCTTGAGGTGCCCTTTCCGCAGCACGTGGTGAGTGAGTTTACACACACTTCCCTCTAGACCGGAGGGTCCCAGGGCAGGGCGTCCTGGGTCTGCTGATCCCCAGTTCTCCCCACACTCAGTAGACTCAGTTATCGGCGGCAGAAGTGAAGGAATCTTCTCTGAGTGGCTTTTCGGCCCCGGAAGAGGATGCCCGTCACAGCCGAGTTATAGCTGAGGTGGGGTTTTAACTCTCAGGAGTTAACGTGCCCTCATCGAAGGACAGGCTTTCCCCAGAGGATCACAGGGTGCATCCTTCGTTGGACTGGCCTGACTACCACACTTTTAACTGGTGAGTGAGAGAAACTAGCGCAGATCTTTAGCCATTCATCTTTCATGCATAGTACAATCATCCAGGAGGCTGTAAATCAAAGACTACTACGTAAGATGCACTGAAAGATGAAGATACTCTCTAACGCTTAAGAAAAAGGCTAGTTGTTCAGCCTCTGCTCACTCGTACAGCTCAGTGGAATCGCTGCCACTTCCCCCCACCCCCTCTTACAAAGTGTCTCCCAGACGGCTGTGCGGTTGAATTTTAGGGTCATATCCCTTCCAGGGCTCACAGGCGTCTTAGGAGCCTCAGCTATGGGACGTTAGGCCAGCCTGTCACCTCAGGCCCCTCCAGCTTCTTATACCTGCTGGGGTTTTTCCTCACATCACCCGCCGCCATCCACTCAGCTGCTGAGGCCACTTGTGCTAATAAAATGTCGATCTCAGTGTGCCCGCCCTTATCCTCTAGAAAGTGTTTTTTCTTCCCTCTGATCTCTTGGCTCCACCCTGTACTGAGGACCCAAGCAGGCGGGAAGCATTAAGGTAATGAGAAACCAGGCTGCTCTTTATCCCCGAGTCTAGAAGACCCTCCACACCTGACTGCCTCCAGGGATTTGCTTTACTGCCGCTTTTTTTTTTCTTTTTTTGAAACAACTCTCTCCAAGTTTTATTTTTTCCTGATTCAATCCTTATTTTCCAAACAACGACTTTTCTTATTAGCTCCCTTACAATCTTCAGGTTTTTACATACTCTGTGAAAGGAACGGTATCATTTCACACAGAACGTAAGGTTTTAAAAACAAAACTAAAAAGAAAATGGGAAGCACATATTTGACATGTCTTTGCTCCTAATCGTCTGACCTACCTCTTAGGTAAATAAGATTCCCATCTTTCACCCAGTAAAGGAGATGTATTTCAAATCTGTTCAACTGCATTCCGAAATACATTTCCCAATGGATAGAGGGAAGTCAGTATCACCCAAACGAAAAGGCTAGAGCCATGAAATAGGAGGGTTGCTTTTACTAGGCTGTCGCTCGCTCATCACGGGGACAATGGTTTCCAGTCCTCCCTAAGACTCTGCATCGTAAATAACGCAGCAAGATCGTAGCAAGAAATCACAGCTTGTCTTTTTTTCCTTCTTGTCCCTCCCCATGTACGAAATGCCTGCTAGTGGAACAGCAGGTGTTGGAAGTAATGAGTGACGATGACAAAGAAGCCTAACAGCAGAGAGGACGCGGGCAGACGAACATCCCTCGTCTCCCTCGTAGAGCCCTCTGGACGGTTCCTCCGTGGAAGAGCTGCTGCTTCCAGTCTTCTGTCCTGATCCAGGACCCATTCCCAACACTGGGATTCAGGGAGCAATGCTTATGCCCCATGGACTCAGAGTTCCCGAGACTTAATGATATCACAGCATTTAGGAGTGCTAACTCCATGCAACCCACCAAAAGAAAAAGGGTCTGCGGGACTTCCAGGAGCTTCTGGTACTGGTCCCACCTGCTCCCTGAGGCCACACTATTTCCTGCAGATCCTCTCCCTGGATGGCTGAGTGTTCCTGGAAATAACCAATGAGACCACATCCCCTCCACCCCACAGAGCAAGCGAGACTTAACATCCTCAATGTCTATTCAGATGATTACTCTGATATAACATGGAAAACATGGCATTTGAAATCAGAAAAAAAAATTTAAATTCAGTTCTAGTATTCCTTCCTGCTTGCATGTTAGTATCCTTTGGAAACCTAAAAAGAAATCTCAGTGCCAGGCCACCTCCAGAGACGTTGATTTCATTCATCCAAGGTGAGTCCTGGGCACAGGCATTATTTAATGCCTTCTCTGATTATCCTAATGTGTAACCACCACCGAGAACACACACACACGCACACACGCACACACACACACATCTGTGAGACTTGAAGACAAGCACTTAATTTCTTTGAGTCTCAGGTTTTGCAAAAGAGGGATTGCAGCTTCTTACTTGACTTGACAAGGTGTTAGGAAGATTAAACATGGGTTATATATGAAGGCACTTTGTAAAACATACGTCACTAAATTTAAAGTCTTTTATAACAATCATTAATAATTCAAGGTAATTTGCTGACTTATTAACTCCTGCTCATTCTTTATTCTATTGCTGGTTTTCTGCCCATTTCAACAAGTTAGCAAGGATGTCGTGCCTCCTTGTATGTGTGCGTGTACATGTGCATGTGTGTGTATGATTTTTAGGGACAGAACAGCAGTTTCCAGGAATTAGAAGCTTTTCCGCCCAGGCTGTTTGGGAAAGCCTAGACTCCTGGGGGATCTGGAGGTCAGGAGCAGGGATACGCCAACATGACTTCCTTTGGCCCTTCATGCTCGACTCCCCTAGCAGATCTAGCACAGAGCCTTTCATTAAGTAGATTTCAATAAATATATGTTAAATGTCAAAAAATTTATATGTATATATAAATATATATAAAACATAGGAGGAGGGAGGCTTGGAACCAGGTGCCCAGACTTAGGAGGAAGGGATTTAAGATTGGAGGGAGGGCGGTATAGTGGCACAGTTCCTCCCAAATCTGTCTAGAAGCAGCACTGATAACGTCACACCTCAACCTGGCAAGGAAGAAGCCTAACCACGAGGATGGAGGCCACAGGATGTGACCCCGAGCGTCAGGGCCTGGGGTGCCTGTCGGGCAGGCCACTGGGGCAGCGGAACTCGCCACCTCAAGGCCCACACCCCACCTCATATTCTCCCAGCTCAGAGGGATCCTGGAGAGATTTTTTTTTTTGTTATAGAAATAAAGAAATTAAGCTATTTATTATATAATTCTGATACGGGATAATTAAAAATTCAGAGTTAATAGTTCTTTACTTGACAGAAGTTTAAAAAGCCCCACCATATACCTCCCAGCGACTCCGTTAGTTTGTAAGGATACCTTTTAAAGTCAACAAAATGGGGTAGGGATAGTCATGATAGAAATGGTAATGACATTAATACATTTGTTCCCCGCCTCCCAGCCGAAAGGCTCAGATGAGATGTGTACTTGAAAGTAAACATCTGCACTGTTACCAGAACAGATTAAGACGCTTTGGCGGTGCCACACTCAGATACATGCACAAGGGCTGCGCAGAATCCTACTCAGTAGCTTTTTCAGTAGCTCTGAGATGAGTATAGAAAAACTGAGAACGATGCCAAACAGTAAATGCTGTTTAGTATTAGTCATTAACTGATTCCCAACCGGGGGTGATGGGGCCTAGGCAGAGTTTGCAAGTTCAAATCAGAGGAGTCGCAGATTCAAAGCAAAGTGTAACCCATCCCACTTGCAGGGTTTGGATTTGAAGCGCAGTTTGACCAGGAGACTGTAAAGGAAAGTTCGGTCTGCCTCTCATAGCTTTAAGAGAACTTGCCCTAGATGTCTACCACTCCAGATCTGATACTGCAGCCAGAATCTCTGAATCCGCAAACTCAGCCTGTTAATGATGTAACCCAGCTTACTTGGGATAGGAACTTGTTCTCATAAAGGATAAATAGGTGACTATAAGTAACCCACAAAGGTTTAGAATCAAGTACATTGGTGACATAAGTCAAATTCACTGTATGAAGACTTTTGCATTGTTTAGAAATAACAATTTATATATTTGATGCTTATCATATTTAAGAGAATTAAGCATCCTTTAAGAGAACCCAAAATATTAGCCTTGCTATTATAATTTTTAGTATAATTAAGTAATTGATTTAGGCTTGTAATTTTAAGTTGAAAGTTAAATGATAATTTGACCAAGTTTTAAAATAATATTAGAACATGTAAAAGCAACTAAAGTCACCTATTTTCTATAATAAATATTAAATTTGTCAATGTGTATTGTATTACACTCTGTCTTTGCACCCATAAGGTATAGAAAATAATTGATATTTAAGGATAAAAATTGAAGCATTTCTGATATCAAATAGGATTATCTGTATCCTTTCTCCAGGTAATTTTTGCTGCACCCAACATGTTCAATCCCTTTTTTTTAGAATTTTAGATACAAAAGGGTTGAGAGATGTCATTTAAACCAATTCTCTAGCTGTATCAATGAAGAAATAGGGACAGAGAAGTGATTTGCTCAGACAACAAAGCCATTTAGGTACAAAACCAGCAAGAGATTTCATGACCCCACTCCCTCCCCGGCTGAGTGTTTTCTCTGCAGTATCTGTGGCTTGGTGACATTGCCCCCTGGGACACATCACTGATAGTATCTTAATCTGAGCAGTAGATGGTTCTTTTTTTTTCCAGACAAAGAGGAAGTATTTAAGTTACCCCAGTCTCTCCAATTGCGAACATTCCTCTTTCTGGTTATGAAAATTCTCTCCTTTGTACATGGTAAGAAGGTTAATGCCATGACCAATCTCCACCTGCCTCTTCCCTAAAACCACTGGAAAATCCTATCGACTCAAACAATGTATTGTTCTGGCCACAACTTGTCCATTATTCAAAAATACTGACTTTCTCAATATCCATTATTCTATGTTCAATTTCACAACTGTAACGAATAATTTATTCCATGTGAGATTTTGTGAAGTGCTTAAAACATGGAACATTCCTCCTAGGACCCACTGGAGAAGATCTTATGCTGTAAGAACACTGATTGTTTTATTTCTGTTGCAAGCAGAAATTGAGGTCCTGTTCTAAAGTGTTAACATTTCTCCAGGGGTGGATGGAGAACAGCTTATGCAGGGGAAGAAATCTGGCTTGCTGTCGACAAAGCACTCATAGCCCTTGGAAGAGTGGTATTGTGCAAATGCAAAGCTATTATTATATAAAAGCATTCTGAGGATAATATTAGCCATAATTGTATTAAATATTAATATTAATGCAAATGGTGGCTAAGAGCTTTAAAGAAGAACCGTAGAAGTCAATAATAAGTGGAGTAAAGGTATGCAACGTTTGTGTATTTCTAACTATGCATACCATGCAAACCCGACAAATTGAGGACTAATCATGAATTGTCAGAAGTCATGCTGTTCATCTTTAACTCTTTAGCTCAAAAAAAGTTTTAAAAAGGTTGTGAAACATTTTTCAGTCAGCATTGGTTGGATTTAAACCCAATTTGATTTATTTCCATAGGCGACTTTTTTTTTGATGTGGCAACTTGGCTAGGCCGAAATACAGTTCTCAGTTTTTCAGTCAAACAGGAATCTAGTTGTGGATGTGATCAGAATCCCTAATCAGTTGACTTTAAATTAATCAAAGGGAGATTATCCTAGGTGGGCCTGACCATATCAGGTGAGCCCCTTAAAGGTGGCCTTGGGGCTTCACTGGGCCTGAAGACTCCATGCCTTTTAGCTCATACTTGTGGGGTAACAGTCCGCTCACCATCCTCCCTTTCTGACTCCTGATTTAGGGACTTCAGGCTTCCTTAGACAGCTCCCACAATGGGGCAGGCCAGTTCTTTGCAATGAATGGAAATATCTGTCTATTCCACATTCCCTCTCTCTCTCCTGTTGGCTCTGCTTCCCTGATTGAACCCTAACTAATACACTATATTTTTCAGGAAACATGTATGTGGGTTGTTAGATTTTCAAGGTTAGAAGAATGTATTCTAAAAAATATACTTTGACTTTGCAGCCATAACACATCAAGGAAAATAGCCATTTGATTTCGCTACCGTTGCAGATGACATAATCTGCCAATGATTCTGAAGGACATCACTACTTAAGATGGACGAGCTTTTCAAATGTTTTTCGATTGGATTTAAAATGAAATTCCAAGCATAATGAATTATTGGATCCTAAAAATAAAAGCTTCAATGCTTTGGTTTAAAGCAAAGTTTTGGAAATAACCCAACTAGTATGGATAAAAAAAATGACTCCCAACACCTTGGATTCATAATGCCTTATTTCCTCCATTCATTACGTGATCATCACACGTGAGCACATGCACATAAACACACAGCCCAGCAGAGCAAAGCAAAATGTAAGATTGGGGCCACCTCTCAGCAAGCCTGAGGAATACTGAAATTTTCAAAATAAATTATAATTTAGTTCAAAGATGAATAAAATACTTAAAGTCATTTCACTGGGTTGTAATGGTTACCTTCTCCATTTCTCCTGAGCAGCTCTTGGTATGTTGGTAGACATCATAGATGTGTTATTAGCTCCCTTTTAAGAAGTGAAAAACCCAAATATTTTAAGTGATATGTCAAAAAGCAGTTAAATTCATTATGCCTTCTAACTTCATTCTTAGTTAAAACTCCCCAAACAATAATATCTTGAAATTAAAAGGCATTGGGAAAGGCAAATTATAACAAAATGGAATATTATACAGCCATTGAAAATTATGTTATGAAATAATTAGAACAATGGGAAAAAGTGATATATAATCAATAAAAGTAGGATAGAGAATTCCATATATATATATTCCATGTATATATATATATGTGTGTGTGTGTGTGTGTGTGTGTGTGTGTGTGTGTGTGTGTGTGTGCGCGTGTGGCCTAATTTATAAAACATATAGGAAAAAATATTTTGGAATATGTCAACAAATCCAAAACAATATTTATCTCTAGGTTGTGGAGTTATTAGGGATTTTCTTCTAAATTTCTACAGCTGTTATGTATTATTTGTACACTTAAAATTACTGGTGAAGAATGAAATCCATTGCTTTAATAATTTCTCGTCTGTTAAACACCAGCAATGTTTTGATACTGAAGTAGCGGGGTGCTCCCCGGGGACGCGCACTGCACCGACCATGGGAACCGGAACCACACACATTCTGTAAGAAGCCCCCGGGGACCCACATGCACGAGGCTCCTGCTGCGGGTCAGAACAGGCCGGTGCTTGACTCTAGATTGTGTGCTGACCGTGCAGGTTGCCTCCGGATTGGCTTCTGATGCCCTCAGTCTTTTTGTGATTTAGGTGTATCAATACACCCTGATTTCATAAGAAGAGCCAAGACTACATAAAGTCTTGGTAATGTGCACACCCCCCCCCAAGATAAAAAGGTGCGAAGATTTCACAGACTCAAGAACTTTGCTTTATGTTTGCAGACCCAGTTTAAATTCATCATTTTAGACTGCCTGCCTGCTCCCACACACCCCTGTTCTCACAGTTGGATTATCTGCACGTTCTCAAACAGGTCCCAGCATTCTCCTCCATATATTTACTTTTCCCCCTTGGGGACCGTGGTTCCCTCCATAAGGGGCCTCAGTCTCTCCTCTGAAGCTCTCATTTGCCAAAATTGTCTTTCTAATTCGAGATGAACAGATGGACAGAAAGTATAAGAAAGTTCAAAATGAGAAATATGTAAACCAAATTTTCAAAAACTGGCAAATGACCCCCATAATTTATGTATAAGAACAGTCTCCCTCCTTTGCTCCCACGTTTATGTTCCCGACATGTAGAGAGGTGGGGAGAAGGCCAGTGACTTCCAACATTCTCTGCTCCGGGCTGTATTTCAGACCAGATTCTCTCTTTAGGTCCTCAGCTTATGAAACATGTAGCTCTGTCAGCACTTAAAAAAAAAAATCATAGAGACTAATGTTCCAGCCCACTGGCTCACCTGGAGAAAATATTTGGGAGTGCATGCATGGCTCCGTGGAGAATCATTCAGATCTGGATGAAGAGGAAATAAATTCTCCTTTCACCAAAACCTCTGAAAGGCTTTCCTCTGCTTATTGAGAACAAATCAAGGTGATATATCCAGATCAGATGACCGAAGGTATAACTTCTTCAAAGTTAGATTTATCATATTGAGTGTAGCTTGAAATCTAGCATAATGAAAGAGAGAACGGCCCAACTGATGAGGATTAGTTTTAATAATAACAAAGGCCTGATCATCTATGTTATAAACATATAATTATCATGTATCAAGGAAATAGAAGGTTTGAAGGAATATTGAAAGAAATCAAACGATGGTGTTAACAACAACAAGAAGAAATAACTTGGAAGTTATGTAACTCAGGTTTAAAGCCACATGCACAAACTGGACTATTTCTTAAGTTTTAAATGAAACTGGGGCTGTTCCAGTTCCCATCAGGATGACAAATCCATGGGGAGCTGCCAGCTCTCTCTCCAGGGCTTCACCCTGGAGATCCACACACAGGAGAAGCAGCTAATGGATGAGAGAAACTGACATGAAAGCCACGACATCCCTGGGAAGAGAAAAGGTGGTGTTTCCTGGGGAATGTGGGACAATGACGGCCCAGAACACAAGGTGCCAGGAGTGTGAACTGGGATAGGGTGAGAGAGAGCGTTTTCTTTGCAATCTTTTCTTTTCTAGTCATAATCCAGGGCAGATGGCTGCTGCCCGTCGAGCTAAAGCTTCCCCAGGGAAGAGCAGTCACCACCACCGCAGACTAAGAGTAAGGAGTAAGGCAGGCATCAGACTTCTCATCAGCAAGGCAGCGTGCCGGGACACAGTGGGGTCATCATCCCCAGTGCTGGTAATAACACTGAAGCATCAGTTTTCCCACTTAATTATACCCTTGGTCTTACACATCCACAGAAGTTCTGGTAGACAAGACTCTCTTAAAAGAAACAGCTCAGAGATAAGAAAAAGAAATATAGGTTCGATGAAATGTATATACTCATAAGTGAGTAAAAGTAAATAACTTACTGTTGTTTGTTGTTTTGGAAAAATGCAAAAACTGACATTTTGAAATTGAAGAAAACACCTGGCTTGGTTTGTGTTTTGAATGTGTTCAGTTCTGTTCTGTTTTGTTTTGTTTTATTTAGCGATGAAGATACAGATATTTATAAGCATAAAAAATTCAATGGAAAAAATATAAACATGGGCCAATTAAAATTATTTTAATATTTAAAATTAGGGGTACTCACCATAAGCATAAAATAAAATGTATGATTTTTCATGTAAAAGAAGTAGCTATTGATCTATTTTAAAAAAAACAGAAAAGAAGAAAAGTTAAAATATGTAGTTCAAAAGACACATAAAATAATGTCACAATAAATCTGACTACAGAAATATGTAAATTCAATGATCAAGGCATTCTCAGACTTGTAACCTTCAAATGAAACAGATTAAGCCAAATGCTATTTCCAAGAGACACTGTTAAAACCACAGGATCCAAGAAGTTTGTAAATTAAGGGACTGAGAAAGATACAGCAGAGAAATGTAAGCCATAAGAAAGCCACGTTACTGATTTTAATATCACACAAAATAAAAATTCAAGGTAAAAATTCTGTAACTGACATTATGCCAATAAAATAACAGTAGGTCTTAGAATTTTTTATCATAAACGTTTACTGATCTAACAATACTGCTCACAATATATAAAGGGCCAACTAACAAAACCACAAGAAGAATGAAAGAATTTGAAAAATTAGTCAGTCCTGCTCATAGGGAAAGGAAGGTATATTAAAGTTCTTCGGCATACTGACATTATTTATAAACCCAGTAAAAACCCATATATTTGACAACATATTCTGTTGGTGAGGCCGTGGGGAGATATGGTCTCATGTACTGTTGGTGGCAATGCAAAGTCAGTCAATACTTTAGGAGAGGAATTTGGCTATATTTAGAAAAGTTCTATCTGAATTAACTCTTTGACCCAGCAGTCCTACCTCTTAAAATCTATCTCAAAGATATAGGGACAAAGATACAAAATGAAATTTACACGAGGTACTTTTTTCAGCATTTATTTCTAAAAGCAAGAGATGAGAAGCAACCCAGACGACCATCCGGAGGAGACTGGCCGGAAGACCGATGCACCGGGAAGCTGGGTTGCACGCCGCCGGCGGTAAAGGCTACAGGGAAATCTGCAGCCCGACTTGGAGCTCTAGGCTATTTTGTTAAAAAATAAAAATAAAAATAAAAAAGAAGCAGCAGCAGCAAAGAGATAACAGTGGTTACTTTACTCAAACTCTTGAGTAAAGAAAGGGGAGGGAAATTTTTTTTTGAAAGAAACAGTATAAAGATAAAAATAAATTAGTTACTCAAAGGAGAAGGAGAGAAGTACATTTTCTGAGCAAATGAACAGGTAAGTTAAAAGTCTTATGATATTAAATTTGAATTGGCATTATAAGGACAGTTTTGTGCTGCATTTTGCTTTTAAAAACCATCCTTATTTTGCAGACTAGAAGCAATGAGCTTAGAGGCACTTACAGCACCTAATCTGTGGTCTCCAAAAACAATTTCCATTAAAGCCTGGGCACACAGAGACATAGCTGATGCCAGGTCTGAAGTAGGAAGTTCATGAAGTCTTTCTGGCATAAACTTCTTGTTCTACCAGCAAGTAAGGAAGTTAGCAAAGACTAACAGCATCCTATTAAAAGGACACAGGAACTCACCTAAAGGTGTACCCATTGGCCTCATTGGGGGGAGGGAGTAGATTTAAGCATAAAAAAGAATAACTATATCAAATAAAATAAATGGAAACACTTCAAGCATACAAAAGCTCATGGGGTTCTTGATATTAAAATACACACACTGGTCACCACTGGAGGTTGCTAAGACACCAACCCAGGACTGTGGAAACTGATAAAGGCAAGAAAATCAAACACTCATCCTGAATTTCTTTTATCAACCCTATTTCAGGGTAAGAAAGTGGTTGCTGAGGAATAGTTCTTCTTTAGGGAAGAACTGCATCTAACACATGCAGAAAGAATAAAAGATTATAAAATCACTGTTTTGCCATTTCTAATGAAATAATAAATTTAGGCAACAGTGACCCAAGACCTCTGACTTTAAACTTAGTAAATTAGACGTCAATAACAAAAGAAGAACTAACCAAAATCCCAGATATCCAGAAAACAGATACATGATTACTAACTGAGTGTGGGGTTAAAGAGTAAAATTACCTGGGGGAATTATGGAATATTTAAACTGAACAATAAAATACTAAATGCCAAAATGTGTTCAACACAGCTAAAACAGCATGTACTTATGATGAATTATTTGGTGAACAAGAAAGTTGGTGAATAAATGAAGTGAGCGTTTAACTTAAAAAGTTGAAAAAAGACCAGGAGGATAAACTCAAAGAAACAAGATGAAAAGAAATAGTGTAGATATGAAGATAAATCAATGAAATAGAGAATTACAACAAAATCAAGAATGATAATGAATTAAGGAACATAAATCACTCAACTTTCTGCACTTGAAGTCTAAATAAAAAACAAATGCACACGCCAAGTAGACAAACTATGTAAAGAAATAAAGTTTAGACCTGGAGATGACCTCCAGATATAATATAGCTAGGAAGTACCCTTCCAATTCTTGTTTTTAACAGTTTCCAGCTCCTTTCAAATCCAGGCATACCTCAGAGATATTGCAGGTTTGGTTTCAAACCACTGCAATAATAAAGCACATTTTGCAATAAAGCAAGTCACATGAATGTGTTGGCTTCCCAGTGCAAATGAAGTTATATTTATTCTATCCTGTAGTCTATCAAGTGTGCAATGGCATGATGTCTATAAAACAGTGTGAATACCTTAATTAAAAATACTTTATTGTTAAAAAAAATACTAACCATCACCTGAGACTTCAACAAGTCATAAGCTTTTTGCTGGTGGAGGGTTTGAAATATTGCAAGAATTACCAAAATGTGATACAGAGACACGACGTGAGCAAATGCCGTTGGCAAAGTGAGCCTGGTAGACTTGCTAGAGGCAGGGCTGCCATGAACCTTCAACTTGTAAAAACGTCAATATCCACAAGCACAATAAAGCGACTTGCAGCAAAACGTGGTGTGACTGTGTAGTGAATGCTGTGAGTGAGAGGAACTGAAAAGTTGGAAGAAACTGTCCCACAGACTGCCCTCACTTCAGGTATCAGCTGCAGGTTCTCGGACCACGTCCACTTGACCAGCTGACTACGAACTGAAGGGTCTTCGTATCCACTCTGAGGTTCAGCGCTTCATTGGAAGGACTCACAGACCTCAATGAAGGCTCTTATACTCACGGTCACATTTGTAACAGGCAGACACAAATGAGAACCAGGCAAAGAAAAGGATGCCTAAGGTGGGGTCAGGATGCATCGACATCCCGGCGTCCACGTGGATGAGGCACAAGTGCCACCACCCGGGGAAGCTCACCCAGAGCTGTGGTGTCCAGGGGTTCCACCAGGGTGCAACCACATCCTGCCTGTGCCGCTGACCTATATTCTCCAGCCTGTCCTGGAGGTTTGAACTTAATATCTTTTTTCTCTGACGTCTCCAGAGGTTGAAATTAACACTGACTACACCCCACCAAACCCCCACCGTAAGTCAAATTGTTAGACTATCCAATGGTCAAAATCCCAGGCCAACAAAGACACTCCATCAAGGCAGGGCATTCCAGGAGGCTGGAGATCACCTCCCAGCAGCCAGGGGCAAAGGCCAGACCCCTCTTTAGGGATAGTTCATTCTTCACTACACACTGAATACAAATTTGGGGGAGTCAGACAGAGAATCCATTTTTTAAAAGCCTTCTGGGTAATCCTGATAAACCAGATTTGGAAACTGCTGATGTAGCTTAAAATTGTAGGGTGAAAAAAACTCTATTTGTAGATGAAAAATCTGAAGACCCAAGAAATGAAATGCCTCATTGTGGTGATAACCACACAGACAGTAAAAAGGGAGCCACGTCTAGAACTTGGGGAACGTGACTGAGCTGTCTGTCGGGGCCTGGGTTACTACAGGCACCCTCTCACCAGCCCTCAGGCGTTGTCTGCCGAATGAGCCCGCTTTGCCTACGTACCTATAAACATGTTCTCATGTTGTTGCCATTAACAAACTGAATTCCTGGGAAAGCACTGTGGAGCTCTTCACAGCCTTGTAATTCAGAAAGTGGTAAAGGAGATTTCAAGCCACGCTCTGCAGAGAGGACTCAGGAATGACTCACTCAGTACCATCTAGCCATTACACAGACAAACTCAACCCTGTCCTTACCAATCCCCCGGTGCCAAATTTAATTTCCCCAAAGTCAAGTCTTAGCAAATGTGGCAGGGCTACTGCCAATTTGATAAAACAAAATGGAAGGAAATTCCTGTGGTCCAACTGCTTTTTAAATAATTAATCATTCACTCAACTTCACCTGTGTTTCACGTGTGCACGAATCCCATACACTCATCTGCAACGCAGAGAGATTATCGTCTCTACTCAACCACCCGCTACCTATCCTTGCTGTTTTCAGTTGTGCCTCACAGTAGTACTCGGTGTCGCTGAAATATGAGAATCAGGTAAGAACCTATTTCTTATTCTTGCTTTTTCATGTTACTTAGCCTTGCTGCATAAATGTTATTTTTCCCTTTAATAATTTAAGTAAGTCATTCTACTCAGAATTGATTACTAATTGATGACATTTCTGTGATTGCTGACATGGAATTAATGATATGGATATAACCTATGCCAAAACAATTGTTACCCAAAAAGTAGGTAAACAGAATCTAAATGACACTCAACTGATAAACAGTCGCTGTGGAAGGATGAGTTGAATTCCGATCTTAGTAAATCTAACCCCTGTCCCATTCACCAAGCTGGTATTGCTCCTCATTATCCGTGCTCTCTGCTCTCAGTCACGAGACATTCCAAGGGCTTGTACAGTCCAAACATTCTGGGAGGGTCCTCTGGTCATCCGCTGAGCCTGGTCACTACTGAGGGGCTCATTGTCCAGTGCAGCAGGATTCCTTGGTGGTTGCTTGGGGCCAATCCTGAGCTCTGGGTGTTTGGCCAAGGCTCGGTGGTAGGGGCATCCTCTTGAGATGCCCAAGACATCGATTCTCTTCCAGATCTTCCCCCTTCCCTACATCCTATGTGGGTGGGGAGCGGTGGTCCAAGGGAGCTCACCCTTCCGGTCCTGCACCTCTCTCATCTGCCTTTGTGTTCATTGTCCTTCATGCGAGGACAGGATCTCCTTCCCCAACCTGTCTGGCAGAGACCCACATCATCCTCTCCACACACTTAAGTTTTAAAATATAAACCTAGGATCAAGGCGTCCTCAGGTGACTTCTGCTTCAGCTTCCATGACAGAAACACTGGATGAGGCTTGTTCATTGGAGGTGGGAAAATCACAGAGAAACGGTGCAAATTAATATCTTATTAAGTCACCATGTGACACATCAGTGCACAAGAAAAGGATGGTTTGCTGTGGTCTTGTGAAGTGACAGTAGCAGAAAGAATCTGGAAACAAAATGAGGGGAAAGCTTCTGGTTGGTGTGTCTACCTGGAGAAGGGATCGATCCAGGTCCTCAGTCCACAGATCACTTTGCATCACTTTCTTTTATTCTTTGATAGAGAAAGGTTGAAGATGTGCCTACAGCCACTGATTTCAATGTGCTTGGTGTACAGGTTGAGAGAATATTCACAATAGCTACAGGGATTGAACAAGTACAAATTATTAGTTGAGGTTATGAAACTTCCGCTAAAAATGTAGCATGGCTACATAAAAAGAACCAGTGTGCTCTTCTCTTTGAAGTCATAGGAAACCGTAACGATCCTGTGTGCTGGGCCGATATTTATAAATGCCTGTCATTTAGGTCATTTGTCATCATGCTGGCTAAACTGTCCTCAAACTTTGAAGGGTCAACACATTGTACCTCAGGGAACAAATCTGGCCCGTCACCAGGGCTAAGGGTTTTTACAGTTTTTAATTGTTTAAAAAAAAATTAAAGCAAGAAAAATATTTCGTGATGTGAACATTTATGGAATTCAAATTCTGACGTACATGAATAAATTTTTGTAGGAGTGCAGCCGTGCACAGTGATTTATATAGTGTCTATAACCTTTTTCCTGTTACAATGACAGAGTTGAGTAATTGCAGCAGAGAAAGTGTAATTCACAAAGCCTAAAATACTCACTGTCTCGTCCTTTACAGAAAAGGATCGCCTGCTCCTGCATTAGCACGTGCTCGTGCATGGGGGCAGGAAGGGAGGTTTTTTTAAAAAAATGCATGTTCCCTGGTTCCATTGCAGGGGTTCTGGCTGTGTAAATCTGTGTTGAAGACCAGGAATCTGAATTTTTAATAAGCATCCTGGTGATACTGTAGTAATAAGCCCTATACACTGTGAGAAACATTTTAAAATCCGCATGTGAATATATATCATATATACATACATACATATGTATATTTGCCTCCTGGGCAAATAAATATTCCTTATCTCTCTAGGCTGTTAAGAGGAATAAGTAAATAATAAACTATAAATAGATGTTAAAAATAGGTAAATATTCCTATTTGCTAAGCCTCGGGACGCCTTTGAACCTCTTTAAAAAATAAATTTACTTCCTACATACACTTGGGGAGAAAAGAAATCATTCTTTTCAAATAACATTTGTCAGAAATAATAATCCTCTCCTTCCCCAATCTAGCTCAAATTTAAATGTTTGAACAAAAAGAACATACCTAAGAATAAGATACGAGGGGAGAGAAATATTTCCATAACAACGTGTGTAGGGACTAACCCTGCCCAGGAGACAGGCAAGGCAGGAAATGCTGTCTGTAAGGATACAAGATGCTTTCTGTTTCAAGTCTCAATTTTAAGATACTTCTAGGTTTTCACAATTTTTCTTCTAGGATAAAATTTCTGAGATTATGCCTGTGAATGTGGAGGAGATATATAGTTACCAGGAAATGGTTCTTTATCTGTTTCTGAACAGATAATGGGTGATGTGTGTAGAGTACGTATTCACCAACGGAAAGGAAAAAGGACTTGAAATGTCAGATCTGAAACTCCTAAATTCAACCTGCAAGTAGGTCTCAGTACCTTTACGCTACGTTTGGAGAAAGTTCTAATGAAACAAACATGATAAACTTAAAGGACAGTGATGGATCGTGATCCAATCAGTTGGGTTGCGTTTGCCCACTGACGGCCCGTCGCGGTTATTAAGGGCTTCCATCCTAACCCCCTCAGAATGTTTTCATTGCTTGGTTCTCGGTGCAGAGATCGAGTCGTTATGGAGCGTGGTCTAGTCCAGTTCCTCTCAGGAACCAGCCCTCCCCAGGCTCAGCGTCTGTACAGTGGGAACGTCTGGCCACGCGAAAATGTGTCTGAAGGCTGCTTGCCGGCCTCTCACTCGGCTTCCCTGACCACCGCACTTGCTGCCTGCTTACCCCTTCACCTCCACGTGGATCGGCCTCCTCTGGCCCTGTCCTTCCCGTCCCCCCTTGGCTCTGTTCTACTCCCCCCTGAAGTCCGACTATTCAGAAGAAGTTCTCGTGACACCATCCATCTTGGCTGCGCCAGAGCTCCCGATGCCCTTCTCACCAGACACGCCCATGGCGCTTCTCAGCCTCCCAACTCATGCACTTGGTTTTGGGTTTTTTAACTGAAGTATAGTTGATTTACGTTGTTGTGTTATTTCTGGCGTGTGGCACAGGATTCATTTACACACGTGTATGTGTATATATGACTAGTCAGATTCTTTTTCATTACAGCCCATTACAAGATATTGAATATAGCTCCCTGTGCTGTACAGTGGGACCTTGTTTATCTATTTCATATATCTGCAAATCCCAAACTCCCAATTTATCCCTCCCTACCCCCACTCCCCCTGGTAACCATAAGTTTTTTCTGTGTCTTTGAGCCTGTCTCTGTTTTGTAAATAAATTCATTTGTGTCCTTTTTTTTTAGATTCCACATATAAGTGATATCATGTGGTAATTTTTCTTTCTCCTTCTGGCTTACTTAGTCCATCCATGTTGCTGCAAATGGCATTATTTTATTCCTTTTATGGTTGAATAGTATTCCATTCCATTATATATATATATTCACACACATACGTACATATACCACAATTTCTTTATCCAGTCGTCTGTTGACGTACATTTAGGATGCTTAGCTCATGTACTAGCAAAGGCAGAGAAGCATGAGCGCACACCCTCAGGAGGTACAGGGCAAGCCCCAGCCAGCCTGCAAGTGCCTTCACACTCCCATTCAGGCTCGTGGAGACTGACTATCTGACTGGGACCTGTGGAGGTCGGGTACCATTCTGCATTCGTACCTGAAGGCTCTGGGGCAGCCTGACATCCAATCCAATGCAATAATGGAAACAGTGCCTCTCATATGTCTAAGCCCCTTAGTTTTCTCCACAGCATCTGGGTAGATAAGAAGGAGGAAGCTAAACACTGATGAGCTCTTGGTGAAGGAGAAGAGCCAGGGTCCTTGGGCTGGAGTCCTTGCCTCCTCTGGCCTCAAAGCATGTCCATGTCCACCTGGCTGAGCTGCAGTCGTTTAGCATGAGATCTGGTCTCTCGCAGAGTAACTAAATCTTCACCTTGTCTGAGTAACTAAATCTTACCGTGGCTCTCCCTGACGTCACGATGCCCTGCCTCGGCCCCCTCTTGTCAAGAAGTCCTCCCAGTCTTGGCTGAGGGGTGAGCTCATCTCTTCACGCCGGTGCCTCTGGCAGGGTCCAGTTGTCTTCTGGGTCCTCCATGAGGGAATCGTGGCCACATAATTTCCCATCTTTGCCACACAGAAACCAAAACTGACACAGCAAATCTCAATTTCAAAGATATCTTCATAGGTTGAATTGTACACCACCCGCCCCAAAAAAAGATATGTTGGAGTCTGAACTCCCATGCCTCGGGGCCTATTGGCAATAGGGTTGCTGCAGATAGAATTAGCTGAGCTAAGACGAGGTCATATTCTAGAGTAGGGCGGGCCTTAATCAAATATGGCTGGTGTTCTTATAAAAAGAGGACAGAGACACAGAGAGAAGGCTATGTGACAGTGGAGGCATCTATAAGCCAAAGACCTCCAAGGATTGTTGGCAAACACCAGAAGCTAGAAGAGGCAAGGGAAGGTTAACTCTTACAGGTTCCAGAGGGAGCGCGTCCCCGCAAGTGCCTTTATTTCAGACTTCTAGACTGCAGAACTGTGAGACCATCAATTCCTATTGTTTTAAGCCGCCCCGTTTGTGGCACGTGGTTATGCCAGCCCTGTCCAACTCATGGCAGTCTTTCTGCAGTAATGGTTATTCTGATGGGGGTGATCCTCACATTGGTGCCCCGAAGACCTACAAGAACCTGAGCCCCAAACCAGGAAGGGAGCAGCAGTCCCTTTCCTTTTAAGCTCCTTCTTACCCAGCTGACCTGAGTTCTCTCTCTGATCTGAAATCTTAAAGGAGGAGGCCAGGGCACGTGATCTGGTCCCTTCACCCTCCTCCCTGACCCCTCCTTCCACAAATCGCGGGTCCCAGGAGGGCGGGCTGCCTGGCCCCCCCCCGGGCCGGGGCTTCTCTCCCACAGCAACACCTGACGTTGTCAAAACTCGTTTGTCCTGACTAGAGAGGACTCTTCTTCACACCACAGGGCACCTTAAACATCCAGTTTTCAAGCCTAACACTTGATAAGCTAGTTGGGATCTTAAGAATTTCAGAGATAAGGGACAGTCCCCGGAAGAAAAGTGTCCCCAGAAATAGATTGCTATTCTATGAGCAGGAGAGCATTTGGCCTCTATGACAATGCCCACACACGGCTATGACCCACGGGGGTCGTGGCCAGTGACGCTGGACTGAAGAGGGGTATGCGGTTTCTGTTTCAGCTCTGACGTTACCCCGACACTTTCAGTCGTCTGTTACACGGCAGCCCCTGTGGGCTTTGGAGGACAGGACAGTGGGGTCTCTGCTCTTGGCACACGTGAGTGGGACAAACTGCCTTGAGAGGTTTGCAAAAGCCCGGAGAAGCAGTGGTGGGTGGCAGAGGGCCAATGCAGAGAATCGTGGGAGGAAAGCTTGGGTAAAGCCAACTGAGGAGGCCGGAGGCACGCTCTGCGACCCTCGGAGTCCTGGGCCGGGGTGGGGGGTGCGGAGATTGACGTCTCCACCCCTACTGGGGCTCTGGGTTTTCATTTTGCATTGAGATCCCACAAACGATGGAGCTGGCCTTGCTCAGACTGGAGTTAAAGCTTATTGTATTCACTCTCCATTTCCAAAAAACCAGGAGGTGGATGGTGAGAGCAACGTAGGATTGAGGACTGCTGTTGGGGGAGTGAGGAGACCTGGGAGTCTGTCTGGCGGAGCAGGGCCCAGGCCGAGGGTGATGACGCAGTGGGCGGAGGGGCCAGGAGACGGCGCTGCGGAAATTTTCCTGAACACGTCAGATTTGGAATCAGCTTTCGGGAGATAACAGTAGCGTTTTCTGTTTTCAGATGTGAAAGTTATTATCTCTGTTACTGATTAGGTACTCAGATCCCTTAACGCACTACAGGTGAGTAAACAGGTAAAGACGCCATCCACTTTTCATCAACGACGTCTCAGGAATAAATGTTTACATACTTAGAGAGGACCTAAGAAATGGGTGGGCGGTCTCCATTGCCTTGAACAAAAACCCACTGTCCTTTCCCCTAGCTTTTCTAAACATACAAGACTTCTATTACTGGAGAACCTAAGGGCAAAATCAGAAAATGCCAAAATGAGACTTCTTGTTTCAGTGTTGAGAACCAACATGCGTATACTGATTGTTCTAACCACGGGTGTGTGCGTGTGCGTGTGCGTGTGTGTGTGTGACAGAGACAGTCACCGCCTCAAACTGAGCCTAATTCCCTGACGTTGGACAGAGAACACATTTGAAAGCATGATGTGGCTTTGCCTGAGGTGGTGAAGCAGTTCAAATAGGAGGTGCAAGGACCCAAGAGAAAGAGCTTGCTTTCCCCTGCTGTCTCTCTGGCCACAGGGAACTTGGGGCTCTTTCTTATGAAACTACAATTTAAAAAAAAAAAAGGAATTCAGAGAGAAAATGATCTTCCCTTGGGTCCTAATTTTGGGACCTTCTTGTCCTTAAGGACGTCATTTCTAAATGATTTACTGGGCATTTATTTGGACAACTACTGAGTATGCCCAATTTCGTAAGAAAATAAAATGATCCCTGTAAAACTAGAAAGCAGGAGAAAACACTTTTACGATGTTCCTTGGATAGAAACTAACATCCTTCACTAAACCGTTTTGCTTTACTGGTTTCAGCTATTGCTATGGGCCTGGCATTTGTGACGGTGGCATCCATTCAGCGGCAATCAAATGTGAGCCTCCGGGATACTGGGCAAGACTCAAAAACAGATCTGGCTCATGTCATGATAATGCTGCCCCGTGTCTCTTATATACTTGCTCTATGCTGTGCAGTAGCATTACTGAATTATTTGCTCTTCTTACCAATAATAAAAAGTGTATTGCATGCTTATTATGTGCTAACCTCCTTAAATAGATCATCCATTGAATTCTCGTGCCAACCCTGCAAGGTAGGTGCTATTGTGAGATGCGTTTCATGCGGGGGGGGGGGGTAGGGAATTTAAGAGCTGAGTGGAAGAGTCAGGGTTTAAACACAAATTTATTTTTCCTCAAAGTGCATACTCTTAACCAGGTTTATGATATAACCTAGGTGCTCCCAAAGAATGTTGCAGTGTTTAAGGAGACAATAAAAGTTGGAGGGCGGGGAATACATCCCAACAACTATTAAGCTATAGTCTGATTCTTTCTATAGTAGTGAAAAAGGAAAAACAGAACTTAAAAAGCTCAGTGTTCTCCATGGTTTCTTATCACAAACTCCCTTTTCTCCTGCATTCACTTCTGCTTTGCTATAAAGTGTATTATAACAAAGTGCTTTTGACCAGTTTTTCCTCCCAGGGGCCCCAGATACTACACATTTATTAGTGGAAAAAATATCTTAATCTGGACATTTAAAATATGGGTAAAAATTATACTACATTTAAAAAATGGAATGAATCTTATACGGAAATTTTTAAAGAAACAAAACCAGTTTTTTAAGTTTAAAATGGATTTGTTTTTAATGGAAGTAACACCTACAATGGCTTTAATAATAAAAAAACAAACAAAAAGCAGGTACTTTGGGGCTTACAAATTAAAGTGCCAGTTCCTGATCCGTCCTGCCTCCAGAAATCCTGCTCCCAAGGGCCAGCTACTTTTTTTTCCACTAGGGCCAGCCACTTTTATACAACTTATGTCTTCAATTTTTCTGCTGATTATCTTCCTATTACTAAATAATATGACCCCATTCTGCCTTGAGTCATCAGTTTTAAGCACTATCAGCTGACTTCCACCTGGTGCGGGAGGGCTACCACAGCCAGATTTAAGCCAAGCCCAGCCCTGCAGACCCAGCTCAATAACTGCAAACCAGTTGAAAATAAAAGCCAGTTTTGAACCCAAAGGGAAGGACATGTCTTCGGTAGCCAACTGTTATTTGTGTTGTCTTAAAAAAAAACTAAGAATGTGACCTTTGGCCTCTTGCAATAATGGAGTCCCTCTCGCAGTCCTTCAGGGACTTGGAGGCACAGACAACCAAAGGATCCTCGTTGAAATCCTTTTTCTTTTTACTTTGTTTTCACTCGTACCCTTTTGCTTGGCTGACTGACTAATCCCGGACTCTTTAAATTCCAGGGTGCTGTGTGTGCTGGCTAAGAAACCCAACACCAGCGCAAAGGCTCCAGGAAGTCGTCTTAAGGAATAAGTATGTTTTGTAAACAGACAACCAGCCTTGGATGAAATACACGTACTCATAAGCTACCCCTTGTTTGTGCTCGCTAATGGTCTTCAGGATTGGAGCCAAGGTTTTAGCTTAAACTTCAGTGTAGCCAACCTTAGGACAGGCTAGCAACAACCTCGGTTCTCACGTCGCATTCTTTTCTCCATTTACAAAGTCGTAAACTTCTTAAAATAAAAGGCACAGCCTTTTTTCCTACGGGAACCTACTAAAGACTAATCCTAGCTATCTTTAATAAGAGAGGAAATAAAAAGAGCTCGGTTTTGGAAATGGAAATAGACAAAGAGATGTGTGGATGGATGAGAACGAAAATATCTGCGCTTGCTGAGTAGTTCCCAGTGTTTATTCTTGGAAACCTTGGGATTATTTATAGGATCTTAAAATATTCTCAACAATCTCGAGATATGGCAGAGCCTAAATAGTTTTGATTTGAAAACTAACATAATTAGAGTCTTCTTCCTGGCATATTTTGCCATACAGTTTATATGGGAATAACAACGGTGAATGTATGAAATGACCAATCCGCACACATCCAGCAGACGTGGACTCAGGGCCCTGGTTCTCATGAGATGTATGTATCATGTATATATGCTAACGATCCCCTAAATTGTTTTATGACAATGAACCTTTGGGTCTCTTTCCACGAACATTGTGTTTCATATTACGAGAACCTGGATCTCCTGGCATTTCAGATAAGTCAGGGCATGAGAGTCTTGAAGGAGACCTGGCTTCTGGTCTTCATTTCCCCGACCCCGTCTGCAACAAAATCTACATTGTCTATTCCAAATGCTATGCAAAAATGTCTTCATCACAGAATCAGGAAAATCAGGCTTTTAAAAAAATTTCCTGAGTGCTGATTCATTTCTGCGTTTTCCCACTCAAGAAGAGACATTGACAAGCATCACTCTGTCCAAAGTTGTAACAGCATGCGCACAAATCTGTGATAGACTAGCCCACGTGACAGACTAGCCTAGAGACAAGAACCCGTGGAGAAAGGAATTAAAAAAGAAGAAAGACAAGAGATCACAGTTCAGGCGACAACAGCGTTGTTAAGCAGAAATAGAATAATTTTCAATTAATTAATTGAATATTGAAGACAGTCTGTTTTTCTCAGTCAGAACAAAGTCATCAACCATAACTTGGACATTATCACCAGATACGTTCAAATTTTTTCCTTCCATGATTATCAGCACATGTCAGAGTGTGGAGGAAATGGTATAGTCATCATCAAAATGAGCCATGAGTTGATTTCTACACACCTGACAATGAATTCGTTGTTAGAAAGATTTCTGTGCATATTATCTGTAGAGCAACTCTCACTGGCGCCATCCCATGATACCAATTGTAAACTCAAACTGAGCTTGGGGTAAGGCTGAGTTTGCTTAGCTGAAATACATATTTTTTTTTAGATACTCTTTCAGTGGGAGGAGTAAAAGGAAAATCAACGGGAAGTACCAACCCAGATTTTACCCTTGTGGACAGCTGTTGTAGACGATAGCCAAACAGACTTCAAGGACTGGGTCCTCCCGGGATAAGGGTTTATACACCAAGGAGCTTGTGAGAAGTCCTGAAGGCTGGTCCTCACTCTGCCACAGAAGTGGTGCATCGCCTGAGGTGTGTGATCATCCTAGGAATCTCTGTTTTCTAAATAGCAGTAGCCTACTTCAGAAAAGGATTCGTGAGTTCTCTGGTATAAATAATAGATCAAAAAAAAAAAAAAAGGTTTTCCTCTTCTGTTAAAGACTTCCCACCACAGCCTGAGACGGAGCAGCTCCTTATCAGTCAGGGTGGTGCTTGTTTTCTGAAGCACTGCGTGCTCCCTGGGTGTGAACACACAACATTTATCTTTGTAGTTAACAAATGCCATCAGTTAACAAATTTCCCCCTTGTGCTACTAAATCACCAACTATGAAAAGTAGAAAACATATTATCAGATGTGAGCTATGATTTAGAAAGTGTTTACCTAGAAGCATCTGATACAGAAAAGAAAGTTGGATTTCTTATGGAAGACTTAGCTTAAAATCTTGTCTGTGCCCTAAGTGATGCATGACCTCAAGAAAGTCACTTCAACACCCAGGGTTCTGGTATCTCTTCTTCATAGTGAGAGTAACATCTATCCCACCCAGTGGCTATAAACACTGTATGAGTTTTAAACAAATAAATGAAAGGCTTAGGAGGACTGTTTTAAAATATCATGGAAACCCTACATCAAAATTTGAGATTATCACTTTCATTTAGACTGTTTCTACACAGTAAAAACAATTTAAATGATTCCACAAGACAAAGAAAACAGAATGGGATTCAGCTGATTTACCAGATTCAATTTCCCACAAATGAAACAACTTTTTCACTAGATGCACAACAGCCCAACTAATTATTCTGGCATTGTTTACACCCAATCGCAGAAGACCAAAAGCATAGCAAATGTTTACCTTTAAACATCAGAAACATCCTCTAACAGTATTTGTGTTATTTTCAACATATTCTTGAATGCTCCCTTCTGAGAAAAAGACTGACTTCTGGAAAGAATTTGCATGGATTCCATTTCCACTGTAGCATGCACATTTCAGCAGGCGGTTCAGTCCTGGTCCTAACAGCCGTATTCCTGATAAGGCACAGTCACACGGACTGGAGAACTGAGACAGCCTGACAGATGATTCCATGTGGAAAGTGACTGCTCCTCCCTTCACTCTTGTACTGTCTCAAATAATATTCTTTCTCTTAATTATGTAATTAATAGCCTCAGTTTTTCATTTCACTCTGAAACACTGTGAAATGCCACAGCCTCATAAAGTAAAACAAGGTGATTTCTCCATCCACCAGAACATAAAATCGGCAACACAATAAATGCATTGCCAACGCTGCCAATTATAAGCTGGTTTTGCACGTAAACAGTCATGTGTATGAGATGAATACATCAGTGGTGACAGTGGCAACTCCGCCGCGAAGTGCAGGGGTTGGCAGGGCTCTGCACTGTGGAACAGGTATTTAAGTAGTGCTCCGCCAGCCAGCGAGGATTTGAGGAGCCCATCATCTCAGATGTGATCATCCCATCAGTACAATATGTGCAGCTCCCGGTGGTCTGTGGGTGGTCTCACACGCTTCCAAGATTTTGAATTTCATCTACAAGGCAAGGACCCCCAAACCTATGTCACCAGACCAGATCACTATTCTGAGTTCCAACCAATAAACTTAACTCTCTAAAGGACCTTGCTCTTTGGATATGGGCGGTTACCTTGTACCACATCTGCAAAGTTCCAGCACAGTAAATAGTCCATTGGTATCAGTGGAGGGACTGGTTCCAGGAGCCCCCTCCACAGATACCAACATTTGTAGATGCTCAGGTTCTTTGTATAAAATGGTGTGGTATTTGCATGTAACTGACCAGCTACTTTAAGTCATCTTCAGACTACTTGTAATACCTCATACAGTACAAATGCTATGTCAACAGTTGCTAAAGCATGGCAAATTCAAGGTTGGCTTTTTAGAAACTCCTGGGATTTTTTAAAAAATGTATTTTTGATCTATGGTGGTTGAATTCGTGGATGTGAAACCCACAGATACCAAGGGCCGGCTGGATAATAAAGTCTTTAAAAGCATGGACTCCAGAGCCAGACTGCCTGGGTTCCAATCCTGACTCTTCTACTGTACAAGCTGTGTGACCTTGGTTAAAGTACCTATCCTCTCTGGGCCTTAGTTTCTCCATCTATAAAATAGGGGCAGTAATAGCAAATCATTAGAAAGTTATTTAAAAATTAAGTCAATTTCTGAAAATGACCTGGAACCCTGCTGACACATAGTAAGTCCTCAACAGCTGTCATGTTCTCTTGTTGTGACTCTCCTTCTTCTCTGTTTCAGTGAATGGCACCGGGATTCACCCAGGGATTAAGCATTAACCTGGATTCAACTCTTGGACCAAGTACGTACAAACTCTGTGACCTCGGGCAAGTGACATAACCTCTTTGAAAGCCTCAATTTCCTCATTTGGGAAAGGGGCACCATAGAGATTTCTAATACGGATGTAGCGAAAACCCATGTCGAAGCTTTGGGCAGGGCCCGCCATGGAGCCAGCACTCAGTCAAGACGAGCAACTGCCATTATTACCGTGGACCCTTCCTTCCCTTTCATCCCAACTTCTAACTACTTTACCAAGCGTTGTCACTTTTAACCCTCACAGAACTCTGAATACCCCCCCCTTACGCTCTGTCTCACCTCCCGTCAATTTCCACTTCCTGACTGCTCCTCTCCCCCCAGCTCTGGCCCTCAGAGCCGGCTTCATCTCTCCAGGGATTCAGGCAGAAGCAGGTCACACCCCTGCCTGGGCCTCCCGCCCCTCACTCACACTGTTAGCGCAGCTCAGGAGGGACTCCACGCCCAGCTCTGGCCCATCCTTACCGGTCCCTTGGGGGGCCCAGCTCGGCCCCAGCCCTCCCAAACAACCACAGCTCCCGGTGGGGGGTCGGTCGTGTGCCTCCCCCAGGACTGCAGTGACACAGGGTAACAGCAGGGGAAGACACAAAAAGCAAATCATGCAGCACAGGCTTCTCAGATGTCCTCACTCTGGGAAATGAGCACTATTTAAAAGTTTTTGACCTACAGAAGTAGCAGCTTTGTTTGCTGCGATCTAATATGATCGAAGAGAATACACACTTCCCGTTAATTTCATAGGTTGAGCTACGAAAATTCACAGGTCCTTTTAAACCTGCAAGTGTTCCCGTGGGCGGAGACTGGGGAGCTTTGGGCGGCATCCCGCCTCGCTGTCACCGAGGCTACTGCAGGCAGACAAGCCATTCTCCCCAGCGTTTCACATCCTCTTCTCTGAGCAGCTTGACAGACGGACAGACCAAGCCCGTGCCCTCCCCGGGAACCAGCGGACCGAGTGACTCCCTGTGTGCATGCATAGCACTCGCTCTGTGTCCCTTCCCTGCATTTCTGCGACGGTGTCTCCCTGGCCACCCCACTGACCTGTCTCTCCTCTGTAGTCTCGTAGGGCAGTGGCTGTGTCCCATTCGTTTTTGTGTTGTCACAGCCCAGCGCTGTTCCCGACACCCGGCAAAATACGAAATTGACATTACACAAAGGTGATGCACCTGAAAAATGAACCAAAAACTATCTGGAAATATGCCTAAGTTTTTCCTCAAATCTATTTCAGAGTCTATACGATCCACCTTGATCTGGAACAGAGACTACAAGATCTGGTCATACGTGCTGCATGTGCTGTAAGTCTGTGTGCCCTAACGTCACTTGGCGACACGTTGGTTGAAGGCTAAGAAACACAACTGAAAATATTTGAAGTAAAAGTTTTAAACAGTTGTGAGTAAATAACTCACTCTTCCAAGATTTAAGGACCTCAGGGCATAGCAGTCCCTTTGAAAATATTTTGAGTTATCTTCAAATTATTTATTTCCCAAAAGATGAAAGTCACTCCTTCCATTTATACTCCTGAGACTTACTGCAGTCTTTGGTACCCGGAACTGCATCCTTTGAAGGCAGCATGCCAAAAAAATCTTTTTTTACTTGTTTTTGTGGTTTTGTTTTGGAGAAGTTTGAGGGCATTTTTTTTTAGGTGGTGTTTTCTTTTTTTTTTTTTACCCTTTGTCAACATCTGAGTTATAAAAGCTGCAACAGTGGCCAAGCTGATAAGAAGGGAAAACTGTGTAAAAGTACCAACCTTGAGCAAGAAAGGAAATTACCAAATAGAGGCTTTTCATTCTCCTAAAATTAAGCACAGCCTGAAGTTAAAGCAGCACGACTGAAGCCTCCTCTGTCTGTTTCTAGCTGGCTTTCAAAGACAGTAAAGAGATGATCCTGTAAACAGAGCAGAGCAATCACCCGTCCTCCCCCATTCCTCCACCGAAGGAGCACGTTGGTCCTGAGAATGCCGTAGACCAGAAGTAGGCTCAAGGACTGTTCTCGCAGGTGCACGTGCTCCTTCCACAGTTCTCTGGTCATTTAAGAGATTAGCCTGCAAAGTCAGGCTTAAAATTGCAGTACTTGAAAAAAAGTTCAGACTAAGGTTTGATAAGGAATTTTGGCATCTCTTGAATGGAAGGTCTACAGACTGACTTGTTCTTATCTGGAGTTGGTGGGGTGAGGGCAGGGGCCACAGAGGGAGGTGGAGGCGAGGGCCGGACGGATGTGGAAACTTGAATCAATTAGCTGTGTCTTTCTGGGACTCACACTTTGAGAGTTGAGGAGAAAAAGATTCCAGAGGCATCAGTCCAAGGTCACTTTCCTTTGGATGAGGAGCGTAGTATCCGGCTGGCCCGTCAGGGTTCCCTTAACTGCAAGACTCTTGCCTTTGCTCCTTTTGACCTTCCATTCCCTTCTTAGATCAGTTATTTGACAATAAAATCAAAATGCAAGGAAATTAAGACTATTTCTGCAAAGATCAATTGACCTGAGGAATTCAGAGGATGTACATATCAGATTTCACCTTCTCATCTCCACTCCCTCACTTCCTTCAAACCCAGAGGATGTTGAAGTCATTGCCAAAGACATCAGCTGAGCTGTGATGGTGATATAGTCTCATTGCTCCTCAAACTGTCTCAACTTTTCATAAAAAGATGCATGGTTGATTTTCAGTAACCGTAGTTGTGTGATGCTTATTCAGTGCAGGAATAAACTATATCACAACAGAAGAAGGGACTAGAGGGCAGATCCCATCTCAGCATCATCACTAGGGGCTAGTTTAGTAACCAGCTCTGGATTTCTGAAGTCTCTTCTCAAGACTTGTCTTAGTCAGCTTACACTGCTGTAACAAAATAACATGGTCTTGGGGGCTTAAAACCACAGACACCAATTTCTCACAGTTCTGGAGGCTGGACATCCAAGATCAAGGTGCTGGCAGATGTGGTCCTTGGTGAGGAAACCACCACTGCCTGGTTTGTAGATGGCGGTCCTCTCTCTGTGTGCCCATGTGGTGAAAAGAGAGAGCTCTGTTGAAAAGGTGCTCTCTTTCAACAGATGACTGGATAAAGAAGATGTGGTAGATATATACAATAGAATATTACTCAGCCATAAAAGAGAATGAAATAATGCCATTTGCAGCAACAGGAATGAACCTGGAGATGATCAGACTAAGTGAAGTAAGTCAGACAGAGAAAGACAAATATCAGATAGCACTTAAAAGTGGAGTCCAAATATATATACATACATAGAAATCTTACTTACAAACCAAAAACAGACTCACAAACATAGAAAACAAACGATGGTTACCAAAAGGGAAAGGGTAGGGAGGGATAAATTAGGGACTGGGGATTAACAGGAACACATTACTATATATAAAGTAGATAAACAATAAGGACCTACTGTATAGCACAGAGAACTATATTCAGTTTCTTGTAATAACATGTAATGGACAAAAATCTGAAAAGAAAATGTCCACATATATATGTATATGTATGTATAACTGAATCACTTTGCTGTACACCTGCAACTAACACTGGAAATCAACTACACTTCAACAAAAATTTTCAAAAAACCAGGAAGAGAGAGAGAGAGGGAGAGAGCTCTGGTGTCTCTTTCTCTTCTTACAAGGACACTAATCTCATCATTGAGGCTTCATCATCAAGACATCATCTAAACCAGTTACTTCCCCAAATCCCCACCTCCAAATGCCATTGCACTGATTCAGCATATGAACTTTGAGGAGACACGTTCAGTCCATAACCAAAATCATAATCGATTTACTGACCTCTCTTTTAAAGTAGCTATTAGTAAAAATATGGTTAAGCTGATCCTTGTCCGCCAGGACAAGAATTCAAGAGGGCTATTTTAGTAAATGAGCCTCCCAACTCCGTTTCCTGCCAAACCCTAAAGACAATGTGTTTAGAGCTTGTGGTCCGTTCAATGGGAGTTTGTTGGATTTTTTTCCCCTAGGAGAGTTCTTTAAAAGTAGACTTAATTACGTCTTTGCAGATCATTCCCCCACACAAGAGACAGGATTGTCTAGAAGCTAGAACTCCTTACGTTCCACCTCATTTGTAATCACAAACTACAGCCTTGCAAGAGGAAAACAGTTATATCTTGTCAGGCAAATAAACTGGCCAGGAATATGCCTCCAGTGAATAGGCTGCACTCTCTCAATCGTGGCGATAAAGGAAAGCATTATCTTCTATGCTTTCTTATGTAGAACATTGTTTGTAATACTTTTATATACTAAAACTGAAAGTTTGCCAGAAAAATAGTCCAAATGTTATAGCCTTTTCCTTTCTGATGGCCATTCTCTAACGCTATTTGGCAAAAGTCTAACTCCTCAACTACCTGCAGAAAACTTGCAGGGTGGAATCTTAGCAGAGCAACGATTTAAAATCTTGCTGATTAGGGGGAAAGTCCTCTTTGGAGGATGAGGGTGTGCTGTGGCTCCGTGCTGTCCCCCACTGTGTTACTGAGTGACAGATAAGACGGAACAGGAAGCAAGAGCTTTTAGAAGGATTTTGCTGGGCCCTCGGAGGGGCTTAAGGCCCCTAAAACTAGCAAGACTCTGTTAAGTTCTATTTGGGGTAATGGGGTAAACATCCAATTAAAGGATTTCTGGCCAGAAGTAAGGGAGTTAACTCATTTCAGAGCATGTTTCCTAGTTCCAATGTACAACCAACACACTTCCAGTACCAAGAAGGTGGTCCCAGGAGAAGGCGGACTGCGTGCTTGTGAAAGCTAAACAAACACCAGCCCCAAAGCCCTGACCATAAAGGTTGAATTTAGAGCAGGAAGATCTTTTCATCTTTTGAGGTATTTTTTTGTTTTAAACATTTACCTTTATACAGTACAAAAAAAAAAAAATCACCGTGTCAAGAAATTGATTCTGCCCAAATAGTACTAATTAGTAAAGATTTTAAAATGGTTTTAAACATTATAAATGAAAATGTAATATTAGATGAATCAGCTATTAAGTGCTGTAAACTCTCCATGATGGGTGAGTTAGCTTAACCGAAAGTAGGGGTTATTTTAATAGATACAACTAATGTGGCAGGTATTGAAATTACCAGCATAGTGCCCAGAGTAAATAAATAAATACACAAACACCTTCTAGAGGACATGCCTTGCAAATAAAATCTTATTATGTTAAACGTCAAAATCACAAGTAATAAATAGAGCAAAATAAAATAAATGTTGAATAGTTACATTCGTATAAGAACTTAAGGCCCTCACAATCCAGTATTTATGCAAGAGAACGTGATAATAAAGAAAGTATGTTTCTGTAATTAAATTGTTATCTTTTCAACATGTTATTTAGAAGATTTAAGCATAAAGTTGTATTTTAAATATACTTTTTAAGTGAGCTATAATTACACGGGAGAACAAAGCATTGCAGCCAACTACCATCCTGTCCTAGAAACAAAATGTCTGCTACGTCCCTGCTTAGGACATGGAGTAATTAATACCTATGACCTCAATTTTGCGAAGTATTATTATTTCTATTTTGCCAATAGGGGAGTGTTTTGTGAAAACTCGTTTATAACACTGCAAGTAGCTATGTATTACTGAAACTAAGAAAGAAGTAGCTTGCCTAAGGCCACTCATAATAACAGTTCCAGAAAGAAAAATCCAGGAGTGCTAGGCTATTAATTTTCTATGTTTTTCTGGATAATATTTATAATACATTTTATATATTATTTTGTGGTATACTTAAAATTGTCTATAGTCAAACTTTTGCAGTTGAATTTGAACTAGTCTCCAACCACAGAAATATGGAAAACGGGTTGATTGGGAAACAAAATCTCACGAGTCAAAAAAAAAATTATGATACCTGCCATGTTCTTCAAAATCTATAACTTTACATGCCATCCTGGTGGGGAAGATACCAACCAGATCGTGAATGGTCTTGAAGTAGAGCTATATGAGTCTTGACATTGATTAAGAGCAAGATAACTTTAAATTTATGGAAGACACTTATAATCATGCTTTACAAATTTAAATGGATAAAAATTGACTATACTCATCACTCACTTCCTTCTAAGTGTGCATTCTGTATCTGAGTTTTGCAACTATCTACTCATATTCTCAAGCAATAAACTTAGACCCATCCTTGACTTCACCTCAGTCTTCGTATCTCACCTCCAAAATATTTGTCCAACTCATCCTCTCCTTTACACTGCCATCCACATTATTCTTGTTCAGGCTCTCATCCTGTTAATCATTAGCCCCTTCACCTCCCGACTTTGCCCTCCTTAATTCCATCTTCCTCAAAACCATAGTCCATTAAGTCAGACTGAGGGGAGCTAGTCGTGGGGTCACAAAGTTGGGCAGTTGCCAGAGGTGGGGGCTGGAAGGTGGGGAGAAATGGCTGAACCACTTTTGGTTTTTGTCATTTTAGTTTAAATAAAGGAAGGGGAGAAGAACAGTAGCCAATGACCATCCTGTCCTAGAGACAACGTGTATCCCCATCAGGGATTCGGTGCTGATGAGCAATCTCCCGAAAACTTTAAATGTCTTCCAGTCACCTGGAGGGTAAGCTCCCAGCTCCTTGACATCCTGTGGGAACCCTTCCCTGACCTGCCCTGCATATCTCGTCCTCATCCTGTCTGGAGGCTGACTTGTATGCCTTATTTCAGTGGCTTCCACGTTTCCAGTTGGGTTCTGCCAGTGGGGAGTACAGACAGCTTGGAGGGAGGGAAGAGAGTGACCTCAGGGTGCCCCTCCCCCTCGGTTCCTGCCCTGCTTTCTCCCCTGGCCTCCCTCAGTGGAAGACCACACCTCTTATCAGCAGAGCACTCATTCCTCCTTCATGCCTTGTGGCGGGTAGCACCGCCCTCCTTCCCGGGGGTCTGCACCACCTCCATGGCTTCCCTATACTCTCCCCATGTCTCTGTAAAGAGTGCCTTTACTAAAGTGTCCAACCTGGTACCTTGGTACATTGCCCAAGACTCACTACCCAAGATGGCCACCTGGTCACTCCCTTTTCTGTTTCTAATGTCAGTGAATCCTCTTCCCAAATCCCTGTCTTCACACTGAAGAGTGCTCTTCTTATGTGCTCTAATCCACTCTCAGAGTTCTCCATAAATGAATTCTAGAACAACGTTATTTCATGATTTCCGAGTTTGGGACTTGCATGATTAATGTACACATGTAGTATCTCTTCCCTTTACACTTCCAGAAAGTCTATTACTTGTGAAATCTTGGAATCTATACTCAGACTGTTAAAAGTCCTAATTCCAGAACCCCTCCATTCTCACTAGTGTGTCATCTTGGGCAATTCAGCTCATGAACTCAGTTTCTTTGATGGAAAAATGAGATAGTAATACTTTTTCTCCTAGAGTTGATATAAGGATTAAATGAGATAATGTGTTCTAATTTCTTAGCCCAAGCTCTTTATAATGTTATCCTCTTTTTATAAAATTTGCCCTCCTTGAAGTTCCAGTTCTCAATATCCTTGTTAAATATTATTTTCTCTTTCCATAGAGGTAAAACAGGAATTCATACTTCTTTGATCAGTGCCTAACCCTATTCTACCCCACTCTATTCACTGATGCCAGATTATGGAGACACGCGTCTGATACACGACCTTTAAAATCTGGGCTACAAAATGTTAGGGAAAAGCCCGCTCTAACACCCCCTGTTAAAATGCCCTCACAGGTAACTTCTAACCATCGCATTCCCGCTGTGTTTTGGACAACCAGTTTGGAGTGTCATCTCTCTGATTCCGCAATAAATCTCCTGTTTACAGGTGAAGAAACTGGGCGTTAGAGTAAGTCCTTCACCCAGAGTCATAAACTGCTGAGGGGCTGAGCTGAGAGCTGAACTTTTCTAACCCCCAAGACATCATTGCACTGAACGGTTTCCCGGTCCAAGCATCTGCAACTTGCAAAAACATTTTCAAGCAATCTATGAGGATTATGTAGATTCGAGTTTTGACTACGGCCCAAAAGAAGCATTAAAAAGTTCATAATTAGCTCTGCCAAGATATAATCCAAATCGGTAATATAAGAGTTGTATTTAAGGACCGAAAATATTACATTATAAACTATCATATAAATAATTTGAAGTTCCTTCCGAGCGTTCTGGAGGGAGCCCAAGCGCTACCACCTGCACATGCGCAGATCTGCCGGCGTGGGGTCCACCCCACCCCTCCCTCCGCGGTTACCCCGAGTCTCGGGATGCGCTCCACTCTGGCTGCTGCCTCCAGGAGTACAAATGCAATCAGTAAGTATCTCCCTTCGGACTTAAGTGTGTCTAACACGTGTGTGTGTTTGTGTGTGTGTGTGTGTCCGTGTGTCCGTGTGTCCGTGTGTGTGTGTGTGTGTGTGTTGGCCTGAGCAGGGCCTCCCCTTCTGCAGCGCCTCTGAGGACTTGGCCTGGGCCAGCAGGACCCATTTCCCCCAGGCGTCCGCGCAGACAATTTAATTTACTAAGACAAAGGCTACCCAAGGAACGCTAACTCCCTTTCTCCGCTCGAGGCAAAAGGGCTTTGTGTCCCTGCTGCTGGGTGGGGGAAAACACATCCCAGAAAGTCTGCTAGCCCCTCGTGGTACCGGGGACGAGGCTTTAAGGAGCAAGGAGGGAAACAGCTGGACAGTCCCTGGTCTCTCTCACACACAGACACACACACACACACACTCTCACACACGCAACCCCCCCCCCCCCCCTCGCGACTTGGCTGCCTCCGCCTTCAAAGCAGCGACAACCAACCCCCGCCTCCTTCCTGCTGGACGCCCTGCCTTTTGTTTCTCGGTTAAGCTTTCTTCTTTTCACTTTTGTCTCCCTTACTCCTTTTCATCTCTTCTCGCCTCCCTTTTTTCCTTTGTCCCTCCACGTTTTTCGCTTTGTTTTCAAACATAAATCATGGATTGTTAAACCACGTTTAAAGCAAAGATAAAAGACAAAAAGTTTCACTTAAAAGAAATAAGACTTTTATGGTTCCTTCTGAGTTTTAAACCATAGAAATATACCCGTTTTACAGCTTTAGTGGTCACAGGATCTGTAAAATCGCAATACAATCACCTTCTACTTTTTTCACTCAGCCTTCTTTAGTGAACGTGTTCCTCTTTCCCGTAGCCTTACTCTACTGACATAATAATCAGATAATATTCTGCTGTCAACATGCCTCTTACTTTGTCCTGCTTCCTTTCTCTCTGTGTACACAGGGTCTCTGCTTTAACCCTCTCTGCTACCGCTGGCACTTCATTTGTCACAGTGACGGGGGTGGAAAAGTCCAGTGTGACTTTCACATAGTTGTGTTTTGTAGCTGATTTTAACCAACCTTGAATTCACGACTTCTACTCACAAGCTTTTGGGGGCATTTTGACATGTATCAGTGGTACTTGATGGACATAAAGGACACGTCTCCACCTTTAACACTATTTGAGAGCTCCCAGGTCACTATTTCCCATCCACAAAACATCTCTAGGCAGGGGCAGATAAGGGTTACGGGTCTCTATAGCTGGTGTGATACATAAAACTTGGGTTGTGTATGTGTTATGTCAGTTATTTTAAAAGCCTTTGTCATTTCTCAAACTTTCACTCTACTTTCAGAACTCTCCTGACATAATTCAACTCTAGGTTTTTCTTGGTCTGTGGAATGCTTCTGTTTCTGATTCTCACGTCATTTTCTTAGTTAAGTGCAGCTATATATTTATTTGTACAACTTGCCTAGAAACAGGCGGCCAACGAAGAATAAACCGAGCCCTGCGATAAACATTATATCTCCCCCTCTCATCGTGGACCGAGATTTCCTGTGCTTCCATGCACCTCGCCGTGCTATCTAATAATACTCTCAAGTTTCAGCTGATACTATGAACAAACTGTTCCGTTCTTACGGCCATGAAATATAAACCAACAACATGAGCGGTGACGTTCTAGTTAACCCTGCAATCTCCGATCCATGAAAGCAAGTTTCTAGAAGCGGGGAGAAATGGCAAACTCATGCACCAAGCTTGGAATGTATTTCTTTGTTTTTTTGTCATTTACTATCCCTCAACTCTGCAATAAACACATTGAATAATTTCCTAATACCCCTCACTCCTAAGTGAAAAATAGACAGAATAATATCAGCTACCATAAGTACATGTTACATTGGAAAAATTTCCCATTTCTTCATCTTTTCCCATTTAACTGCTCTGAAGTGAAAATATCAATGGGTAAGATCACTTGATTTTTCAAAATAAAATCATCACTTTCATGTAAAAATAAGATGAACACACGTACAGTTTTTATTTAGCTAATTATTAAAAGAGGGGATAAACCATTACAATCAGTTCAAAAGAGAATTTAAAGATTAGACATAGGTGTAGGCAATCAGGAGGGCTGAAATGAATTTAAAAATTGGTGCAAGACTGATACATTTCCAATAGGGAAATAAAATGCAATGTTTGGGATCGTCTTTTCTGTGAGGTAGATGTCAGCTATGTGTACTGAACCCAATTCACTTGCTTTGCTGTAGACAAGAACCACTTGCAGTAATACTAGCTTTCTACAATTTAACTTCTACCCCTATAGAGTTATAAAACAGCCTAGTCAACAGAAGGTAATTAAAGGTTAAACACCTATAAAATCAGTCCCCAGAGGGCTGGCTAGCCCTACACTGTTCAGTACCATCGCCACTAGGCACCTGTGGCTATTTAAAATTAAACGAATTCAAATGACATAAAATGTAAGCATCAGTTCCTCAGTCACAGGAACCACTTTTCAAGTGCTCAGTAGCCACAGGTGGCTGGTGGCTACCATACTGCACAGGGCAGATGCAGAACATTTCCATGGTCATAGAACATCCTACTGAACAGTGCTGCACTACACAATGACCAGAAGTCACCTGAAAGCGTGCCTAGTAATCTCTTTTGCCCATTTCCAACTCTTTGACAATTGTTCCTGACAAAACAAAACAAGCAACAGCAATGATGGCACGGAGCGGGGTAATGACAAGCATTTGTGCGGTACCAACCACATGCCAGGCATGGTTTCAGGCCATCTACACATATTAGCTAATTGAGTTTTCACAATTTACATAATCTAATCCATCCTTACAATAGCTTAACCCCATGTATTAGTTGAGGAAACAGAGACTCAAAAGGATTAAACAGTTTGAGTTTTCATAACTTACATACGTTATCTAATGAGGCCCCGTACTAACTGAACCACACTTACTAGTTGATGAATCAGAGACTCAAAGTAAGGAGAATAATCTGCTTGAAACTATACACTTGTTAAGGGCCTGAGCCAGGATTCCATTTCACGTCTCTGTGACTCTTAGGTCTTGCTTGTTTTGCTAGACCAGACTGCCCAGTCTACGTGTCTTGAAAGAGAAGCCAGAACAGTAGATACAGGTAAACATAAGGTACAGATAGAAAGTATAACTAAGAAAAGAGACACCCAAGAAATCCCACAATCTGACGTCCCCAGGCTGACTCCGGCCACTTTGTCTCAGGAGAGTAACACATGGTGGCCTGGCTGCTGAAGAAAGAAATGAGAAGTGTTTGTCCCATCCTTCTCCTCACTTAGCCAATGCCAGGCATGTTGTGTTCAATAATCGTGGCACCAGCGACATCGCAGCACACCCATCAGTAAGTAACTCTCCCCAGATGGAGCTTGGATTGCTCCAGGGAGAGTCAGAGAAGCTGCCTGGTCCACAGCTCTTCAGTGATACTCGCTTCTAACACCATCTCCTCTAGCCATTCTTACACTCTTGCCCCCTAACATTAAACCACTCCCCCAGATCGGCCCACACCAATCTGTAACAGTCACAGATGGCCAGACAACCTGCTAGCTACACAATCCTTGTTTCTACTACTAATTCACTTTTGCAGCTATCAGGTAACATGGTACCTTCAAATGATGGATGTGCATCAGATAGATGCCCACCTGCCCCACACTTACTGTGAGACTTTGAGGAGATCTTTAAAACTTTTTAGGTAGGCCTCATAATTTTCCACAAAGTACAGTTAATAATCAAATCTACATCATAGAGCAGACTGAAGAATTACTGAGATAATATGTGTAAAAAGTTTAGTACGATGTCTGGTATTTAGACCCCTAAAATATCAATTATTAGTGCTATTATTCTGAGTCAAATAAGTAATGAATATTGCTGCAATGTCATATGTGTACTAAATGTCACTTCTTATTTTTGAGAGGTTTAAGGAATAGAAAGTTAAACGAGGGTTGTGAACATCTACCTTAATACAGTTTCTCATATAAATGTGCCACTTCCCATATAAAACTATAAAACTTTCCCAACCTTGTCACCTCATGCAGTGAGAAAAACAAAACTGGTATTTATGAGATTCCAGAAGCAATGTGATTAAATGAGAATTCCAGAGGTGAGTAATTTTCTGGCTTAAAGACACCTGACTTTTTGAGCATTTCAGTTTATCTTGTAAGTTCCTTTCTACTGGGGGACAGTGTGGCTGGGTGCTTTCTCTGCTTTAATCAGAATTTAAAAATGCCTTATTGCTTTTTCCTAGACGTCCTGCTGCTGATGCTGAGATTGAAGTGAAGGGGGGATGAGGGATACAGATAGGGCAGAAGGCAATCAGATCAGTAACTGAGCTTAGAAACTACTGCAGGCATTGAGCAGAGCAATGCAAGTGGTGGGGGAGGGTCTTGGAAATTTGATAGGAGAGAGAGGCTTGACTCAGGAGGTAAACACAACCACGTACGTGCAGTACTGGAACCCTGTGCGCGCGCACGCTCATGCGGTGGGGCTGAGAATTTCCAGGGTCCTTTCTGAAATGAACCAGTCTCCTGAAGCAGGTCGGCTGAAGCACAGACCCTACCAACCCTTGAAACCTGAGCTGGCTCAGTGGCAGAGCCCAAGGGTGAAACCCTAGCACGCTGATCACCGATGCAACCTTACCCTTCGCAAATTCTGTGTTTGCTAAACACCTAGTGCCTGTGTACACAGTGCGGAAAGGGAATGCCTTCTCCTTTTCAACCTTCTGGGGCTAATGTTCTGCATCAGTCAGAGCTGCCATCACGGATCCGACATCCTCCCTTTTAAATCCACAGGAGTTTCCTTTCTCATGATGTGAGCAAATTGAAATCTGTATGCTAGTGATTTGCAAAACGTACCATGCTACAGAGAGAGCTTTCTGATTAGTCGTGTCCTGTTATGATCATTGGTTTTCCAGGAGTAATTCAGGAAATGTTCTCAGCACAACTTAATTCCCACATGCAGGAGGAAACACAGGAGGGTTTCACAGACAGATATTTAATACACAGATAGTCAAGGGGAGCTGTTCAAATGCGTTTTCTTTTGAGGACCCAGCGAGTTAATATGTGAGGGCTGTTGCCAAGAAACGTGGTAGGATTCTTCCTCTCCCCAGAAATGCCTCAGATAATTGTCTTGTGAAGGTGAGGAGGCACTTGAAGCCAGATCTGCTGGCAGGCCAAGCCCTTCAGGTAGTCTGAGAGGTTTATGATAATGAAGCCCTCCTTTGTCACTTACATTTCTTCACTGGTTATTTATGCAAATGCTCCGGTTTCTCACTACCTACAAACAGATTTACGGATGAATGAACCTCTTCCTCCTAATGAAAACATTTCAGCCCTCCTCGCAGGAAAGTCTCCAAAAGGATATCTGTTTGGATGATTATAAACCACTTTGCTATCCTGCTACACTGAGCTTGGAAAATAAATAGCTATTATTTGTGACTGCAGCAGAACTGAGCCTTCAGAGTATTCACAGTTCCACTCAAACAAAGAAGCAAAGTGTAACCTGGCATTTCAAAAATCATTATGGGAACTCAGTGGGTTTAAAAATTAAATGTCCCCAGTGTTTCTCCCAAATTTATCTCCAAAGTAAGCAGGGACCTCTCAAGTGCACTGCCCCCCCACCCCGCCCCCCGAATAAAAAGGAAAAAGAAAAAAAAAGAAGGAAAAAGACAGAGAAAGGCTCATGCAGCTGTGTTATTCATTTACTTGAAATATTCACAGGAGAAAGCCCTGGAATGATTTCTGCTCAGAGAAAAGGTTTAGCACCTGGAAGTCCCTCTCGTTGTCAAAAGTTCTTGACGCCAGTTTGGTGGGGACAACACTGGAACCCCAACCGACACAGAGGAAGCAGACCAGGGGAGAGCCAACCCTAGATGTACTAGAAATCCAGCAAAGGCGCAGTAAGCATTATAATGGCTTCCAGCTGACTCTCAACCACGCAAGAAGCACGTGTCCTAGTTTGGTGACGTGTCAGAAGCTGATGTGATATCGTTGCAGGGTCAAGTTGTTTTGTTCCATTTCAAATAATCATTTAAATTCATACAAATGATGGGAAAATAATTTTTCTTCCGCTTTTTCATTTTAATGGGTTGCTTCAGGTAAACTCGGGGAAAGGTAAAATTTCTTTCATTTAACAATTTAAAAAATACCCCCAAGACTTTTGTGGTTACCTAAATTCATGATGGCTTTGTGCAAACTTTCAACTGTCGACTGAAAAATAAAAAAATGCACAAGGTGGAGAGTTGTGAGCTAAGCTTCATTCGGGACAAACGAAGACTATAGCCTGGGAGACAGCATCTCAGCGAGCTCTGAGGAACTGCTCTGAAGAGGAAGGCGGGGAGGTCAGTATGTATGTGATTATGGTGAAGGGGGACACGAGCAATCAAGGGAAGAATGAGGTCTTATTGTAAGTAGGTAACCTTCAAAATGACACAATAAGATTTTTACTTATTTTTTATCAGTGTGAAAACTGAGTATCTCTGGATAAACAGACTTTTCTGTTTTCCCAAACTTTCTAATAAATACAAATATGTGTTCCCTGAGATGACAGCAGACGGCCCAGTGGCCGAAGTGTGTTCTACTTCTAAACTAATTTACTCCTCTTCCCTTTTCCCATCTACACAGTAAAATCAGGCGTTCGACTCTACTGTAGCTCACTTTCTATATTAATAGAATTGTAGCTTGTTGTGAGGTTTAATTAGATAATAAAGCACTTTGGGGCCCCTCCTCCATACGTCTGTGTGGCTGAAGAATATTGCTAACTTAGTAATCATATGCACTGAAAAATTTTCCCCTAAAATGTGCAGACACAGTTTTAAAACCCTGGACAATCACATCAGCTTTGGGTAGAGTCAAAAATAAGGACTGATGAGAACCTTCATCGTGGGATGGATGAACTATGTCGTACTCACTTGCCTTTTAAAGCTTCTATTTAAATGTTTAATTAGGAAGGAACGCTTCTATGCATTATAATCAAATGCAAGCACAGATTCTTCACCACAAAAGAGTCATTTTCCATTCAGTTTCTACTAAGTTTTGTTTTGTCCCCAAATGAATCATATGAAAATTAAGCGGGTTGTCTGAAAGCCTTAAAAAGAAGTATAGCTTTCAAAATACAAGGAAGATTAAAATGAATTAAAAATCTCAAAGCACATCCTTTTAGAATAATTGCATGCTATATACTTGAAACCCTTAAAGGTAGCTTTTCCAGAGAAAAGAAAAATGAACAAAGAGGACGTCTCGTTCCAGTTCATCTTCTTTAGAAGCTGGAACCTTTTCACAGTCGAAGCACAACTTTTCGCTTTTAATTGGTGAGCTTGTAATGGGAAGCCCGCTGGCAAGAGGGGAACCTCGTCCTGAATAGTGATTAAGGGGACCTGTAACGGGCGGGAGGTTTGCAGGTAGAGAACGAATAAAAGATTCAAGTTTACGTGTTTCCTGGAATCTTCTCCAGACACTCTCACCCTTTTGGAGCTGCAGAACCTGGCCAGACATCTTGCACGTACTTCAGAATGAACTTAAGTTAGGAACTTCTCACTTCACCTGTTCAGTCCTCACTCTGGTCTTCTGTTTGCCAGAATTCACACGCCATGTGTGCGTGTGCGCAGGTGAGTCTGTGCCCACACGTTGTAAAAGGGGTGAAAATGACTCCTCCATTCCTTTGATGGACCACACCTCCCATTTCACTGGGGACCAGAGACGTGGGCTAGAAGCACAATGAGACGTGGAAGCGCGTGCCCTGGGACGTCTCTTCCTCCGTAAAACACTCCACTCCCGCCATCTCTGCCGGGACCTTGAAGTGAAAGCTACCCGCCATTAAACAGACCCCTTTCCCCCACCTTGAAAAAGGACAACGGCTATGAGTTCAACTCCAACTGCACATAGGACGGCTCATATGTTACCAAAATATTTTGTCCATGTTAGACATTGATGTTCAATTTCGGCATCAATGGATCTAAACCACTCTTTTAGTTTAAAAGAAGAACTGATAATTCCAGGGTTTTCTGTGTACAGATCACACAGACACACAGATGGTGTCTAATTACTGTGGTGTCCAGAAGCTAGTAGGTATGAATCTGTCCACCAGCATTTAAATGGGAGTGTTTTCACTCATCTAACTGCAGGGGGAACAGACAGTGGAAATCACCCGACCACCAGAAGAGGGAATCACAGGACCGCCATGTGAGTCGACGCCATCTTGGTTTCTTTTCAAGTTAACTAGAAAGTTGAAGTAGAGCCCGATGGATTTAGGTTATGTTGAATAGAAATTATAAGCAATAAATAGATACAGAGATAATTATTTTTCTCCTCGATAGTATATGTTACACACGCTATTGCTCCAAACACTCACATCCTTGGCCTGTGTACACATGGATACACATGGGTTTTATGAAACAGTCTCCAAAGATTTTATTGGTGGCTTTACTCATGCCCATTGTGCTGGAGGAATCAGTCTACTGAAGCAGGTTTGCCCAGCCATGGAACACTACAGAAGGCCAACTCGCCCACCCAGGTGTGGGCAGCACACCAAACTCATGTCTCCAAGGTGGTACAAACACTCTCCTTCAATCCTAGACGCTGACATCGGAATCTCTCGCTAACGACTAAGTACTCTTCCCTTGGCTGTTTCTGAAAAGGAGCAGCTCAACTAAGATTTCCAGGCACCAACATCTTCTGACCCCATCTCTGATCAACTGCTTGGCACACCAATAGCTACACCTTTATGAACATGTGGCCAGGGGAAATCCACTTTTCCACCCACAGGAGAGGTCCTCTGCCCTCCCTCTTTTCGTGTTAACTCTCACAGCCCCTCTGCTGCCAACGTTAGTCCACTCTTCCCCAAGCCTTTGTGTCTAACACATCAGAGGGGACAAAGCAGACGTGACAACAGATGCAACCTGGGCTCATGGAGCAGAAAAAGAACCTGAGTGGCGACACTGCCGAAACTTAGAAAAGGTGTGCAGGTTAGCTAACAGCAGTGTAACGCTGTTTGTTTCCCAGCTTCAGTAAGTGCACAGTCGTTGTGTTTGGGGCAGACGTTAGGAAAAGCTGATGAAAAGATGCACACAGACGGTGCTATTGTTACAGTTTTTCTAGAGGTCTAAAATTATTTCAAAAGAAAATTTTAAACTAATAATTCTGATCAATTACTAACTATATACTAGACACTACTCTAACTCACATGTACATACACATGCACATCTATAGTTTATTATCAGCAAGGTCTGAAAGATAAGGACTGTTATCCCCATTTTACAGATGAAGAAACCAAGGCACCAAGAGGTCAGGTAACACACTCCAGGCCATACACCTGAGAAGTGCCAGGACCAGGCTTAGGACACAAGCTCCAAGAGTCTTCGGAAGCTCCCCCCAGGTTTCTTTACTAACTTTTAATAAGCATTGAGTTAATTATGATCCTTCAGGATATTAAAGATACATGTTCAAGAGATAATTTAGCTTCCCAGATCACCAAAAATTGAAAGACACAACTGAGAAGCAAATTTACCTAGAATAGCTTAAATTTGGGCAAGAAGACCATGCAGGCACTGATGTGGCTTTCTGAGAATCCAGTGTGGAAGAGTGTATGTCCCTCTGAAGAGGAGAGGCGTTTCCAGGTGGGTATAGCTCAGTGGTGGAGCATGTGCTTAGCTTGCACAAGGTCCTGGGTTCAATCCAGTCAAAAAAATTTTTAAATAAACTAATAAACCTCCATAAAAGAAAAAACTTCATTCCTTTAAAAAACAAAATGAAATTTATTTTTTAAAAAAACAGGAGGATTTCACGTGGAGTTGAATGGTGTGCAGATCACAGCCTAATAACCGGCCCTCTCTCGGGGACTGGGGGAGCCGTGATGTGTAGCATTTGCCTATTTTCACGGTGACATTCTTGTTACGGGTGACGTAGAACCACCAACCTGATGTCAACAGGCTCTCAAATCCATACAGATTTAACAATTAGCTCTTGAACCGATCTAATCAGGCCCCAAGGCACCGAGGAACCATCATTACAATAGCCATCGCATCCTATTTAACAAAATGAGAGAGAGAATGAAAACTAGGCGGGAAAGTTTCCTAACGTGTGTTGCGTCCATGCGCATGATACTTGTGCGAACATAAAGAAGAAACTGCATGAAGGCAGCCCCTGCTGGTGGGGCTGATACATGTCACCGTGAAGTCTTCCTGCAGCACCAAGTCACTCAGAACAGCGTGGACATTTGATTATTTTCTTGACTCCGTGGTGAACTGTTCACATCTACGCAGAAAGAAGTGTGGCCCTACCGCAGGGCACAGACAGGAGGGATCCGCGCAGAAGGACCACCCAGACGTGCCCTCTATGGGTCTGAAGGGTTTCTAAAGAAGAAGTGACAATTGTTTTAGGGGTTTTAATTCTGTTACTCATACTGAAGTGAAGATGTACGGATATGGAGAAAACAACAGCATAATGTTGGTGAAAAGAGACCAAAATCACAGTGCTCATTTTTATTTTTGTGTGTTGGGACATGAGGAACATTCCAAGTCTTCTTGGAGAGGAAAAAGAGTGCGTTGAGTGTGAGAAAAGAAGCTCTTCTGATGGCAGAGGCCCGGGCAGCCCACTGAGATCTGGCGGGCAAAAGACACATCTGACCATTACAGGACTCACCTCCTCCACGCTCGAGTGCAACGCACACATAGGAAACAGATCTCTTCTCCTTCACTTCAATTACTCTCACTCATTCAAAAAATATTTAATGCATTTCCATGACCCACTAGGCCTTTTTTTTGAGAGGGTGAAAATACAATGCTGAATGTTCTTTGCTTTCCTGAAGTTCCTATGCTGGCATTCAAGACTTTATCTCTTCACATCTTTGATAAACACTATGGAGGAAAAGAGGAAAATGCATGGTGGTGAGTAATACTATGGAGCGTAGCCCAGGAGCATCTGGCAAGGTTTCCCTGAAGGAGGTCCCTGAGAAAGAGCCCCAAGACACAAAGGATGCCCAGGAGTCCCCTAGATGAGGCTCAGTACGGATAGGAGAACATTCCAGTGTAGGGAACCACAAGCTTGAAGGTTCTTGAGGTGTAAGAAGTCAGGAAACTGCAAGCACTTGAGGGGGCTGGCAGCTCTGAAAGCCAGAAGAAACAGCCACGACAGCAGGGTGTGACATGATTCGATGGACAATAAAAGTAAAAGCAGGAATTGCTTTGCTTAGTCTGTAAACCCTCTGACCAGGAGCTGCAGAGCAGTTAAGCCAGCTAGTATTGAAAGCACATAACGGTAGCGTTTGGTAGACCGTTAGCTACTTTCAGCAGAGGCTGGCATAGACAAGGAACGAGCAAACTTTACGAAAAAACAACTATTACTGTAAGTACTAAAGGAGTGCTCATATTTCCCAACTGCAAACCTGTAATACTGCCCTCTTCTTCTAAGTTTTTGTTTATTAAGTTTATGCTTTATTTTTAAAGATGAGCCCAGACTTGTAAAGCCTCATTAAGCCATTCCAAAACTAGACAAATGGAAAGAATGAGTTTGTTTGATTCCTTTGGAGCATGTAAAATCTACAGCTCCCATCTGTGTCCGTTTTCCTAGGCAACAGGCATATCTGTTACTTACAGAGTACTGGCCTCTGTTCGTCAGATGGCTGACTGAGCCCATGGTAAGGTTCAGATCTTTCCCCAATCCCATGGCAGTGACAGAAGACGTGGAAAAATAGGAAAGAAAAGAAATTTGCAACACCCTGAAAGCAGAATATAAGCCCATCTCTGGACCAGAAATTTTGAAGAATTTCTAGGAGATGTATCGGTACCCCATAGGGCATCTGGAATTCAGAAGAATGAGGTTCAGTCAGTGTGGAACATTCCAGTGTCTGAGCATCAAAACAAGGTTGGGAAGGCAGGGCCTGAAAGGAGCTGGATGTTTTTACCAATGAAACCCAGAAACTTGCCCATAAAATCTTGCAGAGAGGGAGGTCTCATAATTTTAGTGAAAGGGAGCTGTGAAGGAAAGACCAGCACACTGGACTTTACAAAAAATAAAAACTGTGAGGCAAAAATAAAGTTATTAAAAACTATGAATCCAAACAATAATAATAACAAATGGGAAATATTTTTGCCACATGAATGAGATTAAGTTTCAATACTTGTAATACATAGAAAAGGTTTTAAAAATATTAAGAAAATGATGAATCCATGATAGAATAATGGCAAAGAATTAAAATGGTTAAGTCAGTCATAAAAAGGATTCCAATGACCCTAAATTTGTTTTGTTTTGTGTTAATGCTCAACCTACTAATGATCAACAGAATTCAAAACGAAACAATAAAATATCTTTTTTTTTTTTTACCTAGTAGCTTAGCAAATATAACACTACCCAGTGTTGACAAGCATGTGGGAAAACCAGGCACATTGCTTTGTGGGAATGTGAACTGTCAGGAGACAGATCTGGAAATAAGGACTTTAGGCCTTGAAAATGTCATACACTTCACGCTATCAATTCTATTTTTTTTAGGAATTAATCAGATAAGTTTCTATATTATCTGTTCTATGGAGCTTTATTTTGTAGTCCTTGTATTGGGTTGAATCATGTCTTCCTGGTCCCCTCCCCAAGCTCATGTCTTTCCCAGAACCTCAGAATGGAGGTTGGGTCACTGCAGACGCACTTAGCTAAGATGAGGTCATATTAGAGTAGGGGCCTTAATCCAACGAGATGGGTGTCCTTACGAGAAAAGGAGAAGAACTACAAAGACAGAGACACAAGGAAAAGACAGAGATTGAAGTGATGTGTCCACAAACCAAGGAAAACCAAGAATTACCAACCACTAGAAGACAGAAAAGGGCAAGAAAGGATCCTTCCTTAAAGACTTCAGGGAGAGCGCAGCCCTGCCAACACCTTGATTTTGGACTTCTCGACTTGAATTGTGATCGAATAAATTTCTGTTGTTTTAAGTCACCCAGTTTGGGTGCTTTATTATGGCAGTCCTGGGAAATGATCACAATACTAAAATGAAGGAACTACCTAAATGTCTACCACTGGGGACTGGCTAAATACAGTTGACCTTGAACAATGCAGGTCTGAACTGCCCAGGTCCCCTTATATGAGGACATTTTTCAATAGTAAATACTACAGTGCTACACACTCCGCGGTTGGTTGAATCCTCCAATTCGGAGAAACCACAAATACAGAGGGCTGATTATAAATTATGTGCAGATCAATCCTCCTCGCTACCCCTTATGGTGTTCAGGAGTCAGCTGTAATTATAACAGATCCATGTAGGGAAACACAAGGAAGCTAATAGAAAGAATAAAGTATATCCATGTGGATGGATATGGAAAGATGTCTGCATTGTATTAAGTGGAAATATCTGGTCCTTTAACAATATACATGATATAACTTTATTATAATAATTGATATGTGTGTTAAAAAGCAGGAAAAATATAACTCAAATTATTAGCATTATTATGGGGAAATAGTACTTTCACTTACTATTATTTACATAGGCTTCTATATTGTTCATAGTTTTTTTTTAATGAAAGTATATTACTTATAAAATCAACAAGAACTATTAAGGTATTTCAATTTTAGAAGAAAAAAATACCGTTAAAAAAAAAAAAAACAAAACCATGATCCTAGGAAATACCAGTCAGGAGCCAGTATAAAAATAACATCATTGAAAATCTTTCTCCTCTAAATGACTCACCATTCTCTGTCAGAATGTTTTATTAATAAATATTTGTTTATCCTAACTTGAGTTAAAGCAAAGAAATTGGTGGCAATTCCCTCCTAACAGAGAAATTGCTAGAAGGAAACCCTCGAAATAAAAATAAAACTATAGAAAGTATGACATTAGCCAAAGAACCTGTCTGTTAGAACACTGCCCGTTTCTAATGTCTGTCTCTTTCGGTCCATCATCCAACAGAGACTCCATTTTGAATGGACGCCTCCTCTTCTTCATTGTCTTCCTTCTCCACACAGCGTACCTCCACGTGGACACCAGTCCCTCCTGACCCACACCGTGCCCTGTGGTGTAGGGTTAGCAGTGCATTTGCAAAGGCTGCCACACAAGGAGTAAGCACGTTACTCATCAGACGACTGTGTGTTTATCTCAAGCATGTTTGAGAGACTTAGATCTAAGAACTGCTCAAAAGTGTGGCCCACTTTCCAGCAGGGGCGATCTTTTCCATTTCAGATACTTCCGGTTTTTCTAATTCCAGGCCCATAAGCAAATATCTGAACTTCATACTAGGCCAAAGAGTAGAAGGTCTGTACTCAGTTAATCAATATAAAAATAGTTACCATTTTTTAAGTCCCAGTTTTTATCTGCTGTTGTTTTGCTTTTGCTTTGTTTTCTAATTCATGTGTTCATTAATTCATTCAACCTTTTAATAACTTTTTTTGCCTGCTATGAAGGCAGTCACTGGATTAGGCTTCACCTACATCATCTCTGCTCCTCGTGGTGGTCCAACTATGTAGGCACCCCCTTCACCAATTTATAGATGAGCGAATAACAGTTCCAAGAGCTTAAGTCAAGTTCCCCAAATCTCACAAAGTCTTTTGGCAGAGCTAAGATTCCGTACTGGTTCTATTAGTTTCACAGACCCACGATCTGGATTCCTGGCACACTTACAGAGCCCCTGGTTCAATGGGGACCAAGAAAGAAGGGTTGACCACAAATAAAGCAACAGTGGACAAGACAGGGTACCTTTAAGTGCAAGCAAATGCGGTGCAGTGAACATTACAGGACCTCCCGGAGGAAAGTTCCACTGAATGGAAGGCCTGACCTCACACAGGCCATGAACTGAGCCTGGAGAATAATCAGAGTTTATGGGGAGGAGACCAGTGAGGGGCAGGGGGCCTGCTCCAGCCTGGATGACGACAAGAGGGGGCCCAGAGGCTGAGACCCCTGGGTGGGCGTGTCCAGTTGTACAGTAATCCATTCTGTATTGACAGGGCTTCTCCTCTTCTGATAGGGCAGGTTGTATACCCCTAACTTTCCTTTTTCCTTTGGCTGCGAGAGGCTTCAGAATCAAAAGCTGCACTCAACCAGTCATAGAATTAACGTATTTGCTTTCTCTTCTTTAAAACCCTGATGTTTAACATCATATTTTTACGTTACTTATCTCGTGATGATTATCATTGTCTTTATCTTCCAATGTTTCCACTTTTTTCTCTTTCTCCTTTTTTTTTCCTGAATAGACCTTTTTCTCTAAATAAAGGGATGTTATGGAAATTAAACATAACTAAGTTGGGAAGTTGCTGAATCAGGAGAAATCCTTGGCTGGGCAGTTTGTTCTCAGTACTCTGCTAGGACACAGTCCTAGAAAGACCGAATGTTTCAGACTCTTCTTGACAAAAGCTTTGAGCTTCCTCTAAGAAACACGTGCCACTTACTATGTCCCTACTGCATGCATTTGCTATGTAATACCTACTTTAACCCTCATAATAAATCTATGAAGTCAGCATTACCATACTCCATGAGAGATGATGAAACTGAAAATCAAAGGGGCTGGCAAAGCTCCTCAGACCACACAGCCAAGAGATGAGCAAACAAGCTTGGAACTGGACTCCTTTGACTTCAAGGCCCATGTGCTTTTTACACTGAGATCTATCAACGTAATCTACAGCCACAAATGTGTCCCACCACATTCCGTAAGTCATGGAATCTTTTTGCTTTGTTTTGGAAATGTTCTCTGCTTTATTAACTAGAAACTGAGAAATCAAAGTGTAGATTAGAAATTCATCCTAAAGCTGTACTTCATCTGTAAAATTAAATTAAAAACAAATACATGGAAAACAAAATTGTAAAAACCTAATGTAAACAAAACCTAGTTTAAATCGATTTAAAGGGAGAACCTTAATGAAATCATGTAGGATATACATTATAAATACTTCCGTTTAATTTAAATACTTCCGTCAAGCTGATGCTGTCAAATTACGTAAATTATGAAAGAAATACATAAAATATCCTTTTCAAATAATATTTTTTGTCTCAGATTATAAAAATATCAAAGAACCAACATTTTAATGTAATAAAGATCAAATAGATAGAGATACAGACATACAGACACACGGAAGAGCTCTTCAGTCTCTTATTAGCAGCATTACAGACTTATCACACTTCTGAGCATAGCCTGCAGTGCCATAATGCAGAGGCTTTTCCTGCAGGGCACTTGCTTGTGCGAGCTGTTCTTTGGGCCTTTTTGTTTGTTGCACGAATGCCCACACCTAAATCCCCCAGGGTAGAGGCCCCCACATTTGGAAGCAGAAATGCATGTGCTCATTCTGTTATGGTCTGTTCTGTCAGGGCTTCCACTGACACCCGAACCCTGAGCATCCAGTCTGCACACCAGAGACGAGGAAGGGAAGATGCTGAGATAACACAGGCAGGATGGGAGCATGTGAGTGTTCCCTCATGCCCGGCGGTACCCAAGGAACTCCTAGCAGGACTGAGGAGCTCGCTGCCCTGCAAGTCAGCAGCACAGGGGTGCGCTCACTGGCACCCCCTCAGACTCTGAGCTCCTTGAAGCAGGAGCCATATCTTGCTCATCTCGGCCTTGTTCTCTTTATCCAGACAAGACGCCTGTCACGGACAAGATGAATGAGCGAAACCACCTGACATAGAACTTGTACAAATGACTTGAACGTGCCAGTGCACCCAGGGCTTCATGTCTTTGTAGTTACTATCAGTTCTTCGTTATCTGACCAAAGGGGTGTGTAACACGCAATAGTGGATAAAGACATCTAGAACTTTCTTGAGCCCTAGAGACACAAAGTATGACAAAATGCCAGGAACCAGAAGGGGACATTTGGGGAACAATTTAGTTTAGGGGCTGATAACTGAACATTGTATGCTCTGTCATCTTTCATTCCAGCTTTCATGTGATCAACACTATAAATGATGGAGAGGTTATCCTATCTTTTTTGATTAAATACATTTATATGTAACAGACTGACAGTGGGGCAGTGATTGATCTACAAAGTAAAACGCAACCCAGGGGAAGTTGTCAGTGTATGAATTAAACAGTGAAGGTCGTCATCCATCTGGAGTCAGGAGAACAGACTCGTCTTGGGGAAAGGCATGTAAGGGGCTGCTGGATGACCACGGTCTGGGCCAGCATGAGAAAGACCTGGAATTCTGACCTAACCACCGATACAGACGGTGCTCAAACAAAGAAAGGACTTTATCTGTGACATTAAAAAAAAAAAAACACAGACGAACTTGTTATCCTAAAACTGATGGCTTATTTGGACGCTTAATTTTTATAACAGGGGCCAAGTCTCTTTACATACAGCGTAGATTTCCGCACAGAGCTGGAGAGGGGATGTAGGGTTATTGCCTAAGATGCTTGCTTTGTCTTAAGAGTAGTTTCGACAGTGGCCACTAAGGTCTCAGGTCTCAGAGGAGACGGGGAGACGGGGGGTCATATAACCAAAGCCACGAACTCCTGCCTGACCGCAGGAATGGTTCCTCCGTGCGCAAGGAGAAAGGGGACACAGACTTTTACAGGCTGCTGCCCAAGACGCATCAGCGTACCCACACCCCTCTGCAGCCCACTAACAGTTTTCACTCATCTCAGCCGGCGTGGGTGAAATATCACAGCAATTACAAAGCTTGGGATGCCGGGGAGCTGAGCTTTAGAAACGGCTCCCGCAAATTGCTTCCATTTTTCAGCTCACAGTGAGAAGAGAGGCAGAAACAGAGACAGGTAAAAAAGAGAGCAAGTGAGCATGCCTAGCTCATGCTGCATAGTCTGCATGTGCACATATATAAATATCTTAAGCCTCCCTTTTGTGCTTGGGAGAGAAAAGAGCGAGCAGCAATCAGCAATTCAGGGACGATCAGACAGATTAAAGCCAACATCTTATGTGTCTCCGAGGAGCCAGCACCAACATCTTCATTCCGGCTCAGCCACCTTCCACGCTACACTGGCTGAGGGAATATATTTTATTAAGAACATTTCTTTTACCTGGAGGTCCTGTCAACTAACTAACAAATGAGAAGAGAAGAAACTGAGAGCATTCTTTGTGTGCCAAAAAATAAGCCAGTTAAGAAAATGTTATTTTTCTAATAGGGGGGAGGAGGAAAGACATGAGCTTGGATATTCCCCTTGTGAAGTTTGGCGGCATTTCTGTTTCCTTCAGGAACCTTCCTTTAGTATTCGAGACAAGTCTGCTCATCAAAAATAAACTTTGCACTAAAAATAAGCAATTTGGGTTTTTAAAAAACCTCTTTTCAAAGACACAGGGAGTCTCTTATTTGAAAACAATTTCATCGCTACAACATTGATCTTTTTTTTAACTAGATAGCACAAATTTTTTTCATGCATTTTTATTGACAGAGAGTCAGATAGTACAATGTAATCTAATTTGACCCAATGTATTCTGATTTTTGCACTACATCTGTCATGGTTTAAAACGCTGGCTGGGTTATCTGTAGATCCACTGAAGTCTAAGCTTTAAATATGTATATATATTTAAATACACCTTAATGTTAAGGTGATGCTACTTTGTAGCTGAACTCTCTTTAATATCAACAGGGAACAGGGCAATAAAAGACCTTTCTATATTACTTTTTAATTTTTTTTTTTTTACTTTTTATTTATCTCTTGGAATTTTCTTTCAAGTTTCGGACATTAGAATATGGCAATAAATTATCATTCCAAATTTCATTATTTAACTAGTGTTTACTGCCAGTTGTCAAAGGAATAAACACATAAACATTAAATTCCATTTTCTAAAGATCACAAAGACTTTAAAAATGAGTACTACTTTATAAATTGAAAATCTGTGACATTTTCCCCGAATTCTCTAAGCCAAAATTGAATTCCTCGAAAGACAGACAGCTAGCTGGAATTTTCATAAATGTTCTTTCTGACGCAAAGTCAGCTTGGCATTACTGGAGGAAAACTCAACACATGTTGCACATCTGAGACTTTTAAGCAACCAATTTAAAGACAGTGGTTGAACACACTGCCACTGAATTTCAAGACAATTGGGTTTTGGGGGGATTTCTTTTCCCCACTTGCAGACCGGGGGATCCAGCAGTCCCTGCTTCTGCAGCGGGAGTGCCCGCTACGTGCCAAGGCAGACAGAAAGCCCACAGAGCGCGCTTTGCTGCAGGCGTGAAACTCGGGGCTTACTGACTTCACATCACCTGCCCAGAGCGAAGGAGAAGTGGGAAGAGGATGTGATTGCAGCCCTACCTGATCCTCAAGACCCTGAGCGTCCTGCTAGGCTCTGCTGCCTCTTCATCGACTCTGAGTCCAACTGTTGAGCTGTTTTCTGGCTCTTTCTTCTTTACTTTCAGGTCTTCTCTGTTAGACACGGGCTACTTTTGTTTGGTCAGTCTGCTGCCTACCCCTCAAGTATAGGACTTGAAATGCGCATCTTTCTTCCCTTTGGGATGAAGTCTCCTTAGGTATTATAACTCAGTGAACTGAATTTCCCTCAACTCGTATTGCATTTCTGGAGCAGAACACATCACACAGTGTTTGGTGATTATCTGCTCAGCACTGGTGTTAGCTGAATCTACTGAACTAAAGAGTAAACCCCTTGAGGTCAAACACAATGACCTTCCCAACATAGTTTTCCTGTAGTGTCTTCAACACAAACACGTTGCTCCAGTGGCAGTTGGCAGATATCAGCACAATCTCCAAAAATAACCAGGACATCCTACATGTTTACAAGATGTTTCTACATCTCCTAATGCTTAAAAACATATTCTATCCCTTCTCCGTGCAGAATATGTCATTACACTAGCATCACAGATGAATCAGCCAAAATAAAATCTCACATGGGCCTGATCTAAATCTAAGGAATCAATGAATTTTTTAGGAATTCTTGGGAATATGTCTCGTAGACTCAGGATTTGGCCCTTTTCCTTACTCACCTGAAGGCAAGTGACATCACTGGACACAATGACATCATGATGTCATTTAGTAATGAGGACAATAATAGTATTTATCTTAAGTACTAGAATTTATTGCGTCTGTTTTCATCTTGATCAATTACAGCGTGCTGTCCCCTCCAGTGACCCCTCCTTCTCCTGCAGACTGGCCTTCTCCCACATCCCATGGCCCTGGGGCCTCCATAAAGTTTCCCTTCATTGATTGTAGTAAAAAATGAACAGATTCCAAAGTGCTTTTGTGTGTGTTGGGGGGGTTCACATGTGTGTGGGTGTATGTGTGTGTGTGTAATTACCTTTGATGCCATATCAACAACCTTGTGAAGCAGACAGCTACAGGACTGAGACTTGGGTTTTTGTCAGTAGAAAACTGAGACTCAGAGTATTCAATCGACTGGCCCCAAGCTGGCCAGGTAGCCCAGACTCTGCTTCCTGACTCCTAGTCCAAGTCTTGCTCTTGACCCTATAACCTCAGAAGCCTTTCTGGGCCAGAAACCTGCACGAGGTAAGGCAGTGATATATTCAAGCCCTATCTGAAAAGCTATGTCTGGCCAATAAACTCAGACACACCAGGTTCAACTAAATTCATATCCACTTGGAAACTGTTTACCCAACAGAGCCAGAAGCTTAAAAATATCAGAAGATAGGGCATCTCTGTGTAATCTAATCACTGTTTGTTTTACACTTCATGATGCGTGTGAGTAATGAGTTTGAGGACTTCAGCAACTTATTTGATCATTTGTTCTTTTGTCATTTCCACCTTGTAACAAACCTGCCTCTTAGACAGGTATTATTAATTGCATATTGTTTTGTGTTTCTAACGTTTCATTCCATCAACTCTCCTGGGGTTTTTTCCCCTCTTAGTTTGCAGATCCCTGCAGTTTTCAATATTTAACCATTTCTTCATAGGGATCTTTTTAATCCAGTTTAATCTTTGGATATGAACTGAAGTTAGCCAAACTGTTTGCTACAGTCTTGTCAGTGTTTCTGCATTCAGAAGCATTTGTTGATTCAGTTGCAGTAATAAAGATTTTCCCACACAGTCTGTTTGACACTTCCAAGTTCAGTCTGCACCAACTTCTATTGTTTTAAGCAAATAACCACACTGCACTGAAATTCCACTCATTGTGAATGCTAAGGCAACAGGATTTTCTCCAGGTCACCGCCAGCCAAACCTGTTGTTATCAGAAAACCCTCTCCAGATGAAAACTAAAAAGAATCACATGACCCAGAAAAAAGATTAGCTTTCAGGAAGTCTTTGGTTTTTGCTATGTTTGTCAAGACATCCCCAGAGGGAGTGGAAAATAATAAAGTAAAACTTATTTCTGGAACGAAGCCCATTTCAAAATAGAGTCTATGAACTTTCAAATTTGCAAGACACAGCTTCTCAAAATCAGAGCCACAAAACTGGGCTATGGCAAACCCAAAGGGACCAGAAGCAATGCAAAACAAGGGATTTAGCAACTTTTAATTGCCTCATCTTCAATTCAAAAAGGAGTGTAAGTATTGATATTAAGCTATCTTTCAGCTGCACACACCAATCAGCTAGTTTGCTGTGACACACGAATCCTCGGAGAATCGTCATTACCCAGGATTTCTGTCATTTCGGATGAATTTTCCACCTTGTTGGAAACATGCTGTACTTTCCTGATCTTCTCTGTTTCTTTGCTTCTATCTGGGGACACTAATTTACATTCTACGTTCTGGGAAAAGTCTGGCTAGGAAGCAGCATCTCTCATGTCTGAAGAGGCACGGTGTAAAAAGCTTGCTCTGAAGGCACATGGCATCTGTTGACCAGAAGGAATCCAAAGGCTTTAGAACCCAAGATTGAAACTTGGGTTAAACTGTAAAATCTGACTTACACAAAATTAGAAAACAGATAAATCAGGCTGGCTAGTGAATTGCCAGGATTTACGCCCAGGCGCCTGCTGCTGGGAGTCAAGCCGACCCTGGAGATTCGGAGGCCTCCAGGACACCACTCCAGCCAGAGCACTTTACTGAAACAGGAGCAAGCGTGTGGCCCCCTGGTCCGGGACAGCCCCTGTGCTTCATGGACAAAGGAGGCAGGCAGCACTAACACCCTTAATTCAGAATCATTGGGAATAACCAAAATATCCCACTGTGGTCGTTTTATATACCAGTTATCTACTGCCGCATAAAAAAATTACCCCAAAGCTTAGTGGGATTAATAACAACCACTTACTATCTCATGTGATAGCCAGCTTCCGAGATGACCCACAAGGCTCCCCACACCTTGGTTGTCATGTCCCTGTATAGGCCACTCCTGCTTTGAATGGTCACCTGTGTAACCGGTAGGATATTGTGAAAAAGACAACGTGTGACTTCCAAGGCCAGGTCATAAAGGACACTGTGGCTCCTACATTGCCCTCTCTTGTGAATTACTTGATTTTAGGCAAGCCAGCTGCCACGTTGTAAGGATATTCTAGCAATCTGTGAAGGTCCACAGGAGGATAAACACAGGCTTCTTGCCAGCGGTCAGGGAGGGACTAAGCCACATGCGGGAGCCATCTTGGAAGCAGATCTTCCAGCCTAGTCAACACCTTGACTGTGACCTTGTAAGAGGCCTGGAGCCAGAAACATCCAGCCAATCCCTCATGGCTGCCTGCTTCAAGGAAAGTAAGAAGATACATGTTTAATTCTCAAAGCCACAAAGTTTGAGGGTGATTTGTTATGCATCGGTGAAGTGCTTCTCCTGTGGGCTGGGAATTTGGGAGTGGCTCATCTGAGTGGTTCTGACTCAGAGTTTCTTGCAAGGGTACAATCTAAATGTTGGCCAGTGCTGCAGTTACTTAAAGGTCTGAGCAGGTCTGAAGGAAGCTTCCGCGATGGCTCCCTCACACGGCTGCTGAGCTGGTGCTGGCTGTTGGGAGGAGCCTCTATTTCTCTTCTTGTAGACCTCCCCTCGGCCTGCCCGCACGTCCTCATGACATGAGGCCTGGCTTCTCCCAGAGCAAGTGGTCTGAGAAAGAGATCAAAGAGGAAGTTGACTTTTCTGTTCACATTCTAGTGTCAAAAGATTCATGTTGTCACTTCTGTGATGTTCTATTTGTTAGAACTAAGTTGCTAAGTCTGAACCACACACTAGGGAAGAGGTTTGGGGCTTTATCATTTGAAAGGAGGAATATTGAAGAATTTTTGGATAAAACCACCAGAGTCCTCCAACAACGAATTATTAATTTTCCTCCCACATGCAAAATATACACATCCCCTCCAAAACCACCCATACATTCTAACTATTAAGCAGCAACTGAGACTCAAGTATTAGCATCTAAGTCAAATCCTGTTGCAAATGAAGCTCCACAGATGTGGTTCCTTGAATACAGTTCCCCCCAATTGAAGACCTGTCAACGGAAGGTCTGTGCCACGCTGTATGTAATGGAGGGACAAGCTTAGGTATTCAGTGTAAACACTCCCTTTTAAAAATGATAAAACAGAGAACACACAGGAGTCACTGGTCCACGGCAGTTCTGAAACCTAGCAGAGCACAGGCTGACAGCTGCTTGATTAGGAGTTAAAGCCTGGGAATGAGTCTTCATAGCTTATGGCTCTGCCCTGTTACCCTCTTGGTTTTTATTTTTCTTTGAATAATTATTTTCCGTAAAAGGCAGCTTGTGTTTTCAACTGAATTGTTTTCTATTTCTTGTTTGTAGAAATTTGGGGTTCCAAAGGCCTCTTTTCAATTCTACTGTTTCTGTCCCTTACAGTTCAAGCCAATAATGTTTTCACCAATAAGCTTCCCTTAAAAACTTTGTGGGTCTCCTATGATCCCTGTTGGCACTCACTCCATTAGACAAAAGCCACAAACATCTCCCAAGATGTTTTGTGAGAGAAGGCTTCCTCTACCTTTGGCTTCCTCTGAGACTGACAAGGAACAGCAATTTTAAGCTTTTCAGAAACTTAGTTTCTGAATGACCCTGAGGTACACATTAGATATGTCTGCAGTCTTCACAAAGGACTGTACAGTCTCATCTGCAGCTATCTCTTCATATCATGTCTTCCTGGCAGTGCTCTGGATTTGACCTTGGCCCTAGAGCTATCTTTAACTTCAGCACCATTTGCTTTCTAGAGGGCCTGGGACTTCCAAAATTAGCAATTCCTGTCTCCTTTATGCTTCATAGATCTTCCTTCAGTCTATTTCTGTTTTCTTGCATTTTACTGTAAGCGGCAAGCAGAAGCCAGGTAATCCCTTTAATCGTCTGCCTAGAAGTCAGCTAGATCCTCCGATTCGTTAGCTCCATTTTCTGCTCTCCACACTGCTTTCACCAGGGTTGCTAGCACCTTATGCTACCACAAAACGAGAATGGGTTACTTCCAGATTCTAATAATATTTTCCTCACTTTTCGTTAAGCCTTCACTTGCAGTCTTGGCGAAAACCATCAGGCTTCTATTAACGATCGCTTCAGAGCATTTCAAGCTTTCATGAAAACCCTCCTCCAAGTCTCTCCAGCTTCCACCGATGGAGCAATTCCACAGCCAAGCCCACATTTTTAGCTTTTTGCTATGGCCGTGCCCCACTGCCAAGATACCAAATTCTGCATTAGTTTAACTGTAGCTAGATAACAAACTACTCCAAAACTTAGTGACTTGAAATAAAAATGATCGTCTGCTGTCTGGCATTTTCTTTGTACATGAGATGCAGTATTTCTTTTGATATAGTCATGGTGGTTTACTGGGTAATTTGATATTTGAGAGGCGCTTGTTTGCATGGGTCAGATGAGAAAAAGCTGGAGTTCATCAGTATTTTATGACATATTTGCAATAAATACGGACACTGGAAAACATCTACAAATAAGGCAATGTGCATATGTACTTGGTAAATCATAGCTATTTCAATTCCGTACACATTGAGTGTTGTCTTAAAGGAACCGCGGTCTCACGGGGAAGGCAGCAGTACGTATAGGTGTCTGCAGTACAACGCTAATTACCATACTCACAGCAGAGGAGCTAATAAAGTGCTATGAAAGTCTGAATAGGGAATACTCATTTTGACCAATTGGATCGGGATTTGTCTCAGAAAACTCAACTCTGGATGATAAATAAAATTTTCTTTCAAGAAGGGAAGAGATTATCTAAGTGAAGGAGACAAATGGAGGGAAAGATCTGGAGGCACCATAGGCTCACGACCTGATTTACAAAGTGGGAGGAACCTCGGGACTGGGAAGAGACATGGATGGAGCAGGCAGAGTGTGAGGGAGAGGTCTGAGTTAGGCTGAGGCTAGATTTGGGGGTGGGGGCTGTCCGGGGGATTCTGAACGCCTGACTCACAACCCACTGAAGGCAAAGGGGAGTGGTGATTTTTGAGGAGGGAAATGACACATTAGGGATGTGTTTCACAAACCATTATTAATCTTTTCTTCCATTTTTAACGCCTCCTGGATTTTCTGTGAGAACTCAGTATATTAATACATGAGAATGAAAGAATAAGCAAAGGGCTGGAATAGCTGTGGCTGGAACATAATGAAGAAAAATATTTGGAAACACTCCTCTTTAAATGCTCCCACTTCATTTCAATCACAGTAAAAATAACAACAAAGAATCATGGCTCATTCTCTAATCGGATGCAAAGAAGGAAATAATCAGGGCTCCACGTCCCAAAATAGCAGCGGAACAGGAGTTTTCTTTGAAGGGTCTTTCGTGATTCTCTCTAGAGTCACTGCCCTTCTTCATAGATTTCAGAAGTAGTAACATACCTTACTCAACAAAAACATGTCAAAACAAACAAACAAAAAATCCTCATTTTCTCTTTTGAGCTGCATTTTCCTCCCAGACAAGGACCCAGGAAATCAGGTCCTCAAGCTTCCCCACGGGCGGCACAGGCCTGCCAGCGCAGGGTGGAGCGAGGACTCGGGCCACCCTGACAGCGGCAGTGCTTTCTCAGACCCCGAGATGCCGGAGCTCATGAAAGGCTGACAAATAGCCACCTTTGAATGCTGCCCTTTCAAATTTGCTTTTACTGTAGGGCTTAATTTTTTTTTTAAGAATTATCAGAAAGTGGTCTTTTACTGAAGCTCAGTTAGAACACAAAGCAGAAAACGCCAGGATCTAACTCGTTTTTCAGCCAGCGTTCCCAAGATATTTGCTGTTGAATGATGAATGGCTGGGGTGTGGGAGGTCACACAGAAGTGCTCAGAGGTGAGAGGCAAAGCAGCTAAAATGAGCAGAGGAAGGGGCAGGACTGCACGTCTCAGTCTGGGGAGCAGACTGGCATTTCTAGAAAATAAGGAAACTTGTAAAAGACAGAAAAAAGGATATTAGTTTAAGAAATGGAGCCGAAGACAGGATATGCTACAGCATCTACTGATTACAAATAAGATGCAAAATGGGAGAGCTGCCCCTTTATTTTTTTAATTACTGTTTTAATACCCTCTGGTCAATAGGTAGATTGGGGGATAAAATGTACAAGCTAGAAATAAAACAGGGAAAAGCATAATAATAAATTGCTCTTATTTCTAAACATCATCATCTGTTCTCTTAATTGAAATTATATACAAATCGTTTAGGTGGTGTTTAAAATGTAATGGAATAATATCCTTTCTACACTCACTAAGTCAAGTTTCAGTCAATTGTGTTAGCGTCAAAAGTGAAAATTGTTAGAATAAATATCACTGTGGGTTAAACTTAAACTTTAAAATGTCTAGAAAGGTGAAATTTTAGATTTTTACATCAGTTTCTCTGCCATTTCACAAGTCTGCATCTTTGTCCTCTTACACATGAAGATGAGCTAAGACTAACATGGGAGGAGAGAGAAAGCACCAGAAACGAGATGGACTCCGTCTTGCTTCTCCCGAAGCTGCATGAGAGCGATCTGCTGGAAAAGGAGCTTGAAAATACGGAGAAAATAGGGCAGAGAATTAAGGACTATGAAAGCACACATTTTCCGCTGGTCTCTGTGCCGTGTTGATTACTGCAACAAAAGGGACCTTTAAAAATACAGGATCCTTTCTTCCTCCCATAGAGGATTCATAAGAGGACAAAAAGGGACAAGGGCACCTGTGCTGTGGGAGCTTCTGCTGTCCCCCCTTGTCTCTGCTGGGACTCTCCCCTTACCTCTGATGGAGCTGTCACTTGGGGGATTACGTCAGCACTTTCCGATCACCCTCAGTAGGGCTCCCGGGGAGTATACGGGGACGCCGCGTGGCCGCGCGTGCCAAGTCGTGCCCCTCACAGCCCTGCCTTCTGAACGAGAGGCCCCCGGAGGCCGGTGGAGCATTAGCTAATTTCTTCGGGGCTGATCCCAAAGCCTTCCAGAATAGAATAGAAGAAAAACATCAGACAGGCACTGAGCTCTGTCTCTGCCCACCTGGAAGCTGTCACTGTAGTGACACTTGAGTCTCACACTCCAGCGTCCTCCATTCTGGAACATGGCAGGCTTGGGCCCAGGGAGCCGGCTGACATCCGAGCTCCTGCATCTTTGCCTCTGCACGCCGACAGTGGGAGTTCTCTCACCAAAAAAACAGATGGTGGTGTTTCAAGACGTCGCTTCCAGTGGAAAGGTAGATGAAAAAGCAAACGAGGAAGAGAGCCCAGGGGAAACTGCACGGTGTGGGAGCCACCACCGGAGCCCAGAATGAAGCAGCAGTTTTCACAGGTTGAGCTGATTCGTAGATCAGCTAACAGGAAGAAATGACAGTTACAGAAGATGTATTGCAAGATGTACTTCAGTCCTCAAGGAGAACAGAAGCGCTGCTTTCTCTCTGAAGTGTGTCCCTTCTAAAGCCACTAGATACCAGGGTCGTTGTCACCAAACCAGAGACCAGTGGGATTCAACTATGGAATCCGGACTCAGCAATTTCTCCCAGACAATGCTTCCCACCCCTGGCAGCACAGGACACACCAGGTACCACAAAACACTAAAAGTACATTCGCAAAACGCATTGGTAAATGGGGTCTTAGGTGGGGTCCTCCATCCTTAGCTGTGGGGTCTGGCTAGAGAGTATGTTATATTTTATTGGATTTTAAAAGCAGCTTAGAGAACAGAAATAGTGCTTAATGTTGATTTCATAAGAAAAGGCAGAATGTGGAACAAAGAAATGATTTGAATATACTACCTGCAAAAACTACAGTATTATATAATATGACCGAATATTTGCTTTGAATTAGCTTGAGGCTTTAAAGTGGAGAAGGACATGACTAAGGTTATTCTGCTTGGGACCGTCTACAGGAGCATCGACAACCCGGAAGTACGCAGACTCTTTTACGTGCACGCCAGGGACGTCGAGGCACGTTTCTTTTCACGTGACAGTCCTCCACGGTGTCTTCCTCGGAAAACAGGTCCTGACGTCAAGTCCCAGGATGGGCTGCAGTGACTTAAAGTGAATTTTAATCGCTGAAATCCAAAGCCCCATAAATATCAATCAGAGGATTTCTCCCAGAAAGTTTCTTTCCTGGATTAACAGCAGGACGCAAACTTCAGGCAAATATCGAAGAGATGTTTGGTGAAGATGGCAGCAGAGCCCCTGAGAAGAGCAGTTCCTAGTGAGGCGCTTTTCTCTTTTTATTTGAGAAGCACATGGGGTTACAAATCTGTAACCAGAAGCAAAGAGGGTGAAATACTCAAGCCATTATGAGCCAATAGATGCGTGTCTGCAATTCTAAGTACAACAGTGAAAAAGATCCCAGGACGGGAAGCACACGGTGGCTTTAACTCCAGAGACAAGTTCTAGATGCACAAGATGTTCTCAAAGAGAGCAAAGAACCGAGGATATATTTGGGATATAACCTATTGCTGAAAAATGATAGGAAAGTCGTCAGTCCATAGATATCTTACAAGAGGGATCAACTCTCACTGCTACCACTCACCATTTAATCTTAACAACACCGAGAGGAAAAAAGCCAAATTCACACCAACAGAAATATACAGGCATCATTTTTGCAATCCCCTCCACAGCAGTTTTCATCTAAGACAAGGTGAAACTGTAAACAGCATCCGCTGATGCTAATATCAACTATTCTAGAATGGACGTATTTGTGTTTCAGTGGTTGTATTTTGTGAGCAACTTTGTCTCCTCCCCTCTTTTCCGCCGTCTGCTCCTTCCTTGTGCCACCCAACTCCCTGGACCCTCAGGACTTTTGCATGTGCTGTTTCCTCTTATTAGAACACTGTCTGTAGACATCTGCGTGACTCACCTCCTCCCGAACAGTGGCTCAGGCCCTATATCCATCTCCCTGATTAGAGGCTTCCTGGGTCACTCAATGACTCACAACTGTTCCCAGTCTCCACAAAACCCCTTCTCTCTTAGCCTGCTTTGTTGTTCTCCAAATATTTGTTACCACCTGGAAGACCATGTATTTTTAATTCTTTATTGATTTTCTTTACCCATTAAAATGTAAGCTCCATGGGAGATCTTTTGTTCAGTGCAGGTTCCCAGTCCTGGAACACCTTTTACACATAGTAGGTGCTCAATAAATATTGACTGAATAACTGAATGAAGATATCACAATTAAAGCCCCATTACGCTTCCCGTTTCCTGTTGCCCTCCACACAACTGGGAACGTGGTCATCTTCCTCAGGCTCAGATGTGGGCATGTCACTCCCTTGTTTGAAAATCTTCAACAGCAAACACAGAAATGAATAACTTAGGAGGCTCCCCACATAAGATAAAGCCTAAATCAAAGCCTAAATCCCTTAAACTGGCTCACAAGGCTTTTGATAATCTGACTCCTGGATGTATCTCCATATCTGTTTCCCATTACTTTACCCATCGTGTGCTGGAAGTGTGAATTTTGGAACTAAATTACCAGGTTCAAACTTTGGCTCTATCACTTATCACCTGTGTGTCCATACATTTTCATATTGTTTCCTTTGTAAAATGGCGATAATTATAGCACCCACCTTGTAGATCATGTCTTGAAAAAATTAGGGGGAAAAAAAAAACAACTCAATAAGTCACCTACAGTGTGACCCAGCAAAACCATCCCTAGGGATTTACCAAAAAGAAATGAAAACCTAAGTTCACAAAGATCTGGTACCAAATGTTCATAACAGCTTTATCACGACAGCCCCAAACTGGAAAGAGCCCAGATATTCATCAGTAGGTGAGCACACACTCGGCGGTATATCCACACAATGGAATACTACTTAGCAGTGAAAAGGAAGAGTGATGGATACAGGTAACAACACAGGTGGATTTCAAAGGCGTTATGCTGAGTGGAAGCTGTGTGACACAGAGGAGGCTATATTGTATTGATATGAAATTCTAGAGGAGGGAAGATATCACCAGTGGTGGAAAAAAATAAGAAGAGTGCTTGCCCCTGGGAAAGTGGGTGAGGATTGACTGGGAAGAGATTGGAGGGAATGCTCTGGGATGAAGGTGATGTTCTGGATCTTGATAACATTGGATTGGTCATTGGGTTACACAGGTGTAAACATCTGCCAATATTCAGAGAATGTACACTTAGAATTTGTGCATTTCATTTTAGGGAAATCTTACATCAAAAGAATATAAATAAATATTACATTCCAATTCATGATATGCATGCTTAAGTACTCAGGAGGAATTGCACTATCTGCAATTTACTTTACATGTATCAAATACATACAGCGAAATCTGCAGTTTACTTTGAAATGTATCCAAAACAAAGGATGATTAATTGATAGAGAGAGAAAAATGACAGACATGTGATAAAGAACTTTAGTTAAATGTTAATGCTAGAATCCAGTGGTGAATATACTGATGTTCACCTAAAAATGCCTTCAACTTTGCTGTATCTGAACCTTTTCATAATGAAACACTGGAAAAAAATATAAAAGACGTCTAACAAAAATATATATTGAGATTACCATTATGCAAAGTGATTTTACACTTGTGTGTTTTCCATAAAAGTAAACCTAAGCAAGTTTCCTTTAGTCCTTTGAAACTCAGTATTATATAGTGCCTGACAGTTATTGACAGATTTACCCTACACTAGCACTAACCATATTTTTCCTCATTGACCAGTTTTATAGAACAGAAGTTAAATGAGCCCAGTCTTTTGCAATTAATTTTTATAGCATCATTGATTAAATTTCCCCAAATAATTTATTTCTCACTTCATACTCTAGAAGGTAATCCCATTAAATATAGTAGCATAACGTTTTTAAACCTGAGTGCCTTAGCTTCCCATTGAAAGATTTACATAGGTCTGAAACAAGAGCTATTTCTGCCTAATGATCTGTATGTAAAGCAACAGAAATATAGACGATAGGAAGGAATAATCAATGTATAAAATGCCATATATCTCCTAAGAGTTGTCTAAAGAATCGAAGTTCTGCTGGGGTGGGTCATCGTATGTCGCCATGACTCCAGTTAGCTAAACACGAAAAATATATGTTTCCCTTGAATTTAACATGACCTCCGCACAGCTGAGGTAGTAAACCATTCGGTGTGGGCCATTCGAATATACAGCCATTCGAATATACAGCCTAATTATCTAATTCGGTCAGTAAATAAAATAAAGCAATTGTCTGCAGCCTACAGGGCACCAGATAGACTGTCTGGGAAGTTACAGAAGGCACAGATGCAGCCCCTAACCTTGGAGAGGCTTTCATCAAAGACAGTTAAAGGTGCAGTGGGAAAACCAAGAAGGCCCTGCACTGAAGGAAATTTCTGCCTTGCTCAGGGACAATGCAAAGATAATGAAAAAATACAGACTATGATGTCATAAAAAAAATACAACACATATAAAGATGAAGTAGTCTAAAGCACCTCTCTGTAGCCAGCGGTAGGTTGTTAGTGACACTTTACAGGTCAGTGATTTCAGTGTAGTCACTTAATGCTGAATTTAGAGAAAGGAAAATAAATATTTTCTAACTCTACACTCAGTCATGACTAGCCCTTACTGAACACTTGTTTTAGGCACTCTGTTAAATGCTTTCCTACTGCGAGTAGAAAAGTTCTCCTAGTAATTTTATAAGGTTGCTGCTAGTTTCCTTGTGTTCTACTGATAAAAATAACTGAGGTCTAGGAGCTGTTACCTGCACAGGTCTATGTACTCGAAGGATGGGACAGACAAATGAGAACTGTGACTGTGAGAGTCCACGGGCTGGAATCCTGCAGCCAGCCTTTCGAATACGCTAGAAAAGCAGCGCCTACCTCAGAAACAAGTCTTACAGTCAGGATTGGGTTAAACAGAGAATTTACATACGTACTCTTGTGCATTCTAACGTGTCCAATAACAAGTGATCTAGACAAGAAACAAAAAAATTTAGATTTCAAGATGCCATGAAAAAACGGGAAACACGAGTATTTTGGAGAATTTTTTAAAACGTAGACAAAACTTTCTTGTGCGTAGCTCCTTCCATTTAATGTAGAAGTCAGGAAAGGAGCAGTGTCCTCACCAAACACCATCTAGCACGGTCACCTTCCCATGACTAACAACTGACTTTTATTGCACGCTTACTGTGTACGGGACACCGTTCCAGCCCACTATGCGGGCCACTCCGTACCCCACTTTTCACAGGTAAGAAAACTGAGGAACAGACAGATTAGGGGAACTCGCCCAAGGTCACTCGGCTGCTGGAGCTGGCTTCACACCCAGAGACCACCTTTCCCTGAGGCCGCACTCCCGCCAACTCAAGTACACTGCCTCACCCCCAGAATGAAGTGTGCACTTTTTGATCTGGCCAGTTCCTCTGTGTGGGGGCAGGACTTTCTTTAAACAGTATGTGATGCACCTGCTAACCAGCTCCAACTCTGTTTCCGAGCTATACCGCTCCACGCCAGGTCTGCGCTTCCGATGGGGCTATTCGCCTTCCTTCCCCAGCTTTCAGGATGAAATGGGAGAAAGTGGCATGTGTAGCTACATCTCTCTCTAACTTTTTCTCCGTCTGTCTACCCATTCACAGCTTTTCTCTTCTTCTGTAGAGAAGATTCCTTGTAGAGAGACTGGCTTTAGCTGTAGCCATCCAAAAGCAACAGATGTTTGAGATGAAACAATGTATACAACAGTCATTTCATCCTTGACGGCAATCAAAATCGCTTTCTACATACTGATATAAATATATACATGTGTCTGTGCACACAGAAATACTATGTATAGATAGATAGAAATGATTTATAGATATGTCTATGTACCTATCTGTACACATATACATGTGCTGATAGATCACAGATAGATAGAAAATAGATGATGGAGGTATGGGTATTATTAAGGGTGGACGAGGAAAGTTTAATTCTGACTTTCTATAATGAACCATTTTTTCCTCCAAATTAGCTGATTTTTATCTTAGCTGTTAGTGTAGATATGTGTTATTGTTGGTTTGCCTTAGACAGATTCAAATTTGGGGGACTGACTATGTATCTTTGATGGTCACAGCTGTGTGACCTACTTTGTGCAGCCACCTTGCTCTGTTCAGTATAAGGTGAGTCTTCTCCAAGTGAGTGGTGTAAACCAAACCTCAACCATTATGACTTTAAAACTCACCAAACAAGGGTCCCTATGACTAGCAGCCCTGCATTATGAAAACTGGGCTGTAAGTCCTCATAATTCCAATTCAAAAGCATTGTGAGCTGTCTGTAGATGTATCTAAATACTATATATATATATATATATATATATATATATATATATACAATTTTTAAAACACTGTACTATAACATTCTCTGTATAAATGTCTAAGCCATAAAGTTCTATACTTAAAATAAATATCTTAATTTTATTTTTAATTATTTTCCAGATAAAGAGACACAAAGAAAATAGATCTTTAAAGCCTTCAGAAAGGAGTCACATAAAAATAATAATAATCTGCAATTCAGAGCTTTGTTTTTCACAAAGGTAATAAATAAAACATTCTCCTTTGAGCTTGCTTTATTGTGCAGAAAAAGACTGATTAGGTCAAACTGTTCTTTCTACTACTTTTCAACATGCCAGGCAGAGATAGTAACATTTCTAAAGAGAAATGGAAGCTGTTCCAGGGTCTGAAGCAGGATTAGGGTTAATCAACCTAAAATCAGACATCGGTTGTGTCGTCTCCCCTCTCTTACCTCCTTTCTGTTGGTTTTTTGTTTTTTGTTCTTACTGTGGAGCAATGGTGAGCCAAAGGAAAGGAAAGCAGGCTATGGTCACAAACCTTCTAAAGTTTCCTTTGACTGTCATTCTGGAGAAAGAAATGACAAGCTAAGCCCTGGGCTGACTTTCTCAGGACTGGTGTTGCAACAGGTGTCCTCTTCACATCACAAACTCTTTGCAACACAGCTTCAGTCTTTGTTCTAAGCGCAACCCTCCCCAGGTTCTCTCTGTGGTCACCAGGAAGCTAACAATGCATCCTTCCCGTCTGTCCAAGAGTCCTGCTGAGAGAAGCGTGCCCTCCCAGTTTCAATGATCAACATATTCTGTTTCTACTCATGCAATATAACACACAAAACAGTCTTCTGGCCGCACACACACACACACACACAGGAGCCGGTTACAAAGCGCACTGCCAAGTTGCCTTAAATATCTCTCAATCCTATTTTAGTACTTCCACCGCCAAAGGCAGCCTGCCTCCTGTGTGGAGCTCCTCCATAGACCTTCACAGACACACGCTGAGAGCAGTGTCCGCTGAACAGCACACACACTCAACAAGAAATGTAACGATGGTCACTGACCCGTGTCCAGAGCAGACTCGTCCGTGCCATGACTGCGTGTCCACACGGCTTACTCAGGGACAGCCTCCTAACTTTCTTCTCTTTCGGATTCAAGGTTCACTCATCCGTGCCTTGGGAGACACAAACAACAGACCATAACAATGAGAGCAGAAAATCATGAACCCTTCACATCTCCCAGACTGTAGAAGATCTTGCTCAGAGGGGAAAAAAGTACTAATGGATCTTGTTCAAAACGTTGCTTGTGCTGAAAGTGGTGTCTCGGTGACACTCCGTGAGTGAACCACAGACACTAGCATCGGCACCTCTGTGTCTGATTGCACCTCCTCACGGCATTTCACATCCTAAAAAGGAAGGCTCTTCACTTGCCATGTGCATCAATCTCTCACATGCATCAATCTTTCAAAAGATTCTAAAAACTGAAAGAGTAATTGAAAAAATATATATTTTTTTCAAGAGGAAAGAGAAAGAATTCCTTTTTCAGGGTCACGAAAGGGATAAAACTAATGAGAAGAGTTGACAGACAATTCCACTGCATGGCTACTAAATCGCTCTTTTCTTGAATTTAAATGATAATCTGACAGGTAAATCTACATTAAACATATTTACTTCTAGAATATATATTCACATTAGTTCATTATCTTTAGGTGTAATTGAGTGCTTGTAAATATTTGGGAGTGACTAATTTGACTAACTTCTTAACGTCTCTCCTAATCTGTTTTATTTAAATGTGTGTTCAGTTTATATTATTGACATTGATGGTGCTTGGCTTACCCTCCAGAATTTTATGCAACACTTTCATGCCAAAATAAACCCCCAATTTCAGTTCAGCCTGCTACCATACTTCTATTCTATCTTTTACAGTTTCTAAAATATACATTTTTGTAATCAAAGCTCTGATGTATTCTAAAAAAAAAACTTTAAGTTGACATAAACAACCCAACTTCTTAAAATAAAAACATTTTGTTATATCAAAACCTCAGTGAGCTACCTTTTTCTTTGAAATGTAGGCATCATGATAATAAAGTTCATTTTAAATATTGAAAGAGAATTTATATTTTGTGATTTTTGTCTATTTAAGAATTGCAAAAGGGGAACCACCTCACCAAAATTTAAAAATACAACTAAAATGAAAAGATAACATTTTTCACTAACAGACTGGCAAAAATGGAAAAAGAGCAACCATGCCCCAGCACTGGCCAAAGCATCCCTCTTAAACCCTCCCGTGGAGCTGCAGATTTCCACGCTGTCACTAATATAGGAAAGTCTTTAAAATACGCATACCATCTGATGCATTAATTCTATTGTTCAGAACCAAATTTATGGAAATAACCAGAGATATTGGAAAGTTATACATACAAGGACATTCACACCCAGTCGTTTATAATAAACAGCTAAAGTTACTAAGCAGCACAAATATTCAGAGAAAGGATTTAAGGAAACACCTATGAAAGAACACTGGGTAGTCATTTAAAATAAAGTTGTCACGAAATATCTATTGGCGTAAAGACACTCATGCTATATTACCAAGCACAAGGGGTAGGCTGCATAGAGCATAATGCCAGTTTTCACTAACTTACATGTATTATCATAAATTCATGACACAAAGGTAAGAAGAGATATACCCCAAAATGGGAGCATCACTTATATTTGACTTGTGAGGCAATGGGAGACAATCTGGTTTTTCTTTAATCATCATTGGCGTTTGCTTTCATTATTTAATTTTTTATCTTTTCTTCGGAGAACATCTCTGATTTTCACAGAGTTGAGAATTTAATAGCCTTTAATTGGAAAAATGCTTAATTACTTATTTCTTCTCCACTTTTGCCTTACTGCATTCAGGGGAGGGGGTGCCAATACTCCGCCCCATCCTCTTCTGCCTCCTTCCCCACTCAGCCCTGTGCAGACACCCTGCTCATCAATGTGGGGTCTTATTGCTTCTTTTTGGCCAAAATGGTTCACTGAGCTGAGGCTCCCGCCCAGGCCCAAGGCCAGGGTGCTCTCTCTCTGCATCCTTGTGTTCTGCTGCTTGTGTTTGGGTTCTTTCATCTCCTCCACTCAGAGTAAGTCAGCCTGGAGGGGTGGAAGTGGTGAGATTCTAAAATTGAGTTTGGGCCTAGTGGAGCGAAGAGGAGATTGTGGCTTTAAATTAGGCAGCCTTCTCCAGCCGTGTTTACCAAAGAGCTCTGCAGATTTTGTGGGAAAGCCCAACAAACAGTAAGGCGGGATGTTGAGTTTAATTTTTCTCCCGTTGTCACTCACGCTCGTAATTCCCTTGGGAGCCTCCTAAGCAGGGGTGGCTGGGCTCTGAGGGCGGACTCGGGCATTCCTCCGTCCCCTAAGCAAATGCCACTGAATAGCACTAGGACGTTGCCTCAGTCAGGACTGGTGTCACGAGCCAAGAACGGCCCTGTGCTCGGTCTGCTGCTCTGCTGCTGTCATCCTTGAAATCTTTAATAGTTTTTGAACAAAAGATACTGAGGTCTGCAAACTATGGAGCTGGTTCTAGCCCCAGCCCCCAAGCCTGAGTGTTTTTTCTGATGAAAGTAGTCAAAATTCGCACACAACCAGATTCACTTTGCACACTAGGGAGAAGAACACAGGAGTGTCGCTTTCCTTCTGGGTCGCCTGGTAAGGCAAATTGTAGTAAAAACTGTCTTTCTTTCCTGGAAAGACTCGAGTCCTTACCTTCCGCACCTAACTGTAGATTTGCATTTGGGAATCATTTTCAGAGACAAGTAAAAGCCCCGGGGCCTCCGCTCTGTTATTGGAAGAAGGAAGTAGAAAAGGCTGCTAAACAGTGGAAACTGCAGATAGTCCACGATCGCAGGAGCCCCGCTTTGTCACCATCATGACAGGGTGACTGACCTTCGGGAGGTTCTAAACTTACGTCAAGATCAAATTCATGTGGAAATAAAAGAGCGAGGCTCCCTGGATCTTAACCAGTCACTGACTGGCGGGCGGGCCAGCTAGTAAATCAAATCAGGATTATCACAGAACGCTCATGGTATTGATTCCTTGTCATGCTCCTTTTCAGAAAAGTAACATCACTCTCGTCCTTCCTTGGGATTTCGTTCAGAGACCTGTGCTCATGGCCTTTCTAATCAATGTCAGATTTCCTCTGGGACAAGGTCAGGAATAGCTGTCTTAACTGGAACAGTGACTGGAGATTAGGATGAAATTATTTCTACCCACAGCCCAGCATGATGTTCTGTTTCTTTGTCTTTTTCAGTCCAGGGCCCTGCCAACAAATTCACGTTAAATGCACGTAATACTCCAATCTGTTTAAAAGATTTGGTATGAAATGAAAGAATCAAGTGTGTTATGAGTAAGTGTCTGTCGACAGGCCCCAGGGACATACCGTCCTTTTCTAAATTCATCACATTAAAGCGGATATGGTTCTCAGATGCTAATACTCTTTCCAATTTGTTTACAACCAAATGGATCAACGGACCATTAATTCAGTTGCAGAACTGTCATCTCTGGCTTTAGGTTCTGTACGACTGATGAGACTTCGCTGGTGTTTGCTCACACGGCCTGTTCAGCACTTCACGTTAATGATTGCTATTGACAAAGTTATTGGATTCAAAATGAATGTTTACATTGAAATGGGAAACAAGTGTCGAATATGAAGCTCAAATAGATACTCTGATACTCCAAGCTGGAGAAGCTTATCAAGGCTTAAACCCTCCACTGCTTATTCACCCTGATGAAAAGCGAAGACAATAGGAGACATGGGGATAAATGTAATGAAGAGAAACAATACTGGGGTTCTGAGAGGTTAATACTGGCACAACAGAGTTAATCTGGGAGAGGCTGGGGGAGGTTTTAGGCTAAAGACTTAGACAAGACTTGTTACTTTTTGATCCAGTTGTGTGCCATGAATGACTATTTACAAAGAAGATTTTGGATTTTCAAACCAGCAGGGCAGAAGTTACGTCCTTGATTTTTCTTGTTAAACACACTTGGGTACTGGTTCTCAGAACAAATGATGTCGAAGGTCTTCATTTTCTTCTCAAGCAACCAAACAAAAGAACTATAACAATACAGATACTTAAGAGGACACAGAATTTGACTCAAGACCAAAAAGTCCCTGAAAGCCAAACTGTATATTTAACAGGTGCACAATAATATTATTTTGTGAAACAGAGAAGAAATGCTATGTCATTTTAATGTTCTAAAGGTGAAAAGATAAAATTTACACATGTGATTAATGATCACTTAAATAAAGTGCTTTTAAACATTTGTTTTAAAATTGCATATTCTGCATTATTATATCTGACATATAAAGTCAGATAAATGAGATTATGTCCAAAAGGGTGAAATTTAAGAGTGTGCCTCTGCTTTGCACATATCTGCAAAACCTCGGTCTCACACAGCTGAATGCAAAAGTTTTCAAAATATGAGTGAGTTAAATTCACTTACGATTTTCCCAAGGTAAGAAACCAACCATAACCTGAGGGGGGGAAATTTATATTAAAATCAAATTAATGTTTCTGAAAATCAGCCATGTGCTTTGAATTCAATAGCATCTCTTCAAACGTATTATTAAGCACTTATATGAAAGGCCCCATGAATTAGATCTGGGACTACAAACTGTTAGCAATTACACCATGCATCACATTTGAAGGAATGGGAAAATCTAAAAACAAAGTAATTAAGACCAAACAAAAGTAACATCACAGCTGTTTGGATAGGTAGGTATTCAAGCCCTTGGGCAGATATCCAAGGGGGCCTGTTACTGCCAGAAGGTTTGATCAGAATTGTCCTAAACCCAACGAAGGGTTTTCACCTTACCTTTCATATTTCTAAGGGAAAGATTTTATGTTAATGGCCATTGTTATCTATCTCTGTTTCCTAAGTTGAAATGCTAATATGGAAACATTTTATGGAAATATGGAAAATTTGTATGTTTAATATATTTAAATATAACATGGAAACATATCGTCTTACAGAAGATTATTGAATTTACATGCAATTTTTAAAGTATATCTTAACCTACAGAGGTAATATAAAAATCATGACAAAGTGTCAGTGCCATTTGAAAATGTATTTATTACTGTTATTTCTATTGCTGAATACGTTTGAAAGCAAGTAAGACATCTTTATCTTAAAAGGATATGTAATTTTTTACATATTTATAAGAGTACTAGAAAATTAAATTTGTTTATAAAAGATTCCTTTTGAATTCCATTAGTGAAGTCATACTGGATCTTATTATTTAAGCTGCTTTCTTTTTCTAGGGTATCATCTTTATATTGGTTAAGTTGAAATGAACATAAGTTATAAAGCAACAGCAAAACAATGTTATTGTGTAACTCTGCTTGTCAAAATAATCTGTAATGTCATATGCTCAACTTTCTCAAGATTACTCCAAAGCTTCTAGGTAACAACATGCTTAAAATAAATTGAAATATAAAATGCACGCTTAGTTATCAGACTTAGCAAAACCGGCCTACTGGAATATAAATAAGGTCCTCAATGACTAATATTAGTTTATCCAAAGAACAAAGAGAAATTTACCATGAAATTTACAGACAGAAAGTTTTTTTTTCCCCCCTCTGGAGGACAGCACAAAGACTTCCAGTTGGAAATTATAATTACAGGTAGATTTTAGGTCAATGTAAGTCAAGACAGCTGAAATTATAGCTGCAGAACATTCAGACTGGCTGCTCTCAGGCATGGTAGGCCCCATATCACTGCAATTATTTAAGAGAAAATAGAAGAAAAAAAAAGACAAGAAAAAAACGCCTTTCTGGTAAAGGGTAAGTTTTTATAAGCTGGCAGTCGTACTAAAGAGTCCATAAGGGTTGTCAGAGTCAACAAGCATTATGAGCGAGTCAAAGGCTATCACTTCAGGCGCGCGAGCTCTCACACTCACCTGGGATTCTTATGACTTTAGGAACAACGTCCGTGTGGGGTTACTTTTGGAAAATCATAGAGATAACTAATTAAATGTGATCATCTTTTAAAATGTGAAAAGTCTGCATGTTCTTCAAAACATTTCCTCCTTATCTCCTTCAGTCGTCTTTCCCTCACTCTGTAGCACACGGTGTAACTCAGCTAAACTCTCTCAGGTGCCTCCTCATCCACCAATGTCCGTGGACCAGACGGACAGAATGCCTGTGTGTCTGGGTATGTCTCGTCCCCTCCAGGGGACTCTGAAGAAGGTGACAGGCAGGGAGGCATTAGAAGGAGGTGGAAGAAGAGGAAGTAACATAGACAGAGGCGGTTGAGGGAAAATCACCCCTGAGATTTGGGTGGGAAAAGAGGAAACAGAGTTTTATTTTGGCGTTTTCCCCATGACAGATACAAATTATGTCCCTGCTGCACCCTCGGAAGCCTTTCCTAAACCTCCAATCTGCCCGAGGACCTTGTGATGTGGCCCCAGCCTCCTGCGCGTCTGTCTTTCCTGTCACCACCGTGTGGGAGGTGACTGAGCACCTGCACTCTCACAGAAAGGACGATCAGGGAGCAAGGAAGCTCTGCTTTCCCATCACAGAGCGAACATTTATCCCATGTTCACTGTGTGTTTTGCAAACAGTATCCCACTTGATCTTAACGTCAGCGCCCTGAAGTGGGTGCCATTTGTCATGTTTCAGAGACGGTGCAGCACTGTGGTTAAGATTCCAGACTTCGAGGCCAGAAGTTCCTAGGTTTTAGTCCTGGCTCTGTCACTATTAGCTGTTTAGTCTCGGGCAAGTCAATTACCTCTGTATACCTCCAGTTCCTCATCTGTAAAAAGAGGATAAAAATAGTGCTTACCTCATAGAGTTTTTTATGAGCATAAAATAATTACTAAATATAAGGCGCTTGGGAGAGTGCCAGCCACAGAGCAGATGATAAGTAAACGTCAGTTATCATTGCCCTCATTTTGCAGAGGAGGAAACAGGTTTAGGGAATCCACATCACAGGTGCTGAATGGGAAGTTATCTTACTCTTACGCACTATGCAAAGATGCTCTAAAACATAAAATATAAAATATAAAATGTGTTATCTCCGGAACAGAGATCAACCAGAGGTGACCGACAAGTGTGGTTAGAGTGAGTGGTAGAAACATCCCTCTCGGCGCAGCCGTCAAGGCAGGCTGGCCAGGGGTGCACTCGCAGGAGCAGCGTCGGAGGGCAGATGCCAGGATTTACAGGCGCTCCGGCAGCTTTGCTGGAGAAGCACTTGCCCCTGGGAAGCAGCCTGCGTGAGACCTTGATGGTCAGTATTAATTCCAGGGTCGGATCACTGCTCAGAACGTTAGCTCTTCTTTCCTAATTAATCTACCGTCAGCCTGTAGGTCCACCTCCAGAAGAAATCTTTACTAAAGCAAACCTGTGAGATGGGACCAAATAGCTTGAGGAGGGGAGGGATCCCCCGGTGCTGGCGACAGGGATAGGCTCAGAAGTGTTCATTCACTCAACTGATGTTTAAGTGAGCAACTGCTACAGAGCAGACCCCACACGAGGTGCAGGCATTTGTGAGGCAAAGTTAGGTGAGGCTGGGTACTTCCTTTCCTGAAATTAAAGTCTTTCTTCAGTGGTGGATGCTGGGGAACTTGGTTAACTACTTAAGGATGGGGAACATATCTAGATTCTCACCTTGCACCATGCAGTAAAATTGAATTTTAGCTGTCTTAAATAATTAAACATAAAAAATAGCAAATACAAACTGTAAGTAAATAATTATCTGATTTGTTGGTCGAGCAGAACTTTCCAAATGCCTAAGCTCAGGAAAAAAATGAAAGAAGATTGTTAGATGATATTAATTCAAAATTACTATGTTTGTGAGTCAAAATATTATGAAAACAACAAACCAGGAAAAATATTTTAAGTAAATATAAAAAGCCAGCCATCTGGAACGCACTTTGCTGCTCTGCGGGACTCTGAGCCCTGCAGGCTCACCACACTGCCAGTTTATAACCAATCCTGCACTGACTGCTTTTTTTCCCCAGTGTCTGGATTATCACCTCAATGTTCTGATGTGCTCGCAAGTCGTTATGCTGATTTTAGAATTTCTCCCCAAACGTCTGACTGCCTGGCTTTGGTCCAATACCCCATGGAATTCCTACCATGCCTCTTGCGCCACCTGGATCACATCTCGTACCCCGCAAGTTCAGTTCCCCTAAACCATCCTTTAAATTAGGGCTGGCTTAGTCCCATTTCTTTTCTAATATAAAGTCTATTATAGACACCCTCCTTTAGACGTCAGTTCTATTAACTTTCTCTGCATCCCAGGACTTCTCCCCCTGGTCTGCGGCTGAGATTTGAGCGCATCTCAGAGCTCAGCCTGCCCTTCAGAGATGCTAGAAGAAGGCATCGAAGTCAATTTTCAATGGCAAAACTTCATTTTTTGTTCTTCTAACTAAACAGTTGTCTCAGATCTCTGTTAAGAGATCAGCAGTTTTCCCAAGGACATAAGACAGATGTGGGGCAGAAAAGGGGTTTCACGTTCATCTGATAAAGAGGGAGCATGCAGACCCGAGTAGAGCTCTCCCTCACGCCAGTCATGGGGTTTGGACAACTTTTATGAAGACTTTCCTTCCTCATCATGCGAGGAAGAAATATTCCCCATTTAAAAAGGTGTACCTTCCTTCACAAGTCACAATATTAGGAGGAAGAAAAATAATTAGGCGTTTGTCTCCAAGCGTTTGCATCACGTACAAGCCTGAAACTGCTGTCGAACCAGAGAGCTGGGAGGCCAACTGAAGAGGAAACAGGAAACAGCAACAGTGCACTTCCCACCAGTTTCACAGACTCGTTAAAAATTCAGGCCAGAGAGGATCTGGGAGGGGAGCTGACAGGGATGTCCTCTAACCTGGAGGCCAGAGAGCAGGCACCTCCGTTGATGTGACTTCCACTAAATGGGATGTTTATTTGCATCTAGGGGTCAGGTTACTAACGGAGAGGCCTGCAGCCTGGGTATTTAGTGTCATCTTGCATATCTGTCAGTGAATGAGAAGACACAAAACATTGCTCAGGGTTTAGACTTGGGGCGTTTGTGATGCTTAAAGGTATGAATTATTTTTTGGAAGGGGAAGCTGGAGGAAAATATTTTTTTAAATATATTATTGAAACTCCAGTCTAATCATGAGAAAACATCAGACAAATTCCAATGGGGGGCGGCCTAGCAAGTTCCTAACCAGCCCCCTTAAAGCTGCCAGGGACATCAAAACAAGGAAAGTCTGAGCTACTGCCACAGCGGGAGACCAAGAAGCCCTGCCAGCTAACCGGCTAAATGCAACGTGCCCTGGATGGGATTCCAGCGCAGAGCAGGGACACTGGGGGGAAAGTAAGGAACTCGAAATAAACTATGGACTTCCAACAAAACAAGGAATCAATCTTGGGTCATAATTATAACCCACGTAAGGTGTTAATAACAGGGGAAGGCAGCAGGGCCACACAGGGACTCTCTAAACTATCTTCATTTTTTCATACATCAAAAACTTTTCTAAAACATAAAGTCTATTTAAAACTTAAAAAAAAAAACTATTGAGATCCAGGTCCGCGACTAAACCTTAAGCAAGGTAAACAACTTTGCTTGATACGTGATAATCATGATTCTTTTAAAATACTTTTTATTTTTATGGAACAGGAAATGATCTATATTCACATCCTTTTCCTTTTAAATGTATAGTCTTAGCTAATTTTATTGAGTTTTTTTTTCTTAATTTAAGAGTAATGATTGGCCATTGTAGAAAATTAGGAAGATACAAGTAAAAAGAAAATCAGAATCACATACAGCAATTGAGACAGATCTGGTCGTGAAGGATACTTTGTGAGTTTGAATACCTGAATTCATCTTACAAAGACACACAAAAATACAAAGAACACATAATTGATACATTTATAACATGTAGCTGCTGCATCACATTTCATTACGGGAAGGACCATTTATCTCTGGCCAGTGCATTATTTTGGGACATGAACATTCTTTATAATCTTTTAATGTTATTTTTGAAAACGTCACTCAGCCAAACATTCTTTCTATGAATTGTTGCATATGCCTGTAATTATTTCCTTCACATAAATACCTAGAAATGGGGCTTCTGAGTCAAAAGGTACGAATAATTTCAAGATGTTTGTAAATGTTGCCAAATCACTCTGCAAAATCTGTGCCACTGTGCACTCCAACCAGCTAAGCTGCAGAGTGTCTGGAAGGCCCCCTTCATTAATGAGATCAGCCATTCAACCAAGATACTTAAAGAAACCCTTCTATGTACCGTGTTCTTGTCTAAAAGGTTCTATCACCAAAACACAAAATAGATTACAAGAGGATTTTCAAAAAATTCTCACATTTTGAAACTATGACGTTCTGCGCTAGAAAATGTTTTTGTTCCTTTCCCTTGTTCTGTTGTGAAATATTAATTCACATTGTTAAATAGAAAACAGATTAAATCGTGAAGGGAGAAATAGACAGTATGGGTGCCTACGTCTGCTCTTCCACTTCCCACAGTAACAGGGTTTCAGCTCAAATCCATTCATAAGCATGTTCATTTTGATAAACTGGTAAACTGAAAAACAACTGATCAACTGGACTCAGTGTGTCTTACATAAAATAGTAAATATAATTAGTGTAGAAGGAATGCCTTTTACCACTGAATGAAGTTGGCAGGAGTATTATTTTGTTCCCTGTAAGCCCAGGCCCTCCCCGCCACTTAGTTCCAGTGTTATGATGGGAAATGCAGTCTCGGATGCTATGCATCACCCCTTGTCCTCAAAGCCTGTGGCAACCCTCCCAGAAGCAGCCACCCTGCTTCCCGTGTGGTCCTGGCAGGCTCAGAGGCTCTGCTGCCCCCTCACAGTTTCCTTCAGGGCTCAGGTTCTTACTGGACGAGCGACACAAGACCTCTTTCCCCACTAAATCCTGAACCCAGGCCTTCCCTACCTGGGCTCCCAGCCTGCGCCCCCAGTAAGGCGGGCGCAGTCTCCCGCGCGCGCTTCCTCTTCTGTAAAGACCCATCCTCCCCGGGAAGCAGCTTCTACTTCCCAGTCGGGCAGAAATCCCTCGGGCAAAATCTCCCTAAGCCACGACCACCTGCTGGAGTCCTGCTGCCGGGAAAACGCAGAGCAAAGAGAAAACACAAAACAATGCTTCAAACTTTTTTTCTTCCAAAAGGATCTTGTCCAGTATAGACAGTGTCATCAGCTATCATGGGATGACCAATTTTCCAGGAATTAGCAGATCAAGGGGAAAAGGGGTCTTTGGACAATTTGAGTACAAAAAATAAAAATTAAAATTAAACTCTGTGCTGGGCTTGGAGTCAAGCAGAGTGGCTGTGGATCAGGCTCTTCACATTCCAATACGGCTGAGCGGCAGACGACGCTGTGAACGAGGGGAGACTTGCTCTGCCTTCCCTTCCAGGAATGTCCTTCTCCACCCAGACCACCCTCCGGCCTTGGGTCTCAAGCTCCTATTGGACCCTGGCAACCCCCTCTGTTTTTCCTCCCAAACCCAGGCTCTGCGTGCTCTCCAGGTGAGCTCAACAGATAAGCACGTGCAGGTTGGCAGCGAAAGGAAAACCCTTCAGGAGCCCCTGTGGACCAAGCTCCTGCACACAACCCAGAGATGGGGCTTCTGTGTGGGGAAGGCAACACCTGCTCCTAGCGAAAGCCGCTGCCACGGCAAAGCAGCAGCAGGACCCCTGGGGGCAAGTGATGAGTCAGACTGTAGACTCAGGAACGCGGTGTTCAGAGTTTCCTGCTGTTGCCTCACCATGAGTGCAAAGTTCCTTGCTTACCTGACAGGGCTGCAGTGAGCACGTGGGGAGTGGGATGAGGGTTTCAAGTGTTTCTGAAGTAATTACTTAGGTGAGAAGGTGTCTATTTACTGTAATTTTATACACAAAACGTTTTTTTTCCTTAAACTGAAGACCCTTCCTCTCCACATCCAACCCTCTCCTGGAGTCAGACTTGGTTAATCCATCCCTGGACCCCAACGACATACAGTTTTACGTCTGTGAGTGTACTTAGTTCGGCTCTGTCGCAGGTGTGTGAGTAATTGTCTCCTCTGTGAGACTGCGAGCAGGGCTAGGCCTCATTCCTATACCCACTCATTCAGGCCAGCAATGCCACCGGCTCTGCTGTGAGGGACCCTTCAGGGAGGTCACCGAGCTGGACACGTGCAGCAACTATGAACGAACGTGGGGGTGTCAAATCGTGCAGAAGATACCAGATTTCAGTGACAGGTCATGTAACTGGGCTTTTTGTCCCTGTGGTCCCAGCACTTGGCACAGAGAACTACGTCTGCTGAGCTGAATGAAATGAACAGACTGCTTGTGTCTAAAGTCAAATTTAGCTTCAGACTCTTGTCCACTTCCTGCCAGTCCTGGAATATGTGGTTGTTGCCCTGACCTGTCGGTTTACTAATATTGAAAATGGAGGATCTATGTAAAAAAAATGAGCATCGTTCTAAAAAATCATGCTGCCTTCAAAATAAAGCGAGCAAGCAGTGCTCCAATTTCAGGACTAGAGTATGTTCTCGGTCTCCAAAATATAGTCATAATAGAGTCATAAAAGTAGAGAAAAGTTGTAAAGAGATTATCTTGGAGTCCAGTCTTATGGTTACATGCCAGGTAACCCTGAGCTCGGACAGGTGGAGGGAAGGGCCAGGGTGGGCAGACATGGAGGATGTCGCAGTCTCCACGTGATGACGGAGCAGGCGCGTCTGTCTCAGGTACAGATTTTACTTATATACCCCCACCCCCCAATTAAATATTATAGATTATGGTTTCATGTTCTGTCCTGAAGTGTATTTAAGTTGCCTTAAACTTATGTTCCCGTCTCTTACCAGACTTTAAAGATTTTGGTTTGGGGACTTAATCACTTACATCTCATATTAATATCCTCACTGACTGTTATCTGAATGAATGAATAAATCATACCTTTGATCCGGATTGAGTGCTGGCTCTATTTGAATGCCTTCGTATTCACATTTTTCTTCACTTGGATCCTATTAGCCAAACTGGAGAAAATCTGTCTAATCAGTATGCCCCATTTCCCTCTGAAGAATTCAGTTTCTTTTTGGAAATTAACAGAATTAAGTCTGTAAAGACCTGAGAAAGTTTCCGACATACAAACTTAGTAAACAGACATATCCCTATGACCAGTAAGCCTGCGTCACTGTGTAAGCAAAGCTCTGGATCCTTTATTAAGTATTTTGTTCTTAGGTCATAAACAGAATAATTAACATGATTTTTTCCATAGAAACGCTCTGTGAAATTGGGTGAGTGGCACTGCATGATTTGTGACATCTTTATTCTGTACAATCACTAAAAACTAATCTTAAACAGGCTTCATCATTTGTAAAAACTGACCCTGTAACATTTTGGCATAGTTATCTGTTCCTCTTGTCAGGAACAGAAATGATTTGAAATATTTCTAAAGGCATTTCCAAGATAAGTGCTTTTAAAAATTGCAATTGACAATTAACTGTTTATGACAAGGAGCTCATATAACCGGATGAAAGGCAAATTGTGTTTAGACAAATTTAGGAGACGACATTCTAGACCCAGCAACACCTAGAAGATCTTTTCACACATCATTTGGCTTTTTATTTTATTTTATTTTTGATGGATGGATGAGCAAACTTTAAGGAGTTAATGGGCAGATAAAAGTTGAAATGGAAAAGGACAGTAATGTTAAGACAAGTTAAAAGCTCTTTCCGACACCAGCTCCCGACACTGCCTCCCCAGCCGTTCCCCCTGTGAACTTTTTGTGTTTCATTCATTTTGCTGGAACTGGAAATGGAGAGGCCAAGAAAAGCCATATCCTGCTTCACTGGCTAAAGCTCTCCCCGTAAGTGAGTGTAATGGGTTAGAAGCTAATACCAGTGACAGATCTAAGAAAAGTTACCCAGTGTCTCCAGTTCCTGGAGAGGCTCCCTGCGGCTCTGCCTCTGTTCCTTTCCCTTCACTCTCCTCTCCTCTTATCTGTGGAAGCTTCCATGACAAACCAGGGGCACCTATTAAGAAACAAAATCCGCAACTATTAGAAGCGCGCAGAGCCTCATTAAGGGAGGGTCTGGCCGGGAACAGGCTTCAGTTACAGCTGACTTAGCGCTGATGGATGCTCACATGAGCAGATAAGCTCTTAGAAGAGAAATCAAATTTCCTTTAAATTTGCAAACTATTGTTTCCTTTTATTTATCCTCTGAAAAGGCGTCTTTCTGTGCCTCGGTGTGAACCCTCTCAGCTCTCCACGTGCTTCTGTTTTGACCATTTCCTTGTATCAGTTTTCCACGTGGTTTCTGCTGAAGCACACCAGGGAAGGGGCCACAGACAGTGAAATTCTTCCTGTCACTGAGGACAAGAAAGAGCCTTTCCTTGCCTTCATCCAAGCAAAACCTTTATGATATTTTTTCCCTTTTACTCGGAGGCCAGTGTACGAGAGAAGTGTACGATTCGTGGGCGCACAGCTGAAAGGTCACAAACTGGAAATCCCCAAAAACCCGGCACTCGGGCCATGAACACAACATGACCAGAACATCAGTTTCCTGGGGTGGCTGAAGCAAAGTGCCACAAACTGGGGGATTCCAAAGACCAGAAATTTGTTCTCTCACGGTCCTGGAGGCCAGGAGTCAGAGAACAAGCGCGGTGCTGGTGGGGCTGGTTCCCTCTGGAGGCTGGGAGGAGAATGTGCTCTGGGCCCTCCCCTAGCCGGCCATCCCTGGGGTTCCCTGGTTTGCAGATGCATCACTCCCACCTCTGCCTCTGGTTACGTCCCCACCCCACCCCCGTGCCCTCTCCTCTTCTCACAAGGACACCAGCCATTTGCGATGAAGGCCCACTCCAATGGTGGACCTTACCCTGATTACATCTGCAAAGACTGCTTCCAAATTAGGTCATGTTCAAAGGTACAGGGGTTAGGACTGCAGTGTGTCATTCTGGGGAGGAGAATCACAATCCAGCCCATAACGATCTGTGTCCTAGACACCCTCTCACCCTCCCTTCTGGTCCCAACGCTCTCCCCACCCAGGGCGGCCACCATTCTGACTTCTGACGGCCTCAACTTGTCTGCTGAGCTTCATTTAACTGATACGTATCAACTCTTTGGCTGTGATATGATTTTGAAGGGTGGTCTCCAAATGTTAGTCCTCACTCAAGAGTCTCTGAACCGGTCCCACTGTTAATATTCGGGCTAGCAATCACTGACATAACAGCATAGCTTTACAAGTCAGTTAGCCTATCATAAAATTATTATGCAATTATTATGGAAGAGAAGTGAGGGGGTTCCGAACATGTTGCCTCCAAATGTGGGACCTGGACATACTGAACACTGCAAGCTGAAGGAGTCTGAGGAACTGACCTTCCTCCACCCTTCTCTTCTGAAACAAGGCCTAAGGCCCCCGTGTGAGAGGCACCCTCCCTACGCCCAGAGCAAAGGAGCACCCTGCTCCAAGAGGGAGGGGTGCCAAGCAGAAGCCCTGTGAACAAGCCTCCTTAAGTCTCTCCTGTTTACCACCCTCACCTAGTGCCCCACATCCCGGCCTGTCCTTCCGGGTTGTCCGCTCCTCCGCAAACTTAGCATAAAAACAGCCACACTGAACCCTCTGTTTGTGTCTTCATTGCGTTATGAAGGCTCCTGTGTCACGTTAACTTATATTAAATAAACATGTATGCTTTTCTACTGTTCACCTGTCTTGTCAGTCTAATTTCAGACCAAGCCAGGGGCCCTAAAAGGGCCCAGGAAAACTTTTTCTTCCTTGCAGAAGAAAGCCAAGTGAGTTTGCTCATTGCAGACTTATTGTTTATTGCTTATTTGTTAAAGCATTGATTCCATCGCAGGGGTAACACTTTAAACAAACGCATCAGATACATGCAGTCGGCTCACCACCATTTGTAGCAGCAGGTGTGCAAGAAACCCACGCACCTGTCTGTGTGTCTCGGTGACTCCCCTCATTTCTTATTTTAAGCCAGTGTCCCACCAGGGTAGTAGCTGACTTTATGTTTTGGGGAGTAGGGTCTGGGGAGCTACGAGGCGAGGACCCAGGGAAGGGGCTGTGGGTTTCTCGGCTCACCGCCCTGCTGAGATGTCCATGGGCCTCTGACTACAGGCTCTTCAACGCCCTCAGGCCACGAACTGGCTCAGCTCTCGAAACTACCCCCTGTACTTCTGAGATCTCTGAGCACCTTCCTGCTACTTCCAGGCTGTGTGTGGCCCTGGAAACACTGAGGCCATTTCTTTGCTCCCGTCGCCCTTGGGCTTTGCAGCTCCGGAGAACTCGGGGGAAGGGAGATGCAGATCCTGCTCTGATCGCATCCCCTTCCGCTCGGGACAGTCTACCCGGCCCAGGAAAATCTTTTTTTTTTTTTTTAAATGAGGGGAGGGTGGTCTCTATCTTGATTATTCTCCCAACAATACTGTCAAAGCCTTGATTTTTCTAAATTCCCTCGAAGAGTTTTTTCAAGTCTATCCCTGTTTTAAAACAATGAACACAAAATGGACAACCTGGTTGTATAACTTTGGACAAGTTACTTATTCTAATCAAAGACTGTCCTTGACTACCAAGAGGGGACAAGAACAGTGTCACTTCATAGAGTTTAGGGAGGGGGGTTAGATTAGCGGAGCTCATCCATAGAAACACTTGCAACTACGCCTGGCAGATGCAGAGACTATGATGTCAGTTATTACCAATTTATTTATTAACAGCATAAACGGAGAGGGTAAAACAACATAATAGAACTCAATTTGCAAAATAAGAACAAACAGATATTTCCTAAACTTATAAAAGTCATTCTAAACCCAATAACTGGATGGTTGAAATGAAGAACTCTATTGAGACACCAGCAATGGAAATGTTAATTATGCTCTATTAGCTTCAATAATGGTAGCTCATGGCACTGTGAGAGTCTGCACACTTGCACGCGTCTTGGACAAAGGATTCCCCTCCTAGAGGTCAAAAAAAATCTACAAGCAAAAACAGTTCTTTCCAATAAAGTAAAGCCATTCAAAAAAGATAGAGTGAAGGCATACATCATCTCATCTAAAAATACGGACAGAGAGACAACGGCACCATGGAAACTACAGTTAACACTTCAAGTGACCACAGAACTAGCCGGCGCTGGGGAAGCCATGGGTTGTCAACACAACAGTCAGTCCTCACTGGCTGAACAAACACAAGCCAGGAAATAATCACTTCTCAAACGGGTTTCCATTTTATCACTTTCAGTGGTGTCAAATACACTACAATTAAGACTTAAGTAGCACGTTAAGTGACATTGGTCTCACTGAATCTGCAGTCACTTTCACAGTCAACACTGTGTTTAGAGTGCCATACACTCAGTAGGGGAGAGTCAATATTAAATGAAGAGATACTGATACCTAAGGTATCAGGTGTCTGACAGTTGACAGTCGTCTCGGTGGGAACACACGGAAACCCAGCTGGTGTCTGTCCCACCTGGCAAGTTGTGCTCATCAACAAGCTGAGAAGTGCTTTTGAAAGAGAGAATTAGTGACCAGCTGTCCTTCCTCCACATTAAAAGGAGAGGGGGAAATGTAACCAAAATGCAGCAGGAGCGATTTAAATTGTATGAGAGAGACAAGGAATTCGTGGACAGCGGGAGTTTTTGAACACTGGCAGATACTAGCAAAGGCAATTGTAGGAACTTCTTTAAAGATATTAAAAAATCAAAGACATAATCAGTGCAGATTCAGGTACACTGATGCTTCAAATTAAGATACAGGGATTGAAGTAGACAGATTAGGGTGAACCAGGTAACCTAGGATTCTTTAAGATGGTTTTTTATCCCAGTCAACTGCAATGATTTTAAGAATGCAAATATTGAGAAAGTCAGACTTATCTCAAACTTTCTGCAAATTTTGGAACTTGATTCCAAATACAAGTATTGCAGCTACTTTTTTTAACAGCTACTTTCTATGTAGGAAGTCACTACTCGAAAATAATTTGGTGGCTATCACAGAGACTAGCCATAGAAAAATTATCTAAAAATTCCAATCTGACCATTAATTTATCACATGTTCTGTGCTACAAATCATAAAGTACCCAGAAAGTGCCTTCCTAATGAGTGACTTAAACAAGAAAGTTCTAGTTCATTGTCTTTTTTTGTTATGATCAAATGTTTGTTAAAATAGAATTCAATGCAGCAATGAACATAGTGTAGAATAATATTTAATGGACTGGGGAAAGGTTTATGATATATTGGTCTTTAAAAAAAAAGGAGATCACCTAACTATGTTAGCTACCATTTAAAAAAAAAGTTTTTAAAAAATGTGTTTATAAGCACAAGAAAAATACAAGAATAAAAGAATATAAACTAATACATTAGCAATACTTCTCAGTGATAGAATTAAAGGCGACTTTTCTTTCTCTTCTGTTTTCTAAACTTTCTGCAATGAATACACATTATTTTATAATGAGAAACAAAAGCTCTTCTAAAAATAAAGAACATTGTGTCTCAATGGTGAAGAATAGATTAACATTCCCACAAAGAAAATGCTATCGTGGAGCAGAAAACACTTCAGGATGAGTCTACAGGCATCCTCTCATCCCCTAGGCCTCTCCTCCAGCCTGGGGGCAGGCAGGTAGGTTCACAAGGATGGAGCGGAGAGGTGATAACATCTATTCAAAAACACCAGCTGGCTAAACCAAATGCTGCAGAAATAGCCTGTCATTTTAGGGTATGATGAGTCATTTGGGTGGGAACTTGCTCTGGTGAAATAGAGCTACCCTCACAAAAACTATGCCTCTACACCCAAACTCAAATGCATCCAACATGCCTTATACTGTGGCTGAACTTGACCCGTGTGTATTCCAGTAATGAGGCATTTGGAAAGTTTGGATAAAGGATGAGCCAAAATCTTTCCCCCCATTGGCAAAATCTTTCCCCACATTACAAACGAATTACAGGGCTTGTGTTTAAAATACACAAAAGCCTTTTCAAACAACATCACATTCTAATTTATTAAAGCAAATTCTTTCTAGACCTACTTAAATTATATGTACTTTGCAGTAATAAATTGTGTTTTTCCATTCAAATATAATATAGTTTTTTAATAGTCAGTAATATACCTAAAACTTCCACATTGGAATCAGAGCATGACCATACAGAGGACTGAAAGAGATGTCCGGTGCTGTCTAAACCTCTTTAAAGATCACCAGCGTAGGGAATCAAGCCTCTGCATGTGTACTTTGTATCACAGAGACTAACTGTCGATATTTGTTTTAAACTACGTGTTGAAGAAAAGATCGGATGTGACCAAGGTCTCTTGCCTGGACTTAGAAAAGGGACCAGCACTTTATCCTTGGAAGCATCAGCCTGCGGTGGAAACCCCGGGATGACGGAAGTTCCCGAGGAAACCCCAGGTTTCTTTGAGGGAATGCAGGAGTGCTTGCTCCATCACCCTGTGTGGTCTCGGGAGGCTGCAGCTCCTTAGAGAAGCCTCAGGACCAACAGTCTGCCCTCCAGAGCAGCAGCGCTCTCCAGGGGCGGTCCCCTCCCCCAACAGCACCGCCTGCACCTGTGAAGGACAGATCTGAGGACCCAGCTCACACCTGCCAAATCAGAAACTCCGGGGTGAGGCTCGGCAAGCCGTTTAACAAGCCTCCCAGTGGCTCCAGTGCCGGCTCTCGCTCCGCCGCTGTGGACGTCCAGTCACCAAGGGCGGCGTTAAGCGAGACGGCTGTGGAGGTCACTGGTGATGAGCGCTCTTCCCCACACACTCCCCGTGCTGTCCCGGGGCCTGCGGCGGGACTGCACTTGCCTCATCCTGGAAGTCAGGTGTGGCCCTGTGATTTGCTTTGGCCAATAAACTGTGAGCAGAACGCCACGTTCCATGTGCGAGGTGACAGCTACAGCATGGCCAGGGCCCTGGGGGGATGTGGAGCAGAGCCCCAGATGCCCCCTGAGGGACATGCCACACAAGCAGAAGTAAACCATTCCTTCGTTAAGCCACTGATCTTTGGGAGCTGCATGTTGCCACACGTAACCTCGCCTACCCTGACTGATAAGAGAGATCCAAGGACCATGTGGTACTGCCCAGAACATCCCACCAGCGTGGCTGATAAGGCTACATACGTCTCAGGCACAGTTCCATCACCAGCCTAGAACAGAGCATCCCTGGGCTCCCCAAGAGAGAAAAAAAAAAAGGGAGAGAAGAACAAAGACAAGTAAACTGGAAGAGGGATACTGTACAATCAAAGACTTAAAATATTGTGGTTCTAGTAACCATAGGTCACAGCGGGGACAACAGGTAACTGCAGACACTGTGGACACGTGAATCTCAAACACCAAGCACGGCAGAGCCCTTCAGCAAAAGGCATGGATGAGAGGCTTTTCCGCTGGTGTCATCAAAATGCAAACCCCCAGTGCCAGCTTGGAAGAAAGAATAGAGAAGAAGGAAGGAGGCAACAGGACAGACTGAGGATTCACATCAGGATCAGAACTGACGGAGTTAAGCTATGATTGACGGTGTTACCTGGAACGAGGCGTGTTGCTGTCTGCTACAAGAGCAAAATGAAGGCTCATGGGCACGCGAAAGAGAAATGCAGACAGCTACATTTGTGCACGTCTGATTTGTGCTGCGATGTTTTAAATCTAGTAAAGGCAGTAAGAAATAAACACACTCAGAGTGTGGGACACGACAAGAGACAGTCACAGGGCAACGGGGCCGAGGAGTCTAGGGACATGGAGCCGCCTTACAAAGGGTGGCCCTGGAAGGCTTTTTTGGGAAGTGACTCTTCCACTTTTTGAGCTTCTGAGCTGAGTCCTGGCGATGGGAAGGAGCCAGCACTTGGCGGGTCTGGGGACAGCGACATCCTGGCAAAGGAAAGAGCAAATGCAGAGGCCCAGAGGCAGGTATCAGTGTCAAGTGACACTGAGAGCATCTCTGCATCTTCGAGGCCAGAAGGCGTTCTCACCCCGGACGCCCCAGAGAATCACGCCCTGTGGGAAATGACTTGAGTGACATGTCCTCAGTTCTCTCAAGTGTGTACCATTCTAGGTGCACAGCAGAGTCATTATGCACAGTGCATGCTTCGGGAACCAGGGCTCATTCTCTCACAGAGCCTCAACTGAGAAGGGCTGGCTGGACGATGAGCTGTTGGGAGGAGACTTAGATGAAGACAGCAAGGTAGGTGGTGGGTTTTACTGTATGCACAGTGGCCGGTCCTGGAGGGTTTTAAGCACTGGAATGCTACAGCCCGACTCACTTTTGTGTAAGGTCACTAGCTGCTGTTTGGAGAACGGACTGTGGAAAGTCAAAAGAAAAGACTTACTCCATGTGAAAGACGGCAAGACGAAGCCAGCTGGAGCAGGACAGGATGAGAGTCAAATCCAGAATAACTGCAATGTAGAGCCATTCCAGAGGGCCATTCTCTCTCCCCCGTGACCATGAAGTTCCCTCCTGCCCCACATGGCCTTCCTCTCCATGCATGCTCTGAGCTGTCCCAGCTGGCAGCATCACCGCTGCCAAGCTGTTCGATGATTCCAGGCATGCATTGCCTTTGACATAATGCGTATCTTTAAATTGCCATGTGGTAAGGACTACGGGTCCTATAACTCTGTCTGCACTGGCAACGCACCTACTGTAAGGTTTTAGAATTGGGGAAGTATTCATATCACACCTGCAAAATGAATGGTTTTCCAAAAAGCAGACGTTGGCACTTAGAGGGTCAATCTCAAGTTATTTGGAAAATTCTCAAAGGTGAAGCATCTCATTCCTGCACAACACTGGACAAAGAGAGAATTACCATTCTTGCCTGTGGACTATGGTTTCCAAAGAGCTAAAAAAGGATTTTCCTATTCTCAGCTTTCACGCAGCATAAATAGTTGTTCCTAATCCATTTGTTGTCAGGATAAAGGCACCTTGCTAGAGTAATGACAGTGTATTCGACCTCACACGGCCAGATGGTGAGACTGTAGAGGGACCAGCTAGAGATCTTGGGACTGTTTAGTTCACAGCAGAACATAACATGAAGGAGAAACACGTGTCCTGACCGTGTCTTGATGTTGAAGAGGCTCTCTGATAGGAGAGGACTTAGATGCTCTAAACGGCCCCAAGAAGTCTTGCTAGGAATAAAAATTAGATATTTCAGGGAGATGAGTATTTACTTAAGATGAAGGACAACGTTACAATTTTCAGAACTCTCCAACGACAGAATGAATGACCTGCTAAGGTACTGAGTCCTCTTTCACTTGAGGCATCAAGAAGCGGCATAAATATTTACCAGGAAGTCTACAGGCCATCCCAAACACTGCAGGGTTGGAGCTAGCGTCTTTCAACCTGGGATTCTTTGATTCTATCATAACAGCGAAAATATACAGAGCTTCAGCCACATGCCACATCCTGGCCTGAGAATTTATACATATTACCTCAGTTCACTGTCAAAACAACTACTATTACACCTGCGATTAAAGATGAGAAAACTGAGGCACAGACACATTGAATAACTTGCCTTAGTCCTCAAAGCTAGTAAGAGCTTGATATCAGATGTTCTTTCCGAGCCCAGATTTTCAGTTCGCCTCTCATAATCCTATGACAGGTGTGAGTCCAAAATGGGAAGGAGCTTGCCTGGAATGTGCGTAAGGGGTAGACAAAGGGACGGTCTTAGGAAGGGTGTGCCAAGGAGATGTCACCTTGAACCGATGGCACAGACATTCGCAAGCTTCAAAGACTAGAACGAGGCTCTCATACTCCTGTGTGATGAGCAGAGCGCAGATCAGTAAACACACTGCTTCAGAGTGTGACCCAGATTCGATTTTGTGAATATGAAAACTGTGTATTTTAATTCTCCCTATAAATCAAGTTTCCTGAGCCATTAAGACGAATCTTTGAAGTTTAATGGCCCAGGAAAGAAAAGAGAAGGTACCTCCTAAAACTAAGACAGGACACTGGGTTTAGAGAGAAGGGGACACAGTGCAGGAGGGGTAACTACCAGATAGAAAGCGGAGGAGCGGGGGAAATGGAGGAAGGAGGCAAGAAGCCCCGTGCAGGTTTGACACAGGATCGACCGTGGGGGAGGGAGGTGGACACACCCTCGGCTTGTCCAGACGGCTGCTGAACGCGAAGGCCTCCTGCCCTGACCCCTACTCTGGACTCTGGAGGAGGACGTTGCAACCGATGTCCCTGCACTGGTGCAGGGGCAAGGGGAGGGCGCTCATGGGGACCCAGAGGTTCCCGAACATTCCCAGAGGGGGACAGGAAAGTAACTGAGTCAAGAGCCAGACGGTCAGTAAGGAAGTTTCTGCCGTGATGGTGCGATTGTCCGCAGGAGCCAAAGGGTAGAAGGCCCAACCCTGAGGCCAGTTCGAGGGCCCAGAGCTGACAGACACCCACAAGAGCAAGAAGGTAACTGACGGGGGTTTTGAACACCCTGGTCATGGTGGATGCCAACAGGAACACGCTGACCAGAAGCGCTGCAGCGAGCTTGGGAATGACCCGCACGGCAGGAGGCAGCCCGGGCGTGGCCTGGAGGGTTCAAGGACGCCGGGCGAGCCTGAGGCTCATCTCACGTCCGTGAGGACACGCAGTTGTTCTCTTTACGCAAACGCTGGTTTTGGTGAGAAGCATCATGGAGATACGCTAAGACAGTAACCGTAGCATTTTTTAAATTAAAAAGACAGATCTGAGCATTTGGACAAAAGACACCGAGTTCACCAACATGAAGCTAATTCAAAATCAAGACAAGGTTCACTTTCATCAGCCATTTTACATGTTTTCCCTTCACCAACTGGTATGAATGCAAGTTTGGTTTAACAGCGGATAAATAAAGAACTATGACACGTGTTTCTTTCCCCCACATCCCAATTTTCTGAGAGTTAAATTGTCCCCTCTAAACACACAATGAAAGAAATAAAGTTAAGCGTCTTGAACTATTTGTACAAGAGGTTTTATAAATGCATTTAATTTACCTGGGAGACATTTCTCACTGTTCCATTGAAGCGATGATAATTGGAAAAAAACCAAACTGGCATCATTGTCCACCGACGGCTCCAGGATGTGCAGGCCCCCTGACTGGACAGCCCCTCGCTGGGAAGCTGCATCAAAGGTAAATTTCAGCTCCTGATGCTTCTGACTTCTAACATTTGCCAAATGCATTCTCCACTGGACCCTGAAGAGTTGCCCATACATTTAGGATGTATCACTAACTGTCTGTAAGCCCACATACAGCACTGAAAGTGTGCACTACAATAAAGACAGCATTATTTTAATCCTGTAGTTAACTACTGCTTGTATTTTGCTGCCTCATTTCAAATTATCGCACTTGCTAGAAAATTGTACACATTGCAATGTAAAAAAATTTTGAAATATGAACCATCTATAAATGGATTTTAAGCATATAAAAAGGTATTTTTAGCACTGTTTTCTTAGGTCAGTCTCCCAAGGCAAAAGAAACAGATGTGAAAATAAATAAATGGGATCTAATCAAACTTATAAGCTTTTGTACAGCAAAGGAAATCATAAACAAAATGAAAAGACAATCTATGGAATAGGATAAAATATTTGCAAATGATGCAACCAACAAGGGCTTAATTTCCAAAATATACAAATAGCTCAATTAAAAAAAATAATAATAATAACTCAATCAAAAAACGGGCAGAAGTCCTAAATAGACATTTCTCCAAGGAAGATATACAGATGGCCAACAGACACATGAAAAGATGCTCAACATCACTAATTATTAGAGAAAAGCAAATCCAAACTATAGTGAGGTACCACCTCACAACAGTCAGAATGGTCACCATCAAAAAACTTATAAATAAGAAATGCTGGAGAGAGTATGGAGAAAAGGGAATCCTCCTACACTGTTAGTGGGAATGTAAATTGGTGCAGTCACTATGGAGAACAATATGGAGGATACTTTAAAAACTAAAAATAGAGCTACCATATGATCCAGCAATCCCATTCCTGGGCATATATCCAGAAAAGACAAAAAACTCTAATTTGAAAAGATACATGCACCCCAACATTCATAGCAGTACTATTTATAATAACCAAGACGTGGAAGCAACCTAAATGTCCATCAGCAGGTGAATGAATAAAGATAATGTGATACATATATATAATGGAATATTACTCAGCCATAAAAGGAACGACATTTTGCCACTGGCAACAACATGGATGGGCCTAGAGATTATCATACTAAGTAAGTCAGAGAGAGACAAATATGATATGATGTCACTTATTTGTGGAATCTAAAAAAGGATACAAATGAACTTATTTATAAACAGAAACAGACATAGACATGGTTATGAAAGGGGAAGGTGGGGGAGGGATAAATTAGGAGTTTGGGTTAACAGATACACACTAGTATATGTAAAAGAGATAAATAACAAGGACCTGCTGTATAGCACAGGGAGCTGTATTCCATATCTTGTAGTAACCTACAATGGAAAAGAATCTGAAAAAGAACATACATATATATTTGAATCAGCTGTACACCTGAAACTAACAGAATATTGTAAATCAACTATACATTAATGAAAAAAAATCTTTTTAAAAAGGTGATTTTTTTTGGTCATAGTGAGAAATAATATATATAATTTACACAGTGTATAAAATTTGGGGTACACTAATATGATGAAAAGGAAAGAGATACATGAAATATGAGTTAAATCTTTATTGTGAGCTAGGTTTCTTTTTTTAATTTCACTTTAATTCAATTTGATTCAAAAGTGCAGCATCATTGCAAAATAGTATCTAATGCAGGAGACTTCCTGTCTAGTGCTACCTCAGTACCTGCTTGAGGAACTAGCGTTTTACATTAGTGGGAAAACATTAATATAAAGTTATTAACTAACTAAATATGAATAAATAAAAGAATGTTGCAGACAGCAAATTGAAGACAATCTATATGGTAAAACTTTATTGACCATGTTTGGAAAAGTAGAAAACGAGATTCCAGACTTGGGGCGTATGCCAGTTACGCCAACTGAGAAGAATGAGTGTCTCCAACCCTGTTTGTCCCTCGCAGGGAGACTAGACTTCACAACGTAAAAGGCAGAACAAGTGTCGGCGAGAGGAAATGAAACCTAAGTAAGTAGGTGAGGGCACTGAAAAGTAGCATCCGGGTACCAACACAATGTAAGTATTTTTAAGCAACTGTTCTGAGAAGCTCTAGTGTGGCTTTGGCCTGAACAGCAGGGAGGGGCGCGTTTTCAGCCAGTGGGATGACCGACGGTTCTTAAATTCTGCAGAACGATCAGCTGCCCCCGACCCAAGTAATGTTTATAGGGGGAAGCTGAAGAGCTCTTTTCTCTTTATCTCATGAGCATTTTGTGTCTTACTAATCACTTTTTTATACTGAAAGGAAAAGAGGATCTCCTCGCAGTTATTTGGATGACGGAACTTCTTTATGGCAGGATGTGGAGCCTCGTGCATGCCTTAAACAGCCGTCCCACTACACACACAGTCCTGCATTCGTATTTTGACGTTCTTGCTATGGTTGATAGAAATCCCTGTTTCAAGTACGTTTGTTCTTTCTTTTGAAAATGTTTGCTGAGTTAACAATGGTTACTTTAAACAATTTTCTCAAAAAAAATCACTGGAGTCCAGTTGGCCAAGGACCTAGGACGCTGAGTATTGGATTGGACATCCTCACAGGTATTAAAGAGACAGAACAACCGTTCAGGGTAGAAACATGAGTTGGGCGCTGAGGTCCACAATGATTTGAGGGCATGTTCAAGAGTCTGGCCATCAAAAATGGAAAAATAAGGTACCTGAGGGTATAACCTGAGGGCAGGACCCTCAAAGGAAGAAGATGTTTTGAACGTGAAGCCACGGTCAACACAGCAACAGTGTGCTCGTTTCTTAGGGATGCCGTAGCAAATCACTGCAAATTGAGTGGCTTCAAGCAACACAAAAACTTATTCATTTACAGTTCTGGAGCCCAGCAGCTCAAAACAAGACTCCGAGGCTACCCTGCTCACCCCTGCAGAGGCTCCAGGGCAGGTCCCCCTGGCTCGCCTCCAGTTTCTGGCGTCCACTTGTTTTGCAACCTCCTAACTCCAATCTCTACCTCCGTGGTCATATCGCCTTCTCCAGTTCTGTCTGGATGTGTCATCAAACATCCCTCTGCCTCTTTTTCGTAAGGATAAATGTGACTGCATTTGGGTTTACCTGGATTACTCAGAATTATCTCACTCAAGATCTAACTTAATCACATCTGCAAAGCCTTCTCTCCCTGTCTCTGTCTCTCTCTGTCTCATCTCTGTCTCCTTCGCCATATAAGGTAACATTCACAGGATCCAGAGGTTAGGGTGTGGCCATCTTCCGGGGTGCCTTTGTTCAGTCCTCTGCAGAGGCTACCGTGGATATGGCAGGAGCCTTCCTGGGGAAGAGCCGGGACTCACTCAGACCACGGGGCAGTGCCAGTTTTTGTAAACAGAGTTCATGGGCGCGTGGCCATGCAAATTGTTTACGTGTCACCTCTGGCGGCTTTCCCGCTACAAGAGCAGAATTGAGCAGTTGATACAGTAGCCATATGGTCCTCAAAGCTGAAACTGTTTACTGTCTGGCCCTTTTCAGAAAAAGTTTGCCGATCCCTGGGTTAGACCAAGAACGGGATGGAATTGTCCAAGGAAAGTGACGGGGTTTTCATCTACAATTGATCAGGTGTCGTGTGTGCGTAAGGTTAGTGGGAGGAAGAAACCTACAAAATGCCATTGGATCTTACAATTAGACCTTGATAGTTTGGAGGTCAAATATTTTATTAAAATGGTGAATGTGAAAAATAGATATTAGGAAAAAATGCCAAGAAAGTGGATGTTCATGAAGTATTCTGCTATTTGCTTAAGAAAATATATTAGTTATCCCATATATTTATATATATACAAATATATATTTAGTAATTGTTCATTTGTTGGTAAAATATACTTGCTTGAAACTATTTTTCAGTAAGACTGTGTATGCAATTAAAGGAAAAAATTAGAATCAGAGTATAACAGTGTAGTGGGATAAAAATAAAGGTAGGCTTGTGATTTTATCAAAGTCAAGAAAGTCTTGAAAATGTAAACAAAGAGGGGAAGGAGAGCCTGAAGGAACAAGAAGGGGTGAGGAAAGACAGTGAGGGGTGCCCCAGCCCCAAGAGAGCTGGGAGGTGGCAGCCAAGGCCTGGGGACCAGGTCCAGGGGACCAGCTTGGCAGAAGCCCCGCTGCTCCCCAGGGCACCAAGGAGGAGGGAACGGGCAGAGACACCCAGAATCCTGGAGGTACGGATTTGAGCAGAAAAGGGGTTTTGAAACTTTATAACAAACGGAATGTATCTAGTCCTAGATCTTAGAAACGTGGGGCTGCATATAGGATCCTGGTCGGATCCTGATTAAACTGAGAACCCAGAGGACTGGGTGAGACATTTTATCAGAAACTAAAGAGGAGGACGGTCAGCTGAGTGTAAGGAAGTCAAGCCTGGGCCTTGGCCATGGAAAATCTGTTCAACAGCTGTTGTAGGGGAAGCGTGTCGGGATTTCACGAGAGGCCACAGAAGGGTTTAAACTTCACTCGCAACTGCAGATTTGACCCAGTCAGTAGGGAGGTGGGGTGTGTGTGTCTGTGTCTCTGTGTCTGTCTGTGTGTGTTTGTAAGAGAGAGAAAGAGAGAGAATAGATGAAGACATACAGAGAGTCAGAGACAGATGGAGCCTGCGAGGGAGAGAGAGTCTCCAACCGTGCTCTATATCCTGGCCCAGTTGTTGCTGGAGAGGTGGAGGGAGGGCGTCCCCAGGGCACCGCCTACCACAGCAGGCACGTGGCCGAAACATAAGGGCAGGAAGGATTCTCAGAGCTAGGACAGCGTCAGTGACCGCTGCCATGTGGGTAAAGCAGAAGGGGGCAGGTGCCCGGGAAAAAGGAGGGTGTCAGAGAGGCCGTCTTTTTGTTCATTCTTGTATCTTCGGTGACTAGCTCAGATCCAGGCACATGGCAGGTGCTCAAACACTGGAGGAATGGGTTAGTGAAAAAGTCAATTTTTGAGAGCCTGTAGCGTTCGCAGCACAACCATCTGAGCAACCGACAGACAATGCGAACGCTGGACCAGAGGGGTGATGGAATTCGCCGGAATAGCCGTGGGTGAGGGAGGGGCAGAGCTGGGATTCCACCCAGGCCCACCTGACCCTCCGGCTTCCTCACACCTGGGCTTCCTCTGATAAACCCTCCGAGAAGGCTACACGCGCGGAGCTGGTAGTGTGAGGGGGGAGAGCTTCGGTGGTTTCGTGTTGGTTGAAGCTCTGAGTGTGCGACTTCTGTGAAAAGCAGTGCCGTTCACACAGATTCCTCACGCGTTCTGCCCACTCGTACAGTCTGCTTGTCCAGACTCCCTGGCAAGTGGAGGCCCCAGGTGCTGAGGCCCGGGCTGCCGGGGGTGACGGAGTGCGAACAAAGGGAGGACAGAAGGAGGCATCCAGAGTGGAGGAGCGGGGAGCCATGGAAACAGTCTAAACAGAGGCTCACAAAGAAGCATCCACAGGGCTGGGCAGAAAGGGAGGCTCTCGTGGACGCAGAGGGAGGGGACCTGTGGCCGGTGAAGCCAGCCAGCCCTGGGGCATCGGGGCAGATGAGAGGCGGAACGTCAGGGTGCCGAAGGCTCTGCCCCCTGACCCAGGCCCCTTCCTGGGTCCTCGTTCTCACCAGCGGATTGGAAGAGGGATCCAGAGGGTGGCGGAGGCGGTTTGGACAGAACTAAGTGGAGCTTCTCTCTGTGCAATCACGCGGTCTTCCTGTGACAGCTTCCTTCCACCTCATGGCTGCTTCCCCTGCCGCCAGCAGGCTCTGTCTCTGAACAGCGCTCTCACGCACCTGTCTTACCTCCCTGCTGCATCTGCCCTCACGGTGTGCCATGGTGGCTCTGACAAAAATGATCCGGGCTTCCCCGACACTTTCTCTTTGTCATAAAGAGCAACTGATTTGGTGACAGTGACAGTTTACCCTCTGCGGGCTCATTTAGGGAAAGCTCATAGCATTTCCAGAGGTTGGGTTTCCAGAAGTGTAATTTCCTGGCCCGTAGGGCCTTCCCTCGTCTGTCCGACCTGAGTTGCTTCAACATCTCCAATTATCCTGCTGGGCTGAGCCCCAGGGCCTTCTCCTGCCACACCCACAGGTCTTGCAACACATCTGCATCACACCAGCCTTCACGGCACTCACCTACGTCCACTGCAAACCTCGCCCACCTTCTGCTGGTCCCTGCTTTCAGGATTTCCCCACTTTTTGATCCAGGAGAACTTTGGAGACAACTCAGTAAAGCAGGAAGTTTTATATATGCTGTTCCAGTCCTCTGTGGCTACACTCCCAAGGAAAAGGTGGAGGAACAAACCAATTAGTGTCCACATCCCCATCACCCCCGCTCTGCGCACGCCGCTGAGGGTCACACACTTCAGAGTCCCAAGTGGAGGAGAGGGAGAAACAGTATCCAGATCACAAATCAGTCAGCCCAGAGGCTTTTCAAGTGAATCAAAAGGGCCTGAGCCATTTTCTTCTCTAGGTCTCCCTGCCCTCCCGCACTTTCAAGCAGCCCCCACTGTCTCCACAAACAAAAGTAATAAGGGCACACTCAGGTCCTTCGAACAAAGCAAACCGTGATCCGTCTGTGTCTGCAGCGTCAACAGATGAATGGTGCTCCCCAGACTCAAGAGGTACAAGGCCAGCTCTGCCTGGGGATCTTAGTACTACTATTGCTAAGGACTAGCCCAGTGCAGAAACGTGTTTTTCCTGTAGCACCTGGAGCACAAAGGTCCAGAGAGAACAGAAAAAACAGGTTGTCTTAGGTCTGTCTTTGAAAGTCATTTTCCTTCCTTAATAGGGACCTGTCAATCAAACGCCTAAACCAAAAAAAAAAAAAAAAATGGCCTTTCTCACTAAAGAGCAACTGAGGGAGATGCTGGCATCCCACTTGGGCAGAAGCCAGTGTTTTACGCGCTCCAGGAAAGCAGAAACGCCCTACTGGTGCTGCAGGACTTCTTCTGAGGAAATTGAGATTGTGTAAAGCAATCAGCAATACAAATCATGTCTAACTTAGGTGCCTCTTCCGCCCTGGGCCTGCCTGTCACTCAACCCTAGAATCTTACTGAACCCCGGTTCTGCTTAAGCTGTGCTCCTGCAAGTTCCTATTTCAGACGCAGCAGGAGAGGAGGCTTCATTCCAACCCTTCTGTGCATGAGGGAAACACTCTCCTGTTTCTTTCCTTCGTCCCCTGCTCCCAATCAGCCTTCCTTTCCCTTTCCATTTAAAAGGGAGTTATAGAGTTTTCATAAAACTCTAGATTTTAGAGAATCATGGAATATTAAAGTTGGAAGAGATTTCAGCCGTCATCAAGTCCAGTTCCCTCCTTTTATAGACAAGAAAATTGAGGCTCAGATACGTTGAAATGTATCCAAATTTCACACCTACTTAGTGGCAAAGCCAGAAATAAAACATAGGTCTTTCGCCCTCTAGCACAGTGCTTTGCCCATTACACTAAGGATCTGCAAAACGGCATGATTATCCCAATCACTGCTGGCACTGGCCCTTGCGACACACGCAGATCCCATGTCGTCTCCGGGGATTCCGAGTCGGCGGGAATAGGCTTCCCGTGATGCTTCGGAGCTGGCGTCGTTTGGGAAATGCTTCCTGAAAACAAGCCTCTTCACTCTCTTTCCTCAAAGGGGAACTTTCTCTTCCCGTCTGCAGTGGATGCCTTGCATGGGAGAGTCCAGAGCAGAGGGGAGGAGAGTTTGGCTTGTTCAGACTTCCGGTGGCTTCTCAGGGGAAAGCTGGAAACGAAGCAAAACTTCCAGCATGGCCACTATGGCCCCCACATATTTTCTTTTCCCTCTTTGTTCAAATTCTCAAAACCTTATTGTCCCCTCAGGTAGCAATCATTTGTTGCCTATTTGGGGGTTAGTTTTTCTATTCATTTACATTTCTTGGTCACATAAATAATTTGTAAGATTATGAAGAAGAAAAAGAATGTCTGATTCATGTCTACTCATCTCAGTATATAACATTGTGCCTTATTAATTTATTGACTTTTGGCCCATTTTGACTTCCAATCTGTCAGACAAAGAAGAGGACACTATTTCCCCGTTCTCCTGTCATAATGACCTAAAAGCAACCAGGAGAATCACAAAAATCAGGGCACATTCCACTTTTGAAGAAAATTGTAACACCTGGAAAATGAACAGTCTACGCGAAAAGGCTGCCAAATACAGTGAAGGTCAAATGGGGGCCTGAAAGATATACTGAGAGGAGGGGAAATCGAGCAGGACCCTGTGGGGCCCTCCTGGGCACAAACCATTCCTGCATCCCCCGCTTCTTGTTTGTAGGAACTGGACTTCATCCAGCCTCCCTGACCTCCCTGAGTTCCAAAAGGCAGATTCAGACAGTTGCTAAGCAGAGGACGGAGGGAACGCAGAGACGAGGGAGGGACAGGTGAGAAGCAACAGCGCAGCTACGGGGCAGGGCCCTGGTCCCCCTGAAGGAGCATACTGACTGTATCTCTGAGCCCTTCGGCGGGAAGTAAGGCCTCCACCCAGTGGGAGGAGGACGTCTTCAGGCTGAGTACAAGATTCCTGGAACACTGCCCTGTCACCACAACACCAACCGATTCGAGGAAAGTCACAGCCCCCCCAGCCCTCACTCCAAATTTTGCCTATAAAAACGTCTCCCCGAAGGCCATCGAGGAGTTCAGGTGTTTTGAGCATGAGCCACCCATTCTCCTTGCTCGGCCCTGCAGCAAACCTTCCTCTGCCCCAGACTCTGACACTTAGGTTTGTTTGGGCTCACTGAGCTTCGGCGACTCACACTTGCATTCGTTTACAGATGCCTGTAGCTGCAGACTCCAGACTCAGTCAGGAGAACACTGGTTTTTCAAAGTACTGTCACGTCCACACCCTGATTTACAGTAAGGGGAAGGCACTGGTGGTGGGAGATTCTCGGGATCTGTTTGGCTCTAGGGAGGAGCAAGGCAGGAAGCTGAGTGGGGAGTCACCTGCCCACCAGCTCTCCAGGAAGCAGGGTGCAGCTGAGATGGAGTGAGGACGGAGTCTCTGCACTGCAGGTAGCCCTTTGGCTCCTGCCTCTGTTGAATGAAGAGGTGGAAAGGCTAGGTCCCACATACAATCCTCTTTCACAAGGAGAATTCCTGCTAGCCTGCAACTCACCTCATCCAAAGATGAGGAGGGAGAAGAGGAAGGAGGAGGAAACGGGTAGAATTGTACACTGTGAGAAAAAAGACCAGAGCAAATAAACAAACACTTACCATAAAGACAATGACACAGCAGATAAAAGAGCCACACACAAGCTCAAAAACAAACAAAATCCTAGATAATGAAATTGCTTCTATACAACAAAAGTTCTATATAGCCATACAAAAACTCAAGAAAGGTATGTCAGGAAGACAGGAAAACTTGTTGCTTGAGTGAGCAGATCAGGAAATGAGTGGAAAATTACAAAATGTTATCTCAGAAATGAAGGCCATATTGGAGGTAGCGAAATAGAAAATAGATATTTTATTAAAATCTAACAAAGGTCATGGAAAGTATAACTTGAAAAATAAGAAAAATGAAATGGAAATGAACGAAGCATTGAAAAGGATTTGAGAGGAAATAGCAGGTAATCATGGATAAAGGAAGACAGAAAAAGGAAACCCAGCATATGAATAATCAGTGCCCCACCCCCAGAAAGGAGCTCTGTGAACTTCCCATGATTCAGAAAGACTTAATGAAACGGTATACTGTGTCTTTGAAGGTAGCGACAACAGAAACAAAAACACAAAGAACTGCTGATAGGACATTCCCTGGTAACGTGACGGATATAAAAAAAGCCAATAAAGGAAGGAGACTGAATGCCTATATAACCAATTTAAGAGCTCAGAATATGGGTGACACATTAGTATCGTAAAGTCGATGGAAAACAATATTTGTTTTTCAGTCTGCAATGTTACAAAGATAGTAAACTTAGGATGCTACAAAAGTTGCCACATCCTGAGAGTCTCAAGTATCATGACCAAGTTACTTCCTAACCCCGTGCTCCATAGAAGAGAAGCGTGCGGTCCACCCCAGCTGAAAACCAGAACCGGACGGCAGGCTGGGGCCAGCTGCCAGGCACTCACCATACCGTGTTCAAGTCTGGAACCCCAAGGTGCCTCTCGGCAAGTTTGTTGAAATAAAACAGTATTTTCCAATCATAATGCAATAAAAAGTACTTAAAAAATTAAAAATTATCTACCCACTTAAAATTTTAAAGCTTTATATCTCAAACAACTATTGAGAACAGAAGCTGTGGAAAAGTGTAGGATCCTGAAGATAGTGACAATGAAGATATATAGCTAAATTATTTTCACATTTTATATTTTTATAATATACATAGAAGTAAAATGGTAAATTGAAGTATTTACTGTTCTATATTATTTAATATACAAATGTAAAATATATAATGTAATAGAGCTGACATATTTTAATACCTAAAGGCAGAGAAAAGGTAGTGTATTAAGTATTTGTATGAACCACAAATAAAGAACAAAAATGAATGAGATAAGGATCTAACTCACAGAGCTAGAAAAGGAAGAAAAAGTCCAAAATGATTTATCAGCCTGGGAAAAGCTGAGACCTAAACTGGCAGAAACACAGCCAGCAATTAACTTTTCACCATATTTCCTTTTGTCCTATTTAGATGTTACTTCATGAGCATATGTTATCATTTTTAATGGAGTAAATATCCTTTTTAAAAAGCAAGTAATTTCTTCCAAATTTAAAAGGTTATGATTCTGTCTCTAACATTAAACCACATGTCAGGAAGCAAAGGAGGCCTGAGGAACGAGACTGTGGTTCTTAAGTCACTTCCTTGTCCCTCTGCCCTTCCAAACATTGCCAGTCCTTCAGAGGAGACCCTGCAGCACTCCTGGAGGCAGTCGCCCCCGCCCCGTCCCATCTGACGGCATGAAGCGTGGCGTGGAAGCCGCAGCCTGAGCTCCCTCTCCAAACCCCACCCTGGACGTGTCCCAGCTCCCAGGCTGTCTCTGACCCGGAGAAGAGGATTATGGGCAACATCTTAGTTTAATTAAAACTCACAGGGCAAAGGTTCAGGGAAAGACAGAAAATAGGAAACCCGGTTCTGGAAGAGCGAGAGGCAAGTCTGGAATGAAATCCGGCCATGGTCCTCGTGAGCTATGTGATGCCAGACACCACCGCCAGCCTCGATTCTCCTCGACTGAAACCTGGGAGGACAGTACGCACTTTCTATGCAGTGACTGACACACACACACACACACACACACACACACACACACACTCACCAGGGAGTCGTGAACGGAGGCCTCTGGCACGATGAGGACGTGGGCAGGGGCACCCTCCTCTCTCACCCGCTGAGTTCTCTCCCTTCACTTCTTAGCAAAAACTCCCCACCTTCTGACACTGTCAGGTCCCCAGAAGGGGTGAGACCCGCTTTCACCAGCTTCTGCTCCTTTTTTCAATAGTTTTCAAAATGATCTCTTTGCCTCAAGTCTCTGTTGTGATTAATCCAGACAAAATTTACTGAAAGTTCTCTTTCATAAAGTCAGGCCTTAGTTCTGAATGGAAACATTTCTGTATTTATCTGACATTTAAAATCTCAGGTGTTTTATAACTTGCCCCCAGATTGATAAATCCAGCTTGGTCCAATGTGAATCCTCATATTAAAGCTTTCCTTTTTTTTTTTTCCCCAGTTGGTCTCATCTTTCCAACAAAAATTGTGTTCCTGCCTGTGTTCACACTTTTTCACACCAAAACAGCCCACGGCTTCTTTCATTGTTCACACAAATGCTGCCCATTCTTCAAGGACAAGCTCAAGCTCTGCGTTCCCCATAGTCTGTCTGAGCACCCCAGGTGGCACTCATCTTGATCTTCTCCGAATTCTTGCGTCACACGCCTTTAACACGTGTGCTGTATTTTATCCCCTCCTAGGCATAGTTCATGTCTGAGTCCGTTCAGGCTGTGGTAACAAAATACTACAGACAGGGAGGCTTATAAACAACAGAAACCTACTTCTCACAGTTCTGGAGGCTGGAAGTCCAAGGTCAGGGTCAGCACGGACGGGTGAGGGCTCAAAGTTCCCACCTACTAATAACATCATCTTTGAGGGGAGGACTTCAGCGTATGAATTTCACGGTGACATACATCCCTGAGAAGTTCAGGGGTTCACCTTAGGGGTCACTGGATATGGGCACATGGGTGGGTGTTTGTGTGGGGGGTGTGCACAGACTGTAATAAATATTCCATTGACTAGGGTGTGGGGGGAAGCAGCAGCTGGAGCTGTGTTTATTGCTCTGACTCTAGCATGCTCCCTTTTAAATCTGAATCTTCACCATGTAAATCAGAGCCCCAGGAGTAATTAACACTCAGCAAGCTGGGTAATTGAGCCTCAGTAAGTGGCTAACACAAGTTTAGAAGCTTTAGTTGAAATGAATATTGTGTGTAAGTGGATAACTTCATGCAGATTTAGCTTCCTATTATTTCTGATTTGCTTTGACAGACCTGGGGGAGGACTGGAGGCCCCATGCTCAGTCTCAACTTATATAAATCATTTTTAATTCAAATTTTATTGTAGACCCACTGAATGAACTTGGTGGTATAGTGTAAAGAACATGGCTGACTCTATGACATGGAGCAAGAATTTAATTTCTCTGGCTTTTTCAGTCAATAAAATGGACATAATAATCCCAGTCCTATCCAACTGCCAAGACATGAAAATAAGATAAACGAAGAAACTTTGGTCAAAATTCTCCAAATTTAAAATAATATTTAAAGCTTTGATAAAAGTTATTTGTGGACATATGCTTATCGGCAGTTAAAGATCCAATAATGATTCGAATGCAGGCAGATTAGGTTGACTTTAAAATTTTTTTAAGTTTTTTATACAATTTCTAAAGGTTACTTCCTATTAACATTATTACAAAATATTGGCTGTATTTCCGTGTTGTACAGCACATCTTACAACATTTCTGTTAAGTGTTTCTGCTGTGAATTTTTGTTGCCATAACAAAGGATGCTACGTGGGGAAGCACTGAGCCCTGCCGCCCTGCCAGCAGCTGGGAAGCCAGGGCCTCGATCTGAGAGGGGGAGATCTGAGAACGCACCTCCTCACCCACCACACCAAGACTGCCCGCCTTCTCCAGCAGGGCCCGCGCCTCCTCATGTGGGAGCTGTGCTGTTAATCCCTGTTAGCATCACTCCTGCAACGTGCCTTTATGGAGCTGCTGCTGTTGCCGGGGGCCATGTAGGCTCCGGGCATCCCAGCGATGAAGGAGAATGACCGACAAACACAACATGTTGAAAAGGCTCTAAGTGCTCTCCCCGAGCCACAGACAGAAAAGCATCGTTCAATCAAAGGAAGGAATGCAACCTGACAGTGAGTGGAAAGAGGGACCTTTGAGTCCAAAAAAAAGAGCTGGCTGGGCCACAAGTGAAAAGTCTGGGAAGACAAGACAGTGGGTGCCAGCAGTGGGAAGGACGTGGGCGTTGGAGCTCCAGAGAGAAATGCCCTCGGGCTCCCGTGCCCAGGCTTCCCCGAGGTGGTCCTGGCCACCCACAGGCACGTTCATGAAATGACCATCCTGGACCTATCTCGGTTGTCCTGTCTGAGGGCATCTGTGTCCCTCACAAACTTGTCCCTTGAGCTTCACCCGCACAACGCTGATAATCACCACTCTAATATTCTGTTAGACTAAGACAACTGGGCAGACAATTCATTTTTTAAAATAAAATAATTTCAAACTCTTCCAATTGATAATGTAACTGCTCTATAAAGAGGTGAGCAGTTTATCACAAAAATGAGTCTAATTGTTAGTCTTCTTTTTCATAGATATGCTATGTATACACAGGTGTGCACGGATACACTGCACACAGACACTTAGGTATGATATGCACATGAAATCTTTCAACATTCGCTTAATTCTGATTCTGCGCAGGTGTCCTGATTCGTTTTAACGACAGCAGGTAAGATATGATGAAACTATTCTTTCTTTTTTACCAGCAGTCATAGTTCAATCTTGTCCTAAGAAAGTCTCAGCTGTGTGAACACAAGCATCCCAGGCCCAGGGCTGTCCGGGCGACAGGAGCTGGAAGTAAGGATGGTCAGTTAGCACTGAAGACCTAAAAGGATCAGCAGCAATAAAAGTCGCCCCAGAGGGACCACCGTCCTGAAAGCCGCCACCACCCCAAGTCCATCTCGCTGCTGCTACGGGAGGTGACAGCAGCACCTGTTTCTTGAAGTCCCTGAAGCCGGCACGCGCCCAGCTTCTACTCCGAGTATCGCAGGCCCCTCGGAGGGGGAGAGAAAGGGCTTTGAGCAGAGCCAGACGGAGGCCCAGGCGGGGTAAAAGGGAGGATGCAAACAGCTGCTCCTTGAAGACACTCCCCAGGCCCGTCCGTGCTCCGCACACTTGCCCACAAGCTGCCAAGCAGGGCCTATTGTGTGATTTCCGTGCGGTGGGAACCTGGCCTTAGAAACAAATGGGCTAGTTTAACTATTAAGTGTCAATCATAGCTGCTGGGTGAGTGTTAAAATTTCCATTAGTTTGTGTAGTTTTCTTGTTTTTGTTTTTCACTCTGCGGTCCCTCTCGTTTACTTTGGTTAATTTACTGCATTCAGGTGAACAAAATTCAACATGCCTTTTACCACTGGGCTTGTTTTTCGTCTGCTTCTCTTTTGGAGTGGCCCTGGCGACAGTCTCAGATCTTGGGTGTGGAGTCCCAGTTTCCTGGCACTCTGCACACGCACAAATTGATACCTGCGAGAACTCATTTTGTGTGGTCACAGACTTCACGTGAGGAATAGTCATCAGAGCCTCGTCCAGCTGACACTTGGCTTGCTTGGTTCATGGGCTCCGTAACCAACCAGCTCACTAATGAGCTTAGCTTTGATGAAAAAAGAATTGTGGAGAAGCAACCAAGAGTAATAACGGAGCGCTCATTTTCTCTTTCTCAAAAACAAAAAGTGATGTAAAGAATCAAAAACACACACAAGGAGAATGATTCCTTCAGGACTGCTTCCACGTTTGTCTCTCAGCTGATGCGAAGACCAGTAGGAGGAACTTCTGTGGATGAGGCTCCGAAGAATTCCAGGATTTTCAGCTCAGCGTGGACCCCATTTCCCATTTCATTGGTTACATGCATGACGTGTGAGAAACCTTCCTTTTCTGGAAAGTACTAAGACAAAAGTTCATCAAGCGGTGGCTCTCCCTGAGCAGCAGAGGACAAGCCCACCCCCAGGGGACACCTGCAGGGAGCAGGGCAACCCCGACACCTTTGCAGGAAGACCGCTCCTTTCCTACCCAACCGGACGTCTCCATTCCTGGTATAAAATGTCCACCATTTGTTTACAAAATATTATCTATATAAGGACAAAAAAGAGGAAACTAACAGGAAAGTGAGCACTCTTAGCCCTGTCAGAGAAGCGCAAACTGGCTGTTACAAACTGAAAGGAAGCGACATTCAGGGTGTCCGAGGAAAGCTGCACAAGGACGATCTATTTTAGTATTTAAGAACCGAAGCTGAGTACCTATCATGGGTGAAAATAATACCCAGGGTCTGAAAAAAATCCACAGGATCCAAACGCAAACCTCCAAGGCAAATGTTTAGAATTATTTTTTTCCTTATTGTAAAGGCCGAAGCAAATGGGCAGCTAGAGGTTAGCTAACAGAAGAGTAGAGCGAGAGGGTTTCAGCAGGAAAATCTACACAGAGGAGCTGCAGGTGGAAAGACAGGAGGAGAGCACGAAGGTGTCTCCTCCAAGGAAGGTGATAAACGCATCGCCCCGGAGATTAGCATTCGGGCAACTTCCCACTCAAATTCCTGCTACTGAAAACTTGCAACCAAACAAAATGTCAGCAACAGGGGACTGATTAAATAAATAAATAATAGTGCAAATTGTGAAAGAATAATGAAATCACGAAGCATTCTTGTTATCATATGTAAAAACAAATTACAAAACAGATCCCAATAAAAAAAATATTGGCATTGAGAGATCAGTATAGAGAGACCCAAAGATAACAGAGGAGCGCAGAACAGGAGCCGAACGGAAGCAAAGCAAAACGCTGGCAGCGGATATCGGTGGATGAGAAGGTGGATGACCGTTAGGTTTCTTCTTTGCATTTTTCTGTTTTTTTTTTCTCAAATTTTCTAAATTGAATATATACCAAATATTATTTTTAAAATTTCTAGTATTTTTGTCCTCCCCAAAACACGAAGATGCTGCTGCTATTCCTTTTAGAGAGGATTTCTCTTAAGAAAGCCAAACTTTCCACCTTCTAGTTTTCCAACGGACATAACTACTGTGACGTATTAACAAGCAGCCACTTTACTGATAGTAAAGAAATTGTCTACTTGAATTCTTTTCCACGTTAAGGATTATTTTAATATTTTTGTGACTTGATCTGAATAAAATGTATTAAGTGGGTATTGGTTTCCTGGCAGTTCAACAGAGAATTAGAATGAATCAAATGTTTTAAAACTTTCTTCTTGTACAATGTTAATGCAGTTTCATTTTTTATGTTGAAATGAAGACCCCAACAGGCACGTGTACACACACTTCCAAAATTCTAGTCATTTCTAAAAATATATTCAAAGGTATGAGTTTTCACAGACATAGAAAACAAATTTATGGTTTTCTGGGGGGAAAGCGGTGGGGCGGGACGGATTGGGAGTTCGGGATTTGCAGATACTAGCTACTATCTACAAAGTAGATAAACAACAAGGTCCTACTGTGTCAACACCTTGTAACGGACTGTAATGAAAGAGAATATGAAAAGGAACATATGTGTATAAATGAATCACTACACTGTACACCAGAAATTAACACAGCACTGCAAATCGACTATACTTCAATTTAAAAAAGAGGTGTAAGTTTTAAAACCACCCTAAAAGCAACATGCAGGGAAGTAAATATGACTTTCCTACTGTATTAACAATTATTCATTCTGAAATGCCAAAGCCTTTTTTCAAGTCTAATGTGATCTTATGTGGCACCTTGTTACCTTAACTTGACAAATATTATGTGTAAAAATATAAACCCAATGGCATGGGCCTGAGGTTCAGAACCTTAAGTCGCCCAGGAGCAAGATTTTCAAAACCTGCTCGACTGAAAACGACTGTAGCATGAGCCACAATGTCAAGATGGCTGAGCCACGGCAAACGGCCTCTTGCCTACACCCAAAGGCAGTTTTACTTTCTTCAAATATTTCCTTGCTGCCATTTGCCAGGATACTGTTCTGGGGGAAACATGACCTTCGTGGAAAGGCAGCTGCAGAGAGTAAGATGCAGTCTTTTACTTGGCCTATCTGTTAATATCCTCATATTCTGTGTTCTTTAATCATTTTAATTATATATGCAACTTTCCGACGAGAAACTTCTACTCCAACCCAGAAACGCTTTTATGGCCAATAGTCTAATTACTTTGCTGGTTTCTACTTAGTGCTTCTTCCCGCTCTGACTCCACCTTGATTTCCTCCTATTTTTCATTCTGACACACACACAAATGATTGTTAATATCCTTTCTAGAAATTGACTCCTGGTTACAGTTCTCTTCAGTTAATAGCTTGGAGTAGGCAGGCATGAGCCCATAAAAATACAATCTTTAATCTTAAGGACTTCCTGTCCAACTGGGCGTCAGGGCAGACCAAACGGCACCGAGCAAACAGCCTGACCCGCGCTGGCTCCCAGGGCGGATAAACAACCCTGATTAAGAGTCACACTCTGGTAGCGATAGCCTCCGTGTTTCTGCATCTGAAACAGTCATCTTTGCCTATGCTGAAATTTCAGTTTGTTTCCCCTCGAATAAAATAAAGCTTATTCAGAGAGTGAGTGCAGGGAGAGTGTTGGATTTCCTTTCCTGGGTTAGAGAAACATAATAACTCTGTCATGGGGCATCACACTGGTACCTAGAAACCACCAGAAAGGGGAAGGGGCCTGCTTGCTCAGCCCCAGCTGTTAGTTTTTCTGGTAGCTCCAGTGTCCTGCAACATTGGTCTCGGTGCACCCTCCCATTGGCTTTTTAAAGCTCTCACAACGTCCCTCTGGGTCACAACAGAACTATCTCAACCTTGGCTGCTGCACTGAGCCCGGTCCCTTGGCGTATATTTTGAAACCGTGCCAACGTAGGACCACCCACCCCTTGCAGGCTCATCCCGGATTCCCTCCTTTGCCTGTGAGAAACAGACACTCCCCTGAAAACAGTGGGCTGTAAACGGAGACAAGTTAAGAATCAGCACCAGTTTCTCATAAATCCAAATTCCAGTTTCCCACCAGTCTGAGTTCTACATAAAAAGGCCTAACACGCACTACCCTGTGGAAAATGCTTGCTCATCTTCGCAGACCCACGTCCACTTACTCAGCTGCTCTCTCTCCTTGGTGGAGAGAAATAGTAAAACTCAGCACGAGAATTGCAGGAGGAGGTTATCAGAAACGGGCAGATGTATTACCATTTCTGTTTTTAAATCCTGGCTGGGGGTGGGACGAGAGACAGACTTATCTGAAGCAAATGCGTATGAATATTTTCCCCATGGTAACTTGCAGTTGCCTGGATGGAGTCCACATTTTTTATCATTCTGTAGAAAATATAGGGGAAGCAACTAAAAGAAAGGATGATAATGTGACATAATCTTTCATGAGGGCTAACCTGATGATAATTTCCTAATTTTGATACAACATGGAAATATAAAATAAGACTTTGTAGACACTAATAAAAATAGCATAGAAACATTGGAATGAATATAGTACCAACATTTAACTGAAAATAGACCTATTAAGAGTTTTCTGTCATTCAAAGGTCAGATTCACTGTGAATCTTTCATTTTACTTCTTAGACTCAAAAAGTAAAATTTTATTTGAGTAAAATATTCAAAATCACTTTATTGAGACCTCTTACGTATCATAAATAGTATACGTTGCTCCTGTTTGTTTAAAATCCCTTTCTTACTTTTGAGACAAAAAAATTAAAATATGTGATGCTGAAATCTAAGAAATATAAGGACTGTCCTGTTTTAAAAATGCTATTCCTTTAATATAATGTCATCCCAACTTTTCAAATCATATGGCATGATTGATTCTTCCTAAAAGTTCACAAGGAGATGTCATCGTTTCGATCTATGGGCACAAGTATGCTGTCCTCTGCAGCATCTCTGCTCAGAGCGCTCAGGGATAGTGCTTATGGTGTCACATGGCCTCAAATAATTCACACAGATTCTAGACTCGATCAGAAAAATTTGATAATGACTTTAATGACAAAACAAACCTGCAGTTGAAAAATAAAAGATATAAACTGGCTTATCTGCTAATGTTTATCTTTAAGACAAATAAAATCTTGCTAATGTGAGTAAGGCCTGGAACAACAACAACAACAATCTCCCTCAAATGTAAATTGGCACAGCCACTACGGAAAACAGCGTGGAGGTTCCTAAAAAACCAAAAAACAGTTACCATATGGGCCAGCAAACCCCACTCCTGGGCATATAACTCTAATTTGAAAAGATACATGCACTCTAACGTTCATTGCAGCACTACTTACAATAGCCAAGAAAGACATGGAAGCAACCTAAGTGTCCATCAACAGATGAATGAATAAAAAAGATGTGGTACATAGTAACAGTGGAATACTACGCAGCCATAAAAAGGAATGCCGTATTGCCATTTGCAGCAACATGGATGGACCTAGAGACTATCATACTGAGTGAAGTAAGTCAGAGAAAGACAAATATATGTTATCACTTATATGTTGAATCTGAAAAAAAGGTGGTACAAATGAACTTATTTATAGAACAGAAACAGACTCACAGACATAAAAATCAAACTATGATTACCAAAGTGGAAAGGGAGGGGAGAGGGCTAAATCAGGAGTATGGGATTAACAGATACACACACTGCTATATATAAACTAGATAAACAACAAGGATTTACTGTATAGCACAGGGAACTATATTCAATATCTTATAATAGCATACAACGGAAAAGAATATGAGAAAGTATGTGTGTGTGTATATATATATATGTGTGTATATATATATATATATACATACACACACCTCTAAATCACTTTGCTGTACACCTGAAACTAACACAATATTGTAAATCAACTATACTTCAGTTTTAAAAATTCTCTTTGAAAATTTGTTTTTGTTCTCTGTATTAATAATACAAGAAGTTTAAAACTTTAAAAATTAAAAAAAATAGAGTAGAGAGAACTCAGGACAGAAACTAGGAGCCCTGGGTCCCCATCCTGACTAAGGCCAGCATGACCCCAGCGAACCACTTCCCTTCTTTGGGCCTCAGTGTCCCCTCTGGGAACCTCTTCTAAGGAATACAAGGCCGGTGCCAGAGCCCAGCGGCAACACTCGTGCCTCTCACCCGGCACATCCTAACCGCTGTTCACACACTCACTCAGTCAGTCTCCCCAGACCCCCTGGGGCAGGTGCTGATGGGTGAGAAAACTGAGGCCCAGGAAGGCACGGCGTCCATGCAGGACCCCAGCTGCTGACCACCGCACCGCACCACACCGCACCGCACAGCGCTCCATTCTGGGGCTCCAGTGCTAAGCTGAAGGAGAGTGAAGAAAAAAGGCATCCCTGGCAAGAAACAGAGTGAGGCTGCTTTACACACCAGGGCCACTCACCAGTCTCACCCAACAGCATCGACACGCAGTTTGGGCTCATCCTCACGTCTGGAGGCTTCCGGGTGCAGGCAGGGACTCTGTGGGGCAATGGAAGGTTGGGGTGACCAGGTCCCACTGTCTTATCCCCTCAGGTTTCAGAAAACTGATTGAAAAATAAACACGTGTAGAAGGGCCCAGAGGTGATGTTGCTTACGAGAGCAGATTCACGCTTGAAGACTGACAGGGGAATCGTCCCACAGACCCGAGAGCCACTGGAGGCATCCATGAAGGAGCCCTTCAAATTGTCTCTGTTTCTGCTGTGGTTTCCACAATCTTCTAAAGGATCTAAACAAAGTGAATTTAAAAAGCTAGTAACTTAATGCATCTCTTCTTTTGTCAGAATGAGTGAGCAAAGGTCACTACCGCAGGTGTGAGCACGGCAGGGTAGCTTTCTCCACTGCAAACTCCCGAGGAGGATCTCTAAACACTTGCAGTTCCCCGGGCTGACTCCAGCCTGTTTCTTACAGGTACAAAGTTATCCTCTTTAAGAAAGGCCTACTTGTGGTCTACTTTTGTGTGTGTGTGTGTATGTGTGTGTGGACTGGACAATCGGTGTCTGGAACGCAAGCCCCCTGTTTTCACCAAGACATGTCTCTTGTCAAAGATTTGGAAATAGTGGTGCCGACACTCTTTTTTTTCCCCAAATATCTTTTTATACAAAACCTTTGAGCCTAAGCTTGGATGGATGATTTCATGTGTTTGAGCTCCTTATAGATGATGTGTGAATTGCTTGAAGATTGAAGAACTGATGTATTGACATAATTGCGTTATATGTTTAGCCGTCTTTTTTTCTAAAATAGGCACAGGGCTCCTGAGATCTAGAGAGAGAACCTGCCCTTCCTCCTGTATCACACTGCGACGCTCTGAACTAGCAAAATGACCTATGTGGAGCGACAAAGGGCCTGGTGGCTTTTTCAAAACAGAGTGGACTCCAGACGCTGCTCCTGCCCAGTGAATCTGACCTTGCATCATCTTGTCATGATGATAAATTGCTTGTACAATTCATAGTTGGAGCAGATGGAAGAGGGCAGGTCATTAAAATCTAAATCTGTTCCCCAAACAAAAGGATAATTGTTTACTTCTCAATGAAACATAGATTTCTCATATAGGAAATTCGGAATATTCTAGTTTAAGTAGCTGAAGCAATTATGCAGTTAGGGACACCTAGACTATCGTAAAATTAAGGTTGGCTCCAAATGAAGTTAAATAGAAAGCACTCATTCACTTATTCACCAGACTCACTGAGTGCCTGCTAGTTTCCAGGAATAGAAAGATTTACCAGAAAATATGCTGTAAAAATAAATGATATTTTTCTTTCCATTAAATATTTAAATTATGGGCAAATAAAACTTACGGTGTGTTACTACAGCCCAGACATATAGAGAGACTGTTTTAAGATGTGCTATGTGATGGCAAGAAGGAGATGGGACACATTTTGGCTTTTAAAACACTTGTAAATCCATTAATCTTCAAGGGTATACAAAAGAAAAAACCCAGATTTTAAAAGGTAAGCCCACAGATGGAGAAAAATAATGTAAAAGCTAAAATGAACTCCATTTATTGGCCTTAGAGCTTTATTCCAGCCACAGTAAAACAAACTCAAGAGACTTCAGAACCAAATTTAGTGACTTATTCATTCACTCTTAATTCAGCAACTATTTATTGAGCTCTGGCATGTGACACCGTGGTGTGAAAACTCCTTGGAAAACTGTCAGCAATATATTATTGACCCCAAAAGTCATCCTGGTTCCAGAGTCCCTCCCAGGGCATTAGGTGTACCTTTGGTGGAGCTGAATGGCATTATTCAGCTCCATTAACCAGATGGCCTCCAAAATAATCACTCACTAAAAACTCCAAATTCTACGTATTACCCTACAATGTGCTGGACACTTTTCATCGCTCCTCACTTAACTCTGCAACAGCTCCCAGAGGTCACAGGTGTCACCACCCTTCTTCACAATCAGCAAACCTCTGTCTTAGGCAGCAGATTCTGCCCAAAGTCTCACAGGTAGAGGGGCAGAGTCATGACTGGAATTCAGGTTTGACTTGCCCCCACGTCCTTTCATTTCACTTCAATACATTATGCCCCAGGAAAGGGACAGTTCTCCATCTCGGCAAGATCTCTGAGTTCTTACGGAAGAAAGTGCACTGTTTCATTTGAACGTTGGTATCGATTTTTTTTTAATGAGTTACAGCTCAAGTAGTTTGTTTTCAGAAAGTGTAATTGTGAATTCCTACAGGCCAGCATTTGTGAAAACTTAACCAGAGATACCTGGTGTTTGAAGGACAAACTAAGGGGCGTTTGATTTACCCATTCCTCTAGATTTTCTAAGCCATATTCCTGAATAATATCATCAAAACCTCAAACAACTAGATTATGTTATCTTCACTCTCTTAGAGGAAATTCATTACACAGGTTGAAATTCAATGTAATGTCCTCAGATTTAAAGGGATGGTATAAAAGACTCATTAGAAGAATTCACTCATGCAACAAACCTTTACTGAATGCTTCCTTCTGCCAGCCCCGTGTCTGAATAACAACGTTGAACAAAACTAAATTTGGCCTCCAGGCTCATCAAACTTACATTCACTTAGTCCAAGATACAGTAATTATTACATACAAACTACAACCCTGCTAAGTACTTTGAAAGAGAGAAATATGATGCTCTAAGGGTGGATCATAATGGAGTTTGACTTAGGCAGGAAATTCTTCTGCAAAATGATCAGAATGATCCTGCAGAATGAAAACTATCTATTTTTCTTAGAATCCATATGAGAAGCATTCTTTGTAAAATTAAGTCAATTAAAAATATATTACACTACTTGATTGTGTGGTTTTAATAGCCTTTTATCTGACAAAGACCAAATCTAATCTAATCTAATCTGAAACAGTCTAGTCCTTTTTTTATAAACTCACTTTCTAGAAACTCAAAGCTAAATTTGTTGTTGGACGTAATTCATTTCCTTGTTAATTTAATTTTGTTTTCTTTGTGTTTTAATTGCTCTGTTGTAGATATGCTTTAACATTTAATATGCCTGAATTTTTTTGGTAAATTGATAAAAAATAAGATTAACAAATAACATATTTTTAATTGTCTCCTGACTTGTCACTGGATTTAAAAAAAATTTTTTTTCACAGAAAACCTTGTTGAACCCCAGCTAGGAGTTGAAAATCCACTTGGATGGTTGAGAAGATTTCAAAGGAGCATTAATGGATGAGTCGGTAACAAACCCAGGGCAGTAAGTATTTGGAACTATCGAGATCAATGGTCTTCAATATCCTTCAGGAGAAAATGTAAAAATTTACAACAATCTACCTTTCACTCTTCAACTCTTATTCTTTCTACTGCAAGGGATAGAATGTGGAGTAAAAGTGCCTGTCCCTTTCATCAACATTCAAAGTCACACCAGGATAGTGCAATCTGATCGTAGCAAGCTTCTTAGTTACCCTTGCTCAGCCAGACTTAGGCAGCGAGAGGTGAGGAAAAGCAAACCCACAGAATCTACGAGGGCCAGTGGAGACGCTGCCCCCAGGCGGTGCTGCACCAGCCCCAGCCTCCCACGTGGAGAGGCCTGACAGAGAGCCAGGGCCAGAGGCACGCATGCCACCCTGCGTTGCTTGCACTTAGAGGAGTGTTCTCTTCGGAGATTCCTGACACCTGAGAATTACACGTGTTGTTTGAGAGTCACATTAGTCACACCTGCGGGAGACATGAGATTTAGTGCCAGTCTGTTTCACTACCTATTTTTACCAATAAAATTTGTATTTAACACAGTAACAGCCCTTTTGATATTTTTCCCCACTGGTTTAAGTTTTGCTTTTTAGACCTTGGCCTTAAAAGCTCTGACGTCCTTATAGAGTGACCTTCTGCTGACTTTGTGAGATATGTTGATTACAGGAAAAAATCCTTTTCCTTATAGGACGAGAAGACTTAAAAACATTTGCTGAACTCGGTAAATACTCGTTCTCCAAACCTCAATATCCAAATCTGCAAAACTACAAGTGAATTTTTTAAATCTTCCTTGAAATTAAAGGTATGCTTATAAAAATTCAAGGTCCTTAGGACAAGATCAGAAAAGCTTGGAGAGCTGCAACGTGTCTAATGCCTTGCATTCTCCTTCTACCTTCAAGTTACGCTCCTGTCACTGAGTTGAAGCATTGAGAATGTGTTCCCATTAATCCAGGGACCATGAAAGATGTTCTGTCAATGAATGATTCTGACCCAGGTATGATTTGAATGTTTACGCAGAACTGTAATGGAAACATTTTAATTAAGCAAATTGCTTCTATTCCAACTAATCTTTAATGTGTCACAAAGCAGATGGCTATCCCTCTAATTCCATTTCTGTAATGGATTTATGTGGGGGCTATTTTGAAAAAGTTAATTGGTCACAATAATATATATACCTAGTCACAGTGATGACTTACTCAAATAGTCTTTTTCTGTGCTATTATTTCATATCCTTCATACTTTTATCTTGGTCGTGAAAGTTTACAAACTGCACAATGAAATACTGTCTGTCCGTTTGTTTATTAAACATTAGACACCAAATCATATTCAGATTGGGTGTAATTAGGAAGCATCAATGCCTTCATTGGTCTAACCTTAGTTCAACTTTTTTAAACAAACCAACCTACACTAATTTTGATCCGGGAGATGAGTTTCAGCAGTACTTTCCAGTATTAGTGGCCACACGGCTGATAGGTAGGTGACAACACCCATGGTGAAGTCATGAGATGAATGAGACAGAGTCCCTTAAGCATTACCCAAATGCACCTCTTTTCTTTCAGGTCACGTGCCTTTTTCCCCCTCAAATGTCACTTTTGCTTCCAAGTATAGCTACACTTTATAATGAGTTATATATTTTAAAGGATACAGAAGAAATGGCCACTGTGGCTTTCAGGGGTCAAGACAGCCCTTCCACCCAGCACACGGGGACACCAGGGACTAACCACCTCCAACTTCTGTGTCTACATCCACAGTGAATTGAAATCAAGTAAAGGGAGGTTTCCAAGGTCTGCTGATCAAAGCCCAGCTCCCGTGCTCGAGATAACTTGAGTAAAACTGCCCCCAGATAAACATCTCTTCAGTTTTTAACTTCTCTGTAATGAAGGTGGTACTGCCTGAAAAAATCTACTCCAGACTTTGCGTCTGGAGGATTTGTGTCTCTCATGTTTCAAGGAAGTCGCACAAAGTTGATGAGCTATGCATCTTCTTAACTACTCAACCTTCATGAATGTGCATGCCTTTCAGTGTCATGATGCTGTTGGGAGGGACGTTGGAGAAATGAAATAGGGGCTCTAGGCAAAGCTTGTGCCAGACAACCAGGGGAGCTGCTCGAGCAGGGATCAAATAAGACAAAAGGGACCCGAGGGCAGTAAGACAGAAATAACAGTGCTAGGAAGAGACGGTTAAACGGTATGTGTGAGACTAACACAACTCAGCTCCCCTCTGGTAACTCAGTTTCCTTATGTTAACCTCCGTTTGAAGCGTCTCACCAAGCCAATCCAAGAACGCCATCCACCCCAGATGAATGCATCTGGTAAAGAATAACACCAAGAAGTCAATAAGGAAAAGTAAACTCAGACAGCTGTGGTGACAAAAAAAAAAAGTAGAGGTGATATGTGCATAACAGATTGTTTAGAAAGAAGCATGGTGACAACACAGTGAGGAGCAGACGACAGGATATGTTATCCTCCATCACACAGCACGGCAGGCCAGGGAGAGCTCCTCTTTTCAGGTTAGGAACTGAATATCAAAGAAACGTCAATGGAAGCTCACTGGCGGTCTGTTCTAGAATACTTGCCCCACTATGTAACTTCTAATGCCTACTTCTCAGACTTTGTCACTGAGAAAATTTCTAACCTCTTTTGCTTAAATGCATACTTTTGGTGTCAAATCTTTTCCCTTATGAAGGATAATTATTTTTAAACACTAAACCTTTCCTAAATGAGATTTCCTAGGGAAGACACTGGTGACTCTGGTCTGGCAAATCTTCCTTTTATAATTCGCTGTTTCCAAACAAAGTATGGCTTGGATCAAAAAGCACCATCACCGGAATTGGAAACTGCTGTATTTTGTGAAAATCCGAAGTGCAAATGAAGATGTGTAAGTGAGAAAAAAAGTGATTTTACCCAGAGGATGTTTTCCAGTTTATTTCCAGAGGCTGATAAACCCTTGTCTTGATTTCAGCTGGAGAGACCTGAGAAAACTTTGAGCTTAGATGAAGCACAGGGAGTCCTGTTCAACAGTAACATTAAAATAAAATAATTTGTATCTTGGTAGTGCCTCGTGTTTGCTGGTTGCTATATAAAGTTAACCAAAAAGACATCAGCCTATAAGGACCACGTGATGTAAACAAATGGACAGCGAGAAAGCTCGGTTTTTACTGTAACACTGAGAGAGTGAAAACTGATGCAAATATCGGAGGCTCCTTTTTCTTTCTTATTAAATTAATAAGCATTTGTTAAGCACAGCACTGAAGAAAGCTATGAGTGCATTTCATCCGTGCGTCACAGTGCGACTGGCCAACCAGGAGTCTGGGAAGCAGGGGATGCACACATGTGAGGGGCAGATGTGAAGTTATGTACAACTGTTTTCACAAGAAAATTAAAAAAGAGGAACTGAAGATAAGAAGACAGCCAACAGGAGATAAGACAAAAAGAAAACGCCTTCTGATATGAAGGCCCCATTTGAAGAGAGTAAACTGAAAAAACCGAGGTAATTCCACAGATTCTCCAAACATAAAAACTATGTTTTGGTGGCAAACATTCCAGTCGTGGGCCTTTGTGGGTAGTCTATGCGCCTCTTATTTTTAAATTTCTGCTGAAAATCCACCAACCATCCTATTTCTTTCTCCACTTTTATAGTGCTCCTTGAAAAATGGCATTTAAAAGAAGGAACTTCTTTTTTAAAAAGGCACGTGTGATTTGTTTGGTGAAGACCTATTACTGTCTTATAAAGGTGAAGGTTTTATGCTGGTGGAAGAACCCAAAGACCAAATCTGAAAAGAAGCTGGGAATCCCTGGGGCTTTGGAATGTTGAAAGGAACACTGTAGAAATAAACCTGTGGCTTTATTTAAATAAAAAGGACTGGCAGGCAGAGCCTTGACCTTTGAAAAGTCCTACAGCAAGAGAATGGAACCTAATCCAAATGGATGGCTCAGTTAAATTAAGGCAAGGCTGGCAGAAAATGGCTCTAATTATTCTTCAGAGGGACTGTTCTGCAGGCACTCTGCCATGTCTACATTCAAAGAGAAAACGCAAACACAAAAATAGGATGCAAATGGCTCCCCAGTGCACTAGTGTGTCTTCAAGAAATGTTATGGGATTTTATTCTTGTTTTTAAATTTGCTACTTGTCCTCAAAAGCCATCATGTTGTTCACAACTCTCTTAAGGCTGAGCAGTTGAACCTTCTTCAGCTTCATGCTGGGCTGTCTACATTTGTCTGAGTACTTTTTTTTTTTTTTTTTTTAGTTTTGGGACTTTCCCATCAACGTAAACTGTGAAGTTCAATGTCAAATGGAATAGCACAACTCTCAGCTGGCTCTGTGAAAATGCAAGTACAAACGTGAACTCAAGATGTGGTTTCTAATGGGTGGAAAAGAAAAGACGTGAAGTCAAGAGTATCTATTTAGGAAATGTGTCACTTTTTACTCTTCATACTTTTAAAAATAAAATAAAATAAGATGACAGAAATTCTGGGTATTTGTAGAGTGTGATTATTGCCAGCTGTCTTTGTTTTTGATAACGTGTCAGGGTTTGGTTCCTGTTTACCCAACACAAGGAAAACAAGGTTATTGTGAAGGCTCCCCATGGCTGTTGACATAATACACCTCACAATTCTGGAAATGAGCGCTGCTTCCTGCTCAAAACTAAAGAGAAGAAATGAGATATGAAGGATTCTGACACATTAAAATAGTCGTAACAGCTATAATCAATAAAGCCTTTGGCTAATGAGCAATACTATTTCTACCTTCTCACCTACCATCGAACTATGTCAAATTATTCATGAGCTCTGTGAACTCACAGGTATTTTTAGCTCTTCCTCTTTTCTGAAATACCATTCCTTTCTTCTCTCTTTTCCCGAACTGATAAACATCCATTTTCCTTTAAAGCTCTACTTTCAATGCCACCTCTTCCAAAAGATTCTCCCCAAGTGTGTCAGGTACTAGACATTATCGTCTCCTCTGTACTTCTACAGCTTTTCATAAACACTATCTTTTAACAAGTGTTATATAGTATCAGAATTAAATGTTTACATATGGCTGCCAACACTGGGCTACAAGTGTCCCACAGGCAAAATCTGTGACTTTTTCATCCTTCTGTCCCTGCAAACTAGTGGCACAGACACTGGCATATAGTGGTCCTTCAACATCCGTTTATTAGACTGAATGGATGCATGAGTGAATGAATTCATTTCTCTGAATCAGTGCTATTATTTGTACCAGACATATCAAAATCGTAAGATCTTACGGGACTCTTATACAGGAAGCAAGAACAGACAACCTCAGGCAAAAATGAGCTGACCTAAGGGACTTCTAAATCTTTTCTAGCTCCAACCTTCTCTGATTTTACAGTTTTTAGGCATCGAAGTGGTGAGCCATCTCGTGATGTAGGATACTGGAAAGGGAATGGAGTTGTGGCATCGTTTGAGCATACTTTTACCTTCACTAACTTTTTCAGATGTATCCTAGAAGTTAGCACAGCAAATGAGCTCTCAGTGCTACATGGCTCTCTGTCCTGTCCTCTCTGGCTCCTACAGCAAGCATCCTAAGGTGGCGATCCTTCTCTGCTTATCCCTCCGCCCCATCCTACCTCAACACACTGATGCTAAATAATTCATAACATCTTTTACCTTAGGCCCTGGGAGAGTCAACCAACGCTGGGTTGACTTTGGTCGTACTGTTAACTACATTAAGATCATCTACAGTTTTCAAAAGGAAGCCCTTCATTGATGTTTTCTTACTAAGCAGATTTTGACATTTATACAGGAAAAGAAGCTAGCTACCAAAATAGCATCTCGACAGAGAAAGGAAACTCGCTTGGAGGTAAACACTGTACATTCTGTTAAAAGATAAGGAAAATGACCATCAACACATTCACAAGCAAAATAGAAATCTTGGAAGAGTGATGCCACACACCGGCCCCTGTTGAAGCTGACTCATCCAGAAATTTCTCTACAAGAAAACGAAATTGCACTCACAGTGCAAGCTGACCGATTATAGAGAGAAAAGATTTTTTTTCTGTCATAAATGAGTGTAGCCTTTCCATGTGAGCATGATCTTCACAGTCAATCACTTATTAGCTCAATAAACATCTTTTATTTTTTTCTTCCATTCCAGGCTCCATACAAGATTATGCAGGGATTATTCACAGACCTGGAGCGAAGGTTCCACAAACACTGGGAATGTTCAGAACAGTACCAAACACAGAGATAGTTTCTCCCTCTCACACCACACAGGGGCCTCATCCCTTGTGGAACGGATAGCATTGGCCCAGCACCAAAGCCCCTTTCCTACATTTAAAAAAAAAAGTAAAATCATATTATCTATTTAAACATCTACCTTTTGCAACCTGTACCAACTACTAGCAAGTTTTCATTAGAAACAGACCCATAGTTACTGTTTTCAAAGAATTGCAATATGGATAAGAGTAATATTAAAATATTTAAATAACGATAAAGAGGAAATGAGATGGAAGAGTGACTACACAACACTGAGAAGGCAGGCACTCGGTTTTTTCCAAAGACACGTGATTGAGCTCAGATCACTCATGAGTTTGAATTCTGATTCCGACTATCATTAGTTTAAAAGTGCTGTAAATCCCAGCCTTTTATCTTAAAAATGTTCAGAGTTGGTGTGAAGATGAGAAATAAAGTGTTTAGCAGCAAATCATAACTATTTTTACAGGCTGTAAAGGCTTCGTGGAGGAGATGGAAACTGAGTTCCTCTTTAAAGGAGGACAGAAGTTGGGTAAATAAAGAGAAGGAGAGAACGTTCCTATTTGAATAGTCTCGCAAAACAAAGTCTCAGAAGCCTTCTGCTTGTCATGCTCAGATGTAGAGGCTCACAGACACACCTCAGTTGTACCACACACTCGAAATGCATTTTCCCTTAAAACGAAGCATCACCTGCAATCCATCAGCCAGGTACAATATCAGGAACTCCCTCACCACTTCCTTGGGTTTAATGGACAAATTACTCTGGCTGAGTTCTAATCCCAGTTTAGTTGCAGCCTCCACCGGCTCCTCTCTCTGATTCCTCACTCCAGATGTTATGAGGATTAACCAATCGATTTGAAACACCTTGTAAAAACATGGCAGGCCTTCTAATTCCTTTCTGAATTAATTCCTGTTCAGTCCACATTTTTACTGTGATGGAGTTGAAGCCGCCGGTACAACTGTGGCACACCTGACCCAGAACTCGAAAATTTCTCCAGCCTGTTAGTCTCGCATCACTTAAATATTGCAAAACCAGCAAAAATAGTGCTTCCAATTTCTACTTAAAGCAAGGGACTTCCCGGGGTAAGACTGCTGGGATGTTCTGTGCAGACCAATTTAGTATTGCCTCTCTTCCATTTAGTCCCATTTATGGACATGTTGCCAAAATTTCTAAGCTGTGCAAAATCAATTCAAAATCACAGTGAGAATTAGGCTTTGTAGCTGTATTCATCTTAATATCCAGAAGAGCATGGGCTTCTCAACGTCTGTTGGTTTTTTCTCCCCATGAGAAGGAAGTGTAATCAATCATATCTGGCCGGACTCCTAGATATCTGGCCGGATACCGGGGAAGGCTGGGCTAATTGGGGCTGCTGCATTGCAGGGGCAATCTTCCCCTGTCAGCCCTCTGAGACCCCCACAGACCACACTATGGGCGGTGCCATCCCAGCAGTCTGCAGGATACGCTCTTCCCAACTGGAGATCAAGTGCACGTCTCAGGGCAGACACTTAACACTAAGACTGGACTCAAAACACTAACAAGTTCAGTGGGTCAGTCAATACAAGGCAGAGAATCCTAGACAAACTGCATTTCCAACATATAACAGACCACTGGTAACTTGTAATACAGCCTGAGAACACCACAAAACCCGAAAACGTTATAGATGGCTGAGGAAACTTTCTCTCACTGTCCGTTAGCCATGTTATAGTACAGCTAAGTGTGTCACTGGTCACAGCGGTAGGATGTTATCATTAAAATATATTCACTTTAAAATTTATTTTAAAAAGAGTCTGGATAAGAATATATATATATATATGTATATGTATATGTATAACTGAATCACTTTGCTGTACACCTGAAACTAACACACCACTGTAAATCAACTCTACTTCAATAAAAATAAAATTAAAAATAATTATTTCCCATAAGCATAGACTTAAATCTTTAGGAAAACACATGAAAGTACCATTCCCAGGGTGATACCCTATTTACTCATAATGGCACGTAATGATAAAAATGCCCTTAATTTACAAATCTACCTGCGTGGACCCCATAGATACAGCCTTTTTGATCAATTGAGGATTCTAGAGTTAAAAAACAGACATGAATCTCAGTAAAGGAGTCCTATAGAAGGAGGAGGAGGAGGAGGAGGAGAAGAAAGTTGTCAAAAGCTTCTGACCAGAAAATCCACCTCAAAACCCTAGAAGCGTCTAAAACGGTGAAATTGATCCAGCTGTGGATGCTTAAGGACAGACAGCACCAGCAGCATCGTTCGCGTGGCACCCAGCCCCGCAGCACGGCCTCGGCCCGCCCCGCGCAGAACTCAGAACTCTCTTCCACGAGGCAGACCTTATCTGACATCTCCACTGCTGCTGCTGGGGTCAGGGCTCGCCTTTGAAGGGGTTTCAAAGTAAAACAAGATAAGAAGCACCTTTTCAAAAAGAATCTTTCCGACGGAGTACTGTGATGCGAAAGAGTGAAGTGCGAGAGCCCTGGTATCTTCCCCAGAGCACTTTCTCGTCTTTTTCACAGATAAGTAAACTTGCCAGGGGCGGGGGTGCCAGGGGAGGAGAGCGCAGCCAGATAAGAGACAGACGGTGCCTGTTCTCCCTGGAAGGGGAAACCGCTGGTGTGCGGGGCAGGCAGACTGCTTGTCTGTTCACACTGCTAGGTCCAGGAGGAGTACACGAAAGACATCGAAAAAAGATGTGATGGGGTCCCTGGATCCCTGAGTCATAACCAGCTGGTAATATACAAACTAGGGGGAATTTCGTCCAAGGGTTGGAACTAATTAGTTATGTCAGTTATTTAATGTTGGATATAGTGTTAGGAAATATGCTATCAACTGGCGTATGACCTGTAATATATCAATTTCAATATAAAAGTTTGCATCTCAGTCCCAAGCCTCCAAAATTAGACATTGGTCCTTCATCATTACTGCCTGCGTCTCGCCCTTCCTTGACTTGATAAGGTCCTTATCCTTGCAAAGATAAACAAAATTGATAAACCTTTAGCCAGACTCACCAAGGAAAAGGGGAAGAGGACTGGTTGTGCTTTTAAAGGAAAAGGTGAGGTAGAAAGAGAGGGATGCTGGCCTGGAAGGGAGAGGCCTTTCTTCCCTCACTGGCTAGTGATGTTTGCAAATCCTTCTTCTTGGGTCTGGGTTGCTATAAACTATCACATACCTTTGCCATTAAGGTGCTGGGAGTGCTGGTGTCTTGAGAACTTTTGAGCCCTCAAATCTCCAAGCCTGGTCTTTCCTGAGCCCCCACAGGCTTGAGACATTTCTGCCTCTGAGTGGTAATAACAGTTTTTGCCAGAGCTCTTAACTTGGCCATTAGTCAAGGACTGTGTGACATCTCTTTCACAGTCAGCGCTGGCTTAAACATGAACTGCTTTCTACATCCTCGTGCCCTGCCCATTCCTACCCCCATTCAGTGTCATTTCTATCATGATTATTCATGTATTTAGGCTTTACCTCCACCACTAGACTAAAAGCTCCTTGCAAGTAGAGCTTTTGTCTAGGCATCTCTGTATCTCTCACAGGACTCCGGGACATGATGGGACTCAATAAATCTGGACTGATTTGGTTTTTGTTTGAATATCATTGTCTTTGAGGAAAATGGGATCTGATCTGTGACATTATAACAAACAACTGAATACCAGAAGCCTGTCTAGTAAGGAGCTCCCTTGCGCTTCTCTGAATACAAATACAATGGCTGTTTTCATGGGGCAAAGACAATTATAGAATCAGAGCCCAGGTCAGGGCCGGCTCTGGGTGTCCATGACCCCCCCCCACACCCCCGGCCTGTCCAGCTTCCGAGGGCACAGGAAGGTGGGTCCAGGTCCCGTGTGGGCATCCCCCACCTGCGTCTGTGCTGCCGCTGGCTCCTCCAAAAGGCTACTCTGTTTATTCCACGTGCACCTCATTTGGCCTTTGTCACGCTGGTCTGTAAGTTGCTCCAGTTCTGACTACCCAGTCTGCCTTCACGTTCTTTCCTCTGGTCAAGTATGCACTTCTTTTTTTTTTAATTACATTTATCAAAGTCACAGCACGTGATAGGTATTCTGGAGAGGAGGGGCTGCCGTGCTGACGGGCCTGACTTGGAGTGTGGAGCAGACTAGGACTGATGATGTAACGTATGTTTCCATTTCTACGGGAAGATTAGCAGGTCTCATCCTCACCTTGCAAAACCTAAAATTCCAACACAGTTAACTCTGCTTTCCAAAACCCATTAAGTCATTGAGATGGGTTTTAAAAAATATTCCTAGATTTTGAATCTTAAATGTGCTTTGCAATTGGTTTATTTCCTCAATAGTAAACGTTTTGAATTCAACATAAGAAGACAATCTCACACAATTTAAAAACCCTGTAAAGGTTGTCTACATTAAGGATAGTCTGCAAAAGTCTGCATAAAGCCCTTTCATAGAATAGTGCAATTATGCCACAGAGATTTTCCATCTTTAGCATTGTTCAGAACGTTATAAATACCAGCTAATGGGATGTTATTTACATGAAGTTCAATGATGCGCCTTGATTCTTAATCACAGCTGCACAAGACCATGCAGACCATGCCGTTTTCTCCATTATGAGAGGGTTAAAGGGTCTACTTTCATCAGAATTGCTTCAGGTTTTCCTTCCTGAAGAAAAGGAAGTTGACTGGCTTGCTCGGATTCCATACTTCAGTGTTATTAAGGTATTTTAAACTCCTGCTCCCTTTTTATGAATGTGAAAATCTCATGCATTAAAAAATGGTTTAATGTATCAAAATAATTTAGATACCATGGCTAAAAACCACTTGAAGTAATGGAACTCAGCACTACTTAGATGCCAGTCTACATCCCGGACCCCAGACACCACCCTCCGGTCCAACAGTCCCCTTCAGACGCTCCCTCCAGGAGGTGGCATGGCGGCTCCTCATCTCTGCAGTGGGAGGTATCCATGTGCAGGACAGGCCCAGGAGCCACAGCACGGAAGACAGACAGCAAAACCTAATGAACTGAATGATTGCTTAATTAGTCTATATTTTTAAATATAAGGCAGTCAACCAAAAGGTGGGGGCCAGTTGGCAGCCAGCAAGAAGACAAACAAGTAACAGGAGAGTTGGGAAGAAGAGAGAGCATTCGGAGGTGCCCATTTTTGTCCAGATTTCCAGGCAAGCAGCCCCACTTTGAAATCTACTTTGCATGCAGCCACCCGACTTGCATCCCCAAATGAAGAGTGTGTCTTCCCCTCCTTTCCCTTTCTCTTTTCCTTCTTTCCTTTCTTTCCCTCCTGTCTTCTGCCTGCTCCAATGTCCCCCTCTCAGGACCTTCTCCCGGGACACTTAGTCTCTTGCTCAACACACAGCACCAAGCTGTGTTGTTAATATACATTCCCCTTCCTGGTGTCTCCAACCCGCAAAGCAAGGGAGGTTGCCAGTGGCACCACCAGGTACAGGGGACACTGGAAGGGAAGAGAGGGAGAGACTCATGCAGCACACACACACACACACACACACACCCTGGAATCCCATCAAATACCCACTCACCCAAGTTTGCCATTATCCCTCTTTCAAAGAGACATGCAGAGATGAGTCAAATGATTTGCTACAAATTCCACAAACCCAGAGTGAAGTGCTTCATTCCAAGTACATGCCATTTTGTGCTGAAACCAACGAGTTTGTGGTGCTTGAGGAAGATGACATAGCATTTTATTAAACAATTCCTTTGGGGGTTTGTACACATTGCTTGTTGGGGAAAGAAAATCTTTAGACCTTCAAGGTAACAGTAATCATTAACTTGAACCTTCCTACACTCTCCCTTCCAAAAAAACTCTTCTGTGGAAGAGGCAGCCGGGGTGATAGGCCTGGTGTGCAGGGAAAAGCGTGTGGGGAGGGGACAGCGGGCCTGGCCTGGGCTGAATCAAGCTAATGAAGCATGATGAAACAGTCACAAGACGGTTTTCCCTGAGATTGACAAGGTAAGTCCAGCTTTCCCACCTTCTCGGGGCCCTAGCTGAGTGTGAGTAATGAAAACATGCTCCGTCACTGTGGACCGGCTTTGCGTTTGGACGTTACAGGGCTGTGGCCGTCTGGGCACCACTGTTTGGGAAAGGCAAGGCCTGGATGCTCCCACGGAATCTCGTCCCACAGAATCCTGTCAAGGGCCATACGTTTGTGAGGGAGGCAAAGATTTGCAAAACAATTGGCGGCAGCAATGAAGAGAGTCTCCCCTCAGGGCTCTGCTGGTGGTGCGATGCCAGAAGGTGGAGAGGCAGGTGCTCCCTCCGGAGCGCTGGCGCCCTCGGCCATCAGGGAAGCACTGCTGCTCCCTTTCACCCTCGGGCTTCTTGGCAGAGGACAGTGTTTGACAGAATTAGATTTATTTAAATCTCGGCATACAACGGATTCCATTGCATGTGGATTTATAAATCAATAATGTGTTCTCTTCAAAAATAGCTACTTCCTTCTTTTTTTCCTGTCTCAATTTAGGTATTTTTAAGACATTAAGGTCGTTATTAAGACCTTGATGTCTCACCACCACTATTTTTCTTAAAATAAGTTTCCTTTAGTTTGTGTTTTCGTTTTTTTTAAAGTAGAAGAACTAGTCATATAAGATTTTAAGTTAGCTTTGTAAAACTGGAATGAGTGAGACTTTTACTAGATTCTTCGGAATGTAATTAGTTGCTTCTTCTTTTTCTTCTTCTCCTTTTGAAATTAAATAATCATTTTTCTGAATAAAAATGCATTTTTAATTGCAAAGCTAAGTGTGGAATTTCATAGTATATAATTTTAATTCCCTGAAAGTCAGTCCAAACCAATCACTGTTCTTAGTTATTCCACTGCAACTTTAAGCCTGGGAATATTTATCTCTTCTACAGTTATTTAAAAATAATTTTGTAATATGTTCCTATAAAGGGTTGAGTCATACTACTGAAACATCATATTTAAATTGTCAGAAAATACCAAAGCATATAATAGCATTATTATTTGTAAGAATAGGAAATTGATGTAATAGAAAAGGTAAAATTTTTGAAGACAGATACTTAATGATACACTAGCCAAGTCACTTATCCTCTCTGAGCCTGATATTCTATATCATAAATAGGGATCTAGTTTTTGGCACAAAATAGATAGAAGCTGAAAATACGCAGCTGAAAAAACGAGAAAGTCAAAAACTTAATTTATCTTATATCCCTGCAAAAGTTTCTGGAAAAAAATCAGTGATTTTAGTAAAGCATAAATCTGACCTTCAGTTATTATACAGAACAAAATGTACCATGCACTTGAGTAAGCTGCTTTTCCACCAGCATACCAGCATCAACTGTTTCTAATAGAGCCAAGAGCCCGGAAATAAGTCAGAATACTTCTTAGCACCCACAAGTGCTGTCATAAAATCAGTGACCTCAAACTCATTCACTCAATCCTAAAAGAATGCCTTACAATTTTTAAAGGAAATATGGCAATAGTTCATACACAAAAAGCTTATATATAGTTTATATATCAAAATCTATATTTATAGATAAATAAACCAGGTAAGAAGGAACAACTATAGATAAGTCATGCAAGAAGGAAAACAAGTTGGTAGGAAATACAGAGAAGACAATCAGTTTTAGTAGCAGAGAACTACAAATTGAAATAAAAGACATACTTTTTAAAAAACTGAAGTATAGTTGATTTACAGCATTGTGTTAGTTTCAGGTGCACAGCAAAGTGATCCAGATATATACATATTATTTTTCAGATTCTTTTCCATCATAGTTTATTTTAAGATATTGAATATAGTTCCCTGTGCTATACAGTAAGCCCTTATTTTATATATATAGTAGTGTGCATCTGTTACTCTCATATTCCTAATACTATTTTCATTGTTAAATAAGCCAATATTTATTTTTAATGATAATATTCAAAGTGTATAAGGGTTAGGTGAAGTCGCTCCCTTGTATACTGGTGATAGACATGTTAAGTTGTATAGCAATTCTGAAAAGTAATGTGGGAAATATTTGTTAAGTTCTGTAAAAAATGTTATTCACTTTAACAAAGTAACTTCCTTCCAGAACTCCATTTTAAAGAAATAATTAAAACTGTGGACAAAATTTATACATAAAGATGTTTCTCCCAGCACTATTTATAATAGCTAAAAATGGAAACAAGATCAATTCAAAAATAGGTTCAGATTTATGCAAATTAAAATACAGCTGTGATTGAAAATTATGCCTGTAATTTTAATGAAAAAACATATTCTCAAAAATTATTAATATCCTTGGAAAATGCTCATAGAAGAATGCTTAGCGAAGAATGAATAATGCAAAGTACCATGTACCAAAATTATCCCAATTGTGTAAAATGGTGTCATATAGATTATAGCATTATATGTGTAAGTAATGCCTGCATATTTACATGTAAACACACAAATCTGTATTTGCATGTTGATGTTTAAATATATAGATTCCAATGGTAGCAGGATCATCTCGGACTAGCTTACATATTACGTCTTCCATGAAACTGTTCTGTTTTTCCAAAACTCCCACTGAGTCCATATTATTATTATATAATCAGCATTATACATTATACTTAGAAAAATGACTCATTAAGCATAATTATTTTTCAGTGCTGCTCAGAGCCTAGTTGCTTGTGTTATAGATCACTTTGGCAGATGGTGATCTGGTTTGCTGATGAGTAACTGATTAGGATTAACTGATGAGGAAAAGAAAGGTGGGGGGTGAGTTTACTGGTAGCAGCGCTCACCAAGGCCCACCCCCCTAGACTGATAGCAAGTCCTCCCATTAGTAAGAGTGAACTTTAACAGACCCTCAGAGAACCAGACGGGGGGGATGGAAGTAATAAGCCTATAAAATGTTGAGAAAGGCTTATCTCTGAATCTCTAAGTTGGACCTGTAACATGATGGTGGGGCCTTGAGTCAGGCAGGCTGGTTTCAAACCCCAGTTTCACCCCACCTGGTGCTCAGTTCCAAATCAGAAAAAGTGGGATGAATGTAGCACCTGTCTCACAGGGTTGTTTGAGTGTTGAAGACCTGATTCAGGGAAGGATGCAACACTGTGCCTGACAACGAGCTGTGTGGCTGTTATGAAGGTGATTATTGTCTAAATGATGCTCTCAAGGGCAAAGTTTCTCCAAGTGTGACTCCCCTGACTGCCTGGACCAGAATCAGGAGGAAAGCTTGCCACAGACGTAGTTTCAACGTTACTGAGTATGAATTTCTGGAATGGGTCCCGAGAACGTGCATTTTTGACAAGCACCAAGGTTGTTAAGACAAACTGTATCAAAAGTGTTACTGTGTTCTACCTTTCTATAACTGTTCTTAAGTCAACAAGGAAAAGTTACATAAAGTTGAGTAGTTCTGCTTAGGTAGCTGGGAGGTGCATATACCTGTATACACTGATGTCCTTACAAAAAAGAATAAATAAAATTTTATTTCTAAATTTATTTCATTTCAAAGAGAAAAGCTTTTGTTATTGGGAAAATTCATTTATGTGGAACACTTCATTCCGTGAAGATGTTAGTTAACGTATGTGTTATTGCATTAATGTCTGTTTTGTATATAAGGTATAATTTTACCCAAGGTATCACAAAACAGACGATTATATTTGCTTCAATGTAGAGTTGAAAACTGTCCAGGTTTTCTACGCTATGGAAAGACTATGCCTCTTCATAATCAAATATCTGTGTGCTTCAAAATAAAAGGGATATAATTAGGAGTTACATGCTCAAATTGATAAGAAATGCTGTGTGTAATTTAAATTTTTTTTTCTTTGCAGCCTTTCTTATTTACTATCGGTTCCTTATGAATACAAAGGTGTTTTAAATTGGTGTTAAGAACATCCACTGTAACAAGAGTGGTAGCATCATTTCATCTCCCTATGTTCTCAAGTTGCATTTGGACCCACAGAGCCCGGCACTCTTCTGAGCAGCTCCATCGCTGGCTCTCTCAAACATGCCCACATGGGCCAGATCCAAGTCCTGGCAACATCTGTGGAGTCAGGATGGAAATTCATCAAACTCCACTCCACACATGATTCAGATGTAAGGGAAAGAATTTCTCCACAGAAAAATGCAGACTTAATACATGTACTATAATTGCAGTTAGAGCAAATTTCTACTCAAAATCCAAGCATTCATAACTTTAAAAAGTTCCTCTGTAAAGTAGTTTTATTTCAGTAAGCATTATCAAGACTAATTTCCCCATCAATTTTAAATTTCAGAATTTTTATCACTCTAAATGCATATTAGCAAATTAATCTAATTTATAGACTATACCTTACTTAGGTAGATAATTTAGTCTAGGTTTTCCTGAAATAAATGAGGACTTGGGGTGACACTGATCTCTTTAATTATACTAAAGAGACAACCATTTATTTTAAGTGCATGCCATTCAAGTTATTTTTAGTTCATGGTAGATACCAAAATACTCATTTAAAAAGTTAAAGAAACTTATGCTTGTTTAATTGGGGGAGGATAAATGAGTATGTTCAGGAAGCTTTTAAGAGTATGGCTACTAGCAAAAATTACTCATTCAGCATCCCAAAACGCCTTAAATTTTCAAAAAAACACATACCTCCTCTTCTCGTAGACCATTCATCTGGTGTCATTTAGTGGCCATTACAGTAGACTTCAACACATCAAAGGTCGAGATGACCTAGACAGTTTTGGTGTATACTCTTCTGCTCCCAATTAAAACACTCAACTTCAACTAGCCACAGCTACCGTAAGGCTGAAAATACCACCACCGCGTCTTAGCCTCCACTGGAGCCTCTTAAAACCTCATGACCCTCTGCCTTGTCAAATAATACATGAGAAAGCTGAACTTAAGTGTGACACTGTAATGAAGCAGGTGAAGTTTGGAAAGAGTGTGATTTAACAGCTGATGGGTACCTGTCAATGAGATCAACAGAGACAACCATAGGGGGTTCATAAGGAATCACGGATGCCCCGGAGGAGAGCAAGTGACTATATGATCCTACATGGTAGTTGCTGTTTGTCTTAGGTTTGTTTTTCAGAGGTGTCCCCATCTATCAAATGATAACATTTTCTCTCTAATCACAGCATTCCAAAAGCTAAATAGATAAATACATGTGATGCAAAAAACCTGCAGTCCTTTTTTTAAAAAAACTGACAGGCTTCCTATTAGGTGGTTCATTTCAAATAGGCCGTATCTTTTTTAAATGCAGTATCTTGCCAATGACTGGTTTCCTTCCAATTCTGATTAAAACAAATTTTCTAATCAAGACAAATTTTCTACACTGAAAGAAAAAAAAATTATTTCTAGGCAATGATGTTGTTCTTACTCAATTGTTCTCCTCCCTCCAAAAAAAAATTGAAGAGAGGAGTTCTCTGTAAGTTGAATAGAATCAACTTTTCAATGTAGGAAAGATACAGTAAGCCTCTTAATTCAATTCTTTCACTCATCTAATCATACCCTCCCCTCAGGAAAGGCTCTCAATCCAAATGTAGCTGCATGTTTAAGTCCCTCCCAACCCACGTCCGTATGTAGAAACCCTAACCCCCCCAGGGATGATGTTAGGAGGTCGAGCCCTTTGGAAGGCGACTGAGCCATAAGAGTGGAGCCCTCATGAATGGGATTAGGGCCTTATTTAGACACCCCAGAGAGCTCCCAGATTCTTCTAGCATGCGAGGACACAGCAAAAAGACAGCCATCTGGGAAGCAGGCCTTCATTAGACACTATCTGCTGGAGCCCTGATCTCAGACTTCCCAACCTCCAGAACGGTGAAAAATAAATTGTCGTTGTTTATAAGCTACTTAGTACGTGGTATTCCTGTTACAGCAGCACTGCAACAGCACTGCCTTTGACTTTCTCCAGCTCTTAAAATTCCATAGCGAAGGATGGCTAAGAGGTTGGTTCCTACTTGCTCCCCCAGGAAGCCAACAAGCTGAACTCCAGCCATCCCTCTTGAAAGCATTTGCACAAGTCAGTACCCTACTCACCCCTGAGATCATCTGCTTCTGCTCCAGCCTTGAAACTAACCCCCTTTCACATGCCTCTGTACACTTCAGCAGACCTACATTGTTAAAGAGGAAGGTGCAATTCAGACTCGAATTAGATTCTCCCCCGAGCCACAGTGATAATGCTTTGTAAGTAAAGTCCAAGTGCACTGCTCCTTTATCCTATTATAACTGCATCTCCTAGCTTTTAATAGTATAAATGCAGGTACTTACTTTCAGAACTCTTCCTCTTGGAGCTCTCTCTTCTAACTTAAGAACCAAGTACATTTGGAAACAATTTCAGAAAATCCCGTTCTGTCCAAATTTTTTGAATCATTTTCTGAAACTCAAACAGACTGCTATTCTAGGATTTTACTAGATTGCAAAAGGCCTGGGTTCCAGTTTATCCTCATCACCTTTTATTATCTGAGGGATGCTGAGCTGTCATTTAACCTCACTAATTTGAGCTGTTTCATTTAACCTAATTCAACAAAACACTTATTCAATGTCTACTATCAACTAAGTACCTTGCCAGTTTGGGAAGGGGACCTATGCTAGTTACCCAGATTTGTCCCCTTCAAGTGCTCAATAGTATGGCTATTAAACACTTGAAATATGGCTAGTGAGATGGAGGAACTGAATTTCAAATTTCAGTTTTTATTGATTTAAATTAAAAAAACTGATACTTCATTTAGCTATTGGAAAACTTTAAGTGTGGTTGGAACAACTTGAGCAGGTGAATCTAATTTTCAATTATTCATTTTATGAAATCTTAATACAGACAAATTATTTTTAATGAATTTACTGTCCAAATTGGGATGTGCTGTAGGATTACATACTTTGAAAACTAGTAAAAATAAGAATGTAAAGATGCCAGTGAATAATTTTAATACTGATAATATGTTGAAATGGTAAAATTTGGATATACTGGGTTAAATAAAATATAATTTAAAAATTATTCCACTAGTTTCTTTTTTTAAATTTTTTTAATGTGGCTGAACATTTTTATTGAACAGTACAGCTCGAGAACTTGCAAATAAATCCCATGTAACATGCCTGCCCCACCTTTATCTAACCTTCTATGTCCCATGCAATCTGTCTACATTTTTTGAATAGAAAACCCAGCTGTCCTTTACTGTCAACACTTTGTACCCTGGGTCTTCCCCCAAAATAGCTTGTTGCAATAATTTGCTTGCTCTGCTATTTCTTCCGAATATTAACATTCCACACGGAAAGAAACATCTTGGTTTGCTGTTGCACCTTCAGTGCCTTACACAGTACAATGCCACACACAGAGCAGGTGCTCACAACAGGTGTGTATAAAACCATAAGTGTTCCTGAGAAGTGTCTAAACTCAGTACCTGAAGGTACCAAGAAGCTGTTGTTGCTGTTAATATGACAATTCAGCTTCAAGTAGAAAAATGCCTAGATTACTTTAGAAAAACTTCCCAGTTTTTTAAAGAACCACAGGGCGGAAGTTTTTTCATCAAAACCATAAACTGCAGTAAATATAACTTAGTTCTTAATATTTTTACCCCAATAATTTGAATTAAAATTGTCACATCTCTAGAAGCATATAGACCATTTTCTTCACACAAACACACAAAAATAGCAAATAAACAAATTAATTTCTCCCACTGCAACTTTTCCTTAAGATATAAAGGGGTAACCTTCAACTCCTTGATAAAATCATACATTAGTGAAGCAATTTGGAAATAGACACATCAGTTCAATCCTTTGTTTTCCCTCATTAAATGCTTTAACTTGAGCAAAAGGGACAAAGAATGCTTTTCCTAGCATCTCTGACTGTCACTTATGGCTGACAAAATACATACCACGAGGATTGTTAGTTGTGTTTTAATTAGATTGGATTCCTACTCAAAATGTTATATGTGTTTGCATATTATCACTAAAATGTAGAAATAGTAGAGCAGAATTCTTTGAAAATTTCTTTTACAATCTCAACTCCCAATACTAAATAGCTTTCACTTTCATTTGTCTTAATTTGATTATTAACAGCTATAGCATCATTTACAAAAGAATGAGCTCCATTCTCCCTTGTGTATGCTCATGTATTTACTAAGAACTCTATAGATTCTCCTGGAGGAGTACCTGAAAAGAAAATAGAGCTCACAGCTGTGTCAAGAAAATATGGGCTCTCTACCATGTTATCTACCAATGCTTCTGCCCAAAAAGTTAATAATTGATCAGATACCAAAAGTGTGACTCCCAGGGCTGGAAGCCAAAGCCAAAATCTGCTTGTATTTCAATAAGTTTCTGCCTTTTCTCCCCAATTCTTTGCCAAGGAAACTCTACCAAGGAGCTCTTTATTCAAAATCCCCAGTACTCTAGGACTCAAAACAAATAAACAAACAAACCCAAAAGATCTATTGGATTTTATAGCTACCTTGTCATTTTTAAAAAATAACAAAAAGAAGCACTGAATGAATGTGTAGAGTGAGTTACTAGAAACAAGATAGTATGCACACACTAGAGTACAACAAAAGAGAGTCACTTCTGGAACAGCAAGAGCCTCTGAAAATCTGTTACTCCATAAAAGCAATGACAACACTGGCAAAATGATCAAAATCAACTTTTTTAGAACTTTGGAAATTATTCAAAGTCTTGCAACAAAAATAAACATTCATTTATTTAATAAAAAGAGCTGAATCTCAATAAGAACAGTAAGTTTGGGGGTATTTCCCATCCTTTACTTTCCAGCTCTTCAGTAGCCTTGAAAACCAACAGCCTTTCATTCATGTTAGCCATGAAAACCAGTAGCCTGGCAACCACTAGTGGGTGCAGAAAAATATGGAGTTACCCCAAAAACCTCTTTCTAGAGAACTGTCATTGTTTGACTTATCTGACACTTCGTTCTGTGGGAACCCCAACTTGTAAGTCTTCTTTTTATTTGACAAAGTCAGCTCATTGCAGTCTCTTCTCTGCATTGAAAAATGCAGAACATTTTTTTTAAAAAATCACTGACAATTGCTTAATATTGTGGCTGCCTGAGGCAGTACAGTACAGTTGAGGCAAATGAGAAGCTGACCAAGAAACTTACAGGAAAATATGGGAAATGAGATGTATGTAGAGTCTTCAAAGCACTCTGACATATTCCTGAGAATCTGAAAGTCCACATGCATGTGCAGAACTGTGGACAGGCTCAAGAAACACCTGAGAAAGCCTTAGTATATCACCTCTGGTGGGCCTTGAGTTACAAACAGAAATTACAAGCTATCAAAGCAAAGTAACCTGCTTCCTAGAATGTTGAAGCTAGACACTCCAGGAAGCACACAGAGCCTGTAGACAAAACCTGGGATAGTTGCGGGTTCAAGGTATTTCTGGAAATCTTAGTCCAATCATTAGCTGGCCACTAAGTTAACTGACCAGAAACCTCAGTGGTCAAACAAAGAATACAGACTTTACAAAGTCACTAACCAAACAAATAGCAACAATAATAAACACTGAAACAGGGGATCTGATTTCCAGATTTGACACACTATGTTATCTAAAATGTCCAGTTTTTAACAACAAAAGCAAAAATTATAAGACTGTCAAAGAAACAGGAAAATATAGCCAACATTAAAACATTAAAAAAAAAAAGTCATTGACAACTTCCCTGTGGAATCTCAGGCATTTGACTTACTAGACAATTACTTTAAATCAGCTATTATAAATATGACCAAAGAACTAAATGAAAACATGTCTAAAGAACAAAAGAGAAGTATGAGAATGATGTCTTACCAAATAAAGAATATGAATAAAAAGATATAAATTATAAAAAGAAACCAAGTAGAAGTTACAGAGCTGAAAAGGACAGTAACTAAAATGAAAAAACCCACGAGCAGGCTCCACAGTAGATTTGAGCTGGCAGAAGAAAGAATCAGCAATTTTAAGATAGGTCAATTGAGATATTCAGTTTGAAGAGGACAAAGGAAAAATAATAATAATTTTGAAAACATGAACACAGCCTCAGAGACCTGTGCAACATAATCAAACCTATTAACAGATGCATAATGGGAATTTTGGAAGAAGCAGAAAAAAGAGAAGTAAAGAATATTTAAATAAATGATGGCTGAAAACTTCCCATATTTAATGAAAAACATTAATAAACACATCCAAGAAGCTCAACAAAGCTCCAAGTAGAATAAGTTCAAAATCATCCACACTTAGACACCTCATTCAAACAATCAAACTGTTGAAAGACAAAGACAAAAAGAGAATCTTGAAAGCAGCAAGAGAGAAGTAACTTATAAGTAACAGATAAAGGATCCTCAACAAAATAAACAGCTGGTTTCCCATTAGAGACCATGGAAGCAAGAGGCAGTGGGATAACATATTTAAAGTGATAAAGGGAAAATATGATTAACCTAGAATTCTGTCTCTAACAAAAGTCTCCTTGAAAATGAAGGAGAAGCTAAGGCATTTCCAATAAACAAACTAAAAGAGTGCCTCATACCTGCCCTATAAAAAGTGCTAAAGTGAGTCTTGCAGGCTGAAATGAAAAGACATTATACAGCAACTCAAAACTACATAAAGAATAAAGAACATCGATAAATGTAACAAAACTAAATATAAAAGATAATGTAAATGTTTTGCTGTTGTTGTTTGTAACTCTTCTTCTATCTAATTTTAAAACAATCTCATAAAACAATACATATAAAGCTATGTTCATGCATTTATAATGTGTAAAGATACCATTTGCATAACAATAATAGTACAGAGTTATATAAGAGAAAAGTTTTTGTACACTATTAAAATTAAATTGTTATTAATCTGAACTCAATTGCTATAAACTAAGATGTTAATTATAATGCTGAAGAAATCACTAAGAGATAACTCAAAAAATATAGTAAAAGAAACAAGAAAATTAAAATAGTACACAAGAAAACATCTATTTAATACAAAAGAAATCAGTAATGGAGGGACAGATGAAGAAAATAGACATCAGAAATGTTTTTTTTTTAATAGCAGTGTTATGGGCTGAATTAGTCCTCCCCAAGATTCATATGTTAAAGCCTTAACCACCAGTACTTCAGTGGGGCTGTATTTGGAGATACGTCCTTTAAAGAGTTGATTAAGTTCAATGAGGCCATTAGGATGAGTCTGAATCCAATCTGACTGGTGTCTTTACAGAAAAGAAGTTTGGACACACAAAAGAGACACCAGGGATGTGCACATACAGAAAAAGACTATATGAGAACATAGTAAAAAGGTAGCCATCTACTTGCCAAGGTAAGAAGCCTCAGAAGACATCAAACCCACTATCACCTTAAACTTGGATTTCTAGCTTCCAGAACTGAGAAAACTAATTTCTATTGCCTAAGCCACCCAATCGGTGATGCTGTTACACCTGCCCTAGAGAACTAAAACGTGTGTTTCAGCAGACATTAATTCTACTATTAGTAATTATATGAAATGCAGACGAATCAAACACTCCAATCAAAAGGCAGAGATGGGCAGAATGAATTGAAAGAAAATTGAAAAAAAATCTAGCTATATGCTCTCTCCAAGTGACATGTTAGATTCAAAAACACATATATGTCGAAAGGAAAAGGATGGGAAAATATATACTATGTAAACAGTAACCAAAAGAGAGGTAGGGTGGTTAGATCAGATGAAAAGCCTTAAAAAAAATTTATACTAGAGACAAAAAAGAGTATTCTAAAATGATAAAATGATCAATCCACCAAGAAAGATTCTAAATATGCATGCACCTTACAAAAGCCCCAAATACATGAAGCAAAATTACAGAATTCAAGGGACAAGCAAACATTTCAACAACAATTCTTAGAGACTACAATACCCTGCTTTCAGCAGTGAAGAGAAGAACTAGACAGAAGACCACAAGGAATTACAAGATTTTAACAACACTACAAACCAACCTAAAAAACTTCTAAAGAACAGTCTACCCAATAACAGCAGAATATGCATTCTTTTCAAGTGCACATGGAATATTCTCCATGGTAGACCACACGTTAGGCCATAAAACAAGTCTCAATAAACTGAGAAGAGCTGAAATCATATAAAGCACAGTGGAATTAAACTATAAATCACTAGCAGAAGGAGAGTTGGGAAATTCACAAATATGTTCAAGTCAAATGACACGTTCCTAAATAATCAATGGGTCAAAGTAGAAATTACAAGTGAAATTATGAAATACCTTTAGATGAATGAAAAAAAACCATAACATATGAAAATGTATGTGTTGCAACCAAAGCTTAAAAGAAATCTATAAATGTTAGGCCCTGTATTCAAAAATAAGGAAGACTCAAGTAATTATCTTTGCCTTCCACTTTAAAAAACCTTAAGAAAAAGAATAACAAACCAAAGGAAGGAAATGATAATAATTGCAGCAGAAATAAATGAAACAAAGAATAGAAAAAACAGTGTAAAAGATCAATGAAACCAAAAATTGGTCCTTTGAGAAGATCAACAAAGTTGACAACTCTTAACTAGTATGACAAAGGAAAAAAAAAAGACTCAAAAAGTTAAAATCAAGAATGAAATAAGGGATATTAATACCAACTTTACAGAAATAAAAGGGATTAAAAGAGAATACTATGAACTACAAATCAGACAGCTTACATGAAATGGACAAATTCCTAGAAAGACATAAACTACTGAAACTGACTAAAGAAGAATTCAAAAATATGACTAAACCAATAGCACGTTAAAAAAAAAAAAACTTCCCGCAAAGAAAAACCCAGGCCCAGATATGTTCGCTGATGAATTCCATGAATCATTTAAGGAAGAATTAATACCAGTCTTTCACAAAGTCTTCCAAACACAGAATAGGGGGGAAGACATTTCAACTCATTCCCTGAAACCAATGTTACTCCAATAATAAAACCAGACAAAGACATCACAAGAGAAGAAAACTGTAGTCCAATATGCATTAGGAACATGGACGTAAGATCCTCATGAGTGCATGCACCAGCAAAAGCAATTCAGCGATATCCTAAAGGGATCATGCACCATGACCAAGTGAGATTTATTCTAGGAGGCAAGGTTAGTTCAATGTGTGGAAATCAATCAATATAAAGCATCTCTGTTGCGGAAAAAGCATTTGATAAAATCCAAAATCCTTCCGTGATAAGATATTTAACAAACAGGAACAGAAGGGAACTTCCACAACCCGATAAAGGAATCCACAAAAAAAAAAAAAACAAAAAAACCTACAGATAACATCATACTTAATGGTGAACAAATGATGAAAGCTTTATCCCTCAGATGGGAAACAAGACACGGATGCCCACTCCTGCCAGTTTATTCAGCTTTGTGCTGGAATGTTCTAACCAGGAAGGTTAGGCAAGAAAAAATAGTAAAAGGAAGAAAGAGGTAAAACTATTTCTATTCTCAGATGACATGAGCTTGGCCATAGAAAATCCTAAAGGATAAACACATACACACACAAACACACACAGGAAGGGAAAAATACTCCAGGAACTAATAAACGAGATCACCAAGATTGCAAGACACAAGATCATTATACAAATATAAACTAACTGTATTTCTATACATTAATAATGAACAATCTAAAAAATAAAGTTAAAGAAACGGTTCCATTTACAATAGCATCAGAAAGGATAAAATACTTGGGAGTAAATTTAACAAAATAAGTGTAAGACAAACACTGAAAACTACAAAGATCGTTGAAGGAAATTAAAGGAGATCTAAACAAATGGGAAAACACTCCATGTTCATGAATCAGAAGACAATGTTGTTAAGATGGCAAATACCCCCAGTTTGAGCTACAGATTTAACACAGTCCTACCCAGCCTTCACTCACCACCCCAACAATGGACACAATCTTTGGTGCTGAGTGTCCCTGAACTTAGTCACAGTCTTAGTTGAATGGGGAGAAAAAGCATATGAACTTATCTGAGAAAAAAAGAATGGTGAGAAAGAGACTTCCAAGCTGGAAGTGAGAGAAACCCTTTGTCAAGACATTTCCCAGTTTTCAATGCCCAGTGAAGACGTACACAATGGGGGAACTCAAGTGGCTGACGAGGAGGAAATCTATTTATTTGCCCTGCATTGTTTCTTGCATTGGATCATGATTCCAAGGAAGTGCTGTTGTGACTGTTGAATTCTGATCATTACGAGATGCAGGCTATATCTCAAGATGTTAATGTGAACTCTAACAATAAAGATAATCTATTTTTAACACATAATCATGGCATCATCCAGTAAAAGCCCCATCACACCCCCACCTGGATAATGGGAAACAACCACCAGCTTAAATTTGGGGACATTACACAGTATCACAGGGCTATCGCTTACTTAATAATCTCAAGACAAAAAAGTCCTAGCAGATGTCAGTTTGCCATGATAGTTTCCTGGCTCTTTCTTTGTTGGACATAAAAGCTATTAAAAGGCTTCTCTAAACAGTGGGGTTTTTTTTCAGGTATATTTTTCTATTATTAAAGTTTATCTAAAGAAAGCTTTTCTGTGGGGAAATCTATGCCAACATGTCTTTCCTGAGGATGCAACACATGGAAAGATGTTAAACAATTGTTTCGCTAGAGGGGAAAATCTTCCTGACTTCAGCCACGATACACTTTGTTCTCATTATCATAAAACACAACCATTGCCCATAAACTTTCAGAGAAGACACGGAGAGAATGCTTCTGTCACTGGGGAAAATTACTCATCTTCATCTCCCCTGGTGGCTGTCAGTTCTGCACAGGGGCGCACATCCAGAGGATGTTGTCGGTGATCAAAGGCCAGCTGCCGTGGTCCGGCCTCCCCTGCAGGATGGGTCAGAGGTGTCCCCTGGAAGGAAACTGGCTTGCTCCAGTTCCTCAAACGTGCCTCAGACCAACACCCCTCTGCTCCTCCAAGGCTGACCTCTGCTTCCTCGGGTGCCTTGCTTTTTGGCACTGTTTTCTTATTCCATTTTAGAGCAGTTGCAGAGAATTCCTGTTTAGATCCATAACCCTACTTTGCATGTCCTTCTGAAGTCCCACTGCCAGAATGTGCCCCCTTCTTTTTCAGGGTGTGGAATTAAACAATATAAATTATTCCTTTGGAATCAAGAGCCAAACTTGCCCTCTGTGTAGCACCCTCGGCAGAGGCCCGGGATGCATCAAAGCGTGCTTTGCATTTTCAAAGAAAGTGCCTGCTTGAATCAGATTTTTGATGACTTTAATTTTCTCCTTTGAGCCTCCAGTGGAATCATAATTTCCTTTATGTGGAAGAAAGAACACTGGCTCTGTTAACCAAAATACTACAAAGCTGCTGAGTGAAGAGCACAGGACAGCTTGGCAATCAGATGCTCATTGAAAGGACTTTGTTTCATAGCGGCCGCTGCTAATACTCAGGACTTCGTGCCAACCAGTAAGACAGGCTCCACACGGAACGTCTGCTGTGATGTTATAATGAAACATCCTGGGCTATTAGTCCTCAAAGCATTTGGCTTTTTTGTTGTTCTCTTGTTTTAGCTTAGTGGGCTCTGCTCCTGATACGGTGTTCTGCTAAATGCAATCAAATTAAATTAAAAGAAACAAACAAAAAAAAATGGAGCAGAGAAGCACAAGCCCCACAGATTACCCTGTGATTTTACATAATCGAATTACTGGGTCGGTTAAGTCAGTTAACTTCTCTTCTTTTTTTCCTCACTTGTTAAGGATGAGTAATCTTTGGCGAATATAACAACAGCTTAAATAATATAGAGGCCAACTTGGTATCGTCCTAAAAATATAAAGGAACAATTTTCTCCATTGTTTTCTATTTTGATAAAAATGAGTGATTTTTCATATAAAACTCAATATATAAAATTGTTTTGCCTTTTTCTTTAATTGATGTATAATTGACATGTAACATTATGTCAGTTTCAGATGTACAACACAGTGGTTTGATGTTTGTATATACTGTGAAATGATCACAAATATAAATACTTTAAATAAATCAGATATCACTGGATTATTCCCTTTAATCCAGAAATGCTTCCCCCTCTCTGTATCAGAGGTGAGAAGAAATTCCTTTCCCTGTCTGTCTTCTACCTTCCCTGGTCCCAGGAGGTGTGGAGATGAGGTTGCAAAGCCAGAGGGAGGTCTCTAACTTTGCATATTCCAAATTCTCCCTTAGCCAAGACAGACTGCCCTAAATCACACCGTGTTGTTCCGTTGAAAGCATTGTTTTCACTGCTATTGCTTGTGACCATGCCTATAAAGGCAAAGGAAAATGGGACAGCAGTTATACAGAGGACCAAGGCCAACACAATGACCTGAGTTCCTCGAGAGAGACCTGAGGGAAATCATTGGGGGCACTGTATAAGCTGCCTGAGTTCTTCACTTCATTTTACAAACGCAGAAGTGACCTTTCTGGGCAGAGCAGCTTTGAAGGAAAGCTTGGCCGTGGAAATGAACCTCCTTCACTCTCCGTTTTTCTCCTTCCTGATGCTTCCACCCAGCATGACGCAGGGAACAAAGCAGAAAGAGCTTCAGCCATGGGGTCTAGCTTTGGGACCTGGACTTGCATCTTGTCTCTGCAACTTAACTACCTGTCAGACTGGGTAAATTACTTAACTACCACGAGTCTCAATTCTGGATTCCTAAAATGGGGCATATATGACTTCCAAACCATAGCATAAGGGCCAAGTGAGACAGCACACTTAGCCAACAGTCTGGTAGAGTATGGATTCCATAACCACTATTCAGTTTTAATTCAAATTAGGTCCTTAGGGCAATACCTGGATCTATGCCCTCTCACTCTAAACTCTTACAACCCACCTCCCCTAAACAAAAACAAACAGAAAAACAGAAAACCGCATTAGCCCACCTGATATATTTCAATACGGCTACAATAAGTCTTCACAATTTACTAAGATGCTCGCTCTTTCTCTCTCTCTCTCCCTCTCTTTCTCTCAGTTTGCTTCAACAAAATGCAAATTCCTCCTTATCCGTGCTCCCCGCTATGCCCTGGAGATGCGTGGGAGCACGGGTTCCAAGGCTGGCCATTCCATCCGAGGTTCACTTAGGCATTATTAAAACAAATTTCCAATTCAATAAAGCCTCTCCCTCTTGTAAACGTAAATTATATTTAATAAGCCTGGGAACATGTGAGGTTGCCAGATCTGAAGCAAGACAGCCTTGATGACTTCAGTCCCTTCTCAGCCCTTGATTACAATTTGATTTCCTTTGGCATCAAAAGACGAACTATTTTAGTGCACAATGTTCTTCCTTTAGCAAGAGTGAGATCTAGTTACTTGGCAAAGGACCTGTTCAGTTGCCAGACAACATGTCCAACCTCTTAGCAAGAGCTGAAACACTGACTCTGATTTAAAAGCCTCATGAAGCAAAGAGCATAACAGAAAGTCTTCCGCTCCCTGAAGCTGTGCTGGGGCGCTGGCTGGTCCAGGGTCCTGTCCATTGCCTTTTCGGGTGCATCCTGCCTAGGAAGCCGCTTGGCCATACATTTAAGTTAGTATGTTTCAAAATACTGTATCCACCCTCAAAAGGCTCTGTCTTTCCCCAGTGCTGCCTCTGAATCACTTGAAGTTGAAAGCAACTGTGTGGCTTCTGTCTCCCTTAGAACCACCAGCCTCCTACCCCGCCTCACACTCTGGTAAGCGGCTCTCACGAGGACTTTCGATTCTCCCAACCACATGACATCTTCCTCGGGAGTTCATCTGAGGCTCCAGTCTGTTCATGCCATCCTACTTGGTTCCCTGGGGAACACTGTTAATACCACTGCTAGATTCATATTAGCATGTTGGCTCACCTCCCATTCTATTGGAAGGATTTCACGTGTGTGCACGCACAGTCAGGGGCATTTCTGCTCTCTTCCTGGGCACAGAGAGAAGCACTGGGACTCTGAGACTCTGGGAACTGCCGTTAACACGGCATTCTTCATGCATGATGAGAACACTGACCGCATACTCTTGTCTCTGAGACCTTCCACTGTGGACCAGTGTTATTCCAAAGGAGAGAGGGTCTGTGGTCACAGGGAGTTGATCTATTAACAAGATACATGAACCCATCTAAATGCCTATGTGCAAACCATGATGCCTCTCACCCAGAAAACTATCTGCAGGTTCTGGAGCCTAATCCTTTTGAAATCTCTAACAAACCAGAGTGTTGGGCTAAGCCCTGGCTCGTAGAGTTCTCTTCCCAGCCTGTACTCCAGACTCTCCCCACGCCCTGGGTCCCTTCAATACTATCAGAGTAACATGGCTGTTCTCTGTCCTGTTCTTGCAGAAAGCTGCCCTGTGCTGGTTGATGGACTGGTGCAATGTTCATGTCAGGTCTAAGGTGTTAGGAGATTCTCACATGTTAATAGTTCTCCTCATCTGTACCATATTTCCATTTTAACAGAAGCATCCTACAGACCATGAGTTTAGTGCCACAAATGTCGGCTTAATTTGGTATGAATGTCAGGCATCAAGAAGGAAACTCAGGGGGTAAAAACATATTTTGAGGTAAATGGGATATTTGACAATTAACTAATTATATCATAGAGGCATATATTAAAGTGGTTGAATTATTTGTTAACTACTAATTCTAATATTCATTCTAATATAACTAATATTCTAATAATTCTCTAAAATTCTCTGAGTCAAGATCATGAAACACCAGAATTGTCCACATTTGGGCATCCTGATGGCAATATCAGGCCATCCCTTTTTTTCATATTTAAAAGTTCTGTCACATCAATTTCACCACTTAACAATCCACTAAAAGCTTGGCCTAAGTGGATTTATAATCCTTTTTTCTTTAATGTAACAGTGGAAGATCCATTTAAGGAGATACTGTAAATTTGATGGGGACAATAAAAAGCTCTTTATTAATACTTGAATATTTTTGTCCTCATTCTGACATAGTTGAGTAGGTCACCCAGCAACATTTTTGCTCATCTCTTAGATGGGTCAATTCAACAATGACAGAAGATTTCATTCCCAACTTCCAAATTGTTTTTAATCTAGCAAAGGAATGAAGAATGCATACAAAAAACAATCTCTGTCACAAAAAAAAAATATGTTCTGATGAATAAAGTAGATGTAACTTCTGAGAAATATAGGAATTATTTAATCGTTTGGGAAATTTAAAAAGATCTCTTTAAAATTATATTCTTTTCCAACAACTCTGCATGCTTGTCATTATAAAATTTGGAAAATACTGAGTAGTTGATGGAATATGTGAAACAGTCAAAATCCCACCCTCTAGTGATGTGATTAATTCATTCCATTCAAATAGCAAATTTACTGAGTACTTACATATGTGTGTGAGAGAGCCTTAAATTTTACAGAATTGGGATGATATTATAGAGGGGTGCTAGCATGCTGTTTTCACGTATTATTACGTTATGAACTTCCCCTCATACCATATAACTTTTCACAAATATATGTCTCATGTTTTTGTCTAAACTGTCTGTTAGCATTATCTAAGCAGATAATGGGAGAAACCAAGTGTACATACATAATCACATATAATGTTGGAAAACAGCCGGTTTAGTTAAGGCCATCCTTATTTTAAAAAGAAATACACTCAAACACACACATAAACAGTATTAAAATAGGAAGGGAAGGAGGTGAACTCTCATGGAATCTATAAAAAAAAAAATTCCCAGGCAGACAGCACATTGGAAAGTCATCTAAGCACTCAGAAGAAAGCAGTATCTCTGAACACTATTAACTAGAACCCATAAGAAATGCTTTCAAGTTTTTGAAATTCTTTATAACAATAATATTGTTTACAGCTGTCCCTTCTGAACTTCTTCTGCACAAGAGTCTTATTTTTCACATGCGGGACCCTGACACAGAAAGTGCGGTAAAGGGCAGGCTCGGAGCTGGGCAACCACGGGTGGCCCAGAAAGAGCTTGGCTGTGGTTTCACATCAGCGGCTGCAGAGGGACACAGGTCTGGCACTGCCGTCATCCAGGAGATTCGAAATCACCAACCACCCCACCCCTTCCCACATGGAGCTATGGGCCCTCAGTGCGGTGCCCTCAGCTCTTACACAGGCAGCATGTGCTTCTGAGAATTTCAGCCATCACATTTGGAAATGTCCTTCCAAGATTCCCTCTCAACTGTGAAAAACCACAACTAAAAGCAGGAGGGTCGGGGAGTAGAAGTCTCTCTGCTGACAAAGCACAAGCAGACCGGGGTTTACTGCGGGGCCCACCCCCCCGACGTCTCTGGACAGGGCAGGGTGTGAAGAATTAATATAAGCCAAGGCTGCATTATGTCCTGACTTTACTTGTAATCCAGACGACCAATTCATTATTAACTCCGCTCCCTCCATGACAGGAAAACTGAGGCTTGGCGAGGTTGAGTGCTGAAAATCCTGAGGATCGCTCAGCTGGACAGCGCTGGAGGGCCACTCCATCCCAGGTGGTCTCACGCCCACTTCACGGAACGTTGACTCCATGCGTGGGTCTTTTCAAAGTCATCTTAGGGTAGTTGGCTGAGATTTCCCCATTTCATTTTTTATTACTTTGGCAGATTAAAAAAAAGTCACAGTATAAAAGTTAGATTTCAAAACAAATACAAAAATTGTGTGAGGGAAAAATCCCTCAGAGAAATATGACACATGAACTTAGTCTGATGGCCTGTGGATGGTGGGACAAGAAAGGCTGAGTGGTTTCTTTGTAATTCTTGTGTGTGTGTGTACTTACAAAATAGCTACTAACTGATTAATAATGAGGAAAAAAAAAACACTGAGTTTGTTGAAAAATACAGGTGAGTTAAATTCATTTCTGTCTATCTACACATACACACATATACAGAAAGAAATATGCATAAGTGTTGAAGACTTACAATTCATTTTTTCTCTATATTTTAAAATAATTTTCAGATTTTCTATAGTGAAAAAATGTACTAATATAATTGAGGAATATGATAAATGTATTTTTAAATGAAAAAAATAACTTTCCACTGTTTCCTCCCCTTTCTTACTTGGGTTAAACCAGAATTGAGCACAGCTGAACCAGAATATATTTCCAGCCAGGATTTACAGGATTTCTTTAACCCAGAAGTAGGATTACAGTGCATTAAACAGTAATGAAGGGCACCAGTCTTAAGCACTCCCTGTGGGCCAGGAACCATTGCTGGGCTTCAGGCATATGATGGCTTTAATCACCCAGCAGTCCAAGGAGCGGGAAAGAACTATGTGTTCACATTTCACAGATGAGGAAACTGAGGTCTAGGCCTTCCATGTCCTTACCAACAGACCAGAAGTAGCAGAGGGCGGAGGCTGGATCTGAACCCAGGCAGGCTGCCCACAGACCCTGCTCTAACCATAAAGCCTCCCTTCCTTAAAGCGAGAGTAGGGGTAGACAGAGACGGCCAGTGCTTCCAGGAGACACACAGTAGACTTGTTCGCCAGCCAGCACGCACCCCTGCCCAGCAACAGCACATTTCAAGATTGCAACACGTGTGCCCTGGGACCCACACCAGTGATGAGGCTGTTTGCAAAACCTTTGCATAGTCCTCCTTACTAGAAGGAGGCTCTCAGAGCAAGTAAACACTGAGAGGTCCAGCATGTTTGAACCAGCTTGCTTCCAAAGTTCATTTCCGCACAGGGCAGGAAAAAAAGTAAAAATTTATATGCATACAATGTATTTTTTTTTCTTTTAATTAAAGAATCAAAATTTGACCTCGGGAGGGAATCGTGGATTGAATCATTAAGTATCATTTCCTTCAGCATCTTGATAATGATTTAGAAAAGGAAAAGGGAACAATAGTCTCATAATGTTCTTTTGCCTGGGAAAGAAAGACTAAATACCAAAGACCTACTGGACTTGATGTGAGAATCTATTATCTTCTGATGAGTCTTCTATGGTGGGAAGAATTCAGCATCTTAACCAATTTTTTCATATTTTTAATTAATTTTTAAGGGGGGAGGTAATTAGGTTTATTTATTTATTATTTATTTATTAATGGAGGTACTGGGGATTGAACACAGGACCTAGTGCATGCTAAGCACGCACTCTACCACTGAGCTATACTCCCCTCTTAACCAATTATTAATGAATAGAAACTGAAAGATTTGTGATGACTCCATCCTGAGACACGAGCAAACAAACAAATTCCCCCATGTGCTTCTTTCTTACACACACTTGCCAATTCTGGACTCGCCTACAGCAGGGATAGTGGCTCAGCCACTCAGCTACTCATCCGTCCATTCATTCATTCAATAAATCTATATACATCACATTCTGGATAGATGTCAAATATTAGATAGAACACATTTTTGAACAAGTTAAAATTTTAGCCTTTAAGGAGTTTACGTTCCACTGGGTGAGGCTAACAATATGCAAAAAATAATAATAAGATAAATTCAGGCAGAGATCAATGCAGTGAAATACCATGAAGGAGGCTGGGAGGAGAGAGAGCAAATGTGGGTGGGCGGGAGCATTACTTAGAAGAGATGTCATGAGAGATCTCTCCGCAGAGGCGCCTGTGAGTAGAAGGATTTGAAGACATGAGGCACATCAAATTCTTGGGAGGAGAGAGGAGTCCAGGATGAGGAGCTAACAGTTCAGATGCTCTGAGGCAGAGCACATTTACGTGGTCACCAGCAGCAAGAAGGCAATTACTGCTCCAAGATCCTAAGGCAGTGGCTGGGTCTCAAAGAGGCTGACAGTGCCACCCAGGGTAGGCTGGGCAATGACCAGAGACACTTTTGATGATCACATCCAGTTGAGGGCAGGGAAGGGGCGAGCTTTAGTGGCATCTAGTGGGTAGAGGCCAGGATGATCCTACAAGGTGCAGGACACCCCCCACCAAGAACTATCCAGCCCAGAATATCAGTACTGCCCATGAGAAACCCTGTTCTAAACGCTCTTCTCCAGCCCTTCATGGACTGCTCTGTCTTTTCCTGTGACTACAGAGTCCTGTGATTAAGGAGAGAAGTCAGAGAGAAGACTGAAACAAGCTTTTGTCCCAGATTGCATACACCCTCTTATGAGGAAGCAGCATCACTGAACTGACCACATGTTCACTGTACTAAATGAACAGGAAGGTGCAGTATATCAAAGGAGCATAAGATAAAAGTTTAGTATAGAATGGTTATTACCATTATAAAATTTTTAGCTGCTGTATTTACAAACCAAATGGAGTATAAATTCTTTACCCATTTTGAACCCTCTCTACATTGCCTCTGATACTTTAGCTCCATGGCCTAACTTTGTTTCAGACGATGTAACATAACCTCTTCCTTTCCAACTGGCATCCTAAAAAATTCGCAGAAAATAGTGCAGTTACCAGAAAAGGATTGATAACAATCCAGGCAAAGAAAAATAACAAGGTGAAGGAGAGAGAGAGAAGCAGCAGCCCACAGAAAGAGGGAGTCGGCGGGTGAAGAGATACAGGATGCTGGGCTGTGGTAGATGACAGGCATCGCCAAGCCAGGAGAGCTCTGCACTGTGCTGGCAAGACTGTGCTGGATGAGAACCAATAAACGCTGCACAGAGAGTGGTAGGAGAGAGAAGCAAGAGATTCAAAGGCTAAAACCTCTTGTTTCCATTATACAGTGTTTCAAATACTTTCCAAGTGAAATGTGCTTATTTCTGCCACTGGTGATGTCTAGGATTTTGGTGGGACAATGTTGGGTGGGGTTGGACTAGAATGTTGTTTGCATTTTAGGAAACATTATAAAAGATTCATACAGAAGAGTGTGCATTTGCACCTTCCTGTGCCTCCCTTCATTTTCTCCACATCAAACCATTTTAGTCCTCGTTACTGCACTTCATTTACAATTGGCCAGTTGTAGGCTTCTTCAGGGTTGAAAGAGAAGTAGGAAAACATTGGATTTCTTTTTCTCAGCCCTGGTCTTGCAATTTCTGCATTTGATCACAGGTTACTGGTGCTGTTACTTTTCCTCTCTCTGCCTCCCACCCCATCCTCTTCTTTCTTTGTGTAAGAAGTGGAGACCTAAGGAGAGAAATAATGGAAGGGAAATGACTCCACCAGGAACTAAAATGAGGGGAAATGCTTGCAGACATAGAAAGTTGTGCTTAATAAATTGCATCTACATAAATTAAGTAAAATATGGTTTATTTGGTACATAGGCTGCCCATAGAACTATGTTTAGTGTAAGTATAGAAGCTGCTGTATGAGATTTTAAACCTGTCTGAAAAATTGGATATTTATGGTAATTATGTTTATGCTGATGATATTCACTACAAGTTGTATTTCCCACTAAAATATGTATATAATTATTATTAAAGACATTAAAAAACATAAGACACTCAGTGCCCAACCAAAATGAGACTCCCAGTAATGTGGTATATGATTTCAAACCAGACGTTATTCCCGTGTGAAATGGTGTTATGTATTTATGACTGCATCTGTCTAGTTTCACAGTTCATTAGCAAGACCGTCCACAAGGAGATTGCACTGTTATTGCTTATTGCACTTATTATCCAGGCCACTGCAGTAGACACATATATCCCAGCATAAATAGCATACAGTTTGGGTACCTGTGAAACCAGTCATCCATCTTACATGCTGATAAATGTCACTTCACATCACTGGGTAAATTTACATTGTCTAGAGTTAGGGGGAGCACAGAGCACACAAATATAAGAGATAAAGCTGCTTGTTCAGATTGCGAAAAAGGAGTCAAGGGTGGGCCTAGAGAGTACCCCCTTTACCCACTATCAGAGGATACAGGCTGCTGAACAGGCAAAGGCCTAAGACGCATCTGGTACAAGATTTAATGCTAGCCCCGAATGGCTGGGAAAATAAAAGTTGATAACAATCAAGTCTAGATCTTAAAGGAGAGATTATCTTGCTTCTGCTTCTGTTTGGAATATAGGAAGTGTGTGTGTGTGTGTGTGTGTGTGTGTGTGTGTGTGTGTTGTTAGTGGTGGTTTTTTTGTTTTTTTTTTTAGAGCTGGGATGCCTGGGAAGTGAACTTACAGGGACAGGGTGAGCCACAAGTTAATCGTCTGTCGTCTGCCTTGGGTTTCAGGAGCTCTTCTGCGTGGCTGGGAATCCCTGAGAAGGTCACAGGAAATGGCCTGGTGGGCGTAACTTCAGAGAGCTGGTGGACAGTGAGCCGCATTTCTTTTCCCATCAGTGTCTAAATTTGTCTCCATTGTTTCTTTTTTGCTCTCTCATACTAAAATGGGACTTGGGCCCAGTGAGGGACAACAATATCTTGACAGAGAACTCTGAGCATTGAAGACAGGGTCATCTGCATTGTCTGAACTCCATGTGCAACAGAGATTACACCCAGAGAAAACAAAAGAACTACGCAACAGAAATGGCCATGGCCGGTAAACAAGAGAAACGTGACCCGCTGGAGCAGGCGTCTTCCTGCAGCAGTTGGAGTCGGTGAAAAATAATTGTTCCTCTCCCACTCCACCCCCATCACTAGGATCCAGAGAGTCAGCTTTCCCTAAGGCTCAGGCTCTTTCTTAGGAATGGGTTAAAGACTTTTCAGAATCTGCATGAGCGGAAATTTAATCAACACGGTCTCCTTGCACTAAATGGTACCCCGGTGGCCTCCAAGTATTAATGCAACTTACAGTAGTTCTGTTATGACTGGGAGATATGTGACTCAACAGCTAACAGAGGACAGTGTAGTCCAATAGTTTTCATTTATATGGGATATTAGACTTACTAATCAATGGCCCAGATGATACATTTATTGTTGTTCAATATAGCAGATAACTTTTCATGTGTTCAACAAGCATCTCTCTATGCCAGGCTCTTAACACAGCAGGGGGCTTAAATTCTAGGGCTAGATCTCCCAGCGCCCTTGCAAATCTGATTTTAAAAAACCCGTATCTAAAAATGTGACAATGAATATATGTATGTTCATGTATAACTGAAAAATTGTGCTCTACACTGGAATTTGACACAACATGGTAAAATGATTATAACTCAGTAAAAAAAGTTTAAAAAAAAAAACCTGTATCTAAGAACATGATAGTCAAAAATGTCAAAAAATGTACACTATTTTCTTTATTTAAGAGATTCATAGCAAATGTGTGCTATTGTAGAAGACTTTTCCCCCATTGTAGAAGACTTTGGTGATTTTATTTTCCAAGATATCCACAGACTTGCTAAACTGGATCAAGTCTCTTGGTACTTCTAAGATAGCCATACATTCAACAGCCTCTATCACTAGTGTAGCATCTTGGGAAATAAAAACAGGGACAGCAGAACGGAGGTTGACTCAGACACACCAAGCGAAACTCCCAATATCCTGGCGTGGTTACAGCTGAGCACACACCCGCCTCCTCCTCCCGTGTTTGCTGATGATATCGCTCCTGAAAGCAAGCTACGCAGGATCCGCTGCTGCTAAAGAGCTGATGGCAAATTGATCAAAGACAAAGAAGATGTTTAGACTTTTCCCCAAAGTGAAATGTGTAAAAATGTTACTGTTGTTTTTGCGGCTATTCAACTCCTTCCATTTAAGTTACTGTGCAGTGTAATTTATGAACTTGCACAATGAGGTTGACATTCAACGCGAGGGAAAATTGAAGGAATGCGTGTGCAGGAGGTGGTGATAAGAGAGAGGACAGAAGCTACCAAGATGTGCTTTTTCATAATGTTATTATGGCCCACTGCAGAATCCCATAATCAAATTTCTAATCTCCGTACCATTAATCACCTTTTCCGGATATCACAGAAGTAAAAAATACCCCACAGTAATGGCCCTCGGTCATTGTGCATCGTCTCATGTGCCTGCGATATTAGGATCTCCTTCTGGATTTTGCAGAGGTATGGGGACACTGTCATCATTAGGCATTTGGAAAGCAATCTGCAGCCTCTTGCAGCCAGTCTGTCTTTGAGATCTAGACAGATGTGCAGACAAACACCGGTCAACGCCGCCCTGGCCAAGCAGAGGATGTGGTTCCAAAACACAGCAAAGTACACATTAAGACTGTTTTACATGTGTGTTGGAAGTTGAGATAATATCAGAAAACAAACTTTTCTGGTATTCTAAAATCAGAATTAAGTGGTTTAGATGAAATGCAGATTTGGGGAAATTGTACATCAGCCCCTTTAGGCTCTGATCAATTGGTTTCTTCCTTCTACATCAACTTCATCCCAAGACTCAGAGAAATATTGACTTAAAAAGCAATAAGAAATAGAAAAAACAACCCCCCCCAAAAAAAATTTTAGGGCACAATATCCATCAATATCCTCCTGATCCAGGGTAGAAAAAGACTTCATTAGAATAAAAACAATGAAAGAAATAATTTTAAACATTGTTTATACTTATCTAATGCTTACAGTGTATCAGATAGTGTTGTGTGTGCCTTACAAATACCAACTGATTTGATTTTTCTAGTGAAGGTATGAGATCTACTATAAATTAATCCTACTTTACAGCAGAGAAAACTGAGGCAATAATATCATGATTTGCTCAAGATGACATAGTTTATAAAGGACAAAGGCAAGATTTTAGCCCAGGTTGTCTTGCTTCTGAGCATGCACCTTAAGCTCTATGGAACTCATGCTTGGACTTAATTTTTCAAAAGTGCAAATATCTGTAAAAATTTAAAAAATTAAACAGAAAAATATAACAAGAGAGAGGTTAATATCTGGAGGTTCTAGATCAGTGATCTTCAACTCTGACAACTGAATCACCTGGGGAGCTTAAAAAATGCCTATGCTGGGTGCCCTAACACAGGCCAGTTAAATCAGTGTCACAGGGGAGGAGTCTAGGTATGAGCATATTTATTAAAAGCACGTAGATGATTCTAAAGCGCAGCCAAGGTTAAGAACAGCTGAGCTAGATCAAGGGAAATATATATCATCATTTTAACTAAAAAAAAGAACAACGAGCATCAATAAATGAATCAAATTAAAGTTTCAAATGGATAGTGAAAAATGATGACTCACTTTCAGGCAGAGATACATGGTTTCAAACAATGGGACATCATTTAGGTCCCATGAAATTAACAAAAGTTTTTTTCAAAAATTGATGATGGTGATGATGATGATGATGATACCTTTTTTTAAGCAAAAGAAGCTTATTGGGTGTGTAATTTGGTATATTCTTCCTAGAAGTATCCAATGAATATTCATTAAAACACTAACATTGATTCCATTTTTCAGAATCTATCTTAAGCAAATAGACATGGGCACATTCTGTCACAATAGCAATATTATATACAGTAGCAAAAGTGGCAACATTGTTCTTGGCAAACATGAGGAGAGTAGTAAATGCATTATTAGTACGTTCACACACTGGACCACAGCCCGGTGCGGCATCACAAAGTCCTCTTCATGAGGAAGGGACATATTTATGATGTAAAATTACATGAAAAAAAAAGAAGAGAATGGAAGTGTGCAGTATATATTCGTCTTATTGAATATATGTAATTAAAATACTGGAAAGAAATAAGCAAAACATTAACAATAGTTAATTATCATCCCTGTATTATCCCTATTATTATCATCCCTGTAAACTACAATGAGTGTAAAAGGGAGTGTTCCTGCAGGCTGGGTGGCCACTGGTCTGGGGAGGCAAAGGAGGCTTTTAGACACTGTTGAGATCACACTGCCCAGAGATCACATTCTGAGACTCAGGAAGTGCTATCAGGACCCCAGATCTGATGACCTGATGCACACACAGGCAGAGGCCAAGTGAGCCTGCCATGCTTCGGGCTTGCAGGCTGCTCTCCGCCGTTCACACCTGTTTATCGGTGTCGTGTCAGTGCTAAAGGTAAGTAAACAGATGCAGATATTTTCAAAGGTCTAGAAGCAGAATCTGTATTACTGGATCACATTTCCAGACAACTTTTAACATATTTATGCAAGTTATAATGTAAGCCAATTAGCATACATGAATAGTGCTGCATTCTCAAGCTGCTTATTAATTCCACTTGTATGTGAAAATGTACGGTTATAAATTCCGAGATTTTGTGAAGCTTCAAACCTTTGAAAGCACGCTGCCTCCTCCTAAAGTCCCCCATGTTTGAGGATCAGCTGATGCTCACGAACCCCTCACGGTGAGTGTTTTAGTGTCGCCCCCATTCCTGCCTCAGGAAAGTCTGTGTCCTCCAGAAAAGCCCAACTGTACATGAGCAACAAGAAAACGAGTTTCTCTGAGCTTAAGAGACATAAGGAAATACGACACTTACACATATACATCAATAAATGAGTCACAGATATATTACATGAAACACATAAATATGTGGAATATATACAAATACATTGAAAATATGAGAAGATATATGCTTATATTTTTGCTAAAATTTAAATTCATCATTTAAAGAATCTTTCTGAAACTGCCACTTCCTGCCTGAGTCTGTTCAGCCACTAATAATATCCAGTCAGGATTAACCGGAGGCCACTACACAATTCAGTAGCTGGGATGCAGATAAATGACTTTGGCAGCGGGAACAAAATCCCCCTCTTTTCTGTAGGAAGCCAAAGCAAAGAAGCACAGAGGAGGGTTAGACTGAGCCTCTCTATTTCTTTGCGTTTCTCCCACGTTAACCAGGGTCACAATGACAGGGAGCTAATGGCTTTCAGGGTGAAGAGCTTGGAGGGCAGTGCGCTGCTGCGGGCGATCGTGGCCACTCACAGGAGCACACCTGTGGCCCGACGACCTTCTCAGAACTGGGATTTGTTTGTACGGCCCACTGGGAAGACACAGCAGTCTCCTACTCCCCTCTCCGCTGCTCCCCTGCACTTCATTCTACACCCACAGAGCTGAAAGGACCAACGAAATGATGTAGCAATGTCCTGGTGGCAGAAGGTGTGAGTGCACCGCCACGCAACACGGTCAAAGCCCCCCCTGTAGGTTGCTGTTTTTCATTGCTTCAACCAATGAGCAAAGAAGAGCAAGCCCGTCTCACTGGGAAGGGAGGGCAGTGGGTTGGAGAAGTGTTTTGATACAGCGAAGCGCATAATGCTGCCCAGCTGGGGAACGCTGAGAAAGAAAGGGAAGGCAGAGGAGGAGCCTGGCAGGTTAGCTGGCTCTTTGGTTAATGATGTGATATGTGTGCCTTGGAAGTGGTTTTTAGATTTTGAGCAAGTTGGTGGGACTGTGCCTTCCAGGATTAGGTCCTCACCTTGCAGAGTAACCTACGTAGCAGGCATGGGCTTCTTGGTGCTTAGAAATGAGATGAGCTTGTGGGAAGATGCCAACGAAAGAGAAAATCATGCCCCGTCCTAAAGAAGCTTCCACCAAAACTAGAAGGATATGGATAAAGCTAATGACAATCCTGCCACCTTGGCGATTTCTGCACCTACCACCACCTCCTTTACTTGCCTCAGAGAAGAAGGAGTGTTTCCTGCTCCCTTGGTCAAGGCTGACCCGCAGGCGCCCCCCTCCCTGCACCGGCATCCAGATGAGCCGGGCTTGCTCCCTACGGGCTGCTTTCCTTCCTGTGACCACCTCTGCCTCCCTCCTCCCTCTGCGCCCCTCAGAACAAGAGCCTGTGCGCAAGCTGTCTCTCTCTCTCTTTTTTTTTTTTTTAGTGTGAAATGAATGTTTATAATGCTTCAAACAGTTTAAACCTGAAGTTTGCTACCACACCTTCATGTCCGTACAGTCCTCAATAAGATTATCCACAGTACTAGCAACCACTCAATGAACACACCACTGACTAACACCACACTGATTTAAGGCTCATCAAGTAACACAGAGCCCCAAACTAAAAGGTTAAATATACAAACTACTTGTCCTGACATCTATTAAAGGTTAAAAGCCTTTCCTCAACCCTACACTCCCCTCCTTGGACCGCCCTCTCCCTCTTTTCCAAGGAACACTCAACGTCTACTGGCCTCAGCTCTGCACTCTGTCTGCAACCTTAAGCAGCACATCTCCTGTCCCCACCAGTCTGCTGCAGTTGCTTTTGCAGAGCAGAGTTGGCTGGTGGTCACCTGAACAGACCCTTCTGTGTTTGCACCCAGCACTGTGCTCAGCACATTAGATGTCTGATCTCCTTAGTTTAGACTTTCATCATCTCCAGCCTCAAGGCTAAAATAGTTACCTAATTGGGTCACTTGGTTTCCAGTTTTAAACTCTTGTAATCCACTCTCCAGATTTCGGCCAGATGATCTTCCCAAACTCCAGTTTAACCACTGAGCTCGCTCAGTGGCCTCCTACCACCAAAAGATAACCCAAAATGTTGTTGGCGCAGTCCATTCAAGAACCAGGCACTGAGTGCTGCGAGGTGCCAGGCGGAGTGTCAGTGCTGGGGCACAGTGGGATGAACAGACCCCATCCTGCCCCACAGGGCCTACACTCTAGAGAGGGAGACAATTAAAGAGCAAGGAAAGTGACAAAAGATACACACTGTGATGAGGCTTACCAAGGAAGCAAATGCTGTCACAGACATTAAAAGGATGGGGGAAATATTTCAGAGAGGGGGGTGTGGAAACCTCTCCGAGAAGATAGCATTAGGGCAAGAACTCAGGGAATGTACAATCCAGGAGCACTGAAGACCTCATTCAGGATGGTGCTTGGCCTGTCTGAGGAAGGGTAAGAAGGCCCATATGGCTGGACAGGAAGAGGAAAAACGGAAGAAAGTTTATGGAAGTAGGCAAGGGCCAGTCATGCCTGGTCTTGCACGAGGAGTTTAGATCTTATTACGAGCGCAGTGGAAAGCTTTTGAAGGATAATAAGCAGTGGAGACACAAAATCTAATTTTGTTTTAAACAGCCTCCTGCCCGCATCGTGACAAATGAAACGTGGAACGGAGAGGAAGCTAGCTAAAAGTTATCATTATCTTCCAGGCAACTGCCTGAACTATAGTGGAGTCCGTGAGGATGGAAGGAAAGACAGGTTCAGAGACAGCATCGCAGGGCTCGCTGAACAAGTAGAAGGGGAAGAAGGAGTAAAAGAGGAAGCTAACGTTTCTCCTGGGAGCAAGAAAGTGGGTGGGGAAGCCATCACTGAGACGGGGAAGAGATTGGGGGAAGATTAAGAGTTCAGCCTCAGCTCCGTTAACTCTGAGATGTTGAGATAGAGATGTGCTGTGGATAATTAGAAATATGAGTCAGAGGAGAAATCTGGCTGAATATATAAGTCATCTATACATGAGTGGTATTTATAGCCATGGGGACGGATGGAATCATCTAGCAAGAGGGTGGCAAGTGAAGAACAAAGAAACCCCGAAAATTCAAAGTGCAGTGGAGGAAGGGAGGCCCAAAAAAGAGACGGAGAAGGAGGTGCCAATGAGAGGAGGAAACAGGAGAGGTGGTGTGAGGGAAGGCAAAGGAAGAAAACGTTTCAAGAAAGAGAAATCATCAAATATGCCAGTGAGATGAGGGCTGAGAATTAATCACTTGAGATAGGAAGAGAGGTGTGGAGTAAAGACATCTGGAAATGTACAGCTAGATGAGAAATACCGGAAACAGATAATGCAGGAAGGTAAACCCACAACTAGCCAGTTACACGTGAAACATACAGACCCTCACAAAGGATCAGACGTGAAGATGAAAGAAAAGTGTTTTTACCAGTTAGTTAGTAAACCAGTTTTTAAAGTTATAAAGACAGAATGTCAGCAGAAGTGCAGTAACACTGGTATTTTCTACGTTGCCCTTGATGTTATGAAGGTTTCCTTTAAAAGGGAGATAACCTGGCAGTAGACAGATCAAGAACTTTGGTCCAGGAATTGAACTAATGGGAATCTAGGCTTAAAAAATAAACAAAAATACTTGCATGCCCTAGGCTGTTTATTCCAGCATTATTTATAATACTAAAAATGTGAGAAAAAAATTCAATATCCTCAAATAGTGAAATGGTTAGATAAATTATAGTGTATTCTCTTAAAGAACTATTATTGCTAATATACCAGAATTAATATAAAAAGTATAGTAATTTATGGTGAAAAGAATATGAAAATGAATATATGTATGTTCCTACATGACTGAAGCACTGTGCTGAACACCAGAAATTGACACAACATTATAAACTGACTATACTTCAATAAAAATATATTTTTTAGAAAGTGTTTATGGTATAATGGGAATTAAATAATGCACAAAAATATATTTAATTCTATGTACAACATAAAAGGGAATCTGCACTTAAGAAAAAGTGCCTGAAAAGAAAGGCACTCAGAAACGGGGGGCAGCTTTTCAAGGGAGGCAGAATGAGAGATGATGGCTCCCATTACCTTCTGTAATATGCCTGTAACATGGTTTATGTCATGTTCATAATAAAGACGATTTTATTAAATATTTTTGGTAATATTGTTCTCTTTTGGTCTCATGAGTCACAACTGTGTCATGAACATCGTTTTTGAGTAACAAGGGAAATATTAATATTTATCAACTTTATCTGACAATTGTGGGTATTTCTTTTAAATGAAGGCAAGACTTCTTGGGCTGGTAAACTGATTTTGAGACCCAAGCTCCTTGGAGTGTTCCATTTTATAAATATGTAACTTTGTGAGACACTGTAATTGTGAGCTGGATCTGCTCGGCTAGTAGTTGAAAGATCTTTGCTTTCAGGGTTGTTTCCATCCCTCCTCTGTCTAGTCATGAGTCTGCTGCAGCTGCCCATTCTGTGAAAGTGCCTAGACCCCAGACTCCCTGGGACATGAGCACAGTCCCTACTAAGTAAATATTTTCAGAGCACAGGGGTCAAGAGGCCGCCAGCCCCTACCTGAAACCACATTCCCAAGAGCAAGGATTCAGGTGACAGACAAGAGATGTTTTTTCCCAATTTCAATGAGGGATCTGGGCTGGGGAAGCAGGGAGGGGCCTTTTCCTGTCTCTTATTCAAAAGGACACATCACACATGGTGGGAACTTTTTCTTACAGACGTTCCAACCAATCATTGTGGGGGGAAAATGAAGAAAAATAAATATAAAAGGATGAAAGAACATAGAAGAAAAAAAGTAGTTACAATATCTTTAAATCATGACAGCAAATTGTCCAAATCAATCTTCAATTTCAGTTTTGGAGAAAAAAAATTAATCATGTTAAATAAATTTACTCTTATTCATCTCGACAGGAAATTGAAGGGGAGGAGCTGGGGGGGAGCCTAAAAGCAAAGCTTTAGATTTCATGCGTGAATTATTCAGACAAGGGAGAGAAATCGAGGCACACTAGAAGAAGAGAGGGAAGAACAGCTCAGAGAACTCGGAGGCAGTAGATCTCCCAGGTCTGATCTCCAAATAGAATAACAAGGTTTTTCTGTAGTCCAGTTACAATGCAACATATTATTGAAAGCCTTTATGTACAACTCTTTTCTAAGCACAAAAAAACTGTAACATAATTTTTGAAACACATTCCTCCAAGGTGAAGGCTGACTGGCTCAGTGAATACAGTGATCCAAAAAAAATTTGATCGAAGCTAAAAAATGACATAAATCACATAGAACTATAATTTGCAAATTCACTGGATGAAGTAATTCATCAAAGCCTGGCTGAGTTTTAGGAGTTGAGACTTTGATCTGACAAGTCAAGGAAGAGACTGACGCTCAGGCTGTGCGTAAGGACTTAAAATGTTTTTTCATGCTCCTCACAAGTTTAATTACTTTATTTTACCCCCGCTGACAGTCCCAAATTAAAATAAATGGACCACATCGAGACAAATCTCGGATGCATGTAGTGCTTAAGAAGATGTTGTTCCTGATATAGAAATAGCTTGAAATCCATGACTAAGTTGCCCCTTTGGTTTATTTTAAATGGTGAAGAGGTAGAGCGAGGGGTGAGAGAGGCCAACAGCTAAACCCAAACCACCAACTCACACGGGCTGCAGGGAGGGGTTTCACTGGCTGCCCTCTCTAAACGCGTGTCAGCGCGAGGGTTTTAAAAGAGACAGCGGGGGAAGTGGGACAGACAAATGCCCTGTGGTCACGCAGCGTCCTGAGCCAATTCCTTTCTAAGTGCAGGTAAATCGTTTTATATTTAGGGACAACAATCGACCGTATTACAAATTAATGAGGGCTCGGAAGCTTGATTGGAGGCCGTCTGCCCGCACGCTGGCCATCCTCGCAAAGGCACTAGGCGGCCGTAACTCGAGGCCCGGAGAGGGCTCAGGGCGGGAGGCCGTACGCTCCGGGCACAGCGCCTCGGCCGCACCGCCTCCAGGAGCCCCGGCTCCTCGCCGGCTCCCGGCCCTTTCTGGGACTGCTCGTCAGCATTCTCACTTTCTCAGAATCCAGCTTTAGGGAGCTCTCGTGTCACCCACCTTCTTGTTTTCAGATCCCCCGCCTCCTAGTATTTTCCCGAGACGCCCCGGACGCCGGGAGCGGGACCTGGGAAAGGGCAGGACGCGCCGTAAACAGGAAGCGCCCCCCCCACCGCGGGCCTGCCGAGGCTCGCGGAGCGCAGATAAGGGGCGAATCCAAACAGGAATGTATTGGTGACAACGTGACCAGACACAGCAACCCGACCAGATACATTTCAGATCTGTTTAATTTCAGAAACATTGTTCTTCCTGCAGACACCGCGTTTCATGGGAAACCAGGGCAGGGTCTGCGTGGCGGTGTCGCCTTGTGTCAGTTACTGCGCACGGCGGGGACGGCTGGGCACTTCTCGTGGTCAGCTGCCTCTCCAACTCGCCAGAGGCTGCTTCACACCTTGCCCCTTTCCCCAAACCTCCTCTGACCCAGCCTCTCAGTAGACGACCTCTCCTCATGGGGAAAATGGATGGAGGGGAGGGGAACTCTCCCGACTGCTCGCGCTGAGGCGGGCAGCTTCCCGGCTCTGGTCCAGTCGTCTCCCTGCAGGATGGGCGCCTGGTCCCCTGCCCCCCCCCCCCCCGTCTGCCAGTCCCCGTTACCCTCTCAGAGCCCTGCTAGCGCTGCAGGCACCTGCGCGCACCTTTATGAGCAGAGCGTCGTGAAAAGGCACCCCTGCCTCCGGACCGCAGCCCCGCCGCTGCACAGGCCGCTCTCGGCCCCGGGCGCCCTCCCTGGGCTCCCGCGGGGGGTCACAGCCGGCCGCGCCCGCCGTCTTCAGGACCACCAGGACCACCACCTGTTCCTTCGGGCCCCAGCGTTCTCCAGGGTCCAGAGCAGCTACTTTCTAAAGAAAGAGAAGGAAAGAAAGGAGACTTCCTCCTTTCACATTGAAAGAAAGAGAGGAAGGGAAGGAGACCCAGCCTCAGAAGTTTCTCCCTCCCTGGCAAATTCCTTCTTTCCACAGCCAGACTTCCTGAAAGTGCTGCCTGTATTTGCCTAGTCACCTTCCTCGCCTTCCACCTTGATTTCTGTGCTGAAATCATCTGTACAAAAATTTCTGTTATGTGCTTTGTCACCACTGGGGCGGTGCAGCGTGGTGTGTGGTGGGCAGTGATGATGTGTGGTGCGGTGGGGTAGGATGTGGTGTGGTATGTGTGTGATGTGGTGGGGTGTCTGGTGTGTGTGTGTGGTGGGGTGGTGTGTGTGGTGCAGTGGTGTGGTATGTGTGTCATGTGGTGGGGTGTGTGTGGTGTGTGTGGTGTGGTATGTGTGTGATGTGTGGTGGGGTGGTGTGTGTGGGGGGTGTGTGTGTGTGTAGTGCAGTGGTGTGGTGTGTGTGTGATGTGGGGTGTGTGTGGTGGGGTGTCTATGTGGTACGGTGGTGTGTGTGTGGTGTGGTGTGGTGGGGTGTCTGTGTGGTGTGATGTGTGTGGTGTGGTGTGGTGCGTGTGGTGTAGTGTGTGTGTGTGTGTGTGTGTGGTGTATGTGTGGTGGGGTGTCTGTGTGGTGTAGTGTGTGTGGTGGGGTGTGGTATGCTGGGGTGTGATGAGGTGGGGTGGGGTGGGGTGAGGTGTGCTTGGCCACTCCTTCTCAAGGTTTCATGCCATCCTACTCATTCCTACAAAAAAAATCAAACCCACTCCGAGTCTCCCTCCTCTCTGACTGCTCCTTCTCAGTCTGCCTTGAAGCAACTCTTCTTCTAACCTCCCTTTAAGTATTGGACTCTTTCCAGTTTCTGTCCTCAAGTGTTTTCCCTTCTCACTCTACACACCCCCACTGGGTGGTCCAAGCATTTTAACAATATCTGTGCTAACGCCATCTGATCGAAAGCTCCAGCCAAAGAACCCCCAAACTGGAAGGCTGTGTAGCCAGGTGCCCACTGGACGGCTCCCCTTGGGCGGGCAGCCTCCTGCACCTCTGTGGGAAACCTGTCCTAGCTCCGTGAATGATTACCTACCACCTCGGTCGCCCTGGCCAGGAGCCGGGCAGCAGCTTGATTTTGTCCCATTCCTTTCTCTGTCCCCAACACCTCTGTCCCCAACGCCAACTTGCAAGTCATTATCTGTGCTGTTTCCCAAGTCTCTCACCTCCGTCCAGTAGTCCATTCATGCCCCCTCTCTTCAGACTTCTAGTGTCCTAACTGCTTTTCCAACCTCTCCTCTTGTCAGTTTCTGTTCCATTTTCTAGAATTGTCTTTCTAGAGCACAGATACAACTTTGTCCTCTGCAGCTTTGACCTCAGCAGCTTAAAATCCGTCAGCTGCTCCTCTTATTCAAACATAGTCTAAAACTCTTTAACGTGGCTTACAGACCCTTTATTACCTGCCTGCTGGTCTCTGTCCTCACCTCTCACAATTACCTCCTTACAACATCTTTTGTTTCTAGAGCACATCTTACTTACACTTCCTGTTCCACATAATGTTCTGTGTGTCTAGGACACCAGCTGTCTGTCCCCCCAAATACTATGTAGTTCTAACCCCTGCTTCTCCTCCACAAGTCAGCCTAGCCATCACCTCCCTCAGAAAGCTTTCACTGACACCCCTAGTGTCCCACCACCTCCCGATCTGGGCTAGGTGCTGCATAAATTAAGGAAAACCATTGAGTTATGTCAATGTAAATTCAAGGGAGAGTCTAGCTTTAGTCAGGTGAGGGGCAGGGCTCTGTTTTCCCCATATTTCAGCCACACTTCACTCTGACGTGGATTTCGTTCTTGTGTGAGCTTTTTCCTGGAGGCAGAAGAATGCCAAGCCTGCGTCTTCACAGCCTGCTATCCTAATAACAATAATAATAATAATTCATAATAATTGTTAATAATAGGAGAATGGAGTATCAGGAGGAGAGGCGACCAAGTGAAAACATTATAGTAGTAGTCCAGGCAGGGATTACTGTAGCAGCAGCAGCAGTAGTAGCAGTGGTACTAAGCCTGGTAAGTGATGGTAAAATGCATTATGCACAATCCTTGAAGCCATCCCTCATCACCCCCAGCCTAAAAGGATCACTCTTTCCTACCAGTCATTAGGTGGTTTCTGGGTTTTTCCTGTGGACTGAAAAGCTTGGCTCTGGGAATATACCATTAAATAAAACCTTTTTTGTCTTACAGACTCTGGTAAGGGCTGCAGGTAAGTGAGCAGGGGCAATACAAGGGCTGGCTGTCACACAGAGGAGTGCTGGGTACCAGGAGGTCCATGGGAGGGGCACACACCAGCACTAAGGGTAGAGATGAGGCTGGAACCACACACAAAGGGCCATTTCCACCTGTTATCAGGGTTGGAGTTTATCCAAAGGGGAGCCAATACAGAGTTCCAGGACTGGAAGACAGTCGGGTGAGTCGATGGAGATCAAGAAAGAAAGAGAAAATAGTGTCATGAATCTAGCTAAGGGCTGCGAGAACAGGGTGGAAATGAGTGAAAAGATGAGAAAGCTGCCTAGAAGAGCAAGTGGGGAGGATTTTAGATCGATTTAGATGTGGATAGAGCAGGACAGAAGAGAGTCAAGAATGATTCTCAAATGATTCAATCAAGTTATTCACTGAGTTCAAGAAGAGGGTGTGGACATATCGTCCAGCAATCCCTCTCCTGGGCATATATCCAGAGAAAACTCCAATTTGAAAAGATACATGCACCTCAGTATTCATAGCAGCACTATTTACAATAGCCCAGACATGGAAGCAGCCTAAATGTCCACTGACAGATGACTGGGTAAAGAAGCTGTGAGAGACACACACACACACACACACACACACACACACACACACACACACACACACACACACACACACACACACACACATACATACAATGGAATACTACTCAGTCATTAAAAAGAATAAAATGATGCCATTTGTAGCAACATAGATGGTCCTGGAGATCATTATACTAAGTGAAGTAAGTCAGAAAGAAGGAAAAATACCATCTGGTATCACTTATATGTGGAATCTAAAAGGATGACACAAATGAACTTATTTATAAAACAGAAACAGACTCATAGACATAAAAAACAAAGCTTATGGTTACCAGAGGGGAAAGGAGGGGGTGAAGGGATAAACTGGGAATTTGGGATCTGCAGATACTACTATATATGAAATAGATAAAAACAAGGTTCTACTGTATAATACAGGGGACTATATTCAATAACTTGTAATGACCTATAATGAGAAAGACTATGAAAAGGAATATATATACATGCATAAGTGAAACATTATGCTGTATATCGGAAATTAACACAACATTGTAAACTGACTATACTTCAATAAAAAATTATAGAACAATAAAAAAATTTTAAATAAGAAAATTAAATTACAAAAAAAAAAAAAGAAGAAGAAGAAGAGGGAGGAGGTGTGGGGCAAGTTGCCTGTAATTCTTACAGTAGTACCAAAACTTCTGGCCCTTGATTATATAGGACTCACAGGAAATAAAAAAGGAATCAGCCTCCTTTACACTAGAAAAATGATACTTCCTGATAGTGACAGTGACATCTTTGTTTCACTTCTACAAAGCTACCGAGGAAGACAATTAGGAGACCAAATGCTACCAAAGAAGCTACCAAAGAGATTTTACCTGGGGGGCTTTAGAAGTTGGAAAGGAAAACCACGTGTCTCGGACGCGGTGGGCAGAGGTCCGTCTAGCATTAGGGCATCGGGTCTTTTCTTTTTTTTTCTTTTTAACTTCTCTTCTGAACTGTTGGACTCAACAACTTCACAACTACACTGGAGGGCAGAGGCCCTTGACACCCCCTCTAGCTCTTTGAAGGGTTTTGCTCTATTTTCAATCTTATTCAGCCCAGAAGAGCTTCCTTCACATCCAGCATCATCTTCTCAGGAACTGAAGCTGTGAATTTAGCAATTCAGCCTCACTGGGTAGCACGTTAATGAACAAAACTAAAAGGCTGTGAACAGCCTTGATGTGGAGAAGGAATGAGAATGTATGTAGGGTTCATATTACAATGAGCATTTCACTGAAGTATTCTGAATTATTTCTTTAAAAGAAAAAGTATCAGAAGGTCTGAAAATCAAGAGAAAACTTTCCTTCATAAAATGCCTGCATTTTAAGAAACCAAAAGATAGTGGCAAAGACAACATGAAGCTAAAGAAAGAGACTTGTCTGCAGACTAAAAATGAAACTGAAGTGGATCCTGAACAGAAGGAATAAATAAAAAGTCTCCTCTAAAGGTAACTAAATTCTGTATCTTCCTAACCCAGTTGAGTCAGTATTTCCTCTTCTCTTCAAAAGAAAAGCTACTTAAGAAAAAGTGCTTAGTGGTAGCTTTGCTATTTTTGGTCAGACTGCCAGTTAGGTATAAATGAAAAATGTATTTGCTCAAGTCCTATAAATTGGGAGAAAAACTGGGGGGTAGGGTCGGTGACCTGACAGGAGAGAATGAATGGTGCTCGGAGAGAAGCACTGAGACTTCACAACAGACTATTTGTCTTGTCGCTTTGTCGTCTCCATATGGAGCTATTGAAATAGAACAATGCAGAAGCAATACATTAAGCCATAGCTCAAGTTCAATCCTCAATTATATGCTTTCTGATTATGTAGAAAATTGTATTCAAATTAACTCTCCATCCACTTCTTATTGTCCGAGCTGAGGATTCCTGGACAGAATCAGCAGCTCTCTGGAGTGACCTCCGGCTCTCGGATTCTCTGCTGAGCACAGCCTCATGGCCTTCCCCGCCCTGCGGCTCAGTTCTCCCATCTGGTTTCACCCTGTGCGACTGTCTAATGGAAAAGCTTTTAAGTGGGAGGAAAACAATGCGATAGATGTCTTATTTTCCTCTGGAGTTGGAAACAAAGCTTTGTGACACATTTGCTAAAAAAGGGCGGTTTATCTGAGTGCCTCTGTGAGTACATGCGTGTTCAGCATTAAACAAAGGCTTAGAAGAATAAGACATAATGTCTTCTTATGATTGGAACGACTGGTGTCATTCTTCAGCATTCATAACGCTTGGCTGGGATGTGACTGGAAGTCCACCTTTCCCATGCGATCGATGCGAATAAATAGTTTACAAAGACACAATTTTAAAATCTTCTCCAGAATATCCAAATAGTTCATTAAAAAAGAATGTCTCAAGCAATTAGGTGGGAAGGTTAACCTAACAACCACAAACAACCAATCACATCTCTCTCTCTGAATTAACTAGATTCTTAACTGAATTGATCCACTGTCTCCTACTTACAGGAAGGCAGCCAAAGTCAGCTTTGTGGTTACGATGGGCTCATCCAGGCCATCCATGGGTCCTGCGTAAGAGCAGCGGAGACACTCCCAGAAGAAATCCATATCAATCTCTAACGTGCATTTCAAAACATTTTCCTTTCTCATTCATTTTACATAATTCTGTTTTGTTTTTGTTTTTGTTTTTGTTTTAATTCCAGAACCGTCTCCTTTCTCTTTCCCACTCTATTTTGGAAAGGTAAAAATATCTTTCAGAAATCTGGGAACTGGTTAAATTTCAACACATAGTTAGAAACTTCACATTGGAGACATAAAAGACTACAGGAGTTTAAAAAAAATGTATTTTAGAGAGTCAGTTCAGAGGAGATAATCAATTTTAAATATGAATAAAAACAAATTCTTCCAGAAAAGAAAGTATGTACACACGTGGCAGTCTTGGAACAAAGGACAAAAGAGCCTTTTTAGGGTTAGGATTTCAGACCCTGGGAATGAATGCTCCCTCAGTCAGCCATAATAAGGGGCAGGAGCTAGGGCAGTGGTGCGCCAACGTTAAGGTGCATAAGAATCGCCTGAGGGCTTGTGAAAACACTGATTTCTGGGCAATACCCCCCAGAGACTCTCGCTGGTTGGTCTGGGGAGAGACCTGAGACTGAATTTCTGAGACTGCAAAGGATGCTGACATGGCTGCTCTAAGAACAGAGACCTGGTCATCTGTGGGACCGCCTCTCAGACCTGCAGGAAACTAGGATGAAGCCAACCACAGTCCTCCCACCACTCAGTCCCAGGTCAGCCTCTCCACCTAAGCGGCGTCTACAAGGGGGCGATCTGACCTGTCCCCTCTGCCTGACTTCCTTGTGACCTTCAAAGGACCAGATCAAGGTTCCTTGACAAATCCAGTCTTACTATACACCTAGCGCCAGTTTTCACCTAATGTCTGCCTCCACACGTCCCAACTTCTTTCTGCAAAGTATTGTGATCTAGAGGGAAGCGCAGGTGATTCCTGCAGAGTCGCCCTGCTCCTGAACTCTTACACCGTCTGTTACTAGTTTCACAAGCCTGAGCACATCGGGTCATCTCTCCAAAACTCACTTTCCTTCGGTATAAAAATGGTGGTGTTAAGAAAAAACAATACACACCTCTGCGAGGTCATCGTGAAGATCCATGAGACAAAGTGCAAGCCCGTTTGAAGCTGCAACACACTCCAGAAATGTCAAGGACTGTTATGAAAGACTCCTGAACACATCCCAAAAGATTCTTTCGGAACAAAGATAGAGAAGACTTAAAATGCATAGTTACAGGGAAGGTGAGTGAATCAGAACTAAAGTAAATTGATTCAGTAAATAAACAAGATCATATCAGGTTATCTGAATGTTTCCTGTTTGGACGGTGAAGAGAGGCAGAAACCTGAAAAGGCAGGATGAGAAAAAATGCACAGAAAGAGGAAGGAGGAGGGTCCAATGACAAAACTGGCTGATGTCACAACCTTGCCTAAAGCCATTAACCCTGAGGGGAGCAGGGACAAAGGACAAAGCCTCCAGTAGTGACAGAGATCTTTGTGCATTCTTTTTTATGCTAGGAGCACTTCATGTACAGAAGTTTGGTTCCAGGGGGAACATTTTAAAAGATTTTTGGGGTTATTTAAAAGTTCTTTTAAAACCATATCTTCATTCTAATAGGGTGCAATATTTACGTGAGACACATACTGTTTTTCATTTTAACGAAAATATCCATTCTGCTGTTAAACACAACCGCATAGAACCAGAAAGTGCAGGAAACGATTTCTGTTCCCTCTGTCTCCTCTCATTCTCTGAATTCTGTGTCTCAGATGTATAATCTCGTTATTATAATATTTATCTCAAAGAGAGATAAGGGGCCTTAGCCAATGTCTTCAGAATATAGGAAAAGTCCGTAATGTAAGATTTAGAAGGAATGAAAATGACATTAATATATTACAAATAATCAAAACGCAGTAGCAAAGAGATGACTGAATTCCAAATGTTTCCATTACTCTTTTAAAAAAATTTTTTTAATTAAATGAACTCCTGCTAGATGTCTTCTTTCTTGAGAGAGAATCTTTCCATTAGTATAGTAATTTGCAAAGCAAAACCTTTGTATTTCCTCGAGTTAGTTCCGTGAACAGGTTATTTAAGGGGCCGTTTTTCATTTGCAGAACATGCAAGACTCCAGCAACAGAGGAAGGGAAACTGTGTGCACATCACACGTGTGCGTTTTTGCCAAGAGACGAGACCCCCCGAGACTCCTATCACCAGTCTGGCTCTGGGATCAGTTTAACAGCTTGCTCTGAATGCATATGAGTGCTGACTGCTAAATCTGCAAATGCCTCCCCATAAAGGTTATGCACCCACTGTAAACGCAGCGTCTTTTCAAAAAGATGGCCAGGTTGGTTGCTAGGAGATGGCGGGATTCTCTCAGAGAAAAACCAGTCCTGACAAAAAAATTTTTACATAAAGACCTTTTAAACATAAATACCTTTGACAGCAGCTATTATTATTCACCGAGTTCCTTCACATCTGAATAAATGGCAGGAAAATGATGACGTTATTCACATGCCATTATCCACTAAAGTGTTCAAATAGAAAGAGTCTCATTTCCCTCTCCCTCGCCTTCTCTTTGTTATTGCTAAAGAAAAAGGAGAAACCGTCTTCATTTTGTTTCTTTCCACTGGATTTCTCTGCTTTCCTCTTTGGAGTCCCAGTCTAACAGAAACCTCTCAAAACCTGAGACTAAAGATGTGGATTACTGCATTTTCCTTCCAGACGAAAATGCCTATTTTTAAAGGACGGTCGACATGGAGAAGAGGGAGACACCAGCAAGATTAAAAAGAGTGCAACCAACTTCCCCAAACGGGAGGTTCAGAGAAAGCAGGTGGGAGGCTGTGCTCCTTGAAAGCAACCATCCGTTCAATTTCATTTCAATAATGTTTGCAATTTTCTTCCTACTGGGTTGACTGGAGGCACAGCTGCCCTCTATGTGGGTCCATACGCCCAGCTTTTACTAAAAATGACCCTAACAAATAAAACGTGAAGCAAGTAATAACTTGCTGTTTATAAATTGTGTCACCGATAAATGAAGCAGCAATCTTTCCTAATTTAGTGTGCCCTGCCCGTCCATTGAGGACCTGGGAACCTCCCAGCTGAACCGCACAAGAGGCAGCCGAAGCCACAATGCCCGGCCGGCGGCCCCGCCCCACTGTGACCAGAGCCACTAGACGCGTCCCCCCACGACGCTCAAAGTAAGGGATCAGCGTTGAAACACATTTCATTTCCATGAGAATGGCCACCCCCAGCTCCCAGTGTATTATTTTTGTTGTTATTGTGAATACTGTACAAAGTTTCTTAAGAATTTTTGTTTGTAGCATGCCTTAGAGTCGGGACAGAAGCATGTTTCCTTACACAAATATTGACATGATTCCCCTCCCCCCCCCACCGTTTACTTAGCATTTTCCTGTGAAAGGCTCAGTATGGTAATGTCCCTTCACCCTCTTTCACACATTTGTTCTGACTCTTGGCTCCAGGAAGTTCTTATTGTTCTAATCAATGCTCGCTGGCCCAATGACATTTTTTTCCCTTTCAGTGACAGACATGGTGTGTTTCCTTTCTGGAAGTTCTCACGAGAGTTTCTTGTGCTGTGCTCCATATACACCAAAAAAAAAAAAAAAGATGACGTATTTGCAGGTACTCTCTTTTCTGGTTCTTTTTTGCTTGCCTTTTTTGGTCACAGCCTGCTAGCCAACACCGTTGCTGATTGTATAAAATGGTGGAATGCTGGATAAGAGAGCCCTTCCAAATTCCAACAGCTCTCTCCAAATTCACGGGACATGGATTCACGGCTGAATTATGGCAGAACCCCTTTGTGAGTGGCCAGGGCGGGGGCATGCTGCTTTTGGATGAAGGGGCTTACCTGAGTGTCTAGTCTTTTAGGTGTTCCAGAAAACTTTGTTTTTCATAGGCAATTCCTCAATTAGACAATTTACTGGTCTCACAGCGTTCTCTCTGCTTGTGATGATTCATTATTTCAGTTTCAAGAGTTGGCTAGTGTGCCTTTCTTGCCAGAACAGAATTCATTCACTGATTTCTACCTTGAAATAAGAAATACAAATGGTAGCAACAGGAAACCCCTGAGGTCGAAGCCCATGGACCTCAGGGGATGGACACTACCCTTTCCAAGCTGGGCGGGGGGGAATCACTTGGCCCTCCCTGGTTTACCACTCCTACCACTTCTTGCACTTTTCCTCATGGACCCAGGTGTTTCTGAGCCTGTTAGATAGGATGAACTTCGGCAGAGGACCCCTGCACTGAATGCTCAGTGGGAAAGGAGTCTTCAAGAAGACTGAGAAGCTCGTGGCTGATTTCTACCTCACCAGGCATGCCCAGGAGAACCCTTCACCACATGGCTTCCTATTCTACCCTTCTTTCAAAAACATCTGCTCTATTTTGGGAAGTTGGTTTGACCAGAGAAAGCCCCTCAGGGTGAAGGCTTAGATCAGTAAGGATTCTGGGCATGTCAAGGGAACTAGAGACCTGGCAGGCCCATTGGGCCATGAGCAATTCAGCCCAAGCCAGGCCCAATGAATTTGGGAGCCAGGCAGCTGTGCCTCTGTTCAACACCCAGCAGCGCTCCCAGGCTGAGAAAATGTGACCCATGGCCACCTGGATAGGCTGAGGTCATGATGGTCATAGAAAGGTCACGCACAGGCTTCTAGGAAGGACTATCCAGCATCAGCAACAGCCCTAAGCATTCCTCACTGTGTTCCTCCATCTCCCCACTCCTCTCCTCACAGTCCCTCCCCATCTACTCCTACCCCACACCCATCCATCGAGACCCCTTCCTTCCCAAATGGTAAACCAGAAGTATTGAACTCCAGTGTGAAAGTTTCCAAGGCACAGTGCAATCATCCCTCCTTTGCGCTCCATTCTTTTACAAGTTACACTGCAGGTATGATTTATTTCTGGTTCATTTCCTGTGACTCAGTTACACAGGATGCAAAATTACGATAATAACGCTTGTCTCCAGATAATGAATAAGGGGGTTGGATTTCTCATAGCGGAGATGTTATACAAATGCAAAGTATCATTACAGCTAAAGTCCATGACTGAAGAAATTAAATTTCCTGGAATGTTTTATATCTAGCAAGAATGTTTGTAATCCTCTGTATTTACCGCTAAACGAGGTGGACTACAAGAAAGAAGATATTTAAGGGGAAGGAGTGAGTTCAATGGGAAACATTAACAAATGGGAAAATTGCAGCCCTGCATTTGTTCTTTACGGAGAAAGAGGGTTTGGTAAACACGCAACAGGAAACCCTGTTTGATTTCTGCAAGGAGAATTTAACCAGCAACAGACTCATGTGGAATCTTCAAAGGAGAAGTTTCTATACTGTTTACCTTTTGATATACAGCTGAAAAAGAACGCCATGCCGCAGCTTAAAAGAAGTGATATCATGAGTACTGACCCAGTTCTGCAAGAACTAAATACTTAACTGGACATGTAGCAAATGAAAAGTTTTGCTATAAAAAAAGCTGAAAAAAAAAAGATGTATTTGATTTGGGAGGGAAAGGGGTGACATATTTTTAGTAATTTCCCAAATATAGTTCCTTTATTGTTTCATAAACGCATGAGACAATCAAATTCAGGGTTTTAAAATTTTTCACATGTCAAACATATTTTGAGAAAACAGCCTATTGGCAATTTTCCATACCTGTTTCCATCTCCCTTGTTGCTATGATGTACCAACTTCCAGCCTTATGAAAGCAGAACAAAGAAAGAAACAGTATTTCTGGAAATGTACATTTATGGAATGCCACACACCAATTTAAAGGTGCTTCCTCTAAGTAGGCAGTAACTGGTATTGCTTCAGACCATCGAGCCAAGAAATGTCCACTGCCCCAGCCCATCTTCATCAGAATCAAGTGTTCCTCTTTGAGCTTCCACCAGTGTAACTGCTAGAACCACGATGTGCCAGCCCATCTCTGTGCTTCCTGAAAGACCAGGGGAGAAGACGAGTCTGGGAGCAGAGCTGGGGGCTGCAGGCAGAGTTTACTCAAAACTATTTCTTATACCAACTCCAGCTCTACAACTTGCCTTAAACACCACTAGTTTTCAAGCCTGGGACGCAGCTCTCCCAGGCCCTGTCTGACTGCTCTCCAGTTCCTGGTCATTTTTGGATGGAGGCGATGCTCCCTGATCCCAGACCTGGGTACCAGACTCCACAGATGAAGAGGCTCACTCACCTCCTACCTGGGCTGGGGTGCACTGTGCCTACATCAACTTCCCTGGCCTCACAAATCGTACAGAAGCCTGAGGTCAAGCACCGTCACCTTACACGTTTGTCCTCACCCTCTTACTCTTCCATCCCGCCTCCAAAGTCCTTTCCCCAGACAGACATCTCCCACCCAGGATCCCCAGACATGTCACGTCACTTATCCCTCTGGGACTCCCTTTGCATTTGACAGATATAGATAGGCCAGAAGCTTTCTAAGGGAGCCCCAAAGACTAGAACCACCTGACGCTCCCGCTCAATGGCAGTAAAACCTTCCCGAGCCACCATATAGAAACAAGGTGGGGGAGGGTAATAGCTCAGTGGCAGAACACATAGTTTGCATGCATGAGGTCCTAGGTTCAATCTTCAGTGCTGCCATTAGAAAAAAAAAGCTAATTAATGAGATTTGCTCAGGATTTACTTTGGGAGGAGAAGTAGAATGGAGAAAAGAAAAGAGGTAAAGCAATATATTTTAGTAACTTCAGCTTGAAGTCATATTCATTTAATTACGTTTTTAATTGTTTAGTTATAAAATATTTCAGACCTGTGAGAAAGTATCAAAAAATGTAGTACACAACTATTGACTTATCGTAGATGTTTCACAAATACTATCATTTTGCAACATTTGCTTCAGATCTTTCAGTTTCAAGAGATTAAACTAATCATTATCAGCTAAACAATGACCTTCCTCCTCTCTGTTACTCATCTCTCACCGCAGAGGTAAACTCGAATCTAAAAATGTGTATCATTCTCATGCTTGTTTTTGTATGTCACTCATGTAAGAATTCATATACAATATACACATACCATTGCTTCTGTGTTTTAAAATTCACATAAATGTTTACACACTGTTTAATTAATTTCGTAGCTTTCTTTCACAATTATGTTTTTCCATTGTATCCACATAGTTACATATAGATCTAGCTCTACCTATATTGCATACTATCCTATTCTATGATTAAATCACAGCTTCCTTGTCCATTACACTAAAAAAGAATGTGTAAGCTGTGCTTACTTTTTACTGCCATACATGATGCTGCAATGATCATCATTCTGCACATCTCCTCAACATTTGTGTGGAAGTTGCTCTAGAAGAGACACCTAGAAGTGGAGTGCTGGCACTGTCAGTCTTACTCCATATCATTCTGTTTCTCTTTGAAGAGGTGAGACTGTCACAAGTCCACCAGGGATGCACAGGCATTCCTGTGTTCCCTCATCATCATTAGCCAATAGCATAAATGTGAAATTGTTTCATCTTGCATCTCCTTAAAGGCCAGTTCCTCTGTTTATTGATTCTTCTTTCATATCCTTTTTATACCCCCTGCCACTGTTTTCCTATTTAGTATTTAAACTTTTTCTTATTGATTTATAAGAGTCCTTTATATATTCTGGATATGATCTTTGCTTGCAGGTAGCAAATGTCTCCTGCCAGTCTGGCTATCCAATTAATATTAAGAAACAATAAATAAATAGTGCTTAGGATAGAGTTATGATGTTAATATCAGGTAACTTATTAATATTTCTTCTATGGATAAACATTTTTCTTCTCTTCAGAGCAGAAGGCTACTTTGTTTATCTGAAATGTTACATTACATATACTTCTGAATATTTTCAAAAAATGTGACAGTCTTTAATGTTCACAACTTGGCATCCTTTTACTGTTTATGAATATCGCTATAGTTGACTTATACAATAGAAAGCAGATTCTAAAACTGCTAAGTCTGAGTTTGAAATATTATAGAATGCCAGCGGCATATCCTCCAGCAAACACTTATCTTAGAAACCATTTTATAAAACAAATCCTATTCCTGGTGACATATTTGTTCTCTGCCCATAGTACCAGGGAGAGCTTCATGAGAGGTAAATGTATCTCTGTGTACATGTGTGTATTTGTCTATGTCTAGCAAGTATCTTTATGTTAATCTTACACTCCAATTGATAAATTAAACTTTGAGGAAACTATGTTTTTATGGCACCAGTGCAACATATGCATCATGGAAAAGTAATTTAGTTATGCCTTAATTCTTCACTCATTTCCACTAAAATAAATACAGAACAGATTCAGAAAACTGATGCTGAGGACAGACAGTGAATCTGTGAGTCCGTGGCTGGAAGCCTAAAATATTATTTTGAATTAACCTATTAAGTCATTTGAGATAATTCTATCCAGATTTTAGTCTGTGTTTATTCAACTGATTTATTGTTGGTTTTTATTTCTCCCAAATGGGACTCATGTCTCTTTAAAGCAATGTTTTCCATGTTTTCTACCATTTTTATTTCTCAAGGTACTTTATATCCTAATTACTGAGTAATGTATCATGTACTCTTAATTATGAAATGTAGATTTACTGTGTGTCCATTTTAGTGGGTGATTTTCTATATATGTACATATATACACACATACGTTGCATCAAAATGGCTTTTGCAAAAGACGGTGATTATAGTTTTAGAAGCGTTACATCACTTTAAACATTTCTATGGGTTTCTGGAGATTCCTGATACAAAAATGGATTTCCCCATGTGACTGCAGATCCTAGAGCCAATCGCAGGCCACTCAGCAATTTACCTCAAGTCTTAGTTGATCTGTCACGGAGAGAGATGGTCTTTGTTTTTCAAACAGCAACATGGGGAACGGAGACTGGGCAGTCTTGGATTGGGACCCTCCTCCATAACTTGGGATTTTGATAGAGCCACTCAGCATTTGTTCATCTGTCTGTTAAAGTGAGAATACCCATCTTCTGAGGTTGCTGTGGGATCAACAGTCCTGGCTCAGGGCAATAGAGAGCAAGTAGCACTAGTTTCTTCCTCCTCCACTGTGTCTCCCTGAAGTCTAAGAATATCCTCACCGACTGAGTCCTCCCTTAGGTTTCTCACAACCTAAAAACCATCCCAAAGTAAGAAAACCTCATGTTGATCACTTCTTCCCAACTCCACCTGGAGCCTCCTGAATTCCACCTGGATGTGGAGAAGCTCATCTGCCATAAACCAGGACTTCATAGCATTCTTAGACAAACTCTGACATCTTCACAGCCACATGCATGCCACCAGTTCTAGAAGCCTGCCTAAGTGCTACTGGAAAGATCACCCCAATGAACTGTAACAAATCTCAAGAATCCGACCTTCCAATCAGCAATAACAGGTGACATTTTTTATAGAGCCTGACAGTGTACAAAGATTTCCATGTGCTTTATCAACTTTCACAGTCTCTGTGTATGAAGGTCGGGTAGACTGTTATCCCTTTCTTTTCAGTAAGAGGAAACTGAGGCTTGAAGGGGCCAAAACACCGAGTCATGGGTGGAGACAGGACTTTACAGTCTTCTGAGCACCTGAATTTTCTATTATGCTGGGTTGAACTCTGTGAAATTGCTATTTTTATAGGTAGGATCCACAAATTCTTATGGTTTTCCCTGTACAAAGTTACCTTACTCAGAAACACTGTGGCAGCACGTGACACACACTAACACAAACTAGCCCAGAACTGGGAGCCGGGACTGCTAAGGGCTAAGAACCCCTCTCACAGCGTGGCTGGCGTCAGGCAGAGACTGAGCGGGGGCCCTGAGGTCAGGACCTGCTCCCTCCTCCTATTGCTGGCCGTTTCCGGGTAAGCCTCCTCGTGTGGTGCAAAGGCAGCTACTGAGAGCTCTGAGTTTCCCTGGTCCTTACAGTCAGGACTTCAGCAAGCAGAGAGCTCCTCTTCCCTGCTGCCTTCAGCAGAAGTCCTGGCTTGAGTCTGTGGCCCAACTCAGGCTCAGGACTGAGGCAATAACATTGATGGAGGTTTTAGGGATGTGTGATTGACAGCTCAACAGTAATTAGAGGGGAAGTTTGCAAAATTAAAGAGGAGATCCCAGAAGAAAGGTGAAAAAGTGATGCTCAGGCAAAAATAACCTATATCCATTGCATGTAAAATACACAGATCTACAAAAAATCTAACTTTCTCCTCAACACTGTTGTTTGACTTAATTAATGAAAAGATAAAAGCAGAATAAAAAGAATAAGACAGAGAGAAATTAATTAGACAGAGACCAAGTTTTAAAAATAAACAATAAGTGGCATTTGGTTAACTACATGCTAGAATGAATTCACTTCTAAAGTTTAAGGAATGTATTACTTTGACATTGATAACATTTTTAGCTATAAAATAAGAAAAACAGTCAAGTTTTATAGAGGGTTTTTAAATATCAAAGTTGGCTTTTTTCACACAAATACAATGCTTACTATTTCATCTATCAAGTCCTTGTAGTGATATTTGAAAATTAAATAATGTCCATCCACTGGGCCAAAGCCCACGTGTTACCTGCGTATTCCTGTCACTCCCACTGCCCCAAGGCTCAGTCAAGCTGGAAACAGAACTGATTTCAGGCCAGGCACAAGCAAACTATTTATATCTACCCTACAAATCATATTGGCAAAAATCAGTAAGAAAGGACTTAACAAGTTGTGGGGAGCCTACTCTGTCTTCACAACACATTAGGTGCTACACAGAAAAGCCACCATCCAGTGTAAGCAGGGGAAGGCGTCAGTGTCAGCCAGCATATTTAATATTCAATACGCTTGAGAGCTTTCATTTTTAAGTAGAAAACAAAAGTAGATGTTCTAGTAGTTCTCTCCCACACCTCAGGCAGCTACTGGGCATCACTTGCGTGCACACGGTGCCCGTGTAGATGCAGACACAAATGCGTGCGGTCAAGCAGGACCGGCTCAGGACTCTGTGGTCCTTGTGGAAGACAATTATGGTCTTGCTGTTCACAACACATTGGTGACACAGCAGAAAAGCAAGGGAGAAATTTCAGTGCAGGGAGGCTTACTGACTTTTTTCAAATAGAACTCTTAGAACTGAATTTCTCAAATGATACAATGCAAAGTCAGAGTATTCAAGAATTATAGTCTTGTGCCTTAACAAACACCTTAAAAAATAATGTTGGAAGTATTTCAGCAGAACATTTTAACTGAATTGGCTATTTACATCCCAAAACTTAAGTTATTTCTTTGAGCAATGCCCAATTTCATACAGCAAAATTCTTCACTTAAATGCTATGACACCTGATCTTGCTAATAAATACACAAGGAAAAAAAAATCTTGGGTATGTCTTTTCATTTTTCATAAACATTTCAAAAGATTGATAAAATATCCAATGCTCCTTCTTTATGCACCATATTATTACTAAAATAAACTCTTCATTTTAACTGTATTCTAATAAAAGTTTGACATCCACACGTTTTATGGGAACAAATTGAAGAAATTTTGCCAATAAGTAAAGAAAAATTTCCATTAATAAATACAGCTACTTCTCCATTTTCAAACTCAAATGGAGAAAACTGTTGGTTATCAGACTTAAAATTACTTAATCAATTCCTATCTTTGCCAAATAATGAACACATTTTAAGGAGACTTGAGAATCTAACTGCTTTGATTCTTTTTACCATGGCTCCTGAAATCTTGAAAACATTTCAAAGCATCTACCTCAGTTATCTAAAGATGGGTGTAACTCATCGTGTTATGAACAGTAGTAGTCTTTTTTTTTATTTCTATGCAATGCCCTTGAGAAATGAGATAGCCAGAAATTATTACAGCTACTAGCATCTCAGGACACTTTGCAGAATAGCTGCAAAGAGATTTCAAGGTTAGAAAAGAATTATGCATGAGAGATTGATCTTCGGTTGACTCAAAATCTTGGTAGAATTTAGCCTTTAAGTTTACTGGTTATTTAAATTAGCATTACACATACACACAAAGACTTACTTTGCAATGGTTTTGTTTTTCCAACTAAAAGACACTGTTTCAAAATAGCATAGTAAACATTAAGGATTTTAGACATATTTCAAAGAGCTATTCTCTTTTTTCAATTATTTTTAATTTCAAGAAGAATTTGTATGTTGGACATTTGCAATAATAGCGTTTGCTGTGCAAAAAGAACAAATGGAGAGTACGTCTGACAGATTAAGTTCTATTTCAGGGTTCAGTTACAAGTAAAGAAAGGGAGAAGAAGACAAGAGAGGTAAAATTACAGAATGATCATGTGTTCCAAAAGAAATCCATCATCCAACTTTTTCTGCAGGATATCAGTTGATAGCATCAAAAGATAAAAGTCTCATTTGCCAATCACATCTCCTAAATAGGAAAACATTTTAAGTGCCAGGCAGAATCCAGTTTATAAATGTTCAGATGTGCTCCAGATTATGTCCTCAGGAAATCTAAGTTACGTGTTCTTCTAAGGGAAATCTTAAAAGGAGTAATTATTGAAATGATATTATGCTGAGTTCTTCCAGACTGTTATTGTATTCACAGGATTCTCCTGTGGTTTATGTTCCCGTCCTCAGCTGGCTACTTAAAGCCAGCCCTGCAGTTTTCTTTCCCTGACATCTAAGTTGCTTTCATTGTACAATGGCTTTCATTTGCTTTTCATGTCAAATTCAAATTTGAATAGTCTTTCAGTGTTTGTCCACCTCTAACCAAATAATAGAAACCTGCCTGGTAAAAGGACTATTAATCATATAAAGAATAGCTCAAGAACATGCAAATGAAACAAAAAGACTGAAGGTGAACATTACTGTTATCTTTAGATATCTGAAGGACTGTAGAGTGAAAGAGACATTGTATTTATCTTGTGAACTCCAGACAGCTTAACTAGGATCAAGCGGTGGGTAATTCAGCCCAGGAGGAAAAAGACTTCAACACTCACATTTGTCCCAAATGAGAATGGGCTGTTTGGTAAAAAATTAAGCTAAGGCTGGTTATTTATCTGGTAGAAAAACAATGAGGAAATATCTCAATTGGGAAGAAGTTTCTTAACCTGGTTAATTGCTAGGGGATCTTTCAACTCCAGAGTCTCTGACTAGGTAGGCTTCCATTCCCTCTCCCCGCTAACTGACCACCCAACTCCATCTTCCCATCTACCCCACCTGGTAACTGGCTTATGCGGCAGCACTCTTTGCTTCTGTTTCTTTACCACCAAATTGTCTCTGTTCCAGACTGCAGTATTCTCCAAACTACATGATCAAAAGCAAGTTATTTAACTACTCAGGTCTGTAAATTCCTACCTACCTCAAGGGGTGGTTGTGAGAAATAAATAAGATGATTTCTGTAAAGAATTTAGCACAACTCCTGGCACATAGTAATTACTACACAATGTTTGGTCTTATTAGCCATTATTATTGCACCCAACTCCCAGATCACTGTCTCCAAGAGGCATGCGTGCACTAATCAGACCCAGGTTTGGTCGACTCACTGAAGCAATTTCTCTCACTCTTAGACATGCAGCTGTTTCCAGCTGTTTTGAATTTGCTAAGAGACTTTTGGATAGACTGGCAGAATTATAAGGGGTCCTCATATGAGAAACATACCTGTAAAAAGCAAAAATCTACTGAACTTGCTGCCACTCCATCTAGAAGTATTGCAAAAATACAAAATGCCCATTTGAGCAAAGGGAACATCAGGTCTTCTTAGGATGGCCCAGTCTCTGGCCAGGTTTAAACTAGAGTCAAATCAGAAAATGGCATAAACACTGACAAGTCCCGCCCTGAAAAATAAAAGGAACAACAAACCCAAACTTCAGACATTCAACAAAATAATTGACCAGTACCCCTTGAAAGTGTCAGATATGTGAAAGACAAGGAAACTGAGAAATGGTCATAATTTAGAGGAGATTAATGACTAAATGCAACACGGAATCCCAGACTGGATCCGGGAGCAGAAAACAGCCATTACATGAAAAACTGGTGAAACTCTAATATGGTTTGTAATTTAGCCCAGAGTATTGTATCCTCGTTCATTTCCTGAGTTTGGTCATCATACTTTGGTTACGTGAGATGTTGCCATAGAGGACATTTGCACTATTTCTGTAAATTTTCTAATTCTAAACCTTTTGAAAGAAAAAGGATAAAAGCAGTAAAATATAGAAGAATAATGCAAAAGAATGTTTGAAAATTTTTAAATGTCCATAAATTTACTGTAAGGTAAAACATTAAAATATAAAAGATAAACTCAGTAAATATAAAGAGGACAAAAAGGATAAATACAGAAAAGATAGTATCACAAGCAATGATTACTCTTATGCCCCCTTTCATGAAACACAAATATACAGCACACTGAGATGAAGAAAAAGCAACTTGTAAAAATTGTAAAATCAATTGCTGTGGACTGAATTGTGTCACCCTACATTCTTATGTGGGAGCCCAATACCCAATGTGACAGCATTTGTCTACAGGGCCTTTGGGAGGTAATTAAGGTCAAATGAGGTTATAAGGGTGGGGCCTTGATCCAATGGGATTAGCGTCCTCATGAGAAGAGACACCAGAGAGCTTGGTCTCCCTCTCTCTGGTTCTTTCCCTCTCTCCCTCTCTCTCTTTCCTTCTCTCTGTCTCCCTCTCTCCCTCTCTCTCCCTCCTCTCTCTGTGCCATGTGAAGACACAGTGAGAAGGCTCTAAGCCAGGAAGAGGGATCTCACAGAATCCAGCCCCGATGGACCTTGACCCTGAACCTCCTGTCTCCAGAACTGTGAGAAAATAAATTTCTGTTGTTTCGGATACCTGGTCTGTGGTATATCATTACAGCAGCCTGAACCAATAAATCAGTGCATTTGTTTTCTCTGACCCTCCTTTCATCTTCACATCTCTCTCTCTCTGACCATAGCTGAGAAAGGTTCCATCCTTTTCAGAACTCCGGTGACCAGATGGGACCACTCTGATAATCCAAAATAATCTCCCTATGTCGAGGTCCATACCTTTAACCACATCAGCAAAGTCCCTTTTGCCATGTGGTCACATATTCCCAGGTTCCATGGATTAGGTCTGGCTATCTGTGGGGGCCATTACCTGCCCACCACAATTAATCTCCACTGATATAAGAAAACCAACAAGGATTCAAATGCACAAGACTATCAGGAAGATATGAAACCCTTTAGACCAGATCAGTTTACTGGGAACCTGTACATAACTTCCCTGACACATGAGCACAGAACAGCACAGCTAGCGACGCCCTGATGATACATACGCTCTCACCTGGCAGATGAGGCTGAAGAAGGAAAGAAGAGAAAACACAAAACTCATTGTTTATTCACATGCCACATGGAACAGGCTGAGCTTCCAAGAGATGAGAGGAAGAGAGAAAACTGCGAAGTCAAACAGTAGCTGTGATTTTCCCTCCTGAAAAAAATGTTCTGTGTTGGAGATATCAGGCCTATGTTTTGCAACTGTAGGTCAGAGGTGACTCTGAGGAGAAAAACATGTGCTCACCCACCAAACTAAAAGTTGGTCTTACAAATCAGTTTAAATCCATCTTCTCATCAAAATGATCAACTCAGGCAAAAAAAGAGAGAGAGAGAGAGAGAGAGGAGCAAACCTAGATGTTCAGAGTAGCACAGATACACAAAGAGCAAGCACTTCTCCCAGGAATAAGCCAATTAGAAAACATAATGGAAGAAAAACTGCATTCAAAAGAGTAACTCTGAGCATGAAATAACGTATAAGGTATCAAAAATTAATAAAAATTACAAAGATTGAGCAAGGGTCATGGAAGCAGTCCTCACTGTATGGAGAGGTAAATGTCATGGATGAGAATGTTCTAGTATCAGCCTTGAGGAAGGGCAGAAGTTAGAGTGGGCAGAGGAAGCTATTGAAAGGAAGAAAAACAGCTTAATACCTTGACCTCATTTATTTTGGGGCCTATTTAATTTTTTGATGTTAGTCTCTTATCTACTACACATCACGTACTTTGTCCAAAGCATGCATAATTGTTTCCCTGAACACAATGAGGGATAAAGTAGCCTGCTCCATTACTTTTTTGTGTGAAGTTGTCATGTATGAATCTCCGCTCTCCCCATATGAGTTTAACCCTCAAAAAACAGGGGTAATCCTTACATAGCCACATAATGCCTACTTCAGTTCCCATCACTTTGATTTACTGGTACTGAAATCCTAATATTCAAAATTATTTGCTAAGGAACAACCAAAAGTGGATAGGAATTATTTTCCATTTTATAAGAACTTCTACCCTACTGTTCCATTTTTAACCAGCCTATATTGTAATATATGTAAAAGGGAGAGTAGACTGACTTGATTTGTTTTGATCTTTTCATTTTTCAAAATACTCTTCATATGGGCTTTATTATCATGAAATCTGTTTCACATTATTAAAACCAGCAGGGTAAGACACTGGCAATCATAGAAGAGTTATAGTTTATTTTACATTATGGTTTAAAATGCCATCTTAGCCCTTTATCTCCAACATCCTTAAATATATGAGAGATTTTCTATAATATTGAAATTTTAAGTACTGTATATTCTAAGTTACTGGATATTTTAGGCTTCTGCTTCTTAGACATGTCTGAAATGATCATTTATAAGTTTAAATAGCAGATCTTTCATGTTTAGAGATTTATGACTTCATGTTTAGAAGTTAAACATATTTAGAGATTTGTAATGAAAATCTCTGGGTATTATAATATCTGAATAAAAGGTGTTCAAAATGACAAACAAAATATGCAAGAAGTAATTTTTATAATTTTATAATTTGCAATTCTTCCATATCTGCTTTATCATCTACCCACTCTAAAAAAATTATTATGAAAAAGTTATAGAGTTACAAAGGTGTTTACATAACACAGCTCTTTTAACACTTGAATTCTCTCTCCAGCTGGGCAGCGATAGTCATATGGTCAAACTGTGGCATACTTGCTTCAGATATTTTTATTTTGCTGATTTATTAAATCTTCTTAACTCTTCATCTAGCCTGGAGCAAGATCCCACAGGGCACAGATCCCACAGGAAGGGAAATCATCAAAGTGTATATAACACTGAAAGAGCAAGAAGTTCGAAATGAGAGACCACACATCTGCAGCTGGGAGAGTCAGGAGCAAAATGGACAAGAGAACAGTGAAGAGTTAAGTAAGGAGATGAGGACCTGGAAGCGCACACCATTCTCAGGTGAGAGCAGCCAGGGTGAGTCCTCATGCACCCATTTCAGTCAGGTGGGCCACTGGCTTACAGCAGTGGGGCGGGGCCGGGCTGACCCGGCCATGGTCAAGAAAGGCAGAGGTGGCCAAAGCACCTACGTCATAATCCAGTTCAGAAGGAAAACAAATTGCTGCAGTCTGAGGCAGACTGTCACAAAGTGTGGCTTCAGGACCCGGAATGTTACTGACCAACTGATATCGCTCAACAGATATCAGTGCAAATAATATATAAGAAGCCATGAGCACTATTTGAGGCAAATGATTACTTAGGGAGTAAGGGAAGGAGATGCCATTAAGAAGTTTCCAACCCTATGGAGGTTAAACAATACATGTTGGCTGAAATACAAAAATGTGCATTTCTGAAGGATGATAAGAACTACAAGTATATAATAAGCAAAACAACCAGTTCATATAAGATACAAATATACAAACTTAAATAAATATAGTGTCCATCAAAGACATAAATATAGAGACACAAGATACAAATACACAAGTTGCCATAAATATACTAAACAGTCATAGTACATACACATTAAATCTTAACCCTCCTGAGCGCCCTGACTTGTCACCTCCACTGTGGTTTTCAGTGAGTACAAATAAACAGGAATGCAGAATATGATCAAAAAACATACAGTTCAACCCAGCTGATTAAGCCTTGCTTCTGCCCTTTCTGCTCCATCCTTGTTCTGTATGCCGTCTCCTGCCCTCCTGCAGAGGCCCTCACCCTTTCTCTGTGCTTCCTTCCCCAAGAAGCAGTTCATTATCACCTGCACCATCAAGCGATGTTTCCACACAAAATAAAGCCTTCCACAAGGAACCTGAGAGGTTTTCTCCAGCTATATAAATAATCCAGACAATCCTCGTTTTCCCTTTAACATCTGTGTAGGGTTGGTTTTAGTTTGTTGCTCATTTTTCTGGAATTGTAAGGGAAAGAGAATCTTTCCTTAAGATATCTTCCTTTACCTGATGCTAAAGTCATCAGATCAACCACTCTGTGAAAGTGTAGGGAAGCTAATTACAAAAATAATGGGGTTTTTTTTCCCTTTAGCTGTTTATGCAGTTACTGGTGTAAAACTATATAGTAACTGCTTGCTTTATCCCAAGACATCAAACTGCAGTGGAAGAAAGAAGGGTGAGAGGGATGGGGAAGAAAGGAGAGGCAGATGTCTTGTCAGACCCGCTTTACTTTGTAGACGGTACCTCTCCAACACTCTCCTTAAGAATTACTTCATTTCCAGAATAGCTCCTCAGTCCCTAAACCCAGAAAATGATTCCACAAGTAATGGTCCCAGAACAGCCCCCGACCCCTCCCCAGGCCTCCATCTGTCCCACTGTCCTCTTAATGTCCTTTTCTTTGGATCCCTGGGGGCTTCAGCCAATAGTAAAATGAAACTACAAGTCTTAAACCTTGATCTCTTCTGAATATAAGTCATTGCAAACACTTTGGCCTCAATCCTTAGGGCCCAAATAGCATAATTTTTTAAATTGTTGATATATACCCTTTTAATTATTATTCCCAGGATTGTAAAAAAAAATCTACCGAGATCCAGCCACCTCTCACCTTGTCTCTTTATTTTTCCTTTTTGTGCGACAAGAATCTCATGTCTTTTTCTCACATTAGCCCATTATTTGTGTTCACTGCAAGGCTGTATTCCCATCTGTACGTGACACAATGTGTCATTGTCCGAGGGCTACCTACATCAGCCTGCTCTGGAGGAAAAGAGCTTTAGCCACACACAAGAACTGAATCTGTTCAGACTGCCCACTTCAATCACTTGGTTAAGTATAGTGCAATGAGTGACAATACATTTTTTTTTATTCTCACTAGGGACAGAACGATGTTTAATTAGGCATTTAAAAGCGACTGTTAACTTATACAGACCTCATCCCAAATGGTGTTTCAGCCAGCTCAGTGATCTGAAACACCAATTAGTTTCAATTCGCACTTATTACCTGTCCCTCATTAAAGCATTTAGATCAGAATCTAAATTCTTTCCTATTCAAGAAAGTGTTGATGTTTTACTATAAGAGGAATATGTACATATATACAGTCCTTCAGAAAAAACTTCCTGCTAAGTATCTTCCTATGCTTTTCTTTTTCAATCATATCAGCATGCAGAGCAGCTTCTCCCAAAAATGCCCTTTGTTGAGACTGGGTGTTCTTGCTCTGAAGTCCTGTTTATTGCAGAGGCCTTCAGGGAGGGCGCGGGCAGCTGCATCTGTCATGGACCTACAGGACTCCAGGCTGTGCCACCCTGGCCCCTGTGTAGGGCGTGGCCTCTCCGCAAGCCCTCCCCTCAGATGGAGCGGACAGCTCCACGCCTAGCCTCTTGCATGGGCTCCTGGGCTTCCTGCCCACAGAAGTGCATGTCTTTGGTTCACCTGAAAATCCAGCTTAAGTACAACGGAAAGGATGCAGAAAGAACATGGCAGGAGGTGTGTGAGGTTCTGCCAGAGAAACAGAACCACTCAGACACAGGTAGATAATAGATTATAGGTAGATAGAAGGTAATAGATACATAATAGATGGATTTTAATGAACAGGCCCATGTGATCATGGGGGCTGGCTAGCCCCAAATCCATAGAGCAGGTTACCAGGCTAGGAATTCAGGGAGGAGTTGATGTTGCAGTCTTGAGGCTGAATTCCACAAGGCCACAGGCTGAACGCGTAGGCAGGTCTTCCATGTTGCCATTTGGAGAAGAATTCTTTCTTCTTTGCGAAACCACAGTCTTTTCTCATAAGGCCTTCAACTGCAACTGGTGAGGTTCACCCTCACTATGGAGGGTAATTGGCTTTCCTCAAAGTCTGATCATTTAAACGTTAGCCTGAAAAGTATCTTCACAGCAAGGTCCAGACCAGTGTTTAATCAAACTGGGCACCAAGCTAACACATAAAATCAACCACCAAGGGAGGAGGCCGCAGACTAGAATTTACATCACAGTTCTGTCATTCAAATGACTCCAAGACTTTCCTCAGGCCTCTGCTTCCCTTCTGTAATGGGCCTCCCCAAATGAAATAAATGAGAATAAATATGCTTTAGGATTGTCTGAAGGATGAGGACTGTTTGGTTAATAAAGCTGGATCTCCTCTTACTGATTTGCCACCAATGATGTACTAAAGGGTCATCCGAATTTAAATTCAGATAATTATCAAACTAGTCATATTTTCTTGTATTCAAACAAACACTCTCACGCAGTAGAGTCCAGGTAGATTTCAGTTGTTCTGTATTAGAGGCAGTTATAGTCTTGAGGGTCTGGATGGACATACAATGAACTCATTTAGTTAACTCAGATGACTCAAACATCCAGCAAGAGTGCTTTGTACCAGGAAGATAATTTACTAATGTCCAACAGAAGCATGGCTGTATAGTGTGAAGGGTACCATGGTAGAAGTTATGTACCCTAACTGCATGACACTGAATCAGTCATTTGACCTCTCTTGACCTCAATTTCCTTTCTAGAAGATAAGAAGTTTGGACAAAATGATTTTAACATTCCTTCCAATTTCAAATTGGAATCTATTAGGATTCATGTTTTCTTTCTGAATGATTTATAGTCATTAAGGAGTATTTGATGTTGGTTAAGTCAAATGTGTTAAGCTTGTAAGTGCGTTAAGGCATATAGGTAATAGGAAGCTTCAGGACTAAAAGATTTTATTTTCCTGGGCTCCAGGTCACATAGCGTAATAACTATTTATATTAGCTACAGCAATGAAATCAGTTAACAGTTCTATTTTTATATTATCTCTTCAAACTTTTTATTCTCAAAAGGTCTTGAGACTAAATCTTCCATTAGCCAATTTGGTTTCAGCCATTTTTCTCTGACAGTATCTAGGGTGATCTCTATCAGACTCGTTCTTTCTCCAGTTTAATACTCCTCAGTGGGATACACTACTCATAGGGATTAATGGTCCGTATTATTACACCTTTTTGATCAGTTTAGATTCTTCTTACTATTTTTAACTGCTCAGTCTTTGCTTCTAAACTGCAAGGTACCTTAGAGGATAACATTTGAAACAAGTCTATTTTCAGAAACAAAACTCAGTAGTAACCCATTCCTTGTAAAAGGAACAACAGTATTTGTTAAGTAGATAAATAAGTAAATTAACAAAGAGTAATGAAGAAATACTCTAAAAACGTCAAATCTTCTAATTGATTGTTGTGCGCCCATAGTGCTTAGTACATAGGGCCTGCTTCATAGACATATATTAAAAATAGGTGGAAAAGATTAGAGAAAATGTGTACAAAGAAAGACAGGAGTGCAATATCAAAGTGCTGAGGACACAGCCATATACCTAGCCTTGTCTCCACATTTCTCTCACCCCATCTAACATTCATTCAACAAACATTTATTGAGCATCTGCTCTGTGCCTGGCACTCTGTCAGCCACTGAGAACACAGCAGTGAGCGAAACAGGAAGGATTCCTGCCCTCCCTGAACTTATACCCCTTCACTTCTCTACTCAAAACCATACAATCAGGGCAGCAAAAAAAGATGATGCCTCTACTACAAACTAAGAAATCTAGGAGGCTTTTTTTTTAGAGTTGTTCATTTGGTGTTTGATAAAATGCTCAGCATATACTTCAGTGATCAGGCCACCATTTTTCTTTTAAAATAAAGAATCTGAACCAGCTTGTTTATGTAAGATGCTCGGGCTCTGGTCAACGCACAGCCAAAACTGGCAGCAGGCAGGACTTTTTCTGGGTGTCGTTATCAGCAATGACCTCGGAGGACTGACTGTGGGACCACGAATGACTCAGGAGGACAGGCATCCTAGGCTGGTGCCGACGTCACTGGGGATGAACCTGTGTGCCGGGCAGTTCCATGCTGTCCCACAAGTTTGTAACCTTGTGAGTATGACGTTGCATCCCAATTCAGCATGTAGGCATGTTCCCTCACGAAATACTGATTTTCCCCCTCTTTTTCAATGTCACGTCTATCAGTACCAAAAAGAATTTCAAGAACAAAATAATTGATTCAAAGGCATCACAAATAGTGTCAAAAAGAGATAAAATTCTAACTAGCCCATTGAAACGGGTATTGAGTGCATGAATAAAAGATTTAGTAAGAAATGTGGTAGGAATTATTGGCTAGAATCAGGCTTGGGGTTTTCTATGATTTAAAATTATTTACGCAGCCTAGCAATCATCGATGGAGCCCCTACTGATTGCCAGTGTGGTGTAAGACCCTGGGGACACAAAGATGGATAGAGGCATGGCCCTGTCTCATGGCTGGGCCTCAGTCACCAGTCAAATCCGGTTTCGCACGCTGAGATTAACCCTGTTAACATTTGGTTCTTTTATGCACCAGGAAAACACAGGCTCTGTAATTATGTCTACATCATCTTTCAACATTTCTCCTTCCGAAAATATAACGATGTTTGTAATGAGCGTTCATTAAAATGCTTCACGTACCATCTTCATTCTCTTTTACTAATGCTGTTCTCTGTGTGAAAACTGGTAACTCATGATTGGTGTTAATCAGAACATGAAATTAACCACATCTTCACCAGTAGTTTTAATAACAAAAGAATACTAAGCTTGCAGAAGAGGCTTATTATAAAAGTTATACAGTACATGGAAGCTTTTCAGCCGAGAGAATTTCCAAGCATGTAATTCATGGGCTGCTGCCAGACCCTCCCCAGCCTTAAGTTAAGATTGTTGTCCAAATTGCCTTTTTATGCCCAGGAATCCTGCACCATCCCCGAGCTTGGCATATAAATGCGGATCATTTGCTTCTGTCACGCCTGCAACCCTCTTCTACTGATTACATCAGTCAGACGAGATGACTGCTGATCTGCATCTTAGAGACGGCATTAGAAAAATGATTTTGAAGACTCTTGATAAACCTCCTCAAAATTCCACTTACAACTCTAAATATTAGGTACTTCCCTTTTGCAGGAAAATAAAAAGGTTAAAAAAATCATTATAACTGTCACCTCCACCCGAATCTCTCTTTCCTGTTTCTATCACAATCTGGCTAGACTATAAATAAGGTTTAAAAACTACAGGTCTTATCTAGCAGAGGGAAATGTCCCATGTCAAGCCTAGTTTAAATTTTATTTGCTATCATTCAAATATATTTTTCTTGGTCCGTTATCTTATTACATTTTTCTGTCAAGTATTAGAACTCCATGAACAGCCATAGAAACAGCTTTCCTGATATTAAGAAACATACCAACTTCTATAAAGATGAATACTAACGCATCTGCACAATTAATTCAAATGTTCTTAGCTCCTTCCTTGTCAGTAGCAAATAGAATAGAAGCGAAAAAACAATGCTCATCATTAAAACAATAATGATAATAACTCAGTAGGTAGCAAATTATGTCAGCAGACAGTATCATTTACCTATTTATTTAGTAGGACATTTACTTAATATGTTTCAAAAAGGATTTCAGGTGGCTTTAGTCATTGCTAATTAATTAATTAATTAAAGTATGTTCATTTGTTGAAAGCAAGTTTTTAACTTGAGCTTAACGGAATTGTTAGGTAGAAAGTTGGACAAATGATACCCAAGGCACTTAGAGAAAATTGTACAACATCTCATACAGTGAAAAGAAGGACAACTTAGCTGGACTGGAATCAGTGGACTCTAGAAATGATTTGAGTTTGCCCAGACTTTCGTAATTACTTTCAGTTCTGTAGTTTTCTTGACATTTGAAATTTCTTAAGTAAGGCTCCAAAACCTTACTTAATACTGAGCCAGTGTATTTGCTGCCAAGGAAGGTCGCTGCTGAATGAGTCTCCCCTCCCCTCCAGGGCCGTGGATCCACAGGGAAGTATTTTCTTCCCATTTTGTACTTATTTTGAGACAAGCATTCAGTGACCTCAAAATCAGATGCCCACTTGTATCAGGCTCCTTGGTCCCTTCATGACTTAGGCCAATGCTCTCTCTCTCATTTTATTCATAAAAACTAAGAGGAAAAGGAGCGAGACAACTTGTTTACTGCGCATCATACAATTTAACAGGGATGAGTGAGGAAAAAAAGATAGTAACCCTGTCTTCCATTCTCTCTACCAACCAACACACCCAGTGCTACACAAAATACACTCATGAGGAATAGATGCAGTGGCACAAATCCTTTTAAATCCTTAGAAAATTCAGCATCTCTTCCATGACAGTTTTCACGTTTCTTCCTTATCACACATTTTACGGGCAAATCACACAAACAATGTTTGAGATTTATTTTCTCCCTTTTCCCAAATCTATGTGTTAAAAAATAAAGAGGCCAATTTTGCCTGAGACACTCACTTCAGGACTCTTCCTTACACACCTGCTTTCCTTCTTCCTCATTTCTGTTCCTCTCCAAGTTCTGAAAACTGGACCCCCATTGAGCATGATGCTCAAAGTTGGGGTTGGACACATCAGCCAGATTTACCCTGATAAAGATTTCTACAACATAAACGATACCGTTGTGCTGCCTCCCCCAGGTATGTTACTTTAGGAATAAACGGTTTTATCAGTAGTTACAGCAACTGTGTGCCTTAGAGGCACAAGGTATGGTCCTAATTAGCTTTACTGACTAGAAGAGCAGCATATGCTGAGTTCCTTCCTCTGCTGATAAAAAATATCACCATGTGAAAGTGATATTGAGCAGTAAACAACCATGAAGGCGTGAAAAAGAGAAAAGTGGAAAAGACCATCTCTTTTCAAGTTTATGGTCTAGAAGGAGGTGAACAAAATAAATACACAAGTAATTATAGTACAGGCATAATAATATAAAAGTCAGTAGCAATACAACATAATTTAAGAGAAGGAAATTTGTATTTACTGTGTGCCTCCTAATCTATATGCAGTTTATATCTTTGGTGTGAGCACTATGCATGGATTTTTATGAATGGTCTTATAATACCATTTCAAAGAGATACTATTATTCCTACATGAGAAGTGGGCAAAAAAAGCTAAGGAAGTTTAATTTATTTCCCCAACATTATGTCACAAGTAAATAGCAAAGCTATCAACTGAACCAGGGTTTTCTGGTTTCCAAGTCCATGCCCTTTCCACTCTACGGTACTACCTGGAAATGAAGGAGGGGCCACATCTGACTGAGAGAAGACGCTTCAGTCACACGGTCACTGGCATTTGAGATGGGCCTTGGAGAACAGGCAGGATTTCAACAGGCAGAGTGTAGACTCAAGAAGGCATTCGGGCAAAGAGGCAGGAGTGAACAACAGGGTAGAGACGCAGAGCCGAAGTCGTGATCAGGAAACCACCACTCTGTCTAAGCTCTAGGGACTGCAGCAGCGTGTAGACGGGCCTGCCTGGGCCCCCAGCTCCCTAGACTGCTGTGCGCAAGGCCTGGAATGGGGGTTCAGTATTCAGTGCTGCCCTGACATCTGATAAAATCAGGAGGGCTTCTAATGGTCAAACCACAAGCACCCTCCCTGCCGCCCCAGCAGGTAAGGTGCCCCAGCCAAAGACACATCTCATCACAGGAACCAGGCACAGAGTCTGCTTAACCCTGAGCAGGGGAGTTCGGTTCCCTGCCAGCCCATGGAATTATTCAAACAAACCAGCCACATCCTCCCTAGGGAACCCCGGGCCACCTCACTGTCTCATTACTACGAAGCCTGCCCCTCACTGGCTCCGCTCGTTCACTGTTCTCATAGCCCCATGCGGCTCTGCAAGGCATACAGTGTCCTACTCCCCCGGGCTAGGGGAGTATGTGACAAGTAAACTCCTGCCTGTCCAGTCTGTCCAGTGTCGGGGGTCATGTGCTTGACCGTCCCCATGACCCTAGGGGCAGAACCCCTCCCTCACCAGCAGGATAAAGAGGAGATGACTAAAGGACCACTTTCAGCTGTGTGACTCTGGGAGGCAGCTTCACCTCTCTGTGCTTCGGTTTCCTTGCCTGTAAGATTGCAGGCGATACTACCTGTTTCATAAGGCTGCTCTCAGGGGGTGCAGCCGTATCTGGCAAAGAGGAAGCACCATAGAAGCTTGGTGGTTGTTAACCAAGGGCTTCCTGCATGTCAGTCATGTTCCAGGTTTTGACATCGTTAATCCTCACCATGAACCTGTGAAGCAGATACAGTTAGGGTAATCACAAGTTTTTACCATCAGTAAGGAAATAGAAGCAGAGAGCTGGTGAATCACGTGCAGCAGGTCCCCCAGCTGGTAAGTGGCTGAGCTGTGAGTGAAATTCAGGCAACTGACTCCAGAAGCCTCACTTATCGGGTCCCCAAACCCTCCCACCTGATACTGAAGACAGGGACACCGTGCACACCCCTCGTTCCAGCTCCTCGCAGACTGAACTGTGATCCTTTGTTAGTGTGCCGCCACTATCACTAGAATGCGCACTCCCTGAAGGCAGGGATGGCCTTGGTTGCTCATTGTTGCATCCCTACTCTACTTCCCAGAACAGTGCTCAGCTCGCCTCGGAGGCTTGCTCCTCACACTTTCCACATCTTGGACTCTGCTCACAGTGCCTCCCCTTTGGAAACTAGTCCTGGTTTCCAGGATTCTGGATTTCTCCTTCTCATTCTCTTTTGGGGCCTTCTCCACCTGTCCCTGAAATGTAGAATTCTTCCTCTAAAGCTCTGTCCTCTGTCCTCCAGCCCTAAGCACCTTCTTCTCCAGGAAGCTCACAGCTACATATTAAATACATCCTTCCATCTACACAGTTGACTTTAAAGTCTGCATCTTTTACTCATCTCTTTTTCAAGCTCTCCATCCAGATTTCTATCTTTTCTCTCCATCGCCGAACTGTCCCCATAAATTCAACATGTCTACAATTACACTCATCATTAACTGCACCCCATCTGCACTCATGGTCTCCTCCGGTGGTCCTTGTATTTGTTACCGTCATTTTCTTAAACACTCAGGCTTGAAACACCCCGCCCATCAGCAGCAAGCTCCTACAGATTTGCTGCCCGCAGTTTTCCTGCACCGGGACTCTCCTCTGCTGACCCCCGACACACCCCCAACTCGGATCTTCACTGCCTCTTGCTTCCTTTGGCTTATGGTCGCCACTGACAGCTTTCCCCACATCCAGTTTTTCTCTGCTTTTCCCACCGCCTCATTGTTACCTGCTTGATAATGAGCCAGAATGTTAGCTCCAAACATTTATGGAGGAGTTTGGGGGCTGAATGGGACTTACAGTGTGTTAGAAAAGGGACCAGGAAGTAGAGGAATAAAGCCAGGATGCATGGGTGACTTTTCCAAAATAGGAAATGTTTTACTGTGAAATCAAAGAAAGCAGCAGAGCTGTATTTCAACAGGCAGAGAGACGAGGTGTTTTGGTCATAAGGACATAAATTTGAATTAATCCTGTAATTATAGATCATTTCATCATTAACAAATAAAAGAGAAGCTAGAAAGAGAAAGTACAGGTGTGAAGAAGTGATGGTGAATTGAGGAAGTCGACAGAAGGAATGAGATTCCTGGCACCAGTGAGTGGATTACCTCTGGAAGGAAAAGCAATGCTTGTTCCCGCTGGGGCACAGAGAGGAGGCAGGGGCGACATAATTCTGAGAAGGGGGGAGGGCAAGCTCAAGAAGCATTGGTCACAAGACTTTGATCTTTACAATAAAGTGAGAGGCCCTTTATCCTGTGAAAGGGTGGGAGGTATGAGCAGAATAAAGGACTTGAGAAAAGTGGGGGGGGGGGAATGGTACAGACACTTTGAGGAACCCAACAAAAATCAAACATGAAAATAATCCTGATGTGGTCTCTTTCCCAAAATCTTAAGCTTCACTTGGTTGGATCAGTATTCTATTCCAGGTCAATCCTAACGACCTCAGTCAACCACCAAACACTCCTGGAATGATCACTACCTACGGGTTTATGCTAAGTCCTAGACTGCCACACTAGGCCCCTGCCAGGATCTTCATGGGAAAAGACTTGAAGGAAAAAGAAAACTGTAGCAAGAATTGTTTTTGACATAAACAAGCTGTTTGCTGCTTCCCACATATTAGGGAAACAGTTGGATTACACATCAGGGTCTGAAGACTTCAAACAATGATACCAGGAGGCTAATGGAATGGGGACAAGGAAATTACTATGGCTCTGCACTCCATAAAATAAAGAAATAAATTAAAGTGCAATTTATCGCTGGAGAAAGAGAGGAAACCAAGCTGATAAAATAGCCCAAGAAACTATACGAATGATGTGATATTGCTGGAACGGAGTCGATCATTTTGTGTTTAAGATTTAGTACTCTTCTCCAGAACGGCATGGGCGATCTAAAATTAGGGAGAGGAAATGTCATTTTATAGCACACTTCTGACTGTAACTCAATCACCATGTGTGTAGGTGTTATGGTTTCAAGTAAGGAACATACGTTGTCACCTTTGAAAAGCCCACTTTATGTTTTTTTCACATAACCTCTATTGCGCATATGTACATGTAAGTGGAGGGAGTTAAATAACAGCGTCTGCCCAGGAATTGGGTTTTTGTTTTTGAAATTGTGTAAAATAAACTGTTTTTTCTAACAGATAATTAACATTTCACGGAGTCTGGTTCCCTGCTCTGTGGGGAGCAGCTGACTCACTGAACCGCAGTGGTACCGCCAGTCTTCTTTTCTCCCTCCCACCAAGAGTGGTTTTGTGCAAACGCTAGAGGTGGCCTCAAACAAAACTGCAAGCCAGGCGGTCTCTCTGGCCCTGAGTCTCCTTGTCCTCTTGCCTCCTCCAGAGATGCCCAGGACCCTCGCATCCTCCTCGACTCCCAACAAAACTGCCCTGGGGGCCTTCTGTCCATTTGTTTACACCAAGGCATACGGAGTCAGCGACGGACAAGCAAGATTACTCTCAACGCGCCAGAGCTGGTACACTCAAGTGACTGTGGAGCCCTTCCCGGGAGTCTTCCGAAAGCTCTTATTTCCAGCACACCTATGGCTGCTTTGGAATTTGGAACCCTCTTCAAAGATCATTTCTCATTTGTTCAATGGCCTCAGTGACAGCAGAACTCCCTCCTTGGAGTGATTTTGATTTTGGGAAATGACGAACAGTCGTTCTGAAGCCAGTCCACTGAAAACATTGGGTAATGTCTTTTGGGGTCCAAGATGACTTCATAGGCATCTCCTTGTGATTGAAAGTGCTTTCAGATCCAGGAGCCAACCAGGCACCAAGGCCCAACGGGCTCCTTGTAACTGTGAGTCTCCAGCCACCGGCCTGGGCAGCACCGGAAGTCACGTGAGAACTGCTATGGTGTCAAGCTGGGGACAGGCTAGCGTCCCTGTCCCCTGGTGGAGAGATGGAAGGTGATGTTCTAGTTCAACGGCCAATGAGCTTTCCACTGGTGGCCAGCCTCACCCCCTCGAGCCGCCTCCCTCTGCTTCACCCCTCAGCAGCACACAATCTCACCGCTGAGGCAGCAGACTCTGCTATTTCTACTTCCCACAGTGCCCACTCCCACCCCATCCCTTTCTGATAATGGCCCTGCGTCCTCGGGACAGGTGCTCCTGGGTTAAAGAGTTCGTCCCCTCTCACAGAGAAAGTGCAACTCCTTTGATCAACCGTAGAAACTTGCTAGCAGACTGTGAACCAATAGCAAATGCAGAAACTCAGATCCGACCCACAACGACAGCGTCTTGACAAGCTGGGGTTGCGGGCAGTACGCAGTGTTCAAATCAAGGCTGAGCAGACAAGCCTTAGACCAGGATTTCAAACTTCAGCATCAAGGTCTCCTGGGGAGTTTGCCTCAATACACAGATTGCTGGGCACACCACCCCGCCCCCAGTTTCTGATTCAGTGTCTAGGTTCCCAAACTAACCCCAAGCCCTTTGATTTGGTTTCCTCTGTTGAAGCAGTTTGATCACTTTTCCAGATCCTCTGGACAATGAAGGAAACAGAAAAAGTTGTTGGCTCCCCATAAACTTAGTGATCATCAACCTCAATTTGAGGCACTTCTATTTTTCTTAGCAAACTCTCACTTCAGGGTGAATGTTCTAAGTCCCTTCAGCCACCCACACACCTGCAGATGTTGACGGCCTTCCTTCTCCAGCATTGGCAGGAGGGTTCCAAAAACCCCTCATCATTTTCAAAGTGGTATTTATCCTCAGTTTGCAGGACTGCACACAAAAGTGGCTCCTGGTGGGCAGCCTCAAATCACATGAAGTGCTTCAGAACTTCTCACTTAGCTTAATTGACCTTAGGAGAAGAAATCTCCACCCCTCAGGTGCCAGAGAAACAGATCAACGCTATCTCTACTTCCAGTTTGGCCAGATGTACTTGCTTTCGTGTTTATGTTAATATTTTCCATTCTAGACTTTGATGCTTTGTGTGTAGGTTATATTTCAAACAACATATTTCATCACTGGCCGCCATTGTCCTTAACGTAACTGGTAATAACTTAAAAGCAATGGTTACAAACAGGTTTCAACTTGAGTTCTAATTCCGAGGTATTGGTAGCGATGCCTGGACTCTTGTGTTGAGAAAGATTTTGAAGCTGACATCAGACTCAGCATCAGGGTGCAATGGTCCATTAGTGATGTTTGCCGTGGGGAGGGGAGAAGGAGGTGGCAATATGCTTTTGTCTTCCTTGGTTTCCCAACTTACGTGCTGCTGAATTTTTTTACAGGGATTTATACCTGAAGCTAAGGGATGTACCCACATGAAAGTAAACTGGGTCTTGTGAGAAACATGACCATCCTAGATTCCCTAAAATCTTACAAAAGATTTGAGTGCCTTGGGCTCCCCTCCATACAGAAGCAGGGCTGCCACGGTCCATTCTGGAAGACTTAACAATTCCTTTGGTGCCCACTCAGCCACCCCGGCAGGAAAGAACGCTACTCTTCAGCTCTTCAGTACCTCCCACTCCCTGGTTCCCGTTAACATTTAAGGAAGTTCACTGAGTTCACCCCCAAATAAAGTAAATCTAGAGCAGTAATTGTCAACTGAGGAGATTTCCCCCCGTTCCCTGCCCCTGGCAGGGGAAGACCTTTTTCACCGTTACAGCTGACTGGGGAGTTGGGGGTGCAGAAGGGGTGTTACTGGTTTCTAGTGCACAGCAGGCAGAGATGCCACATAACATCCTACGAAACACGAGACAGTTATCCAGCAAAGAACTATTTACTGGACCCAGAATGTGGATTTTGCTGTGGTTGAGAAACACTACTGCAGAGGACTGAAATGCAGGTCTCTGAGTGTCTGATTCAACCTATAACAAATCGTTAACTTATGACTCACTAAATGGAGAATGTAATTCTTCCAATAAGAGGAAAATGAACCCAATTCTCGTGTTTGACCTAGGGGAAGTGCTATCTCTATGATGTCTTTATCAAATTAGAGGAAACTGCATTTATCAACTCCTACAGCCTTAGCATTGCTGCAAAACCAGACACATGACTTACATTTTTTTATATGAGCACAGTATCTGTGGCCACAGCAAGTCTGTTTAGAAGCTGTGGCTGGGAGGGCAGCCTGCTAGTCCCCTCACCACTAAGAAAGATCAGAATAAACCAGGCACTCCTTGTGCTCCCCACCCACTGCTTACTTGCAGTAAATGAAAATTGCAGCTTTTTCCATCTTTCAGATGAAAATATTTTAGTGACTTGTGATTCCCACACCTATAAAAACAATGTGCTTAAAATGCTACAGTCTTAAAAAACAAATATTAAAACCCCAGTTCATTCAAGACATCAGGGGAAAAAAAAATGATTTGTGGGATTTTTTTTTCTTTCCTGATCAAGTAACGAACAAAATCTGCTACAACACTACAGTTTTAAAACATTTTAAGCCATAGCATTTCACTGTAATGAGTCTGTGGCTTTGCAAGGCAAGCTCAAAAGTTATGACAATCAACTAAATCCCAGGGGGAAGAGTTTAGTTGTGTATGTGCTGGTTTTGGGAATGGGTATTTTGTAGAATCAAAGATTCCAATAGTAGCTGGGTTTTCTCAAGCCTAAATTCTTCTAAGATGCATAATTGGATATTATGCAGTTAACTGAGAAGGACTTTTAGAGAAAACAAAAACCGAGGTTCTTTTAGATCTTCTTGAACATTAAAAGCTAAGCTTTCAACTCCAGCCAAATGCCATTACTATGAATTTCTTCCAATATATTGTTTAGTCACAATGCTTTATCCTTGATATTACATATGGTCCTGAAAGTTCAAAATTATAAACCAAGACTCCAAGACTTGTAATCCTAGAGACAGACTGTGACCAACACATAGCATGTGATACGTTTATGTTGTAAAACGCTACTAACAATAAAGCCGAACTGTGTGGGATTTGATCAAAGCCTCCGCTGAGAGGTTTGTGAAAGGTGGCATGGATAAAAGCGGCCGGTCCCCCCAAGTGGATGCGACAGCAACCAGGTTAGGGACGGCTACTATACAATTACAGAAAGAGTAATGTGTTTCCTGCTTGAAGCCTCCAGTTTTGAAAGGAATTTGGGACTTTCTTAGGCTGAGAATAATCGTTTCCTTGGAAACATCACACCACATCCTCAAGGACTTGGACTCTCCCCATCACGGACAACTGTTGTGGGGACCAGGTAACAATGGCCTCCATGTTACCCAAGACAAGCCGTGAAAGCAACGGTGGTGACTATTATCCAAGCCCCCACCCCTCCCCTGTCACTGCCTTCCTTCATCCTGTCCTCAAGCCCAGCCCCAGTCCTCATTCCCACCCTTCTTATCACAGCCACCTCACAAGGCAGCCCGTCCTTACCTCTGTCTACAGCCTGCCCCATGTTCTCTCTCACCATCCCTCCGGGACTTCCTTAGCACGATGGCACCATCGAGCCCTCTCTTTGCTTCCTGCTGATGCTACACAGGATGAGCTCGGGCTTCCAGATGGTCGGTGACCAAGTGGAGGTGTCTTTCAAGCAGAATCACTTAAGCACTCAAGACGTAAGGGGCAGTTCGTGATGGTGAACATAAAATTAGTTTCGCTTTGAAAATCTGGACTGATTGGCATGACAGAGAGAAAAAGAGAGTTTTTTCTTTTCTTTTCTTTCTTTTGTTTTTTGCCACGTGAAAGAGTAGGAACAAAACTTCAGAGACAAAAAATGTCAAGGCATTTCTAGCAAATAGTTTGTCCAGAACCACGGCAAGTAAGCTTTAATAGCAAAGGTCGGCACCACCCTGGATGTAAGACTGAAAAAAGTTTTGTTTTGTCAAACAAGACAGAGGAGTTATTAATGTTTTGAGGTCAGAGTGGTTACGTGATCAAAGTGTTTCAGGAAAATTAATTAGATAGTGTTATGGGTTGGGGTTGAATGTGGATGAAAAAGAGTCCAAAAAAGAAAAAGGATCACTTAGGAGCTATTAGAGTGATGAGGACTGAGGGGATGAAGGCCGGAGCCTGGGTGGTAAGAGAATGGAAAAAAGTATGAAAGACAGAACCAGCAGCAAGCACAATGCACATGCTCATCCAGACATCTGGGCAGCGGGAGGAGGAGGAGAAGGGAAGTCAGACAAGACCGGGAAGGCTTCCATCACCTGCCTCGTCAGGGATGTGAGACGCCCCTGGGGTACTTGCATCCCTCACAATCGTCAAGCTGGGACAGCGCGGCGGCGGGACCCCCTAACAAGTGGGTGGTGCTGCAGGAGCAGGTGCTTCCTGCATTCTGATTCTCAGGCCGCCCGGGCCCTGGCCCCAGGCTGCCCCACATGCCGCTCCTGTTGACTCTGTCAAGTTGAAGGCAACCTTTCAGAACGGGCCCTCCCTCGGTTTTTGAAGAAGCACGAAATCTTGTTTTCTGGGGCGACTGTGAAGACACCACCCTTCTTCAGCCCTCTAGTTTGAGCCCTTCAAGCCAGCTTAGTCGGCGTGGTGGAAGCAACACGATTTCACGGAGTCGCGTGGCCCAAGATCTGAGTCCTGACCTTCTTTCACTTTCTGTCTAAGTGATTTGGGGCAACTTATTTAAGCTTGCCGGGCCTCAGTTTTCCCCATTTAAGAATGGGGCCGATAATAACAGCCATGCACGATCACAAAAATTAAATAATACATGAAAGCAACTGGCACGCTGTAGAGTGGCTGTACGTTTAGTTCTAAAACAACAATAATAAAACAGGTGTTTTGTTGTTACTGTGATGCCTACAGAACACTCCGAAGTAAAGATGCTCAATGTGACCCCCTCCCCGAGGAGCCCGTGACCACAAACAAATCTCCCTGCTTGTTAATCTGCCACGTGAAGACCCAGACCCAGACACACAGGGGCTCAGTTAACTCAGGAGTCACTCTCACAGTTAGGACCCCAAATTCCTCCAGTCATGAACATGCCCGTGAAGTTTTTCTTTTTTTCAAAACCAAGTGAATTCATCCTAATTTAATAAAGAGTTTAATAAAGAGAACTTTAAAATAGCGACGTATGATAACTCCTTTTAAACAGTTAAGTTAGTATGTAGCGTTTAAGTGAAAAACTGAAAAATGTGAATCAACTCTTTCAAAATAATAAAACTTAGCTTCTGTTTTGTTTTTTAAATGAACTCCCTTTTCCTCAAACCCTGGATCAACTTCTTGCACTTGGGAGAGCCCTGCATATCAGTTTGCAGCATAACCAGTCCATTTACAAATGGGCCCATTTCTGAAAATAGACTTTAACATAAACACAAATCTTTCCCAGAAATCAGAACTTAAATAAGAAAAGCAAGGCTGTTTGGTAGGATTTGTTCAGCTACTCAGCTATTCCTTCTCCTCTTCTGCTCATTTGAGGAAATGAGTTGACTGTAAGGAAACCACAATAGCCTAGTGTTCGTTTACCTTGACTGAGAAAAATGATGAAAACTCAACATGGTGACTTTCTGCCATTTATTTACATGGAAAGTGTAAGTGGGGGAGGGGAAGCCGTGCTTGTGATGCATATGATTGCTTCTGTATCTGGGGTAAACTTGTGATTTGTGTTTGCTCTATCCTTGCAAAGCCCCCTTTAAACGTCGTCTTACGGGATGTAGCTTTTCACCCCTGCCTAAACAGAAAGCTTTCGTCCTCATCAAAGTCCAAAGCTTTTGATCTCCCTAATCTCCAGCTTGCTCACCGTCTGTGCATCCACAAGTAAGTGATGTTCTCTTCAGTGCCTACTGAATCTCTTAAAACTCAAGGAGGTGTGCTTTTTTAAATTTCATTCTTCATCTAAGCCTAGAGACCGCTGATAGCGATTGAATGCTGAAGAGGTGTGGGTGGTGTAGACAATTCATACCCGTTTTTATTACTGCTTAAATTTTGAATTAAAGATTCAATATTTCAGAAAAACAAATGCTACATTAGCACCTGACCTGAATTTTTATGGTGTCATTTAACTGCTTTCGGCAACCTGCTCACCCCTTCGAGCCCAGCCGAGCAGTGGCCACAAGTTTCTGGGGAGCCCTTCAGGCATGATCTTTGGACATCTTTCAATGTGATTATTGGTAGTTTGGTTTTGCAGAGAAATGTTATGATAGAAATCTTATTTAAGTTATGTATCAATTTTAATTAAATACTGATATTGAATATTATAATCCATTTTGTACAGTAAGAAAATTGGAAAGTATATCATCCCATTACTCAGAAATAACCCGTGTCCACATACGTGCAAAAGTTATTCTAATCTTCTTTGTCTATGTTTCCCACATGCTTGAGATCATTCTTTATATACAATTTTACATTCTACTTTTGTTTTGCTTAAAAATCATATCATTAGGTAGGTCATTAAACACTCTTCACAGGCATCTGAATGGTTACCTGATATTCTGCCATGTGGATATACTTAGGCCAATTATCCAAGGTGGAAGTTTGGGTCATTTCCTACTTATATTAAAGCTGCCATAAATATCACTATTCATAAATCTCTATCTACGCTTCTAAGTATTTCCCTGGGATAGCATCCTAGAAGCAAAACTTCAGGATTAAAGGATCTTGGATTTTAAGGGTATTTCCCCTGACATTTAAAAATCGGAATGACTTCTGAGGTTTGGTAAAATGTGGTATTTCACAATTATCAGGAAGAATAAATACTCTTTAAATATCCACAGGGGTGATGTTCATGGTGTGACCATAAGTTTCCTTTTGTTTCTTCTTTTGGCTTTTTATAATTTAAAATAGAAGATAATTTTTGAAGAAATAAACAGAAGTTTCTATCATCCAATTCATAATGAAAATTATTAGTGGAAAAAGTCAACAAAAAGTTGAACTCTTGGCAACTAAAATTGTACTTGGTACAATATATTATTAAATAAAAATATAAATGTAAAATATAAAAAATAGAATCTTTGTTAAATGACAGAAACAAAATTTGGCAGTGCATCACTGTCACAGCTGTTGCTCCTGAAACTTCCAGGGCTTTCATTGATCCACAACTCGGAATATTTATTTAGCATCTATCTCGTTCCATGCAGATACATGGTGCTTTTAAGCAGTGAGCATCCAAACTCCCCCCGAGCTTTGCCACAGTCCACCCCGCAAACATAACAGAGTATCAGGTGAGTCTTAGTTGCCTAGGGCCGCAATAGCGAGGTTCCATAAACTGGATGATTCAAACACCAGTCACAAGACTAGAAGTTCAAAATGAAGGCGTTGGCAGCACTGGTTCCTCCTGAGGCTGTGAGGGAGACACCCCTCCATGCCTCTCTCTTAGCTTCTGGTGGTTTGCTGCCTTCCTCAACTTGCAGATGCATCACCCCAACCTCTGCCTTCATCTTCACGTGGCATCTTCTCTCTGTGCATGTCTGTCTCTGGGTCCAAGTTTCCCTTGTTATAAGGACACCAGCCACACTGGATTGGGGTCTAACCTAATGACCTATTTCCAATAAGGTCACATTCTGAGCATTTCCACTGTTCTGGTCAGAACAAAATACACATGCATACAAGCTATGAAACACAAACTGTGTAATTTTGGTGATTCTGCATACATGTTGAATGCTCTTATATTTACACTTAAGACTGGCATTGTATGATATCAAGGAAATGGTAAAGTTCATGTTAATAACAACATTTTAATTTACTTTTACTTAAAAGGATATTAAATAGCAAATTAAAAATTCACAGTAAGTTGGGAGAGAAATGACAGCAAAAAGGAAAAAGCTTTATATTTTAATACCTTAAACAGCACTACTTTCCGACATCTTGAACAAGGGCCCCACATTTCTGTTTTGCACTGGGCCCTACAAGTTACGTCCCGTCTAGTAGACTAGAATAGCCCAGCCCCCCACAAATGGTCCCAACATAAACCCTCAGCCATCATGATGGACACCCGGCACCAGTGACTCCAAACACCGAATGCTAGAGCTCCAGCTCAGATGCCCTGAAGAATTACCACATGTGTAGTGGCTTAAACAACCCACTATATCGTCTTACATTCTGGAGACAGAAGTCCGACTTGAGTGTTACTGGGTTAAAACTGAGGTGTTGGCAGGACTGGGTTCCTCACTGGACACTGGAGAAGACTCTGCTCTCTTGCCTTTTCCACCTGCTGGAAGCGCCTGCATTTCCTGGCTGGTGGCCTCTTCCTCCATCTCCAGGGCCAGCAGCGGTGGGCAGAGTCCCTCTCATGTATCAAGTCTCTCCTCCTGCCTCTTTCTCTTCTCTCTAACCCTGCTGGGAAAGTCTCCCTGATTTTAAGGACTCACGTGATGAGACTGGAGGAACCCAGATATTCCAGGATAACCATAGCCCGCACGGTATCCAGAGACTTAATCTCCCAGCCATATCCACCTCCAGGTCTCACGGAAGGGCAGTCACTTGTCAGGACATGGAGAACAGGGGGATCCCTTACAGCAGGAGGGCTAAGGAGACCAAGGCTTTCGTCTTCCTGGCTGGGTCGCACAGGAAGAGAAAGCAGGTTCTGGGTGGAATACCCAGCAGCTGCAACAGCATGTTCATTGGTGGAGAGAGAGGGCAGAGACAGAGGCAAGAATTACACGAGATCCTGGTTCCAAAGCAACATCGCACAATGCAGCAGGAGGCCAGGTCAAAGAGACATGGTCCGCCACCCGCACACCGCTGCCGTGGGCGCTTACGGCGGTCCCCCCAGGACTGGACTTGCAATATCCTGCCACACTCTAAGTGCAGCAATTAACTTTGTTGTCCTATTTTCTCCAGTGTCAGATTTATGTTTCTTTTGCCTGATTAGATAGCCACAATAATCATGTCAGAGAGAGATGAAGACACTCTAGGAAACATAAAATTCACATATAGCTTTCGAGTTCTTTAAGTCAAAATGGAATTTTTAAATCTGGGTATTATTTATGGTGATATTAAATTTGGTTGTTGTTTTTAATGCCGTTTAAATTGCCATAGAGGCATAAAGCAACAATAACAATAACCAAAAAAAAAAAAAAAGATTTTAGTGACACCTAACAAGCATGCTTGTGAGTCAGGCTTTTAGCCTAAAACTTAATTAACTCTGCAGTAATATAGCAGAGGCCATGCACTATGTGTAAAAGAAATCCAAAAGAAAGGGGGGAAAATTTATGCCTACAATAGCAACAGCATTTTTACACTGCTGATTTCTGAGTAAGCAAGGCACTGGAATCAGAGAGTATATTCATTTTTAGTTGGCACATATTTTTTGAAGAAATGGAATATTTTTAGCTAGGGGGAAAAAAAAAGCATGCAACAATTTAAAAAGAAAATGACTCTAAGTGCTTTCACCCAAAACTCTAACTTTCACACAACCTAGACACTGTAACAAGTCTTTGATTAGGGAAGTTGGTAACGGAGGAAGAGGGAGGGGGCTGGACACTAATGGGGGCTGAGTGCTGATCAGAAAGCAGACATGGAATAACACATCAGGGTCAAGAAGGAGAAGAATGGAGGAGGGCCGTCACAATACCCCTAGGCCGCCAGGAACTCACGGGAGCGCGCTCTATTTACAGGTAAAGGTGATTCTTTCCTGGGCTCCAACCAGTAAGCAAACAAACCACTGCTCTGTCCTGAGGGGTGAAAGAAACCCTGCTCTTGGGTTCTGTTTCTGGCCACCTGGGCAGCCTCGCCAGGATGAAGGCCAGCGTGGGAGGCTGGAGGGAAGTGGACGCACAGATCAGCTTGGGCTGTACCAGCCCAGTGAAGCCTTCTCAGCTGAGCTCTGGCCGGACGCTAAATGTTCAGCACACATCAGAGCTCTTGACTGGCGATCATACCATCAGCACCAAAATTGTTACAGCAACAAGGCAGCTCCACGGGGATCCCCAGGGAGGGGATGGAGATGCCAGATGAGGGTGGGTGCTGGAGTTCAACTCTTTTGTCTTTGTGGAGTGTGCCACGGTGTCGTGACAGAGCACACGCGGGGGTGATACCTGAGGTCACCGCCCATTGGTGAGGCTCTCCCAGCCAGAGCCGAGGCCTGTACAGCACAGCGCCACACAGGGGCCCGAGACCCGCTCTGAGTGGGATGCTTTCTGATGTATTCCACCTTTCCAGCTTGATTCTCTTTGCCCTCTTCTCCCAGAGGCCTGCTCTCCCCAGGAGGCAATGAATAATACAATAATACAACGCGGTGGACAATCCATGTCAAAGGCTAAGTCTCCAGAAGGTTGTAAGAGGTGTGCCCATAGCAGAATTTCGGGGCACTGGGGCAGACTAGTAACAGATCATTTTAGTCAGGTGGTCTTTTGGTGCCCCCCCAGATTATGCTGTCGACTAATCATTATCTCATTCTGTCTTCTGTTTTGTGATGCATTTACACACACTTGATTTTGTTTGATCAATTGTTAATGCAGCAGGTTTTTTAAAGCAACTACGGGAGGATGGAACAAAAATAGGCCACCATTCCGTCCTTCAAGGGTCTGACAGTCCCACAGGGGAAACAGGTACGGGCTGTGATACCAGGCTGACTGTAAAATATGCGTGTTTTAGGTCCACTGTGGAACTGTGCAGAGGAAGCACCCCACCTCAGACTGGGGCCAGGGTGGGGAGGTGAGAAAATGTCAGAGGAGGGAAGCGTGGTGCTAAGAAATCGTGATAGCCGAGGGTGGAGAGGTCAGCCACATGGGGTATTTGGAGAAAGGCAAGTAGCCCGTGTGCTTGCACCATAGGCAGAGGAATAAAATCAAAGATGACATGTTAAAGGTGGTCTGGAGCCAAACTACGAAGACTTGAAAATCATACAAAGCAACATGATCCGACCCACTCCACAAACACCCAGATGGGAGAGACCCCAGCACTCCCCTTCACAGACACGGAACCTCAGTGGCCAAACCACTCAGCCACCGAGCAGCAGGGGTGGCCCTCCAATGCCGGCCTCGTACTGCCAACCCGCTTCCCTCCTTGACACAGAGTAGCCAGGCCCGGGGCCTTCTGTGCTGCTTACCCTCAGGGCCGGTTACCTCAGTTCTACACTTGTCTGTTGTGGGATTAACTGTGTCCCCCCAAAAGACATGTAGAAATCCGAGTCCCTGGTGTGTGCGATGTGACCTTATTTGGAAATAAGGTTTCTGCAGTGTCATTAAGGTGGAAGTTAGGATGAGGGTCGTCCGGCATAGGTTGGGCCATTAATCCAATATGAGTGGTGTCCCTATAAGAAGGGAAGAGACACAGAGACGAACACAGAGGGGAGAACCCCATGTGAAGACAGACACAGAGAGGGTGCCACAAGTGATGACGGAGGCAGAGATGGGGAGGTGTAGCTGCCAGCTGAGGGACGCCAGGGGCTGCCAGCACCACCAGAAGCCCAGACGTGGCTCTGCTGACACGGACTCGGACGTCTCGCCTCCAGAACTGTGATCACACGTGTCTCTGCTGTGGGAGTTTGTTGCAGCAGCCCTAGGAAATGCATGCCACGTCCAAAGCAGCTCTGGAGCAAATGTACAGCTATCTGAGTGCTGGGTTTAGGCCAAGGGTAGAACTTACAGAGCGTCTGTATGGATGAACATGCTTCCAGCCTCCAGGTAATTCAAACCTGGAGTCTTCTCACCTTGCTTAAGGACTAGAGTTTAATGCCCTCCCGTCACCAGCTCAGAGGCTGTGGACTGGCTTTGCTTTCCCAGCTATTCCCGTCCAGAGCAGGACAAAGGGAAGTGAAGAATTCTCCAAAAGGGTAAAACTGGGCCAATCCCAGGCTCATATAATTTGTAAGAGCACTCAAAACCAGACAGAGAAATGTTTGACTCAAACATTTGAAAAGAGACTCAAAGTTCACCCTCCTTTGCCCATCCCCTCCTCCAGTGAAACGGAGACTCAGTCATCTCAACTGCCTGCTGTTTACACATAAACTTTATCCCAGAAACACATTTTGGAGTTAGCAAAACTGTAAGGATGCCAGAACAGAAATTCAGAAGGCAGAAAGTCAAAAAAAAAAAAAAAGGCTGACTTTTCTAAAAACTATGGAAATCAAGACCAAATAACAAGGATTGTTCTAGAATTCAAAACAGCTTGAGAGAAAGTATCTTTGCCAACAATGGAAAACTCAATAACGAGACAGAACAGAGGAAAACTCTACCCAAATGAAGAAAAGAAAGAAGCATGGGAGGGCTGAAACGTCCGTGGACTAAGTCCGTCCTGCACCCAGGAACATCCAGATGTGGTCGCTTACTCCACTTGCAGGAGACAAACATTATAAGCTTCATTTTACGGATGAGAAAACAGAGATGCAGAGTTGGGCTTGTTTGTCGCAGTCACAGAGATAATGAATGGGAGAGCTGCATTTCAAAATCCAGTGTTTTTGATTGGATTCTTGTTTTTAGGATTTTTTTTTTCCAGATTACCCAGGCGCAGCAAGAAGATGGAATTTTGGCATCCTGATTAAAACGTATCAGTACTGAAATGAAAACACAAAGGAGTTACACTGAAGACTGTATACATTTTTTAAATATGAATAATGAGAAATGAGAGCTTCCAGTAAAAAACAGAAAACTTAGTTTTGTTCAGATATGATTGTTCTAAGGCAAGCATGAATAAACCAGGCCATAATGCAAGAAAGAAAAATCTGCTGAGAAAAAAATGACAATTTTTTTGCTTGCCTTTGAATCTCAAAATATTTGGCACAAACCTTGAGAACAGTTCAAAGATATTTCCTACCAGCTGTAAGTTAAATATTAGAAGTGAATGTCCTCATTGTGAATACAAACATAAAGTAAGAACATAAAACTGTCAGTTTCAAAGAAGACTGTGTTTCTTGTGCAGCTGGTACCTTATGAAAGAAGCATGAACCCCATCCTTTTCTTCATTCTCATCTGTGACCCTGGTGTTGGGATGCCCATGGCCTGCAGCAAGATGATACTTCCTAGAAGGTTTTGAACAGTTTGCTTAACTCGGAGCATGGGGAGAGGGCAGGGCATGAGATGGCAGGTCATAAATACAGATACTTGAATCCTAGCACTGCCACTCTCTGGGGCAAGGCAGCCAAATTCTTTTTCCAAGTACCCTTATCCATGAAACGAGGATACTGAAGAGCTGTTGTAAACACTAAATTAGGTAAGTGTGTGTAAGACACTGGCTGTCCTTGCTTGAGTGGTGGCTCCCAACAAACTATGTTCACTTCCGACCCCCAGAACCACTGAATGTGATCTTATTTGAAAAAAGGGTCTCAACAGATGTAATTAAGTTGAAGATCTTGAGGTGAGATCATCCTGGAACACCTGGGCAGGCCCTAAATCCAATAACAAGTGTTCTAAGAGGCAGAGAACACAAAACACAGCCAGGGAGGAGAAGGCCATGAGAAGACAGAGGCAAAAACTGGAGAATCCACAGACCAAGGAACACCTGGGTCCACCAGAAGCTGGAGGAGGCCAGGAACAACTGCTCCCTGAAGCCTTTAGAGGGCACACAGCCCTGCTGACACCCTGATTTCAGCCTCTAGCCTCCAGACTCTGAGAGAATAAGTTTCTGTTGTTGTCAGTCACCCAGCTGACATCAGTTTGTTAAGGAGCCCTAAGAAATAAGCATGCCTGGAAAATTCTCTAAAAAGAGTTCACTCTTTCCTCTCCTTCACCCCTTTCTCCAGCTTGAAGGCCCCTACCCTTAGACCTAGGACACAGACCCCTCATGGACAACCTGCCATGCTCCCCACCTGTATGAAAGAGGAGAAGTCAGAATTGTCCCCACTGTACCGGGGCATCACCGTGAGGAGCAGAGGCCCTGCCGTGCCTTCATGAGGACTTCCCGCCATGACTTGTGGTCCCGCGCAGCTGGACAGGCAGGCTGGGATGCACACGGCAGACAATTGGTAGAAACAGCCAATGAGGAGAGAGTTATGCTCTGTGCCAAGCACTGTCAACGTACCTGCTCTCCTGCATCAACACATTTCATCTCTATAACAAGTTTATGAGGCCTATCCAGCCCCCTCTTACAGAGAAGACCGATGTCCAGAGAAGCTGAATTATTTGCTCACAGCAACAAAGCCAGGAAATGCCAAAGCCAGGGGATTTGTGGCCTGCCACTCTGATTCTGGAATCCATGCTTTTAACCCCTGTATTTGGTTCCTGTGGCTGCCATGACACACTGGGTGGCTTATGCAACAGAGATGTATTGTCTCACTGTTCTGGAGGCCAGAAGTCTGAAATGAAGGTGTCGGCAGAGCCAGTTCCTTCTGAAGGCCGTTCTCGCCCCATCTCTTCACACCATCTTCCCTCTGAGCATGTCATTCTGTCCAGATTTCCCCTTTTAATAAGGACACTAGTCGTCTTGGATTAGAGCCTGCCCTGAAGGCCCCATTTACCTTGATTACCCCTGTAAAGACCCCGTCACGCAATAAGATCACACGCTGACCTGTTAGGGGTTAAGACTTCAACATATGAATTTGGGGAGAACACACTCCAGTCCATAACAACCACTGCACCATGCTGGCTCTCATAACTGAAAAGTGAATGAGTGAATGAATGAGAAGTTGAACCACCATGTGTCCTGCTGGAAGCCACCAGCTCTGAGGCACCCTTCGCTGCTAGCATTGCTCTTACTGATTTGCAGTCCAAGCTCTTGCAAAACCAGCAGATGCAGCAAGAACCATCGGTGGATGTGAGGACTGTCTGTTGGAATCAAATCCTGGTTCTGACACTTCTTCATTGAGGGACTTTGGGGAAAGTTTTCAATTTCTGAGCTGAGCCTCTATCTCTTCTTCTGATGCGAAAAATATACAGTCCAGACATCGCAGGGCAGTGAGAGGACGAAATGCGAGCCTGTGGAAAGCAGAGCGTGTGCGAGGGCTCTGTGAGTGCTGGCCCTGTCCTCAGCCAGTGCTGCCTCTCTCCTTCTTCTGGGGTCACTCTGCTCATGTCCTCTGCTGGCCTCTTCCCTGGGTGGCTCTAGAGCTCACCACTGGGTGGGTATTCCCAGCCTTGAATTCTCACAGCATCTCTTCATCATCCTTTTCCTCCTTTTGACATCAGTGGGAATTAGGACTTACTCAAGAACCCGTCTTGGTGGAGCAGCATAACAGCAGGTCTGGGCATGGCCAGGGCTGAGCAACCATGGGCCAGCTGTCAAATTACAGGGTCCAGAAAAGCAGAGAAAACTCAGGCTTGACTCAAGCCAGAGTCTCTATTCAAAGGCATATAATTCAGCTGTACTTCTGGGCTCCTCATTTGATACTCAAAAATCCTGTGAGATTCATAAACCAGACACTGGTTTTCAACTTAGAGAGAGTATAAGTGACTTGTCCAGTGATAGTCCAAATGCAGTGGCCAAAATCAACAACAGTAGAAATGCCAGGGGGGTGGGGAGTCAGAGGGCACCACTCAGCTCAGTTCAATTGGTTTAACAAACATTTACTGAGAATCAAGCAATCACTAGAGCCAGTGCCAGAAAACAAGGGCCCAGAGTAGCAACAGAGATGTGTCTTTGCCTGCTCCCCAGGCACTGCCAGGAAGAGGGAGCAGGAGTGTGGGGGTTATGGGAGGGGAGTGTGCACATGGCTCAGCAGGCGTTCTGGAGCACGAGTGACCAACCCTGGTCAGGGGTTCAGGGGAAACTGTACGGAACCACTGGCAAGGCAGTAGAGGTGTGAGGAACGAGAGATTTCTGAGCAGAAAGCAGAAGAAGGAAGTGGAGACAATGGTGTGGTCTGTCGGCCTTTGCAGGCAGAGGAAAGAGCCATGGAAGCTGAAAAAACGTTCTGCTAACTGGAGAGCAAACCTCGGTGAGGGGGGTGTGGCAGTAGGACCCAAGCTGGCATGGGGGCAGGGGCCAGGTGACAAAAGGCTGCTTGCCTATTGCCCGCCCCACGTGAACAGTAAAGGTAGTTGCAGGAGACATTAAGTGTTTTACACAGAAAAGACAAACCAGCTTTGAATCTGAAGAACAGCTCGCCACAGAGAATGGACTAGGGCAATGGTCCTTAGTCTCCACTATTAGCAGAATCTCCTGGAAGGCTCCTTCAAACACACATTGCCAGGCCCGCCCGCAGAGTTTCTAACTCCGTAAGTCTGGGGTAAGGCCCGAGAATCTGCACTTCTATCTAGTTTCCAGTGGCTCCTGCTGCTCTGGTGATCTTGCTTTGAAAGCCACTGCACTAGACAGTGGTAACCCTGAAGGGAGGGGCTCCAGCTCAAGGACACTGAGAGATAAGGCCCTGAGCTAAGGCGGTGTGGGCTGCGTACAGATGCGGGGCTGCATCTGAGTCTGGGCAGCAGTGGGACATAACAAGAGGGGGCTGGAGCCCGAGGTTTCTGGCTGGTGCGACTGGGTGGACTGGGGTGAGCACCTGAGTTGGTGGGTGGTGGGGCAGTGATGGTTCTGGGAGGCCACCCAGGGAAAACCCTGCCAGGCTTCACACATCTTGGGTCGGAGGGTCTTCGGTGGAAATGGGCAGAGCTCTCCAGTTTGGGGCTCAAGGACAGGGTCTGACTGGAGACCAACTTGGTTTTACAGCCGTCATAGTGACTCGTCTCGGCAGCCTTTATTTCAACAGCCATGCAATCAATGAGAAAATTGCAATCTGTGTTACTGCTTTAGAATAATGTGATAGCTTATCAATACCTCTTAGCATGTATTTTAAACACCAACTACTCATAGTCCAGAAAAGTGCAAAATGAGATACTCTACATTTTGCATTAATTTGCTAATCACCTTCTGAAAATATTATTTACCGATGAATTTGAAATACCTCCAATGTAGTCTGTCTCATGCATCCAGGCTTTATTTTAGGGAATAATCTAGGTCATCCACTTTAAGCACCACAGTAGGAAATGTATAATTTGTATCTTACTGTTTTCTTAATAATCCTGTTCTCCATAAATTAGGTTTTATCAAATTTTACAGTGAAGAGAAGTTGCAACAAGCATCATTTTTCACTGTTCTCTACCGACATTTTAAGTTTCATTTCTCTCTACTATTATTAAAAATATACAAATGATTTTATTTATTAGAAAACAACTAAAATAGGAAACATAAGTAAGTGAAAAACATTTCAGTTACTATACTAAGCTTGGCAAATATCAATTCCAACATGACTTCAATTACTCAAATTACTATATTGCATCTATTACTGAAATTTTCCATCGTATCAGAATATAAGTGGACAGATCTTTGAGAGAGAGGTTTGTGTGTGCTGTGTCTTCTCCATGAGGAAGGCCGTTTCCCAGGCTCTGGAGACCCACGTCGTGTCGCTTGAGCAGCATGGTTCCTGCTATCCCGTGAAGGGCTCTGTTGGGTGGATCCCAGAGGTGGCCCTTTCTCCCGCATGGCCTGGCAGCTGCGTCTGCCCAGGAGAGGGAGCTGCTGGTCACTCCCTCCTCGTCCAGTTAACCTCTGACTCTTCCTTCACAGCTCAGCTGGAATAATCTCCCCTCAAGAAAGCTCACCCTGACTTTGCTGATGAAGCAAATTCTCCTCTTACTCATCCTTAGGGAACCAGGTCCCTCTTCTTAGAAATGCCCCAGTCGTTACTGTCATGTTTCTCATTACAGCAGACTCTGTTAACATCCGTCTCTCCCACTGAGTGGTAAGCTCCCTGAGGGCCAGAACCAGGGCTCCGTGGTGGTGTTTCCAACATGAAGGGCAACACCCGACCCCAACTAGACACTCAAACGGCATCTGCTGAATGAATGAATGAATAAAACCTGTAAAATAAACATGAAAGAGCAGAGGCTCCTCTGTGCCAAGACCTATGATTACAAGATGAGAAAATGCTGTTGGTTTTCCTTCTTTGCTTTTGCAAGTCTTTTTCCCAGTTCCTCTTCCTGGAATCAGTTCATACAGCAAACGTGGATAAGAGCTGAACTCTGAGATCCAGCCGCAAATAAAGTGCAGTATTTGTAAACATTTAACCCGGGACAAATGTTGGAGTGAACCGCGGCCATGTGGCAGGGAGTTGTGCAGAGTTTCTCCGTGGGTTTTAATTGAATTGAGGGTTGGAAGCCCTTGCTACAAGGCCCCTCCCCAACACAAAGAAAAATGTTTTTAACCTTTAGAAAACTTCCATATTTGAATCGACTCTCAACTTCCTCTCCCCACTGCAAAGTTCAAAAGTTGGGAAGTTCCTCTTGCTTAACTCCCGAAATGCAATTCTGTCCTAAGCTGGGCTTTTCTTCCCAGTACGGTGGCTAAATAGGTCAGCCATTGAGTTAAACTTCCCGTCCCCAGTTCGGCGGTACTGGACCCATAAATCTGTAAGGAAGCATTAGCAATTCAGAAAGAATGAACAATTTCAATAGGAATGCATTTCTTCCTTCACCCTCAACTAGGAATCAGAAATGCCTAACATCAGTAGAGCTGGTGAGGCCTGAAAAGCTGTAACCTGCACATCTTTTCAACATATGAGGAGCTGTGATCTGAAGAAAAGGCTGAAACTATAAAGATCTTTATGGCTCTGTGGCCCCTAATAATAAGCTCCATGCAGGCAAATATTTTCACCTGTGTTACCCATAGCTTAAAACGGTTCCCGGAACAGAACTCAATAAATATCTCTTGCATGATGAAAGAGTGAATAGGTAAACGAATTGAAAACTTAGTCAGTTCCAGGTGCTCTTCTAAGTACATGACATGTTGCAACTCATTTCATCCTGACAACCACCTTATAATGGTGGCCACTATTACTCCGTTTCCAGATGAAGAAACTCGAGAGAGGTGGAATAATTTGTGCCAGGCCACCGAGCTTGAAAGGCAGGCCTCATCCCCGCTATGGCCAGACCACGAAGCCAACGGTCTCCCAGGGCAATGGGCTCGGTTCACACTCGTGTCCCTGCCGCCCACACCTTCAGTGACAAACTCGGGCTTCAAGCCTGTGTGTCCACGCCATGTTGACACCCAGGCCTCCGCACCTTCCTATATGCCTGGGCCTGGAATGCACTAGCCTGGGACACCCCACTACCACCCAGTTATAAGGGGGCTTGTCTACTAACGTATTTCCTACCCTGCGTGGTTACCCACCCGGGAAGAGTTCTGTTAAGCAAAGCAGGTAAGTAGTCGGGGCGACAGGCCCTTGAGGCTGAAGCAGCAGGAGCTGTGCTTTGCTGAAGTCTATTTTGCGTATTTCCTGGCATCACTAGGTTGTGACTGTGAGATGCAATCATTCTTATTTTTAAGAACTGAGTAGTCGTGACAAAGCCCAGAGCCTTCACACCCCTGGGTGTGGCCTCTGTGTGTTCCTCCATCCTGACCTCTTCCAGCATCACACCCATTGCCTCTGCCCCTCGGGATACAGCGTCTCCCAGGCATACACGCCCTGCACTACCCACACCTTCCTGGAGAAGGAGCTCTGCCCTCCTAATCGCCCCCGCACAAACCACAGCCCCTGCGACCTTTAAGAAGAATGTACGGAAGGTTTATTGTTCTCGGAGAGACAGCACCATGTGTGTGTCACAGTCACTCCTGGAGCCAGGCAGGTGCAGATCCATGGGTCCCCACTGGACTTCAGCATTCCTGCCTGGCCCAGGGAAGCCACTTCTGTCTCCGTCCATGGAAATCTTGGTGTCTCCAAACCTCCGAGTCCTGACTGACTTCTTCCTCTCCCTGCCCCAAGCTCACCTTTTCTTCAGTGTGTAGCCTGTGGCCCATCCTCTAGCATCTAACTCAGAAGGCCTGTACCAAATAATGACAATAATTCACAGAACAATACCCAAAGTCTGCCTTATTCAGTTTTAAATAACACCACGTGTGGAAATCCACCAGTCCAATTCCAGAAACTCTGTGCTGAGCCCAGTTTCATTGTCTTCCATCCCAAACAAGGGAAGAAAACACCAGGCCTGCTTGTCCCTCATGCCAGGGTCCAGTTTTCCAACTGACCATCTAAGTACTTGGGGACGAACTCTCACACATACGCACATAGACAGACAGACAGACACACACACACACACACACACCCTTTAAGAACAAATAATGACTATCAGACATAGGGAGCTTTAAATTATGATTCAAGGGGGAGAAAGAACATAGGACACAAGGAGACAATCTGGGTGAGGCCTACAATTTTTGTTACCCAGCAGAGCACTGAGCCACCCACCGGACACATATGCCTTCACGTTATGCCGGGCATCTAGGGCCATCCAGATATGGCCCATTTGTCCTTTCAGACCCACTCTCCCTCCCTGCTCACCTTGCTGTCTGATCTCTGGCTGCTTGGTGTGCAGTGTCCTCTGAATTACAACTCATCTTGGCCGATGAGGAGTCCAGAGGGAGATTGGGAAGCAAGTTAGGATCTTTATTCCTCCAGCTCCCTCCCTGTTAGAGGGGTGGGGTGTCCCCCTGGAGCTGGCCATGTCCCTCAGTCCTCTCTGTATGAATCTCCCAGGTCGCAGTAACTACTCCTCCCCTTGTCACTCTAGGTCCAGGGGTGGTGACAGCTCTGTGTTATCAGGACTGGTTACTGCACTATCTTCCGGGCTCCCAAACAGCCTGCCCACCCCTTTGTAAGCAGTCCCTTTGTTCAACCCTCCCTAAATCATCCTAACTTGAGATGCTAGCCATCTCCTGGTAGGATGCTGACTGACAAGGGTTTTTCAAGAATAGAACTGCGTGGCTAAAAGAGCTGGACATATTTGAGCAAAGGAACAGTCTCCTGGTAGTTTCTGAAACTACTGAATGTTCTAAGCTCCTGTCGGGTCGCTCCTGGGCCCAGTGTTTTTCTCTTCCTCTGTCTCCACCCAACACTCTCTTCCTTGCGCTGTAGCTGGGCTTTTGTTCCCAAACACAATAAAAAGTGCCGGAAAGCTAACAATACAAGTCTTGGCACCTATACGCAAACTATACTTTTCTCCTTATTTTCCTGTAACCTGCAAAAGGAACAACATGGAAAGCAGAGGAATGTTGTTATGAGCTGGACAACCTCCATCCCGGCCTTTCTAGGCTGACATTTAGAACTTATTACTTTAGAGTTTCTGTTTTATAGGGAAACTGGCTACAGTCTTATTTTTCTCCTTTCTAACCACTTGCTTTCCAAATATTATTAAACATTTACCCCTAGACTGAGGTTCTATTGCATTTTTAAATTGTAGTATTTCTCAAGTGATTTGAAATGTCTGTTTAGAGCAGCGTTAAAGGGACCCACAGATTCTATGATTACAGTACTCTTAACCTAGAAGAGGCCATCGTTTGTCTTTGGAAATATCCTTTTGGGATTGGGGAGCTACATGCCATATTGGGGAAACAGTCAAGCAAATCAGAGGTGAACGGTGAGATGGATGCAAAGCAGAAGTGTGGGGCAGCGTCGGGGAGGGCCTGTGCCTGGAGATCTGGAAGCACACGTGGGCTCAGTCTGGGATGGCTGTGCCCAGCGACCGACTGCGGTCTGCAGCTGTGAGTCTCCCCATGTCTCTCGGTGGGAACAGCATGCTGGTGGTGCACACAGCAGGGAGAAGGCTGTACTTCCTTCTGGGAGTCTTCAGTTCTCCAAGGAAGGTCTATTCAGGTGAGTGTCCAGAGCACTGATCTCCCACTGACCGGAAACCAGGTCTACCCCACTGTTTCCTGTGTTGATTGAACTGGGTTCAATCATCAGAATGGCCCCAGAAGTCACTAACGCGATTTCTGCCCTCTTTGTCTTCTAGAGACTGATAAGACTGATATCACCTCACTCATTGACAGGGTTCCCCCAAACCTCCCAGTTCCATGGGGCCCTGCTTGGAGCGGGGGCGGCATCTAAGCCCCCACCCCCACTGCTGCCACTTTCTGTTCCTGCCAAGTCAGAGGAAGGAGAAGGGAGGCGTGAAGAGAGAGATGGAGGCATGGGGACAGGAGGATGCAGAGAGATCTAGAACGTTCATCCCACCTGATAGATGGAGAAAGGGCCTGGTTCCACGTAACAGGACCTAAGTTCAAATCTGGAATACTGCCCTTGCTGAAATTCTCCAAACTATGTCCCCAGTAGGAGAACAGGGATGGTGTGGACATCACCAGGCTGCTGTGAAGAGCAAGCAGGGAAGACACATGCAGGTGTCTGAAACAAGGACGGACGGGGAAGGGGCACGCTGTCATTTAATAGGGTCATATCGGAGAGTGTGTGTCAGCCCCGAAACGCTTTCTCTTTCTTATGCCATGGAATGCCGATCATCTCCTCAACAGGAATTTGCTAGGTGTTTGGTCTCTGGGTGGAAAGACTAGAAGAGATCACCCTACGTATGTGGACACCAGTGTGGTGTCAGTGACCTAGGAAGTGTTTCAGCTCTGCTCTCCAGAAAGCACTGCATCTGAGAAAGGATAGAAGTGCACTGGGCAAGACTAGAATGACTGATGGAGAGACCCCAAACCACAAAGTATGAAAAACGGATGAAAAATGGAGGCTAATTAGCCTAAAGGAAAGGAAACTCCAGAGGAAATTACTAGGCTCCTTCAATAGTAACAGTAATGACAATCTGTTACTGAGTCACTACACGCATTTTTCTGGACTCTTTACAACTACCATGTAAGTCAGTTTTTACAGTCAGCATTTTACACACGGAAGACCAAGGGTCAGAGAGAATGGGACCCTGTCTGCCCACAAATCCCTCTCACTCTGCCACTGCCTCCCTCCGAGAGGTGACTGCTGTCATAGAATGCAAAACAAGCCTGTTTCTTTCTGGGTCTGAGGCATATAACTGGGAACAATGGGTGGAAATTACAGGAAGACAGATTTCAGTTTGGTAGCAGGAACTCTGTAACACTGGGGTTGTTCTCCAACGGAAGGCGCTGCCTTTGGAGACTCAATTTCCCATCACCGGAGAAACTGGAGGGTTGTTTGGAAGGGGGTTTCGGAGAGGAGAATGGAAGAGCAAAAGCGCACCTGCAGTAGATGGCTTTTAAGGTTCCTTCCCACTCTCCAAAATGTGTTTGGCCTGTGAGACAATCAAATCCCAGACTCACAGGGGAGAGGGACATCTTTGCTTTCTCCATCATGTTTGCTCTCCCATGATGACTGAGCAAAAGTTCTAAGACAGTCCAGTGCTCTAGGGGGAGAGCTCCCCACATCCACCTCCAGCCCATTCCATGGACTGAAGAACTCTTGGTTCAAGAGGTATTTTAAATAAGTCCTGAACTTGATCCCGGTGTCTTAGCTTGTGTGTGATGTTGGCTGCAAAGTGTCCTGAGCCCTCACCCTCGAGAGCAGTATCACCTTCCAGGCTCTTTTGTCCTTACAATCATGCATTTAGGTGTAGTAATTCAATATCTCACTAAATCTTAGCAAAATAAAAGTGAAACATAAAACGTAGAATAACACAACTTCCTTGCACACAAAGCTTTACAAAGGAGGCCAGCAAGTGTGTTTCAGACATCTCACAAAGTTCACATTGTATTGTGAAACTATTTTTAATGAAGCTGTAATTATGCTACAAGAATGCAATAAAACATCTGAAACCTGAAATTTCCTATTTTTATCACCTCCTGTAAAATTTTCAAAAGGGCCAAAATGATTTGTTTCAAAATGTGTACAGACATAATTGGATTGAGAGTTTTCATGCCAAGTTTCCATGTGGAATGAAACCTAGAGACTGTTACTTCATAAACCACTGCAACCATGAGCACAAAATGAAAAGGGTAAAACATTATGGAATACAAGTATAATCAAACTTAACACACCCTGGAAGTAACCACACTGATCTGCCATCTCCCAGTGTGGGGTTCAGCACAGGGACCTCTTTTACATCACAGAGTGTTCACAAATAATTGGTTTTACCTGAATCCCCTAATTACTTCTGGAAAGAGAAACGCTATATACATGAACTTTTGTATGTGAACACACAATACGAAGTGCTAATCCTACGCTGGTTAATTTTTTTTTTTTTTGCCTACATTGGTTAATTTTTAAGCACAAAAGTATTCTGGATCGTTCAGAAGGATGAAATACCAGCTCCCTCAATTTTCTCCTTGCAACACAAATCCTTATTCCTTGTTACAAAACTCTGGCAAAAATCTAATCTTTGGGTGCCAAGCAGATACATTTTAGCATACAAATTGAATATAAGAAGTTTATTTCAGATTGTGATTTGTTATAACAGTCCTGCCAAATGACCAGAAATTAATCATACTCCCAAACGTGTAAGGATATAGGGAGATGTTACTTATCTCATGATTTCAGATTTAATTTTAATTCACACCTTTCTTAAAGCCATTCTTGAAGATTGGTCACTTAGGAAACAGGCAAACCCTCCTCAATTGCAAATCAAGTTTCTGTTTTTGGTGGAAGTCCTTTCCAAAGCATTCATCTCTGTCAGTGTATCCAGTGTATGGTCTTTCGTGAACAGCTTTCAGAATTAAGTAGAGCAATTCTGTGTACCATCTGGCTCCATGAGCAAAAAGTTTTTTTTTTTCCTACGTGAAAATGTAAAACTGATCTGCCCCCTAGTCTAGACATATAATCTTTCCAAGGATATTGTCCATCTCCTCATCCATTCCAAATGGATGGAATTTTAGATGGACCAGTAATCAGAGGAGAAAGGAATGGAATTTTATTTCATATGTTTACTTAAGTTGTTTTTTAAAGAACATAGGATTGGAATCACTTTTTTAAGAGTACCACCATCCCTGGGAACCGGCCCAATACTTATTTTTTACTATGTGACAATTGAGCATGTTTTCAGAAATACAGTAGAAAACACTGCACAACGGAGGCAACACGGGTCTTATTTAGCTGCTGCAGATGTCAGTGGTTAGAACTACCCAGCTTTCACTGGTTGATCCGGAATTAGATCTTCTTCCCTTGGTAACTGGTCCAAACACACGGGTTTACGCTAATATACTAGATAAAATCACAGCCAGTGGGGGAACTACAATAAGAGTGAATTAGATCTCTCTTTAATCGTTCTGTTAACTCAGTGGATTGTCTGCATGTGCAAAGTGAGTTTGGGTTTCAGCCATGGAGTGGTTTTTCCTCCCATCTTTCTGCAGCCCCACCAGAACAGTATGCTGTGCGGTGACAAGTATGGACAAGGCCACAGGGCCTAAGTTCTCCAGCTCCTGCTGCCGTGAAACTTTTCGATCGATGATTTTTAAAACACTTAAACCACCCAAAAAAACTTTCCTAAAGAAACCTTGTCTTTGTTCTACAAAAAAATAATTGATGTAATGGGTATCCATGGGGGTGGGGGTGGGTAAAGAGTGTTCTCATCTCTACTGTGCAAACCTGTAGAAATTGAGGCCACCTAGATTCCAACTGATCTGTTTAGAATTCATCTTAGAATCCTGAAGGATAAGATAGGATTCTGTGTGCTAAATTAAGCTTCAGTGTAAGAAGATCTTTTATCAGGATTGATGGATAATCAATCAAGAAGCCCTAAAAGGTCATGGTCGATTCACTGCAAAGATCAGATCAGCTCACATTTCCAAAGCTGAGCCATGCGCCCCTCCAGCTGGAGGAGCAGCTCCATAGGCTGAAGTGCCCCCGGGCTGGAACCTGCCCCCTCCCTTCCTCTAGGCAAGTCACTGACCATCTCTGTGCCTCAGTTAATCTGCACTATGACTATAACAGCGCCTCCCTTGGAATGCTGTTCGGGGGGTTTAATGTGTTAATACTTAGGTAAATTAAAAAATAAAGGTCTTTCTCTCAGCCCTTGACCTGTACCACTGACATTTTGAGGAGAGAAATTTTCATAAAGACTCATGAAATAGAAATTTTCAAAAGTGGTCCCCTAGGACAGCTGGAGGTAAAACTGTGAGCTCCCTATTCACACCCTTTTGTCACTTGGAATGCTCCCCCATCCTCTGTCCCCACTTCTTATTCTGCTCTTTAGTTTCCCTGTGGCATGAAAATAGACACAGCTCCTTCAGCACTCTCTTTCCACCTCTTCCCAGAGGCTCAGATTTAGGCTTTTAGAGATTTAACAATGGAAAGGAAAAAGAGCCCATAATCAATTGATTCTAATGACATCTGCTTATTGATAAGAGCGTTTGACATTGGCCCAAGGTAAGTGTATCATTTCAGACCACGTGATATGGGGTAAAATTTTTAGCTGCAGGTCTTCCTAGCCTTCACATCAAGCAGCTCACCCCAATTCTTAAGACTATCAGCCTCAGAAATTCAGCCTCAGAAATTCAGCCTCAGAAATTCAGGCATAACCCTAGGATTACACTTTTCTTTCAGTAAACCATGTTGTTTCCACTCAAAAGAGCAGTCAATGTGACCAGTATCAGTCTTACAGAACCAACTTACCCATATGGCATTCGGATAGAAACATTCAAAGAACGTTTTCATTTTTCATCAACTGTATTTTTATGTGAAATAACAGAAAAACACCTAAAAGGCTTGATGATTTAAGTTAACAAATTCTGATTTATAGAGGCACAATTTTTCATGTGTAATTTTTTTCTGTGTAATCAAACAGCAAAGAATAAATATCTCGCGATTTCCAATGGGACTGTCTGTTGTGGTTAAAATAAAACTTTTGAGTGATAAGTGTTTGTCTTTCTGTCATGTTAACATCTTTTCAGTCTGCGCTGGAGTGGGTGAGCTGCAGCTACTGTAGCCCACACGCCAGCGGGTGATTTACCGTTCTTGCCGCTAGGGGGAGGTGAAGCGAAGACAGTGAGCCACGTCTGCACAGAATGGACGGGGAGAAGTGGAAGAAAGGTAGTGAAGGCAAAGCCCAAATGAAAGGGGAAAGAGGAGGTGCCAGGAGGGAGAGGGGCTCCGGCTGGGCCTCAGGGGTATTTAGGGAATCGGCCATGAGTGTCCTGGGGTTAATGATTAGGTGCTTTGGTAAGCAAGCAAAGGCGGGGGCCTGCCAAAGGGAGCTTGCCAGGGGCTTCCGTTTCTGAGACAACAGAGATGGACCCCTGCTCCCTCTTTCATCTGTGCTCCCCAGCGAGGAGTGCAGGGAAATGAAGTCACGGATTATCAATGAGAATCGGGATTTTTGAGAAATTATCAGCCATGACATGGAACCCACTGATAACCTGCTTGGTTTCACTTTGTTTTTGTTTAGTTTCCCTACTTGGCACAAATTCCTTCCATAACCTCAGGGAGGTGGAGTTGGGGAGGGGGTGCTGGGCTGGGAGGGGCAATGCCAAGTGTGGGGACTGCAAATCAAGCCCCAGTGACAGGCTCAGTGGAAGCGAGCACTGCACCTGTGTTTCAAACAACAACAACAAAATCTCCTCCCAAAAGTCATGGCCTATTCAGCATTTCCCCCAAAATCATGGCAGAAATGGCCGTTGAAATGGATTGTTAATTGTCTGGGTTCAGACACTGATAAGAGTAAACCTGCTGAGGCCAGCTGGGCTTTTGTCACTGTGGCTCCTAAGGGACATTGTTCCAGCCAGGGAATCCTGGGAGGATAAGGGAAGGAAGAGGGGATGGGGAGGAGGAACCCAGGCAGCCAGCCTGGCCCTCCAGGGAAAGCCTTTCCCCAAATGACCAGATCCAAGAGGCAGGAAGAACCCCCATCCGTCCCAGCCAGGAGCTCAAAACTTGTCTCCAGAGGGGCCCTTTGTGTCAAGCCAGAGTCCAAACCATACCCAGAAGACAGTTGGAAAGCTTTGCTAGCCATGCCAGCACTCTATCACATTATTCTAATTCTCGGCATAGCATTTATCACTGTCTAATATTGACTTATGCGTTCGCTCATTTATTTATCCATTTCTTTATTGTAATTGCCTGTATCTCGCCACTGAAACATGAGCTCCAGGAGAGCAGAGACTTTTTCTGCATTGCTCACCATGCCAGGCCCAGAAAATAATCTAGGTGCGACATCGCAAGTGCTTGGTCACTATGCCTGCATGAATAAGGATCTGTATTTGAGAGACATCTCCCCATAGCAGTGTGGATAGACTGTGGTTTGGGGGATGGAAGGAGAGAGCAAAACTGGAAACTGAGGCAGGAAGTAGGAAACATGCATGTAACGTATCTCATTTCCACTCCCAGGGGTTGTGATAATCCGTGCTGCGAGACAGCAGGACAGAAGCCTGAGTCTACAGTGTGCGGGGCAGGGAGGCAATTAAGGCCAAGTATAGGAGCAGTGTTTAGGGGGCGAATCAGGTGACACAAGAGGTGGGCATTCCAGAGGGGCCAGTTGCGAACAGAAGTATAAACCAGGGAGCAGGAAACCCTGCGGTCCCAGGCACAGGGGGCTAGTTACAGCCAGGGGAGCAGGTGTCATGCACCCTCCCTTCCCCCAAAGAAATGGGAGTTGAAGGAAAAGCCTGAGAATGAGGCTGGGGAGAAGCAATGCTTAATAAGGGATGGACAGGTCAAGAGGAGTTTAAAAGGGGACAGTGTGGCTGCACTGGTGCCCAGGTTCCCCTCGTTGTCCCCCAACTCTGGTAGTGTTGGTAGCTCCAGGCTCTCTTCTGAGCCCCTCGTTGGGAACTGCCCTCAGTGAAAAGAGCCGCCCCTCACCAAGTTCACAGCATCCAGTGGCTGGTCCGGGAAGGGAGGAGATAGAGGGCTGAACCCTCCCTCAAGGCTGGACAAGTCTGAAAGGCCACCTCAGCTCAGAGTCTCTGTGGGATGGACTGAGGCCCTTCTTACAGGTACAATTCTACTTCTGCTCAGGGTTACTTCTGTTATTCCTCTGAGGCAAAGACACCAAGGTCAATTCTCGGGAAACCTGTTTCACACTAATCTTCATGTCTGTCTCCAGAGAACCTGACCTCAGACAGCTGGTGCTGGGTGTAAGCCGAGGAAACAGACACTAAAACGGAATCACAGAGCTGGGTCATCCACCTGCCAGCTATAAACGAAGCCCCATCCCTGGTGGGCCCCAGTGATGGGCAAGGCCCTGGGAGTCCCAGCTTGCTGGAGAAGCACATTGTTAAAACCTGCAGTGGTGATGTGGGTGATGAACTAGGATGGGGCGTCCCAGAGAGAATACCCTGACCCAGGAGACGGAAGTCTACTGGGATTTGCTTTAATATAATCTAGTTAGAGAGTCACAGAGGGAGAGTGAAGGTAGGTATACGTGAAGCTAGAGTGGCCGTGACATTGGGAAGTTGGGTAATGGGTACAAGGAGATTCATTTATGCTTTCTCTACTATGTGTATATATAAAAGGTTTCCATAATAAAAGCTAAAAAACAGAAAGGGAGTAGATATCAATGAATACTGTTTGGGTGGCAAAAACAGAAAATTAGGAAACCAAGACTTACCTTTTTGCCATCTCTCAGCGGTGCTGTCCTGGGTGTTGGGGATATAGCGGTGAACAACACAGGTGAAAATTCTTGCCCTTATGAAGATTACATTCTAGTGGGGAGAAACAGATAGTAAACAAAATGATTGGGACTGAGAAAGTGTTTTTGTGCACCTGTGTGTTGACTCTGCTTTTTCTTCCTTCCCCTAGGAGCACAGATTGTAGTCTTGGAAACAACATAACTGGTTCAGGGATCAATACAGTGCAATGAAGGTATTGTATGAAAGGACTAGGATCACAGGCTGCATATATAAGTCCTTCATTGACCGAGCGGCCATGTGCCCCTAACCCATAAAGTAGAAATACTGTTTCCTTCTCCTCGAATCTAGCAGTACTTACAGCCTGGAAGGAATCCCCTGGAGGGAACCAGAGCCAGCTACATGTTTTCCTACAGCTCCTTGAGATGCAAAATGACTTCAGCAGCTCCACACCCTACAAGCTCTGTCACTCAGGTTGGTGGGGAAGACCAGAGTTTCTTTCCCCAGATATTAAGCAAAAGCTCCATTACATGCTATTGGCTCTGATTGGGTCGTGTACCCTGGACCAATGATTGTTATCAGATGAATACAGTCACTGATTGACTCAGGCTAAGTCTTATGCTCCTTTCCTGAGCTGAGGGTGGAGTCTTGCTCAAGGACTAATCGCACAGGGTTTGTTTTGACAGTTGAGTTGACAGGATTTGATGATGATTTTTAAAGGAATAATAGAGCAGTGATTTTCAATGGGGTGCCACCACTCAGAAGGGAGTTTTTAAAATTTGTGGGAGTATTTCTGATTGTCACAATTATTAAAGGGGAGCTACCAGCATTTAGAAGGCAAGAGCCAAGGATATCTTGCCTTGCACAGGGTAGTTTTCAAAAAGAAGATAGCTCTGAATCCTGCATAATCTTCATGTATCTCATCCAAAATTAACCCTGAATGTATACTCTACCACAAGATGGGTTGCAAAGCGATTTGTTTTCTATAGTACTATTGCCACCCTGACCCATATCATAACATAGAAAATTTTGTCCCTACCCTTATAAATAATAAATAAAGCTGAATTCATGTCTAAGATTCCCACACCTCATGTTTTTCACTTTAATGGTCTCAGTCTGTAACTTGTCTTGACATGTTATCAACTTATCCAGTTCAATTAAGGATATTTCCCTCATCCTTGCGAGAAAGAGATCAAACTGTGAAGCCCCTTCAAGGTTTTCCCCATTGTCATCACAGAAGGAGGGGCCTCATACCATCAAAGAAGGAAGACCAGACATCCTGATGCCAAGAAGAGAAGGAAAAAGTGCAGTTATAGCCAAAGTTTAGCACATATTTAAGTGGGGGTAAAAAACTATTTCAAAGAGCACTGATAATATGTGTTTTTAAGATTAAAACATTTGCCCAGGAAAACATTTAGATTCTATAAACAAACTACTCTGCTTGTCCAGGGAAGTAAAACATCAAGAGTCCCACTGTTCACTAAGTTTTTAAATTTAGAATACATGGTATGAAGATTGCTTGGCTATAAAGGGGATGACTTTTGCTGACATTGGAGTAACTCCAGTTTTCCTAAAACTAGTTTGCAATCTAACATTGTTTTTTTAAGTCATCTCTGCTCTCTCCCAGTCCTGAACTTTCTGTTTAGAATGACTTCTGCTCTTAATTCCCTTAATTCTTCAGAAACAGATGCAAGCATCTGACCACTTCATTATGCAGTGTTGGTTTCTACTGCTAAGTAACTCTGTATCCTGAAATTTAGTTGCTTAGAAAAACGTGTATTATCTCACGTTACTCTGGGTCAGGAATCCAGGTACAGCTCAGCTGGTCCCTCTGGCTCAGGGCCTCTGGACAAGGCTGCAGTCAAGACATCCACTAGGGCTGCTGTCTCCTGTGAAGGCTCACTGGGGTTGGATCCACTTCTAAGCTCATTCATGTGGTTACTGCAGGATTCAGTTCCATACAGGCTTTAGGACTGAGGGTCTCAGCTCCTCACTGGTGATAGGCCAGAGCTTCTACATAGTTTGTTCCAACATAGTCCTTTCTGTAAGTCTGCTTGCTTCATCAGAATAAGCAAAAACCAGAGAGAGAGGGAAGGAGACAGAGGATGGAAGTCACAGTTTTTATAATGTAATCCTGGAAGTGGCATCTCATCATTTCGCTGCATTCTATTTATTAGAAGTAAGTCACTTGGTCCATCCCACACTCAGGTGGAACAGATGACACAAAAGAATAATTTAACTTGGAGCCATTTAAGATGCTACCTACCACACAACCCAAGCATTTGCACAATAAAATAAATCTTCCTATTATAAATTGTATTCCTTTTATTTCTCTACTTTATTATGGCTAAGGCATTACTGGGTGTAACCTACATTGTCAATGAATTCCAGTATAGAAGGGAAAGAGAGCACTGCAAAATATTTGCTATAAAAAGGGGGATGTCGAGTCTGCCAGAGCTGGAAATACCATCCCAGATTATGCACAGTTCTAATAGGAATGAAGCATTCGGCAGGGAGAGATTGACAGTGGAGAAGGATGGAACAGAAATCCTTGAGAAGCCAGAGGAGATGGGAATCAGAGCATATTAGAGGGGCTGGATTTTGATAAAGACAGAAAAATATGCATAAGAGAAACTTAGAGGAAATAGGATGATTATTTTCAAATATCTGAATGACGTCCTGTGGAAGAGGAGCTAGATATATTTAACATGGCCCCGATTGGTAGGATTTAGACTAATGAATGGGAATTAGAAGGCACAAAGATGCATGAATGGGAAAGAAGAGATTTTTACCAAGCAGAGCCATCCAAAGCTAAACAAGGCTGCCAGAAAATGGGTTTAACAAAACTTACTGCCTGCAAGCATTGGATCCATGCCTATGCTACCTCATCACATGATAGAAAGATTAGAGCAAGAGGTGGTGGGAAGGAGGGGAGGGTATAGCTCAAGTGTAAAGCACATGCTTAGCCTGCAGGAGATCCTGGGATCAATCCCCAGTACCTCCATTAATTAAACAAACAAATAAACCTAATTACCTCCCCTCCAAAGTTAAAAAAATAGTAATAATAATAATAAGTGGTGGGAATAAATGGCCATTAAGAGGATGTGGAAGATTAAGAGGTAAAAACTATCAAGCATAAAATAAGCTACAATATGTTGTACAACATGGGGAATATAGCCAATATTTTATAAGAGTGATGAATGGAATATAACCTTTAAAACTAGTGACTCCCTATAGTGTATACATGTAACATATAATATTGCACATCAACCATACTTCAATTTAAAAAATAAGATTTTGTAAAATAAATACATAAATAAAGAAAAAAAAAAGGTTTCTTCCAGCCAAGAGGTTCTCGGACATGCTGAAGTATCATTTGCTAAGAGACTGTTTTGTGAAGATACCTGTGCTAGACCCCTTTTTCTTTCTCAAGAGCTTGTCTTTTAAAAGAAGAGAAGCTTTGACCTTTTAGTTTTTGTCTTGTTTATGTGGAAGCAGAAGTCAGCACCTCCTCAAGGTTCCAGATCTTAGAGGGCAAAAGATACCAACTAGAGCAAGGACAGCATGAGGCTAACGGACAAAAGTCCATCAAAGGAATCGATTGTTATTCCTTCATTTAAAAATATTTATTGAATACCTTCCATGTGCCAGATCTTGTAAATTAATGGGCATTCTGCTAGAGGCTAGTTACAATTTTAATAGCAAGATATCCTTACCTGAGTGAAAGTAGGTCAGAGAGACAGAAGGACTTAAGCAGAACTTCTTAACTAGCTCCAAAATTTTCAGACACGTGGTAGACTGGCATCTTGGCAAAGGTTAATTAAAACAGTTAGGAAAGCTTCATATTTGACACAGACGTGGGCAGTTTTTCTCTGAACATGAAGTGATGAGGCGCAGAGGAGCTGTCTCAGGGTTGCTGGAAGCAGAGCCTGAGAGAGGCTATCTACACAAGAGGTTTATCAGAGAGTGACCATGGGAGAAGGGAGGTACAGGAAGTAGGTTAGAGCAAGGGAAAAAGCTAAGCAAGAATGTGGTTCCCCTGGAGATGAACCCACAGGGAGGCTCAGGAGTGGAGATGCACACAGTTCGTCCTACCTTGAGGCCATTTATGCCCATTTATTCAGCAACATGAATATCACTCCTGACCTTAGTGAAAGCAGGCTGGGTGGTGAGGTAGGGGCAGAAACCTCCTTACTCTATTCAAGAGAACAGGAAGGGAGAAACTGCAGACAATGGGTGTGGACAACTCTTCTGACGATGGTAGACAATTGTAAATGCGAGCAGAGAAATGGAGTCATAGCTGGATAGGTACACAGGGTCAAGAGGGTCTTTTTCAAATGGGAAAAAAATTATCATATTTCTACGCTGATAGGGATAATCCAAGTGAGTAGAAAACATGATGGTGCCAAGAGAAAGGTGAGAGTGGAGGGAGTGAAGGGAGGGGCAGCCAGAGCACAAGTGGAGGGTGTGTCCTTGGGATGATTCACCTCCAGGAATATGGGGAAAGATGGACTACAGGGGGATATACTCATATGACAGGAGGTCAGGGATGGTGATGGGAGCGTGTGGGAGTTCTCTTCTGATTGCTTCCATTTTTCCCTGAAATAGAAAGCCTGTCATGAGGGAAAGTGAGGAGGACAGGAGACTAAGGACAGAAAACATGCTGGGGTTCGGGGAGAGAGGACAGAGGGTGAAACAGTCACCTGGAGAGTGAGAAAGCAACTGGGATGAGGAAATTCTTGGTTAGAGATAACTTCACTAATTCAAGTAGTCTTTAGTTGATGACCTGAGAGTCCCTCAGGTGTGCAGCCTGAAAGACTGACTTCTCTTGCTTTTTCCGTATCACAGTATGTCCTTTACTTCTGTTCCATTCTCACTGTACTCACCAGAACTTCCAAACCACAGTGTGTTGTTGATTTCTATCTCCTAAACATCTTTCATTCTACTCCTTTCTCTTCATCTCAACTGCCACCACCTTAGGACAAGCTAATATTTCTCACCTGGACACTACAACAGCATGTTAATTCATCTCCTCACATCTTGTCTGGCCCTTTTTCAATCCATCCTATGTTCCAAAGGCTGAGTGCGTTTTCCAACACACAAATCTGGTCTTGTCACCATCACTCATCCCTGCAATGGTTCCCACTGCTTTTTAGCTAAAGACCCTGTACAAGCTGCTCTCTCCTGTGTCCCCAGCTCCCTCCCACTCCTCTCCCTCACCCTGTGAGCATCAGCCACAGGTGCCTTCTCTCAGCTGTCCTCCAGTAACCACATGCCCTTCCCTCTGAAATACCCCTGCACCTCCCCAACTTTGCTCAGTTAATGCCTAGTCATCTTTCATATCTTGTAAAACATGAATGAGAAGTAAAGAGGAATGGTAGGGACATTGAGGAGATGAATATATGATTAGAGTTGCATAAGTAATCGAGAGAGAAAGAGTAAAGAATAAGCAATGCCTGTAGATGTATTTACACAGAACTTTGCACAAGGACATCAGGACATATATTCAAGTATGCAAAAAATGCCAGCCATGATAAATAAAAAGAAATCTATACCTGGACACATTATAGAAAAACTGAAGAATACCAATGACAAAGAGAAAAACATATTTTAAAAATGAGAGAAAGAAAGAGAGAGAAACCAGAAAAATAAACAATACACACACACACACAAATAATAGAAGAGACAACGTCAGATGAGTGAGGAATTCAGAGCATTATTATAAGTTGGCACATGGAAGCAGCACAGTCACTGGTTGTGTTCAGAGAGGGGATGGAATCTGGAATCTTTCCAAATGTTTCTAGAAGTAGAGTATCAAGAAGTAAGCCACGGGAAGTGGTCTTTAGCTAAAAGGCAGTGACAATAAAAAATTATTCCCTCTCAACTGAGATAAAGTTTTGCTTTGAATCCAATCTCTTAAGTTTTTCAAAATAAATGCACACAAAAGCACACATGTGCACATCCACCCATGCACCCACCCCTACACACTGCAAAGATTCAGAGACCAACCAAGGAGCCCCACGTTTCAAATAAAATGATCGCAGACTCTCAGCAGTAGGCGTGCTCGGCATGACATATAGCCGGCAGAGGCAAAAATTATGACTCTCCCCACAGATAGAAATGGACTCTAAGCACGCATGACTTTGCATTTCAATCCTGTCACTATCGGGTAGAACCAACTTCTGTGAAAGAAACTTAAGCAACGGAAAGAAAAGTCAGTTATTTAAAAATGAGCTAGAGTCCATACTCATCCAAACAAATATGAAAGTCATAGACCTAAATTCTGGATAGCCTGAGGTTTTGCTCTGGCCTTCAGATATCACGCACGCTGGAAATATGAGTTTGGGAGGGTTAGCATTCAGGTGGTGTGCAGGGCCTGGGGATCTCCTGCGGAGAGAGTGTAAGTGAGAGAATCAGAGGGCCCAGGGGAGAGAAGGAGAATGCAGAGGAATGACCAGTGAGGGAGGGCAGGGTGTGGTGCCCTGAGACGGAGAGAAGACAGTGTGTTAAGAAAGAAGGAAGGATCTGCTCCTTCAAGCTGCTGAGGGGTGGCTAAGGTCAAGACTGCAAATGGGTCGCTGGGTTCGTGAGCTCAAGGTCATTGGCAACACAGATAAGAACTGTTGCAGGAGAGGGCTCCCAGCTGAGTATGGGGAGAAGAGAACAGGGGTGAAGCACAGAACACTGGAAACAGAAGTAGGTGTTTGGAGGCTGTTTGGAGAAGGTATGTAGAATCAGGGACTATTTTTTTTTTTAATGGAAACTAGTTCAGCATGTTTGCACGCTGATGAAGTAACCCAGGAGAAAGAAAAAATGAACCATGCAGATGAGGGATATAAAGTCAGGAACAAGAAGGAACAGGATCTGAACCCACTTCAGGGGTTGAGCTTTGTTTGGGGCAAGGACAGTTCTCCCATTTCTATTCTGACCTATTCATTTGTCTCTCTAGCCTTGGCCTAAACCCACTCACTTCAAGAAATCTATAAAACACGTTGATGTCTAATGAAGCAAGGGGCCTCTTGCTAACATTATTTTTAATTCTTACTTTAAAAATTTGTCATAAGTATTTGAGAACATATGTATTTCTAGCTGACCTAAGTTTTTAGGATCAAGTTGGTTTCATTTGAAGTGATAATACTTTTTATATGGCTTGAAATTCAAAAGCTACAAAAGGCATACAACAACAACAACAACAACAAAACTCCCTTTACACTATATCTTCCAAACATGCATGTTCCCCATCTGGAGGGCAATAATGTCACAATTTCTTGGATATTCTTTCAGAGAATACTTTCTGAATGTACAAACACATTTATAATTCTTCTTTCTTTTCCCAACTTTTTTCAATTAGTGACACACGGCTCTGTTGGTTTTTTTTTTTCCCTTAAAATACGTCAGAGATTATTTGATACCAGTAACTAAGGAATATTCTCATTCTTAGAAAAAGAAAGAAAGAAATTCAATAAGGAAACAGTCTCTATGAAGACACCTTAAGAGAAACATGAGAATGCAAGTAAGAAAAAGCAAGATGAGACAAAAATAAAAGAAAAAAATCAGATAAAGAAGATACATTGGGAGGCAAACAAGGGATAAGAGATGCTGTTGAAAACATAGTGAGGGAAATAAAAAATAAAAATTAGAAAAGTAAATAATGGAAATTAAAAGTTTAAAAGGATTAGAGGGAAGATGAAAGCGACCAGAGACTGCAAAGGGACACAAGGTACATGTGGTTAGAACTCCCCACCTGTAATGACAACAATAATGATGTCAATAGTAATGGGATAGAATATATACTTAAACGCATAGTTAAAAACAATCTTTTCTCAGATAAAAGAAAACATGATTCTAAGTGAGAAAAGCACACATTACGTCTGAGAAACTGATAATATAGATACACATTCTAGTAAAGTTATCTGAACTTAAAGAAAGAGTCCTTTGGGTAAGTAGGCAGAAAGATCCGCCTGGCTTCTGATTTCCTCCCAGCAATAGTCAACCCCAGAAGACAATGGAACAATAACTCTAAGATTAAAAACAAACAAACAGCACCAACCCCACGACCCAAAGATTTTATATCCAGCCAAGTTGCACTTCAAATGTAAAGGTGACAGAGAGTTTTGAAATTGCACAAACTCAGGGACCATGACTCCCAAGAGACATTCTTGAGGAACCCTCAAAGGGTGAACTTCAGCTGAGCAAAACCACCGCAGCAAGAATGGCAGTGACAAAGCAGGAGGGAAAGAGCCCAAAGTCCATCTGCACTGAGGATACAGACATGACACAAGTAACAAATAGGGGCAGCTGGAGAAAATGGGAGGTAGGGTCCATCTGACCATTACCCTAGTCGGAGGATGTGATTTAAAGCTGTCACACCAAGTATGAGAAGTGCAAGCAGATTATACTGCTCAAATGTACATGCTAGGAAATACATTATTGATTAAGATCAGGTTATAGAAGAAAAGGAGGGCAGAGGAAGGATCTGACCTCATCACTGCCATCTAAAAAAATAAAGCAGTAAAAGTAAGTGTAATATTGTATTTATCAAAGTAGCAAATAAAACAAGAATATACACCTTAAATAAAAAGACTCTATACAAAAAGCAAAGAAAACAGATCGTATAGTCAAAGACTTAAAAAAAAATTCGAAACATAGAAATACAACATTAAATAGTGTAACAGATAAATGTCAACAGTAAAATTCAAACTAGGATGTCCAACATTTCAACTGGTACAATTACAGGAAGAACCATAGAATCATAGCTCTGCAAAGGAGCTGTGCATCCACCTAATACAGCCCTTCATCCTGCAGTTGAGGAACATGAGGGCTATGGAGGGGCAATATCTTACTCAAAATCAAACAGAAACTAGAGAGTAGCTTTCAACTAGAATGTGGCACTATTTTCATTATATGATATTTGAAAAATTCATTGGTAAAATGTATTGTGAAGATTTTTATACACATTGGTGTATTCTGTTGAACACTCATCAAGAGGTGGTGTCCCAGGCTCCTCCCCTTCAGTCTGGGCCAGCCTTAGTGATTTCTTTGTCACCAACGGAATGCACAGAAATGATGACACAGCTGCTGAAGGTATGTGAGGAAAGGCTAGGTAGTCTCTGCCCCTCTTATTCTCTTGTGACACTCACATTTGGAGCACTGAGCTGCCGTGAGGCTGCCATGTTGTGAGGAAGCCCAGGCCACATACAGGTGATGCAGCTGATAGCCTCAGTGAGGTTCCAGGCAACAGCTTTATATGAGTCCGTATGGCCTCTGGCTATTGAGTCACAGTCCCCCTTCTGCTTTCTGCCATTGAGTCTTCTTAGCTCAGCCCCAAGACATTGGGGACCAGAGACAAGCCATTCCCACCACTGTACAGTGCCTGAATTCCTAACCCACAGTATCTCTGAGCATAACAAAATGGTTGTTTTATTGACGCTAAGTTTTTGGGTCATTTATTACACAGCAGCAGGAATGGGAACATTCTTTTTTTCCCTACTACTATGGACTTTTAAATGGGGAGCAAAGAAGAAAAATTCATTCCTCATCTATTTCATCTTCATTTGAGGTCAACTAATGCCAAAATACTGTACTTGATTTCAGAAGAGGAATGAAATAAAACTTGGTTCTGAATTTTAAGTTTCTGCAGCACAGATGTTTTTGAGGAGGAAATATAAGGCAACCCCAAGAAGTTTTTCTTTTTTAAGTGTCATGAGATTTGGGGATGATAAACACTTGCTTAGCAGTACAGTTCTTAAGCAAATATCCAGGCAATTAATCACATGCATACAAAATGTTTTTCCTGTGGAGAAAAAAATTTTTTTTCTTGGAAAATAGGGTTTACTTTAAAAGTATTTGTAAACAAAAGCAAAGCAGGGGCTTCTCTGCTCTCATGTACAATAAGACTGATTTACTTTCATAATGTGAACATTTTTTTTCTAATTTTCTTAATCCAAGTAAGCAAAGGAGGATGAGAGCTTGTGCTGGTGTGAAGTATTTTTGGCAGCCACTGAACATGCGTGATGACAGTCCAGCATGGCAGTGAGCTTCGCTCAGAGACCTGGAAAACCAAGGTATTGCATTAAGTGTTTTTATTAGTCTCCGATGGCTGCTGTAACAAATGATCTCAAACTTGGAGGCTTAAAACAACAGAATTGCATTGTTTGGCAGTTATGGAGGTGAGAAGTCCCAAATCAAGGTGCTGGCACAGCCACATTCTCTGAAGCCTCTAGGGGTGAATCCTTTCCAGGCTTTTCCAGCTTCCGGGGGTGGCTCACAATCCTTGGGGTTCCTTGTCTGGTGGCTGTATCACTCTAATCTCGGCTGCAGATTCACCTGGCCTGCTCCTCTTCGTGTGTCTGTGTCGCTCTCCTCTGCTTATAAGGACATCGCTCATAGTCCTCCTCTAGTTTGATCTCATTTTACTTGACTATATCTGCAAAGATCCTATTTTCAAATTAAGGTCACAGTCACAGGTATGGGGTTAGGGGACACAACTCAACTAACAACCATGTCCTAAACAGAGATCTAAATAAAGGGCTGTGATTGTGGGAAGATGGGATAATTAACCACAGGGATCCCTTTGCCACTTCTGAAGTCTGAAGAACCTGGATTTAAACACTGACTAGCTGGGAAGCTGTGTAAAAGCTTTTTTATTTCACCTCTTCAGTCTCAGAGTACTTATACATAAGTAGGGATTAACGGAGACAAGTGTGACCATAGATCAGCAACCTGGGCACCACCTTGTCAGAAATGCTGGAACTCAGGCCTCCCCCTGACCAACTGAGCCAGAATCTGCATTTAAGCCAGAGCTCTAGCTGCTTCAGGTGCACGTTGAAGTTTGAGAAGCACTTAGCACTGTCCTTAGGGCACGGTAATTTGCCAATAAATGCTAATCCCCTCTGCCCATAAACACCACAAAGCACTGAGTTTACCTTTAACTTAACTGTGGACTGAAAGGAAAGAAGACAGGAGAGGAGGCCATTCTTAAAATCTCTCCTTCAAAAAGGATTGGCTAACTAGCAACAGGCTGGTAGTGAAACACAAACTTTTGGGAGTCTTGAATCTGTCAACTTGTTTTCTTTTGGAGTGGGGAGGTAATTAGGTTTATTTAATTAATGGAGGTACTAGGGATTGAACCCAGGACCTTCTGCTAAGCATGTACTCTACCACTGAGCTATATCTTCCCCCCCAAATTTTTAAATTTTTGTAATTTTTTGTTTGTTTTTATTTTTTAATTTCTAATTTTTTTATTTGAGGGGAAGTAATTAGGTTTATTTATTTGTTTTTAATGGAGGTACTAGGGATTGAACCCAGGTTTTTCTGTTTGTTTGTTTGTTTGTTTGTTTTTAAGAAAAGACCACTCACTAAATGGGGAAAAGAAATCCAGAGATGGGATGCAACTCAGGCACATTTTAAAAAACAGTGTTATTTGAAAGAAATAGGTGAATTCATAGGTTACTAGTGTATAATTCTTGTGGGAATTAAAACCATTATTTAAATGTAAAAACAGAACAAGAACCTTGGAAATCACATCTCCATCCCTCACAGCAAGAAAAAAGCTGAACAAACAGAAAATCAATGACTTTTCTTAGATCTTAGAGAATTGAGCTTCCAGGATAAACCACCACTGTGAAAGCTGGAGAGACAGGTGAGGACAGAGAACATGGACCACACAGACCTGCCTCCCTGAAGCAGAAGCCACTGGAGCCAGGAACAGGAAGGAACACTTACATGGTATCTGCAACAAACTGCTGGATACTGAGGATGAACTAACCGTCTAAGCAAGGATCCCTCACATTTTCCTGGATTTTACCTCTGCCACTCCCACCAGGTTCTCACAGCGAGGACAAGAGAAAAATCCCCTTGTTTGGCTGGGGTGAGGGGAGTACCATTTTGAAATATGTCACAATAAATGCCAACCCAGCAAAAGATTCCAGCCAAATCTTGACTTAGTAAGGGGAAGCTTTACTCAAAAGAATTATTGCAAGGGGTGAGGAGCGGGGAGGAAGACTCTCACAATAGGGGGAGGGAGACTATGGAAGTAGGCAGTGCCATAACCATAAGATCTACAGGCTTCTCCAGTCAGGCAAAAAGGGGTTTTCTTTTATACAAGGAGTAAACAAGGTTAGAAAGACGCAGGTGTGGGGGAGTGGAGGGAAAAGGGGGCATGATCAATCAGATAGTAGATCAGAGAATGTTCTACTGGGGCCAGCCTCTTCTCAGGAGGGGCTGTCTGCTGGCTCAGGCTGAGGGTGGGCAAAGCTAAGGCGTCCAGGGCAGGAGAGCTTAACCAAAGTCTTAGTCAAAGTCTGACTAATGCATTTGGTTCCCACTGATCAGTGGTGACAACACAGTTCAGCTCGTTTACGAGGCAAAGATTGGGAACGTGGAGGGTCTGTGTCTGGCCTTTCCGTAACCAATCAAGCGGAGGTGGGGAGGGTGCTCCTGTGAGATGTGTTTACTCACACGGGGAGGAGGGGTTTCTTGCAGTGAGACATTTTCTCTGAACACAAAGAATGGGAGATCTCTTAACCTTCAGTTTTCCAGGAGCTCGGGGTTCAGGTACTATTCAACACTGTCAATGCCAAGGGCTTCCAAGGACAACGTTAACGCTCTCACATATTTCTTCTCTCCCTTTCTTTACGCAGATCTGAGTTTCTGACCCTTATCCTTTTTCTTTTCTAAGAAGAGCTTTTTAAAATATTTCTTGCATGGCAGGTCTACTGGTGACAAATTTTCTGTTTTTGTTTATCTGAGAAAGTCTGTATTTCTCCTTTACTTTTGAAGGACAGTTTTGCTAAGTGCAGAATTCAAGGTTAGTGTATTTTTTTCCCCTTTCAAAACTCTGAATATTTCACCCCAGTGTCTTCTTCCTTGCATGGTTTCTGGTAGGAAGTCTGATAAATGCTGATCTTTGTTCCTCTGTAGGTAAGGTTAAGTTGAAGGAATGTGCAATGCTGAGATTATGATAATTACAAAGTGGAGGAGTAAATTGTGTGTCTGTCCCTTATTGCTTTGGTGCATCCTCAGAGATAATCCCTAGTAATTCGAGTGGTTTGATGCATTTTTCTCTCCCAGGTTTTTCTTTTCTTTTTCTTTTTTCTTTTTTTCAGGGACAACAAAAAGATATGGCTTGAGTGGGATAAATATCATCTTCCTTTAAAAGTTCCATAATTAGCTAAATAAAATAGATTACTCGCTTTGCAAGCAACTTCAGACTAAGTTCCCCAGCTTACTCCTTCAATTCTAGACCCTTCTCTGTAATATGTAGGTATCATTTACACAGGTAAATATAAACATACAAATATGCTTTTAGAAACAAAAATGAGATTGCACTCAGCACATTTTTCTACAACTTTCTTTTCTCATCTAATAGCCATAATTATACTAAGGGCATATTTGCCAATCAGTTCATATAGATCTCCATTGTGTTCCATTTGTGGGTGCACACAGACTTTTTATCTTTTAACATTCAGACTGTCTGCCATCCAAACAATGCCACAATTAATATCCTTGCACACTGTTATATCATATAGATTGTACTGTTATGTCTGTGGGACAGACTTTTCAAAGTGAGATGGCTGGGACATGGGATGTAAAAACTTAAAGTACTGGTAGACATGGCCAAATTACACTCTAAAGAGGTTGTAATAAACTATTACTAATAGTATACATGGGTGTTTGTCTTAGCTCCTCTTCCCTTCCCCTTATTAACACCTTATTAGTAATTTTTAAGATAATTGTCAATCTTACAAAAAACACACACATACTCATTATTAAATTTAAATTCCCATTTCCTAGTAATTAGTGAGATTTAGATTGCTCTACCTGTTTTTTGGGGGGGATCAGTTGTATTTGTTTTGTGAATTGCTGTTCCTCTTTTTTCTATTGAGATGTCTTTCTCTTACTGATTATTAGAAACTCATTATATAGATATTAATGCCTTGCTTGCTAATTACTACAAGTATTTTCTCCCAAAGTCTTATCTTTTATTTATGTAGACATATATATATATATATATATATTATATATATATATATATATATATATTAACCTATTAATTGATACCACTACTACTCAAACTGTGGTTGGCAGAGTGACTATAAGAGAAAGTATAGGGTGCTTGATAAAAATGGAGATTCCGGGGCCCAAGCACTCTCTGAGAATTTCTGGGACTAGGACACAGGATTTAAAACAAATCTCTTGGTGGTGAAAACACTGCTTCATAGTCACTTAATTTTATGTCTTACACAGTTATTTTAAAAAGTGACATTTTATGCCTTTGCATGTACTTAGATTTCAATCCATCTTAATTTTATTCCTGTTATGATACAAAACTCCAAATTAACTGTATTTTATTTTTAATGTCTTTATTTTAATTATGCCAGGAACATTTATTAATAATACATTCTTTTCCCACTAATGCATCATCCTTATCATAGATTGTTGTTTCTCACATTTCTGTACTTTTAAAAAGAAACATCCTTTTATTCCTTTTTGTAAAATATCATGTTCTTATAAAGGATTCATGACATGCAGAATAATAATAAGAAAAAAAATTTTTAAACCCAGCTGTAGTAGATGGAATAGTATTCCTCCAAAATTCATGTCCACTTGGACACATGATCTTCGCTGGAAATAGGATCTTTATAGATATAATTAAGTTAAGATAAGGTTATACTGGATTAGGGTGGGTCCTAATTAAAGAGTTGGTATCCATATATAGGACAGATGCACAGTGAGTGCTATGTGAAGACAGAGACTGAGATTGGAAGCCACAGGACACCAAGGAAAGTCAAGGATTGCCAGCAACCATCCACCTAAGCAAAGACAGAGGTATGTAACAGGCCCTTCCTCAGAGTCTCCAAAAGAACAAACCATGCCGACATTTGGTTTTGACCTGTTAGACCCCAGAACTGCTTTCTGTTATTTTATGTCACCAGTTTGTGGTGCTGTAGGAAACTGACAGGCCAACTAATCAGAAATAACTGTCTTTAACATTAGGTTGTCATCATTCCATGTGTGTGTATCTGTATTTACATATGTAACATATTAGACTGACAGAAATATTTCCAGTATAATGAGGTAATTCTGTACATTCTACGTTATTAAATACTATTTTACTTAAATTTGTCTGAAGAAAAGGAATAGATCTGTCCTACTAGTTCACTGGTGGTTTTTCCTATTTCTTGGTGTTTAATTTTTTTCGTAGGGCAAACCCTGTTACTCTTCCTTTTCAAGGTTTTCTTGCTCATTCACAACTATGTGATCTTCCATACAGAACTTAAAATCAGTTAGTTCTAACTTTTCCCCAAGAGAATCTGGGACTCTAATGAGAACTGCACTCATTTTGAAATCTGACTTGGGAAGAATTGGCATATTTCCGGTACTGATACCTCACCCAAAAATATGACATGTTTTTCATTTATTCAGGTCTTGTGTCTGCCTTTCAGCAAAGGTTGAGGGATTTCATCACCAGGATCTCGTAACTCATTACAGTTTATACCTGATTATTTTATAGTTTTTGATGCCATTGCAGATAAATTCTTTAAATTTCATTTTTAATAGGTTATTGCTTGTTCAAAAGGAAAACTAATTTTTCTTCGACTTGGCCCCCTAGAGTCAAGCCTTTTACTGAACTCAGTTTTTAAATTGAGGCATCTGAGTTTTCTAGGCATCGGTGGATAGTAAGTAACGCCGCCTCTTCTCTTGGGGGGACTTGGCAGTGACATTTTGCTGTTTGTACCACTGAGGGCCACGACTTCCCCGGCTAGGGCTCGGTGGGGTTTACCGGTTCCTGGCAGGGGCTCTGCGCCCTCGGCAGGCACCCTGCTCGGCCACCTCCTCCCCTCCGGACCTGGCGTCCGCACTCCTAAGGCACGACTGACACTAGTTCACAACGCAACGCGCTGGGAACGACGGCCGGCGCTGAAGCCCCGCGTCGAGCTCCGGCGCCACTTCTCCGCCTCCCGCGCGCCCCGCGAGCCTCGCCGCCACTTCACGAGGCGCGGCGGCGCCCGCTGCACGCAGGAGGAGGCTACCTCAGAGACGCAGGTGTCACCCTGACACCGGGCCGGTCTGCCTGACAGAACCGGCTCCTAGAAAGCAACGTGGCCGGTCAGTCCGTTCCAAGGCACGGTTTCATCCGCACCAGAACGTGACAGGCCCATTCTCACCGTGTTGGTGTCTTACCGGAAAGTAAAGGGCTCGAAAGCTCGAAAGCTGAGGCGAAAGGCTCCGGCTCCCGCGCGTCAGGCTGGGGCGGGGCTGGCGGAAGGAGCCGAGAGCGCTCGGAAGCGCTCGCCTCGCCTTCGGCAATAAGCGTCGGGGGCGGGGCGCGCGCGACGGCGCGTTCCGCGCGGGGCATTGTGGGAGGGGCGGCCGGTGCAGCCGCGGCTGCCATCTTAGCAACTCCTGGCGTTGCGGCCTTGTCGTTGGAGGCGGCCTTCGTGGCGGTCTTCGGCCTCAGGGAGCGATAGAAAGTCAACCGACTGACAGCTTTCTTTCCCCGGGCTTCGACAGGACGGTCGGCCCGCATCCGGAGGCGGAGGCGAGGGTAGCCGGGCACGTGTGGGGCCCGAGGCCAGCGGTTAGTCACAGCGTCGCCCGGAAGGATGGGCCGGTCTCGGAGCCGGAGCTCGTCCCGCTCCAAACACACCAAGAGCAGCAAGCACAACAAGAAGCGGAGCCGGTCCCGATCGCGGTCTCGGGACAAGGAGCGCGTGCGGAAGCGCTCCAAATCCCGGGACAGTAAACGGAACCGGCGGCGGGAGTCGCGCTCGCGCTCGCGCTCCACCAACACGGCCGTGTCCCGGCGCGAGCGGGACCGGGAGCGCGCCTCGTCCCCGCCCGACCGCATCGACATCTTCGGGCGCACGGTGAGCAAGCGCAGCAGCCTGGACGAGAAGCAGAAGCGAGAGGAGGAGGAGAAGAAAGCAGAGTTCGAGCGGCAACGAAAAATGTGAGCCCCGCGGGGGGAGGGGCCGGGAGCTGGGGAGCGAGGTGGGGGGTGGCGTGGGGAGAGGAGAGGGGGCTGGCGTGGGGAGTAGGGGGTGGTGTGGAAAGTAGGGAGTGAGACGAGTGGCAAGTGGCGGGGAGTGAGAAGTGGGGAATACGGTGGAAGCGAGTTGGGGGTGGTGGGGAGGGGGCAGTAGGAAGTGGCGTGGGGGGAGTGGGAAGTGGCATGGAGAGGGGAGTGAGGGTTGGCGAGTGGGGGGAGGGGAGTCTGGGGTGAAGGAGGTTGGCGAGGTCGTAGGAAGCGGCCTCAAGGGGCTGCAGCCCGGCGTATGCAAAGCCTGGGGCAGGACAGACCCACAAGTAGGTTGGGAAGGAAAATAGTGGGTCTCGGGTAGGAAGGCTTAGAGGAGAGAAAGCATTTTGGCGCGAGAGGAGGAGAGTCCCGGAAGTAGGGGGTGGAGTTGAGAGTGGGCTTGGAGAGCCGCGTGGATCCTTGAGAGTGAGGAATGAGCTACCTCAAAGATGGGGATGGCGAGCGTTTGTAGGCCCCCTGGAGAAGAGCACTCTTGTATTGCATCTTAAACTTGGGACAAGGTTTCTCGGGAATAAAACGTTTGAGGTGGTTCAACAGTACACCCAAAAAAACTGCGTCTTACTTTGGTGTATTCCTGTTAGAGATGTCGCGGTCGATTTTCTTCTCTTGGGTCTACTCTTTGTTTTTTGAGGTGTGAAAACAAAATGCGCACACCTCAAGGGTCCAGTAAGATGAGTTTTGACGCTTGAATTCACCAGTGTAACCACCATCCCAATCACAGCCTATTCCATTTGTTTACTTTTTTTATTCATTTTGCTTTAGAGTTCTCTGTAGCAAACTTCAGCGCAATCCTACTCATTTCTCCTTGTGGTGTACCTGCTGCTTAGAAGATCCTTGAATGTTTGCTTTTACTTGGCATTGATCACATACAGAAGAGTCACACCAAAAGTATCTTTTATCTAAGGAGAGTAGGTGCAAATAATCCCAAACTAATGAGATCTTGGTTGTAAAATGTAGAGTTTTGTTTTGATTCAAGACCATGGTACTCTGACGCTCTAGGTGTTCTTTCCCAAAGCCATACTGAAAGGTAGTTAAGATTTGCTAACTCTCCCTGCTTAACCAGCCATCTTCCTCAGTTCTGCAGTGCATGTCCAGAAAGTGTTCATGCGGCAGGAAAGGTACTGAAAATAGAATTTTCCTGAGACAAGTTTATGTGTACTTAATTTTGTAGGGGTTTTACATTTTTCTGCAGTGTAGTTTGTGTTACGTAGATGTTTCAGCAGAACTTGTTTCTAAAAGCAAATCATTAAGAGAAAGGGAACTAGGGCACTATCTAGTATTATAGAGGAAGCAGTACCTGGAGAGCTCTCCTGCTGCACTCCTTTAAAACATGCACAGTGCTTTCAGTTTTTTCCTGTCAGTGGTACGAAAACCAAGTACAAGTAATTGTGTCACAACAAACCTTGATTACATAGAATCCAGTTTTTTTTTTGTCTGGAATAAGGTCCTTGACTGAAGATGTAGCTCTCAAATAACTTTCAACAGATGAACATTTAAAAAAATTATCTGAGACATTTTGGAGGTGATTTTTCCGTGTGAAAACAAAGGATGTCTCCAAAGAGTAATGATTTGCCTTTCACTAGAAAGCTGAGACTTAAAGGCAGAGTGAAAGGGAACTTGGTATGCGAGGAATAATCAAGCTACACGTGAATAGAGAAGAAATCTGGGGATGAAATGAGAAAATAGAGCAGCTGTATAATTCCAAGTTGATACAAGGAGCACACTATCATTAGCACTTAGGAAGGGAGGAGGGGGCAGGGCTAGCAGCCACCTGCACACTGAATTCCTGTGTGTCATGCAGTGGGCACTGCTATGGGCTAATGCCTAATAATGCAAAGGTTGCAATGGAAAGACCTAGGTTTTGCAGCCATGGGAATGATCAGAAGTTGTTGCCAGTCTGCAAATCCTGTTGGCTAGTTCATTCAACTAATATTTATGGAGCATTTAATAATAAGTGCCAGGCATTATACTTGGAGTTGTTAATATAAAGATGATTGCCCCCTCTTTAAAATGTTGATCTAACTTAAAGACAGATAGGTAGATAGGTAATAGTACAGTGTGGTAAATACAGTGATGGTGATGTGACGGTAAGAAGGAACCATCCTGGATGGGTAAATACCTTAGTTCCCCTAAGAAATGAGTGACAGATAAAAAAAATATGAGACTGTTGAGCTAGGCATAGGAGAATACACGTGGACCAAAGGAGGGTGACCCCTCCACTCCTGTCAGAATAACGGGAGGGCTGCAAAGTGGTCTTTGGTGGAGTAAAAAGGTGAATATTGACTGGAACATGAGTAAGTACTGAAGTCATGGAGGGACTGGAGAGGTAACTAGAGGTTGGGAATCATGGGAAGGGTCTTGTATACCATATTAGGAGCTGGGATTTCATCTTAGAAACCAAAAAGGTTTTAAGCAGGTCAATGCATGGGTTTGTTTGCTTGTTTTTAAACAGATATAGGAAAATAGTTACACTAAGTCCACACAGGAGTAGTAAGGGAGCAGTTGTTGGAATGGAAAGGAGGAACAGATTTAAGAAACATTTAGAAAGAAACTACTGTGTGTCAGACACCAGTTAAAATGTCAGAAACCTGGTGGATGGGGGAGAGGGAAAAGTCAAAGGGAGTTTCCACTTGGCACTTCCAATGTAGGCACTAGATTTTGGATATAGTGAGTTTATCCAGAGTTGACACGTGGGACTGAAGCCTCAGGCGAATCTTGAAAGTAGATAGAATGACCCAGGGAGAGTGTGGACAGAGAAGAAAGAGCAGTTAATTCATGGGGCTGAAAGAACCTTAGGAAATATCTGTATTTACAGTTGGATGGAGGAAGACAAGTGCATGGTGGAGCAGAGAAGGTACCAGAAGAACACACACGTCAAGTGTATCTTCAAGAGGTCCAGTGTGAGACGGAGAGATAGAAAAATTAAAATCTATTGGGCTTAACCAATTAGAAAGTCTCAGTAAGATGGGCAACCAGATTGTTTTGCCATTTACAGTTCTGAGGCCTTGAATAAACTACTTGCTTGTAAGTTTGATTTCTTATCTGTAAAGTGAAGATACTTGTCTTGCTTATTGTGAAGATCAGAAGATTATTGTGCATTTAAATTATCTAGATGATACTTGGCATGTATTTAATGGGACACAGTAATGTTTAATGTCATTTATATACATGCAGCCAGATTGAACCTAGTGAGTTTAAGAAGTGATCTTACAAGTTATCTTAATGCAATAAAAGGTAGACCTTAAAATTAAAAATTTTTTTTCTCAGTTTTGAATAGCTCATTCACATTGTTCAAAATTCAGTTCAAAAGGTCTCCTCCTTATGTCCCACTCATTTAGTGTTGTTCCATCTCTCCCCTCCCCTCCATCCTTATTTTCATTTTCATGTAATTGTGAGATGCTTTATGTGTGTTGTACTAACTGTTGGAAAAAAATGGGCAGCTGAAAGTGACTTGCAGCAAATCAGGATAATAATGTTAATGACAGTAACTTACTGTAGCTTGTGATATTAGATTCTCATATACTTAGTGTTCAACTACATGGCCGATCAAGAGCCTTCTAAATTAGAGTACCTCACATGAACTGGGACCTGTATGAGTGATTCTTAGAGGAATACTTGAGCTCATTGTGAGAGCAAATTCAGTATATGGCACTGTGTGTTTGGGGGAGCTTAGGGCTTTGAGACAGAACATTAGGGCATAAGATCAAGCTGATGTTGATAAGAATTTTATCAATTTTTAAGTAATTATTTTGGTAGTTAAATTCTTGTGCATACGGTTGCCGTTCACGTTTGTTGTGGAGAAACAGTGTAGGGTGGCACAGTGCTCAAGAATCTGAGCTTGGGAGTTACGTAGGTTGAGAGTCACCCCTCAGCAAGGGGCAGTGTGCCGGAGCCCAGCTAGTAGACTGCTTAGCCTCAGGAGCCATCAGAGAGGTAAATGATGATGTCGTGTATAGAGCTGTCGGCAGAGTCTTGGGTATCTGTTCAGTACTGAGTAAATGCTGTTCGCTAATATTATGAAACAGTTCCTAGAAGTAAGCTCCTAGGGTGAGTTTGTACATTTTAAAGACAAAATAATATTGCCAGTTGCTCTGTATACATAGTCACACTCACATTTAACAGTACTGTATTGCTACGCCCTTGCCGTGTGTTTTAATAGTCGTCATTTTAAAGTTGTGATTAGTGTTTTTAAAATACCTGATAGCATGGAGAAAAATGAGGAACTACTCTTACGCCATTTTCGTTAAAAAACTTGAAGATTTTGATTCAGCCCATTTATCAGGTTGAAATTCTTAGCAAGGGGATGGATTCAGCAGAGAGGCCTGAGGAAAAGATTAGAGATTGGGGGAGGGTATATAGCTCAGTGGTAGAGCATGTCCTTAGCATGCATGAGGTCATGGGTTCGATCCCCAGTACCTCCATTAAATATAAAAAATAATAATCATGATAAATAAATCTAATTACCTCCCTCCGAAAAACAGAAAGACAAAAAAGAGACATAAAAGAACACTGAAGTTGGCAACTCATATGACAAAAGTTTTAAGGAATGAATAAGGCAATTTCCTAAGATACTGGTGACAAAAGTATGTGTTTGTTTTGTTTTTGTTTCCCTGAGAAAGTTTCAGTGGCTCTTAGAAAAGTTAGCCTAATACCTGCTTTATCATTGATTATGATAATAAGTTTGTCATCAATGAAAATCAACTTCTTTTTTGAATTTTGAGAGCTACCCATCTTCTACCACCACCCCCCCAGGTGGTAAGAGGGAGGCTCCGTTGTGCTGAGCTTTGCTCAGTTCTGTACCTTCTATCTTTGTGCTTTTATGGGAAAAGACAGACAAGAAAGTGACACAGGGATATAGAGATTGCAGAAACATGCAGAGAATTTTTATTTATGTGTGTTAGTACTTAGATTTAGTTGTAGAAGAGTCACAGAAGCACAGGCTGTCTTAGTAGGATTCAGGGTTCTAGCACAGCATCTAGTACACAGTAGGTTGTTCAGTACTGACCTGCCATATCCCTCAAATGCTTAATTCCGTTGTTCGTGGGCCCGTTGGTTTTCTGGGTTCGGGTGTGTTGGAGGAGGGGAATTAAAGCAATATTGGGCTTTAACTTTTTCAGCACTGGATCTAAAAATTGGTTTAAATTTTTCTTCTGATTACTGAAGTAGCAGTTTCAACCTTAACAAGAATAACACAACAATAAAAGTTATATGTTTAGTAATACTTGTAGGGGAACAGCTCTGCTCTGGTGCCCTGACCTTGCTTGTCTCCAAGTAGGACACAGCAGCAGGGCTTAATTACAGTCCTGGGGGGTGCCCTGTGGTTCCCCCAGGGACAAAGGGAGATAAGCAGCCTTGTGAGAAACTCCACCAGGTCATTTCTCATCCTCCTGGTCTCAGCTGAGCTTGAGAGTTTCCACTTACCCTCCCCTTTAGGCTATAAGACTGCCAAGTTGTAGTGAGAATTGAATCCTCCGCAGCAGCCACCTATGCCTGCACTTCTCACCCAGTACTGCTTGTCACCTAGCCTGTCTGGTTTGGTGTGTGAGCAGAGACACAGGGAGCTGACACCATGCTGATCTGGCTTTTGCTGTAAGTAAGAAACTGAATTTATTTAGGCTCATTTTCTCATTACTGAACAAATCTGTGGAACAGTGGCCTGTTAGCCATTGTGCCATACTGCTATTATTTAGGGACTGTTTGCTTGACAAAAACCCTGAATATGTATCCACCTTTACCAAATTCCTAATTGGGCAACTTTTCTACAGATAAGCTAACCCAAAGCCTTATCCCATTCCTTTCCCTCTGTGTGGAAAGTTTTCATTGAAACTTGGTTTACGTTGTCCTTTTAAGTTAAATTGTACCATTCTTGAAATTTTGAAGTGAAGTTTCATCTTGAACTTCTCTACATTTATTAATTTTGTAGGAACCATCTAACAAAAGAATGTGTTTGGGTGTGTTCTTTTAAAACTTAATGTTACAGAAACTTTCTGACTCAGCAGAAGTAGAGTATTGTTATCCTGGTATACCTTTCATCCACGTTCAGCAGGTGTCAGCCTTACTTGTTACATCTCTTATTTCTGTCTTTTTCTTTGGACTAAGTAGAAAAACAACAGTTTTATATTTGAAATAAAGTTTAATTTCCATTTAAATCGCTGCCTGATTTTCTTTAGACATTCCTGGCGATTCATTTTTAGTGTTGGGGTGGATATCTGTTCTCCTTCACTGAGCTGCTGTATAGGCTTATTGAAACTATCCTAGTACTGTATTTTATTGGATGTTAAAAAAAGAAGGAAAAGGAGCACAGAGTACATTTTAGGCTTTTTTTTTTCATAAAGATCACTAATAATTTAGTGTTGGAGAGGGGATATCTAAGAAACAAGCAGCAAAATCTTTGGAATGGTTACTGCAGATATCTAGAAACTAGCAAATTATGCTTTCTCAAGTAGCTACTATATCCCTGACAGAAGTATGTCCAGATTATAAATGCAGAAACAGATGTGAATCAATGTTAGATACACTGGTGTTAGTATGGTATCACCGTGAACAAGTAGCAGGGGTTGAAATTGAAAGCACTTGAGTGGGAATTGAATTATCCCCCAAAATAGTTTTGAATTGAAGTGGGGGTTTATTTAAAGGTCACTTAGAAACTATAGTCTTTACTAAACAGATAAATTGAATGACTCTCATACATATGTATGAGTCATCAAAAGATACAAAGGTTACAGATTTGTTTAATCTTGTGGATTATAAGAAAGGTGAAGCATTGATAGATTGGTCTCTTAGGATTTAGATGTACTTTCAGAGTCTCTACATTCATTCATCACAAACTATTATCTCAGATAATGCTCTTCAGTAGAAATACAGTGTGAGCCACATGTGTAATTTAAAATCTTCTAGTAGCCACATTAAAAAGAAACTAGTGAAATTAGTTTTAATATATTCAGTCCCTCAAAATATATTGTCATTTAACATGTAATCAGATAAAAATATTTATAAGATATTTTATATTTTGTTTTCCTGTTAGTCTTCAGTTCAAACTAGATACATGTGACTAGTGGCTATCCTATTTAAGATCATTAGTATAAAATGTGGAAGGTTTCCACTGTTGTTCCTTGATAACTGTTGGTATCTGCAGTGCAGAACTTCATTTTGAGTATAAGTTCATTTATAGTGTTTATATGGGATTAGAATAATTAAACAGTATCATGCTTTATTAAACTCTTTAGTAGAAGTGATAATAAAAATATATTTTCATCCACTTTCCCATGTATAGAAGAGCTTTTAATTGAAAATTAATACGAGAAAGAAAAAGTGCTGTAAAGGGTATAGAGTTCGGAACCTGAATAAATTGGTCTGTATTTTCGCTGAAAGCTGCAGTATTGTTGCTTTAGCAGTCTGAATCTCTTTGAACCTCTATATATTCTGACCTTGCTTGGGGAGAAGGGGATGAATTTAGCGGATCTGAATTGCTTGCTACATAATAGTTTCTTCTGACTTCTCTGTAATTCAGTCCTTAGACTGAATGGATTGGCAGATAGGCAAATTATATATTTAACAGCTTGTCCCTTCATTATAAAGCTGATAACAAAAGTAGATTTCCTGTTTCAGATTTACTCTACAGTTCCTAAAACTAATGTATTTGCTCTTTGTATATAGTATTTTTTTATTTACTTTAGAAAATGGTAGAGGAAAAAACCATGATTTTCTGTTCATTTGAATTTCTGTATCACTTAACATCTTGATATCTATCTTTTCTTAAATGTTACTTGAAAATGAATTGCAAAATCATAGAAATATATAATCAGACTGAATGTTTTGCAGGCTTAGAACTAGTTTTATTTCATTTTTTAGGTCTATTTCTTACCATTATCTAAGCCATTTTTCCCACTTTGTTTGCTAGTCGGCAGCAGGAAATAGAAGAAAAACTCATCGAGGAAGAAACAGCACGAAGAGTGGAAGAATTGGTGGCAAAAAGGGTAGAGGAAGAATTGGAGAAAAGGAAGGATGAAATTGAGCGAGAAGTTCTCCGAAGGGTGGAGGAAGCCAAGCGCATCATGGAAAAGCAGTTGCTCGAAGAACTCGAGCGACAGAGACAAGCTGAGCTTGCAGCACAAAAAGCCAGAGAGGTAACGCTCGGTCGTTTGGAAAGTAGAGACAGTCCATGGCAAAACTTTCAGTGTCAGGTGTGCCTCCTGCTCAGTTAAGAAAGAAATGGAATACAGACTAATTCCTTTCTCATCTAAACTTAACATTGCTGCGAAAGTTAATTTTTTAGCCTATTCAGATGTGCTGACTGATACTTAAAAGTTATTTTCATAAAACATATTCAAGGATACTTTTTGATATACTGGAACTGGCTTACATATTTGAGAAGAGTTTGAAACTTTTGCCATGGCTGCAGGACTTACATTCTTTTTTGGAAGGGTGCGGGGAGACAGGGAGTGGCGAAGGGGAAAGGTTAAACATCCACCTGTGGTTATGTGTTCTTCTTTTCTCTCTTATTACCTAGACTGTGAGAGGCTTTTTGCCTTCAGTCAGATTAAAAAGAGCAGGGCCTAACATTGAGTGACAGCACCTGCTTTTGATAAATAGGTTTTCTTGCTCTTCTTTTTTCCTCCTTTTATCCCTCACCCCCTACCCCCAATCCTGCTTCAACACAATGGACTAATTCTAGCATTCTGATCATAAGGCCCTCCATTTTCCTAATGTGTTTCAAAGAATCTTTTTAGGAAAAATGTCCAGATTATTCATCCACTTTTTTAGTATCTACTAACAACTCCTTTTTTTCTCTAGAGAGTTATGAAGGAACAGGTTGTCCTTGTCTGGAGTCAAGCTAAACACATGATTTGTTTTATCAGCAGCTGGAGCAGAAGTTGAAAATGTCTTTCTGTGAGACAGTAATTTGCTACTGAAGCTTTATGGCTTATTTGCACTGATTACTCCAGGATCCTAAAACTTGTTGAAAGTCACTGAAATACTCAAGGCAAATTACTTTACAGCACTGAGTGCTCCTCAGCATAGTTTGCATAATGAAAATGAATTCCACTGGTGTGTGCCATAGGAAATCCTGTTATTATAGTTTTTTGAACTTTAATATTTGACTCAAAATATGTGACTCGTCATTTTTAATCTTGGCATTACTGTGGACAAGCTGACATATTATTAAATCTCTGTTTGCCAGTAAGCTTAGCTTTTCAAATGCATTTTCCCTGTGCTGTCTTTAATTAGATGTACATACCTGTATTTGGTGGATATCACAGACTGTGCAATTGAATGTATGAAATTTTTATTAGTGCCTTTAATAACGAAGATACTTTTGGAGTAATGGTGCTGTCTTGTAGCGAGTTATTAATCATAGGAAGATTTTTTTCTCTTCATTTACTTTTTGTTTCATATTAACAATTTTTTTTTACACGGACACAACCCTCTGACAGTCTTTCCAAATAATCAAAATCATTTGACTATGTATGCTGTGATCTCAACACTGCCCAAACCATCAAGCAGTCTTCATATAGTTTGCATTATAAAATCTCATTAAATTCTCCAAGAAAAAATAAATTACAGAATTTTATTTCCTGACCATGCACCCCCTGGATTCCTGAATTTCAGTTCAGACCGTAGATGACCAGATAAGCTGCCTTTAGAAATTGTCAACATCTGAATGTTAAGTCCATTTTCCCCATGGAAGAAGCCCTTAGTTCCATGAAGTATGGATTACCATTTGTATTTTTCACTAACAGTAAATGTATTTTTCTTATTAATTGTTTGCCTTAGGAATGATGAATTACATTTTTTGTTCCTTCTTACCATAAACATCTGCATTCCTCAGCTCAGCCTTCCTTGTATGTTGTTTCTTTATAAATGGTTGAGCTGCTGATGCAGGTATTGCCAAGCTAACAGTACAAATCATTTTAAAGAGGAAGCTGGCGCGTATGGCAGCCGAGGAGCACACTCTGCAGGACACTGGACAAGACAGTAAATATGCAACTTTTAATGCTGATTAAAGGAGTATAGGTAAAGAATACGTAGGTATACATAATTGGTGAGACAAATATTCACTTTATTTATATTTTATATATTATTTTTTTAATTTGGTAAATACTATCCAGTTTTGTAGTTGTCCTTGTTGATTTGTGTGATATTAAAGTACTAGTAATAATTGCCAGGAAACTATCATTAGGGAGGGTTTAGTCGGTTGCTGTTTGGACTGGGAGGGATGATTTAAATTTAGTGCTAGAAACAAATTTTAGTGACTGCACAGTTTATCATTTGTCAGACAGAAGGTAGCTATAGAGCTACCCTGTAAGTCAGATCAAAAAAGTTCAGAGGAAGATTAGTAAATATTTATCAATTTTTAAAAAACATTTTATTTTTCTAACATCTTAACATGTCCTCCCCTTTAGGAGGAAGAACGTGCAAAACGTGAGGAGCTAGAGCGAATACTAGAAGAGAATAACCGAAAAATTGCAGAAGCACAAGCCAAACTGGTATGTGTAAAGCGTGCATGAAAAGTGCTTTATCGTTACTTTATATTTTTTTCAGAGTTTGTGGAGTGATTTTTGTACTCTATAAGTGACTTAGTTTTTAAGAGTTTTCGGGAATTTTAAGGGATTTTAGGCAAGAGTAGGAATAGTTGACTAGATTTTAGCTGCTGTCTTCCAGAGGAATCTGTTTGAGGCAGTCCAAAAATTCTGATTAATCTGGAGACAATTCCAAAATTTGCAGTGGTTTAAAACAGATTCCTAAGGGAAATTGTACTGTCCCTATCTCCAACTTTTTCTATCCTGCTCTCATTCGCATTTCTCCTGTGCCCATAAAACAAAAAAGCTTGGAGGTATTTAAACCAAGTAATATGCAGCATTTTGCTTGGCATTAGTTGCCTTGTTACTAGACAGAATAAGTAGAGAGTATATATTTGACAGTAAGTGCTCCAGATTACTTTTTTAAATAGTTTAAGTTTAAAATATTTACCTTGATTAATATTACTTAAGTCTCTGTGACTTAAGTAAATTGCATTATGATATAGAGATGTAAAACGAGATACAATTTTTAAACTTTAATAAGCCAGTGTAAGAATGCTGAAGTAATTTTTTAAATGGAAAAACTAATAATACATATTATTTCACGTCTGTCTTTTTTTTCCTATTCTATATAAAGTAGAATAAAAAAGTAGATAACATTTTTAGTGTATTACACTGTTCCCAGTTGAGAGTATGAATATGTTTTGAAACATCATCAGTATGCTGATAAAACTAGAGTTAAAGGACTATGGATATAAATAAATCAAAAAACAAGGATAGTCAGACATAAGGGAAAACTTTCTTTTCCACATGAAGAAGGCATATAGACATTCTATTTCAAAGTAAGAATATAAATTAGAGATAGAAGGAAGTTTACTTAAGATGAATGAGGATCAGTGCTATTACTGCCTAGGAATGAAGACATGACCCAGCAGGGGCTCTTGGTTCTAGACAAGTTTTGTCTAGTTAAGAAATGTGTTGAGAATAATGCAGCCATAGGAAGACATTTGCTGCTAAGTCATACTGTTGACTGAAGGAAAAAAGCAAGGTGTAGGCTCCAGTGGTTTAGAAAAAAATTCTGTGACTGTGTTGATAAGAGCAGAGAAAAAGATCTGGGAGGGTCTAAGTAATTAACGGTGGATCCCATGGGAGTACAATGAAGGAAGACTGTAAATAATTGTCCTATTGTGGATAAGAATGTGAAAGTGAAAAACGTGGTTCCAGAGCATGATCTTTTAAAAGATGGTCTGCCCCAGATAAGAGCCAAACTAGAAATATCTAAGCAACTTACTGAGCATTACACAATGGATTCTTACTTCATACCAGTGCACTGGCTGTTGTGAAAGCCACAGGCAAGGAGAAGACTTACTCCTGTTTTACCAATGAAGACCTTAAAATCTGCCTAGGTAAAAAAAGCAGAATATGAAATGGATGAGGAGTCATAATAAGATGTATCACTGTATGCTAATTAATAAGTATGTGATAATGCTTTTTTTGGTGATCAACATAAGGAGAAAGTCTCAGTGCAAGTGGGAGGAATAAGATGAGAAGTGTGCATCTTAATTTGGGTTTTGAAGGTTGAGCTTTGAAAGGTAAATGTAGACTGGTTTGTAAGGCATGGATGTTTTGGGAAGAGAGGAACAGTATAATTGATACTTAAAACATTGAAGCACAATTACCCAGCATGAGGAATAGAATTCCTCTTAGAACATGGTGTAAGAGCCTGGATAGTAGAGAGAGTTCAGTTTGTGGGTGGCGTGAAATACCAGAGGGTGGGTGACTTCTAGAGCAAAACTCCTAGAACTTGGTATGCACTGCCAAGGTTTCGATCCCTTCTGACCCTGGTGTGGCTGTCTGAGTGCCTAGGGACAGCCTGGCCTCCTTATGTTCCTCTAGCAGCCTTTGTTTACCCATGAACCATAAAAATAGAGCCTTCTGTGTGTCATTACTGGGAAAAGATTAGCAAGCATATTCTAGAGCAGTGCTTCTCAAGTGGTGGTAATTGGCCAGATTTTTTTTTTTTAATCTTTTAATCCCAGTTTGTCTCAGAACCCTACTTTTGCAAAATACAGTTAAATGAATTATTAGGAAGTGAGATCACATTGCTATAGAAGTTTCTAAAACACTTCTTAGCTTCTTCATAACTTGTGTGTAGAACCCATTACAGTTGACACTGTCATTGGTCCGTGGGCCATACTTAACACTAGCACTGGGCTAGAACATTTGATTTTGACTTAATTTTCTGTTCAGTGACTACTCTGACTGCATGCTATCAATAAAACTTCCATGAAAAGATACCTTAGGGGAAAAGAAGCTTGAATTTGAGAAAAATTGGTAAGAAATTGGATATAATTAGCTCATTTGCTTCTTGTGATCAGTAAAGTTGGAAGCCTAAGAAATTGTTGATGATAGAGAAAAATAATTTTTATTTGGTTCTGTTGGTGATCATTTACTTACAGGGAAAGAAAGAGTGTCTTGTGTAGGAGACAAAAAATGTTACTGTATAAAGATGCAAGACATATTTTTGAGGTTTCTTTCATTTTTTGTTGTCCTCTTCCTCTCAGTTTTGAGCACAGTTATTTAATCTTTATACATTTTTACTAGGAAATACTACATGGACTATATTGAAAGTCTCATTAAAATAATAGATATTTTGATAGCTCAAGTGGTAGAGCACATGCTTAGCCACACAAGGTCCTGGGTTCAATCCCTAGTACCTCCTCTAAAAGTAAATAAGTGAACCTAATTATCTCCCATAAATAAGTAAGTAAATAAATAAATATTTTTTAAAAATCATAGTTATTTCACAGGGAACTATATTCAATATCTTGTAGTAGCTTATGGTGAAAACGAATATATGTATATTCATGTATGGCTGAAGCATTGTGCTGTACACCAGAAATTGACACAACATTGTAAACTGACTATACTTCAATTAAAAAAAAGTAAAAAAAAAAAATTAAGAAATAAGGGGGCTATAATAGAGTGCTGTAGAGAGCATGTGACTTTCCTGGGTATGTCAATAGTAATAGTATATCTTGTTGAACCAACAGTTCTCTTTGCTTTGTTACATAATATAGATGTTAGAGATATGGACCTATTCATTGCTGTGTATAAATTTAAGAAGAAAAATGGGAAACATTCTTGCTTCTAGAAAGCAAGGGAGGAAGAGGAGTGGCTAAGCTTTACTATTAACGTAATCTATTTGAGAAACTAATGTGTTATAAAAAGCAGTTTGGAGATAAAAATAGCTAAGATGTTAAGTTCTCTTAAAGACTGTTCATTGTGGAGACAAGAGCAACTGCAGGAAAAGTTAACTAATAATATGGAACTATTTGGTAAGTGACATGAACTATATGAGATAACTGACATTTGATAGTTGCTCTGGGAAGTTTACTGGAAGAGATACCCCTGAGCTGGGCCGTGGTGGATAGTTAGACATTGAATTTAGGATGGGGACAAGAGTGGGAGGAAATGAAGTTGGGCAAAGGCCTTTAGGGAAGTAGAATTAGAAACAAGTCAGAGTGTGGGGGATCTCTTGGAATAATGGGGAAAGGAGTAGTAGTGGTTGTAAAGGAACTGTGTGTGTAAGAAGTTTGTATGATAAACATGGGAAATGAGGTTCTGAAAGCAGATTAAAGATAGATTGGAAAAGAAAGTACCCTGGAGGAGACTTCTTCAACATTACAACCATGAAAGAACAGCACAGTGATCTCAAATTAATAAAGAAGGCCAACTCCCTGAAAGGGAAAAAAAAAATTACTTTGAGATGTAACAGAGGTAATTCACACAAATAAGATGAAAAGTAGCTGTAATAAATTCCTGAAAATAAATCCCAACCTCAGTAGGAAAGCAAAGAAATGCCCCCTCCTTTTTCTTTTTCTCTAGTAACTACATACCAACTTCGAAAAGATTTTTTCCCCCATTAGTACCAAGTGTTGGCAAGGATATGGTATACAGAGACCCTTTGTATAGTAATCCTGGGAGTTTAAATGGTTATGACCATTTTAGAAAATAACAGTAAATCAGTAAATACCAGGAACCTTTTATTCCTCAGAATTTGTCTCATGGAAATTGAATCATATACAAATCAACTTACACGCAAAAATGTTTTCCTCCTATTTGAAAAGTGAAAATTGCCCAGGTGTTTAGATAAATTATATCTACAGTGGATTTTTTGGCAGTCAGAGAGCACTTGATAATACAGGGGAAATATCTAAATACAGAACTTAGATATGCATTATGATTTTCCTAATTTGAAACTTATATTTGAACATTATAATAGAAAAATATGCCTAAGTGCTGAGAATAGTTCTCTCTAATTAGTGAGCTTACATGTAACTTCATGCTTTTCTCCAGTTTCTACATTTTCTGAAAGTAACATATGTCACCATTATGATCACATAAGAATAATTAGTAAAGACAGTAAATTTAAGCCACCCTTAGACTAACTTTTAAGTAGGTCCCCATGACAGAACTTCAAAGATTGGTCCCAGTGATGTCTATAGTAAGGAACACATTAGCTACCACGTGGGGCTCTCATGTATGGTAATCATATTAAGTGCTCTAGACCGAGTTACTTTTGCTCATTTCAGTTCCAAGTTGTTTATCAACATACTTGATTTTACCTGTCCATAAGGAGGCAAGAAAATATTAATCAACACACATACTTCATTTATAAAATCAAACAAGAATTAATCCAAATGTGGATTGACTTGGCTTTTAGGCAGATTGGTTCCTAGTTCTTGGGTTAGTATTGGCAATGCACAGCTATCTTCAAGTATTTGAAAGGCTGTTGTTACTAAAATGGAGAATTCTAATTTTCTTTAAAATGTTAAAAATAGTACTTAAAATTTTTTTAAGTTCTCTTCTTCACACTTTTTTTTTTTAATAATGTGCCTGGGAAAACCCCAGCTACTGTTCTGAAATTTATATGCATCTTATGTATCAAAAGGGGAAACAGACTAAGTGAAGGTGATAGATGTTGCTGTGGGTTGAAATGTTCTAGGAGGGTATGTCAGTAGGAACAATGACCCTCATAACTGTCCCCTGAAATTCTAGATCTATAGTACATTTCCTCTCTATAATGAAATAGTTTTCCATTTTTCCCTTGCCAAAAAGGGGGATTTATCATGCTCATTGTGCTGTATATATAACACTTGGTATCTCACCAGTTTGAGAGATGAAAAACAGAGTACCATGTTTATACACTGACTTTATATGAAATATAGTCCACATACTTAATTAAGTTTAAAGTAAACCAGATCTTGCCTTGCAATTAAGAGATAGCCCTGAAAAGAGTTCAGAGAAAAATGTTAAGAAATAATTTTTTAATATTTGTTGGTAGACTGAAAAATGTCACCTACCTCACAAAAAAAGACGTTCATGTTCTAATCCCTGGAACCTGTGAATGTCACCTTATATGGCAAATAAAAAGTCTTTACAGATATGAGTAAGTTAAGAATCTTGAGGGAGACTTTATCCTGGATTATCACTGCGCCCTAAATGTCATTACTTACATCCTCAAAAGAGGGAGACAGTGGGAGATTTTACCACAGAGCACACATAAGGGAAGCCAAAGACAGAGCAGAGAGAGATTTGAAAGTGTTGAACTTGAAGATTGGAGTGATGTGGTCAAAGTCTAGGAATCCTCGCAGCCAGGAGGAGCTGCAGGAAACAAAGAATAGACTCCTCTAGGTCCTCCAGGGGGAGCACGGCTTGCTGATATCTTGATTTGGGTCCAGTAATCCTAATGTTTAACTTTTGGCAGTCAGAATAATTTTGTGTTGTTTTGAGCCTATCTAATTGTGATGATTTGTTTTTGTGAAAATGTGGTAGTGTTTTTTGAAATTGGACAGTGGGAAGAGGCGGGAAGAATTTTGAGACATGATCAAAAATGCCTAGACTGCTTTAAGAAGACTGTTGGTAGGAATATGGACTTTAAAAGGTACTTTTTTTTAGAACCAAGAAATAAAATGAGAACTTGATGTTTGGGGAAAATTTTAGCCTATTTAGATTGCAAAAGATACTAAAATTAGGAGGTGCACTATTAGAAAACTGGAGCAGAACTGCTCTGGAAAGAAGGCTTAATGGTGCGAATGCTGAAGAGATTATGTATATGGCTCATCCGGCTACCTCACCCATTTTAACAAAAGCCAGGATTAGATGAGATTATCCAGAAAAGACCTGTGGAAGAGCCTGTTTTCTAGTGGCCTGGTGTGCGCATGGGAGACCCACAATGTTTTTGAGGATGTTATATCAGCAGAAACTGCCAACGTGGGTTGAGAGGGAGAAAGGACATAATGATGAAAGGCTTTCATACTCCAGTAACATAGGAAAAGGTGATGTGAAGACAGAACAGAGATTTGAAGATACTGGCAGAAGAAATGTGACTCTGTCAACACTTCGATTTTTTTTTTTTTAGGCATACTGATTTTGGATTTCTTCCCTCTAGGATAAACTTTTGTTGTTTTAAGCCATCCAGTTTGTGGTCATTTGTTCCAGTGGCTACAGGAAACAGTTGGAAAGAGAATGGGGCATTTATAGTAGAGTAAGCATATGTAAGTTGAAATAACACAGTACTTAGGATGGCTAGTAGTGATATATTTACCTGTATTAAGAGACAGAAAAATACGGTATGGCACCAAATGTAAATGTCAGTTAAATATTTTAATTTGAAATGAAATGGTGGGGAAGTTAGACAAGGATTTTCTTTCAGTCAGTGAGAGCTTGTTCCCAGTTGATAAGATAGAAAGCTGATTTAATTATGGCAACGAATTTTTTTAAGCTTTCTGGATATTCGTGATATGACATTGTGTGAGGTGGCAAGAAGGACAAAGGCTAGAAACAAGAAAGCTGCTGATGTCAGTGAAAAGATGGGGGCTTGAATTGATAAGGTGGCAGTAGAAACAGTACAGAGAGAATAGGTAAATTTGGTGAGTGAAAAGGATATACAGAGAGGGAAAGAAGAGGAACAAGGAAGGGAAAGCAAAGGCGTGGTAGGAACCAGGGAAGACCTGCTGCAGTCATGCTAACAGCCAGGGATCACCAGGCGTTCAAGGAAGACTTTCACAGAAAGCAGTGGATATTGAACAAGACAAACAAAAGAACTGACTTGAAGGAACAGAGCATATGGGATACAGAAGATTAAAAGAACCACATCTAGAAGAGTAATTTTTTGTGAAAATTTAAGAAATGAATGGTAAAATCCCGAAGGCATCAGGTTTCTCTTTTGTCAGTAACATCCATCTCACCACAGCTCAGGAGGACTGATTTTTGTACCTAGTATTTCATTTTACCTTAACTATCGGTTCCTTGAAGCAAATGTCTGTACTTTAGGTAAAACAGAATCTCAGAGATGTTATCTAATGTTAAAGTCCCCAAAATATATTTATATTTATATTGACTATAAGGATAATAAAGGAGAATTAAATTGAGAAGGGGGCTAGAGGGTGTGTGGTGGTATGAATTCTCTTTCAATGGGTAGTTAATGATGTCCCACAGTAATAGTATATATCCTAAGGAGGTAACTGTCAGAATAACTAAATAACTATGGTCCCTTGGGGGAGGAAGAGGAATTGCTTTTTTCAATCCTTCTGTTATTTTTTTAACCTTGTATATGAGTAACACTAATAATATAGTTTGCTAAGAGTCAAAACTAACTACATCAAATTTCTTAATTTTTTTTTTTACTCATTGTTTAAAATGGGACTTAACATTATATTTGTTATGGAGGGGAAGGTGCATCAAAGACTTACAATTGCAAATGGCAGAGTGGAACAGGAGGGTGTTTCAGAAGGTTAAAATGCAGCAATTCACATTTCCAAGTAGAGGCATGTTTCCTAATTGTAGTTTTTTTCTCATTCTGTCCCATCATTCCTATAATCATTCCCCATAACATTATTTCTATCTTTGGATTTTTTTTTGTAAAAATTCATATATATTGCAAATAGTAGTAGATTTTCAGTATCCCTGTTTGCTAAATAAACTGCTGTTAAGGACCTTGATCTAGAATTATGGACAGTGTAAAAGGAGGATGCTTAGAAAAGTAATTTTGAAAAAGGCAGCGTAAGATCTCCAGGGAAAGGGGGATAGAAGATACTGGGAGGAGTAAATAGACCCTTCTCCTATAATGCTGTATTTTGCTTTTGTGTATTTCATCTCACTAATCATTCTTTTGAGTGGGGTAAAGGTTGAAAGACTTTTTGAGACCCAACAAGTCCTGGATGTAGTGGCTAGGAGGGCCTGCCCCAGTGTGGTTGACTTTCTTTTGGCTTCCGTGATGTCCACCACATAAGGAGAGCTTAGTGTCGCTCATCTGTGTGAATACAAATGTACATACCCTTCCCCCGTCACTTGAAATAATGCTTTCTTTTGCATACATTTGAAACAAAAGAGGGGACAGGAACAATGGGTAATATTCTCCAGCAAATGGGGTCAACAGGAACGAAGCAGCATTTCAGACAATTACTGCAGAGCAAGGCGCGGGGGTTTGGAAGAATACCTAGCAAGTAGGGTGCAGGGTCAAACCGCTTACAGATGGATGGGCAGTTTTTCATCTCCTGAAAGTCACTATATTAAAATGAAAGATGACTTTGATTTTTCTCAACTAGTGCTTTTTTTATATATAATTTACTTTTATTGTCAAGATTTATCAATTCATCAAGACATTCATCAACTTCCAGTTGAGAAACTTTCTGTGACTTTCAGTTCAACATGGTTTTCTTATTTTAGAGCTAAAGTAACTTATTTCCTTCTTTGGTCATTTAGGCCCTCAAATATTTTTTGTTTGGTTTTGAAGGGTAATTTCCAGCATTTATAAAAGTATTGCACTTTACAGTGTGTTCTCTCATTATCTTACTTCATCTTGTAATTACCCTGTGAGATAATTGCTCTGTGATCATTTCATATATAGATATAAAATAAGGGTCACAGAAATTAAGATTTTTCTCAAAATTATTGAAGAAGCTTAAAGACCAGGTATGCACATCATAAAATTCTTTTTTGTTTTACAAGCCTTAGGGGTGTTAACTTTACAACTAGGGAGCCTTCCCCTCATATTAAAATTGCTAAAAACTTACTTTAACTTCTGAGTCTTAATTTTTATACCTATATTGTGTTATGATTCCTGTACGACGCAGTTTATTCCTTCCCACTCCCTTTGCCCCCTGGTAACCATAAGTTCTCTATGTCTGTGAGTCTGTTTCTGTTTTGTAGACACATTACTTGATTGACTTTTAAAAATCATTCCATTATCAAGTACCTCTAGTAACACTGTATGCTTAGCACCAGGGATAACACTATTAGCTATAGTCCCAAAGAAATTACAGCTCCCCCTCTAAATATATACACTCTTCAATCTCCTATGTTTGTAGACTTAAATGTGAGACTGAACCTTGCCTTTTTCTTTACTCAATCTAAAGGCAATTTCAGTGTAGTAGAAATAGTATTTTCTGTCAGTGAAGGGAATTAACTTCTTAAATCTTGTTTAATTTTTTGATTAGGTAATAGCACATGATTCAAGTTTGTTTTTAATAGCTACACAGTATTTTCTTTTATAGATCTTCCATAATTTAATAGTTCCATATTGAGTATTTGGGTTTTTCCAGTCTTTTACAAACCATGTTGCAATAAACTTGTTCAATTTTGCATGCATGCAAGTATATTTAAAGGATAAATTCCAGAAAATTAAATTGCTGGATAAAAGTATTACAAAATGCAGTTTAGGGTAAAGAGTGCCAAAGTACTTTTCATGAATTTCTCTTACTGGTTGACGTTGTGATGTTCATTTCAAACCCTTTACTCCCAAAGATTCTTTCTAATCTGCTTTCCTAGGTGCTGAGTTAGAGCCTTAGGGAAAAGTGAGTGTGGGGTGTTGATACAGGTAATAGTTTCCTAAGCACATGCACACACTCTGAACCTTTACCATATGCCCCGATTCAATTGCGTGTGCCATTCCCTTACCCAAATGTGTTCTGATTTATGAAAACTGTGGGTAAAGTAATTGTCATATGAATTTACTAATGATGAGTAGCAGGTAATTATTTCTTGTGTAATTATCAGTATCTAAACAAGAGAGAGGTCTTTTAAAACGGACCCTGACATACAAGTGGGATTTCAGTAGGAAAGCGTGGCATGAGCTACAGAGAGGGGGAGGCAGATAGAAAGGGTCATTTAGGAGAGAATAGTAGAAACAGAGTTGGAGCCAGATTATAGAAAGTTGTAAATACGCTAATTTAGGAGGTTAAGCCATATTCTGTGCACATTGGAAGTTTGAGGGCAAGAGAGCGCAGTGCTCAAGAAAGGTGAGGCTAGCAGCGTTGTATGGAATGGATTGAAGGGCAGAGACTGGAAACGAAAGCGTTTCAGGTCTGCAAGAGATGTGGGTCCCTGAACTGCAATGGAAGAAAACTCTAGATGAGAGAATATAAAGGAAGAATGAACAAGTTTAATGACTATTTGGTTGTGTCAAGGGAAAAGGTGAAATAAAGCAATACTATATACTCTTTGGGTGGCAGTAGGTAAGACAGAAAGGGCTAATTTAAGGTTAGGCTTGAAGAAGTTTAAATCTTGAACTTGCTGAATTTTGAAGACATTGAAGAAATTACCCAGTTGAATGTTCATCAGCCAGCTGGAAATGTAGTTTAGGAGGATGGTATGAGAGAAGATGTATCTCAGCTCTCTGGTGGGTTTTCCACCTTTTACAAGGATAGAAATATATGAAAATCCACTTTTCCATCTTGCCTGCTCATCAAATTCCCACTTTTTAAATTTTGGATCTTCTTCATCTCTGACCTTACTTGATTACACTGGATTCGCTCACTGCCTGTCTTTCACCTTTTATGCCTCATAATCCGTTAGCTTACACCCTCTCCTGCTCTCTATCCCTCATAAAGTAAAACAAACCTCTTTATGTGGTAGTGGTGGTGGGGTTTTTTTTAACCCCCACAGGATAAAATTTAAATGTTTTATGTTACATACCAGAATTTGTTACTTTTCCCATGTGTCCTGCCATAAACCCTGTAGTTCAGTCACACTGATTTTTATTATTCCTGAATAGAAAAACCTGTCACTGGCAACAGACATGACTGGCCTGGTGGAGGACCTTAGCCTTTTGAACCTTAGTGTGTCATGTGTGGGAGGAGGGAAAATTTTTAAGACTCAAGTTGAAGTGAACAGAAGACTGAATAAAGATAAAGTTCACTAAACCTACTATTAGTTTTTTTGATCGTCTAGGAAATTTCAGTAGAGTAATGGAGATGGAAGCAGTAAGTTTTTAAAATTTAACTTTGAGTGGAAATAGACATTTGAAGGATGCAGTGATGTTTTTTAAGATCAAGGAAGAAGACAACTCTGATAACATTAAAAAGTCAAGAGTTAGAGCAGGTTTTCTCAACCTTGGCACTATTAACTTTTGGGGCTAGATAATTCTTTGTTGTGGGGGGCTGTCTTACACATTGTAGGATGTCTGGTAGCCTGTCCTCTACCCACTAGATGCCAGGAGCCACCCCCCAGTTGTGACAGCCAAAATCACCACCACACACTACCTGATCTCCCCTGGGAGATAGGAGTAAAATTGCTGCTGGTTGAGAATTAAGGAAGTGAGCATGGTATCTTTGGGAAAGGAGAGACTTGATGAGGAAGGAACTCATGCGAATGGCTTGAATTTTCTTGGTAAAGAAGGGAAGTCTGTAGGGAACACAGGAAGGGATTTTGTTGCTTGAGACTGAAGGAATTGAAAGCTTTGCAGAAATTAATTATATTGGTGTCTGTTTGAAATTAGGTATCATTTTATAGCCAGCCAGGTCAGAAAGATTTCTTATTACTTTTCTCTCCAGAAAAAAATTTAGTATTCTCTTGGTTGTATATTGACAACATAATGTAGCTCCATTGGAGATTGTGTGTATAGTTTCTTGAATGCCTTTCTAATGGTACATTTAGTTTTGGTAATTAGTAGATAAAATGCTCTGAAAAATTCATTCTTTGATTCATAATTGAGAGTTTATTAATCTGGTGCACCGAAGGTGTAGATAAGAAAGTAGTAGAACAAAATGTATACTGATCTCTAGACATGGTTTGTAGAAACTTTGTTTTCAGAATGTTCAAGTGCATTCCTATAATTTGTTCGTATACTTTACATAAAAAACAAAATCAGGAAATGTAGGAATACTTAATTAAATTAAGGAGTTCTAATTCCTCAATATTTTTTCTTCTGTCACTTTTTGTGTCATCTTAGGCAAGTTTTCTTAAACATATACTTCTGTATGCTCCTTTTGGTTAACTTGCCACCTAATTTCCAAAACATTACTAATAGAAATGAAATTCTGATTTTTTACTTTTAACTTTTAGGCTGAAGAACAGTTGAGAATTGTTGAAGAACAAAGAAAGATTCATGAGGAAAGGATGAAACTAGAACAAGAGCGACAACGTCAACAAAAAGAAGAACAAAAAATTATCCTGGGCAAGGGGAAGTCCAGGCCAAAACTGTCCTTCTCATTAAAAACCCAGGATTAAATTGCAAACTCTGAACTTTTTACAAAGAAAAATGGAAAAACTTTGTATGGTAGCTTCATGTTGAAGTGGTTTTTTTGTTTCGTTTTTGTTTTTTTAATTTGGAAAATCTGGAAAGTTAGCTTGTTCTAATAGGGGCTATGCTCTGCAATTCCTTTTCCCCCCTCCCCCCACCCCCTTAACTTCCATTAAGTCAAATCCTTATCAGATCATTGTTATCTTCTAAAAAAGTGATATATTTTTCACCTGTTGGATTCTGTAGTAGTGGTCTGAAGAAGAGCAGATCACTTTGTAAGCTATGGATGGTCTGATAAGGCTTTTACTGACCCACTGACTTCAGAGTTATACTCTGTTTACTACATCATAATGCTGGTTTTGCTGACTTTTTGTTTTTTTATATATTTATAAAAAAAGAAAAAGTTGGTAATTGCATTGGAAGCGCCCAGGGTGTCACTGGACCTTTGTGTGGTGTATTGTTAGACCAGTGTCCTTGCGACACTGTTGCTCTTGACGTTCCCGACACAGGTAAGGAAACAGTCGGTCAGCTCTGATACACGATATATATACAGTGCAGTATTGTCTCTGTTCAGTTTGTTCTTATTTCATTGACAAAATCAAACCAGCATTCCCCATTGTGTAAATAAATGATTTTGCTGAATAAAGTAAAGTCTTAAATTCATATGTTGAAGCAATTTTTTTTAAAGTTCTGTTAAGTCTTAAAGAGGGTGGTTTACTTTTTGATGGTCAACAATCTAGAATTCCTAGAACTATGCTATATATTTCCTCTCATTTATACTTTTAACATAGGATTTATATGTACATTAAATATACTTGAGAATTAGTATTTAATGGCTATTTTTACAGATATTGAATTTATGCTGATACAGCAATTATGACAACAGTATTACCTTTAAGAAAGACTGAGTACCCAGAAAAAGATTTAAATTCTCAATCCTGTGCCTCTGTTTTAGGATATAAGTATTATCACCACAAATTATGCTTAATAAAGACAGAAAAATGCTTCTAAAAATTTATAGTACCTTAGATTATTTTCAAAGTGGGCCATCAGAAAGAACTTAGCTTTGTACTTTTACAAAAGGCTAAGGGTAGCCAAATCATCTTCAGTGTAGGGTACCTGCACGTTTATTTTTGGGACAAACACATTTAAACTTAGAAGCTTTTGTTTTTGCATGTAATATCTTATGAATGACTCTTATACACTAGAATCTGCCTCATTTATCTTTACATATGTTTGTTTGAAGTCTACTGGTATGAAAACATTTATTCAAGAAAAGGATATGGATGAAAAATGCTGCCTGAGATGCATAGACATGTCATCAAAGTAGAGAAGCTTTCCCCAGTATTTTTGAGACAGTTTGATCAGTCTTTAAAGTGAAAACATGAGTTAATGAGATGACTAAATGATAGATTATTTTTTGTGTGCATGCTAAGAAAAATGCTATTACTTTAGTTTGAGCTCTTCAATGAGTAATTGTGGTAAGGAACAATAAAATCAGTTTAAATATCTTTAAAGGTAGAATTTTAAATAGGCATGAACTGTAGTGAGAACTGACTTTTTAGTAAACATGATACCTGTTACTCTGAAACATTCACTTTATTTACCTAAAGAATTTAGGTTGCTTACAAATCTTTTTTTAATCTTTAAATTAGGTTAGCTCTAATTATTTCATGATTCTTACACTTTTTTAAAAAATGTAATCTTTTTTTGGTACAGATCCATTGTTCCTAAGTTGTGTATTCAAATTTTTGGAAATGTTTACTTAAAAATTGTTTTGCTATACAAGTGTTCTAGACATTGTATCTAAGAGAGTAGCCTGGACTTAAAAATATTTGAAATCAGCTATGCGTGCCTTTTAATTTTTAAAAAATTTCTTACTGCCACATACGGTGTGAAATCACAGTAAGTTGCTTAGTAACATTTGCAGTATCTGCTTGCTGGTGGAGACTCACATCAGATACTTAAATTGTTCCTGTGCCAGGCTGCAGGAAAGAAGATGTAATTGTCAATAAAATACACCCAATCTTTTCTGTGCTGCAACAATGTGTAGTGATTTGTTTTCTTCATTTGTTCTCACTGCTTTTGTGTACATTTTATAAAAGTTCAAATTCTTTCCCAAACCATTAGCAGTTCAGATGTACCCTAATTTATTAAATATGCCTTTATTCACAATTTGTTTTTTAAGGTTATTAATTCTTAATGCATTATAGAATTAACTAATGACTGTTTGCTTTTATTACAGTATTTAAATATGTAGTTATTGCCATTTATATTGTGGAGCTTGCAGAATTAAATCAGTTGTATAAACTAAACCTTTAAATTAGCTTGGTGTGAGGACTCTTCAATGCTTGCAAAGAGGGGAAGGGGTTTGTAGTAAGATTTACTGCTCCAGTTCTCTTAAGATGCAGCAAATCAGGCTGTCTCGGTCCTCAGTTCATTGTTTAGTCATTCAGTTGTGGTCTACGTTCATAGTTTTTCTGTATGGCCACCAGTGCCTTAATAATTGGCAAAAGAACGTTTGTACTTTTTAATTTTCTGAAGTTAAATGAGCACAGAATCCTGGCCAGTTGAACTCTGTGTATCATTTCTAATGTCTCATTTTATATTAAGGGTCCCCCTTAACTAACATTTCCCCAAAGCTCTTAATATTCACTAGAGCTTCTGTTTTCAGTTGTCTCAATTGTTTGCTCCTTTACACCCAGAACCATCCATCTGTTTTGTATTGGCCATGAGACATTCTGAAAACAGGATACCTTAATTTTTGAGACTTGCCACTCCCTCCAGGAGTCATATGAACACTCAAACACCAGTGTTATTAGTGAGAGGACGTAGAAGGACCACTGAAAGTCAAACTAGAATGGATGAAAAACTAGAATGAAGCACGGGCAGTAGGTCCCACTCTGATACGTTGAGTTGCCTCTCCTGGCAGTTGTACCTTCACAATCAGGTCACCTTTGTTAACATGTAATTTTTTTTGTTTACTCTTGTGTTTAGGGTTTTTTTTTTAAAAAAACATCTGTTGTCCATAGTCACTGAGTTGCTAATGGTACAGAAATACAGATTTGCACTTGCTAGTACACTGCACTATATATTTTGTAGCAGATTTACCATAATTGGTTTTTAAATGATTAGATCGCATTGCCTGTTCTATATTGTGTCTCTGTAGTTAGGAGAGTAACTGACTTGCAGCTAGGAAACAATGGAAGGGGGATACAGAGGACCCAGTGTCAATTAAAGCTGGTGTGTGTGATTGAAATTCATAGGAAGTCATTTGGAAAGATTGTTCCTTTCTTGAGCCTACAGTGGTTGACAGAGGATGTTGACAGTTTCGTTTTTTATACATACTTATTTATAGTCTTCGATGTCTGAAGCAGAATCAGTGATCCAGTAGTTTTACTCTCACTCAGGCAAAGGTGTGTGTGTTCAGTAGTGTCAGTATCTTCTAGGATTGATAAAACTGCTCCTTACAAAACCTGGTTATTAGGGTTAGAATTAAATGGGTTTGTTCTTTGCATACATTTGTGTAATGATTGTTGCCTTCCTCATTTTCCAGGCTTTCACTATGGATTAAATCAATGACAAGTAACAGGAATTAACAAAGGAGTATGCAATTGCAATATTCCAGGTGCTGTTGAATCTCTTACTGTAAAGTGGGATAAAGAAGGAACAAAAAGTTTTATGGACCCCATTATAGGAGGTCCATTATCTCCTTATGAGTGCTGTCAGTAGCAACCCTTATGTGTTCAGAGCCGAATTAGACTTAGGATATTACAGTATGTTTTCTGCTTCTTGCCAGTCCATAAAGTGGGAATCCCGGACACAAAGTGATAAAACTGCAGCTAGTTTATCTCCACCAAACTACCTAATCCAATTTGGAACGGTGACTAGAACTGGTTGGTCCTCTAAACTTGTTGGTTTGCATATAAGGAAATGAGGTCTTAGGCCAGGTGCCTGAGCTAGTTGGAGCCATAGCTGTATTCTTTCCACATACGCTGCTTTTGCATTAATAATGTTACAACAGTAATGATAGTTTGAGCTAGAGATTTAAATTATTACTGTGGAAGATAATGGTATTTTGGCTCTATAAAAAATGTGTTATGGTCTGTGAGGTATGAGTTGTGAAACTTCTGAAAAGGAAAGATGATTTTCTTTTCACCAAGATCCCCATGTAATGACTAATACTTTTCCTAGCAAACTAGTAAGTAGACACTAATTTAACAGCGACAGGGTGTAATACGAATTTTAGAAGCAGACAGGTGAGGTGCCGCAGGAGTGTATGGCAAAGTTGGTCTGTTTTATTTCACTCTTGTTTTGAAGGGTCTTTCCCCTGGAGTAAACTGAGCAAAGTGTCATTTGTGGAAGAATTCTAGACATATCAGTAATTTGTATGAAATAAACTGCACACGGTGCCAGGGGACAGAGTTTAGGTCTCCAGCTACATAGAAAGTTCGTAGCTTGGACAACATTTAATCAACACACATGATAAATTTCACTAATTTTTCTGTAATGTTAAATTTAGATAAGGCTTTTCTTTGTTTTTACAGAAATTACATTAAAGATGTCTTTTGAAGTACGTCTTAGACTGTACAAGGAATATATAAGAAACAACTATAAGTTTTAAAGACCAGTGTTTACTTAGGAATTCAAAGGGGCAGAAATGTGACTATTTTAGTAAGGCACATTTCCTTGGGCAAAATTGATCTTATTTTTAAAACTAGAATTCTCCGACTTACATTTGCCACTTCATTCTACATTTATACAAATTTATATCAACTTTAAAACTGACTATAACTATGTCTCTGAAGTCCCCACAATTTTTTTATTAGGCTTTTAGAACAATTGCTGAAATCTCATTTTTTGATGTGAGGTTAAATATGTGCTGGTAAAATTACAGAATTTCAAAAATAACCACATCTCTCCAAAAATTTGCTTGTAAAATTAAGTCCAAATACAAAGAAGTATTAAACTGACATGATTGGCATGCTTTAAAATTTCAACTTTTGTCTTGTACGTGCAGATGTTACTGATTTTTTTTTCCTCGTATGATATCCACACAATAGATAAGTGGTTTGAGGTGATCTTTTTAATGACTGAAATTTTTGTCTAGAAAGCAGCATGGGACATTAGCATCTTGGAGTTGCTACTGCTGACGCTTTTCACCTCGTTTCCACAGCTAATTATATTTACTGGAAGTAAGTTAAAGCATATTCACACTAAAGTTATACAACAAATCTTTTTGTGTAGGATTTTATTTTTTGCTCAAATATACACTTTGCTTATAAAAAGGAAGCAATTTAAACATGTACATTTACATTTTTCCCAAGGTAGAATGATTGGGGTGTGAAAATAATCTGATTTACTAAAAATGGAAGCCAGGGTTATTTTCAGACAATGCAAATTTCCTTTATTTCCTCTACTTTGCTTAGAGAGGATGTAGACACCAAGAGGTCACAACTTAAATTTCACAATGTAAGTTTGCTAAGTAAGAAACATGGTACTGAGATACTCAGCTCTTTTAAAAGATTATTAAGCTAGATTTATGTTAAATTTCAAGTGAATACCTTAAATGCTGTAAGCTTATTAAAAACGACTCTTGCTTTCGTGCAGTTACGAATAACACTGCCTGCCCTTTCCTAGTATTTTAGTTGCCTGGGAACCTGCCGATGACTTTGAATCGATTTACCGTCTTTGAGCCTTTAAAAAAAAAATTGCCTCCTCAAATTGGAGGCTTTAATTTAAAACTAGCAGTTGCGGAAAATAAAGTTTTCTTTTTTCAAAGATTTACTTGGAATAATATGAATATTTGCAACCGACCTCGCATGCCTTAGTGTTTTCAGTCTTAACAAATCAGTGTTAACAAATTTTTACCCTCCCAGTCGAAATGTACATTGACTTACGTTTAATGTTCAAAAAACGAATACTTAATGCACCATAAAAACCTTCAAAAGTTATAAAGACGAGTGAAAGAAAAAGTATTATATACATGAGATATTTTTGCCCCATACATTTTCTCTTTTAAATTTAGCTTAGTGGATAATTTGCATACACACACACATACACACACACACACACACACAATTTGTAGGAATACTGTCCGGTTCGTGCATTTAAAATATTAAAGGAATCTTGGCGTAGAAAGGATTCTTTTTAAAGCATGTTGTAGGTACACAGCATATTTTATTTATTGTTTCAAGCTGTAAAACAAGTAAATTTGAACTGTCCGCTGTTTCTGCCAAGCTCTCCCCGCTGCTGGTCTCAGCCAATTCTCCTTTGGACTTTCTGCGTGATTGGGCGCGCAGGTTCTGGTTCCGGGTGGCGCGACCTTCGTGCTCTCGCCGCGGAGCGCACACCGGCCGCTAGTGGGCGCTGTGGGTCCGTGGAAGCGGGTGGCGAGGCGGCGCTCGTCCCGGCCGCTCTTTGGGTAAGCGCTTCGCCGGAGATCCAATTGAAGCGTTCGTGCCGCCTTTCTGTTTCAGCGCTATTTGTCACCGTCACCCTTAAATTCCCGGTCACCTTGGGGAGGCGTGAGTGTGTCCCAGAGGCTAATTAAGGAGAAGGTCCAGCGGCGGGCGCGATGTGCCGGCGACACTTGGGGGAGAAGCGCTGCCTTCGCAGGAAGCGAGGCTCGGAGGTCGCGGGGCCAGGACGTCTGCGCCCTAGGAGTCGGCTGCCCCGCCGGCGCCGCGTTCCCAGGAGTCGTTTTGTATCTCCCGGCCCTACTGACTTGGGTCGGGGCCCAGCTTAGTCTGGTACCGAAATCAGATGTGAAACGCATCACTGAGAGGCCTGGTGGGGGCGGCGAAGGGATGCGCGAGCAGGGTGTGAGCCAGTCCCTGCGGAGTGGGCACTTCGCTTAAGGAAGAAGACCCACGGGAAACCCCCTTGCCTTTCACTCCGCAGGGAAAGTTTCGCCCTCGTCGCTGTCCCTCTGCTGAAGTTAGGGCACTTCCCGGGCAATGAGAGCGCGTGCTGGGCGCGGGGACAGGTGGTCTGTGCTATCCCGCTCCCCACTCGCCTGCCCCATCACCGCCCCGGCCCCACCGCTCGAGGGGCGCGGGGTGCACGCACAGGCCCCTCTCTCTCGCCGGTTCCCGGGCACTCAGCTCGCGCCGCCGCCCGGGGCTGGGGGCGGGGCTCACCTGTCAGCCGGCGCCCCGCCTCGCGGCGCCCAATGTCGGGCGGGGGCGGCTGACGGACGGGCCTATTGCCCAACCGGCTCGCGGCTGCCTAGTGGCGGGCCAATGGGCTGTGCATTGTGGGGCGGGGCCCCCCGTTTATAGAGCTCTGACAGCGCGCCGGCGGAGCTGACTCTCCTCGGCGGGGACGGCGGCGCCGGCTGAAGCGAGGAGCCGCGCGCGGAGCTGGTCCCGGCGCCCTCCCCGCACACAAAGGCCCGCGCGCGTCCGGCGCCTGCGGCGAGGACCGAGCCCCTCCTGCCTGCCTCGCGGGCTGGGAGCCGCGAGGACTGTGGAGGCTCCCGTGCGCCCGGAGGCGCCCCTCGCCGCTCGCGCTCCGCGCTTCGGGACATGGAACCGCGCCGAAGCGGCGCCCGCGCGCTCGGGCCGCTGCCCGCCCCCCTGGATCTATAGTGCGAGGCGGCTCCGCTCGGGACTCAGAGCCCGTTGCTCGCGCCGAGTCGTGTCTCCGCCTTTGTGTCCCGGCCCCGCGCCCTTCCTGCCGCCCCGCGCCCGGCACCCTGGAGCCGCACGGGAGCCGGCTGTCCGAGCTGCGTCCGGCGCGGCGCCCCGGAGCCCCGAGCCCGCCGCGCCGCCGCGCCACGCGCGTGCGCTCCCGCCCCGCGCTCTGAGGGCCCCGAAGGGAGCGCCCACGGCCTCGGCGACCGCTGGAGCTACTCGGCGCGCCCAGGAGCTGTCTGCGGTCTCCCCCTTGTCTGCCCCGAGGATTGGGGCTCCGCGCCCGGTTCCTCCGACGCCAGGAGTGCCCGGAGCTGGGAACGGCTTGACCATGGCCGCGAGGAGGGACTCCGTGTGGAAGTACTGCTGGGGAGTTTTGATGGTTTTATGCAGAACTGCGATTTCCAGATCGATAGTTTTAGAGCCCATCTATTGGAATTCCTCGAACTCCAAGTAAGTAGCGTCTGCGATCCCCCTCGATTGTCGCCCAGGGTCCGCCGCGCCGCGCTGTCCTGGTGGGAGGAAGGGTCGGGCCGCCGAGCCTCCGAGCCTGTTTCTGGAACCTCTGTTCGTCGCGCTCCCTTGCCCCCCACCCTTCCACGTTTTACTTGGTTGTGACTCCGGCTCGGCCTTGCAGCTGGAGCGTCGCCCTCCTCGTTCTCCTTCCCCAGTCAACTCCCCGGCGCTAAAAAGCCCCTGTTGCCTCGGGTGTCAACGTTCGGGAAGGGGTCCGATGACGATACCTGACTCTCACTTATTTTCAAGGACGGAGAACAGGGCTACAAACAGGGCTGGCCGGCACGCGGGGGCTGGCGGGCTCGGGAGAGGCGGGGATGCTGCGCTCCAGAGGAGCGGCGGAGCGCTGTCCGGGCCCCGCGGGCGGGCGGGGTCGGCGGGCCGGGAGCAGTGGAGCGCACCCTGGAGAAGGGAGCCTGTGGTCCCTGGGCCTCCGGGAGCTCACGCGCCTCAGCGCCGCGCCGCCTGCCCGAGGGTGCGCGGGGAGCTCTCCTGCTGGGGAAAACTTCCCTCCCTGCCCGGGAGACGGGCCTTAGGCTGCTCCCGAGGAACCCTATGCGCAGAGACCTCTCCCTTGGTTTCTAAACCAATGGCCCCGAACTCTGTGCGGTCCCGATTGTTGACTTGATTTTAAGGACGCTTTCTGCAAAAGCTTAATTAAGGCCCTGCCCATTCTACACAGCCCCTGAAGCCTTCGCGCTTGAGGAGCCTGGGCGGGAATGGGATCCTTGGAAACGACTTGCTTTTATCTACAGTGCAGCCGGGAGGAAGCCAGGCCTTGTGGAGATTAAGTTTCGGGGTGAGCTACCAGAGTAGTTTAGAATTTAGAAAAGGCCAACCATCCCGAAATATACGTGGCTGTGCCTCGTAATTAGTCATCTGTGCATTCGGTATTGCGTATTACCTCATTCTCGGGATGTAGTTCGAATCATAGCCCACAACATTTTACAGAATCGTGGAATTTTAACCTTGGGAAACTTGGGATGCGAAGTATGAAGACATTGGCCGTTCAGGAGTAAGCATTTGAGATCAGAAGCAAAATCAGTGACCTAATTGAAGTTGAACAAGTTGGTCATGTATTTAGGAATAAAGGGGCGGCGGATTGATTTAGAAATCACGTCTTAATTAAAGAATTATATCTACTCTTTTAAAAGTGGTAAATTTCGAATTCACCAACATGTTCACCACGAACTCCCCATTAAAGGGCGAAAAACGCCACAGCCGTAAATCGGATTAAACAGAAATTCTTGTAGGATGCTGGATGGCAGGTCCCAACACTGCTCGTAGGTAAAAGTTGCTGAATGCAGCCTCCTTCCACATAGCCCGATCTTCTATGGACTTCTTTTTTCTTTTTAATTCGATGTAAGATACTGTGTTTGCTGAGAAAGTAGTGGCGGGAACATCTTTATAGTCATGCGGGATCGTGAAGCACCGAGGGGTGCGGGAAAGCGCGGGGCTCGGACCTGCGCGCCGGGTCGGGCGTCGGCGAGGCCGGGCGGGCCGGGAGCTGGGCCGAGACCAGCCAGTGCTCGCTTTGTGCCTACAGAGGTCACTCTAACATGCGCAATGCTCGCGGCGCCCCTCTCCCCACGAGGCCGCCTGCTCTACTTTGCACTTTCACTGATGGACTGCCGTTGGGGGCTGGTTGGTTCCCCCTCCCCCCAAAAGGATTTAATTTTTATATTTATATCTTGTTTAAAGAAGTTCCCATTACTTTCAGCGTTCAGCTCAGTGTAGGTTATTTTCTTGTTAGCTACCCGCTCAGCGTGTATTCGGGAGGATCACAAATACCTACTTGGGAAAAAAAGGTAGAGCAGTAATTATTTCAATCTAAGATTTAGACATTAATTCCTTCTTCCCCCAGTGTGTTGGGGGAGGGGGGATGACTGATACTTACTCACTATCCTGATATGAGGATTAGGCTGTTTTTCTGAGCTGTGGCCACAGATTTAAAGACCTCCTGGAGGCCTGCTTTTGGAGAGGCCTGCCTCCCTGCACTGATGATGTTGCTGTTGGCGTGACTGCCCCGGTCTTTCAAGAGTAGAATTTCTTTTAAAATTCTCATGATAATGGCTGGCCTAGAGGGTGAGATAATTTGTCCCTGAAAAAGGTCTGCTTAGTAAAGTATGCAGCGGAATGCTAGCTTGAGAGATCAGAAAGATTTCCTCCTGGAGGAATGATATGAAAGAGCCTTTTCTAAGTTTGAGAATGAATTTTTTAAAAAAAGAAAAAAAACCCTGGTGCCAAGGAGTTGAATTTATTTGGGGGGAGGTGCGCATATTATTTCCAGGGAAAAGTTTCTCGGTCAGTAAATGTGACGTGGCAGGAAAGTAATCAGATGCATTGAAGTTTCACATCAGTTCATGTGAATTGTGGAACAATTCATTTGTAATGAAGCAGCCATCAGTAATTAGATTTGTTTCATTTGGAGGTCAGCTTTTTTAGCAGGTGGTGAACATAGGGAGCATGCAGCAGCTGTTTGGATACAGGGTCCAGAAAATCCTCTGTAAATTCACTGTCTCCATAACTACTTCAGTCACACTGTCTGCTGCTCCCATCCCCGAGAGTTTTTGCAGCAGTGGGAAGAAGTTCTGTGTGCTGAAACGTTAGTGATTGCATCTGTAGGTTCTGGAAGAGCTGTGTCAGTTGTAGCCCTTTAAGTTGTGTAGCTTTTTTTTTTTTTAACTCTGGAGAGAAAGGCAAAGCTTGGCTTTCATTTCTAATTAACATTTCAGTAGAACAGTTTTTTTTTCCAAGCATGATGTTTTTGCCAAAATAAAATAGTTGGCTCTTTTAAATATATATATATATATATATATATATATATATATATATATATATATATATTAATTTCACTTTAGAGTGAGCAAGTCTGTATTGGTGTGGTATCCTAGAGTGATTTACACCGACTGTGTTGGAAATTTCAATGGAGCATTAATTTCTTACGTCTAGGAGTGCTATTCCCTATGCACCACGTACTCGTTAGTTAACGAAGCATTTTGCTTTTCCCATGTCATTTTCCCGGACATAATACTGAATTCCTGATATTGATTGACTTGATACAAAAGAATGGCTGGATATTATCCAGATAACCTATAATACATGGGCTCCACCACAGTTGGGCTCTGAATAAATACGGACCTGTCAGAGATTGATAAAATAAACTACAATGGATAGTGCTGTTTAAACAGTCCATTCAATACCATATATCAGCCAGCCTGCCTTCCATTGTGTCTGAAATTCTTATTTTTGTAGGTAAACAAATGCACATTCAGCACTGATTGAATAGCCCCTTGAACTATGCTCCACAGTTTGCGTTTGGGTTAATCTTGTCGGTTTTAATATAGAGAGAAAAAAGCACAAAGCACCAGGGGTGGAATTGTGAGTGCTTTCACATCCACATTCCTCACATTTTGTCAGGATGATAAACTGTAGGTAATGGACTGTCGCTGTTCCCCAGGACAGCTGAGCCAGGGAGAGCACAAAGACGGAGCTGCGGCGACATCTCGCAACATGCCTGGTAGCCTTCTGTTCAGACGAGGAGAGAATTTATTTGGGAATCGGGTGTCCAGGGACTGCACTTTTTAACCTCAGCAATCACAACTCCAAGCCTCAGAAACGGGAGCTGGAGGTTGAGATGATTTGTTAAGCTCTAGGTCCTCAATCTTTCATAAAGTGTGGCTGTTGACAGTTGTCCTGCAATGCAAAGAAATGCAAATGACTCCAGCGTTCCTCAGTGTTCCTGACAGCCAGGCGAAAGTAGGGGGCAGGTAAATTAGGCACCGTCCCCAGACCAGCCGAAAACTGCCCATGGGAGTGGTTCCTCCACCTGGAGTCATTCGTAGATTTGGATTCATTATCGGAAAACCTCTTATCTGGCAGTTTGCTCAGAGAAATCCTTCAGTGGGTGGGTCAGCAGGATAACTGCCTCCAGAGGGGCATTGCTGCCTGGTCCTCCACTGACAGGCTTCAGGTAGCTCCCGGGAGGTGGAGGTGACACCTGCCTTCCAGCAGCGTTTCACAGCGCGTTCACCTAAAGGGAACCGGTTTGAGATCCCAGCATGACCGCAGTGACGCGTCACAGGAATGGGAGTGGCGGGGGAAGGAAACACAGCCTGGAGACCCCCATCCAGGAAGAAAAAACATTTAAGAAGGATATTTCTTTCCCATCTTAGGAAAACTTTATCCTTAAACCCTCCCATTGCCAATTAGACAAAAAAGCAGGGCTCCCTAAGAACCCTCCTGGAGATGGTACTCCTGGCCGCAGACACACACAGCTTGTTTTTCAGGTCACTTATCGGACATCTACATAGATTTGCTTACAAGCGCGCCCTTTGTGCATGGGGTAGAGCCTCAAATAGGAGTGTTCAACTGTTTAAAATATTTTGATTAAAATATGCAGAACCCATAGAACTATAAGCTGCTAGTCAGGAATTAGCTCTTTCAGGGAAGAGCTCCCCCACCCTACCCCCATCTTTTTTTTTTTTTTTTTGAGGGGAGGATTTAGAATGGGGCTGGGAGAGGAATATAAGAAAAGCAAAGAGGGAAGGGTAGGGTATGGAACAGTGTTCCGAACAGCTTGGAAAAACTCCTGTGGCTTCATTGTCTCCCTAAAGCCAAAGAATACAAAGACATGAGCCGTTCAGCCCTACTCCCATGATGGAAAGTGTAGGCCGTGGACGTGGCTCTCCTGTTTGACTTGTTTAATTCTCATTTTAAATTCAGGACTATACTAGCCGTGTGAACTCTGAAGATTTCTTTAGTAATCCATTTTGTCGTTCCGAATCAAAAACAAAGTGAAAGGGTCTGACACAATTTGCTTTTATTTTTAGGCAAATCAACCCTGGTCATAGTTAATAAGAGGATTACAACCCAGACTGGGTCTTTACAGATGTAATGTAAATCAAGGGCAGAGTATAAAGAAACTGATCTCTTTTGATTGAAGTGTGGTAAAAAGGCATAGAGAAACTAGCAGCCGTAATCTGATTGTATGGCAATAAAACCACCATTTTCTGTCTTTCAGATAAAAATAATGTGGTAAATCCATGCAGTTCATAAGATGTAAAGGCAGATAAAGGGGGACGCCATGGCAACATATAGATTAGCTTGAAGTTGGGAATGACACGTCTCTGAAAAGGGTGCAGAAAGGAAGGCCCTTGCTCCAGGCTGTTGGCTATTATGTGAGAACCACACAGACTTGGAAACTCGGATTAGAAAGTATGAAAGCCCCACTTGTGGCCCCGGGATGGTTGAAGCCGCAAAGAAAAGATGCTCAGTTCTTGCTCATTGGTGGTGGATAATACAGCAAAGGTGGATTTCATTGACGGCCTTTTGCAGAGATGGAGATTGGGGCTGATTAAAACTTCAGATCGCCGCAGTGGTGAAGGCCTGCAAGGTTTTCCTTTTTAACTCCTGGCCTGACAGCAGCAGCCCGTCTGCAGGATTAGCTGCACTTGGCGGTGCTTGTCTTCATCTCCGTGGGCCTCAGGCGGGGACCTGCTGGGAAGGAACAGAGAGCAGGGGGATAGGTAGGGCCCGAGTTATCGGAAAAGAAAACACAGCCCTTTTGATTCCGGCCACCTTTCAGCCCCAGCGCCATCTCACGCCGCGTGGGAGAAGCCGAGGTAAACATTTTGCATCGTTCCCCCTCCCTCAGCCAGAGGGCTCCACTCTGACCTTTGTCTCTCCCACCCTGGAAAAGAAAATACATAATAAAGTAAATAAAGGGGGGAAATTTCGTGTTCATTCACATCAGTAGTGATCCAAGTGCCCAGACCAGCCGATGGGCTGTGTCTAGATGAGATTTCACTGGTAACCTTGAGTCGAGTTGAAGGGGGTAGGCCCCCCTCGTGGAAGCCACAGGGTTGTAAAGGGTTAGTGCTGCCCAGCTCTAAAGTTCAAAACGAAAGAGGCTCGCCAAGCTCTCGAATCTTACTGCCCCCTGTCCCGAGCAGCCTGGTAGGTGAGCTGGGCTTTTGTTTCCACCGTCCGCACTTTCCATGTTGGGCCATTGAGGCAGGGACTGGGCTACATGCGGAGCGGCATCCGCCCACTGGGTCAAGCCAGAAGGGAGAGATTTGCTGTATTGCCACCTACCTGGCGCTATAGAAGAGTCTCAGCATTTGTGCAGGACAGTCTGAACTCTTCAGATGTTGACAACACTGAAGGCTGCAAACACCCCAAGTGTCTGTCTCTCTGGAAAGGATCAAGGGGATTCAGTGCCGGTCTTTTAACAGCAACCTGGGACCTTCCTAGACTGACAGTCTGTGTCTGCAGACCCTCCCTGGATCCTAAACAGTCGTTCTCAGACCCACTGTGTTGATTTTGTTCCTAATTCTCAGAGCGCTGACTCGACTCTTCAGGGCTATAGATTCATTTACTGCATTTGTTGCCTGTTTTTCTGGTCATGACTGTGTGGCTCTCACCATTTAAGGACGTTCAAAAATGATCGCTCAGAGATCTGCCATACCCAGTGCCCTGCTCCCTGACCTCCCTTCCTAATTTAATTCAAAAATCATATCAAAAGATCCAGTGCACTGGTCCAGATTCATCAGAGAGGGGACCCCCCCCTCTATTCACAAGCTGGTCACATCCAAGCACCTTGCATTCTCCATTTGACAATGACTGCTAATGGCCCATTCAGCTAAAGTATTTTCTTGTTAACAGGGAACAGAGCATGATAAATGTCCAGCAAGCTTGCGGCCTCCTTCAGCCTTTCAAATGCAGACTGGTGCATATTTATGGCAGGCAAACGACAAAAGGAGACGCTGAATTGCCCTGGCCTCCAGCTTTCTATTAGGAACAGGGTTAAAGTGATTAAAGAAGTGATGCTGAAAAGTCCTGCCACTCGTTCACCGACCAGCGTCCCACACTTAAGGCTTTGCATCCTACCTTAGAGAAGAGTGCACAGTATTCAGATAAGGATGGTTGGATCCGGCCACCCAGGGAAAGGAGTAGGTGATCAGTTACGAAATGTTTTCCACGCACACTGAGTGCCATGTGCCCCCATTTCTCTTGCTCCTGCAGAGAATCTGCAGAGGCTCTTTATTTTCCTTTTCATGGATAAATATCAAATATGTAATTCTAGTCCACAGTCTTTTGTGGCTGGCGAGGGCATATGTGCTGATTTCAAATAAAAAAACATAGTAGGAGAAAGCGCCGTTAAAGAAAAACAAGTTGTTTCTGCCCTTTGTAATTCTCCAAACAACATATGAAGGGAAAATTGGCAGCAGTGAAGTGTTAATAGTTTGCTATTTCCATTCTCCAGAGCATGGGTAGGTGAAGGTTCTAACTTCTCAGTGGTGGGCAGACATTCAGAATGCGATGAATGAACCCAGCTCTGAAAACTTCAGTGTCTTCATGTTTCCTTTCTGAAACGGTTCAACAGTCCAGTTCGTGTTCTCAGTGTAAGTTTGGTTGCACCCAGTTTTAATTACAGCCCTTGGATCCTTCTACCAGTACTTGCTAGTTAAGCCTCTGTCGCCCCTGAGGCATGACTCCCATAGCCCCCCACCCCGAATAACGAGGAGTGCTACCCACACACCCCTGTGCACACCAGGACCTCTGGCCTGCAGAGCCGCTGTCCAAAATGCCACCCTCCGGCATCTCGCCAGCCTCTTCCGTCCCAGCTGAGGACCAGGAGGCCCAGCGTGGGGTCACCCCCTGATGAAACGCTTCTGAATCTCAGTTCTTGCTCTTCCCACCCGTTAAGCTGACTCCCTGTGGCCTGAAAGCGTTTGTCCTGAATGGTAACTGCCTGATGAGTGAGTGGGGCCTGGCCGTTGACGTTCCAGGCCAGCTCAGAATGGATCTACCCGCAGAAGAAGTTAGAAAATGTCCGTATTCACTTGGCTACCAGAACTTTATTTGAGGGTACATTTTAGATAAAAACAAGCTCGCTGAGCCCTGAATCCCTCTTTGTCTGTGGGAAAACAGACTGTCCTTCAAGTTCACAACTTCCTCTGAACAAGTGCTCGCTCTCCCCATGGTGTGGATCAAACATAATTTCTTTAACCCCTTTCTCTGTAATCCCACAGCACTTCAGTGAAATACCCAGGGCAGAGGGAGGACATTATTCGCGGCACAGCCATGATTCATAGGCACATCTTAATCCCCTTCGCCACCCTGCCCATCCCTAAAAGACAGGGACCAGAATTCGTTCATGTCATCAATCTCTGCCTGCTAGCATTGACATCCAGTAAGTATTAGCTGAAAGAGGAGACAGAACCCAGATGTCAGTTTATGGCCGCCCGCCCCTGCTGTGTTAACAGATCACCTGCTACTGGAGATACACCTCCAGCCCAGAGGTTCTAGGAGTTTAGGGCATCAGAATCACCTGAAGGGCTTGTTAAAACAGGATTACTGGCCCGTCCCCAGAGTTCCAGATTCCTAAGGTCTGGGTGGGCCTTGAAATTCTCATTTCTAACAAGCTCTCAGCTGATGGGGGTGAGACCACACCTTGAGAACTGTTGCCCTAAATCTGCTTTTTTTTCTTTTTGGAAAACAGCTCAAGATTAGGTCATCATCCTCTTAAAGGCTGCCTTGGATCTCTGGAGAAGGCCTTACCTCCCTGCTGGCGGCCTCCATTCCTGCTTTGTTGATCGCTGACGGCAGATAATTCATTGATTTGTTCAACAAGCATTTGTTACCTGTGAGGTCTGTTACATGAGGCTCTGAGAGTACAAAGAGCAATCTCTACCCTCAAGGGACTTAAACCCTAAAACAATTAGGGAGGGGATTCCTGGAGGAAGCAAACGCGTTCTGTGCAGTGGTTCATGGGACCTGTGTGCAGGAAGGGATGGCGTTCCTCCCCAGGGGTGGGGAAACTGAGTCAGGAGAGACCACAGGCAGGGTCACGGGAGATCTCTGAGAGGAAAAACACCGAGCAAGTCAAAGGAATACATTTCAGCTGAAGGCAGCGAGCACCTGTGAAGCGGCCGTCTGTAACAACCTACGTTGTTTGACGCGTCTGGGCAGAGCTCAAAGACAGACCCCACAAGTGAAACAAACAGACCCCGTGGGGAGAGCTAGCCCCGTGACTCCAGCCCCCTTGTTCTTATGAGAGTTAGCACCGTCTGCTGGTTCTCGGAGTGTCTGTGCTGATCGTGGGAAGGCCAGGCAGTTCAGCTTAGCAGAGACAGCCGGGCAGGTGCTGTTCAGTTAAGAGTACATGCTTGGGAATCTGGCTGTGCGGGTCCGCTCCCGGTTAGTCATTTTTCAGCTCTGTAACTTTGCGAGCATATCCTTCACGTCTCTTCATTCTCCCAAACCTAAAGTGGGGACAGTAGTCTTCCAGGACCAAGTGAAAGGGTGATACGGCCGTGGTCAGGAGGCAAAGACTTGAGCTCTGTACTTGGCACGATGAACCAATAAATGTCAGCTGCTGTTGATAAACGTTAAATGAGTATCTACCGTGTGCCTGGCTCTGTTCAGTTTGTCTTCTACATACAAATGCAGGATAAAGAAGAATAAAACGTTCAGGTGATAACATGGCACTTGCGCCTTTGGAAGTCCTTGATGTTACGTCGTGCCTTGTTTAGCTGCCAGGCTTCTCCTCACTCTCGCTACATGAGGCACCTTTTCATTTCCCTTCCCCTGTCCAGGTACGTGCTCCTCTTCTGCTTCTTGTCCCTGATGCTTCGTTGTCACGTTTATAACCCTGAATTCATTCACCTTCCCCTGGGCTGAATCCACTCGAGGCACAGGGTAGAGTAAGAGATGGGGTTGTTGAATGAATACACGATGGCAACCTATAGGGACAGCAAGGTGGCATTTTTGCATTAATGTTACATGCTGTTTAGAAGCCTACTCACCTGAGGGACAGTTTCTTTTATTTAACAACTGTTGTCTGTAGCACTTACTGCATGCCAGTTGCTGCTGTAACTGCTACACAAATACTGACTCATTAACCTTCATAATAACCATCTGAGAGAGGTGCTTTCATGATTCCCCATAGACATAGGCATAGACAGGTTAATTACCTTGCCCAAAGTCACGTAGCTGAGAAGTGGTACCGCCTGCATTTGAACCTGAGTATTCTGTTCAGGACGCCTCCTCTTAGTTTTCCGCCTCTTTTTCTTAGGCTGTTACCTGGAGTGGCTAGAAATCACGTGACTAAGGTAAGCGTGCGTTTGCTCCAAGCAGTACATTCGAGGCAGCTGAAAAGGAAGTTTTGGGCCTAACTCTCCCCTGTTCTGTTGTGATTTATGGTCTTTCCCGTGATGGGCCTGCAATTCTAAATGGAGCCTTTGAATCTTTGATAACAAGGTTCTTTACAAAGGAAACCAGGCAGTTATGAAAGTGTACAATATTAATGCCTTTATTGAGTATTATTCCATTGACTATTAACTTTTGCCTTTTAAAAATTTAAACATTTGATTCGTTTCCTTGCTGGGAGAAGAAAGGTCAGGTTTTCGAGGAGTTACGTTTGGTCCGATGCTGAGCGCGTGTCAGGCGAAGGAGGTAGTGTGACATCTCTTTTAGAGCCTCGTCACAATTAAATGCCATTTTATTTTGGATTTTGGGACCTGTGCCAGCCTCCAGCTTGTCAGAGCTGAGAAGACTCAAATCAAGTCCAGGCCTGTTTCGGCAGCAAACTGGGCTTCTGGCCTCTTGCCTGTGGATTCATTCAGTCGAGCCCATCTGGCTTTTGATGTTCCGCGAGTTTCGGAGCAGTTTGTTTCAGGAAGCTGGGTGGGGAGTGCCGGTGGGCCTGGGGTGCTCTGACTCCCGGGTGAGCCTCTGGTTGCATGTCCCTGGGGCTCAGAGCCCGCTGAGCTCCAGGGCCAGATCCTTACTCCTTTCTGAGCTCCGGGCTCAGGACACCGTCTTCTCTCCTCCTGTCCAGCTCCCCTCTTTTAGCCTAGGAGCCGCCTGTGCCAGCAACTGAGGGTGTGTGATTTTGTGTGTCTGTTTTTGGCTCAGACTAATCCAGGCTGCTTGTGGTGACCGAGCAGGAAAGATGTTGTCCACAGAGTTACAATGGTGTGCCTCTCACACTTTGGGGGCGATCTGACACAGTCTGGGGGCAATCTGGGTGGAGGGCAGTCCCCCCATCCAGCTCTCCTCCTTTTCAGTGTTCACGGCACAGACCCGGCTGTTGGGATGGCTTCCTGGGGGTTGTGTGGCTTTGTTTTTCCTCTCTCTTCTTCCCCTGTTCCCTGGGCTGTGGCCCAGCGGGAGAGGGGGAATGTCTCCCGTCACCCATCCACAGTGGGCCCTGACCTCTGTGGAGCCAAGACCAAGCAAGGCCCAGAAGGTAGCCACACAGGTGGCTGTGAAGCTACCGCACACAGCCTTGTCAGTTGTGCCAGCAGACGTGATGCTTGCCTGGCAAGGAGACTCTCTTCTCTTTTTGAACCTTACTTGTGGACATGCTCCTTCTGTGATGCAAGGCACCTGTGAGCAAGGCACTGGGGTGGGGGGCCCGGGGTCCCAGCCTGGAGAGCAGGGTCACATCCCCTGGATGTATTCACTTCTTCTCAGTGCTGTTTTCCCCACCACAGGGGACTGGTTTCATTCACCCATAAATCATGGGGGAGTTGTCTCTCTCAAGAGGCAAAATTCTTTGAAGTTTAAAAAAAAAATACGGATGGAAGTGAAAGGGATGAGGAGGGTGGATGGGAGAGGTGCACCCAAGCTCCAGCTGGCAGTGCTGTGCTAAGATCTTCATTCCATTTCTTCCAGTTCTGAAAATGCCAGCCCGTTTCTGTCTGACGTCTGTGTGCTTTTCCTCCCGGTGATGGCCCCTCCCGGTGATGGCCCCACTCGGGGAGGTAAGCACATGGATGTCCACGCTGATGTCTGAAACAGCAGAGAACCCGCTGGAGATGCCCTTCGAGTCTCCTTTAGGAAAGCCACTTTTCATAATGAGAGTTCTACCATCCTTTGTAGATACTGGCAAAGAGCGTGGTTGGAAACAAGACCGTGCAGGTGCAAACAGTTGGGAAAGAGGCTGACACCGTCTCTTGCTTCTGTAGGGTATGAAATCCCTGCTTCCAGAGCGGAGCCAGCGTGGTTGGGTGGCAGGACAGAGGTTGTCCCTGGTGATTCACCTCCCAGCCATTTCCCACTCACCGCACATCACAGCCTCCCAGCCTTCCTTTTCCAGCCCTCCACCTCCCACTTTTGCCTCAGCTAGCTACAGAATTCATGGCATGATTTTTTTTGTTTGTTTTTGGAAAGTTTTTGGTGGGGGGTGGTGTTTAGATCAGTTCCATAAATAAAGACCTCTGTGTTTTTGTTGTGAGGTTGGTGGCTGATTTGTGTTAATTCCATGCCAGAGATGAACTCGGCTCCTGAACCTGCAAAAATAAAATGATACCTGTGCGTCACACACTTAAAGGCTGACTTTCGAGGGGAAGATACCTTTTTCAGCCTCAGCTCATCATAGGCTGTCCTTCTGCGAACTGGAGGGTTTTGTAAACGGTGAAAGTTATGGGATGGATAAAAATTAAGTAAATACTTGTGTTCTTTGCCTGAAAGAAAATTTAAACCATGAGAATCTTACCTTTGAGCATTCAGAAGTACAATTTACTCTAGCCACCAGCGTTCTGGGCATTACCTCACAAATAAAAAACAAGATTAACATCAAAAGGAGTCAGCTTTCGTTCAGTTGTGCAGCCTGGTAGGCTGTGAAATTTAATATGATTCTGACTTGTACGGTAATTGTAGGATGACAGAGGGAAATGGATTCAGTTTAAGTAAAAAGTGTACATTACACAGCAGCAGACACCGACTGCTGAACGCAGGGTGAGGTTGGTGGGCTGAGAATGGGGCATCTGAGCTCTGCCACTGCAGGTGGGGATCCTGTAGGGAAAACGTGCCTTTAGACGGCAGCTTACACTTTCTTGAAGTGTCTGCAGAGGCCGCCTCCCCTGGAAGAGTTGCTAAACTGGATTCAGTGCGCCTAGAGGCTCAGGCTGCTTTTGAATTCGTGTGCGGCTCATCTTTCCTCTCCTGGAAAAGATCTCGCTTGTCCTGGCTGCGAAGTTTGAAGTGCACCCTGCCCCCCGCCTTAGCGCTCAGATTGAGAACACTTTCATGGCCCCATATTGTACAGCCTACTTTTTAGGCCTCTTTTCTTTGCCTTGAGTAAATCAGTTTCATGTTGCAGATGATCTTTGCTGTAGGAAAGTGTGAAAGAAGGGGCCCCTGCGAAAACGGGCAGCTGTTCCAGCGCCCTTACATGCCAGCATCAAAGCAGAAAATGTCAATTAAAGCCTCCAATTACTACCTTATTTCTTGGAGGTTTAAAGCCACCGAGACGATAGCAATGTCCTGGCTTGAAGTTTTAAGGTAATTATTTGTTAGTCCAAGCGTGGTATCTGGTAACCTACTTCCGTGTAAGCCTGACACCCTGTAGCTGCACCCATCTCTCTCTGGTTTCAGAGGAAGTTTGTGCAGAAACTTGTTCTCATGTTAAAGTGCAAAAGGGGGCAGTAAAGTGCTGTCCACAAAAAAGGGAAAATTTTCCCCCAAGTCTTTCTCATGGTAGATACTGCCTGAGTCTTCCCTGGGCTCCGCTTTGATTCGTTGATCACAGAGTCTTTGGTGGGGGCACGTGGAGATGATCTCGTTAAGCCACAGCAGCAGCCCAGCGTTAGACAGAAGTAAGGCCAGGCTGACCCTCCTGCCTGTTTATGGAATGGGCCAGCAAATTCACACACTCATGAATTCAAGTCATTTTTCTGGGGGATTCATATGCCCAAGTGCACAGAGCATTTCGGAAAGGAATCCTGGGCTTTGGTGTGAAAGCTGTTTTTGCTCCACGTAGATCTGGAAGGCCCCGAGTGCGTGGGGAGGTTACAGGTCAGGGGTTGGGACGCATCGCTTGCAGTGAGCATCTTTGTCCAGAGGGGCCTAGGGAGATGAACCACTTACAGCAAAGCTGCAGCCGGCTTGTCCTCACTCAGAATTTCAGCTGAACCTACTTACAAACTGTTCTTCTTCCTTCAGCCTTTGACATTTAATTAAAAATAAAAGCATTTTATGGGAAAAGTGCACATTCCCCAGAACGTGCTAAACTCAAAGTGGACTTCAGAACCCTGGCTAACCAGCAAACCTACCCTATGGTGCGATTTTTGGGGTGCCAACTGCTAGGGAAAACTCGTGCCCAGAGCTGGGATTCGGGGTCCCTGCAATGTTAACCAGCTCCCAGATCTGTGCAGTTTAGTGATTAAGCATAAACTGTATCCCATATTTTTCATTTATTTGAATAAACTTGTGGTACTTTATTACAGCTTTTGTGGACTCAAGAATTGATGTGTTAAATAAGCCACAATTCAGAGAATAATGATTTTATTTAGTTGGCATTCTAAGGAAATGCATCACCAAGAAGTTTAAAAGTCTACAGGCCTTAAGTATTTTGTTTTAAATCAGAGTCAGGAACAATGGCTCAAGAATATGACACAGTTTGTCTCTGAAACCGCCCCTTGAAACATAATTTTCCAGTCTGATCACAGAAGCATTTTATGTTTATTGCAGAAAATGCTGAAAAACACAGAAAGCTAAAAATCACCCCAAGTCCACCATCCAGTAGCCCAGAGCAGTCTCAGGAAAGGCCCCACGTTGGACCATCTGTGTGTGTGTTCTCTGTAACGTCGGCAAAATAAGCAGAGTGACACCCCGCACACTGTGTGGGTGTGGATGTCTTCAACTGAAAGTAGCCATTTACTTACAGTTACCATATACACTCCTGATGTAATTTTGAAATGAAAGGAAAAATAAAATCAGTTTTCCATGGAAGAGTCAAGTCTGCTCATTCAAACATGGAATCTTTTGCTTGGCAGTTTGCTCCAAAAATAGAGGGAGATCATCTGTAGGTCTCTTTCCCCCCAGTTTGTGCATCGACAGAGTTTGCATCAATCCTGTTACATGAGTAACACGGTCCCATTTCTCAGGTGGATGACACCTGCTGTAAGTGTGTAGGAAATACTAGCTATTTACATAGATACTTAACTTGCATGTGCATAACTATACACAGACACAGCTCTGGATCTGAGCTGACACTTTTTCAGTGAGAAGCACTGTGGTCACATCTGTCTGGAGGGGGTTTGCATGATCCAGTTATTTGGACCCAGAAACTGGTCACTCCTGCCTATCTCCTTTTATTCTGGTCTCTTTCATTTGGTGTCAGCTTGATATTCTTGCATTCAGCTACAACATACAAGATTTGCCCTGGTCTGGATGTAGTTTGGCATGCTCGTCCACCATTTACCTCCGGGGGGACCCGGGGCTTCTATTTCCTGTCTGCTTTCACAGACTGTAGCAGCATCGAGAGGCCATAGTGATTTGGCTGTTTTTCCAGGTTAACCTACATATTTCTGGCAACCTTGAAGCAAAGTGTGAGAAGTGATTGCATGTTTGTCCTGAGGGGCATGTGTTTTGTCCAGAAGTGGGAGGAGCAGAGAAGAGAAGCAGGGAAACTGGGGCATCTTTAGGGGGCTGGGGGTGCAACTCTGGTGTCACTACACAGCCCGCCCTGCGCATCTCAGCTCCTGGCTTCCTGGGGACCTCACTGCTCAATTGAGCCAGGCTCACAAGTCAGCCAACAGCCATTGCCTCCCGCGGATTGACCTGTGAGACCTGGGAAGGCAGTCCTGGCCACCAGAGGGGTCCAGACTTGAGATCACAATGTGTGATGTTCTGGTCTGTCAGAGAACACTGTGTGTCGTGCCCCTGAACTCTTGACTGGCAGGTTCATGTTTTAAATGCATTCTGCTAGTTTTTCAAACAAGCATGGGTTCCTAGTATGGATTAAAACTCTGAAGAATATTGTTTCACATAATGGCTGTGTCATTTGGTGGTGGGGGGGAGGAGAGATAATTAGGTTTATTTATTTATTCACTCATTATCACTTTTTTAATGAAGGTATTGGGGATTGAACCCCTGACCTTGTGCATGCTAAGCATGCTCTCTACCACTGAGCTATCCCCTCCCACCATGGCTGCATTATTTTAAAATCTTCTCCAGTAATGAGTATGAAGTTGAAATATCTAATTGAGAGTATTAGAGATCTAATTTAGATTATCACATATTAATGCTTAATTTCGGTTGTTAGAGTGACTTGAAGTACTCCCCATGGAAGTGTCAGAGTCCGGTCTGGTGAATAACTTTTAAGAATTTGGGTTAAGTTTCATAGATAATCAGAATATAAAAAACAAGTTCTAGTATCATTTCATTTCAGGCAGGGAACCTTTGGAAACCCTACTCAGAGTTTCCATTTCACTCCACATTATATTGTCTCTGTATCTGACCCAGCGTCATTGCATCTTATTGTCTTGCTTGGGGATGATTCATTGGGAAAAACCATGGGAGTTGCCTCTTTCTGCCCAGCACACGCGGCTCCAGTGGGCACCCCGAGGAAGCCCTCCCGTGAGAGATGCAAGCCACAGCACCGATGCCCAGGAAGCAGTCCTGACCCCGAGCTCTCCTGACGGGGAGGAGGATGTGGCCTCCCTCCTGCCGGAGGGCAGCGGGGCCCGGAGGGGATCTGGCCCTCTGAGTCCTCTCTCCTACACAGAACAGGAGACACTGTGAGTCTTCTTTGTGTTCTGTTTTGAAATAAAAACCAGCAGATGTTAGTAAATAAGAGCTCTAACCACTTTCTTTTTGGATATAGTTTAACAAAAACAGCCTTCCCTCTGTGGTGTGAATTACAAACATGGGGATTTTCCTCTGTGCGTCTTTGGCTGCAAAGTGGACGTCGTCTCGTCACCCAAAAAAGAAATCTGCATTTGATATTCACTGTGCAGAGTCAGGGTAGTCATTTAAAATTAGCTAGTTGTCACCACCATAATTATTCTTAAAAAAAAAATAAATTCCGAAGTCAACAATAGGACACATACATTATTGACTGTTACCGAACTTTCAAGGCATAGGTGTGCTGTGTGGTCTGACTTGTAAAGATCTGTGAGCAATCTTGAGGTAACAGAATTCACGTAAAAGTGACCTGGCTTCAGAAATTGAACTCTGTGGTCACTGATTTGATTTTAACCTCTCAGACATACTGTTTTCCATTCGAAAATGATATTGTTAAGAAATTCATCCTGTTTTCTTTTCGCATACATTCTGCGGTTCTCATAAATTGTCTAGAGTCCATCTGTAATATCATATTTAAAACACAAGCCCATGTGTGGTCAGTCTCTCCCTCACCCTGTGGTTCCTGGCCTCCTAGGGCACCGCAGGCGTACCAGATGGCCGCCCTTGTGATGCTCTCATGCCTGTGTATGGATTGACTTTCTTTCTCTTGATTTGCCTCAACTTCATGGCTTATCTCTGAAGAGCTCAATTTAGGAAGAGATGCGTTTCCCCAAACCAGATTTATGCTGTAATGTGATGCAGTGAGAACTGGGAAGTGTGCAGGGAAAGGGGCTTTTCCTGTCTCAACTTGGGTTTGGCACAGTGCGTCTTCATCTGTTTTGCGTGTTACGTTCGTGTGCGGTGACAGAACAAGACCGTGTGGTGGAAGGTGCTTTGATCAGTGCTTAGCAAAGAGTAAGTTCTTGAAAGCAGCGGTGCTTCTGGTGTTAGAGCTTCTAGGGGTGGTACATGGCCTTGCATTTTAACTAGGGATGGCAGAAAACCGCTGACACTCATAAATCCAGAGAAAACGGGTCCAAAACCCCATCTGCACCGCTCCCTGCTGTCCGGAAGTGCCATGGTGCCGGGGGCAGGCCACTCCGCTCTCGGCACACCCCTGTCCCCACTCCGGGTCGTCCTGACTTCAGAATTCCCTCCATGCCTCTGATCTGCAAATTAGTTTGTGGCACTTAATTTGACTTAAATTTATGTGTGTGTCTCAGCTGCCATTTGTCCTTTCATGTTTTTTCCAAAGAACACATTATTCATCGAGCATCTACCAGATGCCAGCCCTTGGGCACTCGGTGTTGAATCAACCACGCATGGGACCCGCCTGCCCTCAGGAAGCTAGACTGTAGCTCTGGCGATCAGAGTCCTCTGCTCGTCTGTCACTCAGAGCGTCTGGTACGAGCGCGGCTGCCTTAGTTGTTACGCTCTCTTTGCTCCCATGTTGCCTTAGAAACTGTAAAGGCACGTGGATGGGCCTGGAGGCCATGAGGCTTTGTGAAGTAAGTCAAGAGAAAGACAAATACTGTATGTTATCGCTTATATGTGGAATCTGAAAAATCAACAAACTAGTGAATATGACAAGGAAAAAACAGGCTCACAGATGTAGAGAACAAACGACTGGTTCCCGGTGGGGAGAGGGGAGGGGGAGGGGCCACATAGGGACAGGGGATTAAGAGGGACAAACCTCTATGTAGGAAATAAATACGCTGCGAGGGTGTATTGTCCAGCACAGGGAATACAGCCAGAATTTTATAATAACTATAAATGGAGTAGAACTGTAAAATTTTGCATCACTATGTTGTACACCTGAAACTAATATTATATTGTAGATCAACTACAGCTCAATTTAAAAAAAAAAAACTGTGGAGTCTCCTGAGAGGCAAAGGGACTTCTGGGTTCGATGCACCTAGTTGTAACGTCTGTGGGAAACCCGTGATTTGGGCTCTCGGCTCAGCCTCAACCTTTGTCTCCAGAGAAACCATAATCTCATCAATTAAAGAGACTGCTGTGCTAACCGGTCTGTGTAGCTATGTGCCCATGTATGCTTAAAAAGTAAACCTCTAAAGCACTCAAGTACTGGGTCCTTTTGTATGGATTTAAATAAAGAAGCAGCAGTGTGTGTGTGTTTGTTTAGGAACTCTTGAAACCATTTTTCAGAGTAAAGGATCAAATCCTTGCCTTACTCTTCGCCGCAGTGTATTCTGAAAAGTGAACTGATGCTTTTGGAAGCATTAGGAATAGTGGGTTTTGTCAGAATTTACTCTTCAAGGGCATATCAAACGTGCTTGTTGAAATTAGCGATTCCGCCCCTTCCCTTTCATTCTGATAAGACATCCCTTGGGTTAGTCTCTCCCCATACGTGGCTCCCACATCACCGACCAGTAAAGCTTTTTATGTGGTTTGTACCTTCGGAAAATATGGTCTGAACCATGGAGAGCCTTCTAGCCAAACCAGCCCATGTGCCCAATGGTCTTCACTTCACCCCATCAGCACCAGCAAAAACTAGAACTTGGATTTGCTGAGTGAAGAGGGAGTCACGAGGAGGCTCTTTCTTGGGCAGGGAGGAAATCCACAGAGAGTCTTGGTGAAGCAGGAAAGAATAATCTTCATGAAGGAAACAGGATCTTGGTAGCATTTTGAATGAAGAAGGAGCTGGGTGAGCCAGACTTGAGACGTAGGTGTGATGTGGGAGAGTTCTGAGATGTGCAGAGATGATCTGCAGCTTGGGGGCGGGGGGAGGCCTGATGTATTTTCTTAAAGGAATTGAACGGATGGACAGGAAGATGAGTCCATCTGTCTGCTGAGGGTCCAGATGTCTGAAGCCTGGGCAGACCCTCGGGGAAGGTGGTCCGTGGCCAGAGTCGCTCAGGGTGAAGATCAGAGCTGAGAGGAGGCAGGTACCAGTGCCCGGCTGCAGACTTCAGTTGTGATTTAGGAATCCTTTTAACAGTGGCTAATGCGGGGCACTCACTCTGTGCCAGCTACTAAAGGAGCAGGTTTAGAATAGAAAATGTTTGGAGTGGAGTGGGGAACCCCGGGCAGGAGTTGGTCTCTGGTTCTGGGATGCAATGAAGGTTTCTTAAGATGGAGGAGTAAGAGATGAGAAAAAAGGATGTGTCAGGAAGGTGAGCGATGTGGTACCCTCACTGCCGGGCTTCTTGCCCCCACTTCTCAACCACATCAGAATCACCGTGGGGCACAGGGGTAAAGACTGAAGGGCCTCATCCACAAATACTCGGACTGAGTCCTTCAGTCTGTCCACCGGAAGCCGGAGCAGTGTTTCATCCACAGAGAGCATGGACTCGAGAGACTACACTGGGCCTCGGGACGTGGGGGACAGCCCTGGGCTGGAGCTGAACTTTCAAAGCACTTCCCCAGAAGACTGTAGAAATGGCCAAGAAGGTCACAGAGAGGTTCTTGCTCAGTGGCGAGCTACATTGACCAACAGTTCCAGAGAGTTCTACGAGGGTGCACACATGACTGTATGAAATTTGTCATAGTAATAAAAAATATTTATTTTGAATTCTGCTTCACAGTATTTGGTTAGGTGATTCTCTTCCACTTATTTCTTTTCTCCACCCCTCCCCTCTTTTTTAAAAATAAATGTCATATGTCCTTGCTTTTTAGCAAGCTCAGTTAAAAAAAACAAAAAAGAGGAAAGAAAGGGGGACCACCCTCCCTCTGGGATTTTGAAAGACCACGTTTTCAGGGAAGAGTGACGAGCCACTGTCTGCAACGTGCATTTTTTTCCTGCCCTAAAAAGTACTGGGTTTTGATATAAACCTATAACGTAGTTTCTGTTGTGTTCTGTGATATTTCATAACCAACCTCATGTACTGTTCAGAAAATTCATACCATTCATTAGCATAAGTCATCATCTGTTCCCTCAGTATCGATTTGAAATTGGGGGTGCCTCACCGTCCTGTTTTTTCTCTCTCAGTGAATTATCATCCATTAATCGTCGTGGCCGGTGGGCGTCCCTTGGTTAAACAGAAGGTTGGATTGGAAGGGTTCCGACGTGATGCTTTGTTCTCGGGCTTTAATATTTTAATGAGCCTGCAGGCTTGGCTGCTTCCGAAGGAAAGAACAAGATGCGATTTCTAAGTGTGTTTTTAGTGTTAGCACTTGTAGAGGATGTTCATTAGGAAGCTCTTGTTTCAGTTCCTCAGAGAAGCTCCCCATTAAGAAAGATCTTTCAGCAGCGTGGCTCGGAAGAAAGAGAGGGGTGGAGGGAGGCATTAAGCTGTAAGCATCAGGGGGGTAGTGTATCCGTAGTTTTAGTTGTGAAGATTTGCTTCTACGAATTAATTGGAGAAAATACATCTCAAGGGAGGGGGAAGAAAAGGTTTGTGGGGCAAGGACAGTGGTTGCTGTCCTCCTGAGTCAGGGACTTTTCATCTTGCAGCTGAATCAATACCTCAGCTAATTATTTCTGGTTATCTTTTATGGGTTTGTAAGACGCTTCTTTTGTTCAGTGTAATAAAAAACCCATTGTTTGATCAGTGACTGACTAATTATGATAAGTAATTTGAAACATTCTTGATGAAACTTGTCTGTTAATTAGCATCAGCAGCAAATGGAAACTAACAGGACAACAAAGAATCAGTGCACCCACTGTTCCCGGAGCTGAGGCCGTCCTTCTGTGGCATGCCCAGTAAACCCAGGCTGCCAAAGGTTAAAAAATAACAAACAGGCGGGAAGGCGGACTCCCCTCCAAGGAGAAGTTACTGTGTGAAGTTACACAAAGGAGAACTGAAGTATTACAAGCAAGGGGGTGGTGAACTGTCAGCAAGTTGACTGATCCTACTGGATGGAGTAAGGAGAGTGGTTTCTTTCTCCCTCTCTTGCTTTTTTTTTTTTTTTTCCTCTAAAGCATAATTCCTAAATTCTTTCACCCCATGCCGATCTGAACTAAGTTACTTTTGATAAATAAAAGTGTGGGTCTATAAAACTGTAGGTTGAAATTATTGATGTTGTCTGGCTGTACTGTCATTATCATGAATACTGTTCATTTTTATCAACTCAATGGTGTTTTTTTTTATACTTTTAGATTTCTACCTGGACAAGGACTGGTACTGTATCCACAGATAGGAGACAAATTGGATATTATTTGCCCCAAAGTGGACTCTAAAACTGTTGGCCAGTATGAATATTATAAAGTTTATATGGTTGATAAAGACCAAGCAGACAGATGTACTATTAAGAAAGAAAACACCCCTCTCCTCAACTGTGCCAGACCCGACCAGGATGTGAAATTCACCATCAAGTTCCAAGAATTCAGCCCTAACCTCTGGGGTCTAGAATTTCAGAAGAACAGAGATTATTACATTATATGTAAGTATAATTCTATTCCTTTATTTTATAGACATAGAATAAGCTAAATAGGTTTGTATCAACTTTTGTTTCCTTAAAGTTATTATTGTGGCAAATAATTTGGTGGGAATCTTTGCTGAAAATTGTCCTTTTTTTTTTTTTTTAAAGAAACCTTAACTGAATGAGGGACCCGGTACTAATAGTACTCATTAATATAAATACGCAAAGAGAAGAAGCCTCCTAGAGTTTTTGGAGTATTGAAATAAGTGGATGTATATGAATATACTCAGCATTTTTACTGACAAAACCATTTTTAAGAACCATTGGTCAGATTTTGATAGGTAAATCTTGTGTGATGACTTCTCTCTCCACTCATTAATTAATCCATCCATCCATCCATCCATCCATCCATCCATTCATTCATTTAGTATTTACTCTGTGCCAGAAACTGTGCATAAGTGCTAGGGATTCAACAGTGAACAAGATGGTAAAATGGTACCCAGTCCTCATGGAGCTCATAGGTTGGAAGGTTGAGGGTTACTGCCAAACACAGCTGTCCGTGGGCATATTAAAACCAGATTTAGAAGAATAAGAGAAAATTTGAGTTTGTTCAATGAATTACTTTCTCTTCTATCTACATAATCATTTGGCACGTTGTTTTAGGAACAGATACCATGTATCCTTCAGGTCATATCTGAGCTAGTGTCCACACCCGAGGCTGTGAAACCAGACTGTGCCTGTGCCTGTTAGGTGCAGGCCACGTGCTGGCACGGAGCTAGGACTGTTCCAGGCCCAGGGTTTGTCAGAGTGCAGTCTGGGTGACTGAAATCGCTGTTGCCGTCACCGAAGCAATGAAAGAGTTTTTCTCTGTTTCTGGGATTGGCGTCTCCACTCCCTGGTCCCGACGGGCTCCAGGTCGTCGGAGGTGCTGAGCCGCTGTCCGCTGGGCGTGCTCTGCTGTCTCTGGTGATCAGATTGAAACTCTGGCTTTCTGCACCTCCTCGCTGCTCTGGAGAGTACACAATCAATAATTCATTGAATACTTACTAAGTACTCAATAATATACTATTTTCTATTTTTCCCTCCATTCATTAGTAATTAAAACAAAGACAGTCATAGCTGTGTCATTCCTGTCCTTTGCTGTGACTCTGAAATGCCACAGAGATTGCAAGCCTATTTTTAAGCCAGCTTGCTGCGTGGAAAGTGGCTTAGCAAGATAAGTAGCAAAGGAGAAGGGAAAGTGGTGAATTATAGATGTCAGAGAACAGTCATCATGCCATGAAAATAAAAGCATTTTGAGGGAAGAGATAAGCAGGTGGGTGAGAAAGCATACAAAATAAGAGGAATCTTTGAAAATGTAAAATAGTTATTAGGTAAAATAAATGAAAACCTTAAGCTTTTGGAAGCATAACAGTGTATTCAAAAAAAAAAAAAAGGAAAGACTTTTTAAAGTAAGACTGCTTACCAGGGTGCTAACGTGTAGCACACCATTTATAGGGCGCTGAACCCAATGCTGAATTCATTACAGAGGCCAAGGCCCCTGGGTAGGGTGGGAGAAGGAACATGGGGGTCCCTGGAGAGCAGGTACCCTGGGCATTAGAGGTTCCTCCGTGTTAAGTGTTTGTCAGCAGCACAGTGCCTGGAGCCCAGCCTTCCACCTGGCTCTTCGTGGAAATAAGCCAACAGACCCAGGGTCTCTCCTCTTCCCTTAGTTTATGACTTCATAAAGATGGCTTTGTTGAGCCCAAGTTTCCACTGGGCGCAAGTTGGATTTCAGCAAACGTTGCGGGTTTAGTCTGAAACCATACGCAAGCAGTGCAGGTAAACACGTGGTTAGTCAGCATCTCTGTGTTCAATGCAGTGAGCATTTAATAACGACTTGCTATCCACACACGACAGGTTTGTATTTAGAAGAGCAACTTAATTTATAATTATCGTCTGAATCCACACAATAATGGCATCGCTCATTTATCCTCCCCTCAAAACTCACTGTCGGGTTCAGGAGCAGGTGCCCTGGCACAAGGTGGTGAGCTACGCCGGCCTTTCGCACCCTCCTGGAGTTGTGGTTTAAAGGCAGGAGCATGTGGTGGTCTGGGATGAAAGAAGCGCTCTTAAAAGTCGAGTTGAGGGATTCCAGTTTGAATGCCACTGGTTGACTGATTGTCACAGGCCAGGGAAAGGGCCCAGGGCCGAGGGGTCTGCCTGAAGCCCAGGAAGGCTCAGCAGAGAGCTGAAAGAGCCCTGCCGTGTCCCAGACATAGGAAGACACTTCAGACATTGGGAAAATGCAGGCACCAATTTCCCACCCACCCTATGGCAAAGCCAGTTGATGGACAGCTTTTCCTGCAGCGGAAAGGAAGGGTGAGAAGCACAAATTTCTAAAAGTTTAAAAGTTGATGTTGACTTTCCATCGCCTCTTCAGGAATCCCAGGGCTCCAGAACAATGAAGAGATTTTTGAAAGCCACCACTTTCCACATCAAACAACCCCTCCCACGTGCACACAGAGTCACACCCTACTTAAAGCAGTAACTACCCCAGGTGGCGCCATGGAAAGTACCTGAATTCACATGTATGCGCGTCACGCTTCGGACTGTCCCCTCCCTTGGAGAGAGAGAACAATACGGGTATCTTCGAGTTGCCACCATGTGTGTATTACATGTGTTTAACTCCAAATCCTCTTGTCTGGTTAGTAAGCACCTTCTTCATGCCTGAGAGTGTCAGCATGCACGGCCTCCTTGTCGTGGGCTGGCTTCTTCCCACAGGAAGGAAAAAGAGAAGCGATAGTTTGAAGTAACCCCCCAGGGGAACAGTCCAAGTTACCTGGGGAGGAACTGGTGTTGGGTGAGTCCCTAGATGAACCGATTTCAGGAGCCACTGGGACGAGAGCCGGAGACCCGGGTTCTAGTCCTGCTTCCTGAGGTTAATAAGAAGGTCACTTTATTTCTCTGAATTTTCAGTTCTTCTCTAGAAGCTGCTTTTGTTGCTGCTCTTCTGGCTAGAGATGGAAGTCTTCAGTTCCACACCACTCTGTGGTTGGACACACTCAGCCAGGAGGGGGTCTCTTGTTAGCGGGGCTCTTCTGCAGCCGAATGAACGGGATCCACCGTGATTTGATCGGTAGTGTTACCAGGTGTGAAATACAGGCATCACACTTATAAGGTTTAGAAGTGAATACTGATTTTTCACTGGGAGTGTATTTTTGAGTCTGCTGAGTGTCCCCTGAACTCCCCTAGGAAGTGACCTGACAAAACGCTGCCCGTTCTCATTAGTTTCTCTCGTAGATGATGATTTGCTTTGACAAGTGGCAAGATGATATATGTGGGTTTCCTTAATGTTTAGAGTTGACTTTTTCAAGTGACCCGGTTCAGTAATTAGCCTTGGGTTTCATATGCGTAATAAAAGCTCCTAATCTTAAATGATCCAGAGGTGGGGGGTGTTCTGACCATTTGGTGTGTTTCTCATTACATTCAGATTCTTAATTGCCTTAAAAACACAGTAAATATGTTATATACCCTACAGTTATTTTTATGTCTTTAATTTCTTTTAAGCTTATAAAATAACTATCTGTTCTAAAGTTGCCCATTGTCCAGGGAGGCTCTGGCTTGGAAAAACACTCCAGTTGGTATAAGGAAAGCTTTCCTAACTGTGTTCTCAGCCTTCATCATATTTGTGTCAAAACCCTTTCCTGGAGATGCTTTCTGGTGCTTGGTTTCCAGTTCCTTTTCAGAAGTCTAACCGGGAACTGAATGAGTCAGCAGTTGGGGTGAGGATGGAGGCCCTTTGCAGTGTCCGCCCCAGCGAAGGTCATCTAGCCTCACATCAAACCTTGCAAAATACCTACAAAGAAGTTTTCATCACACGACCAAAATTATGTGAGTCAGCGACAGATGAAAATGGACGCCACTGTGTTGATACTTTATAAGCGAACAATGGCCTGGGCCCAGCTGTTGGACAGGACGTCATGCCCGGGGCACTTCCCGACTTAGCTGTGTGTGGCTTTTACGTTATTTTACCTCAGATTCATAGCCAAGATGTGGACTTGTGGAACAGCCTAAAAGTCATTACTTCTTTCTTCCTTTTTCTCTATGGGGGTACTGGGGACAGAACCCAGGACCTTGTGCATGCCAAGCATGCGCTCTACCGCTGGGCTATTAACTGCTTCCCCCCAAGTCATCATTTCTAATGACTGTTTGATTGAACGTTGTTCTGTAGCTGTACCCTGCTGTGTTCACAGTGGTCCTTCCAAAAGCCACCCCTCACTCTCCTTGCCTGGGAAAGTCTTCCTTGAGAAACACTGAATGAGTTCAAGTGAGTCATCATTTCATAGGCCCCTCACTGATTTCATTCTCCAAAGCACTTAAAAAAAAAATTATCAGAGGATGTGAAATTGGAAAGCTCTGCAGTCAGCTTTGCTATTTCTTCGGCATAAACTCTGCTTCTGAGCAGAAATAAAATCAATTAAAATGCTTGCACACAAATATAGGGAAACACTGTTCTTAAAGAATGAAAACAGAAGAACAGCAGATTCCATCCCGTGATTTCTGTTGAGTGTTTATTGTCCTTTTTTTGTTTGTTTGGCTTTTTCTTTTAGGTTTTAGACTTGCTTGTTTCTGGGGAGGAGGTGTGGCAGGTGGCATGCAAATGTACTGGACGCACCGTGAGCCCTTTCCCAGCAAGAGAGTCCAGGGAGGCTTCAAGCGTCCCCTTACACGCAGACTTCTTCTAAGAATGGGAGGCCTCTGCAACGTGATTACATGCTTTAGGTGACGAATTATTTACACGATAAATGTGGCAGAAGGGACATTTCCATCACTACGCGTCATCAGGTTCAGAGATGGCACTCACATCAGCCTGTCACTTGTGTCCTCGGACTTTGGGGTGGGATTTATGCCTGAGACCTTGCAGGTCATTGCTGAACCCAAGCATTCAGACACATCTTTCCTTTCCACCCACAACTGCTGGCTTTGCGACAGGATTATCATCAGGGTCCTGGGTGTTTGGAGGATTTATGGAGGCTCCACTGACAGCGACAGAGGCACGTGGCAGTTACTTGGGAGTCTGGAGTCAGGCAGAGCTGGTTCTAGAAGGCCCTTCGACAGATGGCTTGACCAGTCTCTCCTCGGCCCCTGCTTCTACATAGCAGTGGTGACGCCAGTACCCGCTTTCTCCGCGTGATGTGTATTTCAACAGGGTAACGTTTGCAGAGTGCTGGCTTCCACGCCCGGCACCAAATACACACACCTGAGGGTCCCTGTGGGGCGCGGGGGGCGGGGCGGGGCGGGGGAGCTGCGAGGCAGACCCCTGCTCTCCTGCAAGCTAGCGGGCGGGGGAGAGGGGCTTAGAACGTGTCATTTATCTGAAAACCGTCCACAAAATGAAACTCCAGAGGCACTGCAAGTTTCAGTAATGCTGCATAACCTAATTATAGGCTCTTCCCTCTTTTTTGTCTTCTCAAAGTGTTATACAAGTTCTTTTGTCCTTGGGCTTCCTTTACCAAGAAACAAGCATTTATGCCTCTTTTTGCTGGTGGCATTGCCCAAGCTTGTTAGCGGATCCTCCGTGAGACCCGGAAGGGACAGCCTGGGAGGAGGCTTCCACAGGGACAATCATCGCCCACTCGCCACCTCCCAGCCTTGCCAGGGCTTTTTCTCTGTGCCCTGTCACCCAAAGTAGATGCTGTACTTTTTATTGATCATTTCAGCAGCATTCCAATGTAGTATAAATATTCTTCTAGAGAAAAAAAGATTTACATGTCAGAGCTGCCTTGTCCCTGAAGCTGGCTGGGGAGGTATACCATTTCATCTGCCTGGTGATTAGAAGCATCATTTCTACTTTTTTTTTTTAACATAACATAAAATCCTTTTTGGACTGGATTGAAGGCTCTCTCCCAGAGTGTATCAGTAAGTAAGGCTCCTTGTTGAATTTAATGTGAACCAAGCTTAAGTTCTTTACACTGTGAGGAGTAAAATCTCAGCTTCCGCTTAATGGGACCTTCTGCCGAGAAACTCCTGGCTCACAGATCTGAGGGAGTCACGGCCACGGGGATGTTTATCCCGTGTCTCCGGGAGTTCAGGAGGATCAGGCTGCTGGAGACTGAGACTCAGGTCACACTGAGTGGCGTCACCTGGGCAGTAGTGACAGGTTATCTCATTTAAGGCTAGACAGGGATTGCCCTGTGAGCACTATTCCTTGTTCCCAAAAAAAAAAAAAAAAAAAAACCCCGTGAATGAGTAAGAGGACTCTGGTTCTTAAAGCAGTGGGGAGAGACTGAATAAGACCAGGAGCAAATGGGGATGACGGCGACTCGGGCACAGGAGGATTGTTTAGGAATCGCTCAGAATAAAACCACCCCTACTGGTTTATAGGATGCATCCCAATATCTCTAGCTCCTGTGTTTATAGCTCTTTTTAAAGTTTACTTAGACTTGTAAATAACTGAACAGTGCTGGAGACCTCGTTCAAGCATGAGAACGAGTTTCCTTCTTAATAGCTTTTAAATATTTATTGGGAAGATCAAAATTTAAAGCAAAATAAAGCACTTTAAGAAATAGCCAAAAGGCATTAGACAGACATGAAAAGATTACTTTGCGAAAACTTACTTACATAGTTCCTAAGAGGCACACGTTTGCTCCTAACATTCTGAAGTCTCAGGCTGGGTGTTTGATCCCTTAGAGGCGAGTGTGGTGGTCTGCCACATTCTGTGTCACTTTGTAGTCTGGGAACACAGGTGACAGAGGAATTTTTAGCACTGTGAGGAAAGAGAAACTTGCAAAGTGGGATTAGTTTAGTACAGTTCACACAGCCATGAAATTTCAGGGGAAGAAGTCAGACCAGGGCTGTCAGGCCCTTAGACCAGCATCATTAGTTTATGACGGTGCCCCTGGCTCACCAAGTGTATAAACATATACAGAGCAAGAGGAAAGATGGTGTATGTCCACAGCACACCACGTACACAGTGTAGTAAGGAGTCCGCGTCCGCACACGCCACATACGCGGTGACAGTGGAGAGGGCATGTGCACACACCCAGTACAGATGCAGTCATCGCAGGGACCCAGCGAGCGCTATGCTGAGTCAGACGTGTTGGACCAGAGGTCCTGTCTTGTGCTATGTCTCGTGTAACCAGCCTCAATCATGGCCCCCGAAGCTGACCTCAGCACGTTGTGCAGCACAGTAGGAGAGGGGAAGGGCCACTGGTTAAAGGTGGTTGTCATGGCAATTTGTCAGGTCTTCTGAATTTTTTTTTCTGTTTTGATCTACTACCTGTTCATTCCGGTTCTTCAATAAGACTACACTTTGTGTTTTGTCAAGTACAGTTGACCCTTGAACAACATGGGTTTGAACCCCTTGGGTCCACTTACAGGCAGATTTTTTTCAGCAGTAAATCTTACAGCACTGCACCATCTGCTGTTGGTTAAATCCTGGAATATGACAGAACCGTGGGGACTGAGGGCAGACTGAGTTATATTCAAATTTTTGACTGTGTGTGGGTCGGCGTCCCTAACCCCCGTGCTGTTCAAGGGTCAGATGTATTTTGCACCCCTCAATACAAAGTTGCTAAGTCGTAAAGTTAAAAATAATAAAAATGTTTCAAATGTACAAAAGAGGTAATAAGAGACTTCACATTTCCTTAGCAAAGGATTAAGTGCTACGGTTTGTGTGGATGGATGGGTGGGTGGACAGCCAAAACCTCTGGCAGGAGCATAACTGATCACTTCACTTCACAGAGAAGCCAGACTGTGTTGCTGAAAGACAGTCCTGCCTCTCAAATAGCTTTTTGCATCAGTGAAGTAACCCAGTTTCATTGTTCCTGATGTTAAGCCAGGAGATGAAGGTATTCTTTTATTGAAGCAAACATGTGGAAAATTGCTCCGGATTCTTGGAGTAGAGAACATGTCCCCTGAACGGAATTAGGTTCATGTGTAGGGCAGATTCAGACAGGGCGCTTTATCGGGGTTACCGCTGGCCTCTAGACGGTCAAAGCAAATAACATCACGTCCATCTCAACTATAATGCCATTAGAGTGGCGCATTTTCTCATCGGCAGTGTTATGTTCTAAACTGTCAGCAGACATTAATTCTGTCACTGGTGAAGCCCTACCACCCAGAGATGACCTCTGCCTCAGATGGAGGGTTTCCACTTCAGTGCTGCGGTCTCCCAATTACTGGGTCATTAATATCATTGCATGTGATTAGGGACGGCAGAATGAGCAGGAGGTCTGCGGGCTGTGTGCGCTCCCCACCATGAACTTTTTACTCCGACCCTTTGCTATCTAGACTTTTCCACATCTCCACAAAGCTATTTTAATGATGAAGACCGTTAAAAACTCAGGAGTGGGCTAGAAATTGTGTGCTAGAAATAATTCACTCAAACGCACGCTTCTTCATGGCTCAGAATATTTTTATTAGATATTATCACCATCTCTTGACCAGGAAGTCTCATTTTTAAAGAATCGGAATGCTTAAGTAAAGCTGCTGTGGACAATGGGGGATTATGTTTTATCTTTAGAACTCTGACATCACTCCTTTGTTTTGTTTTGTTTTAAATGTGAGTTTGGTCATTATATTGAAGTGGTCATCTGGCCACCTATTTTTAAATAATTCCTCTTTCTTAGTAGGTTTTGGTGCATAATGAGGTTGACTCTCATATATAAAGGTAATTGTTCTCCTACCATTGACTGTCACGTTCTCATGATGTTAACTCTGGATCGCTGTGACAAGATGAGCTCCCTGAAAGCACACTAGATGTACAGTTTTTTTAATGAAATCTGGTTGAAATTATTTTCCCTAATGAGAGACTCCACCTGCATGAATCATCGTAACTTTTAGCCATAAAATTTTAGACTTAGAAAGGGCCGTTTTCCCTCAACAGAATTGATTAAAAATCAAGACATCAAGGTGTTGCAAGCAGTATTTTGAGGGGGAAAAAGGAGAAGCCACTCACGAATGATCGCATGTGTTTATGCATGTGTCTTATAGAAGGAGGGGACAGGTGATTTATTGCCAGGACAGTTTGCTCTTACTCAGGAAAGCATCAGTACATGCTGGGAGGTGTTTCTGTCGTGACATGTACCCTATGTGTGCACACACACATACACACGCACACGTTCAAGGCTTCTCTACCATTTTTTCACTCTGGTTGTATGTAATCAGTGACTTTCCAGGGCTAGTTCATCAAAGGTCACTATGACTCTGAGCCTTCAATGATTGTCACTAACTTGATCTTTGGGTACAGTTGTTAATGGTAAAAAGATTTTATGAGTGAGCTGTGCTAGAATTTCTTACATTCTAGAGGTAGTGTTGATTACTTTATGTTATTACTGTTCTCTTGATAGGGTGACCTGCAGTGTCCAAGTCTCACGTGGTAGATGATACAGGAGAGAAAATAACTTACATTGGCTCCTTTAGACTCAGTTCTGCCTAGCTTCTTCCTCTCTCCCCTCTTCCCAAAAGAGTGATACAAAAGTGGCAGTGTCATATGTCATTAAATCTTTTAGTGAACTCACCAAGAGAAGCAGTGTACTAAACTGTTTCAAGGTTGTTACATTTTTAAAAACTCTTATTTTTGAGCTGTCATTAGCAGATCCAATCATTGTTCATGGTGAACACTGAAAATTGAGGAAATAATTCTACCGTTTTGTTTAAGAGCATCCATTTATACTGGATACCTGGTGCCTTTACTCATTTAATGCCAGAATATGGGAGGAGGGTCTGGTTTTTAATTCATTTTTCCAAATCATTCTGTCTACTGGAGAAGCTAATGAATTACTTTGCACAGAAGTCACTGGGGCTAAGCCAGTTACTACCTTTTAATGCCTAATTTACTGCTTTACAATGTCAAAACGCAGCCAGGGTGATGTGGTTTTAATTCAAGTGTTTCTTCCTGTCCCACTGGCACAAAGTTTCCTGGGGTAAAAAGCACACCTATCCTGTATCTTCCTTTGTATTTTTCTTTTTTCCAACTGAGGCCATTTTAAGAAGTATTTATAAAACTTTTACTCTAAGATCAGGCATTCTGGGATGAAATGCTATATGATTTGAAATAATGCTTTTTTTTTTTTAAATATTACACCAAGCAAAAATAGCGAGGCCCTTGGAAAATCATGATGGTATATATTCGTCATTTCTTTGACTGTAAATCTACAGAGAAACACATGAAAGGGAAGAAGTTAGAAGAAGTGATTTTTTTTTCATCTTCCTTTTGGCACATCATACAGATGTTTTTGCTCCAGACGTTTTTATTAATTTTTTAAAAAGGCATTTATTTTTAGCATTCAGTGAGTATTATCATTTCCATGTTTAGAATTATTTCCTAAGTTAGTGTCTTAAAGGGTAATCGTGATATTCAAGGCATTAAACTACACTGAGTTCTGGAAATGGAATTCCTGTTTCCTTAGTGCATATCTTGAATGTGCACCCCACATTTTCAATTTGAATTCATGTCAGGGTGTTAAGTAGGTAGATCTTAACTTCCTGGTTGCATGTTCACATTAAATAGTTATATTTTTATCAGCCTTCTGGTTTTCAACTTACATATGTCATTTCATTTTTTTTCTTTCCTTTTAGACACTCAAAGATTGGCTAGCCCTGCTAGAAGAAAACAGTAACAAGTTTATGTGTCATATTTATTTTAATGTCCCAGCTTTACTCTTTGTGTTTATGACTTGATTCTGTTGCTTTTGGCTCCACAGTATGCCAGGTTATACGCTTTTGAGCTCTGAATTGAGTTTCCAGAGACTGATGTGTAGAAACACTGGCCTGAGAAATCACAATTAGCAGGGCCAGTGGATGGTGACCTGGAGGAAGAGAACAGCTCTAGGAGGATGCTGCTGATAGAGGGTTTTCATAAAATGCTCTTTGTTTCATAATCAAATAAGAGCAAATTACACCATGGGCTGCTTTATAGGAAGACAAGGTTCTTACTCTTACGAGAAAGCTGAACTCTCTGGTTTTCCTGACTCTGTATGCTCAGTATTGTCTGTGTCTCTTTGGTGGACCTCCTTGATGAAGTTGATAAAAAATATTTGCTTTTGAGTGTCCATCAGTTCCCCACCCTGTCCCGGCCCCGTCCTGACCCCATCCCAGTAAGTCGCATCTTAAAATAGTTTGTTTCTGTTTTGTAAATAAGTGTGTCTTTTTTTTTTTTCAGTTTTGAGATTTGTAGATACTAACTACAATATATATAAAATAGATAAACAGCAATGTCCTACTGTATAGCACAGGGAACTCTATTCAATATCTTGTAATAACCTATAATGAAAATGAATATATGCATGTATACATATAACTGAATCACTACGCTGTACACCAGAAACAAACACAACATTGTAAATCAACTCTACTTCAATTAAGATAAACTTGCTTGAGTATTTTACTCAGTTCTCTGGAGCAGGAGTATAAGCTGGTGTTCCGTGCTTTCCATGATAACCTGAGTTCTCCTTCACAGTCATGCTCTTATTCTGTAGACTTTTTTGTGCTGCCCTCACTCTTTGTGCAGGGGACCCATCTGTCTGCACAGGTCCGGCAGGTGAATTCTTCATCTGATTAGCACAACTCTGCCCAAGTGATAGACTGAAGTAAAAACAGCCAGGTCCCCCCGCCCCCTCTCCTTGGGGTGCAGAGCAACCACAGCTGGATGAAGACATGTCACAATGCAGCATGACTTCCTCTCCATTGGCCCCGTCTAAAACTCACAGCCAGAAAATATCCTTGCCTTTTCAGGCTGCTTGGCTCACGGGTTCTCCTTTTTATCTGCTCAGATAACCAGTGTGCCATCCCCAGTGAGGAAGCACTGCAGGCAAGTTCCTGTGCAAATACACGGGAAACCACAGGTGCTGGCTGAGTAGTTTCCAGACGTGAGGAGAACTTTTAGGCCATGTGGACTCAGCGTGCTTTTTTCTTGCTGAGCAATGATCTCCACCCACTTAAAATCAGGCCCTGGGGGAACAATGTCGAGATCCCAGCACACTGACTACATGCAGTTAGAGCCCGGAAGCAGAAGCCTTCAAGAGCAGGTGGTGAAGTGCCTGCGTTTCTTTCTGAAACCTGTTTTCTAACTAGATGGAGATACTTTTCTAGTAATTTTTAGTTTTATAAAGTCTGTTTTTTCCCCTGGGCCAAGGAGGGGGTAAAAATGGGCACTAAAAGCTTAGATAGAACAGTGTTATTTTTTTCTAGTGAAATGATTAAATGCAATTTCATCCATTTAGTATAGTAGTAACAGGATTGTGGTGGCTTTAGATGATGCTGGTAGAAAGATACAAAGAAAAACTAATATAATGAGGTTAACAATTTATTTTTACTCTTTCTCTAAAGTTAAAAATTCCTAATACATTCAAATCAATAGTAAAATAATTGCAACACTGTCTCCTGAAATGGAGGTAGAGTTTATTCTCCAAGCATTGGCAATTTCTTTTTGTATTTCAAATTTGGCCACTGAGCCTCTTAAATAAAGCCTCTGGTGACTGACTGTTGCAGCAGAAATAAGAATATTAATCTTGGGGCTTTATTTCAGAGTTCACTGCCGGTAACAAGGCGCCATCAGGACAGGACACTTAAGGCTGTGCCATTTCTCAAGGCAGGAGGAGCGGGGAAGGAGAGGGGGACACCCCTGGAATTAGGCCCACACTCCCCTTCCTAAGTAGGAGGTCATGGGGAGGAGAGACATTCATTTGTACTGTGGGATCAAATAGAAAGTATGTTGAAGTTACTCTGAGTTATTTTATAATTAAACTTTCTATGACATTTACCTTCTGAAGAAGCATCAGTTGGTACTAACATCTTAAAACCTGGTTTCCCTGACAGATGAGATCATTCCTAACTTAAGGCAAAAATCTTTCCTGGAGGAACATCTAACTAACTGTATGTTAAAATGTAGCCACTTTTGAAACAGCCAAGTGTTGGGGATGCTATTTCAAAGTTAGTACTAAATTTTTCAGTATCTTCCAATAACCTCTGCACCTTCCACACTGACTTAAAGGGGGAAGACGCAGAGCCCAGAATGCAGAGGAAGCACCATCCTCACCCAGTGGCCTGCCTCTTGGCCTGCCCTCCCCTTCACCACCCCACCCCGCCCCACCAGCAGTGACCTCTACCTCCAGGAACTCAGCAAAGGCAGCGTCTGCAAATTTCCCTCTGCATCTCCAGGGCTTGAGGTTTTTTTCTCCCCAAGGAATTAAAAAAAAGTTCCAGCTGTGAAAGATGCGAAGCACAATTTTCTTCCTACCATGCACAGCCTGTGGATGTTAGGTTCTAGCCTGCAGTTTATGTTGAATTCTTTTGGAGCTCTCTACATCTGGGGGCTCTTCAGGCATCACTGTGAGTAAACCAGAGGGAGTTCCCCATGCAGGCGCTGGTATTCAGGAAAGGCACTGGCCTGCAAATTAAAATCAAAAGAAAAAGCCACTCAAATTAAGTGCACCTCCAAACTGGCAAAGGAGAAGTTTGTAGCTTCTGCCTCTGCAGACGCTGTTCTGAATTACATTTACCAGTGACTCTTCTCTGCCTGCCTTGTCTGTCCTTTCTTGAGGTTTTAAATTTATCTTTGCCCTTCAGACCTGAATCTTTGATCTTTTTACCTCAAGGTTTAAATAAATAAATCTATATTCCTCCCCACAACTTTTTTTTCTCGGTATATACCCTGCAGATCTTATTTTTATCACTCATCAGCTTAGTGTTAACGTTTTAGCAAGAAAAAGTCAGTCATTTAACTGTGCACTGGGGTGCATTCATGTGTATGTGACTGAGAAAACATGGAGATTCCACTTGAATTAAGTCAACTAAACCTTTGAAACTAGCAGCCACACAAAGACATCATTCTTCCACTTTTTTCCTATATAAAAACATATCCTAAATTTTGACAAAGATCAGATGAGAAAACTCTAAATAATTAAGTGAGATTTTAGCACTGCTCTGAAATGAACCAGAGAGTGCCAGCTCGGAGATCCCCATACTGTTCTAAGCCGTTATGAGGGAAGGATGCTTTGAAATTGAGGAGGAAAAAGGGAGAGAGGATGGAGAAAATGGCGAGAAAAGTTTTTGGGTTTTTTTAGAGTCACAGAAGCATGTGAAGTTCTCAGGTATTTGTTCTAACTTATCTGCCAAACATTTTTTCAACAATCAACAAGAAGATACTATCTACTTTTTACTGTAAAAGAAAAAAATTATGGCAATTTCTGCCCGGTTTCCCAGGAGAAACTCAGTGTCAGCAATAGCAGAAGCGTGAGATACGACTGTGAGACTGGACGTTAAGGAAACACTCAGATAAGCAAAGAGCTATTTCTACACACGAGAGGCAGCCATTGTTTGTAAGAAAAACAGTGAAAGTACAAGTCGAGAACTTGAGACCCAAGGCACGTCATTCCGTGCCTTGTTTCCCAGCTGATGTTGGTATCCACAGCCCGCATATTTCTCTGCATGAGTGTCTGCCGCCCCGCCACCTAGAAAACAAACAGCTCATTAAAAGAATACCTTTGGATTTATTTTACCAGAAAGTCTATCCCTCTTTCAGGGCTTTTAATAGTGTTAGTAGACAAGACTCTGATAATCAAAGTAGAGAAGGATTTACATGGCAGAAGCGTATATGAAACACCTGTGTTCCTCGCTCCTTGAACTTTGGAGGAAGGAAAATGTCTAACTCGCCACTTCCTTTTCTCTTCTGGAACTCGACCTGGAATGGAAAGCCCGTTTCTCAGCAAGGTGCCGGGTAGCCTGTCTTTCTACAGCTTTAGTTATAACACTATTCAGAGAACTCAGCATCCTAATGACATAGAAGAGTGTGTTTCAACAAAGCAGAGCATAGGCTGTTTAAAAAAATACATACTGAAAGTGGTCAAATGTTCTGTCCTCCTCCTCCTCCTCCATCTTGAGGTGGAAAGGGAGTCAAGCTGGTGAACTGGAGGCAGGTGGCTGCTGGAGGTTGTCCCCCTATGTCCCGGGCTGCCCCAGTGCCCTCACAGAGCCGTGGGCACATGTGGTTCCCTCTGTCCATCCAGAGATGTTCTGCCCCAGGGAGCTTGGTTGGGGTTTGGATTTATTTAACAAGGTCGATATTGGTGGTAATAACACATCCCTTCTTTCGGGTGGAGTACCAAATGATGGAGAACTTCAGAATTTGAAGACCAGAATTCTACTACATCTCTTCAGCTCAAAGAAAGTTGAGGAAAGACAAGGGGTGAGGAGTCTCCTCTTTTGAGTGTTTACAGAACTTGGACTCTTGACAAACAGGGAGCATCAAGGTAATTGTTCTCAAAGCAGGAAGTCTGTAGTAGAGGAAGCAGGTGTTGTGTGATGATTACTACATTTTGAAATTACCATATTTACTGTCTTGCTCCTTGGAGGTTGACCCCAAAGTAGTCAGTAAGCTTTCTGGAAGATGCTGGCCCTTTCATCTCCAGACTCATGTGAAATCCCTTGATCATGAAGGGAGGAGAGAGCACTTAAGTACACTGGAAACCAGAGGTCATCCGTCCGGCAGTGTTGACACTGTATCCATCTTTCTTTCTTTCTTTCTGTTTTTCTTTTTTTGCCTTTCAGCATCCCATACGTTCAGAAAACTTGTGACTAAGAGTGAATTCTTATTTTTCAAATTGCTTTCAGACATTTCATGTTCATGTAAACTTGGCTTATTGATTTCCTGATTTTTTCTTTATTTTTTTGTTTTGTCCATTTTATTTTTAATCAGCTACATCAAATGGGTCTTTGGAGGGCCTGGATAACCAGGAGGGAGGGGTGTGCCAGACAAGAGCCATGAAGATCCTCATGAAAGTTGGACAAGGTAAAGACCGCCCGCCGCTTCACGAAGCCACTGTAGCCGGCTTGAGCCCCCAGCGAGAGCGGCGCCAGCATGGCTGGCGCGCGCCTCCCCTCGCTCTCCAGTGTAGTTTCGAAAGCAAACCTTTCTCCATCCCTTGAGCCACTGACACATTTCCTCCTTCAGTTGATGTGACACTTCTTTTATTGGAGACAGTTCTAAAAGTTGAGGTCGGCCAGGTACAATGTCTGTTGCCATGTACGTATACACAGATAGATGCTTTCTTCTTAAAAGCAAGACACCTCTTTGGTTCAAAATTTAAATATCCAGAGCGATAACTAAGTTTCTGCCATTTTGCCCATTTCTGCCTCATGACTACAGAAGACATGTGTTCACTGAGCCTCTCCACCTAGAGGTGACCTATTTTGCAGAAAGAATTATTCTTCTAATTAGAGACTGGGATAGTATAGTCAGTCAGCTTGCTCAGTTAAATTGAAATGTCATCTGCAACGCTCTGCCTGCCAAATTCAAGAATCCCTATAGCTTCCACAGATGGCCTCACAATCTAAACCTCTGAAATAACTAGTATAAGCGTTTTGTTTTAAAAGGAAAATTATATTCCTACATCTCGCAGTACTTTGCATAAAGAATCTTATGCTCATTGCTATTCATGCCTCTTGAGATACACATCCAGCTCCTAGAGCTAGACCCCATCAGCTGTCTGGGCTGTGAGTAATCGTTTGTTTTTCACATAGATGCAAGTTCCGCTGGGTCAACCAGGCATAATGATCCAACAAGACGCCCAGAACTAGAAGCTGGGACAAATGGAAGAAGTTCAACAACAAGTCCTTTTGTCAAACCAAACCCAGGTAGGGCAGCGTGATACGCGCGGGTCTCGGTCGGTGTGGGCCACCCGGCTGGCGCTGTAGGGGCAGCACGGGGTCCGAGTGCTTCTGCGTCAGAGGGTCACCTTGTAGTGAGGAGAGTCAGTGATCTTTGCTCTTGGTTGGTTGCTATTAATTACTCAGTCAGAACAAAATAACTCGTTTCCACAAAAGTCGTACACTCAGAGAGTCAAACTCATCAGGTCTAAGTGCTGATTGTTCACGCTGCTCTTGCAGATCAAAGTCGTTTTCGTTGGCTGACAGGTTACTGCTCTGGTTGCAACGCTAGCTTCAAGTCAGTGTTAATGTATATATAATTAAGGTTCTAATGCCTCATCTAATTATACCTAATCCACAAAGCGCCTGATTAATCCTCTTCTACGTTTAAGATGGTAATGTCTTAAAACATTGCACAATACCACATTTTTTGGGTGGTTTCATAGAAGTTCTTTTTTCACATTTTCAGTATAAGATAAAATATAAAGCGAATTCCTGGCAAAAGTTTAAAATACAGGATACAGTTGGCTGTCATTTAACTTCATTTTTTGCAGTCTTTGAACAAATAGCTATGTATTTGTTACCACACAAGTGAATTTTCTATGTCGTGGCCGCAGAGCAGACGTCAGCAGCCGCAGCCGGGATCCACAGGCCTGGCTGGTAGTCGCACGAACGTAGAGTCTGCAGCAAAATTCCATCTCTTTCCCAGCGTCAAGGAGGGAAGTTGTTATTTCTAACTTTCAATGACAAGATGTGTCAAATCCTTATGACAAACTGATAAATGGGTAATATAATGATGCCAGGCAATTTTTTAGTACTGAACATTTGGGTTGGCAGTCTGTTCTGTGTGAGAGTTTCTGCTGCCTTCCAAATATACTTTAAGTGTAAATCAAATAATACAAACGAGTTTCGGGTTGAATACTTTCCCAGGCCCCATCCTCCCCGTGAGTCCTGGAGCGGATCTGCGGGTAGGCAGGGCTTGTCTTTAAAGGCAGGTGGTGTGGCACTGGCTGCTCCCCACCCTCCTCCTGCTCCCTGTGGTGGCCACAGGCCAGCCGACGTGGGTTAAGACGTGAGACAAGGTCAAGGGCTGGCTGTCACAGCCCGTCCTCGAGGCTGAAGGATGATGACGTGTAGAAAAGAAGCCGTGGGGTCTGCTCTGACCGGGAGTCATGTCTCCCATATTTCTGGCTTCTGCATTTTGCTCTTAAAGGAGGTGCTCGGTTTGCCAGCATCTGGCCGCCAGGGAGGTCTGGAGAGGCCCTGCTCAGCGTTCCCGTCTGAGGGGCCCTGCAGGCAGCCGGCCAGCCCCGGGCTCAGAGGTGACTGCTGTGCTTCCTTCTTCCCGCCCCGCAGGGTCCAGCACAGACGGCAACAGCGCCGGACATTCTGGGAACAATATCCTCGGTTCCGAAGTGGCCTTATTCGCCGGGATTGCTTCAGGATGCATCATCTTCATCGTCATCATCATCACGCTGGTGGTCCTGCTGCTCAAGTACCGGCGGAGACACCGCAAGCACTCCCCGCAGCACACGGCCACGCTGTCGCTCAGCACGCTGGCCACGCCCAAGCGCGGCGGCAACAACAACGGCTCGGAGCCCAGTGACATTATCATCCCGCTGAGGACTGCGGACAGCGTCTTCTGCCCCCACTACGAGAAGGTCAGCGGGGACTACGGGCACCCGGTGTACATAGTCCAGGAGATGCCCCCGCAGAGCCCGGCCAACATTTACTACAAGGTCTGAGCCTCGGCGGTGCCTTCGCTTTCCCGGAGGAAACTTACTGTCCCGCTGCCGCCCGCGGGGGGTCGGGGCCCCCTGTGCCTGCGACGGACTGACTCACAGCGCGGGGAGAGGACAGGCCTCCTCGCAGAGCCCCGTGGGGTCGGACAGCTTGCTAGTCTGTAGCGTTTGGGCCGTGGTGACGACGATGCTCACCGACTGCTGGCGACTCGTGTAGAAGACGCGCACCCGGACCGGCGCGCCGGGCACCTCCCCTCCGCCGGGGCCACGGGGACGCAGAGCGCGTGGTGGGCGGGAGCGAGAGCTGGCAGCCCCCGGGACGGTGGCCCGGGCCGCCAGGCCTTGGAACGTGGCCCCCCGCGCTGCACCCCGGACTTGGCGCACAGACTGGCTGCGTGAGGCTTTCCGCGGGCGCGAGCTTTGCGTCCTCGCCGTTGCACACACGCCTGTCAGCCGGGGCTCTGCAGCCCTGCACACGAGGTGCCCTCTCACGCCACACTGCATCACTAACGGAACACTGCTACTCCGAGTCTCCCGCTCCCTCCGTTGGCAACAACAGCTGCAGCCGAACGGGCCACACACTTACAGAAGCCCCGTTTGCCCGTCAGGAGCCTTCCAGCCAGACCAGGCTGTCGGCCGAGGAAGACGAGGAGTTCTTGGAAGGGGGGGCCCGGAGAAAGGGCTGTCTGCAAATGCAGTTCAGTGCTGCTGCCTCTGAAACAGAGTTGGGAGGGAAAACCCCAATTAGATAGCACAGCACTTTGGTTTCGCTAAGATTTTCAGACACACACAGTAGATTAGGGTGCATTTGAAGGAAGTCACTCTTATCAAATAGCAATGCACAGGGGAAAACAGAGTTAGTCCCTCCATGCTGGGTGGAACACAGGGGCGTTGTTGGGAGAGGAGCAGGCTGGGAGGGAAGGGAGCGGGAGGCCGCTGGTGGCGGATTCGGGCAGCACTGTCGTGGTACCGGCAATAAGGTGGCAGCTCGGAAGCTGCAGGGAAGTCGGTCTGCTCTGGATGATGTTTCCAGCAGACTCAGCTGCTATACTTACCACATTTTACTAAACACAGGGAAAGCATTTAGGAGAAGAGCAGAGAGCCAAATCTGACCTAGAAGTTTGAAAGCCAAAGGTCGAACAGGCTGTGATTCCATCATCACCGAGGTTATTAAGGAATTCTCATATACACAAGGTGGGTCAGACACCCCGGCCCCCGGGCCCCTTCCCCGCCCCCCTCCCCATTGAGCCTTACTGACACTTTGGTTTACAGCGGTGCTGTCCCGGCTGTGAGGGCCGAGGGGTAGGTACTGAGCGAGGCCAGGGCTCTGCATCCAGGCGAGGAGCACCTGGCAAACCTCTTAGAGTCCTGAGGACCGAAATAAATTATGATGTCGATGGGGAGAAGGAAGGTAGGATGTATTTATAATAGGTATATAGAACACAAGGGATATAAAGTGAAAGATTTTTTACTAATATATATTTTAAGATTGCACACAGTCCACACCAGAAGATGTGAAATTCATTTGTGGCAATTAAGTGGTCCCAACGCTCAGTGCTTAAAAAAAAAAAAATTGGACAGCTACTTCTGGGGAAAACGTCACTCCAGAAATAACAATTATGGGAGCAAATACAAAAATAACCAAGTCCTCTGAAGGCATCTCACGTAACTGTAGATTAGGAAATGCAAGCCCCAAATACCAGGAAATCGGTGTTCCTGCATCATGTATTCGACAGTGACGTGTGCCGGCATTTCTTTTCTGTGCTGTGTTTTCCCCTTGCCTTATGGGCTGAAGTGTTCGCTAGAATCCACCGGGTCACATCGAGGGGGTTTCAGCTGAAAGTTCAGCTCGAGCCCCTTCCTTCCTCCCTCCCCCGTCCCTCGCCCCCTCCCTTCTGGGAAACGAACCCAGTAAACAGGAAACCTACTTTTTATGTGCTATGCAAAACAGACATCTTTAACATAGTCCTGTTACTATGGTAACACTTTACTTTCTGAATTGGGAGAGAAAAAAATGTAGCAACAGCATTTTAAGGTTCTCAAAACCTCCAGTGAATACCTGCAAAAATGAATTGTCGTGGAAATTATTCTTCTCTATTTCCTGAACCTGAAAATGATGTTGGTCTAAAGTGCGTGTGTGTATGTATGAGTGGGTGTGTGGTATACATGTGTACATATATGTATAATATATATCTACAATATATATTATATATATCTATATCATATTTCTGTGGAAGGTTGCCATGGTGACCAGCCACAGTACATATGTAATTCTTTCCATCACCCTAACCTCTCCTGTACGTGCGTTCATACAAGATTTTCTTGTAAGCCATCAAAAATTACCTTTAGGATGGGGGAGAGAGGCAAGAAGGGGGAAAATGGGAAATAGTTTGATTTTAATGAAATCAAAGGTGTGTCTCATCAGTTGGCTACATTTTGGTTATATGCTAAACTGTGAAAAATCAGATGAATTGACGAAGCGTTGCTGCAAGCAGTTGAAAAGTGTTCTGTGCGTCTGTATTGTGTCTGGTGCAGGATATGACAATCTACCAACTGTCCCTTTCTTTGAAGTTGGTTCCGCTTTGGAAAGTTACTGTAAATGCCTTCCTTGTATTCTCATCCCTAGTTGCCCGATTTTGGAATTTGCACCATAATGTTTAAAGTGAAGATGCTGTAAATAGGTTCAGATTTTACTGTATATGGATTTGGGGTGTTACAGTAGCCTTATTCACCTTTTTAATAAAAATACACATGAAAACAAGACAGAAATGGCTTTTCTTACCCAGATTGTGTACATAGAGCAATGTTGGTTTTTTATAAAGTCTAAGCAAGATGTTTTGTATAAAATCTGAATTTTGCAATGTATTTAGCTACAGCTTGTTAAACGGCAGTGTCATTCCCCTTTGCACTGTATCGAGGAAAAAAAATGGTATAAAAGGTTGCCAAATTGCTGCATATTTGTGCCGTAATTATGTACCATGAATATTTATTTAAAATTTCGTTGTCCAATTTGTAAGTAACACAGTATTATGCTTGAGTTATAAATATTTTTCCTTTCCTTTGTTTTATTTTAATAGGCTGTCCTAGGTTTTTGATCTGCTTTAGTTCCACATTGCAGTTAGCCTCCAGAAAATGAAATCCGTGAGGTCACATTCCACGTCTGTTTCAAACTGAATTTGTTCTTAAAAAAATAAAATATTTTTTTCCTATGGAAAAAGCGCCTTCAAAGTATTTGCCTTTCCTTTTTTCCTTTCCTTTTTCTTTCTTTTTTGTTTGTTATTTTAATTTGCCTGCTCCTGCTGTTTCTCTGTGATTACACTTATCCAGAGCCTCTGCCCACGGGCATGTGTGTGCCCGTTTTTCAAATCAGACCGTGCATGCACACAATGTGAATATTAGTCTTGCAAAGAGTGATGAGTCCATTGGTTTGCTCACAAAACTACTGAACTCACATTTCACAAATTATATTGTATCATAAACTTTTATAAACTCATCATCCCGAACAGAAAATGTCTACAGTTAGACCAGCTCAGTCTGAAAGTGGTGACAGGAAGAAAAGGAGGGACTCCTGCTTTTATCTCCACCCTCAGTTCCAGGTTAATCGAATTTCCATTCAAGCAAACCAGTTTGCTATTGACAGCTTCATTTTTCTTCACAAAATAATCCCAGAAGGAAGGAAAAAGTCATGTGTTCTTTGTAACAATTTGACATGGATGAAAGCGTGTGTTGTGGTGGTGGACAGAGGCAAGCCACAGGCCAGTGGGGAGTGCAGCCACACTCGCACTGCTGGCCTTCCTGGGGATAGTGACCCAGTGCTCCGAGTGTTTGCCCTGCTCTCCTGGACTCTGTGTCTTGAGACTGATCGTCAGATTCCCACCCTCATCATCCTTTGAGATCTGAGGGCAGAGCTGTGGTCAAGGCAGAAGCAGCGACTGGTTACCAAGAAGTGCTCAGATCTCTATCTGCATTAACTGTGGTTAATCCTTACCTTAAGGAGTGACGCATTTTAGGTTGGGAGGTTGAGAAAGGGCCCCTGAAGTAAGGAGCCAGATTCTCCAGCCCAGACTGATTTGCCCAAGATCACAGCCCCAGTCAGTCAAGAATCTATGTGTTTAAAAGCCCCTCAGGAGATTCTCATCAAAGGCTGGTTTTGGAAGCAGGTCTCTCTGCAGCATCCTCCTGGCAGACCTGAACTAAAGGAGTGTTTGTCAAATAAATGCTCTCCTTCCAAAAAACAAAACCAAAAAAATTCTCCAGAGGCCCACAGTGTCATTTGGTGCCAGAATAGTAGTTTCATCTTCTCCATCACTTTGTTTCACTCTGCCTCTCGGTCCCTCCACTGCAAACTCAAGTTTGGGGACATAATTCACAGCCACAGCACTGAGCTGCTTGCTCGACCCCACACACCGAGGATCATGAATGATTAGTCTGAGTAAAACAATGATGAAACATTGCATTTTCAACTTTGACTTGGTGACCTCTGTTACAATTTAAATGATCAAATACACAGCATCATTTTTCCCTACCTTGTTTTTGAAACCACATTTTCCAAACTGAGTAAATCCAACCTTAACTAAGAAAAATAAAATGTGCCCAGTGGTTATTCTTTTCAACCAGCAAGAAGGAATCGCACAGCACAGAAACCTCTTGCGAGCTTGTAGGTGCAGATGCTCCTTGCTCCACCTGAAAGGCAAACCCGTTGTTGTGACAACCCTGCGTTGCAAGGCTAAGTGTGGCCTGGCCAGCTGGCGACTCTTCGGAACGGCTCTCACTATTCAGTTTCCTCTAACGTAAACCGGTTGCCCATTCAAATACTGTGATAAACGTTCACAATAGAAATAAGAAAAAAGATCAATAAAATACCACTTGCAGGACTCTGCAGCTGGCTGTCAGTCTCTGGACCCAACCCAGAGAAGCATCAGCAAAAGAAGAAAAGAAAAAATCCCAGAGGAGTAAAACTGACTTCCTAATGTACGCAGAAAAGGACACTCACCCTACTTCTTGGCTGGGTAGAAAACAGGGCTTCAGATGGGTCAAAAGGAGACGTAACTGTCACTAGTACAAAGGACCTGGCTTTCTTTTGTTTTTATTTTCAGTGACTTTGGGATTATGTTGCGGTATTTACACCACAGGCATCCTTGAAGGCAAATCTGCTGCGTTGTGATAGGGGAGAGCAGTTCCTCCCCCTCATTTTTCCAGGTAGAGAATCATTTATCAATGATCGGGGGGGAACAGTAAAGCTGTATTTTTTGTAGTAAAGTCCAGCACACCAGCTAGATGTAGAAATTTTTTTAGTGATCAAACTGTGCCCCAAAAGCTGAAGTAATACTCTTCTCAAGATTTTTAGACTGGAATCAATGAATTAATAGAATCTCTTAAAAATAAGTCTTCATAGAAGTCAACTGTATTTTAAAAACAACCAACCCCCTTGTAAAAATTCTCCACAGACAGCTGTACACAGCACGAAGGAAACCCTAATACCCACAGAGCGTGTGGCCGCCGTAGGGAGCTGGGAAGCGCGGTAATGAATGAGAGGGAGACCTGGCTCCCTGCTCTCCTTCTGAGCTATGGGCCCCATGGCCTTTCAGCATAGCCCTTTATGTTCTGTGCCCCGGCAGCCTCCCCTGCAAAGTGAGGGGTGGGCCTCGAACGCACTGGAGGTCACTTTCAACTTTCTGCAGGATCTGAAGCAAAGCCATCAGCCTTTTCAGCTGTACAAGTGTCTCCGAGCAGGCTTCTGCTTGTCCCGGCATCCCACGGGCAAAGCTCTGAAGACCCTAGAGCGGTTCACAGCCAAACCCCCTCCCTCACCCCCGGCCCAGCTCTGAGCTGCACTGGGCCACTCACCCCTCCCTGACCAGGAGGGCACACCCGGCTCAGAGCGCTGCTGTTCTCTGCACCTTCCTCGCACTGAAACTCACAGAGACCCAGTAACTAACAATTCACATGTCCTGATTGGACTGGGAGCCCTCTTTTGTGTTTTCAACCTTTTATCCATAATTTTTAAATACAGGCACACATACCTCAAAGGTATTTCAGGTTTGGTTCCAGATTGCCAAAACAACGCAAATACTGCAGTAAAGTGAGCCACGTGAATTTGCTGACTTTCCAGTGCTATAAAAGTTACATTTACACTACACTGCAGTCTAGGAAGTGTGCGACAGCATGATGTCGATAAACATGTACAGACCTTAACTTTTAAAACGACTTTATTGCTAAAAATCAAAGATCACTGATCACAGGTCACCATAACAAATATAATAAAAAATTCAAAATATTAGGAGAATTTGCTGACACAAAGTGAACAGATGCTGCTGGAAAAATGGTTCTGACAGACTTGCTTGGAGCAGGGTTGCCACAAACCTTCTCAATCTGTAAAGAACACACTAAAGCAAAGTGCAGTAAAACGAGATACATCTGTAAATCTTTTTCCTTTATTTAAAACCATTGTCAGGTCACCGCAAGCAGGCCCCAGCTTCTATTTAAGCATTTCAGGAGGGTCCACTAGAGGCAAGGAGATGTGTTAGGTGTTGGTGATGTTCTTGTCCACCAGCTGATTGAGCCCAGCCTCACTCTGCCTTCCTGGCATTTGAGATTAATTTTCTTAGCAGTTAATTCTCTTCACGCTGGACCACATCCTTTTACTGACACCTCCCTCATTATTCATACCTCTCATGCTGTAGTCTGTGGCAATGAACTGTATGACTGGAAAACATCTTCTGGTTGATAAGAGAGCTATTATTTCCTAAGTGCCATTCATGCTTAATCAAGAGATTAGAGTTTTCGTGTGTGTTTTGTTTTTAAAGCCATGGTGACTATTTATTCTAAAAAATCCAAGAACAGGAGAGGAGATAAAAGTCATCAAAGAAGACTGCTTAAATCGACTGAATCTGAGGCCAAATGCAAGATTCCTCTTGAGGTATACCATTTTTGTGCAGTGGCTTCGTTAATGCAACATTAAAGGAAGACCAAAAAAGTAGTCAGGATGAACGTCTAGCTCTTGGAATCATCAAATTGGGGGAAAAACCAACATGACAACGCTACAGAAAAAGCTCCCAGCTGCTCCATCTTTTACTCTGGTCTGTGAGTTATTTGGTCCCTAACCTTAGTTTTTCATCATGTGGGTAATCTGCATATTACTCACGATGCTGAGAAAGATGTAAACACAGCTCCAAATTTCTTTGTTTTACATGTGCAATTTAGTGTATCTGGATTCCTTAACATCCTTTTGATGAAGTGTCATTTGATTCCAAGAGAAAGCATCACCCACAGAATTGGGGACACCTGTCCGGAACTTCCGGCTCCTCGTACGACCTCAGGCAAACCTCACAGCCGCTCCTCCACCAAGGCCAGTCCTCTGAATGTGCGTTCTTAGGACTCAGACCTAAGGTTTAACTCAGTCACACACATCTAACTGTGAAGCATAGCTTATAAAACACCACAAATCAAAACCAGTATCTCTGCAGTGTATCAGCAGTGAACACTTAGAGGTTAGTAGGCGGTAATGACAGAGGCAGAAGAAGCCATCCTTGGCTAGAGCCTTCTCAGTGCACCGGTCCAAGACACCAACAGGGGGCCCACCCCAGCAGACTCTCCAAATCTAGACGCTTCCGTCCAGTGAACACACACACTTAGTTTGCCCACTTAGCCATCATGCATCCACTTAGCACTTAATATATGCCTGGCAGTGTGCTGAGCACTGGAGGTGCCGGCGTGAAAGACAAGATTCCTTCTACTGAGGAGGTTACGATCCAGGCAGCCATTCAAAACTTTCATGAATAAAAATTAAGTGTCTCAGACATGTGTAAAGAAACGAAATAATGACAATAACCACTCTCTGTCTTAAACATCTTCCAGAATCTTTAAAAAAATATTTGTCCATTAGTAGCCTCTATCTTTTTTACGCTGTTGAATTTCTTCCCTTTTAAATCTTTCATTACGTATATGCCAACCGGCTGGTTCAGATGCTAAATTTAGTATAACTGTTCTTCAAAACATTAGGAGTTTGCCTGAAGTGCCTGTCTCTGGCCTTAAAGGGCGAATCAAAATGTTTCCAATTGGTTTTCAGCCCACATTACAATGTGTATGTGTACTTGAAAGACTGTTTCTTGGCTATAATTGGTAGTTTTCTTGTAGCTAGTTCTGAGGGAAGAATTGCAGAGAGCTTCATGTCTGCTAACAGTAGTTAGCACTGAGCTCAAAAACAGCAGGGAAAAAAACCAAGCCTGAGCATCTGGGACGTTTGCCAGAGTGACCTCTGAGTTCCGTGCCGCAGAAGCATTTCAGCCAAGCAGACACAGGGTTCCTCCTGCCCAGACCCCGGCTTCTGCCTTTTAACTGCTCTCCTTGTAAAGGAGAGAGAGAAGATAAGGGGCTCCTGTTAGCTCCCTTAAACATCTTAGAAAAAATAATGCCTGTGTTAATTTCACTGTAATTTACACACAAGTATTCCTCCATACTGTTGGCCGAGCATCAGGAACAGACAGGAACACACCAGTTTCCAGGAGCAGTATTCACCACCCCAAAGGGGACCCTATAGTTCATTTTGTCAAACATTGAAAAATACAGGTGGATGGTCCCCTCTTTCAGCCCCAACGCCACCGCACCGTGGGGAGAGAGCTTGGCGACAGAGAATTGCCGAAATGCGGGAAACATCAGAGTTTGTGTGGGACGTGATCGGCAAGACTCCTAAACCTTTGTATGTGGCATCATTAAGGCCACAGGGAGAGGCCGCCTCCAACTAGAATGCCAGCAAACCTGCCTCCCCAAGAACGACCTGGAGGGACATACTTTCCCAGTGAGTCACCACCACCTCAGCCGCGGGAGAGAATGGATTACAGTCATAAGGCTTTTCATCCCCTGCGCGTTGTTTTAAAGAGTCCCATTTATGTTCACTTCAAGAACAGATTCCAGGTAAGTATTTGAAACATGGCAACAGAATATTTTGAACAGCATCCTCAGCCAAGCAGGTACCATGACGACGACAGGGATTAAGCAGTTCAAAGAGTCTGGTTATGCTTAACAAGGTTGCCCAGCTTTCCACAGGCCTGGACAGAAATCCTTTAAGAACTTCTGCCACTGCAGGCCATTGTCACCACCGTTCCCTGTGATGTGTCTTGATTTCAGATTTTGATGCCTGGTTTCTGACGTTTAATATGGCTACCTCTGAACACCATCTTACATCAGTCCTAAGCGAGAAAGATGGGAGATCTGCAAACCTCTCTGTTCTCCGGTGCTATGATTTTTATCATTTTGTTTCATTTAATTTTCCTCAGCTTTTTACTCTGAGAATTTTCACGTATCTGGAAAAGTTGAAAGACCAGAACAACAAACTGCTATATATCTACCACGCAGATTCAACGATTAACGTCTCGCACGTGTGTGTTCTATGTGACCACACAACACACACACACAATTAACTGGCTGAAGCATTTGAAAGTAGTTGCAGACCCCATGACACTTCCTTCTAAAAACAATTCTGCATCTAAGAATAAAGATCCCCACTCATGCACCCAGAATACCATTATCAATCTGAGAAAATTACAAATTTCAGAAATATGATCAACTAGTGTGTTAGATTTCTCCTTACCTTTCTTATTTTAGGTAAAATTAGTACCGTGCTCCACCTGGTAAAAACAATGTTTCCTTTCCCATCCCTTCATCCCTCAAAGCAATCAGTGTAAACAGAATCTTGTCTGTCTGTTCAGAAAAATACTATATGTATATGCTTGCGTGGCTACATGGTTTAAAAAAAAAAATGACGTCCCTAGGGAAATCACACTATGCTCATTGTTCATGCTTTTTTGGAAATTATTCATCTTGGAGCTCTTCCCTCTTTGGTACGTTCAGATTCACCTTTTTTTTTTTAACCACCATGTAATAGACCACAGTTCATTTACATCATCACCCACCAGCAGAAACTGGTTTCTGAGCTCCTGTATATGACAGAACACGTGTATCTCCTGGCTAGTGGCGGGGAAGGTGGGGCTCACTGGGTCACTGATGTCCTCCCCTGTTTTTCTCACCTTCATTTGCAAACAGGTTGAGGCCAATGGGCCACGGTGGGAATGTCGTGGGAAGAATAAGGGAGCAGGGATGGGGTCCCCATGCTCCCCTCCTCCCGTGGGGCGGCGATGAGGATGTCACAAGTTCCAGAAGGTGCAGCTCAAAGGCAGGGGTGGCTGTCAGCCTCGGTTCTCAGGGACAGTGTGGGGCAGAGCCTCCTGCCACTCTGTCACTCACTGAGCTCTGTGAGTCAGGACTCACATCCGCCTGGTAAACCAGAGGATCTGGGGGTCTGCCTGTTTCCATGCTGTGTGCCTACCCACCCTAGTTTACACATGCTTACCGTCTCGAGGTGTTTTTCCAAGTATACCCTTAAGGTAAATTCCTAGTAGCGACATTGCGGTAAGAAAGGGAACACACATTTGAAATTCGGATAAACACTGCCAGACTGCCTTCCAGTTTCCTTCCTCTTTTCTTTTCTTCCCACCTGATTTAAATATGTAACTTCTGCTCCACTGCATTGCCTCCCTTCTCCAGTTTGCTTACATCTTTATCCTGTGATGTGCTTCAAAACCTTCAAGAGGCAAATAGGATGAAAAAGACAAATACCACCGGGAGCTTTTTGTTTGCGTGTGTCGCTGTATTTAAAGTACCATCTCTTTAAGTACTGATGGTGCAGACACTATATATTGCTTTGGTGCCCAGCTCTGGGAATTAGAAGTGTCACATATACATGTTCGTTAATGTGCTCAGAACTAACATAGGACCCAGTTTGTGCCAGCGTGTCCAGAACCCGCGGTCTTCGGCTGGGATCATGATGCAGACAGTTTGCTTCTAGCAAGAAGATGCTTAGAGAGGGGAGGGTATAGCTCAGTGGTAGGGTGCATGCTTAGCATGCATGAGGTCCTGGGTTCAATCCCCAGTACCTCCGTTAAAAATAAACAAACAAACCTAATTACCTCCCCCTATACATTTTTTCTTTTGAAAAAAGAATATGCTTTGATAGAAGCCACTTAATCACAGTCCGTTATCTTGCTAATGCAAACTGCATTAAGTATCCAGGATCAGATAAAAATTTCGTCCAGTGGGATTTCGGTAGTAATCCTCTCACGAATTTGATCTATTTTTTACTTCTGTCTCTGTTTTGACTTCACACATGACCTGAGATCTAGAACCAGTTAGATTACCAGATGTGTTAACAGTTCTATGGAAAGACCTTGAGATGTGGGCTTTATTTAGCTCACCCCGTGTTTACTGGGTGTCTCCCCCAAATGTTCCTCACTTGCCTAAAACTGTGCTGGAAGCTTTGAAAGAGAAACAGAAAGCTCCTAAGATAGAGGTGCTTTGAGAGTAGTGATTACAGCTCAGTGCCTTAACCTGAGTTTTCAAGAGGAATATATTTTTAGGAAATTATTTTTGTTCATTAAAAAAAATTGTGGGACAGTAAAGAATTGTTCTAAGAATTATGACTCTCCACTGACGTAGTTCTGTAAACTTTGATGTCCCATTTTAAAGCAGAGCTTCCTGCACCCGAAGGCAGAGGTTCAGACTCAACAAGGACTGACGTGTGGCCCCCAAATCCTTTCCCAACAAGCGTGAACGACTGCTCACATGCAAACGTCTGGTCACACCTCGGTGTTTTGTCTCTCGTGGGGGGCGTTTCCTTTTCAAACAGGCCTCAATCTCTTCAATTAAAGGACATTAACTCTCTAACATAATTCCAGTTATCAGGCATGGTTACCAAAGGGGAAAGGTAGGGGAGGGATAAATCAGGAGTCTGGAATTAGCCGATACACACTACTGTATATAAAACAGGTAAACAACAAGGACCTGCTGGCGGGCACAGGCAACTATAGTCAGTATCTTGTAATAACCTTGTAATGCAGAAGAAGCTGAAAAAGAGTATCTATGTGTATGTATAACTGAATCACTCTGCTGCACACCTGAAACTAACACAACACTGTAAATCAACTACACTTCAATAAAAAAAAAGACGATAAGGTCACCTGAGCAGTTGGCAAAGCGAGAAATAGTCTCGCTTCCACATGGTTACACTTCTTAAATCTTGCCTTATACTGAGTACAGGTTTCTAACTGGGTCCGTGCCTCAGTTTCCTCATCTGTAAAGTGGGGAACTAATAGTACCAGTGTCCTAGGGTCATTGTGATGGTAGATGGGTTAAAAAAAGGAAAGTGCTTAAAATAGCATTGTCTGTAGCAAGACTGTTAGCTTCTATTGCTATTATTACTGTTGCTGTATTTCCACGCAGCAGAAAGATACAAACATTTACTCAGTCCTTACTGACACAGTAGTTTCTGGTGCGCAACATAATGGCGTTTAAAACCATAGCCCAGGATGAAAGCTTTGGCTTCCTTATATTCCTCATTTCAGGGCAGCCGTTAACAATCGCACTTACAATGCCTAACAGTAAATTAGCAGCTCCCGTGGGGTTTGTCTTAATAATCTTTACCAATTTACAACTGACACCATTTCCCAATCGTCTATTATTAGCACAATATGCCAATGAAAAGAATATTGGCAAGCCTTGATTTTATAGAAACCACAAGTTCCATCTCAGTTATGAAGGCCTCCCCCAACGCCTCCCCCAGCTCTGTTTTGTGTAATGGAACTTCAGGGCAGCTGGAGGCGAGGGTCCAGGATTCGGCTTCATCACTCACACTTGAGGTGGGACCAGGCCTGGGCCTGAACTCCATCACCGTGGGGCCTGCACGTGCCCGGCGAGATGGCCGGTGGACGGGGCGCTGGTGCCCCAGGCTGTGTCTGGGAGAAGCCGGGAGTTTCTTGGGAAAGGATCACCGGAAAGCCAGCAAGAGACAGGGCTCGTCGGCTCAAGGCCACGTGCCAAGGTCCAGGGAAGGCCTGATTCAGAACCAACGCTCTGCCCCCTCCCCAGCCCCCGGCCCGAGCCCTCACGTGCACCTGAGCAGGGACTGAAATCAAGGCCGTGTACAAATGAGAACAATTTTACCAAAATCTCTGCTGCCTGGTGAGAGCACAAGGCCTCGTTTCACTTCCAAAAACAGCTAAGCCTGCAGACCCCCCCGGGCACGGGGTAGGAGCGCCCCTGAAGGCCCGGCCTCGGCACTGCCGGGCGGTCACTGACACAAGCAGCTGGGCCTCCGTGCCCAGGTGGACAGCACCGCGGGGCCCCTCTCATGCAGCGGCATCGCCCTGGGCACAGGTGTCATGCGGTGGGGACTTCGGGGGACACTGGGCCACTCAGCAACAAGGAGCTGGTTCACAGTTATCCCGAGCTGAAGCAGGAAGAACGGTGACGGTCTCCTGATCATCCAGAGGAATCTAGAAACGCACATCAAACCCTCCCAGGAACCACACTCACTGAGGGGAGTTTAAACACACTTACGAGGGAGGGAGACCTGCCAGGGAGATAGCGAGTCATGATTGGAACATTACCCCCCGCCCCAGAGCAGAAGGATCCCAGACATGCGAGCTACCTTTCCAATCGTCCACGGCCAATGTGAGACCCGGGCAGTCTGGAGGATATAACACAGGAATCTGTGCACCCAAACAGAAAACCAAACCAAGCAAACCTCCATCTTTATTTTCACTAACCTCAGACTGAAACTGAGTACTTCCTTGCGTTATGCGCAGGAGCATCGTCCTTTGCGGGAGCGACTTTATTCTACGGCCCCCTTTGTTATGTTAGGATGTTGAGAAGCAAAGAGACAGGTCGGGGGGTGGGGGTGGGCAAAACAGGTGAAAGGGGTTAAAAAATACAAGCTTCCAGTTATAAGATAAGTCAGTCCTGGGGAGGAAACGTACAGCCTGGTGACTTTATAGTTAATAATACCGTGTAGCATATGGGGAAGTTGGTGAGAGAGGAGATCTTAGAAGGTTTCACCACAAGGAAAAAAAAACCTTCATAACTGTGTGTGGTGATGGGCAGTAACCAGACTCATTCAGGTGATCATTTCACAACATAGACAAATACTGAATCATTACATTGCACACCTGAAACTAATACAATGTTATATGTCAATTACATCTAAAAGAGAGAGAAGTCGGCTTGGTCAGATAAGTTATTTCTAGAAAGATCGGCTGAGTCAAGGAGCAGGCAGGGAGCAGGAGCTTTGGTAGCCAGGAGTCAGGACCTTCTAGGTCCAAGCTGAGATGGAAACACACCAGACCTCAGAAATGGAGATGAAGGGGAGGGGGTCAAACAGTGGCTGGGAACCCAAAGCCAGAGTGAGACCAGGAGACGTGCACGCGGAGCCTGGGGTTTAAGGGGAGGCCGGCGCCTCACCTGTCACTTCCCACACTCCGGGCACAGGGGACTCAGTTCCAGGCGGGGCGGTGAAACCAGCCCAACTCCAGACCCGGCCGGGCCCCACCCTCTGGCCACAGAGGCTGCCTCCTGTAGGGACACGCGCATGCTCCTTAGAGAAGGAGGAGGAGCCAGGTGCCCATTTTCAAGAAGGCTGTTCACAGCTGAGAAGGACTGATGTCTGCCCACAAGAGGCAGTAAGAGGGGTTTACCAGTTTTTGAGCCAAAGACCCCTCTAGCAATCTGGTGAAGCTTAAGGATCCCTATTGAGAACGGTATTTTAAAACCCATACCATGAAAACACAGGAACCAATCAGGTGGAAATAGAGTTACCAAAGAAAACCAAATACCAAGAGATATCAAGAGTTATCAAAATAAGAGGATGGTTGTGACATAGCAATACCAGTGCCTCCTCATTAACTCGTTGAGCAGCAAGAGCTGCATGTAACTCGGAAGCCGTGATGAGTGGCGATGACATTTCGAGGTATTTGCCCAACCTCCGATGCGCTGGGAAAACAGCTCCATTTTCCACCAGTGACAAAGTGACACTTCATGTCACACATTCTTTCAGGGGAAGGATGGCGTGTTTGCCTGCTTCCAGAACAGCACGGCGCTTACAGCAGGCCGTTCACAGGAAGGCAGCGTTCACTGATGCCGCTGGTGCACTGAGTCGCATCAAACGCCCCATCTTCCGAGGAGGAATGTTACTGTACAGTAACACTAAAAATGGCTGGAACGTTCTGTTTCTGTTAAGAGTAAGGACTCTCAAAACTATACAATAGACAAAGAACTGTCTCTTCAATAAATGGTGCTGGGAAAGCTGACAGTTACACGCAAAAGAATCAAACTGGACCACTGTCTCGCACCATATACAAAAATCAGGCCCAAGTGGATTAAAGACTTGAACGTAAGACCTGAAACCATGAAACTCCTAGAAGAAATCCTAGGTGGTAAGCTCCTTGACATCGATCTTGATGATGATTTTTTGGGGGTCTGACACCAAAAGCAAAGGCAACAAAAGCAAAAATAAGTGGAAACACATCAAACGGCAAAGCTTCTGCACGGTAAAGGAAATCATCAACAAAATGAAAAAGCGAACCACTGAACAGGAGAACGTATCTGCAAATCATATATCTGATAATGGGTTAATATCCAAAATATATAAAGAACTCACACAACTCAGTAGCAAAAAACAAAACAGTCCAATTAAAAAATGGGCAGAAGATCTGAGTAGACACTTTTCCCAATTAAGACATACAGATGTCCAACAGGTGCCTGAAAAGATGCTCAACATCATTAATCAGCAGGGAAATGCAGATCAAAACCACAGTGAGATAGCACCTCACGCCTGTCAGAATGGCTATTATCAAAAAGGCAAGAAATAACAAATGTTGGTGAGGATGTGAAGAAAGGGGGGCTCCCACTGTTGGTGGGAATGTAAATTGGTGCAGCCACCATGGAAAACAGCACAAAGGCTTCTCAAAAAGTTAAAAATAGAACCACCACATGATCCAGCAAGTCCACTCCTGGATTATTTATCTGAAGAAAATGAAAAAAATAACTCAAAAAGATACATGCACCCCCATATTCATGGCAGCTTTACTGACAACAGTCAAGACTGGAAACAACCTAAATGTCCATCAGTGAAACTGTGGTGTATATACATAAAGAAACTGTATATATATACACACATACACACACACACACACATATATATGGAATACTATTCAGCCATAAAAAAGATGAGATCTTTCCATCTGTGACAACATGAATGGACCTTGAGGGTGTTATGCTAAGTTAAATAAGTCAGACAGAGAAAGACAAATGCCTTATGATCTCACTTATATGTGGCATCTAAAAACAAAAAAACCCCAAGTTTATAGATACAGAGAACAGACCGATGGCTGCCAGAGATGGGTGGGGTGAGAGAAGTGGGTGAGGGGAGTTAAAAGGTACAAACCTCCAGTTATGAAATGAAAATAAATAAGCCCTGGGGATGTAACGTACAGCCTGGTGACTATGTTGCGTATTTGAAAATTGCTATGAGAGTAGATCTGAAAACTTCTCATCACGAGGAAAAAAACTTTGTGTAACTACAGATGGTGACAAATGTTAACTAGACTGACTGTGGTAATCATTGCAAACTGTATACTGATATCAAATCATTGTGTTGTACGCCTGAAACTAATTTGACACTGTATGTCCAACATACCCCAGTGTAGATAATTATCAGCAATAAACAGACCATGGGCTTTACTGCCTGACTGAGCGCTGCAGCCCCAGCTGAGCTACTCACTCCCTCTGTGACCAGAGAGGAGCCCCTTTCCCTCCCGAGCCTCGGTTCCCCCTTGGGTCACACAGGGCCCCTTCGACAATCGTTATGAAGAGCTCATGAGACTATGCTCCGAGGTGCTTAGCACGCAGCTGGGCACCTGCGACACACCCAGTATGACTTACTGTTTTATTGTCTACTAGTCAGGTAGTAAGCACACACTGCACAGTGAATGAGCAAGAATTCAAGGGGACTGTAATTTGCTTGTAAATTACTACATGGGCAGAGAGGGTCTCTCTAGGGGGGCGGGTTATTGCTCAGTAGTTCAATCCCCAGCACCTCTATTTAAAACAAACAAACAAATGAACCTAATTACCTGCCCTTCAAAAACGGTTTTTAAAAAAATAAAAAAATAAAATAAAATTCCTATGTGGGTGTTATACATAAATGGACTTAACTAAATTCACATTAGCGTGTTCATAGCAGGAACGTCAGCAGGGTGAGTGGTCCTCAGGCTCAGAGGGAAGGGAATTCAAGGAAGGGAACCTCAGAAAACATCAGAGACTTGGGGGGGGGGTCAAGCTGTGAATCCTGGGGCATCGGGGAAGTATTTGAGGTCAGCGCACTACTAAGCAGAACAGAAGAGCAGCAGCACCGGTCACTGGCATAACTGCAGCTAAGAGACATTTTATTTTTCAATGAAAATATTTTCTTTGGAAATAGGAAAAGTGATGCTTGAAAAGATAACGAATTAACCATTTCCAAGTCAATTCACTTTAACATATTCAAAGCAAAAAGTGTTTTTCTTTGACTTTCCTCAAAAGAATTCATGAAACTAGAAAGCTGGGCATAAACAGCAGGGAACAAACTGAACCCCCCCCCCTTACTTCCTGACAGTCACAGAGGTAAGCCATCCAAAAACATAAACAGCAGTAACATAGGAGAGATGCAATGCTGGCTTTTGTTTGTGTTTGTTTTCATTGTGCTTGTAATCAATAAGGTTTTCTTTGCAACTAAATAAACCAGGTTGGTAACCACTAGTTTGGTCTAAACGGCTCTTTTCAAAACTAAACTTGTATGCAGAGACAATAAACCCAGAACAGCCAACACAGTATTTAAGGAGGAGAATGAATCGGAGAACTGACACCACCTGACATCAGGACTTACCACGAAGCCTAGCAATCAAGCCTTCCTGTTGAAAGAATAAGCAAAACAGCGGAACAGAGAGCCCATTCGACCCACAGAAACAGCCAGCTGACCTGTGACAGAGGAACAGTGGGGATGCAACAGAGAAAAGACAGTCCTTCCAACAAAAGGAACAGCTGGACATGCACATGCAGAAAAACCAAGTTAGCCCCAGATCCTACACTTGTCACCCACATTAACTCAACATGGGTCACAGACATTAATGTGAAGCTCAAGGCCATAAAACTCCTAGAAGATAACACAGGAGAAAACCTGGATGACCTCGCAGATGGCAACAACGTTTTAGATACAAAACTAAAGGCATAATCCATAAAGAAATAATTGATAACGTGGACTTCATTAAAATTTTAAATTCTGCTTTATAGAAGACACGCTCAAGGGAATGAAAAGACAAGCCACAGACTTGGGAGAAAATATTTGCAAAGGGCATATCTGATAAAGGACTGTTATCCAAAATACACAAAGAACTCTTAAAGCTCAACAATAAGAAAATAAATAATTTGATTAAAAAATGGGCCAAAAACTTTAACAGATACCTCACCAGAGAAGATATACAGATGGCAAATAAGCACATGAAACTGTGCTCCGCATCAGTGTTATCAGGAATAAGTAGATTAAAACAAGGAAATACCATTACATACCCTTCAGATGGTCAAAATCCAAAACACTGACACCACCAGGTCCTGGTGCGGATGTGGAGCAACAGAAACTCTCATGCGTGGCTGATGGGAACGCAAACTGGTGCAGCCACGTTGGAAGACACTTCAGAGGTTTCTTAAACACACTCAAACTATCCTATCCAGCAACTGGCTCGTTGGTATTTTTCCAGAGGAGGGTGGAAAACTTACGTTCACACAAAAACCTACACCTGGTTTTTTACAGCAGCTTTCTAACTGCCCAAACTTGGAGAACCAAGATGTCCTTCAGTCAGTGAATGGAGAAACAAGGTACAGTCCATCCAGACAATGGAATATTATCCAGTAATAAAAAGAAACGAGCTACCAAGCCATGAAAAGACGGAACAGAATCTTAAACGCGTCTTACTAAGTGAAAGAAGCCAATCTGAAAAGGCTGCACACTGCACAATTTCAACTACATGACATTCTGGGAAAAGGCACAATTACAAGGACAGTGAAAAGACCTGTGGGAGGTGGGGGATGAAGAGGTGGAGCATAAAGGAATCTCAGGGCAGTGAAAATGCTCTGTGTAACACTGACATGGTGGATACCTGTCATCTTACACATGTTCAAACCCACAGGACGTACAACACTAAGAGTGAACCCTACTGTTAACTGCAAACTTTGGGTGGTGGTGATGTGTCCATGCAAGTGCCTCCACGGTAACAGAAGTCTCACTCTGGCGAGGGCTGTTAATGACAGGGAGGCTATGCTTGTGAGGGGAAAGGGGTTTTATCAGCAATCTTGCTTGGTACCTTTCCCTTAAATTTGCCATAAACCTAAGCCGCTCAAAAATAAATTAATAAATAAAAAAATAAAGTTTAATAAAAAAGAATGGAATTTACCGTTTCTTTTAGACCATTCTCCTTGAGTTTTTCCCCATTTCTGCCAGAGGTTTTAATATTCTTGTAGTCATCTAGGCTCAAAACTGTAGTCAAAGGACCGCACAAGGAAGCAAACACAAATCCACAATGGGACGGCCTTCTGCAGGCGAGGGGCTGGGATTCCCACACAAGTCAATGAAATGAACAAAGCAAATGAACAAACAAAAACCAGTGAGGATGGCTCTGGATGACATGTGACTTACAGGTCATAACAACCAAATGCACTGTGTCGACCTTGTTTGGACCCTGATTTGAATAACTCAACTGTAAAAGGGCATTTTTGAGACCACAGGGAAATCTGCTTATGGACTGGGCGTTATGACTCAAGGGACCACTGTTGATTTCGGGGGCATATAAGAGAACCAGCGTGCTTGTCAGAGACGCCAAAGTGTGGTGATCTGCTCTTTGGGATTTTCTATAAAATACTGAGCAAAGAAAAAAAGTGCAAATAAAGCAAACATGACAGAATCTTGATAATTATTAAATTGGTGAAGTGAGTGTGAAAGTTCATTATATTATTCGATTTTAGGTTCTGTATGAAAAATTATATAATTAAAAAATTTGTTAATTCTTTGATTTTTTCCCCCTCTGTTCAAATACTTCCCATGCTCTATCAAACCTGATGCCCTAAAAGCCTGGCCATTTGCCCTCGCCTCTCGTCTTTCACTCCTGTGCCCCAATTCTGTCCCTCCTGGACTTGTCTAGCCTGGGGCCAGCTGGGGTCCATCCCTCCTCCGCTGGGCCCCTGTCCCACCTCTGTCTGGGAGCCCAGCAAGGCCCAGCTACCATCTCCTCTATCTTCTTCAGAAGGAGAAAAACAAACTTAAACTCAATCAAACACACAGAGACTAATTTTCTCCATGTTCAGGGTTTCTGTATGTAAAATCTGGTCTTGACTCAAGTGACAGAAGCTGGAGGGCTCACCTTAACCTCAGAAAGCGAAACTACTCTTTGAAGTTGTTGCTTTTCCCCGTAGTTTGCCCGCAAAACCAAGAGCTGAATAATCACGTGTCACTGAGATCAGTGTGGAGGACAGTCCAGCCTGAGCCCTCTTTGGAGCTGTTAGCAGGCGCTCCGATTACTCAGGGTCTCTCCCTATGCCTGCCCGGTGCTCCCTCTGCACACAGCCTGCAAGAGGAGGCCCAGAGACGTGAGTGGAGTGGTTCAAAAGCTTTCCTGGGGCCAAGTCAGAAGTGTGAGTTTCTCCATATATTTTTCCAGGACCGGCTTCCAGGCCATTATGAAGATCAGAGTCATTTCTCTGCGGTAAAATCATCTCGTGTGGTGGCGATGCCCTAACGTGGCTGGTACCAAGGGCTGGACTGTCACTTGCAGGCAGATTTCAATGAAAACTCCCTGCCTTTCCTGTGCCCACTGGATGATGAGATCTCTAGAAGTAGAGTACCTGTGAAGCTGCCCACACACCTGCAGGGAACCAGTATCCCCTCTGCGGAAACTGAAGGATTGCCTGCACCTCCATCGCACGTGTGTTGAAAGTGCAAACGTGCTTCCTGCCTCCAGTTTGGTTTCCTGAAGAAAGGGGAGCTCCGACTATCCACGGCTGTGTCTCCCAGGCACCGTATAAAAAGACAACTGAAAAGAATCATGTCATTCATTGGTAGGTTTTTTTTTTGCAATTCACCTACATTTTCCAGTCAAAAGTGTATTTTGTCTTGAATCCCAAGCTACCAAGGTGTCAACTTGATTCCTTCAGAATGAGACATACAGGGAAGGGTCAGGGAACCATATTTAAGATCGAGACACAGAATGGTGCATTTTCAAGTTCGGTAGAGAAGTCAGGTCTGAACTTACCCTCTTTTATTCTGGCCACATTCCCCGTCCCCGGAGGCAGGAGTTTCAGGGCCTTTGGCCCCATCAGGGCCCCGCCCTGCACCCCTCCGCCCAGTTCCTCTCTCTGATCGGCTGTTGTTGTTTACTGTCAACTGCTGTCTCTCTTTCACAGATTTGGCTGTGTCGCCCATCTGAGGTAGCCGACAGGTGGCCAGCTCGGCGGAGCAAAGTGCTAACTGAAAGTCACTGTCATCACCGGCTCCCAGTGGCCTCCTCCATTAGGTGGATGCTTCTGACGATGTCATCAGCCAAGGCTCAGTCTGGAGAACTGGGGACCTGTGAACCCCGTCTTCAAGTGGGTGGGGGCCTGGCATCTGCTGCAAAGCTGGGAGGTTGGCACATGCCTGAGGCCACTCAAAATCTGGCCTTTTCACTCGCGATCTAATTCCAATAGTGAGGAAAACGCTTTGATTGAAAACTGTGTCTCTCTGCCGAACTGTTTACTGAGGTGGCTGGGTTTGTCTATGGAGATAATTTGGGGGCAAGTTAAAAGAAGTCCTCCATGTGTTACCCGTGGGCTCCAACTCCTGTTTGGCTTCTAAAAGAACAGCTCTGAAAGGCCCGAAAAGGGAAAGGTTGAAGGTACCCCCTCCCCACCCGCAGAGGAGAGATGCCAGCCCAGTAAAGGGCAGGTCACGGGGGTCACTGGAGATAATGGAATTTCAAAAACATTGTAAAGGAGCTGTCAGCCCGGACACGCTGAGGGGGAATGAGGTCCGATCCCAGCAATGTGATGTCCAGGAGTAATGCAATGATGGGTCTATTTCACACAATGGACCTGTCAAGAAAAATAGTGTCCCTTCAGAGGCAGCTTGGAGAGCTCTCCTCAGTGGCCTTCAAAGTATCGATTTTCAGGTGCTAAGTGGTAATTAAAGTTAGCAAGTTATAGTAGCATCCAGTGAAATGAGATCATGTCAAAGACCACAGAAGGGGTCAGGGTTAGCGCTCGTTCCCATGGACGGAACATTCCAACCCCCTGATACGTACAACACTGAAGGACACTTCCAGGCTGAGAAGGGGAAGCCTCTTTTTATCTCACCGGAACGCTCCGTTCCTGCGGCTGAAAGTCTCCCTTGAGGGAAGGGTCTGCTTTAATCTTTATTTATCTTTAATACTCAGATAAATGGTTCCTTGTTGAAAAAAAATTCTTCATTGAGTCTTCAATTTTTTTCTTTACGTTCAATGGCAGAACATTGTTTTCCTCCAAATGGACTAATATGCTTCCTTTATTTGGTAGTTAAGCCACACGTACTAATTCATCATCTTTCTCCCTCCTGCCCTTTTTTTTCCTGGCCGTGGTTTCTGTGATGCTGAGAACTGTTAAAAGCACCGCTGGAATACCTATGGGTCAGCCTTAGGTTTTTTGGTACAATTCTCCCCCACCCTCTTTTGCGGGGGGTATAGGTAATTTGGTTTTACTTATTTATTTTTAGAGGAGGTACTGGGGATTGAACCCTGGACCTTGTGTATGCTAAGCATGTGCTCTACCACTGAGCTATACCCTCCCCCACTCCCCCACCCTCTTCATTAGTGGATTTTTTTCATTTTATGCTTCTTGTTCTAATCATTTTACTATATCTGTGCATTTCTTCTAAGTTTTTGTTTCAGAAAATAATTAAAAGTAGATGAGCTAAATGAATCCACAAGTAGAATAATTAAGCAGTAAGAGATGAGTACAAATTCACCTGGTGGTCAGCCCAGGCCCTGCCCGGGAGGCTCTGCCGAGGGAGGGACGGGTCTAGCGGCCAGTGGACCAGCATGGCTGCTGATGGGAAGGCTGTTTGTTTTATCGAAGAGTCAAAGAAGAGAGATGAAAGCCAGAGGCAAGAGGAGAGCTGAGGTCACAGACTAAGAGAAGGTGGATCATGCATCAAATTGGAATGACAAGGAAAGGTATAAACAGAGATTACACCAAGAGAGCAGTAGCAAAGGAGGCTGCAGACGTGGAGCGGGGAACCAGGTGCACGCTAAGTGACATTTGACAGTTGGGGAACTAAATCTTCCACGTGAGGCACTCAGTTGGGTCTTTCTTTTATGGAGACCAGGCCAGATAACATCTGTATAATATCCTCCTGCTGGCTGGTCAGAGAAACAGGCCCCGGGGCCAACAGGAGGCAGAAGAGAGGGGCTGGAGGGTCACATGGGCCGCAGGGCTGGGTGGACGGGGCAGCGCATACCCCGCCTACTGGAGCCGCCAGTTCCTCCAGCCTGCTGGTACCTGTGGGAGCTCAGAGTTGCCAGGAAGATGAGTTTTTATAGGAACGCTCTGAGTTATTATTAAATGTTGCCTTGAATTTATGAAACTGTGCCAGTCAAAAAAAAAAATAACAATAAAAAAAACATGTCTGTGGACTGCATATGGCCTCCGGGCCGCCTGTTTGCATCGCAAAATTACAGAGCTCTGTTTTAGAGTCAAAAGAACCCAAGTTCAATCAGCACTGGCTGGCCGTTTGACCGCGGGTAAGGACAATGGGAGCCCACACCACCTGGGAGTCCTCCTTATCTGTACCTGTCCCTTGGTTTTTCTCAATAGCGTAAATTGCTTTTCCATCTGTTTACATCCAGCATGTGAGGTCTGGGGAGTCAGATACTGTGGTTTACATTTTTTTGAGGCTCCCTTTCAGACACTATAACTAACACCTAAGAGCTTAACAAATATGCTTAGTGGACACCTGGCTGAACTTCTAGCAAGCACAGAGCTATTCATTTTTACATCCTCTGTAACTTAGCTTCTTCCACGTGATAGCACCACACTGTAACTTGCAATTTTGAGCGGTCTCAGTAACTTCTCCTCATTTCTAATTCTTCATGTTCTAATTAGGTTACTTTCTTAAATAAGTCCTAGCTGTACAACCTTTCAAGTGATCCTTTTAAATTATATTAAATAAAATACTAAACTGTAAAATCCTCGCTTACTAAAAAAAAAAAGATATGACAAAATGTGTTGTGACATCCGGAGACGGTTGAACGGTTACACACCTCTGCAAATGGGAAATCACAAGGCTTAAAAAATTTGCCGAAGGAAGTTTTCCAGGTATACAGACCACTTCTTATTGTTCTCCTGATGTAGAAGGTTGGACTTTTCCCCGCTTTCATCTGCTACGTGCGGTGATGACAGGAAATCGCCGTTCTTCTGTTCTGACAAAAGACATTCAAAACGCTAGGACAGCATAGCATCTCGGCGTCGTGTCAACCCGCTATCCGCTCTGGGCCAGCCTCGGCACAGCCCTAGAGCCATCCTTCCTTCGTGCACAACGTTTTCATTCATTTAATTTTGCTACAGCCGCTACCCCCAGTGCTTGTCTTCATTCTGAAAATGCGCATCGCAGGACAGGCAAGGTTACGATAGCACGGTGGGCACACCGTCTTAGTGTTCTGACAACAAAAGTTTGTATCTCATTCCTGCTTTGTGTCCTTTTGGGGTGGCTGAAGCTCTGCTCTCCTCACTCTGGGCCCCGCAGTGAAGCAGCAGCCCCTGGAAAATCACTGGGCAGACAGCGGAGAAAGACCCAGGGAGCCAGGGGCTGGCTCCTAGAACTTCTGCTTGGAAAGGAAGCACAACACTCTTTATCTACTTTCCGTTGGCAAACGTGCACGGGGTCAGTGACGCACAATTCTCCCACCGTGAGGGCCCCACACAGGGGCCACCAGAACATTCCACCAGCAGTAACTTGAGCGGCTCTCTGTGTCTGGTGGCGTCTTCCCTCGGTCCAGCCAATCACTTACAAACACGCTGCTCTCAGTCACTAGGAATCCCTAGGGTTTGGCCAACTGAATGGCCAAACTCCCTTTTTATTGGGAACCTCTCCAAAATACTGATGCATTTTGCTGGGAAGATGGACTGACTCAGTATCTTTAGAGAGCAAATTGGTAATTGCTGCTAAAGTTTCAGAGAGGATATTCCACTGAGAGGTGCACGTCCTAGGAACATTTACACTTCTGCACAGAAGGGGAGGTAAACAGGGGTATTCATCGCAGCACTGTGAATGGATAAAAAATTGTTACGTGTTCTTATAATAGAATTAACATGAATGTGCAACAATTAAAATGCAGGAACTAGATTTGGCACATTCATGCTATGAAATTAAAATATATACACAATAATTGAAATAAATAAGATGGCTGTGTATTACCATGAATAGATACCAAAACCCTCTACGGAATCCAAAACAGCAAGATAAAGAATGATAGAGCACTGCACAATAATATTTATATATATAACACATACATACACTTTAAACAGCAACACCATCTAATTTGTGTGTGTGTGTGTGTAACACAGACGGGAAATACACACATCAAATTCCCACAGTGACTGTCTCTGAGGAGGGAAGAAATGGGACTTGAGCTACAAAATGGAAGGAACAATTCATGTTATCAAATGTTTTATTACTTTCTTACAAAATCAAAGCAACAAATGTTGACATCTGTTGATTCTGGGTAGTAGCTGGCAGGTGTTTGTTTTGCTATGTTCTATAGCTTCCCGCAGTCTTTTTTTTAAACATAAACACAAGTCGTCATATTTGCAGATATTCTGCATGCTTTTGCATTTGTATTTCTCCTCTGGGTCGCCTCCCCCACTGAGGTTTTTGCAAAGTAGACAGCTGTTTTTCTCCACGGATTTCAGCTTTTCATCTGGGTGTCATCAGTGAACTCATTCATATTCACTACCCAGAATCTATCACCTGCCTTTTATTCCACTGCCTGAAACCTTAGCCCTTCAACCCATGGCCGGGGCTGGCAGACACTCAGTATTACCTCATCTTGTCACTCAGAATCGCCCGTGTTTCATTCTCAAACTGCACAGTGTTTACCCCAAATCCGCAGCTACCCTTAGAAACAGACAGGAAATACATCGAGTTGTCAGATATATTTTTCTGTGGCCCCAGCCAAGAAGTGACTGTATTCCTTTTCCACCTAGGATGCTTCCCAATGTGTAAATGATACCACTTTCGCAAACTCCCCATCAAGCACACAATGCAGGACGATTCTGGGATTCATGCCAAGAAAGCATCCCCGTGCTCCGGACAAATGCAGCCTCTCAACATGCTTCGACAGGTAGCCAAAGGGACTGGGGAGGGCGGCAGGAATTAAGGCTCACATGCCGCCCACCACTTTCATGAAAATCTTTTATTTTTTTCCTACATTGAGGTTCGTGAATAACACTGATAAATTTCTGAGTTTTCCTCTCCACTCTTTGGCTGGTCTTGGTTTGGCAGTACGGAATGACAGTGTCACCTGATCGCTGGCTTTCCTTTGCCAAACAGATGACTCCACCCATGACGGTTGCCTTCTAAACTTTTTGGCTTTGACATTGCTATTGAAACTCCTATAGCCACTAGAAACTTAAGACTCACAGCAAGAAAGCCAGTGGAATAAAAAAAGAGCATAATACAAGATATTAAATATAGTTCACTGTGCTATACAGTAGGACCTTGTTGTTTATCTATTTTGTATACAGTAGTTTGTATCTGCTAATCCCCAGCTCCTAATTTATCCCTCTGCTATCCTTTCCCCTTTGGTAACCACAAGTTTGTTTTCTGTGTCTGTGAGTCTGTTTCTGTTCTGTAAATAAGTTCATTAGTGTCATAATTAGATTCCACATATAAGTGACAGCATATGATATTTGTCTTTCTCTGTCTTACTTATGTCATTTAGTATGGCCATCTCTAGTCCATCCATGTTGTTGCAAATGACCTTTTTTTCCTATAATGAAAAAGAATATGTATATATAACTGTATAACTAAATTACTAGACTGTACACCAGAAACTAACAACACTGTAAATCAACAAAATTTCAGCTAAAAAAAAAAAGAACTCAGTAAAGATATTGTCTTCACATACCACCCAGCTATGAGGGGAGAAAAGCTAGAAATGTGAGCTACTATTGGTGCATTCAAAATCCTTTCTCCCTATCTGTCCCTTTCCAATCAACCAGCTAAACTGTCCGCCTGAGCCAAATTTTCATTCAACAGTCTGCCTCCTGGATGATCAAAAACTCTCCATGAGTCTTTGAAACTCTAGAAACCACCAGGGCTGTGTCCTCACTTGATGGCATCAACCCCATGGCACCGAGAATCCCGTTCAGTCTTATAACTTGACGGAGAGACAAGCTGTGTACCCAAAATTGCAGATTTCAGTAGCTAAAATCGTCCTCATCCAACTGTCCCACGGGCACTGCGCACTCAAGATGGCCCCAGACACACTTCATCAGCTTTCTACCCCAATCGACAAAAAGCAAAAAGAAACGAACAAACCAGCTCTTCACCCTGTACCCTCTGCCCTGGCGGTGCCATCAGGCATCACTGGGATTCTCCTCTCCCTTACGCCCACACCTAAGCAAGAGCATGCTTATCCCGCCTCCGAAAGCAGGTTTCCACCCCTGCGCTCCGATGTCCTCATCTCCTGTCTAGACTGCACATCAAACAGGCTCCACTGCCTCCTCCAAGCCCTGCCCCCGGAATCCATACTTGCCTGGTCACCACAGTAATTTAATTAAAACTCAAATCTGCCCACAGCCAGCATTCTTCCCTGGGTCCCCACTGTCTAGGGGCTAAAGTGTGCGGTGGGTAACATGCCATGAAAATCCCTCCAGGTCTGTACAGTTTTTAGACCTCCCCTTCTTCAGAAAGTCTGCCCCGCCCCCTCCCCAGCTGGGCCAGGGTGCCATTTTTTCCTCCTATCATAACACTCCTTTTCTTTGTTTTCCTTCAAACAAATTTGTCAAGCACATCCTGTCCTTTATGTTGCTAAATCCAGTGGTTAGTGTCGTTTACCTTAGATTAAACTCTCGGCACCATTTCACAAGGTGACCCACTCCCTGCTTCTTGAAACAGTTTCTACCCCTGGTTTCATAAAATCCTTCTTTCTGGGTTCTCTTCCTGCTTCAGTCTTTATTTAGTCTAATCTGCTGATTCATGATTCTTGCCACAAACTTTCAACATGGGGATGTTCCATGATTTATTTACACACCCTGTTTTTCATGTAAACTCCTTCTCTCTCAAGGGTCTCGTTCTTTTTCATGGCTTTGAGAAAGGTTATCTGTTTTTCCTCTCCATGAGCTAGCTCCCCACTGGCACATCTACTACTCTATTTGACATCTCTACAGGTGGGATAGTCTTATGTGTCAACATGACTAGATTGCAGTACCCAGTTACTTAGTCCAACACTGACACCAGTGTTGCTAAGTGAGGGTTTTGCAGATGGAGCTAATGTCCAAAATCAGTTGACTTTAAATAAAGCTGATTCCCCTTAATAATGTGGGTGGGCCACATCTAATCAGTTGAAGTCCTCAGGAGCAAAAACTGAGGTTTCCAGGAGAGGAAAGAATTCTGCCTCAAGATGGTACTATGGAAATTCAGCCTGAGTTTCCAGCCTGCCAACTTGCCCTATGGATTTCAGACCCAAGACTGCAACATTAATTCCTGACTAAATTTCTAGCCTACCCTACAGATGTAATTCCTTAAAATCTACCTACCTACCTACCTATCTATCTATCTATCTTTCTGGTTCTGTTCTCTGGAGACTTTAATAAATGGCTGTCTCACCAATACCTCAAATTCAATCTACCTCCAACACTCACAGCCTGGCCACCTTCTTCTCCAGGATACTAGTGCTAGTTGCCCCACCTTAAGCAGGAGTCATTCTGTATCCCCCCACCCCCGACCCTCCTGGTGCCTGGGACAGACAGGTAGACTGGTTGATCCAGGGTACCTATTTATAGCATCCCCTTTCACTCTCACAACTGTCTGAATGATAAATTACACTCTATTCCATCAGCAAGCTCTGTGATTCTTCCTCTAAACTTAGCCCCCAACCAGCGACCTCTCCTCATCTCCTGGGCTACTCCTCTGGTCCATGGGGGGCTCATCTCCTGCCAGGCTCCCAAGAGAGACTCCTACGTGCTTCCTCTTCCTTCAAACTTGTTTCCTAAGAATCCCTTCTCGGCATGGGCGGCTTTGCCAGAACGAACTCTGAAAATTCAGAGCGGATTCACTTTCCCCCTTTCTTAGAATCTTACAGTGGGCTCGCATTATACTTAGAAAAAACGAAATCCAAAGTTCTTACCCAGCAAGGCGTTCCCTGGGCTTCGTCCGACCACCTCTTGGTCCCAAACTCCTTTCACTGTCCCCTCAGTCACGAAGCTCCAGCGACACCACATTTCTTTCTTTTTTTCCACCTATGCTTTATTTTACACTCCTCTGATTATTAAAATCTAAGAGGTTTTTGCTTAAAAAACAAAACCAAACCAAACCACAAGCACGCAAGCAGTGGCACACCGCACTTCCTGACCCAGCGCGGCGCATCCCCCACGCCGGCTACGCTTCGCTTCCACCTCCATCTAGAACACTCCTCTCTGTATTCATTGGCTGCTTCCTCCTTGTCACTCAAACTCTTTCGGGCACCACCCCTCAGAGGGCTCCCGCGCAGGCGCAGTTGGCCCCCGCCATGCCGCCTCCCGCCTCGTCTGTGGGAGCTGGGGGAGCCCAGGCTGGCCCTCGCGCCTCGCGCATGTCTGGCGACAGCCGCGTGGTGTCACTGAGGGTCCTGACAGGCAAGTGGAAGCTTGGAGGGTGTCCCCTGGGAGGAGGACGTCCGTGCGCCGTCCCTGTCCCTTCCTCCCTGTCTGGAGCTCGGCAGCCCGCTGTCTGTCCGCCAGTCCGTCCGCGCGTGTCAGCTGAACGAAGGAACACGCTCAGAACACTGCCCTCCCAGACATGAACGGGCCCGAGCCCTCCCTGTGTGGGGAAAAAAAAGAACGGAAAAGAAAAGACGAGAAGGTAAGAGAAAGGTTTAAAACTTACTGGTGTTTATGATTAGCGCCTTCCGGGGCGGTAAACTATTTCAATTCAGAAATAGTGACCTGCCATTTACTCTCCTCCCCCCTTACATACATAGATGGAAGGTTCTAGATGGACACAAACTCCTATCGCCTGAACCCTCCACAGCCGCTCACTGTGCCAGAACCTCGGAGGCCGGCTGGGCCAGCATTGCTCACGCCAGCGGACTTAATTACAGTCGGCTTCCAGCCGGAGAGCGTCCGCGCCCGCCTCTGATTGGAGCGGCCCGAGCCCTGGGGCCTTCCTACGTGGGGCCTAAACGGCCTCATTAGACGTAATTATAATGCTCTCGATCTTTTAGACTCTCATGCCTTTAAAAAAAACTTGCTGAATTTTGTTTAGAATTGTTCTTAAAGGGACAGAGAATATTTTCTCCAGAAACGTTCCTGTTTATTAGGGCTGAAACGTCAAGTAACAGGGAAAGTTTCACCTTCATTCTGCTCCTCCTGCAGAGCCAGGACGAGGTGTTACCGTGCCTGGGGTCTCCGTGGGTTCCCTGGTTGTTGAATGGAGGAGGAAGAGCAGCTGACATCTGAAACTTCAGGTGCACTTTTGCCTCTCTGTGTTCCTAACTTGCAAAAACCATGCCACGGAAGGCCATAAACTCTGAATATTTGTGCTTTGGAGGAGAGCCTGTGTAAGACGTTTACCCCAAGCCTATAGGATGCATGTACCTAAAGCCCTCTTACCTACTCACCTAGACTTGCTCATGAACCTTGAACTCGGGAGTCTAGTGAGAAAGGAATTGGAGCTTAGCTCTGCTTCGATGCAAGAAGCCATCGAGAACTTCAAAGGCTGGCCTCAATTACAAGCCGATTCTGAAACCGAGCAGAACCCTGTGGGGCCTTCTCTGGTACAAAAACCCCTCTCTGTCCCCTGTTTTTGAGTTTGTGGAAAAAGGCTGTAGTCTCCTAGACCTTCCCTGAGTTCCAAAGAACGGGCACAGGCAGTTACTAGAGAAGTGAGGGAATGCAGTAACAGAGGAAAAGCAGTTACACAAGAAAAAGTGATGACCATAGTTCAGCAATAAAAACAGAGTCCTAGTTAGGTGTACGCAGCATAATTTGCAGGATGCTGGGTATGCACCCTAAACACTTTTCCAGTTTCCTGTTGCAAAACCTGGTGTTTTACCCCAAGGTTTCATAGTATTGGATGAAAACACCAATTTTCCAAAATTTTAATCTGAATGAATATTCGATTATTTCCTCTGTGACAGGTAGCAAACGTTAGGGAACTGGAAACTGGCATAGGAAATATTTGTCCAAGTTAATAAAGTCAAGATGTAGAGATTTGTTTCCTTTTCTCATTGTTTGTAACAAATGTGTTTGGAAGGTGCACTTCTGGAGTAAAGGAACATCAGGCTGTTCTAAATCGTCACAAGGGAGCTTCTGGTTCTGTTTGCTTTCCTGCTGCTTGTTGCTACTCCTGTCACTGCCATGATGGTTGCACAGTGGCTCAGGGATGGCCTGGAAGGCTTGTGTCACGCACAGGTTGAATTGTGTCCGCCAGAGAGTTCTGCCCAAGTCCTAACCCCTGCTACCTGTGGATATGACCTTATTCGGAAATTTGCATCTACCTTCTTTGTAGATAGAAATACATCAAGATGAGGTCTTCAGGGTCCTTAATCCAAGGTGACTGGTGTCCTATGGAGAAAAGGCCACATGAAGACAATGACACATGGAGGAGGCTGTGTGATGGGAGAGGCAGAGATAGGAATGGTGCAGCTGCAAGCTGAGGAACTCAGGGTGGCTCGCAGCGCCAGACTCCAGAAGAGGCGAGGAAGGCGCCTGCCCAGAGTGTAGAGGGGGCTTGTTCTGCCGCACCTTGGTTTTGGACTTTGACCTCCAGACTGTGAGATGATCAATTTCTGTTGTTTTAACCCTCCCGGTTTGTGGTTTCTTGTTAGAGCAGCCCTGGGCAGCTGATGCTCCATGGTTGGGATCTAGAAAGGCAGCCTGTATCCCTGCACATTGGGAAAGAAGAAGAGTGGGAAGGCTGGAGGGTTGAGGGGATGTGATACTCACTTTGGCTTCTTTCATAATCTTGCCTAAGATGTGCACAGCGTGGAAGACTAACTGGGAAGCCAAAGACTGGGTGGGACTGGATAAGAAGTTAATTTGTTCATTCATTCATTCACTCATTTATTCAACAAATACACTCAGTGAGCGCCAGGCACACATCAGGCATGTTGTATGTCGTCTTTCCTCTTTGCTTGACTCTCTTCTGTGAACGTAAGCTGGTGATGGATAGAAACAGTGGGAAGAATATGTAAAGAAGGAAGTAGGTTAAGAAGGAGCATGGGCATCACGTGTGAATAGGGTGAATCTTTCCACAGATCAACGGGGCAAACATGGCGGGCCACCAAGAAGGGGACTTTCCAATAGGATTTGGAAAATTCAGTATCACCAGATATTTGACTGCAGGAAAGAGAACTTTCGGGAAATGTTCACTAGAGGAAAGAAGACGTGAGGAAAAACAGATTGTCAGCTGTTCTCAGTCAGATGGTTATTTGCATTTATGTCCTTAATAAAATAGAAATACAGATTTAAAAGTTTAATATGTAAAGGTTTTAATTGATAGAATAAATTTATAATAGCTAGAACATTTGATTAGACTTTATTTTTAAAGCAGTTTTAGGTTCATAGCAAAATCGAGGGGAGAGCCTCCTGCACCCAGACGTATGGTCTCCCCCATAAAGAACATGCGCCACCAGAGTGGGGCGTTTGTTACATTTGGTGAGCCAACGCTGACACATCACTGTCCACCAAAGTCCATACTGTGTACATCTGGCTCGCTCTGGGCGTTGCAATCTAGGGGCTTGGACATGTGTATCTAATATCATGGCGGCCTACAGAATATTTTCTGTCCTTAAAAATTCTCTGTGCTCCACCTATTCATTCCTGCCTGTTCCCTAACCCCTGGCAACCACTGATCTTTTTACTGTCTCCATAGTTTTGCCTTTTCCAATATTATATGTTTTAATAGTTTGAACAAGGTAGCAAGTAAACAATGCCTAACCCCAAAACAGAGTGAAATTTTTATAACAGTTGATATTATATTAAACGATAATATTTCTTTAAGCTCTCCTCATAATACGTTTCTTACAGCACCAGGGTAACAATTTCCCAATATCACATGAGAAAGAGACTGTGACTACACTTTAAAAAATGCATGGGTATATATGGCTAATAAAGATTTGTTCCCTTTTCTAATTATTTTGAACTAACTTGTTTAGAAAGGAAACATCTGGGATAAAGAAACGTTAGCTTTTCTAAAGCATTCGAACATGTAGTTTCAAATTTTTGCTACTTTAAGTCAAGACATTTGTACATGTGGTTAATTTAGACCCATTATGTAAATATTACTTAATCTTATTGTTTTCCGGATTTCTGCTTGATATTTATTTTCAGATACCCACATAGCTGTTGATTACTTCCACAGCTACTTCCAAAAAATTAAATTTAAAACTTGAGAACCACAGTACTTTCATCTACTAGAAAAATGTGTTGAAGGAAATACAAATTTACAAAAGAAATACTATGGACTTCAGTAAAGTTCAAATATAAAGACTCTTGTTAAAGATGGCTTCGTGTGACTATTTTCATAGTAAGATTTCTTTAAGTGGGTAAATCTCACTAGCAAATAATTATTTTGAATTTCTCTCTCTCCTTTGTTGCAGTCTTTGCCATCAAAAAGATAGTGGCCTGAGTTCCAACATTTTTATTTCCCTTTCTTAGGAGAACATTCTTTATGTCTTATGCACTTAGTGAGACCCAGTCTGATTATTAGCTATACCCTAAAAAGTTAGATCTGAAATCCATTAGTTTTCTTTATAGATAAAATGTGTTTAACACCCAAGTTCTAACTGAGCACTTACTGCTGTAGCATTTATGGGGTGCCTTTTCTTGTCCTCAGTTCTTTGTGATGACATCAGTATAGCATGTTAACATAATTTCCACCTTGCATTTGTACAATAGGTTTAATAATTTGCTGATTGTACCAAAAAAATGTTAAAGTCAGACCTACATCTTAATTTTCATGTTATCATCCCAGAATATTGTCCGTGTGATATTGCTTCTAATTTATACTTCTCAAAATGTATACATAGATACATTAATAATGTATATATTAATGTATAACAAACTGTATATATAGAGCTTATTAATATAAACATTTATCACAGATCTACTGAAACTCAGAAAGATGAAATATGATGTTTTTAAGCTAGAGGATGCGTCTTACTAAAAATTGCTGAAACATTCCTTAATGGTTATATTTTTCCATCTCCTATTAATGTGTTTCATGGAACATTATCAAATTAAAATGTTATCCTAGGGTTTGGCTAAAAAAATAAGTAAAATAATAAACAGCAAAGTATTTAGTCATAAGGATTTTTTCCAGCTATTCAGCTGATAAAATAAGTAAGCCTGGAAAGTAGATTAAGAAAATAATCAAAAGTATAAAGCTAACAATACACATATGAGAAGAATTAAACATTCCTGGACCAGTGCGGACTTGCATTTTAACAGCTGTCCAGCGTGGAAGAGGAACTGTTGAGCTGTTGCGGGCAGGGAATTGCTATTTCTTCACGGTGGAGTGTGCTTCTCCGGTCTGTTGCAACAAACTATTACACCTTGAAAAGCAAGCCAGGCATTTTCCAAAGTAAAACCAGACCTTCAGTTTAACCTTGTTCGGTGTGCACCAGGTGCCTAGGGCAAGTCCCTTCCATCATTCTTTAATGACCTCAAGTTCAGAAATGTCGGTAGATCACTGCTTCGTAAGTGACTTTGAAAAAGCCCCAGTGGCCGTTGAAATCACCGTATAGTACAACATGCTTTTACCCTTGGGAAGAAGTTTACAGCCTTGTACTATTACTCCTAGCAGCCCTCTGGTGTTGGGTGAAACTCCCACCTCTATGGAAAAGTTGAGAAGATGGAGCAGATGGAATTCACTCCTGTGCTTGGAGTCCAAGGTGAAGGAAGGCCCTGATCCAGGACTCCGTCTCCAAGGTTACAGCAGAGGCAGGCGCTGATTTCAGGGTAGGTGTGCACGTAGCAGATGGGCATCTCATGGACTCGGGGGACTCCGCCAAGCTCTCCGGGAAGGAGAGATCTGTGCTCTGCAGCTCCCGCGGGAGCCCTCTGGGTCCCCCTGACCCGTTCCTGCCCCACGGGGGAGCCCGGGGCTTCCAACCAAGCCCGATGGCAGGGAGGGTGTTGTGCTCCAGGCCGAGGGTTAGTCACGGAAAGATAACATGACTACACCGAGGATCTCAGTGTCGACAGGGAGCAGGGAGGGGCACAGGCCTCTCCTTGGTTTCATCAGCAATTTGGACAAGAACCTTCCTGTCCATTTCAGCTCTGTTGCTGACTCTCCTCCAAAATCATCATTCTCCGCGGTTTAAGGATCTCTTATACTAACCTTAAGGAATGAAGAGGAGCCAAGTCTACTGTTCTGGCTTCAGAAAGCAGAACATCAAACCAGAGGATTTGGGAGGAGACAAATGCCTTTCTTCCCGCCTCCTCGTCGAGCAGAGGATATGGCTCTTGTCCAGTTTGGAGAGAGACTCTCCAGGCCAAGCCAGCACCCCTGGCAGGCGGCCACTCCTGGGAGAAAGTGTCTCTGCTTCCCCTTCCGTGCGCTGCCCACGGCGGGCGTGCAAGGCTTGGGGGTTGAATAAACAAGTAGCTCCACATGTGAACACTTCCCTCGGCAGAATCTTGCAGGCCACGTGTAAACCTGCTGGTGAGGCCACGTTAACAACTCACGACAAACTGCTTTGACCCCTCCATCCAGGTTGTTTGGCAAACTCAGCTGTTGTGACTTCAGCTTGCTAGATGGATCTTTATTGAGAGGCTACCGTGAGTAGAGCATTCTTCGAGGTCTTGTGGGGAGCAAAAGGGTTTAAAAGAAGGATTCTAGCCTTAGAGACTTACATTCCAGGAAAGAAAAGTAGACACGTATAAGAACATGAGCAGTAAAGCTGAATAGTAACATAATGACCGGAGGTACTAACGCGTATGGAAGTAAGTGGCCACATGACTGAGTGAATGGATGAAATGCTGGGTCCCCCCGCCGGCAGCTGTACCATCACAGATACGGCGGTTTGCAGCTACTAATCGTCTTGTTCGCAGCACATCCCATAAAGAAGTGTCTTGTAAAGACAATGAAGGCTAACGTGGGCTTTGGCTCAAGTCAGAGGCAGGAAGAAAGGCGTTTTTTCTCCTCGCAAACCCCTGCTGGTTTGATTGTCTGTTTTCTGAAGCCTGAATGGGCTGTTGGCTTGTCTGCATGCTGCAGTGAGTGTGAGAGATACCTCAACCCCACTTGGGGGTCCAGAACCCCTCAGATTCAACATGTCCGAAATAACTCGGAATCTCCCAGGACTCCTTATCTCAGTAAATGAGGTAAGGGACCCTTTCACTCCACAAGCCGGAAATCCCAGCCTGTCATCCCCACACTTGCCCAAACCCAATTCATCACCAAGTCTTAGAAATCTCCATGTGTCCTCCCCTGCACCCCACCACCATGCCGTGGTCTGAGCTGTCACCCCATCCTGCCCGAACGCCTGCAACAGTCTGGTCTCCTGACAGGTCTCCCCAAGTCCACTTCCTTTTCTTTGTTTCTTCACACGGTGGCCAGGGAGCTGTTCAAAATCCCCAACCATCGCGTCCCTCCCAGGTGCAGACCCTTCTGTGGTTTCCCTCTGCCCAGGAGGTGGCCACGCAGACCCGCAGTCACCTGCCCCTGCATCTTCCCTGGCCCCACCTCCTTCCCTCCCCTCTGCTCCCCAGGTTCACCAGCCTCTATGTCCACGTGTAGGCCCCCGCCCTCTCGGAAGCTTGTGACATGGTGACCCTCCCACTCTGAATGCTGTCCACCCAATCTCTCCCCCAGCCCTGACTCCTGGAGAAGGGCCTTCATCTTCCTGTCGGGCTGATCTGCATACTCCCAGGTGCAACCTCTCTGATCCTCCCAGACCTGATCAGGACCGTCTCTTCCACGTCATGGTTTGTAAGTACATATGTGTGAACATCAGTCAGTGTCTGTGTACCCTCTCGGATGCTGGGATCTGAGGCCAAGGCCTGCTGGACGTTTTGTTCGCTGCACTCAGCAGAGTGATCAGCACACAATGGGTATGGCCTAAATATTTGCAAAATGAGACCATAATCCATCTAGGGTGAGGGGACACTGGTGTGCAGGCCACTAACCAGTGCCAGTAACTGTTTACTCTGGGTTGGTTAAGAAGGCACAGAGAGATGCTTTGGAAACATTTTTGCTCACCCTGCCCCAGCCCCCTCCTTCCTTCTGAGTTTACGCCAAGACACAAATAGTGTTGGATTTGGGTTGGAGTCAGGGTTAGATGAAACAGTCCCCCTGTTGCTTAAGAAACTACTCGAGTTATCCTTTGTTCAGCAAGCATATGAAACTCTTGGTGGGGGGTGCTGTGGCAGGAAGACAGAGGTGAGAAGGAGGCTGTGTCTGTCTGTGGGGACCCTCTCATTTGGTTAGTGGAGAAGCGTAAGCAAACTGTCTGCCGTGTGAATTGTCTGTGAAAAAGAGGCTGGTGCCGGGCGCTCCTGGAGTGTAGCTGTGCAAGTGCCTTGTGCTTTGTGGGGAGAACAGGGAAAGTGTCCCAGGAGAAGGTGAAGGCTGATCTGAGTCTGAAACAAAGAGAACAAGGGAGGAGGAGGAATCCAGGCGGAGGGAACCGGGTGCATAAAAGCCGAGGTGTATCTTGGGGCATTTCCAAGAAAGGAGCCCGGAGGTGAGGGGTGGGGGACGAGGACCTGGAGTGTCTTGCTGGGGATGTTCTGGATGTTACCGGTTACGCTCAGGCGGTCCTGCTGGGCTTTGTGAAACTGTGTAAATATCCGTGCATCAAGCTTAAAACAAATGCATAATTTAGTGTTAAAGCAGATACCGTCGTAATAAGAACAATTCGAAGAAAGGCAAGCGGTAGCAGGCTCCAGAGGTTTAAGAACTCTTTTTGAGAGAAAAGCTTAAAACATACTTTTTTCCCAGCTGGAGAAAGATAGTCTGTGATTCAGTTTTAGCAGGAAAACCTGGGAATCTGACCCTGGGGCCCAGACTCTTGTGAGAGACTGGCTGCTCTCTGCACCCGGGTCCCCCATCAGGCCGTGGACTGGAAGGACCCCTCTGGTTTGGGTTTGGGTTTGCTTTGTGGCTTTCAAAGCTCACTGCCCTGGGTGGGAACATAGCCTGCTCCTCCTCCTCATGTCTGGCAGCCAAGGCTGGGCCTGCTTACAAAGGCACCTGGCAGGAGGGAACATTCTGGAATAAGACATCTCAAAGGACCCCTTTCTAACATGTAAATGGCTTTTTAAAAAATGCTTGAGCAATCTCACCTGTTCCTCAGACTGTGAGAGTCACATGTCACTTAGGAGTGGGAGACAATAAAAAGGGTCTTTTCTTTATAGATTTTTCTAATTATTAAAAAAAATTGCTCATTGTAAAAAATTTAAACAATAGAAATTAGTAATATAAAAAACTGAGATTGTTTTTCCTCATTTCTCCTCCTCCCTGGAGATAACTATTGTTCGTGTGTATTTTCCTCAGATTAAAAAAAGTTAATTTAACACATACAAATTATAATAATTTTTTAACCAAAATGGAATTCTTCAACTTTTTTTTTTCCTTCTTAACTAAATACTTCAGACGACTTTCCATGTCAGTATATAAATCTAGTTACGTTCTTTTAGAAATGTTATCTTGTCCAGATTCATTGACTTTTACTTGATTTTCTTTTTATGTAGTAGATCAGTAAATGGAAAAAAAAACCCCACTGTTGCTCATATAAATCTAATTATATCTTTCAAAGGTTTTGCTTTGTTTTGTTTGCGTGACATCAGTGGTAAGAATTGCGTTAAAGAGGAGAAGGCATTTAATGTTCTGCGTTCCTGAATGACCTTCATTGAAGGGTGGTTGGTGATTGACCAGTTTATGTTTATTTTCCAGGGAAAAGATACTTTTTGTTGAGAAATGATTTTTATATTTTATAGATTTGTTCTTTTTCCTTAGGTAATCTCCTAAAATTAAAAAATAAAAAACCACGAGCTTGCTAGTCCTGGGGAATTTTCCGATGCCCTCTTGCCTTGTGTGTAATGCACCCCTAATTAGGGATGTTCCCAGGTGGCTGGTTTTGGGGGTTCCAGGAAAGTGGGGGACTCACCCAGCACGAGAGAAATCGTGGTGATGCAATTACAAAAAGGTGGTTGTGGGAAGGCCAGGGAGCACCCCTGGCGCCAGCAAAACAAAGAACACATTCCAATCCTGGAAAGTGTCTTTTCCGAGGAAAATTAAAGCTCTATGACCTATATCTGCTTCTCATATCCATTTATGGGGATACCCATATGCAGTGCTAATATCCACTAAAAGACAACACTAATTAAAAAAATTTTTTAAATTAAAGTGCAGTCAGTTTACAATGTTGTGTCAATTTCGGGTGTACAGCACGATGTCCCAGTCATACATATACGTACCTATATTCCTTTTCATATTCTTTTTCATTATAGGTTACTATGAGAGATTGGATATAGTTCCCTCTGCTATACAGTATGAACTTGTTGTTTATCTACTTTATATATAGTAGTTACTATCTGCAAATCTCAAACTCCCAATTTATCCCTTCCTACCCCCTACCCCCTGGTAACCATAAGTTTGTTTTCTATGTCTGTGAGTCTGTTTCTGTTTGGTAAATAAGTTCATTTGTCTTATCTGACATAAATCTTAGCAATGTTCTCCTAGGGCAGTCTACCCAGGCAATAGAAATAAAAGCAAAAATAAACAAATGGGACCTAATTTAACTTATAAGCTTTTGCACAGCAAAGGAAACCATAAGAAAACAAAAAGACAACCTATGGAATGGGAGAAAATATTTGCAAAAGATGAGATTGACAAGAGCTTAATTTCCAGAATATATAAACAGCTCATACAACTTAATAATAAAAAAACAAACAATCCAATCCAAAAATGGGCAGAAGACCTAAACAAACAATTCTCCAGTGAAGACATACAAATGGCCAATAGGCACATGAAAAATGCTCAATATTGCTAATTATCAGAGAAATGCAAGTCAAAACTACAGTGAGGTATCACCTCACACCAGTCAGAATGGCCATCATTCAAAAGTCCACAAACGATAAATGCTGGAGAAGGTGTGGAGAATGGGGAACCCTCCCACACTGCTGGCGGGAATGCAGTGTGGTTCAGCCATTATGGAAAGCAGTATGGAGAGTCCTCAAAAAACTAAAAAGAGACTTACCACATGATTCAGCAAGATAACACTAATAAATAATCAAACTAAAGGCAAAATGCAGGTGTTGCTAGATTGAGCCAAAGTGAGGAGACATGAGACTTGGTGACCAGAAAGGGCCTGGTGTCTGGACCATATCTTTAGTGAGAGCTCCCCATGCACCAGACTTCTCTCCTCCTCTGCACATTAGCACATGCTGTTCCCTCTTCCTGACTTCCCCTTCCAACCTCACCCTTCAGGTTCTGGTTTAGATTTCGTCTCTTTTGGTCCTCTTTTCCCAGCAGCCCCAGGAGGAGTTAACTGCTCCTGTGCCTGTGTTCCTGCAGGGCCTGGTGACAGCAGCTGCCCTTCCGCATTGCGACTTCCTCTCCTCCCGCATGTGGTGAGCCTCTCAAGACGGGGTCTGGCTCTCGTGCCTCGCACAGCTGTCGCGACAGGCGCCGGGCGGGGCAGGGGCGCAGTACGTGTTTGCTCACCGGCTGAGCGCCCAGTGGAGGGTCAGACGAGAGAAGCGCTCTCTTCCTCATCCAAAATAAGGGTAATGTGTAACACCCATGTCCTACTCTGTCTTGGGCATGAAATCGTTTCACAAAGTACTTTGAGTTCCTTGAGTTTTGAATAAACATAAATAAAAGCTATTATTCCAGAACGTATTTAAACATGTTTCACTTTTGAACCAGGCAGTTGGATGGAGCTAGTGTCTCCCTGTATCTTTACTAGGTGCTTTCACAGTCACTCAAAACTTAAAAAAAATCGGATTTGCTTTTAGAGGTCGTTAGCAGTGATCTTTTTGGGGGGACTCTACATATTTTGGTGTATGTTCAGTGTGGTGTCACTTATATTTTTGTATTGAATTTCGGATGGAAATTCTGTGTATTTTCAGTCCTTTTTTGAGAAAATTGGTATTAATACACAACTAGTTGTATCTCGAATGCCATGTCCTTCAGAGTGCCACTTAGGATATGGAAAGTCAGTAGGTTGGTGTTTAAATCAGGATGAGATTTTGTATTACAGGATTAGTACTGCAGGTCTGAGATTCCATTTGTTCATGGGCAGTTTCTTATACTTTTTTGCAGCAATAAAACCATCAGCGCTAACAGTGTAACCTTGAGGCCATGGACCACTGTCATACAATCCTGTTTGATATATTTGTAAATATATATTATATATATATTTTTGGTGATGTCCTGTTTCCCTCTTTAGAGCACCACGAATGTTATACCACGTTCTGAACCGTCTGCATAGGCTGCTGGAGGCTGTGTGCACAGTGGTTAAATGAATGGGCTTTGGAGAGAGACATACTTAAGTCAGGCCTGAATCCCAGTTCCAGTGATATCCTTAACATTTCCTGGCTGTTTTTCCTGGGGCAAATCAGTGTAAAATGGAGACAGTACTTCCTATCTCACTCGGTTGTTCTGAGAATTAGATTAAACAACAAGTTTATTACTATGTTTGGGTCCTAGTATGTGCACAAAAGATGTGACTGGCATCGTGAGTGTCGTGAAAGGATGCTGCCGCTAGCTCTCCCGTCCTGCAGGCTGGCAGGGTGTGGCCGAGCACGTGTGCAGGGCTGCGACCGTCCCTGTGCTGGGCAGCCTATTAGGGAGCCCCCGACCCCTGCCTTCCAGGTCTTCGCACCCTTGGCAGTGTTTCCCCTGGCTGGGGCTCACTTCTAGCCAATAGCAGGTGGCCCAAGAGGTGGGATGTCACTTCTGAGAACAGGCTGCAGAGACGTGGCTCTGTCTTGGGCAGCCTGCATCAGGTGTGTCTCGCCCTCCCTTGAGTTACCCACCCTGGGGGAAGCCACTCCACCAACACAAGGAGGCCACAGGACTGAGCCTGGGGCCACACCCTTCAGCCACTTTCCAGCACTCCTTCAGTCTGGACCAGGTTAGACCCAGGAGCCAGAGACTGCCAGCTGAGCTCCACCTGCATTCCTGAATTCCTGCCAGTTGAAGCGATGACTGTCTGTTGTTTCAGGATGCTCAGTTTTTGAGAAATTTGTTATGTGGTGGTGTATGACTAATACAATGCCGGAGCTGGGCTGTGTCCGGCTGTGCTGTGGGCCTGGCCGGCACTCCATGGAGATAGCTGATAAAGCATATCATCATCAAAGGCTCCCTGTTTATTTATTTTTTTGAATGGATGAGGCCCAAACTCTCCGGTGCAGCCCTCCCTAACATGGGCCACGCCCCCGCCTCCCACAGGCACACAGATCTCCAACCGCCTTGCACGTCTCCTGTCCCCTTGCGATGCTGCAAAGTCTTTTGTGCTGTACAGACCCCCTTGCACCTTCTCAGAGGGGAACTGAAGCCTCCCCTTCAGGAATCCTTATCTGCTCTTCCCTGAGACGCAAAGCCGTGTCCTGCCTCTCGTTCTCTTGGCAGGCTCTGCATATCTTAACTTGTTCTGATAACCGGTGCTTACCTAGCGTGTCTGGTATTTGAGTCCCTCCACACACTGACTTTATTTGAGGACTGTATTTCTTCAAGGTACACGAGTGCTTCGCCAGTAGTGCTTAATAGATATTTTTATAATGAAGGCATGATTCCAGCTCTCAGATGGCAGTATTGTTTTCTGCATCCAACCTCTTATGAAGCATCAATATACTTTCCTTTATATTCTTTTAATATGTGACATGGGGGTTGTACTTGCAGTATGAACACATCTGGAAGGAGGAGAAACGGCCATTTACAGTAACCTGACTTGCAAACAAGCTGGAACAGAGCAGTCTGGCCTGGAGAGACCTGTCTGAGAGAGCTTGGTAAATCCCAATTGTGCCAACAGTGGGGTTCCAGGGTGCTGGGGAGCACAACGGTTAGAACTACCTACGTTTAATCTGTGACCAAGGATGGAGAAAAGGTCATTTATGTGTAGGAATTTTGCTCCCTTCTATTTTTCAAGAATTTTAGCATTTCCTTACATAGGGTTTGCAACTTTAAGGACTGGCTAAGACATCTGTGTCCAGGGTTGCTAAGTGGAAGTTGGCTTTGAGTCTTAATCTAATGACAAACTGGATCAGAGCCAACTGCAGGGTTACGGCCAAGATGCATCCGTGTGACTACTGCCCCATTCACCTCAGGTTCATTTTTTAAAACCCCTTAACAGAGCCTCACACAAAACTCAATTCCAGGTTCCGTGTTTTGCCCCACACTCAAGGTGGAAAATTGGACGTATTAGGGTCCAGTTTAGAACTCTGATAAACTAAGGCCATTAACAGTCCCCTTTCTCACTTTCTTGTCCAAATGTGTGTTGATGATGAAGTACCAGAGATTCTTGGATGAAAGTCACTGCAAGTCCTTTAAGAACCCAAACACGCACAGAATTAATTAGAAACCTTATCTTCAAAAGCAGGACCCAGAGACACAGAAGTACTTAAGTCAGTTTTTCAAAGTAGAAAAGTGACCCTGAGAGTTAACCTCTAATACAGAGAGGGACTTGGAAATTTGGCAATGATCTGGATAATTTCTCATCAGATCTGATTATAGATTTTATATTGACCAGCCCAATGGAAGTGTTTCAAAATGGTTATGTTATTTTTGGCAGCAAAGCCTCTAAGAAGAGCAGTGAGTAACTTTGAGGGTGAAGAGGAAGAAGGACATGTCTCACTCTGGGTACTGCATGGGGGATCCTTGACTGCATTCACGGTCCCGGTGAAAGCTCCATGTTCACTTCCAACTAATTTATAATTTAGATCACACCCTAAACAAATTTACTTGAGAATATCATTTGCAATTTATATCTTATGAAAGTATGACATCAGATTTCACGGTCTTACCCTGTTCTGGTGCGTGTTCCTCGGTTGCCGTAGTAACCGAGTTGCCATGGATTACGCTGTAGGAGTTGTAAGGGTCAGCGAAGACCAGAGCCCTGTCATTCTTCATTCAAAGGCAATTGTCCCAGAAAAATGTGACTTGCTTCAATATTTAAGACCCGGGCACTGATATTAAACTAGAATGATATTTCGGTTAAAAACCAATAATTAACCTTGTCTTCCACTCCGGGTCACACTTTAATAGCAATTTCATAAAGTGGACATTCCTCTTCTTTCATTCCTGAAGTCCTAGATAGGTTTTAAATAACACGTCTCCTAGAGAAGCACACGGGTAATCGTTGCAATTTATTTTATGTCATTATCTAAGCCCTCGAGACCTTACAATCCCAGCACCCCTCTCCGAGGTAATTGCACACATCTTGGGACTGTGTGAGATGATGTTCATATTCAGGGCACCGTCTCTTTGAAAGGATTCACAGCCTGCAATGAAACCCTGTCTTGATGTCTTTCTGCAAAATTTATTTTTAGACAAGTATAGGGTATTTCCTTTCTAAAGAATACTTTTCTTCAAAATCACAGTCTTTGATGTCACAGCTTTACAATATGTATCCTGGATAGGAATTTTAGTTTCAAAGTGGGGATTATGCAAGTTGATTAGGTTATACTAAAACCTTTCAGATTATAAATTAAGACGACCTTTGAGGTACACAAGATTGCCATCATTCTTTTCAATATGTCTCACTTTTTTTTGTTCCCTAAGTTGTTTTAAATTGCTGTAGAGTTTTACGCACTGTGGTATAGAACATACTTAGGTGGTTGCTTAAATTTTTTAATACCAGTAGTGTGAAATTTTGGCACCTACATAAGAAATATGTTAAATATTATTATTGTTTAAAGCAGGGATTTGATATTTCTCAGGTTGTATGAAAAACTTATCTCAGAAAATGATCAAATAATGTTAAGTACTTATTTTTTATAATCTCAAACAAAGCTGAAATACTTACATGTATTTTATGCATATATGTAAATTCTAGTAGTTATTTCTGTGAAGATATTTGGAACTTTATCACTTTAAAAATGAATCCATTATAAAATTTTTAATTACTTCAAATATAACAATCCAGTTTTTCCCAATAACAAGCAAGTTCCACAAAAGTTCTAACAGTCTGTGTTCAGATTTTTCTTATGTTTATTTTTTAAAAGAAGAAAAATGATTTTTCTACCTTTTTTCCTTTGATCAATACAATTTTATGTGATGTCACATTCATTAGAGTTGGATGAACGATATTATTGATGGTAGAAAAGAAAATGATTCCAATTTATTCAGTTATTAAATACATTGATTATATGAAAGAAAATTATTTTCTTTGAGAAAAAGAAATTTTATTCTTTCTCTGAGATACAAGGGCAAGCTATTTGATTTACTTGAGTGTCTAATTATAGCCATAATTGAGAGCGTTGCAAGTGAATTTTGTTGCTATTTCTCTAACTTGGAGCTTACAAATTCATATTTCAGCAAGAGTGCAGAACACAGATAAACTCTGGAAAATAAAACTCAAGTTCATTATAAAAAGATTACCCTCTCCTTGCCCGCCCCTCCCATAGGCATCCCTGACTCTCCAACAACAAGTTTTAATGAAGACAAGATGATTGACCATATTTTGATTAACAGCCTCAAGACCCGACTCATTCTGAATTGTCAAAGTTGCTTTCACTTTGCATTAGTTGGGTTTCAGGGAATGAAAATAATTGATGATTTTAAATGAGTCTATGATAACATTACTTCCTACATTCTTAAAATCTTTAGCTTTTATACAGCTAGGTTTCTGGATGAAGGATAGAAAGGTGGTCATATTTCTGCTGGATGAGAATATACTTACATGAAATGTGTGCTCGCACTGCGTGTGCATTCATTCAAAATGAGCTCCAACAAATGTGGTCTTTGCGGCCCTAAGCCTCGTTTTCCTGCCGCTGTCTCTTTCTGTACACGAGACCCTCCTTTGATGTCAACAGGAGACCCTGAACAGCAGAAAGAGGCTTTTTAGAGGCATAAAACTGCATGAGAAAGTCAAATGGAAGGTTCGTATCAATGAGCTGAGAACCGAATCGTAGAGCTGGTCCATGCTGCTTGTCCACTACACCAGCATGCTCACCGAATGTTTGTTCAGATGTCTTGTCTTAATAATGGGCAATTTATTAGTAATTAATAAATAGTAAATAATTATTATTTTCCTATTGTCCTTTTTCTCCCCCTTTAGGGACAAATCAGCCTTCCACATTGGTGCAGTCTCCTTGTTAACTTGTTCGTGAAAGAGGCAAATCAAACCTGGCTTTATGCAAAATTATGAATTCCTTACAATCTCAATTTCTTTCTGGGCAGCAGCTTGATTGAAATCCAGGCCCCAGGTTTTAGGGTTGAGCAAACACTTAGTCAGAGGCTCCGAGTGAAATATTACTCTTTTAAACCACATACGCTTTCATCTTTCAGCTGCCCCTTGTTCCCTGACTGGCCTTTCCTTTTTTCTCCGAGGCCTCCGAGTGGCACTTCCTGAATGACATTTCAATAGCACTTTCCAAATACAGTGTAACAAAGAGATCAAGGCTCACTGGGAAGATGGAGCAGATTTTTTTTTTTTCTTCATGAAATGAATAGTTTTAATTATGTCTTTTCTGCCTACTCCATGGACCCTCCCAGCCTCCAGCCCCACGCCAGATCCTAAGTCAGCAAACTTCTGACGTTCAGACCTCTTCCTTCACACCTTTTCACCAACAAGGTCTAAAGTCGTCTCCGCCTCCCGCAGGTGCATCCTTGGCTCCCACCTTCACGCAGGCTGGGTCCCCGTTGCCAGGAGAGATAAGCAGACCTCCTACTGCTCAATTATGATCTTGTTTTCAGTCCTGCCCCCAGGATCCACAGCCATCCCAACAACAGCTTGAAAAATGGACCTGTTCTAAAAGAATCGCCGGCAGTGGCTGTGACGGATGACTCTGAAACCAAGGGTTATTCAGGCTTTCCGAAAGGGTCACCCCTTCATTTCCAGCTCGTCTTTTCAGAGCCTTGAAAGCATGTAGAAGCGGAGATGTTAGCGTCAGTTACACTCCTTTAAACTGTGGGAGGCATTGCAGGGAAAGGTCATTTATCTCATAGGTACGCCACTTGTACATTGCAAAGGAGCCAATTTGAAAAATCCTAAATCAAAGCATTTCAAACATTAATGTTTTGTTTTGATTTGTTTTGTTTTAAATTCAGAGAAGGCACTTCTTGTGAAAAGTGCCAAGCCCTGGTGAAATTTTTTGTTTTTGAGAAGTATGCCTCAGGTTGTTTTTTTTAAATTGGAATATAGTTGATTTACAAAGTTGTGTTAATCACAGGTGTACAGCAAAGTGATCTGGTTGTACATGTAAGTAGGTATATTCTTTTTCAGAGTCTTTTCCATTATAGGTTGTTTCAAGATACTGAATATAGTTTCCTGTGCTCTATAGTAGGTCCTCGCTCTTTATCAATTTTATATATAATGATTTGTATCTGTCATTCCCAAACTCCCAATTTATCCTTCCCCCCACTTCCCCCTTAGATAACCATAAGTTTGTTTTCTATGTCTGTGAGCCTCTTTCTGTTTTGTAAATATTGATTTTTAAAGCTAAAAAATTGACATGGGAGCATGGGCCAGTATTAGCCACCAGAAAAAAAGCAGTCCCCCAGGAGGCAAACTTTGGGCAGCCCACAAACTTTTAGTGGAAATAAATATTTCATGAAAACAAACCAGAAAAAGTATTAGTTAAAATTTATTGGGCAAGACTCCAAATTCTCTTTTATTCAAGGGTTCCTTCTAAAATTGTGATAGGCCCTCCTTTTTGAGTTGATACTAATTAGCACACACAGAATGTACGAGTGTTACACAGCGGAAGTGCTCTCTCCTCCAGAATACGCCTGTAATTCTGTCTCCAGGACTCCCTGGCTGTTCCAAGCACTTTAGACCCTTTGACTCAGCAAGACTCTGTTATTTGCAGTGAGGCGATCGAACTTTCTGGGCCTCATTTTCTTTTAGGTCAGAAATCCTCTTAATCTGAGCTTGTCTTCAAATGTACCCTTTGTAGAAAGACCAAAGACTATGTCCCTTGAAGCCTCTACAACAGCTTTTACTTAAAGCACAATTTTATGAATTTAACAATTATTAAATTTTAATAGTAGATTGAAGGAATGAGGCATGAATTTAATAGATAAATATTGGGTTTGTAAATGGACCACTATCCTTGAATCCTTGCAATGGAACGTGCTAGCAGTGTCTCATTTGAGCAAAAGAAAGACACCCAGAGCGAAGTCAGCAAAATTTACTTTGATGTCCATTTGCCACTTTCTTGTCACCTTTATGATGTGACCTCTGTCTCATTTACATCTGCTTCCCCCACTTTGAGTCTCCAAACACACATACACCACACATACGCACTCTCCCAGTTCCAACGTCCTGTGGCCTTATGCTGTTTTTTGGATCTTAATTGGTTCTTAATTGCAAGCAATAGCAGCTGATTCTAGTTTTGTAAAAAGGGATTCAATTAAAGAAATATGGAGTCGATCACAGACATCTTGGGAGGGCTGCAAAACTGGATTCAAGGCCAAACTTAATGGAATAGCACCCCAAACCACAACCACAGAGGTAGCCAAATGAGAAGGCACCTCTGCTGGACTTTTGAGGGCACCATTTTTCTCCCATTTCTCCTCTGTACAGGGAACTTCACTGGACAACAGTCATGCAATCACTGGCTTCTACTGATGCTACCAGATCAATTTGGTTACCCCCAGCTCCCGCAGAGATAGAGATGCTCAGCTTGTTTCCTTGTGTGACTTACTTCTGCACCGAAGCTTTGTGTGGCTCTGTTTGACCAGTGAAACTCAGATCCCACGCTTGTGTTCTTGTGGTGCAGGAGATTGGTGAAAATTCAGTTTTCTAGGCCCTGCTTCGGGAAGTCAGGATTCTCAGTGTAGAAAATTTTCCAGTCGCAGCAAGAGTTTTCAAGGAAGTGTTGGGCCTAACAAATGTTCTCCACTGGTGTTGAAAAGCCTCACAAAGATTCCTCATTCTTAATGATCCATCCATCCGTCCATCCACCCATCTGTCCGTCCATGCTTCCATTTAATTTTTATTTTAACAAACATTTATTGAGCTCTTGCTGTATGGGAGAGGTACTGGGAGCTCTGGGTGCAAAAACAGTTGAGGTACAAATGCAGCTTTAAAGCACTCCTCCTCAAATAGGGAAGGAGATGAGTAGGCAGGTGTTTTTGACTCAGAGTGGTGAACGTGATGGCCTTGGTGAAGCATAGGCTGAGGTTGGATATTACACTCCTGTCTACCCCTCTGATTCCCAGTCTTCCTTGGAGTGAACTTGGAGCTATGGGGCTAGTTCTGTCCCTGGACTGTGAGCTAGGGGCTTGGCACCAGGGTGCCTCTTCCCCCACTTTCTTCCTTTACAAGGTCACCCTGAAGACCTGTGTTCCAGCCAGTGTGAACCCACAGTGGAGGACAGAAACCAGGTCCACACTGGGCTCTTGGTATGAGCCATTGACGTCTTCAGGGCTTTCCAGTTGTCACAGCTAGCACTAGCTATCCTAAATGAAATACAGGCCGCATGGTAAATCAGAAAAGTTAGAGTTACCCAGAAGGGAACTTGGAAAGGTCCTCTTTAAATAACTCAGTGTAGCTACAGTCAGACAGATGAGTCTGGAGAGGAAATCAGAGGCCAGATCTCAGAGGACTTAAGTCTGTCTTGCTAAGACTTCTTTTTTCCTTGAGGCTCTGGGGAGGCACTGAAGAATTTTAATACTTTTTCCACCTTTCCACCTGGGAAACAACTTACCAATATCTTCTGCAGAGCTCAGCTAATCTGATACACTCAAATCTGCTCTGGCTAATAAAAAAGGATCGATCTTTCAGCCATCTTGACTTCACCAGTTCAAATATGAAATGCTTTAATATTATACAATTAGTCCTTGACTCTCCGGCTTGGGTAGGGTAAAGGACAACTGGTGTTGAATCTGTGGGGCTCTTCAAATTGTGAGTCTCATTTACGAGTTAGCCCACGCAGAGCAGCAGCTTTGAGAAGCCGAAGGTATGACAACAGATAAATTTATAGATCTTTTAAAAGTGATGCTGAAGAAACTGGACCAATTCACAGTGCCATTCACCTGGGCTTTAAAGCATTTTATTAGGGCTGTATGTTTTTCACATATAACATATGACCTATGGAGAGAATGAATTTTCATCCTTGGGGGAAAAGAGATCAGTATTAAAGTTATATTTTATTATACGGCAAATGCATACATCCTAAATATTTTGAGTGAATATCAGAGGAAAAGATGTAATTTGAACAACTTCACTTACTACAAGCCAAATAAATCATAGAATATTGAAATTATTTTAACATTTATAGTTTATTAAAATATCAGTATCTCGCTGAGATCTTAACTTCTACCTGAGGTTTAAAATCTTCATTTTATTACATCTCTCAAACAAGTTAAAAGTCATACATAGCAAAGCAAAAAAGTCATTTGGACTAAAGCAAGTTTGATGTCCTAGGAATTTTCCATTTGCTCTATTTAGGACAATTGGTAACTCCACTAAGGGTTAACTTTGGAACATTCTTTACATTTAAATCCTAACAATATTCTCGTTGAGTTAATATAACTGGGATGAATCAACATGTCTTTTAGTTAACCTTCATTAGATTATGCTTTGTAACAAATAGCCCCAGAATCTCAGGAACAAAGACATGCTTCTTACTCACATTGCTGTCTCTGTTCTGCATGTCCTCTTCCTTTTGAATCCAGGCTGAAGGAGGGTCCATTCTCTGGGACATGCTGTTCATTGACTAAAGCAAGCCAAATGGCTGAGTGTGGACGCCAGTGAGGAGGCATCACCTCCTCTTCAAGGAGGACAGAAAACAACCGATAAACGTAATCTACCACAATGTATAAAACCCTTACAAAATGTGGGGGAAAAATAATACCACTCCTCTTTTCCCTCCAATATTGGTTCACCTACTATCCCTCCTCTACTTCTGCTCCTGGTTTAGGACATGAACTCAGTCTATACAGGTGCACCACGTACTGCTTACCTGCAGCACTTGACTGATGTTCATGAAGTGCTGAGATCAGGTAGGAATGGAAGCATCTTCCCTGCGAAGGTTCAGAGGGTAGAGATTGACATCAGGAGTAGGTTAATTTATATCTTTGACTGGACAGCTGCAGCACAGTGGAAGGGTTGAGCAATCTCTGGAGTCAAGAGTCCTGGGAGGCCAATCTCAGCTCTGTATCATGTTGAGCGACCTAACCCTCAACTTCGTCATCTGCAAGGTACGATTAGTGGCGGTACTTGCCTGTAATGAAAAAGTCCACACAAACTGTTTGGCACAGTGCTCAGCGAGTTTTCTTACAACTGGAGCGATTGTTTTCCTCTGGTCCTTCATCCAACAAATATGTATTGTCTGTTGTGTCAGACATGAGTCCTGGTGCTGAGGGTGCAGGTGGGAAAGTCGTCATCTTGGCCCCGAAGGCATTTCTAGTTTAATGAAGGAGACAGAAGAGTAAGAAGGGCAGATGACAGAGGACAAGAAAACTAGGGTAAAGAGAAGCATGTCTAGGATGAGAAACCGAGATGTTTATAGACTGAAGAACATATATTAAGAGAGAGAAAATCAAGCTGTCATAGGATTTCACACCCTCAAAAGCACGAGGAGTGGGTGGCATTGTTTAATGGGTACAGAGACTCTGGGATGATGATAAGTTCTGGAGGTGAACAGTGGCGATGGTGGCACAAGGTTGCGAATGCATATAATGCTCCTGAACCGTGCACTTAAAAGTGGTTAAAGTGGAAAAGAATGAAATAGTGTCATTTGCAGCAACGTGGATGGACCTAGAGATTATCATACTAAGTGAAGTCAGTCAGAGACAAATCTCGTGTGGTATCACTTATATGTGGAATCTTAAAAATTAACACAAATGAACTTAATTACAGAACAGAATCACAGACATAGAAAACAAATTTAAAGTTACCAAAGATGAAAGGGTGGGGAGGGATAAATTAGGAGTTTGGGTTTAGCAGATAAAAACTACCCTATATAAAACAGATAAACAACAAGGTCCCACATAACACAGGGAACTATATTCAATATCTTGTAATAATTTATAATGAAAAAGAACCTGAAAAAGAATACGTGTATATATATATATATATATATATATAATTGTATATATGAATATGTATATATAATTGAATCACTTGAGTATATATATATAATTGAATCAGTATACGGTACACCAGAAACTAACACATTGTAAATCAACTATATTTCAGTTAAAAATGGTTAAGATGGTAAATTTTATGTTGCATGTATTTTATCACATTAAGAAAAAAAAAGTTTTTGAAGGCACAGGGAGAAGCTGTCAGTCTTGGAAAGGTAGATACAGTCTGAAACTGACATAACGTAAAAAACTAACAGAATTAGAAATATTCCTTGAGGCAGACTGAAAGGCATTTGAGGAGCTTCGTGATCTGTTTTTCAGTTAGAAGGAGAGGAGATGGTGACTCACAGAGGAGGAGACTGCAGTAGGTCTGCGCCTGCAGAGGCCGCGGGGGACTGAGTTGGTGCCTGAGGAGGGCCAGTTCTCCGAGGGGACGTGGTGCCGGGGTGTCCAGCTGGCTCGGTTGATGTGACGCGGCTTGCCTTGGTGGTACAATGGTGACAGCCCTCTAGCTTCTGAGCCTCACCCCGTGGACCAGGGCTCTTAGCGTGATGAAGTGGAGGTGAAAATCACGTAGGGTTTAGCATCTTGGTCAGTGTGTGAGACAAAATTAGCATGAAGACAGAGCTGTTCCTGGAAATCTATTGTGATGACACCACATGGGTGACTTTACTTTCTCTTGACACAGCACAAGATTCGTCAGGATCGGGAGAGAGCAGTGTTTCTGGGGTTGAGCAGGGAATTGACATCACCAGCTGGAGTGGAAGGGTCATGATGTATGTGTGTGTGTGTACACACGCACACATGTATGAACAGCGGAGTCACACTTGCTGTGGCTGAGACACAAGATGAGAGACAAACCCCCCCCCACGGCCGGAGCCAAGGCTGATGAGGAAACGGTATGTTCGTGCATCTGCTGGCGTCTCCCCCGCCAGCCCCCTACCTACCCACGTCATGCTCATTGAGTAGAATGGTCAGCATGAAGTTACATCATTTTGTATGAAATGTATTATTATTTCACTGAGCTGGTATATTTAATATATGTTAATTAAATGCTTGAGAGATGCAACTCCAATGTAACATATCAAAACGTCATTATTAGAGTCAAGCAGTATTAGAAAAGAAGGGTTTTTAGGGGGTAGGGGTAGGTAGCTCTTCTGTTCTCAAGAATCCAGAAGACCTAGACTGGGAAGCATTATTAGGGAGGCTGACCACAGTGCCTGCTGTGACCTTCCCCAATAGTGCCTGCTCCATGGCCGTCACCACAGCATCTCAAGGGATGGCCAGAGTGAAGGAGGAGGGCAGAAGGGCAGTGGGGGGGAAAGAAACACCTGGGCACCCAACCAAGGCTGACTGTGTCTGGACAGAAAGGTGGGCCTGTGGGGAGACTAAAGACACATCTCTGCAGCATCTTCTTTATAGTGTCTGTTTTCCTCTTCAACTAGTAGTGGTACTGTTCTTTTCTTTTCTTTTTTTTTTTTTCTTTTTTGAAATGGACTTTCCATGCACGCCTTTTTGGACATTTGAGGGTATAAATGTTGGCTTACAAATGGTCATTGAATTTTCCTTTGTAGTTTCTACAGCCTAGAATGAAGAGTGAGGAAAACCCATGGTGCTTTGCCCTTGGCTTTGACAAAGTGGGTATAGAGGATGCAGGAATCCTGAGTGATGGCAAAACTTTAATTGAAGTAGTTGAACAAATGTGGTCCCAGGCTGGGTTGTTGTAAAAGTGTAACAATTACGTGGTCATAATACCTTCGAGTTGATTGTAATTTTTAGTTCCTAAGGGCTTCTGTGTATGTCTTACAACCAGAAATGGACTCAGGGTAGATTAGGGCAGAGCTGAGGCTCCAAGGTCACGCTGAGGCTGCACAGGAATGAGGCAAGAGAGAAAAGAATGTCTGAGGTTAAGATCTGGGAGGTCGAGCAGTTTCAGATAACTGAGGAGGTCCAAGGTGGGGATGCTCAAGGTGGATATAGCTGAAGGTCAGTGGAGGTCACTCAAGCGTGAGGGTGAGGGTTTGCAAGGGTCATCAAAATAAATGGCTCCTGGGGCACTGCTTCGGGGAGGGATGTGGAGGACCAAGGCTGCAGACTCTCCAGGTGGGCAGGCAGGCAAGGCAGTGAGAGTCGGGGGCCACAGCCAATGGCCACGTGGACAGGGAAGACCAGCTGAGAGGCGCCCACTTCAAAAGAGACTGGTTGTGGAGGAGAGTAGATCAGGGGTCAAGAGGTGACTGTGGTTGATTTGCCTTGTTTTGGAAAAGTGTGAAATGGGGAACATGGAATGCCACCTGGGTTAGTAGGAGAACAGACCTTCACAGGAAAAGGATCACATTGTTCCAGAGGATGCTGACAAAAGAAGCATCTTTTTTGTCTGTATCTGCAGGGAGACATTTACTGGGGGCCCTTAGATTTCTCCCCGTGTCATTGCTGATTACACACACCTGCTCCTAAACTGGCGGGGAGAATGGGGTCACTGCCATCAGCGTCGTAAAACAGTTTCCCACGAACAGACTGAGCGGTGTAGGAAAAAAACTGACGTTCAGTTAACAAAGAGGAATTGTTGTGGAGTAGGCAACACACAGCATTAAAAAACCCCACACAAATATAATTAAAAACGGATTACATTTAGATTTATTACCAGCTCTATGAAAAAATGTAATTGCAGTCTACTCCCATTGGTCTGCGCTCCCAGGGCTTCACCAAAATTCCTCTCGTGCGAGTCACCAGTGATCTTCATGACACAAAATTGCTGCCCCTTCCCAGTCCAGATCCTCCTGGGTGATCCTTCACCGAGTTGCATGTTGGTAATTCTGAGCGAGTCTTTTCTCTTGGATTCTGATACATCACACCATCTGCTTGTCCGCCTCCCTCCCTAGTTATTGTTTAAACTTTCACTTTGCTTGCTTATTCTGCACCAATGGTTGTCAACCAGGGGTGGTTTTGGCCCCAGGGGCTATTTGGCAATGCCTGGAGACGTCTCTGGTTGTCACTGCTATAGAGGTGCTGCTAACGTCTAGTGGGGAGAGGCCAGGGACACTGTTCAACATCAGACAGTGCCCAGGGCAGCCCCTCCACAGAGAGTGAGCTGGGCCCAAATGTCAGCTGAGCCAAGGTGAGCTGCCTGGGGTGGTTTTAGACTTTATTTTCTTCTCAGTCTAATTTCTCTCCTTACATTATCTCCTCTTTTCCAGGTTTTAAATGACATTTATACACCCCAAAATCTCAGTTTTATATTTTTGCACCAGATCTCTTTTCTGAGTTCCAAGTCTACACGTTTAACTGTCTACGTGGAAGTTACACTTAGATATCGCACGGGTATCTCAAACGTAGTACTTCCAGAGTGCGGCTGGCCCTTCATCCTCAATGTGCTCCACTTCCTCGGTTCTCCATTTCAGAAGAGCTCATGCTATCAACCCAGTTATGTCAGCCCAAGGCCCCAAAGTCACTCCTTATGTGGGAATATATATATATATATATATATGAATATATATGTATTTTTTAATGGAGGTACTGGGGATTGAACCCAGGACCTTGCGCGTGCTACGCATGCACTCCACCGCTGAGCCATGTATCGTCCCCCCCCACCCAAAGTCATTTTTGAAGCCATTGTTTCTATAACCTGTTGCCCCCCATCTCATCCATCAATGAGCCCTGTTGTTTCTCTCTCCAAAATACATTCTGACTCAAGCCACTTCTCTCCATGTCATTGTCATCTCTTACCCGGACTCCTGTGATGACCTTCTTACTGATCTCCAGGCATCCAATCCATTCTTGCTCCTAATTCTTTTTTCAAACCGTACCTCAGCAGATCTATTAAAAATGTAGCTTGTACCACGTCCCACTCATCGTACTAGGATTAAAGAAACCTGAAACCCTCAGCCTGGCCTGCGACGTTGCTGTTTAGTTTCATTGCTTCATAGCTCCTCTGCTTCCTGGGACTGCAACTAAGTGCCACCACCTGGGGACCTCACATGACAGATGTGTGTTGTGTCGTCATTCTGGAGGCCAGAGCTGAAATCAAGGTGTCGGCAGGCAGGGCTGGCTCCTTCTGAGGGCCGTTGGGAAGGATCTGTGCCAGGCCTCTTTTCGGCTTGTTCATGGAAGTCTGCAGGCTCTTCCTGTTCGCACGTCTGTCCCCAGGTTCCCCCCTTTTATAAGCGCGTGAGTCACATTAGGTTAGGGTCCACCCTGCCGACCTTGTTTTAGGCTTGATCGCATCTGCAAAGACCCCACATCCAAGCAAGTTGAGGCCCACAGGCACCAGGGGTTAGGGCTCCCAGATGCGAACTGTGAGGACACGTGACTCAGCCTGTGACAGCCCCCCGCTGGCTCAGTGTGCGGGCCAGGGGAGCTCCCCATCACCTGAGCGACTGCTCACCACCCGTGGCTGACGCCTGCCCTTCGTGAAGATGACAGGTGGCCCTGTGCCATGCACGTCGAAGGTGGCAGTTCCTTAATCCACAAAGGTCACACCTTTGAAAGCCGAGATTCTTTTAAATGAAAGATTGTGGAAATTGCACATTTACCTGCCATAAGGCCCAAATACATGTAGACTAAATAAATGCCTGTGAACTTTCTATGCTTTTTCTTGACCTTGTATCAGTTCAGTTTGGTGAATCAAATTATTTCACACAGGTCAGAAGAGAGTCCCTCTCTCTCTCTGGATATATATAAATATGCGTATATCTGTATAAAATTACGTACATCACGTAAGGAAACAAATGTGTTATTACTAATAAATTTAGGTGGTCTAGCATAAAAGGGTTACACCAGATAGAAAGTCCATGGAAGGTGCTTCCTTCCTGGTGGGGTGGAGGTGGGACGTCGGCGTGTAAACACACGCAGCTTTACAGATAGCAGTGTCTTCATTTGGACCGGAAAAGTCAAGGAGAAAGACTTGTACCAGTCTTTCAACAGCCTCCACTGATCCATTAAACTGAAAATAGATTAATCTCTAGAGACAGTCAACTTCCCCGACACAGCAATTACAGTGAAAGATGGTGAAGTCCCAGACATCCATTTAATGGAAACCCACCGCCCGGAAGAGCTCCCTTCATAATTCTAGTCCTCGTCTTGTGCAGGCTGTCATCCCTATCTCTGCTGCCAACTTGTTCTCACCTTAAAAGGCCGAGAAGAATGAATCTCTGAACTTTGCAAGATGCTCTTCTAGAAAGGAGGCCAACTTGGGATACCTTGAAAAATATTAAATCACCTTAAAAACAAAGTGAAACCCAGGAAAATAAAAGATGGTTTAGGTGCCAGGCACCAAGGTGACTGTCCCACGGACAGTTTGTTTGAAGGGATCGCCACATTGCTTAGACCAAACTGCTCCAGTTTGCTCCAGGAATCCAAGCAAAGAAACATATTTATGTATGTATTTTTACAATTTGTTTCAGGAGAAATTTATTCTGAAGCAAAAGCCATCAGATTTGGTAAAAGGAGTTAAAGTTGGATTCAAAGTTAAGTGGTAGTCTTCAAAGAAAGTTTTATATACCACATGGGGAAGGGTAAGGGTAACATACATTCGTCCGTCCTTAAAACTAAAATTTACTGAGAGTTGCTTATGGAGTGAGATGTATGATTTGCTTCCAAAGACTTCAGGCATGTTGGAACTAAAATGGGAACTCAGAGATAATCAGATCCCATCCCCCTCCCTGGAGAAACTGAGATCTCGAGAGAAGATACTCATTTATCAGTCAGACTGCGTGAAACTAGTTACTAAAGTACACAGTTTGTCTTCTGAAAAACATTCACCAAATGCCTAATCTAGGCAGTAGCGATGGTTCAGGAAATCTGGCCACTCTTCAAAGCCTTTCAGAGTTGCGTGCATTTTTGCCGGCCTGCTGACGGCTGATCTCTTCTGGAACATGTCAGCTTGTTATTCTCCAGAGCAGTGAACAAGGCTCATCCCTTAAGACTAGTATTCCCGAACGTGTGTGGAGGGGGTGGAATTCTCTGCGTACAATAAAGGGTTTGTGGGTTTTGTTTTAATTTTTTTTTTTAACAATTAGAGATTTTGTGAAAGTTTATAATATTCCACATTTGTGTATATGTACATGAGTGTTGCAATTAAATGCAATAGGTGATGATAAATAAGTTGGCTTTCAATAATAATTTTTAAAAATGCCTGATAGTCAAATCTAAGATTAGGTAAAATGCTTAATTTTCTCCCCGATTTATGATTCTCTGTTCTCTTCCAAATCTTCATTTACAAGCCAGGTTCTACACCATTGGCCAGTGTCTGTGCAGTTTGTATTCAACACATATCATTTTGCTAGAGCTACTAAATATCATTTTCAACTTTCCACAACCTGTTTGGCTGTTTCTTATCCATTTTTGATCCATAATTGCTTTCTCACACCTCTTGTTGGTTAATCAGAATCTGTCTCAAGGAGGTAGCTGTATTGCTACAAAGCTCTTTAATCATGGTATTGAATTAACGCAATTATACGCTCGATGCACTAGAATTTTCATCTAGGTGCTTGTACTTACAGCTTCCATTGCTTCCTTTGTGTTGTCTTTTTGAAAATCATGAAAAGAGGGAGACTTCCAAGTTGTGAATTTATTAGTACTATCACCACTGGCAGGACGTGGAAAATAATACCTGCAGTTTCTTGCTGTGTGTCACAAACTGTTCTAAGTCTTTTTAATGCGTTTTGCTTATTTGATCTTCACAATAATCATTTGACATAAGATGCCATTATTATCCCCATTTTACAAATGAGGAAACTGAGGCAGGGAGGTAGAGTGACTTGATCAAGGTCACAGCTAGTAAACAGCAGTGTTAGTAACTAGACAGCTCGATTCCAGAGCCCATGCTCAACAGCCCTCAACTCTCAGATGACACACGACACTTGCAAGGAATTTTTAAATGAAACTATATTTTAATGAAATTATTACCATTTGCTTAAATAAGCCATTGAAGTTAAATTATATCTAGGTAGACTATGTGCTCGTAAAAAAGGAAGGAAGGAAGGGGGGGAGAGAGAGAGAGAGAGAGAAAGAAAAGAAAGGAAAGGAAGAAAGAAAAAGAAAGAAAAAGAAAGTTTAGTATTCTTCTCCTAAGCCTCCAGACCAGTAAAGAGTTTTTAATGCCAGAAGTTTGTGATACGGTCCTGCTCAGGAAATACCAAGGGCAATTCTTTACCCTTGGGTTTCTAAAAATGGTAAGCTCTAAGACATATACCAGTGCCTTTTAAAATAGAGGTTTGATTCTCTCCCTTACATCAAGGTTCTAACCTACCACCGAGCAGGCCTAAATGCTCCTGTCACTCCAAGGCAGGGCTGCAAAGGCCTGGATCATAAGAGGACGACACCCGGGCCTCTGTTGGCGTTTTATGAATCTGAGACTTAATGGGCTATTGCATGGGAACCGAGGAGGAGCCGAGTTCACCTGGGGTGGGTGGGTAAGATTATTCCCATTAGCTGGGAGTGGTTTCCCAAGGCCGTTTCACCTTGACTCCTATCAGTGCCTTGTTTGGGTGACGATTCCATTGAGCTTCGGGGAGTGGCCACAGTCCTTGGTTCAGCTGTGCGGAACCTCTCCCATCAGCGTGGGGACCCTCCGCTCTGTCGTGCGCCTCCCGTGAGCTTCGGTATTTGTCTGTTTTATTGTTGTCATGGTAAGCTTCTTTCAAAAACTACCAGTAACTGTTCATTATTACCAATCAAGGCAGAGGGTTCTCCCACCATTTCCTTTATGCCGCAAGAACAAAGGAAAGGGCCGAGGCTCTGAGTGTGTTCACGTAGTATTCCACAGATATCCTGCTTTTTAGAATTGTCGCACTGACTCCACGAAATGAGTGTAGCAAATTGTCTGGGACACTGTCAATGTTTTTTTGTTTTGTTTTGTTTTTGTAGTACCATCAGTTACCATGTGTCAGTTTCTGATGTACAGCACAATGTCCCAGGCATGCATATACATACATATATCCATTTTCATATTTTTTTCATTAAAGGTTATTACAAAATATTGACCATAGTTCCCTGTGCTTTACAGTAGAAGCTTTTTTAAAATCTATTTTTATATACAGTGGCTAACATTTGTAAATCTCAAACTCCCAAATTTATCCCTTCCCACCCTCTTTCCCCGTAACCATAGGATTGTATACTATGTCTGCGAATCTGTTTCTGTTTTGTAGATGAGTTCATAGTGTCCTTTTTTCCCTTTATTTTTTTAAGATTCCCCATGTAAGTGATATCATATGGTATTTTTCTTACTCTTTCTGTCTTATATCACATAGAATGATGATCTCTAGGTCCATCCATGTTACTACAAATGGCATTATTTTATTATTTTTTTATGGCTGAGTAGTGTCCATTGTATAAATATACCACAGCTTCTTTATCTAGTCATCTGTCGATGGACATTTAGGTTTCTTGTATGTCTTGGCTATTATAAATACTGCTGCTATGAACATTGGGGTGCATGTATCTTTTCAAATTAGAGTTCCCTATGGATATACATCCAGAATTGCTGGATCATATGGTAAGTCTGTTTTTAGGACACTGTCAATGTTTTGAATTTAAATGGTGGAGGGTGAGCAGCTGGTGTTCTGGGATGTGATCTCTTTACTTTCTACGGAGAACCCTTGTTTCTCAGAGATGAGAACTTTCAGTGACTCCTCACTGTAGCTAAGGTTCTGTTATCATTTCTGAAACAAGAGTTTTTTTTAATGTGCTAATCCTATTTCCTAATAAATATAAGACACGGAAGTAACAGGACTCAGGGTCACATGAATTTTTAAATTTCTGATTCAAATAAAGTTCCATGAAATGGATTGCTTCCTAAAAAAAAAAAAAAGAAGGGCCACTAATTTATGTATAAGAGGAATGACTCTCATTCCTCTTTCTACTTTTCTATAAAGGGGTTCGCTGGATTTACATGTAAACAGCTTCCCTGAGATTAAAACTCTCCCACTCTCTGGGAAGTCTGCAGTGGTGGCCTCTGGGATTAAAGTTAAATATCCCAGGAAGACCCTTTCCCTGTGGCCCCCGGAGGCCCGTGGGGCTGGGGAGCTCTTTCCTGCAGGAAGCAGGGAACAGAGGTAAGTGGCTGCAGCCGGCCCTCCAGGCGTCTTCAGGTGAAAGCTACAAGCTCTGGCAAAAATGCAAAGAATTCTGAGGAGGAGGCACCTTTCCCAAGGCATTTTCCTTCCCCCTTCCCTTCCCCCATCCTACTTTTCACTATAAACAAGTGAAAAGGCCAATCTTCCCTTTGCTGCCTGTTGATCCGGATAAGATACCGTCCAGAGTGACCTTCCCAGCCCTGGGGGTAAGTCTGGGGGTCAGAGTTCAGGTGGGGTTAGGAACGTCCCCTTCAGGGTCTGCTCCCCCTTGGCCACCTTCCCTTAGGTGGCTCTAGGTGGGCTTTTGTTTGCCTTGAAGCCTTAGCAACCTTTGTTTACTTGGCAGGGCTCTTTACTGGTGACTTACAAGGCACTTTGCGTTGTGGGCTCTGCGTTTTAGAAGACGTGTTTGTCCCATGCAACGCTCAGTTTCTGAGTCATTGCCTTCCGCTGTATCTGAGCACTGATTAGGGGCTAATGGGACTGATAGCCAACATTTATAAAAGGCCCACAGTGGGCCGGGCACTGTTCTGAGAGCTTTACGACATCAGTTTATTCATTGAAGCCTCCAGCTTTCCAGTTTTAAGGGTCTTCAGTATCGTGGTGTAGATGAAAAATATTGCCTGCCATTTCAGTAAACAAAGGATGCTGGGACCTCTAGCCAGCAGCCCTGGCAGCCGCCCCCAGCTGTGCAGCGGGAGGGCATTCACGATGAAGAAAAGGACACTGGCCCTAGATCATTAAGGTGCAAATCAAGGGGATGATTTCAATGAGCCCAGACTCTCGCATCTTCCCACACAAAGAAAAGCGCTAAATTCATTAACTTGAGATGTCTGGTTTTCTTTAATTAACAGTAATCTTTCGATGTTCCAACTACCTGGTCCTTGTTGCAGAACTCCTGTGTATCCTGGCTCCTCCTTTACCCCTCGGAGCAGTCCCTCAGAGAATCTTTCAGACTTCAGTCCTCAGAAAAATCCGCGAATAAGACATAATTCTCAGCTTTTAGATTGTGCGCCTTTTTCAGTTGACAGTGGCAATCAGTATTTTAAACTCAACCAACCCAGGCAGAGGGCTCATGTAGGGCAAAGCGTAGGTGCAAAGGAGGGGAAGTCTGGATCACGTCCTGAGTTTTGGGTCTAAGTGTGCTCTGCTGGATGAGTTTACAGGTAGCCACATCACACGGCAGGTTTGATAAATGTCATGAGAGAAGCACAAATAAAATACTCGGGGCGGGGGCTGGTGTTCAAAGGAACGGGAACGTGCATTGGGATGTGATGACACACCATGCAGAAGGCAAACTATGGAACAGCAAAGATTCCAAAGGGCAGAGGTGGGAGGGGAGCGTGTTTTGGAGGTTGGACCATCATGAATGACAGGCTGATGCTGGGAGAGAAGCATGGGGCTGGTTCTGAGGGGACACAGGCCACCAGGTGTTCTGGAGCGCGGTCTAGTGCGGGGAGCGACGGAGACTCACGGCAAACCAGGCTGGGTTCCTGCGGGGAAGCCAGAAAGGCCAGCTGAAAACACTGTGGACTGGCAACGTTAAGCCACTTGAGGGGTTTTCAAAGAGGAAACAAGCCTTGTAGTAAATGTGAGCGAGGACCAGGGGGTGGAAGGATAGAAACTAGAGGCCGGAAAAGGAGGAAGGAGGCTGCTGGAAACAAGCAGAGAGACTTGGAAGCAGGGCCATTGCGGTGCAGGCAAAGAGGAGGGAGTTTGCGGACGGGGAAGCAGCGCTGCGGAAGGTGAGAGGAGGCAGGACGAGTGGAGCTCCCGGCCTCACGGGTGCCGCGTACCTGGGAGGGTGTGTGTGTGTGTGTGTGTGTGTGTGTGTGTGTGTGTGTGTGTGTGTGTGTGTGAGACTTGGGGTGCTTGGGGTGTGGGAAGATGATCCTGGTCTGCGGTGTGTGTGTGTGTGTGTGTGTGTGTGTGTGTGTGTGTGTGTGTGTGTGACTTGGGGTGCTTGGGGTGTGGGAAGATGATCCTGGTCTGCGGTCCCGCTGAGACATTAAGATAATACAGACACCAAAAAGGCCAAGCTAGGTCCCCACCAAGGAAAGTCTTACTGAGAAACAAGCACCCAGAGGACAGGTGGCCGCTCAGCGTGTGCTTCGTTGCAGCAACATCAGCAGGAGAGAATTTTAAAGGAGGTTCTGAAGCCTCACCTCACTTTATTTTCTATAATATATGGATATTGAAATGTTTTTTGTTATTTACCTTTGAAGGATGAATATGTAAAGCCATATACACATATTTATTATAGTACGAGTAGTAATACTGAAAACACAAAGTACAAAGAAGCAAAAAAACAAAAAACAAACCCCAAACAAAAAACTGCCCATAGACTTACCATCTAAAGGTAAACACTCTGATAGTCTTTTTTCAAAGTCGAAGTTTCTCACCACATATTTGTAATCATATTGATGATAATTCTTTTCTTTTTTTTTTGCCTTTTTTTTTTTTTAAGCAGAGGGAGGTAATTGGGTTTACTTATTTATTTATTAGAGGAGGTTCAGGGATTGAGCCCAGGACCTCGTGCGTGCTGAGCACACGCTCTGCCACTCGGCTATACCCTCCCACCCTTCTAATTCCTTCTTTGAAATCAACCCATTCTATACACCCTCTGTGCAGTCCCCTCCCAATGAATATTTTTTGGAAATTCAGGAAGAAATTACAATAAGAAAAAAAACGGAATTGATAGACTATTACCTATTCTTGAGCAGCCCATGTGATAAATTTGATTTGCTGCTTTCCCATTTTTCAGTGCGTGTGCATCTGTTAAGTTAAGTAGAACCCATCAGTACCCACTTTTCTTTGTTTATCTTTGGGTGTTTGCCTTTAGGACTGCCTGTAAACATATTCTGTTTTATGAAAGCAGAGTAGAGGTCTGGCTACTAGCTATGGTCTAACTGGTATAATTCCACATTCATTTCTGATGCACGTTGGAAAACATTTTTCCACCAAGTGTCGTAAAAATCTGGAGTGTAGGGGAAATGCTTGGTAGTTTCCATCGTGAATGTAGATTAAAAAAAAATCAAACCTGACCAAAACTTTCATGAATATTTTGAAGTTATTAGAGAGGACAAATTCCCTTCTTGTGAGTTTCTCCTTTCAGCAGAGGGAAAATACACTGGTTCTCCCTTGTGTTTACGTTAGAGGATGGGGCGGGGGCCCCCGACTGCTGGGGGTTGGATGAGGCCTCAGCCTCGTCTGCCAGTGCCGTCACAGGGGCAGTTTACATCCGGGTGAAGCTAATCCCAGGAGGAAGTTCCTCTGTAGGGATCTGCTGAATTCTCACTCATCTCCTCAGGCTTCCGTTGTTTGCCTTGAAAAGCATCCTTAAGTATTGGACTTTCCAGTAAACCACCTCAAAAAACATTTTCCTTTGCAATGCGAGGAAATGGCATTTTGCCCAAACTAAGTGGAATTCAAACCCCAAAAGAGCTGAATTCATTTGAAAGTTGCAAGTGTCCATTGAAGAAGGCTTTACATTTTGTAACATCTTCCTTATCCTGAGCTTAGAGAGGCATGCAGAAGTTAAGCTTGCTTAGTTAAAATCCGTATTCCGGTTTCGTATCGGTGTTTTATCTGGTAACATCCTGACATACAAGTCGTATTACATGAACCCTAAGGATGGGTGGGGACCCATATAAATGCCACATACAAGCCACATACCTGTAATCACACATTTGGCCCCACTTTTATACATTTTTATAACAAGTTATTTGCTGATTACAAATGGTAAGACCAGCCTGATACTTTTTGTAATAAATTCCTCTTTGTGAAATATATGAGTTCTGGGAATCGTTTGTATTCCTTGGTTGTACTGAGATTTAAATAATATTCTCCCTGTTTAGAATTAGAGCTAAAACTTTTTAGAAAGCAGGATGCGAAATATTATAATCTCATTACAGGGTTGAGGTTTACTTCAAAAATGTGTTTATCGATTTTAGTTTATAGATTTTAGAATCAAGTAAAGATAATAATTACAGGCCCGTCTGTTGGGAACATTTGAGATGGGGAGGAGGTTGGAGGCAGACTGCTCGCAGGGGAAGTGTGGGCAGGAGGCCAGAGCTGACCATCCTGGATAAGAAAGAAGGTTCTGCCCAAGGGGTGTGTTTTGCAAAGCGCCCCCTTGATTTGCTCTTCAAAATGTAAAGAAGACTTAAAAAGTGTCTACCTAACCAAGTTTTATTTTAATGCTAATTTCGAGGGGGCTAAACAGGGCATTTTGATGTGTAATACTGTTCATATGCGTAATGGGTTCAGGTCGGCTCCGAGCTTTGAAAAATGAACCCCTTTCATGTGCCTCGTTCATCAGCTTTAATTGGGGAGGTGCCTCAATTCTCTATTTCATTAAAACCCCACAAGCCAAGAACAAAAGCAAGACACGTAATTCCTATAAGAATGGAAAAATAATAGATCATGTTAAGTCAAATCTCAAAGAAAACAACCCAGAAGGAAAGCTGGGGCCAAGATCACATTCTTTGACAAGGAACAATAGTGAAATACAACTTCTGACAGTCAGTGGTACCATTTATTCAGATATTCAAAAATTACTGGAAGCAGTAGGAATATCTGCTTTTCAGTGACCGACGTGTCTGCCTGGCTCCTTACCCGCATGTCTTAATTTAATTTCTTGACAGTTGTATGAGGGAGGATTTATTACCAACATTGGGAGGTTAAGAACACAGAGACCTGGAAGGTAAGTAACTTGGCCAAGGTTTTGATCTGGGTAGGCGTGTAGTCTGAACTTGTAACCACAGACGCTCCTCACCTCGTCTCTGTTTTGTTTGTTTTTAATTCTTTTTTTATTGAGGTGTAGCTGATATACAATGTTAGTTTCAAGTCAAGTGTACAGCAAAGCGATTCAGTTTATACATACATACGTACATATATTTTTCAGATTCTTTTCCATTATGTGTTGTTACAGGAAATTTAATATAGTTACCTGTGCTATATGTTAGTTCCTCAGTGTCTCTGTTTTTATTTTACTTTTTTCTCCCTTTCTTTTCTTTTTTTAATGGAGGTACTGGGGATTGAACCCAGGATTTCATGCATGCTTAGCATGTGCTCTACCACTGAGTTAGACTCTCCCCACTTTTTTCTTCCTTTCTTTATGCTTCAGAATTGGCATTGTGAATAACTGAATGACCATCACACACACAAAAAAGGGTATAAAATAAAAAAGAATAAAATAAAAAAAATTTCATAGAGAAGAGTTAGAGCTTCTAAATACTAGATTTCTTAAGTAAGTTTATTTTAAGAATTTTGACTAAAAAACCCATGTTTTTCAAATATAATAAATATTCTCACATCATCTAATTCTTTATAGAAATTGTAACTCAAACAGTCTGGAACTTAGGAAATAAAAGGAAGACATTACTTTTCTTGTTGGAAAAAAAATAGCTGCTTCTTTCCATCACTTGACAAAGACATCGCGTGAGAGCTCCGTGCGTGGCACAGGCCATCTAGGTGTTTGTAATTAATCCATCCCGTTGTGCCGCCCCGTGACGGCCGAGCTGGGCTAGGTATCCATGTCTGCCAGTCTCTTTGCAGATCAAATCTTAGTCCTCTTTCCGATTCAGGAGGTCCGGGGGTCTTAATGATACTCATCTGTTATCACTTACGGCTTAAACAGCTAGTGACATTTTACATTTTTGTTTTATTGGTTCTGCTGTCCTGGAGATGGAGACAGAGCAAAACCAGGTATCACAGGAGATCAGGGCACCGCCGCCCGCACATCGCGCAATAACCAAGGACAAATCTCTCCCACCTGGGTTCAAAACCACTGAAAACTTGCAGTGCTTTGCAAAGAGACAAACAATATCCTTGAGATGGCTCTCAGAAGCACATCATTGTCTTCATGTGGAGAGTGATTTAGAGTAATTAAATATAGTGGTCAGTAGGGTGGGGAGAATGGGAAAATGACTAGAATACACTGAACACACGTTCTCATCTGGAAAAGAAAACAGACACCTCTGGTGATTAGGACCATCTCCCTTCAAGAAGAGACAATTAACTCTTTTTTGATTCATTTCCCAAAAAAGATATTTAATGATGGAATTGCCGTCCAACACAGAGCACCGTGTCAATTGCTTGATACAAATGACAGATGTTTAAACTTACTGGAGCTGCAGAACAAACTTTGTTAAAAAGGTTCCAAACCAGATGTTCACAATATTGTCATTTTGAGAGAGGGGAGGGAGGGAGAGGGGGAAAATGTCTTTTCACATCACCATGGGCAAGAAGAAAATCTGTCAGCATATCTCGTGGAAGACACGGAGCTAGTGCGTAGAGGAAGGGGTCCAAACCGCACGCATGCTCTAAAAATGAAAGATAACCTGCCGCAGGTCAGGGTTTGCTGGACGTTCCAAGGATCAGCTCCACTGTGCTTACGGCTTCCACGTTATTGTGAGTTGATGAAACATGAGTGTTCTGTGGTCGTAACACAGAGCTGGGAGACAGCTCGGCATTTGCAGCTGCGAGGGCGGGAGGTGACGGGGAGCGGAGGAACCTCGGACCTTTTCATCTTTAACTACACCTGCCTCCCCCAGAGCCCCCCAGGGGAAAACAAACAGCTATAACCCTGCGGTCCCTAATCTGTTTCCCTGACCAGCGGACAGTATGGGGACAGTGTAAAGTCACAGCTGTTACTTAAAAAGTTCTGAAATTCACAAATGTATAATGAGTATAACAATACCAGGTCCCTTGGCCCCTTACTTTGGTTCTAGCTGTATATTTGGTGCCCCCACCACCACCACTCCCTTTATTCCTCTTCAAAGCAACTTCTGAAGTTCATTATAACCAGATTTCTCACATTAAGAGAAAAGGCACAGGTAACTCTTGGTCACAGGCGGTGTCCATCAGACCCTCCAGGCATTTCTAGCTCCCGGACTTAGAATAAAGGCTGCCTTTGTGGCCACTGTCCTTTCCTGCTTTCTGTCCATTTATTCCTGCGTAGTAACCAGGAGATACGAAGGTCCCTAAAAATGTTACACAGCTTTTGATGAAGACAACCATGTTTACAAGGCAACATGCAGAGCCAGATGAACCAGTGCAAAACCTGTCAGACTAGACGGGGAGGGGGTAGCTCGGTGGTAGAGCGCGTGCTTGGCATGCACGAGGTCCTGGGTTCAATCTCTAGAACTTCCATTAAAAAAAAAAAAGAATGCATTTAATATAAATCTGCCAGACTAGGCTGGGTTATGCTAACCAGCCCCAGAATGTCAGGGACTTAAAACAACAGCGGCTTCTTTATGTACATCCTGGGTGGCAGCCCGGTCCCTCTGGAACCTGGGCAGATGAGGTGGTCACCGGCAACTGTGCCAAAGAGAAAGAGACAGCTGTGGAAGGTCGCACCAGCAGTTAGATGCTTAGTTCAGAAGTGACTCAGTAACGCACCGGCAGAACTAACTAGTCACCCAGTCCCGGGCAGAGGGAGAAAACAAGACATATTCTGCAAACAGCAAGTGATTGCTGTCACCAGAAGAAACCATGGCAAAAGCCTTCGGCCCCCTCCTCCACCCCCCTCCACTCTGGCTTTGAATTGATATCTGCTGCCTTTGGGGGATTATTCTCAGGAATAATCTGTCCTGGTAAGCGTGCATGATCATTAGACCTTTTTGTTTTTCTTTAACGAATATTTTTTTAAAAAGGCATTGAAGTGTTTGTTTTTATGCATGTTTATCTTCATATGTTTTAAGGAATCACAGTGGCTATATGTTGACATACTCTGGGCATTTATTGAAAATCTAGTGGAAGAAATCTCAGAAGATTTAAAAAATCCAGCTAAATTTGGTTAGCTTTTTCCTGTAGAAAGTTCATAATCTTGTTTCATTTCTTCAAAAAGGTATGAACTCCATCAAAGAGTATCTAGAGAAAGATAACTTGAGTTTAAAACCTGTAACACATCGTGTAAAAATTGACTCAGCTCTTCTAACTCCTGTTGGGTTAACATGCAGATGATGATATTTTTCACTTGTGAGAACTTTTAGAAAGATTCCTTTTGTATAACTGTGGCCAAAAAAATCAGCACGACTGCGGAGTTTTCTGAGTTCTGTGTATTGTACTCGGCATGGTGGAGACCAGCAGGACAGCCCTGTGGTGCACTATTTTTGTTTCACTAACTGCATCCTAGCAAGGACACAGAATAATTGCAACATAACGGAAGCTTTATGCTCCACTGTAATGATCAAAGGATATCAATAATGCAGGCTCCACGGAGGAGAACAGTTTCAGTCCCATTTCCTCTTTGGTCTGAAGGAAGCCAAAACGAGCTATCAGTGAAGGTTCCGGACTGTCCACCAGCCTAGAAATCAATAGGAAAACAAGTAATTGCACAGCAAAATTCATTCCAACTGCAAGGGTCTTTATGAAATCTCCAGGAGCGGGAATATATCTTCCCCAGTACACTTTGATTTTAGAAGCTTTTGAGCGCACCAGACAGCCACGCTGCACTTCGCTGAAGTGCTACCATATCAGAACAGCCACTAAGCTCAGTATTTGGAGTTTGTTTTATTAGGACTAAGCAAACCACAAAACAGATAAAACAGTTTTATGGCCTACATCTGGTTGAATAATAAAACATATGGCTGCACCGTCAAGAATGTGCAGCTGTAAGTTACTGTAAATACCCAGCTCGAGATAGTGATGGAGGTAACAGCACGTGGCACACAGGAAGGTTTATTCCTCTGTGCGTCACAGGATAGACATTTATGACTCCCAGACCGTTAGGTGGGATTTGCTAATGGTCGTAGGTTTGGTTTGGTTTGGTTTGGTTTCATTTGCTGTTGTATTTATGTTTAGGTTATTTTACTTTATTTATAATAGAACTACTGTAGATTCAGGAAGGGACCACCATCCATACTTTTATACCTGGTTTTATATTGTATATGTGTGTCTTGATTCTCTATGCCTGGTCTCCGGCTGAATCCTCCTGTTGGCTCTCAAAGAATATTTCAAGGCAAGAGAAAAATTTAACCCGGTCTCTTGCTACTTTGAGGAGAGTTGCTCTGTGGGTGGGTGATACATTAGAAACACAAGTTGTTGCCGTGAGAAAGCTATGACACCAAAGACAGCTGAGAGAGAAACAGTGGAACAGACAAATCATATCTTCGCATCTGGTAAATTATTCCTTATGTCACTAGCACGGAGCGCAAGTCAGTAGCCACCCACTGGCCATATATCAATCAGAAAACCAGGGAGTGCTAAACAAAATTTATTTCCAGGCCAACTGTATAGTAAAAATAAGATAGCTGCATATCACAAAATGGTACTATAGCCTAGCACCTTATTCCAAAGAACTGTCCTTAGCTGGAGGTGAACAGAGGAGGCAAAAAGTTTGAGTTACCATAGATTTTGTTTTTGAAATGAAGCACTTGGAATAATCTCTCTTCCTTCCTTCCTTCCTTTTTCTTTCATCTCTCTCTCTCTCTTTTTCTTTTTTAACTGCAACTTTATTTTCTCACAGCAGTTTTAGGTTCACATCAACACTGAGGGGAAGGTGCAGAGATTTCCCAAATACTCCCTGACCCCACACATGCACAGCCTCCCTCCTCATCAGCACCCCCCTCCAGATGGTACACTTGTTACAGTCGATGAGCCTTCACTGACATATCGTTATCACCCGGACGCCATAGTTTACATTAGGGTTCACTCTTGGTGTTGTACATTCTATGTGTTTGGACAAATGTTTAATGACATGTATCCATCATTATGGTAGCATACTAAGTGTTTTTACTGCCCTGAAAACCCTCTGTGCTCTGCCCATTCATCCACCCCCACTCTCCCAGTGCCTGGCAACCACAGATCATCTTCTGTCTCCGTAGTTTTACCTTTTCCAGAATGCCATATAGTTGGGATCATACAGTATGTTGCCTTTTCAGACGGCCTACCTGCACTTCGTTATATGCGTTTGTTTCTTCCATGTCTTTTCATGGCTTGATAACTCATTTTTTTAACTGCTGAATAAAATAATATTCCATTGTCTGATGTACCACAGTTTATCCATTCACTTCCTGAAGGACATCTTGGTTTCTTCCAAGTTTGTGTCATTATGAATAAAGCTTCTATAAACATGCGTGTGCAGGTTTTTGTGTGTACACATATTTTTAACTCCTTTGGGTAAATAACCAAGGAGCAGGATTGCTAGATCGTGCAATAGGAGGATATTTAGTTTTGAAAGAAGGCACCAAACTGTCTTCCAAAGTGGCTGTACCACTTTCCACCAGCAGTGATGAGAGTTCCTGTTGCTCCCCATCCTTACCAGCATTTGGTGTTGTCGATGTTTTGGATTTCTAGTGGACGGGCAGTGGTATCTCACTGTTTTGATTTGCGCTTCCCTAATGACATGATGTGGAGCATCTCTTCAGGTGCTTAGTTGCCATGTGTATGTCTTCTTTCGTAAGCTCTCTGTTAATGTTGTTGACTCATTAATTTAATCAGGTGTTTTTTTATTGTTGACTTAAAAAAAATTTTTTTTGGTATATTTTGGATAGCTGTCCTTTATCAGATGTGTCTTTGCAAGTATTTTCTCTCAGTCAGTGGCTTGTCTTCTTATTCGTTTAACAATGTCTTTCACAGAGCAGAAGGTTTTAATTTTAATGAAGTCCAGCTCATCAATTATTTGTTTCATAGATCATGCCCTTGGTGTTGTATCCAAAAAGTCATCACCATACCCAAGGGCATCTAGGTTCTTTCCTACGTCCTTATGTCTTTGTAGTGGTGATGTAGGTGCTGTGGTCTCCTGGCTGATATGGAAAGAAGCAGAAATGAGATCAGGGTCTCTTTTTGAACCACTCTGCTCAAGGAGATCACCAGGCAGGCTTTGTGCTCAGCGTGAAGGTGCTTTGGGGTGCTTTAGGGATGCAAAGCAGAGATCTGTGGCCTTGTGGGGTTATATTCTAGAAGGAGAGAGAAGGACAGAAAGTAAACAACTGATATAGTGGATAATTACACAGCACATTAGAGTGGGATGAGTCTTACGGAAAAAATAAAAAATAAAAAGAAAGAGGCAAGGCAAGGAGAATCGGAAATAGAAGGTGTTACAATTTAAAACTGAGTGGCCAGGGAAGGTCACTGAGAAAGTTCCATTTGAGTAATGATTTTAAGGAGAAGAGGGATTTATCTGTGCAGCTGTCTTGGGGAAGGTCATTCTAGCAGGAGGCATAGGCAGCAGAAAATCTTCAGGATTAGCATATGCCTGGCCTGTTTGAGGATAAGCGAGTGAGCCAGTGTGAAATGAGCAACGAGGCAGAGATAGAGAACTAGGAGATGAGGTCACCAGAGTAGCTGATTGTGGACCTTGTTGGATCTGGTGGATGTTGTCAGCACTTAGGTATTTATTCTTAGTAGTTCGTAAGCCATTGGACAAGTTTGAGGAGAAGAATGACATGAACCAATTTATGTTTTAAAAGGATTGCTTTGGCTGTTGAGAAGTGTTAGATTCTGGCTGTATTCTGAAGGTAGGACCAACAAGATTCTTTGATCAGCTGGATTTGAGAGAAAGAGAGGAGTCCAAGATGACCCTTAGGTAGGTTTGTTGTTTTTTTGTGTCTCTTGAGTCACTGAGGGATGGAGTTGCCGTCCACTACGATGGGAAAGCTGACCCTAGAACAGATTTTGGGAGGGAAATCAGCAGTTCAGTTTAGGTCATGTGACAGTTGAGACATGGTATACAAGTTGTCCATGATCTTTAATGGAATGAAAATTCCTACTTAAATGTATTTAAGTTTTGGAAAGTTGGTTTATTTAATTAAGTGACTGATGAGCAGTACTGATATAGCAAGTGTCACATGTTGTGAGTAAAGGGCTGAAATTTGGGAAGTAGGGCTCAAATCACACAGTCAGGAAGTGGCAGAACTGGTTCTGTGTCACCACTTTGTGGACTGTTCTTGCAGGGATCATGTTGCTTCTGTGTCTCTTGAAAAAGCGAGTGGTGTTCAAATGACCTTTTATTTGAATTTTGTGCAGAATGAATCTGGAACCAACTCCTTCAAGTACTAGTGGCTCCGAAAATGGTCTGGGGGTTTTCCTTGAGAGCAAGCAAGGCATTTTTGAGTCATCTTAGTAGAAGTATAGTGAAGAAGGAAGGAAATGGTTTCAATGTATTTTGGATTTATTGGCCCAGATCTGCAGAAACACAATTCTGGGTGCCACAGTTTGATGAGAACATTGGCAAAGTAGAGTGTGTCCAGGCTGAGGCAGCCGAATGGAAGACGGCATGGAGATCTCCCTGAAGGATGATCAGAAGAACTGGGCTGTTACATAAGATTACAAAAAACGGTCCCTAAATGTTTGAAGGAGACAATTTAAGCAATGTATTTAGAAGAGGGATAAAATTCCTGAGGGTTAAATTGGATGGAAGTTTCAAGGAAGCACAGTATGCTTCAAAAGAAGCAGGTACTTCTCATTAATTAGAACATCTGGAAAAGGAATTGTCTTTCCTTGTGAGCAGATAAACACCATCGCTGGACAGAATCCAGCAGGTGTTAGAGGACCCCTGTCAGGGATTTGCACTGAATCATTAAATTTTAGAATTAAAAAGAACCTTAAGAACCCAAGATAGAAATTCTACTGAAGAAAGAACTGGGAAAGTGAAACTCTATGGTCTCATCCAATTCCCAGATTCTGTTACCATAAAAGCTCTCGAAATCCACCCACTGGGTGGCTCGCCATTTGTGCTACAAAAACACATGACTTGTGCTCACCATATGCTGAACACTGATGATTGCTTGGTTATTCTCTGCTTGGCCCATGCTCACATTCTTAGGCTTCGAAAATGTTGAGTTATAAGCTTCCCAAGGGCGGGCTGTATTTGTTCCCAGACCTGTTTATGCCAGTTTTCTTTCCCATTGTAGTTACATGACTTAATCAACTATAAGGTAAACCAATGATGTCTGAATATGAGATGGGAGTTATTTCTGTGAAATAAAAGTGATTGCTTTGGAAAATTGCCCTAGGAGAGCAGTGGAAATTGCTGTTGAGTTAGATGTGGGAGAGAAAGTTTTAAAAAACCGAGAGAAAATGTAAAAATCTAGGATTCCACACTCAAGCTATAGTTCTTGATCTATTTTTAAAGCAAATGAAACTGAAAATTATATGTAATGCTGTTATGGCCTGAGCTGTATCTCCCCTAAATTAATAATGTGAAGTCCCAACCCCTAGGACCTCAGAACACAACCACATTTGGAGACCACTTTTTAAAAGTGATTAAGTTAAAATAAGGTGGTTAAAGTGGAGCCCTAACTTAGTACGACTGGTGCCCTCAGAAGAGGAAGGAGTGTGGGGGATGCATGAACACAGAGAAAAGACCACGCCAAGAGGCAGTAAGAGGAAAGCCATCTACAAGCCACGGAGGGAAGTCACGGAATAAACCAACCCTGCTGACCCCTTGATTGTGGACTTCCAGCCTCCAGAACTGTGAGCACATACATTTCTGCTTACGCCTCCCAGCCTGTGCTGTCTTGTTATGGCAGCCTTGACAAACTCATACGGATGTGTTGGTGGGGCAATTTATGCAAAGAGACAAGACACAATTCCAACCAGAAGACCCAGGCTCCAAAGTTTGGGGAACAGATGCTTTGCATTAAACAAAATGTTGAAGGGACTTGGGGATGCTATTGGTTGTAATTAGCTGCCTCATCCACTGTTTTGGTTAATGCACTAGTAATACGTTCCTTTTCTCCAGACTGGAGGGCGTCTCCTGAGCTTGATGTCACCCTTGTATTTGTTCATAAACATGTCATCAAGAGCTGTTCGTCATAGCACAAGGAAAGAAGCCACGAAGGATGGAATAAGCAGATATTGTTCTGGTGGCAGGCAGCTAAGAAGAGCGATAGGAGTTGGACGTGCTAGTAATTCTCCTTCCAGGCTGTGGGGTGATGAGTCACGATGGAGGAACACAAGGTGCTGCAGAGGTTCTCAGGGAGACGGGATCGTTTTAAGGCTATAGGTAAGATTTTAACTATTGGAAAGAGTCAAGAGGGTTATTTGAAGTAGAAGCGCTGTTGTGACAAAAGGCACAGTGCTTTGAAAGGTCATAAGACATTTTTGAAATGGTCAGTGGGTCTTTTTGACTGAGGCATGATGGTCAGTGGATAGTTGCGCAGTGTACCAGGCCCTCCGTGGTCCAACGTGGTGGTCAGTGGACACTTGCACGCTGTACCAGGCCCTCCTTGGAATAGCTCTGCCTGTCGGTTCCAGCCCAGTTCCCACAGCTCCCTGCCTTCACCTTCCTGCTCCAGTGCCAGGAATCTAATTGTGACTGTCTTCACGTGGGATGCGCTTCATCACCTCCGTGCCTGGCTAGGCTTAAATCCTCTATGCAAACTCAGCCCAGGCATCAGCTGCTCAGGGAAAGTGTATTCGTTTCCTGTTGCTCCCACAACACATTACCACAAACTCCATGGCTTAAAACAACCCAGATGTCTTCCCTTATTCTTCCGTAGGCCGGAAGTCTGACACTGTCTCGCTGCTTCCGTCAAGGTGTCTGCAAGGCTCTGTTCCTTTCCAGAGGCTCTGGGGAGAACCTGCTTCTCGCCTTTTCCAGTTTCTAGAGGCCCTCACACTCCTTGGCCCCAGCCTCCTCCCTCCACCCTCAGCAGCAGTGGCAGGTTGGGTCTCTCCCACATCAGGCACTCTGACCTCCTCCTCTAACTCCCCCTTTTACTTGCAAGGAACCCTAAGACCCCCTGAGATCTGCCCACACACTCCAGGCTGCTCTGCTCACCTCCAGGTCAGCTGATTAGCAAGCAGTCTGCAGCCTGAATTCCCCTTTGCCATGGAACCTAATATATTCATAGTTTAGGGGAATCAGGTCATGAACATCTTAGCAGGGCCATATTCCATCCACCACAGACGCCTCCCTCACTTTTTCTATCAATGCCAGGTAGGGATTTTGTTCTCAGAATATCTTATGTACAGTATAACCTATGTTTCACATTTAGTATTAATTAAAAAACTTTAGGGGGTCATTTAAAATGCTTACTATCTAATGATCAGTTTATTTATCATATCTTCCACTGCACACTGAGCTTTTTGAGGGAAGATGCTGTCTCTTTGATCTTACAATTGTTTTTGTGTCTTTAGTGTGTGGCGCATAGTGGTTACATAATAAATGTGGGGGAGAGGAGATAAAGGCTGGAGGAGTTAAATGCCTTAAGAAAGATATGGAATTTATTAAATGATGAAAATGTCTCTCAAATTCCTTACTTGCCAAATGTTGAGAAAGGAGATGGCCGAGTCGGTATTCAAGGGAGACTCTTTTATGTCTTCCGGGTGGGGGAATCCTAAAAGTACTGGACTGAGTTGGCTGATGTGAAAAAGAGTAGACTCGTGAGTGTTACGTCGTCAGTGGTTCACCTTTTCACCCTTTCTTTTTTCTCTTGGCAAGAGAGGTATGAGGAAGCAGAGAGGGAAATACCCTGGTCTCACGAAGAGGCTGAATTCAGCTGAGCTACACAAGGGATTCTCGGGCGAGCCAGCCAGCACAGGTGTTCAGGTGCACAAAACACTCCTGAGTCAACATTCTGGCATCATGAGAGCAGCTGGGGTGAAATGAAAAGAGGCAGCGTTGCTTTGTGTCCACACTCTGTTCCCATCTCCTTGCTGCCTTCTCACCATCTACCACGCAGGGCTGCTCCGGACCTGTTCCCAAAGACCTGTGCCTGAGTGCTGCTCCCTCAATTGGAGGTTGATCCAGTTATGTGACTAAAATAACCCTCAGGAAGGTGCAAAAGGGGCTGTCATTTCATGTACCGATTTTTAAATTATTCTCAGTCCCCCAACTCTCTGGGGCTCTACGAATCACCCCCTTCCCTCTGCAGCCAGCCTGGGTGTCCCTGCGCAGAACTTCCTCCTGCTCCAGCCCGGATTGATTATCTGAATATTAGCCCTGAATAATTGAAACTCAGACCCTCCCAAATTTTCAAAATGACCCTCAGATCTGAGTGTTCAAACTGGTTCTTTAGTTTAGTGGCTCTTTACCTGTTCCTCCTTTGCTCTGTTCTGAGGCGTCTTGCTAAGTTGCCTCCCTCCCTCCCCTTTTTGGGTGATCGCACGTGTCTCATGCGGACTAGCAGCTGTCTTCCGAGCACCATCCCTGTGTCCAGGGGTTGTGTACTCACTGCTTCTACCTCAAGATTCCTACAAATAAATTTCGTCCTGCCAATTTTATAGCTCAGGAGACTTCCCCAAGGGTGGCTGCATAGTCAGCAAGCAGCTGACACACGATGTGTTACTCTGACCCCAGATCTGGTCCGACTTTGCTGCTCCTTGCCAGGTGTGTGGAGAGAGGCGGTGGTGGGGAGGTGGTCGGAAGGCTGATGGTGCGAAGAGAGAGGATGTGATTCAGAGAGGCAAACAGCAAGTGAAAGAACTGCTGTGATTCTTTGAAATGATAGCTTGGGTGGCTCCCATTAGAGATGTGTTGGAGGCATCCTTTGAAGGTGACATCTGAGAGGGATGTTGTTGGACTTTTCAGAATTTCTTCTCCCCGTCATCCATTGTGAACGATGGAAAAAATGAATATATTTAGAATAAGCCAGCTGGACTCTGTCGATGAGGCTGACATGGGTGGCAGAGCACAGAGCATGCCCTCAGGGGCGAGCCCCAGGGCAGCCTTCCTTCCTCCAGGTCCTGAGGCCGCGTGGCCTTGGAGCGTCTCAGGCGCTGAGCTTTTTGAGCTGGTTTGATCTGGTGCTGGTTAGCCCTGAAGCCCTCACCCTCCGCAGAGACCACTAAGGTGTTGCCCTCAGTCTTTTCCAGCCTTGTCTTCATGGCTGGGAAACTGGATGAGGCTGTAGTGGTGGAAACTGTTTCTCCATGGAGGGCTTTTCCAACTTCCTGCTGTGGTCCTAGGGTCTGGTGCCAAGGGAAAGCGGGTGACTATGGACTTCTCTGGCTGCAAATGCCTTTCAGCACCGGCTTCTTGACCTTCAAAGACGGCTTTGGCTTTGATTTTGCAGAGGAGGGGTGCGGTGCCAGGGGTTTCCTTTTTTTGCTTTCAACACCGTCTTCATAAAAAAGATCTCTCAGTCCCAGATGTGTTACATCTTTTAGGATCAGTTGCCCCAAACACAGTCGACAGAAATGAAGTAAATAAAAGGTTGCCATCACTCATAAAAAGTGATGGCAACCTTTTATTTCTGAAGCAGATGTTCTGAAGCAGAACAAATTCTTAAGAAAAAAAATACAAACTTTCAACCTGTAGCAACCTGGGAACCCAGCAAAAAAGCAAATTGTTTACAAGAAGAGCCATTTAATACAACTTGTCCCTGAATTTACCCTTCCTGCAGGAGACCCACTGGGTCGCTAATTGCGAGAGAGTTAGGGACGCACACTAGATTGATTGGCATCTAATTCCTGGGAAGATGATAAAAACGGCTTATCAATAAATTTCTACAAAGTCAGAGAAGCAAATGAAATGCAGATCTGACCAATTAGCCATGGGATTAGCACACAGTGGGGTAACTTCAGGCATTTAGTTTTTCCTCTTGCCTAAATAAAAATCCTACCAGGAGTGACTGCTGCGTTAGCCTCTGCAGGGTGGAATCAAAAGAGAAATGCAGAGACATTACAGAATTCACAGGCTTTGCTTTCAAAGCAGCAGTTTGAAAAATAAATTTGTGTGTTAAACATTGAGAGGAAGTTTAATACCTACTTGTTAAAAACCTTTGAAGAGAGAAAATGGGATACTTTGTTCTGGCATAGATCACTTGCTTGAATTTGACATTACTTTTATCACATTTCCTTTGAAAGATGTTTCTGACTTAACACTTGACCTCTTTGAAAAGATAAAAGTCCTATATCCTATTGACAAAAATGTGTGTTTGTGTAAATGAAATGCATTCTGTAGTCACAAAAATACACTTCAACGGCTTTGAGACTAGAAGGTTTAAAACAAATTTCAAAAATACAAGCTTGAAACTCTGCATTTGTTAAACGTGCTTCCAAGTAGATCACGTAGATATGGTAGACATGCAGTGTCCAATGTCTTTACACAATAAAGTTGTACTGTGATTTCTTTGCCTTGAATTTTTCGCAATAACACATAAACCATGTTAAATGGATGTTCATGTTTTATGTGTTTGGGGCAAGGAACAGTGAACAAAATCAGCATGTTTCTATCAATTTTTTTTCTTACTGCTTTTTTTTTAATGGGGGGAGGTAATGAGGTATTTATTTATTTATTTATTCATTCATTCATTCATTTAGATGGAGGTACTGGAGATTGAACCCAGGACCTTGTGCATGCTAAGCATGTGCTCTACCACTGAGCTATATCCTCCCCCCATCATGTTTTTTAATTTGAATGAAACATCAGAGTTGTTCTATTCTAATGAAACATCCAGGAAGATATATTTTTGAAACGTTACTGAGTGCACAGCACAACAATTGCAGACCAACAATCATCTGCCTTTTGTAGAAAAAGCTACATAAAAATTTTATTAAGTAAAATGAAAGTTTAACTGATAAATATGTGTAAGTACATACATATGTATTCATATATATGACCTCTACATATATAGATGCTTGTTTCTTCTCCACGTGCTCCTGATATAAACTGGCCTGCAGTGTGGTACCAGGTCTCAAGAGGCGTGAAGGCCTCCCAAGTGATGCCTTCAAACGAGGCTGAAAGGCTGGGAACCTTTCGGAGCCTTTATTTGACCTGCAGCAACGTGGCCTTTCTCAGACTTGGGGAATCATCATATGTGTTTAATCGTGCCTCTACCCTATATTCTAAAACAGAGGTTCTCCAACTTGAATGAGGAACCAGAATCACCAGGAGGGCCTGCTGGGCCCCAGCCTAGAGTTTCTGATTCAGTAAACAGAGATGGGGCCAGATATTTGGTGTTTCTAGTAAGTTTCCAGCTAAAATACAGATGCAGCTGTTCCTGGGACCACACTGGGAGAACCACTCTCTGACGTGGAGCTAATCACAGAATCACCCGGGGCCTCTGTGACAAACACTACCCAAGTGAATCCTCCTCCTCCGCTGGGGGGGATTTTGACTCAAGAAGTGGGCACATTTGCATTTTCAGCTGGCACCTCTAGCTGTCTGCCACTGGTTGGTTTAGGAAATTCTGCAGTGGTGTGATCGTATCTACGTAGTTGACAGACATATGGTGGCCTGCGTGCTCTGAACTCCAACGCAGTGATGTAATGGACTGAAGTCCGTGTTCCCCTAAAATTCACACACTGAAGCCCCAACCCCTCTTGTGATGATACTAGGAGTGGGGGCCTTTGGCGGATGATTCAGGTTAGATGACTTGACAAGGGTGGACCGCTCGATGGGATTAGTGCCCTTATCAGGGTCTCTTTGCCTTGTGAGAGCAGAGCAAGGAGTGGGCAGCCTGCAGCCCACAAGAGGGTCCTCACCAGAACCCACCCACGCCAGCACCCTAATCTGGGACGTGCAGCCCCCAGAACTACGAGAAATGACCTGTGGCGTTGAGTTATGACAGCCTGAGCTGGGCAAGCAGCTGTCGAAGGGAAGGGGAGACTCGTGTTCTCTTTCTACTGTCTTTCTGGTCCAAGGCGTATATTCCTGTGAGAACTCCCTCGGGTATCAGCGTTAAGTGAGTGGTGAGGTTGACGGTCAGATGCACATGAGCTGCCAATGAGAGCCTCCTCCCCGGAGGCTGGGGCCTGTGCCTGTTCTCCTCGTTACCCCCCGCTTCCGGAGGGCTACCACGAGCTTGCCACACACCAGCGGGCTCCGGTGTTTATGCACGCTGCCTAATGTCATGCCTTGTGTTTGCAAAACACATTTTATTACCACCTGCATATATGTTAGTTTAGCCAGCCCTTGGATTCAGGATTTCACGTTACCTTCACTCTACACAGGCGTGAAGGAGGCTAGGACATCAGTTCCTGGTGGCCAGGGGACAGTTCCCCACCCACCGGTCCAGGTCTTGTTTATATCCAGTCCAGTGACTCTTCCTCTGCCTCACAGCAAGTGTCCAAGGTCTGTGTTCTAAGCTCTGAGGAGTATCTCTTTTTGTAACACTGAGTTGTACAGTGTTTTATATACAAATATATAATTGGGAGGACTTAGGGTCTTAAAAAAATACGAATGTTTCATACACTGTTATCCATTTAGTATACTCAGTTGTTCGTTTTTTTTCAAAAGAGTTCATATAAAGAAAAATGTGGAAATAGAATATAAGATTCAGAATTTTACTGATATTCTTTTACCAATGTTTTATCAATATTTTATCAGTATGTTATCAACTGTACCAATATTATCTCTGAGGCTGATTTACATTTAGGGTTTTTTAAACTAGTTTTTAAAAATTAAAGTACAGTTAATTTACAATGTTGTGTTAGTTTCAGGTGTACAGCCAAGCAACTCAGACACTCAGGTTTTTAAAAAGTATTCTATTTTAAGGAATTAAGAGCTAATAATGTAGATGTTACTTTGATACGATAAAAATTGTATAAATGTGAAAGTTTGGGGAGTCCTTTTTTTGAGAAAGAGTAATATTTTATTTCAATGATATAGTTTTAAAATATTATTTAGAGTGGTGGGTTGTCAAATAATTTATGTTTGCAATCACCAATTATTTACAGAGGAATATCCAGACTTCTCAATATTGCCTTGAATTTTGTGTGTGTGTGTGTGTATATGTGTGTGTGTGTAATGTCCCTTTCAGTTCTAATGGTTGCGTTACAAGGAGCTTTATGAAATGGCCATGATTCATGACAAATCTTTTTATAAAAAGATTTCAATGAAAAGCAGTAATTTTTTTTAAAGCAAAGAATTTTCTTTTTTATAATCAAGACAATATATTCTTTTAAAGTGGTATTTCTTGACATTTATAGTGTTGGTGACAAGGTCATAATTTCCATTATAATGAGATGGCTTTTAATAATGCATAACCCCTAATGCAGAAAGCAGTGCAACTTCCCACAAGCCGTGTCACAGTGAGTATTTCCTAACAAGTCTGGAAAACTCCAAGCAGGCCACATTTGACGTGGCGGTTTCAGTGGCCTTTAGTCCTTCAGGGTGCCCTCATCCGAGCCTCTTCAAGCTGTGTTTGCTCAGACCAGGATGCTTTGAGCCAAGAATACTGGATTTTTTTTTTTTTTGCTTTTATTTCAGGGAATGGTTAACAGTGAATAAAGGAATAAAAGCTCTTGGCGCCTCCTCCTGAGTTTTTCATGGTCATGGCTGAGAATGAGCAGGTAGTGATAGGACTGGATTTTGATTTTGGAAACATTTTGGATTTCTTTCTAGTTTTCAGAGTAATGTTACATGCAGAAGTATTGCCGGAGCTAGAAAGGGAGAAAGATTTCATCGTGTGTGTGTGTGTGTGTGTGTGTGTTATGTTCTGGTTAGAAAATAATGCATACAATTAGCAAAATATGTATAATCAAGACAAAGTTTACAAGGAAATGAAGAGGAACCACTCTTTCCTGATTGTTTGGGGGTCTCTGTGCTATCTCACTGGCAGTACCTTCTGTAGACGTCACTGCCTTTGCCTTCCCACCTCGCAGTGTAGCCTGAGGAGTGCATTATATCTTGTTTAAATATTGTTTAAAACTGGGGTTTTCCAATGTTCTTAGCAACACTATTTACAATTGCCAAGACATGGAAACAACCTAAATGTCCATCATCAGACGATTGAATAAAGAAGATATGGTGTGTATACACACACACACACACACACACACAGTAGAATACAACTCAGCCTTAAAAAAGAATAAAATAATGCTGTTTATAGCAACATGGATGGACCTGGAGATCATCATTCTAAGAGAAGTAAGCCAGAAATAGAAAGAAAAATACCATATGATATCACTTATATGTGGAATCTAAAAAAAAGACACAAGTGAACTTATTTACAAAACAGAAATTGACTCACCAACAAAGAAAACAAATACGTGGTTACCTGAGGGGTGGGGGGAAGGGAGTAGAAAGGGATAAATTGGGAATTAGGGGTTTGCAGATGCTACTATATATAAAATAGATAAACAAGTTTCTACTGAAGAGCACAGGGAACTATATTCAGTATCTTGTAGTAACCTATAATGGAAAGGAATATGAAAAGGAATATATGTATGGACAAGGATGACTGAAACATGATGCTGTGCACCAGAAATTGACCCAACATTGTAAACTTACTATACTTCAGTTCAAAAAAAAGGGAGAGGTTTTAATATTCAGCAGGTAGGAAAAGTAATGCCTTTTAAACTCACTGCTGAGCTTGTATGGGTAGAGTGCATGAGATAATATTAACCCATGTTACACAGAAGCATGAGGTGTAGAAAGTGTGACTTGGAGAGCCCAAGTGCATTGTCAACCCACATTTATTAAATAACCAAGAAAACAAATCAGTGTACCAGAATAATCAATACATATTATTTGTAAAAGTTGTGACTGATCAGCCATATTGTGGATAAGCACCTCCCATGACGCTGAAAGAAGGCACATATTCGTCCCAAGATGACTAGGGCAGTCGAAGCCGGCCGGCCGGCCACTTACGTCTTCCTGAGTCGCTGTAACAGAAGTGATTATGGTGCCATATGATCTTCATCACTGCACCACTCCTCTCTTCCAGCTCTGGCAGATTTGGATTGTACCGTAAATTTTGCGAAATTACTCTTGTCTCTCCCACCTGTAGTTTTACTTTCATGTTTGTTGGCTTTAAAAATGAAACATGGGAAGGAAACTATGGTGCCAAGTGTCTGCCTCAATTTGTCAGAGTTTACGTCCTCAGTTAATTGCTGATGTTGTACAGTCAGTAATGCGTAGTCCCAGGGAGTAACGCACATCGGAATGCAAAATTCTTTTGCGTGTGTGTTTCCTTATGGGTTTGTTAAATATTTCCAGTCCATCCCACTGGACGCTATTTAGTGAGGTCTTTCATATTTGTAGAATGCTCATAGCATTAAGGCATAAGATACTCTTTTTTCAGTCATCACCTTTGTGTATATTTCATTGACTATCTAGCTTAACACTTGAAGCTATTTCTTTGTGCTTTTCATTGACTTGGTTTTCTTCCTAGTGGTGGGGGGTCACCATTTCCTTACCAAAGATGGCGGATGGGGTCTGTCTTGTAGCTGCCTTCACCTCCCCTTCTGGATGGGTTTGGTTTTGCATGGCTGCCCTGTGGCTTTGCTGACGGCAGTGATGGTTAACTCAAAGTTACCCAGCTGCTGACTCTCTTTTGATGTTCCCTGCTTCACATGGTGACCACCCTTCTTATTTCTGTTTTGAGAAATTAAGCAAGAGCTGCCATGAAAGCATCATTATCTAATGCAATTTATATTTGGGGTATTGTCGTCTTGGGGGTATTCCTATCTGGAAATAACCTCAAGTCTTCTTAATTAAATTAGCCTCAGACTTCCAGGGAATAACCAAAAGGTCATGATTATCATTGCAATCATAAAAACCTGTGTAGAAGAACAAGCAAGTCAATTACCTTATTTGGGGTTTAAATTCATTGAATTCACACATTGCTCTGGATAGTGATATAAAAGCAAAGCAGGATTTGTTCTTCACATTCTGTGAATTTATGGCCTTATGATCTGGATGGAATATACTGTTAAAGAAAATTGGTCTGCAGACTGAAAGCAATTGGTTGACATTGGTTTCAGTGTCTCTGACCTTAGACTGACTTTATTTACTCAGTTACTCTCTCCGTTAAACATACTTACAAATCTCTTACAGGGATATTACACTTTTCTGGAAGAATTCATCTTTCAGATCCCTCAGCAACTTGGAAGTTTGGTTATGCAAGTGTTTGCTTTTATCACGACGGTGGCTTACGCACTCACATGAGGAACAAACGTCAGTATAAATTTAAGTACTCCTTGTAGATATTCTGGGGATAAAAGTCTCTATTTCAAAACTTTAGAGCAGAAAAAGCATTCGCAATGTCTGATAGTTGGCAGTTTGAAACTCACATTGTAAAATCCATTCTGAAAAGCCGTCTCGGCAGAGTGGCGTCTGGCTGTCCGTCGGCTGAGAGCAGACAAGTCCTCCTCTCTCGTCCTCACCATAAGGTGACTCTGCTCGTAATTTTCCTCAAGTTGGTTTATGTGGTGCATCTGTCCCTTCTAAGCCCAGGCAGGGACAGTCGTGGGTGGAGGTGAGTTAGTCAAGGTCTGGACAAGAGAACACGGACAAGGAAAATCTTCGCTGTCATCTGGCCCCCAAATTTCACGTGTTCTTCGGCTGCTTGGCACAGTTGTGCAGGCCGTCCCCATCTGCAGTGGGATGCTAATCTCAACTAATTTCCTGGTACCGGACATGGGTACCTACACATGAAGTTTACTCACAAGCAGAACTTCAACTATGCACGTCTGTCTGAGTTATAAAACACCGAGGGCCCTGAACGTGTTTCTGCAGAGTTGGAGTCTATTATTTCTATTTGCACTACCTTCAAATTAAAGATATGCTGGGGAGCCCTTGCGAATAATCCCACGCCTTGTGACTACACGGAACGATTTCTGTGGTGGTCCTCAATCTTTCGGTAATACTTTCCTGGTGCTCAGAAGTTGGTCTCTATGGAGACCAGATCTAGGAATGGTTTACCTTAGCATGATACATTTATAGAGCCAGATTTTTCCCCCCGCTAAATGCATAGCTATTTCATAAAGCCAGCAATGGAAATGTTCTGTGTTGCTGAAACAGTATTTCCAGCTAGGCACATATATTATAATTGTGAGAATGACTAATCTTGTACCATCAATATTTTGCCACACAGCAGCATCAAAAGGACTTGTCAGTTCAGTGGGGAAAATCATCCCATTAGCAACTGGGTTAAGACAGGGAAAGAAACAGTGTCATTGGCTTGCCCAAGGGCAGCAGGTGTTCATGAATAGAACTTGAACCCACAATCATTATTCCAAGACATCTTGCCATAAAGAGTCTAGTTCACTTCTTAAATATTCCATTGAAACAACTGAGTGTAAAAACATTTATTTTATATAAAGGGAAACAAAGAAACTAAATTTTTCAGATGGCTCTACTCATATGGAAAACCAATTTCTGGCCTTGAATCTAAGAATGACACATCTTAGTATTAAGAAAAGAACAGGGATTATAGAAAGCTCATTGACTTGGGTCTCCAAGGGACACTGAAATAACAAAAGAGGACTGATTTTTATGATTTGGCATATGGAGAAAGGAAACAGCAGGCATGGAGACGGGAGGGCTCACTCAGAGTTGGCAATGGGGCTTTAAAAATGATAGATTTTCTTTTTTGCCCACTGTCTTCAACATATTGATTATATCTTTGCGGGGTTGTTCTTCTGGTAGAAATGACAGCCTTAGTTTCTTTTCTGTACCTGTCTCCAGTTGTTTGTCCCACTCACTTCCCGGGGCTTTGCTGGAACCTCTGTCATACAGAAGGGGACGCAATGTCTCTTGCTGAAATCTCATTTACTTTGCTCTGAGAAATAATGAAAAGATCCACCTAATTGCTGCCAGGCAATTACAGGACTGCCCCTCTGGTCTGAAATGTGGAGTAAGTTTCCATTTTGCCATGAGGCAGGCTCCGACAGGGAATGAGTTTCCTGATGAAACTGTACCCCTGGTTCTCGTTGCGGGCTTTAAAGAGACACTAGAAGTAAACCTAAGGCGCCGTCCACCGACACACAGGCTCGGAGATCACCGGAGTGAGGTCAGGTTTCCTAGGTTAATCTTGAATAATCAGTTACAAAATTGAGATTGGTAGGCCTGGAAAAGTCTGCTTTGTTCATTTCTACCACTTTAGGGGAATCCATTTGGTTCACTGTTCTGAATAAAAGGCCATTTTATCTGTGTGCTCAGTGGCTGAGTGGAAGTCATATATTTTCCTCGAAAGAAGAACACAGACTACCTGGCTAGTTTTCTTTTCGTGAATTGTATATTGATTTATACTTTAATGAAACTTTGGCGTGTCTACTGAATGTAAGTTTCTCAGACACAAGATGTTAATCTGTATTTAATGCATGTATCGTAAGGTTAAATCTGGCATGAAAGGCAATTGAGATTACCACCGTTCTTGCTTCAGTGCGTTGCAGGAGAGAGCAGCAGCACAAATCTAATTTTACAAGGAAATTGCTGAAAGAATTGATGTAATAGAATGGATATAATAGAGTAAGGTATTTAAAATTTGCATGCTCAGGTAGGTAGTGTGCACTTCGAAATGATCTCTGGTCACTGAAAAAACCACATTTGCTAAAAAGACACTACTGTTTTTTGATAGCCACGAGCCCGGCTATTAATTTTGCCTTTTTCCAATTTGATTTTTTACTATTAAGGTGACTTGACTTCAAGCATACTTTATTTTGAAGGATTCAAATGAGGGGGTTGTGTGTGTGTGTGTGCATGCATTTGAATATATATGTTTTTTCTCTCTGCATACACGTTCCTTATATGTACACACGTGGAGTGCTGATGTGAGGGGAAACAGTCCTCCAATGATGCTGTGTGGATGTTTTGATGAGAAGGATGTTCCACAGTATTGGCAGAGAGAATAGGAACAGACAGGCAGTTTCATCCCGTGTGTGTATATGTGTGTGTGTATTTGAGGAAAATGGATGTAAGTGTACCATTTTATTATAAAGTTAGAAAGGGAGTGCATTGCTATTGTTGGAATTTCCTTTTTGCATTTTAAAATAAGGTTTTAAAAGGGGAGTAGAGGGGCTGATAGTAATTTCTAAATCACTTACCAAAAAAAAAAAAAAAAGGTCTGGAGTTTGATTCCTGCTGTTGGAGCAGTTGTGCAGACTCGGTTTGCTAGTTAAGTGGGGTTGGCAGGGCAGCAAAGGAAGAGGGGCAGGCCTACCTCCGGTGCTCAGTCTTAGGTGAGGGGGTAACTATGCTTCTCCCATGGTTCTACCACCAACTGCGAACAGCCACCCCGCCGTGATTTAGATCCTCAGCAAGCAGCAGGGTGACCGCTGACTCTGGGAGCCTAGGGGATTGCAGAGTGACACACAGTGAAAGAAAATCTAGGTCCCAGTGGAGCAGGGACAGCCTGAAATGGCTCGTGCTGAGGGATTTTTCTTTAAATTCTCTGGACGAACCAAAAAAGCCAGAGAGAGATCAGATTGATTAACTATTATAGACAGTGACTTAAATATCTCCTGTTCTCTCTGCTTGAGCAATCAGGGGGCTGCAGTGAGCAGTAATATTATATTTATGTTGTGCAGCCATTATGGAAAACAGTATGGAGATTCCTCAAAAAACTAAAAATAGACTTACCATAGGATCTATCAATCCTACTCCTGAGCATATATCCAGAGAAAACTCTAATTCAAAAACATACATGTACCTTGATGTTTATAGCAGCACTATTTACATTAGCCAAGACATGGAAACAGCCTAAATGTCCATCAACAGATGACTGAATAAAGAAGTTGTGGTATATTTACACAATGGAATACTACTCAGCCATAAAAAAGAATAAAATAATGCCATTTACAACAACATGGATGGACCTGGAGATTGTCATTCTAAGTGAAGTAAGACAGAAAGAGAAAGAAAAATACCATATGATATCACTTACATGTGGAATCTAAAAATAAAGACACAAATGAACTTATTTACAAAACAGAAACAGACTCACAGATACAGAAAACAAACTTATGGTTATGAGGGGGTGGGAGGGGATAAAATGGGAGTTTGAGATTTGCAGATACTAACTAATATATATAAAATAGATAAACAACATGTTTGTAAAGCACAGGGAAATATATTTAGTATCTTGTAGTAACCTATAATGAAAAAGAGTATGAAAAGGAATATACGGACATGTATGACAAACACGATGCTGTGCACCAGAAATTGACACAGCACTGTAAACTGACAGTGCTCCAATTAAGAAAAATTACACTTATGTTTGTGATGTCTTGAGTGTCTTCTTTAAAAAACAGCAAAAACTCTAAAAGAATATTTTCAATGAGATATGCCATTTTGGAATGTTAAATAACACTAGAAGGGCAAGTTAAACCTCAGGAAATATGGTGGATTCATTTCTAATGACTTATAGAGTCTCCGTGGTTAATGCACAAAAGGGTTATTTTTTTTTTTTGGTCATCCCTCCTCCCACCACCAAAGTTCACCACTAAGATACTTTTCTTTTTTCTTTTTATACTGAGTTATAGTCAGTTTACAATGTTGTGTCAAATTCCAGTGTAGAGCACAATTTTTCAGTTACATATGAACATACATATATTCATTGTCACATTCTTTTCCACTGTGAGTTACCACAAGATCTTGCATATATTTCCCTGTGATACACAGTATAATCTTGCTTATCTATTCTACCTATGCCTGTCAGTATCTACAAATTTAAAGAATAAGACAAATGAACATAAAGCAAAACAGAAACAGACTCATAGACATAGAATACAGACTTGTTGCCAGGGGAGAGAGGGGTGGGAAGGGATGGACTGAGAATTCAAAATAAGATGCCTTTTTGATAATGGTATTCCATTTCTGAGAATGATCTCAGTCAACTTGAAAGGAATTCTTACTAATTTAGTTGGTGACTCTGACATTTTGCTTGAGTGAGGGACCAGATACAGTGACTTCATTTAGTAGATGACTCTTCCTTTAAGCACTCCTTTAAGGTACCTGGACTCAGACTCCTGAAGGCAGAGTCACTGGTCACAGACTGTCCCCAAAGTGAGTCATTTGAAAATCAAAAGATACCAAGCCACCTTGGTCCCTGGTAAAGGAGCATGATGATGTCAGGGGTGCCGCAGGGGGTGAGTTTTAAGGGTTGACGGAGTCTCAGTGCAGGCAGGTTCTGAAGGAGTATTGAGAGTTTGGCGTGTTTCAGGAGTGGGGGATAATTTGAGAAATGATTGGGATACAGCATTGGCAAAGGGGAGAGAAGGAGGGCCAGATGCAGTCAGTGTTCACGCTGGAAAAAGGAGAGGTGAGTTCAGGGCTGAGAGCTGGTGCTGAGCGGGTGTGGCTTGGCCTTTCGTTTGGAGGGTCCCAGGAAGACACAGCCCCTCCCTTTGGGGCAGTTCCCTGCTCTGTGGAGTGAAGGAATCGGGGAGGACAAGTTTTACATCTAGGCTGCCTCAGTGATAAACACTGTCAGTTATCAGACAGTACAGCTGTGCCAAGTAGGTTTTAACGTGGGGGTGAGTTCAGAGTGGGGTGCCGGGGAGGGGTCCTGCTTAGGAGGAGAGACCCTGTGGAGGTCCCCACGGTGTACAGGGGAGTGATGGGTGATTGGAAGATTCTAGCCACCTTGATAGTGAAATTGATTTCTCTTCCTTAAGTGTCTCAAAGGGAGAGGAAAGGAAGCTGCATGCCATGGGTTGAACTGGGTCCCCTTCAAATTCAGATATTGAAGTCCTAACCTCCAGTACTTTAGAATGTGACCTCATTTGAAAATGTGGTCCTTGCTGATGTAATAGTTGAGATGAGGTCCTACTGCCACAAGATGGGCCCCTAACCCAATATGACGGGTGCCCTTTTAAAAGGGGGACATATGGACACAGACGTGCACACAGGAAGGGGAGGGGAGGCTTCCATGGGCCAAGGGACACCAAATATGGCCAGGAAATCACTTGAAGCGAGGGGAAGGGCATGGAACCAGTTTCCCTCACCTCCTCAGAAGGTGCCAACCTGCTCTCAAGTTTGGTATAGTTTGAACAAGCGAGATTTGACCTTCATAAGGTTAAGACGTTTGGCTAAAGAAGAGGGTGTGGTCCGTGGCTGACTTAAAAACTGAGTTTGTAAGTCAGCTGTTTAACTGTGGTAAATTCACTGTGTTTTGAGAGGTTTGTCAGAAATTTGTCCGTATTTCAGCATCCAGCTTTGCTTTCAGTGGCTCTTACCAGTTAGAAAGCACAATAGCCCTTCTTCATGTGTTGAGAGACTGACTTGAAAGTGGAGCATCATTTGATATCTGTCACTGGGAGAAACCCCACCAATGGGCCTCCAGGAACAAAGCACACAGCTTTCTTCACCAGCTTCCCCTCTGGGGCCGAAAAGCTAAAAACCTAATAATCCCAGGACCCCTTCAGATCAGTTAAAGCTGGTTTGGCAATGGCTTCTCTCTGTTGAACACTGACGTCTTAATGGAAAAGCAGCCTTCTGTGAGGCACGGTTATATAACGCACTCACTGTGAGTGCATTAATATTCATGTGCGTCTCTAAAATCGTAGTTACCCTTTTGTCCATTAAACAATCTAAAGAGAGAGGAGGAGGAGGGAGGAGAGAGGAGGAGGAGGGAGGAAAGAGGAGGAGGAAGTCTGAGCTTTTTTTTTTTTAAATTTGAAAATGAGAGGACAGGCCAGTCTTGGGGAACTCAAGTCCTCTGGAAAGAAACTGACATGGAAGAGGATATCGTCATAACTGGTCTTGACATCCAATGAGGTAAAGCCAGAGCCCACCTCCCGCCTGCAGGTACCTTGCTGAAATACCCTTCAGCTCAGGAGGGACTAATCGGGAGCCCTGTGAGGGGCGCTAGCTGGTAAACTGCCTCGACTGTGATTCTGATCTGAGAAGAGATGAAAGTTAAAGAGGGCAAGAAGTTAAAGTCACTGTGGTTACCAAAGAGTTCCTTTAATCGAAAATAAGATAAAGATGTACTGAAGACTGAAAAGATGACCCCCCTCTAAGTCTGTACAGTAGAAATCTGAACAGCGATGTCTGCAAAAAGGAAAGTGCTGGCTGTTCTGTTTTGCTGAGGGTGCGTTTGTATTAATAGTAACCAGTCGTTACAGTTACCAAGTTCATCTTAAAGTGTCAGCGGGGAAACGCTGGCAGCAGGGACTACCACCACTGGGGTGTCTCTCATCAGATAAGGAGCAGAGTTGTCACAGTTTGTCTTAACCAACTGGGCTGTTACGCCAAAATACTGTAGATTGGGTGGCTTCTAAACAAAAGAAATTTATTTGTCACAGTTCTGGGATCAAGGCGCTGGCAGATTTGGTGTTTGGAGAGATCTCGCTTCCTGGTTCACAGACGTGTTTTCTCGCTGTGTTCTTACCTGGCAGAAGGCGTGAGGGAGCTGTCCGAGGTCTCTAGGGCAGGAGCACTAATCCCATCATGAAGGTTCTGTCCTCGTGATCTAATCACCCCAAAGGCCTCACCTCCTAATAAAAATTACGTTGGGAGCTACGATTTCACTGTACAAATTTTGGGGAGTGGACACAAACATTCAGTCTATTGCATAGTTATAAGAGAAGACAGGTATTCAGATACGTTGATGCATATCATTTGTCCCATTTAATTTGGGGGAAGATCATAGAAAAGGAAATTTGCAGGGTGGAGCCCAGAGGAGTGCAATTCAAGAAAGCAAGTGACTTTTCTGCTGAGGAAAGGTGGTTCTGTGGATGTTCTGCAAAATGAATTTTGGACAGTAAGCCACTGCTCTACCCAATGCTGAGAAGCAAAACATCGAAAAATAGTTCTTGTTCAATGAAAACAGTTGGTGCAAAAATCCTCAAGACCTCCTTTTCTTATGGAAATATCATAAAGGAACAAGTTGTAAAGTATCTATATTAACCTCCATTTAATATCTCTTACTTATTCATCCAGTGATTCAAATTCCAAATGAAGACATTTGGCGGTTTGTCAAAGTTTTTTATTTTGCCTTGTGATTCAGACCACTTTCTTCAGGAAATTGCTCTGTGTAGGTTTTCATCTGTTTCATTATGAGTTTGTTTTGTCCTTACCTAGAATGAAGTTGCTTTCCCCAAACCTGAGTTTCTGCTTTCAGTCCACCTGATAAATGCCCTTAGCAGGGCTCCGACTCCCAGCCATGCCCAGTCCCCCGACTCGAGCCGGGGGGGCAACTTCTGAGCCCTGCTTGGTTTTCCAGATCCTGCTTCCTCCCTGAAAGCAGTTGCTTGCGTGTCTGCAATGAGGAACGTCCCCTGGCTTGTCATCCTGACCGGCTGAGGGGTGTGGAGGCGAGCTCCCTGGTTCTCCGGACGCTGGGGTGGGGTGCCTGTTCTCTTCTCATCTGCTGTCCTTCCCAGCACATGGAGGCCTAATAATGATAATACAAGATAATGGTGAAACAAGAGAATTCGGTACGTAGAGCTCAGAAGCGTTTAGATGAAAAGATGCAACCCGAAAAGCAGAGGCGTCGTCACTTAAGTCCGAGGGGACAGGAAGGCGCCCAGGAGGAGCCCGCGTCCCAGGTTATTGGAACCACAGCCTTGGCGAAGCTCAGACGGCAGCCCTGTGTGCAGAGCTGAGCGGGGACCCAGCGCAGGGGCAGAGCAACGTCTGTAATCGCACTGGATGTCACTTCACTGTGCAGGCAAGAGTGTTCAGGGGAGAAAGAAAGCCCCCGAGACTCTTTCTCAGCTCTTTAATTATTAGAGTCTTTATAAGATTGTAGGAGCATGCCTTCTCTGACAACGCTAAATGTATAAATTTCAGGGCTGGCTGGGAAAACTTTTCTTAAAGATTTTCCTCAGTCTTTTAAAAAGATAGCAGCCAGGCTCACACTGGGTTGGCATTTGCCTTTAAAGTAAAATTCGGTGCGTGGGTGTCAGAATGAAAATGCTTTTGGGCCTGTGAGACTTAATAAATATTTCTCATGAAATAAAGGGAGAAGGATTGAAGGGGACAGATAAAGGGAAGTTTTTGTCCTTTACTATGGTGACTGTATCACTTAGCTTCCGAACTAGTTCCTCTTTAAAACACATTTAAAAGTAATTTCCAATGCACAGAACATTAACCAAAAAGAACAAGTTATTAAGAGCTCCTGTATTCCCTGCACTTGGAGGGGAGGCATGAATGGTAGCTCCCCACATACCCAGCTTCTAATCCCTGGAATCTGTGCATGTCGTCTTTTTCTTTTTTTAATTAACTAATTTTGCGGGGTAACTAAGTTTATTTATTTACCTTAGCTCTACACTCCCTGCTGTGAATGTCATCTTGTACTGCAAAAAGGGGCCTTGTGGATGTGATTATCCAGGTGGGTCCTACATGGCATCACTAGTCCTTGTGAGAGGGAGGCAGGGGCTGACTTGACTGCAGCAGTGGAGGTGACATGAGGAAGCAGGTGGAGATTGGAGTGATGCCCTTTGAGCGTGGAGGAGGGGCCACAAGCCAAGGAGAGCAGCGGCCACTGGAGAAGACTAGGGGATGGGCTCTCCCCTCCCAGGCTCCAGGAGCCCCACCCTGACCCTTGACTTCAGCTCCCGAAACCGACTTCAGACTTCCGGCCTCCAGAACCTTAAGAGAATAAATGTGAGTTGTTTCAAACCGCTAAGTTTGCGGTCATTGGTTGCGGCAGCAAGGGGAGAAGCATAAACGCAGATGCACTTTTAACGCGTTGCCCATTGGCTAGTCCATCCCATCCTTTCCCGCTCCTACGTACAGAGACACTTTGTTGTTGTTACTATCAATCGTCTGAGAGTGGTAAACCAGCCCGTTTCAGACTGCGAAAGGGGAATGACAAGACGTGTCAAACAGGACCGTTCTGGGGAAACCAGAAGTTCTGTCGCCCCACCAAGACTATTCTTATTTCTGTCCTGCCGTGGCCAGCGCACTGTCCCAGCTGTGTGCACCTGCGCTCCCACGAGTTCTGCCAGCCGCGGGCTTTACGCCTCTTCTCTTGGCCTCTGCCCCAGCACGCCCTCCTTCCCGCCTCCTGAGGTGGTTGAGGCACACCGTCAGGGTCCGGCCAGGCCCCTCTCCAGCTGATCTGGCATCGCTGTCACCTTGGTGTCTGAGTTCCCTGAACAAGCCAGCACCTCCCCACTGCTGACCTTCTCACACCCTAGACCCGCACCTCCGCTGACCTGGGAACTTCTCCTCACCCATCAAGCGGAAACCACACTCCATCCCCCAGGGGAAGCCCTCCTCTGGACCCGAAGTCTCTACCATTGCCACCCATGGCCCCCGCCCACTAGTCCAGAGTGCCCAGTTTCATGCATTTACCTCGTGCTTTTTTGTGTAACGCTGATCACGGCAACCGTTACTTCATTGTTTGTGTATGGAGCACGCTGGGGAGATAAAATAAGAAGAAAAAAGGCTTATCTCCTGAAAGCCTGGGCGTGGGCGGGAGGTGGTCACACAGCAGATTTTCCTAATTGTGAGAGAAACCAAGGACTTCTCCCCTTGGCCACGTGGGGGTGACGCAAGTGACCCCTGGCCAGACCCATGAGCCGCCCTTTCCATGTTTTCTTCTGTCTTAAGCAGAGGCTGTTCTTCCTTCTGGAATTCACGATGCCAGGGAAAGGAGGTGGGGATTTTCATCAGGAGCACGAAGGCCTTTGGGAGGGAAGGAACCGAGCCCCCTGGCGTGGCCCCTCCTTTCAAAGCAAGAGACACTGGAGGGCGAGCTATATGGCCCAGAGGTGTCCTGCTGGTAGTGACCCTGTGAGGCTGGGAGACACAGAGTTGGTGTGATTTTAAAAAAATTCTCGCAATTATTTTGCCAGAAGCTGAAGCCATGTATGTGCCCAGCCCTGGACTGATGCTTCTGAGAGCAAGGACTTGGGGCAAGAGGGTGAAATGAGACAGACACGCCCACAGCCCTGGAGTCCAAGGCTGGGGGCTCGCTGCTCCTGGGGAAGGGGATGAGGCTGATCTGGGCCTCAGAGCGTGTTTGGACCCTCACGTGCTTCATCGGGAAGGATAAACTGTCACTGGGGTGGTCCCCCATCTGCTGAGAGTGGATCGTACCAGGGAGATGTGACCATCGGCTTTAACGTCTGCTCTCCCCACTAGGCTGAAGTTATCTTGAGGGCAGTGGCCGTGTTTACTTATCTGAGTGCCTCCCTAGTCCTAGCACTGCCTGGGATGATGCTTTTGATTAGTGAGTGAATAAAGTGACACCAAATGAAAAGTATCCGTTCAAATACCAACTTCTCTATAGAACTTGACAGCTAACCTCACCGTCTGCATTCAGGTCAGTAAATATGCAGGACAGGGCATCTCCCTAACCTCCATCCATGCATCCATCCATCCTTCCATCCATCCTTCCATCCTTCCTTCCATCCATCCATCTATCTGTTCATCCATCCATCCTTCCATCCATCCATCCATCCGTCCATCCATCAGTCCTTCCTTCCTTCCATCCATCCATCCATCCGTCCATCCATCCATCCTTCCTTCCTTCCTTTCATCCATCTACCCACCTATCTACCCGTCTACCTACTGGCTGTGTGGATAAATAGCACACATGTGTGTGAGGTCTACCCTCAGTACTATTTTGAAATTCTGCATATTGTATTAAACTACTTTTCTTCTGTCTACTTGACCTACTTCTCTCTCAGACTGCCAGCTCTCTGGTGGGACCATTCTGTTCCTTTTTTACGCTGCACTGCTTTACGGCATTGCCAGGTGAAGTACTCCTCTCTTAATGTGAGTATTAAAGGCTCCTCTCCTCCCTCTCTCACATCAGGAGCTTCACTCTCAGTGCCTGTTGAGAAAAGATGTAAACCCTGATGTCCCAAAGGGTTCCCGGCTCGTAGTTTGGGAATCACCGCTTTGGCATCTCCCAGAGGAGCACCTGTAAACTGGTCTGCCCTCTGCCTGGCCCCCCCGGAGAAGGTGTGGCATCCTCTTCTGTGGTGTGCTGTGGGGGGGCTCCACCTCCACTCCAGCGCCTTCCCTGCGTGGGAGGAAGACCTCTCATTCCGTAACTATAGGGGGAAAATTCCTTAGCTTGAATTCTCTCTCTGTGGTCTGTGTGTGCCGTCGGGCCGGGTAGCGTTGTAGTGGGTGGGCCCAGGGCGACCCCATCGTGAACAGAAGAGTGAGCCCCCGGGGGGAAGAAGTGAGGAGAGAAAGAGCTCAGAGGCGCCGAAGCTGGAGTTGCCCAAGTTCATGGTCCCGCCCAGGCGAGGGCTGCTTCTCCGGCTCCAAGTGCCTTCTGACCGTTCCTGGCTGACCTAGGGGGAAGTTTGCATAAACCCGGCTTATTTAATAAGAACTGCCCTTCATCTCTTTCCAGGCTCACAATGGAAATTTTCAATAAGAGAAAGTCTGTTTAACAAATGCATTTGGTAAACATTAAATCGACTTCACCCGAAGTATTTTTTACTTTTATACAGCTTTGCACAATAAGTTCCATCTGGGAAAAGCCACATTTTCTGGGGGTGGGAGTGAATTTCTTCTATTTTCTCCCCTGGGGAAGTCTGTGAAATCCCCAATCTCTCTGGTTCCTTTGACCAGAAAAACTAAACTTCATGAAGTGATGGGAAGACGGGGGCTGACCGTGATGAATCAGTAGCAATTTCTGCACAAATATTCAGTTTTTAATACAGCCAACTGACTTTTTTAGCCAGAGATACTGGTGAAGACAGGACCTGCTGTGGATCAATTATCTAAAATCGATGTTTCGTCCCTTGAGTAGCATTTCATTCTCCAGGCAGGTGTGTCTTCAGGAAATGATAGCCTTTGGGGGTGGGTTGCGTTTTTCCTAAAAGGACAAGAGGCACATCTGATGTGGGGAGGACCACTCGTGGGCCCAGGAGACTTAGCCTCGTCCAAGGAGAAACCCCAAGTCAAAAACTCCCGAAGGACTCTCGCAGGTGGAGCCGCAGGGACGAAGTGTCACCTACCCTTTGCTGCTTGTCTGCACAGGGTGTTGGTACAGATTCCTTTGGAGCCTCAGCAATTCCAAGCAGTTCTCTTGGACTGAATTTGTTTTCCCAGGGACAGGAAACTATTCACGTCCATGTCCAAACTCACAGACGGAATCCAGGACTTTCGGAAAGCCCGAGGAAAATTCTCCCCGATCACAGCCCTGCCCCCAGCTGGGGAGAAGCCAGAAATCTCTTAGCAGGCGAGAGGCAACTGTTCTGTGTGGTTGGAGGCAAGAGTTTTGTTCCTGTCACTCCTGCTGGTCTCTTTGACCCCACTTACAGCATCCCCCAAATCATGGCAGATCTCTGTGAGCACAGAAGCAGGCTGGGTCCCTGGCCCATGTCGCAGCACTGGTCACGGCCACCCCTGCAGCCAAGTCCAGGCCTTTGTGCAGCTTTTAGCCTGGAGGGAGTAATTAAGAGGGAATAACACAGCCCCAGGTCTCTGAGGTCCCTGAAATTCACAGGACTGTGTGTCCTAACTACCTTATCCTCAGTGACAGCTGTCCCTAAGCTGACCAGGGGCCTGCAGGGCGGCCTGGCTTTAGAAGTTGGACTCATGGGGTCACTGGACAACTTGACCCTTGCTCAGAGGCCGTGAGGGAGACCCACAGGGAGGGACTCGGGAGTTTTGCAAGACGAAGACACACACGCGGAAACCTCGGGTTCCAAGCATCCCAGTTCCGTGGGTGTGGGATTGCTTTTCTTCAAGAACATTGTTTTTAACCTTTCTGTGTCTTTTAATGATCTATCAGTGCACATAAGTCTATGTCAAAACTTAGTGGTTAAAAGCAGCCTGCCTTCGCAGGATTGCATGGTCAGGAGCTCAGAGGTCCTACTCCGAGTGAGGCTCGCTGGGCTGGTCCTCCCTGCATCTGGACCACGAGGGAGCTGGAGGTGCAGTCGGGCTTTGCTCACAAGCCTGCCCCCTTGGTGTCCCTTCTCCCTCCCCATGTGGCCAGGTCAGGCCTCTCAGTGCTTGCTGGCTTGGAGGTGGTCAGACATCTTGCATGGGGACTGGCTTCTGGGGAGGACAAAGACAGCTTAAGGGTTAAGCTTGGAAGAGCCACAGCATCTCTCCTCGCACATTTCGTTACTCAAATAAGGCACAAAGCCAGTCAGAATACAAGGGGAGAGGAAAAAGGTCCTACCTCTGGACGTGAGGGGCAGCATGTGCCCACAGAGAGAGACAGACCCAGTTGTGGCCATCCTGGGGGGCTCTCTGCCTGCTGTGAACTGAATGTGTCCCCCCACATCCGTGTGTCGAAGCCCTCATCCTCACGCAGTGGTGTCTGAAGGTGGGGTCTGTGGGAGGTAGGGTTAAATTAACTCATGAGGGTGGGGCCCTTGCGATGGAGGTAGTGCCCTCACTAAAAAGAAGAAAGACACAAAGTCTTTCTCTCAGCCATGAGAGGACACAGCAAAAAGACAGCCGTCTGCAAATCGGGAAGTGAGTTCGCCAGTCATTGAATCTGCTGGTAGCTTGATCTTGGACTTCCAGCCTGCAGAACAATGAGAAATAAATGTTTGTTTAAACTATCTAGTTAAAGCAGCCTGGGCTGTTGCACTAAGAAAACCTACCACCCAAGGTGTCCTGAGCACGTGCATTTTCCTTGCAAGCTGACAGCTCATCTCACTCACTAGTTTTCTTTTTAAATGGGTTTTCGTTTTTATTTTATTACTTTTTTGGGGTTTTTTTGGGGGGTGGTAGGTAATTAGGTTTCTTTCCCTTTCTTCCTTTCTTTCCTTCCTTCCCTTCCTTCCTTTCTTTCTTTCTTCCCTTCTTCCTTCCTCCCTTCCTCCCTTTCTCTCTCTCTCTCTGTTTCTCTCTTTCTTTCTTATGCAGGCACTGGGGACTGAACCCAGGACCTCATGCATGCTAAGCACACACTGTACCACTGAGATGTACCCACCTCCCACCCATCAGCTTTCTTACCTGATAATCCTTCCTCAGGACGCGACCCTATTTACTGGAGCCCTAATACGAACAAGGATTGTAAGGACATCTCCTAACAGCTCCTATGGCCCGAGGGAGATCATACTCTATTTGGGAATGTGTGAACCAAGATTTTAAAAGTAACATGAGCTAACTTTTGAAACAAGGAAACCTAAAGAGCAAGGAAGACTTGAACAAAAGATGAGGCTACTTTGCAAAGAAATGAAACAGGCACGCTGGTGGGAGGCTTCCAGCGGAAAGCTAGGAAGGCAGGTCAGTGTGCTTCTCTTACACGTGGGCGGGAAGGCGCTTTTTCCATCACTGCTCAAGGGACCAAGTTTCTTCCCAAGCTGGGGAGCTAGGACTCGTTTCCTATGAGGCTGAAAGTACAGGGCTCCTGGCTTCAGCCAGGCACGTGCTCATCTCTGCACGTGACTAATGGTGCGGGCTGCCTTCCGTGTCTGGGCCCTGTCCTTGGCAATGGGGACCCAGAATGAATGGCGCAAGATGGAGGAGGCAGTCCTTTCTCGTAGAGCTTGCGTGTGATGTCCAGAAGGAGGGCGCTTGATACTAACTACTGTATAGTAAATAGATAAACAGGTTTCTTCCGTACAGCACAGGGAACCATATTCAATAGCTTGTAGTAACCTATGATGAAAAAGAATGCGAAAAGGAATATATGTGTGTGCATGGATGCCTGAAACATGGTGCTGTACACCAGAAATTGACACAACATTGTAAACTGACTCTACCTCAGTTAAAAAAAAAAAAGAAAAAAAATGTAAAAATGTAAATAAAAATTAAAAAAAAAAAACAGAGTGGGCTTTTCTTCTGTGTTTCAGACCAGGCTCCGTGAGTGAAAAGCCCCTTCGCTTCCTCTCCATCCTCCTCCCCTCCTGCTTCCTTCGACCTCCCCAGACACACAAACCCACAGCACACAAAGGCCCCGAGCCTCCCTCCCGGGGGGGGAGGGAAGGCTCTGTAACGCCCTCCCCCAGCGCCTCCCCTCCCCGCCAGGCTCACTTGTCAGCAGCTACTTCCAGCTGAAACGCACGGAGCCTCTCAGCGGGCAAGTCCTCCTGGCTCTCCTCCAGGGCGGCTTTACTTTCTCGTACTTTGTTGCTGTTTGGAAGACCTGCTCCCGTCTGGTGGCCATATGTGGTCACCCTGGCGTCCCCGTAACCACCGTAATGACAAGGCAGGGCTCCTAACATCGGTGTAGTTTTCCGTAGATGGGCTAATTTGAATTGGAGATGTTTTATTCATCATGTTAAGAGGATGAGACCCTCAAGTCAGGTTAATCGACTATTACATTTCTCTGCCACTCATACATCCAGGGAGAGTCTTTTCTGCTCTGCCTTTCAATGCTCCCCTCAACCCTTGAGGCCCTAATTTGGGGGTGGGACTCGGTTCCTGCCACCCCGTCCATCAATCACTTTTGCTCCTTATGCAAACACAGACAGTTTTGTCATTATTCTAAAAATAGGTGCTTTCGAGGAGGCTGGTAACCAGTTTATCTTGCTCTTTTCTGGAGCTGCTTTTACTTGTAGAAGCACTAACGAGACATGCCCACTGGTTTCCAAAGCAGGAATATGGGTCTCTCACTGATACAAACATCTCACCTTTTGGCCTCGTAGTTTACTCACTGGGGAGCGTGATTTTTTTTTTTATTGCCTTGTAAGATAGCTTGCTTGTCACATTACAGCTTAATTGGGGACACAAAATAATAAATAATTTAAAATAGGACAATTGCCATCTAGACAAGGAGGTGAATCAAACAAGGCCCAGTGAGGCCCCTCTGGTGTCACTCGGGCTCTGGGACTCGAGCACTTTAATCATATCTGGTGCTGAATACGACTTTGAAACTTTCTCTGAAGTTGTTTCTGCCTCTAATTCCTCAATAAAAATGGACCAGATGGTTTTGTTTTTCCATAACCAGGTGGAAAATTTCTTGTCATCAAATTCATTCAACAGAAAGGGTTGTAATATCTGTGTCACCACTGTCTTGTCCCTGAGGGGGGTGACAGGGACAGCACCTGTTAACGACAGGGCTCACACAAGGTCGTCTTCCTGAAATGCTCATCACAGGAACTGGCATGGAGTAAAGAACAAATAAACATCAAGAATAAAGAACATCCAGTGCTTTCTTACAAACTTAGACCTTCTGGTACCCATGGGAACAGCCCCCCTCCCTGTAAGCAGGAAGGAAGGGTCAGGGTGGGGCGGGCACAGCTTGCCCATCTCCCCCTGATGGCTAACTTGACGCGTCAGCTTGGCCAGGCTGTGGTGTCCAGTTCAGTCAAACACTCGTCTAGGTGTCTCTGTGAAGGTACTTTTCAGACGTGAGGCACACTGGCAATGATGACTTTAAGTGAAGCGGGTTACCCCCCTAATCTGAGTGTCAGCTAAGCCATTAAAGGCCTCAGGAGCCAACCGTGGGGTTTCCTGGAGAAGAAGGGGCTTTGCCTCAGGGCTGCAGAATAGGAGCCCTGCCTGTCTTTCCAGCCTGCCCCCGACGTCGCAGACCTGCCAGTGCCCCTATTGCAGGAGCCGGTTCTCTCTCGGCATACATCCCATTGCATCTGCATTTCAGGAGAACTCTGACAAATACACTGTGCTCTTGCTCTGTTTTCAACTGTATCCGTGTATTATTTCCATAAAAGAAGATACTGGATTTGGGGTGTAGATGGAGGCAAACTCTTGGATGCTGCGTCTTCCTTCCATGCCTGAGCGTGTGGTGGTGGAGATGCTCCCTTGGGGTCTGCGGGGCGGCTGTGGGGCGGGGTGTCACCTTGTGGCTTCTGGCTGGATGTGCGCTGACTACCGTCCAATTCCTGACATTGCACTTGGCTCCCAGTAGTGTCAGTGGTCAAAATGCAAAGGACAGTTTAGGGATAATCTGGGACCTAGTATGTGTGACGAGGCAACCATGGCATTGCTGTAGTGGAATATGTGACCGTGTTTCTGCAAGCGCTTCATTTTCTGAGGCATGGGGATGGTTTGGGGTACATCCAGAGACTATGGGAAGGGATAAATTGGGAGTTCGAGATTTGCAGATACTAACTACTATATATAAAACAGACATGCAGCAAGTTTCTACTGTATAGCCCAGGGAACTATATTCAGCATCTTGTAGTGACTTATAATTAAAAAGATACGAAAACGAACATGTGTATGTATATGAATGACTGAACTGTTATGGTGTACATCAGAAACTGACACCATTGATAAACTGGCTATACTTCAATTTTGAAAAAAGGAGAGGCTATATTTAACGGAGGGAGAATCTAGTCATTTAACTAACTGGTAAGCCTAACTTTTCTGGACCTCATTCCTTCCTGAAAAGGAGGAAGTTGGAAGTAGATGATCTTGTAAATTCGTTCTCCAGTTCTCCAGATTGGAGGGTCCCGTGGACGCCGCACTGCCGGGCCCAGCTGGTCCTGGTGTTTGGACTCCGGTGACCGGGTGGGCTGAGGAGGGAGGTGGTTCAGCCCTGGCCAGTGCCTCTGCTCAGCTGGGGAGCAGAGGATGAGGCGGTTTGGCTGGAAATGGTTAGTCAGCTAGAGACAAGGTGAGAAACCAGAAACAGCCCTGAGGTCAGGGGCTGAGGGAAATGCCAGGAGGTCGGACATGACGGAGCAGGGCTTAGGAGGGGAGCTGCGTGCAGGAGGGACGCGGACTTTCACACATCAAGTGTCGACTTCACGCAGCACGGGCAGTCTGGACCGTCTGACGCCAGCTACTGACGTGCCGTGATGCTGGAATCTGTGTCAGGGCGCTTGTTTCCCTGAGTGGCTGTTTGGTGCTGAGCACTTGACATGCATTATGTTCTTTCATCTTTACAACAAACCTGTGAGGTTGGTCTTATTTTCCTAATTTTTACAAGGGATGATCCTGAGGCTCAGATTGTTAAAAAGCTTTCTTAGGATTCAAATATTAAACTGGGAAGGGATGGAGCTGAGATTCTGGCTATAGTCTTTGTGATTCTGAAATCCACAGACAATCCATTATACACCTGCATTTTGAATGATTGAAAAACAAATGAACAAATGAATGAAAGAATATGTATTTTGACTGATTTGTTTGATAAGTTATGACAATAAAAGACCCCGTCCCTTGCCTAACACATTTAGGAATGATTTTCACACCTGTACCTACAAGGCTGGGGGGGCCTTTAGCCAGTGCGGGGGCTTTGGTGCTGCAGACTCTCCAAGGGCAGGAAGAACACACAACCTATTCTGTCTTTTTTTTTTTGTCCGAGAATCTGGCCAAAAAGGCTCGGGGAGCCAGTAAAGGGTGGAGAGGTGGTGGTTTCAGAGACATCGCACAGCCCCCTGTACGTCAACGCTTACTGCTCTAAGTGCTTTGTCTGTCTCTCTACTGGGAACTGGTGGCAAAAATCTCCCCCTTCAGTGTGGAGCTGACGCGCTGGGCAGAGGAGATAAGTCACATCCACTTGCATCATCGGCTTGTCTCCTGGCTGGTCGCGGGCTATTCTCATGAAGATGTGGAGAGGGAGCTCATGACCCCAGGGCCCGGCTCGGAGCAAGGCAGGGACACTGGCAGGGGCCCGGGTGCTACGTCACAGGGACCTCGCATCCCGGCGCCTGGGAACAAAGAGAGGGCTCCCGCACCTACACACTCACACACACACGCGCGCACACACACACTGACACGCTTACACACAGACACAGTCACACACACACACACATGCTGACATGCTCACACACACACACACATACACACACATTCCTTTTCTACAGAGGAAGCCTCTCTGAGAAATCGAGGTCGGACTTTGTCTGTCTCAGTCACCGCTAAGTGACACAATTCACCCCGAACAACAGAGAGCGTGGGGTTGTGTCGGGCCCACTCCCGCCCGGCCCCCACGCTCACGCCGCTGTCTCGTCAGCGTGTCCGTGAACCTCGGGGGAGAAGCGCCCTGCTGGCTAAGAGCTGCCAGGGGTGAGTCGGGAGCGGGGAGCCTGGGGGCTGGAGGCAGGGCCGGGCTTGGGCGCTGAGAAAGGGTGGGCGGGGTGTGGGTGGATCCTGTGGTTTGCCAAGTAGGACATGGGCTCATTCAACACTCTGGATATTTTTTGGGGGGGATGGGGATGCAGAAGAGGGCAAACTAATTTAAAATGTGAACTTTTTATCAATTTGAAGTGTAAACTGATTAGTGATCCCAGTTTTGAAGAATATCAATGAAAATAGTTTGGGTTTTCTTGTAACATTACAAAGCACATTTTCAGAGTGAAATATGGATCAGACATAATGCAGGAATGGTGACCACACACCTCCTCTCCCCCGGCCATTTGGTTTGCCTGCAGTGTGCTGGGGTGGGGGACTCCGGGGAAAGGCGGGTCGTGGAGTCCCCAGCCGCGCTGTGTGGCCTCAGAAAAGTTTTTCACTTCTTTGAGCCCCAGTGCCTCGCCGGCGAGGTCAGCAGACTGGATTGGGTATGCTTTCTGTTCCTCTCCCTGTCTGAAATTCAAGATTCAAGCAAGTACCAAGCACTGTAGACTCGTTATTTTATTGAATCCTGATCATAAAGGTAGGAAACAGGATTATTGCCATCATTTCACAGGCACAGACTCAAAGGGTAAAATTTGCCCGAGGTGACCCACTTAGCACGTGGTCAGGCCCCCCACGCAGTCTGGAGTCTGGGTCATTTGGGGATGGACATTTTTTCCACCACGCAGCACTGCATCCCAACAAAAAGAGGAGGCTAAAGTGAGATTGGGACAGGAGGAGAAGAGATGTGAGGAGAAATTACTGGATGCAGCTTCCGACGCAATGGTCTTGACCCAGCTCTCCAGGAGATGGGCGGTTAGGGAAGTAGGAGGAGCAAAGACAGCTATTTATTTCTGTACTCCTCCCTGTAATACATCTCTGTTTTTTTCTCTTTTTTCTTCTTCTCCTTTTTTTTAAATGGAGGTACTGGATTGAATCCAGGACCTCGTGCATGCTAAGCATGCGCTCTACTGCTGAGCTGTTTCTGTCCCTCCCAATATATCTCTAACATTAAAATTGTAAGCACTATTATTCTAAGAAGGCAAACTTTTATGTTACTAGGTTTTAGATCCACCAAACCTAGCACGTCAACATTGCACTCTCCCGCATCATTCTGGGATCCTTCGTGGGTCCTGGCTCTCTCCATCTGGATTCAGCATCCTTATGGTTTCTGCAGGAGGTGCCACCAGTGAGTCAGGACATGGCCTCCTCCCTCTGAGTCCACTAGGAGCCGATTTCCCAGTCTATTAGGGGACAGGTGTTGGAGGAGGGGTCTTTTAGGTGAGTGGCAAACCCCACCAGAAATTCTCGAGGCACCTACTTTCAGGGCAAGGAGATTAATGCCAGTGTGTTTTCTTTGTCCCAGTCTGGTTCATATTTTTAATTACCTTTCAGTTTTCCCCATAGGTTCTCTAGAGACACCATCACCCACCTCCTGTCTTGGCTTGGCCGTGTCACTGAGGAAAAAAGTCTCTTGAGTTTTCTCCCAGTGTGACCTTATTCTCTTCGCTACTCCAGCCCACAGTTACATGGGCCCCTTCACCTGGCAACTCTCACCTGAGTCCTCAGTAAGGCAAGCGGCAGGGTTTGCCTCCTTCGTGAACCTGGACTTGCCTTGTGAGTTGGCTCCTGAGGAAGGAGAGACAGGGACTCGGAGGTGAGATGCGAAGGGCAGAGGGCAGCACCCCTGGTCAGATGCACCCCCGCTGGGATCCAGGTCTGAGTGGAGGATGGTTAGCAGCAGCCCTGCCTCTGCCGCGAGATGCTGTGAGCACCGTCTGTCCCCTGGGAAAAGCCAAGTGTCTCCAGATACTGGCAAATGTCCCCCAGGGGCAAAACGGCCCCTTTGAAGACCCCTGCTCTAGACCTGTTCCTTCCTGTCCAGGCCATGTGCACAGACTTTTCTTCTGGAAGGATCTGCCCAAAGCAGCTGTACCCATCCAGACCACTGCTGCTGACACGGAAGAGATGGACTGCTTTCCAGCAAGAGCCATGTCAGACGCTGGCGATGGCACGGTCCCTTGGGGAGCCCCCACAGCCTCCTGGAGTTATCCCTCTTCTGTCACAGCAGAGTGGCCGTCATGTGTTGGTCCTGGGGCCCAGGTGAGCTGCTACAGGACCTCGATATGGCCCAGAAAGGACCTCATAGGGGAGCCAATAGTCCTGGTTTGCCAGGACATCGCTGGAGAACGAGTCCTGTGTTTGGGGAAGCCCCTCAGCTTGGGGCAGTTTGGACGGCCGATACCAGGTCACTTCTCTATTAGGCTGTCATTCAAGTGGCTTTGGCTGCGAGATGGTCATTTCCAGTTTGGGTCAATGATGCTCCTCACTTGGCAGTGAGAGAGGAGGGGGCTTCTCACTCAACCTCAGGGAGCAGTGGACATCCCAGCTTGCTGCTGCAGTTGCTTCTTTCCTTTGGGAAATCAGAGAGTTGCTAAGAGGTGATGTTAGGTGAGCTTCCAAATACGAGGGAGCGTGGTGGGAGTGGGGCTGGGGTGGGACCTGCTCTGGAGCTTCTGCTGAAACCAGCATCTGTCCGTGCGGAGACCCAGCGTGGTTTCTGTGGGCACCCAGGTCCGTGTGCTGGAGCCAGCTGCGCATGTCTTGGCGTACGGTCCACACCGGAAAGTACTCTGCCAGCTGCCACCAGTGAGGACGCGCAGGTGAGGCTGCACACGGGAGGACGCCAGTCTTTGCGAGTCTTGTTAAAGCTGTGGTCGTGGAGACTCCTCCTGGGCTTGTGAACTTCTGCGAACACTTCTGACCTGGGACCTACTTTGTCTTTCCGCCTGCTGTTCAGAACGTCATCTCTGGAGCTAGGACCGTGTATCCAGTCCCACTGGGAGCATGTTGGCCCCTTGTACCTCCTCTCCCCTGTTTGTGGTTCTTGTTTGTCTTAAAATTAAACTTTTCTAGATTCCTGAGGTTATAAAGGACAAGTACTCTCTGTTTTGAGGGAGAGACAGTTGCTTACCCCCCTCAAATCACATAGATGGAGATACGGCTGCACTTGGTTAGTTTCATGTCTACCAAGATGTCATTGCTTACAGAAGAGCCTGGGGTTTTCAAGAATAGTAACATGGTAATTTGTCTTTCAAATACTGTTTTACTTATAGCAGCAATAACAGGAAATGTGTACTATTTTTCAGTGTTATAATCTGATTCACCCTTTGATATAAACAGCTTTATCTCATCTCATTGTTTATATCACATTCCTATTCCTCTGGAAAGAACAATATTTTTCCCCCTGAAAAGTAATATATTCTTGTCTAAGAATGGCTTAAATAAGTAACAGATGGTCCTTTTTGTGTATGTGTCCCCTCCTCCCACTCATTCTCAGCTTTTGATCAGATATTAAAATCAGTATTTTTTGGAAGCATTGTCTGTGCCTGAACACAGAGGTTGGTTTCCAACTTGGCTTCTTTTATGTATGTGATGGTGGTGTTGCTGGGACAGTTTTCGGAGATAGGCAATTGAATAAATTTATTTGCACTTGTCAAATGGAATGTGCTTGAACAAACCTCTTCTCTGGTTCGTAGTTACCCTGGATCGTCATGGGAAAGACAGACTAGAACATTCAGCCTGCCACACAATCTTGGCCATAAAACAGAGGCCGCTGTACACCAGGCCCTCACCATGAGATGCATTTATTTATAACTAAGTTCTAACATTAAAATTTGTGCTGAGAACAGGGCTGAATTTTTCTTGTCAACACGAAGTTTCATTCCTTGTCTTGGTTCAGGGGAAATACATGCGATTAGAAGCCAGGAGATTTCTGTTGTTGCCTTGCTAGCTCCATGAGTGAAGGACTGCCTCGTGTCTGCTTTCCTGTCTACCTACCGCAAGGGCTGCTGGGAATGTAACATGAGATAATAGTTATAATGATGCTTTAAAAAATCAAATGCACTTTGAGTTTAAGGCATGTATTTTTAGACATTAAAATCAAGCAGTGAAGTATAGATATTGCTTAATGATGGGCTCCTGCCTAGAAGACTGTGGTTCATAGGTTAGCCCTCTTGTCAAGTGGTCTTATTTCAAAAGATGTAATTTCTTTGTGATCAGCATTTCCAGGAAAGGAACACAAATCTGCATAGAGTCACTACTGCAAGCTTCCGTAAACTGTCCCCTGGAGCAGGGATTGGGGTTAATTCGTTTCTGCACTTGGACCCCACAATCCTGGAGCCTAGTGGGTGCTCCAATATACATGCAACAAAATTATGAATATTGTCGTGGATAAACTACCCTCAGTTCTTTTACAAAAATCTTTGAATTATCAAGTGGATACACTTTTGTGCCATTTATCCATTTTTGTCGTGATTAAAACCTTCTATTTCCCTACTAGATAGAAAGTTGAGGTCATGATCCATGATATCAAAATCTTCTCTTTGTTGGTTTGTTTTTATGGTCTGAAAAGAACATTTTTCTTTTCAGGTCATGACAAAGTTTACACGTGACAACTGTAGAAGGATAAACACACATAAAAAAAGAAATAACCACCCATTAGCCCACAAGTGTCACAGAGACAGAGCTCCAATGTACGTTGGTAATATGTTAAGAAAACAAGTCACATAACAGTATTTATGTGTGACAGCAGTTGCACAAGGAAAATATACACATGTGTACGTGTGTGTGGATGTGCATGTCCCTATATGTGTGTATCGATGGATATGAATGGATAATAAAGATAGGACGGGTACATTTAAACGCACAGATTATGGCTGGAGAGAAGGCGGACAGGAGAAATTCAGACAGAAATCTTTATGAGCAGGCGTGTTTGGGAATTTTATGGAGGAGGTTGGATTTGAGCTGAGGCTGGAGGGACAGGTACAATTTTGACAAAGAGACAAGACTGAGTGTTGTCACGTTCCTGGCGAGGAGCAGCCTATGAGTAAAGACGCGGTGCGAGGCGTTGGTGTGGTGTGTTTACGGCGTGCGAGAAGTGTGGGCTCTCCCGGGGCTGGAGACAGGGGAGAGAGACACGTGGAAAGCTGGATTGGGGAGACTTTGGAGGGATGAGGATGCCAGTTTGAGGCACTGAAAGCTTATAAGAAGGCAAGTGAAATGAAAAAGTAAGATTTCTTGAAGACCAGTCAGGTGGTATTTAAGTAGAGTGAGCTGGAGAGGGGAGAGATGGGAGAGTGAGGCGGATTAGGAAAGGCCTGTGATGGCCCAGGTATGAAACGGTCGAGTGCTGGAGGAGGAGGATGCCACTGGAAACGGAAGGAACGGATGAAGGTAAGAGGCACTCTGAAGAAGCAACAGGACTTGCTGCCTGACAAGACAACGGGCACACGGAGAAGGGAGAGTCTAAGGAAACAGCCACCAAGTTGAAGCCCAAGTGACTGCTGGAAATGACGGTACTGTTGACAGAAGTAGGGGAGACAGAAACTGTGTTGAATATTTAAAAAACCCTTGATTATGATATATATTTTTTTAACTGGAAAAGATCTAAATGTCAGGCACTGGTATATGGCTTGAATTGTTAAGATCTGAGACTGCTGGTTCTTGGAAGTGTGATATAAAATGCTGTAAGTGGTGTGCTGCTGAAAATTAGGTTTATTGATTTGGTATTGTCAAGAAATATAACACCTCCAAACATAGGCAGACGAGTGAGATCCCCCACTGGCAGGTGTGGGTGCAACTGCATGATTTTCTAGCACCGAAACACACAAAAAGCCAGCAGTGTTGATGCCAGTGTAAATGATATTGAAAGTAACCTTTTCTTTTTCCAAGCCCATTGGGTAGGAAATACGCGTCCACCTGTGACCCCCCACCTTGTGTGTTTACAATGCATACGGCAGTTCTTAATGGCATATGGGAGACAGTGGATGTCTGTCCATTCTTTTGCTACTAGGGTTCCACGAGTATGCAGTAAGATCTTGATTTATTTTGGGCTCAGGAAGAGGGGGATAGTAACTAGGAGCTGTGATTTCAGGGTTCAGGACAAAAGAGCAGCACCAGGGAGAGTGGATCAGAGATGACCAAAAGGAAAGGTCTGGAAATGTACTTACGGGCTTCCTGGGGTGCTCAGGGCTTTTACTGCTCCCAGCCCAATATGGCCTTCAGACTAACACAGCTGTCCTCTCATGGCAGGAATTATGTTTGAGAATCTGGTGGGAGTTTGTGGGTTTTCAGGATATTGATGTTGTTTGTAACCTCTTATATTTTTCCATCCCTTACTTAGCTGGGATTGTGCTGTAAAATATTTTTCACTGATTAAATTACTAAACTATGAAAAAGATACAAGTTTAACATATTTAACTACTAGGTTTAGCTGTAAAACATTTTAAAACCATATGTTAGCACAGTTAATATCACCGTAAGAGCTACTGTATTTTCAAGGTTAGAAGAGCCAAGATATTTGTTACTGTTATTTTGCCTGAACATAGTTACTGGCCCTTTAAGAATTACACTTTAAAATCATCTAGATAAATTGATTTCCTATCTTTTGGTATTAATTAAAGAGTATTTCTGGCATTATGAGAAGCAGGCAAGGAATAGGTCTCAATTTTTAAAGTGAAATCTGCCTGTTCTGGTAGTATATGATATTATCTTATCTGTTACCAAAAAGTGGGTGAGTTTGTTACTAACCAGTTCGGTTATTTCCACACGATGGTAACTTTCTGAAATCTTGCCCTGAAACAAGTCTTAATTGACAAGCACAGGATGGTGTCATGGACGCTGGATACGGAGCTCTCTCTGGTGCTGGGACATCTCACGGGGTCTCCTTCCCTCTCACCCCAAGGACTGGCAGTCCCTGACCTGCCCCAGGGAGGTCCCCTGCCCTCGGCTGTTTCCCCACAGCCTGCTCTCAGCAGGACTTTTGTCACCCCGGATTATTCTCCTCTGAGCCAACTCTTCCTTTGCACGTATTTATTTATTTCATGTTTTTGAGTATCCATTTCGAGTTTGATCTCAATTGGTGGCTTGAGGAAAAAGCAAAACTTTTCTCTTTTGCTGAAACTGATTCCCCACGTGGAGACGGCTGTGTGGGTGCCCAGGGTGGCATCCCCTCTGGGGCCGCAGTGTCGTGAGCTTTAAGGAAAAGACTTGACTTTGGATGGCAGTCAGAAGACAGCCATCCACCGCGATTATTTACTCCCTGGTTTTCTACTGATCAGTCCATTTGCTGCTCTGGCCAGACATTCTCTGGATCATAGAGACCAGTGCCTCAGAATTCAAACAACTGGCTCACATGCAAAAAAACACCCAACTTCTTAAACAAAAATGTCTCAAATGTGACACGCACCAACAGTTACAGAAAGTAGAAAGTCTTTTTTTTTTTTCCACCATGTTTCAAGGTTGTCACCTACCATTTGCTCAGCTCTTTTGAAAGGTACTCGGATATCAGGCTTCAAAAGCATTTCAATCTGTTACCGTTGTCTATTTCTGGAAAAATATTTCATCTAGGAGGATTAACATACATTTGCTTTAGTTACATATTAAACCATTAAAAAATATACAGGATTAATATCTAGACTCTCAACAGATATTCTTAAGATAGAAACTAAAATTAATCCAATTAATCCAAGATTCTAACCCAGAGTTATCAAAGCTAATGGAATAGGTGTTTGGTATTCATAGTAATTTATCAGCAGGTAGAACCACCATTAAATTCACTAATAGCTTTAGTTTTAAGCTACAAATTAAATGTTTTCAAGCTAATTAGGTCTATAACCTCTTCTTTTATTCATATTTCTTTATTGTTGATTACAAATTTTTCATCCTAAGGGTAAAAATAACATCACTCATTTGCAACACCTTCCTTCCTTTAAATAAACTATTTTCTAATATTACCTCAAACACCTTTAACTTTTTTGTTCTTTGTACTCTTTTCCAAACAAATGCAGGGAAGTCTCCTGCCTCCTAAGTGTTGAGAAGGGACTCTGTAATGCTGCAGAATGTTCTCTTTGGCCATCACCAGCCTTACATCTCACTGTTAATCTTTCCTAAGAAAAACAAGTCTTTCCTCTTGAAAGCTTGGGACTTTTAAAAATAACAACCACAAAGTGATTTAATGTGCTCAATGCTCATCATAAATGATTTGTTTTCCTGAGTCCTACTGTGTCTTTTCTTGAAGAACAAGGAGAAAGGGGCAAGTCTGTACTGTGATCCACCCACCCAGGACCCAATCGTTTGCACTAAATTAACACTTCCTGTGGAGATTTTACTAATTCTCTACACAGTGACCCAGTTCCTAGGACTGTTCTTAAAAAAAGCAAAAAAACAAAAAACAAAAAACAAAAAACAAGCCTCTCATGGGCTGGGCTGAAGCAGGAACAAAAAGCTAAACTCTGTTTAAAATCTGGATGCTTTGGCCCATGAACCTTCATCCTTTACCCCCGCAGGCTTGCCTAAAAGTCATAATGACCAAGAATTGACTCCCACTGCCACGCATGAACACAAGCCGATGGAGGCTGACTTTCAAGAAGCTGGACTATGATTATGTTGTTACCAAGAAACCAGAAGAAATTCTTCTTTGTGCATGAGGAGGTGGTGTAAGATGCTGGTCAACGACTCGTCTATACCTGTCCATGTTATTTGGGTCTTTGGAGTAGGACGACTTTGGCAAGGGTCTTTGTGCAATTAAAATCCCATTGAAAACAAGAGAAAGGCTAATGTACACTCACACAGATGTGTGTACACCCACATGTACACACGTCCATGTCCACACACCATGTAGCCATAGGTAAACTGAGTGTTGTTATTTCGTTTGCCATCCTTTACTGTTTCAGAGGCTAAGGAATTCTATACCAAGTGATGAATTGGTCTCCAGGCGGTCACGTCTGGGCTTTAGAGCAGAGGGGACGATCATACTGGAGGCAGTGTTGTTGGGCGCAAGTATGCCTCCCCTTGGGAGCCAGTCTTTGTCTACTCGGTCTATTGGTGTTATGTCTAACGGTTACCTCCATTTAAGTGGATATCTGGTCTGGAGACCTCACACTGAGCCAAGGTCCAGTCCGGGGCTCCCTGGGAGGAGCTGGAAGCCTTTATGGAACAAGTAACATTCAAACACTCTGAATAACAACAACAAAAATATTAAGTGAACCAGCTCAGTCTGCTTATTTTGTGCTGCAAGTCCTGGAGACAGTTGCGGCCACATCAGGGGACAGACGTGCTCACACCAAGATAGCGGATACCACTGAAATGAATGCTCGAAGTTGTTCTTGGAAAACATAACTGAGTAAGGAAGATGCTTTAAACTAGACAGCAAATCTTGAATCCATAAAAAACCTGATTAGCTTGTCTCAGTGGAAGATTCAAATTCCATGTAAAAAACTACCCAAAGTCAAAATATAAAAGAACTAGAGACAAACATTGAGGCGTCATGGGAAGCAATGACTATTTATGGTATGCAAAGAGGTTTTGAATGTCTGAAATAAAGCGCTCTAAGAGAAAAATGGGCAAATGATATGAGGAGGTATTTCAGAGAGTAAAAAATAAGAATATCGAATATATCTAAAATATGCTAAACCTCAGGAAATCCAAATCACTACAAAAGACATGTTTGGAGTTGAAAAAGGCAAATATTAATACATAAATTTGATCATATTCTGTTAGGGGTTTGGGGAAACAGGTCCTCCGATATGTTATTGGTAGGAAAATTAGTATAAGACTTTTAAAGAGTAATTGGGCAATATTTATTATGATTTAAAATATCCATAATTCTGAACTAGTCCTGCTGTTCCAATTCTAGGAATGATCCTATAGAAACTCCTGTACAACTGCATGAACAAGAATGTATAAGTTGCAGGAATTGTTCGTAATGGTGGAAGGTTAGGTCCAAATATCTATTAATGCACAAATAAAGTCAGTATTTATATTGGGATACTATGTAGTCGTTGATAAAAACATAGAGGTCCGTACACTGACCTGAAGAGGATCTAAGATGAAGCAATAAAGATCCCAGTTTTATTAAGATTTTTAAAAGTACATTATACCTCTTAAACAATTTTGGAGAAAATATTCTCAGACTTGCTGGAGTGCTTACCTTGAAAGTGAGAGGAAGGTATAGGGGAGGATTAAGGGAGACTTTTACTCTGTTAAACTTTTCTATTTCTCTTTTACACCGAGTGCTTATGGCTCTTCTAACCAGAAAAAAAAAAAAGCTACATAAAATAAAAAGATGACAAGGCGGTTGCTTATGGCCAAGTCTGGATTATCTACAAGGTGTGCTGCTCATGTTGTGCACCCTGGCACCCCGTGACACGCACAGAGGCAGTCGGCTCTAAGGACAGTACGAACGTCAAGGATTAGTCTCCTCATTGTTGCAAGCCTTTCTTTCTCGTGCAAAATCGATAAGTATGCCTTGAATTCATATTACTTACCCTGGTTGAACAAGGGTAAATTTAGTAACGAATGTTAGTTGTCGATTTAAAAATACTGATTGAAATTTTACCATGTGACAAAGGATGTGGAGGTCAACAAGACAGAGACTCTGCCCTTGTGGGTGTCACAGCCCAAAGGTGGAGACAGGGGTGAATCAATATGTCGAATAGTTACTTAATTGTAATTATGGGAAATAATAAATTATATTTTATAACATCGTTTTCCTGACAACTGATGCCAAGTTCATGGCACACACAGCCCCACAGTCTCCCCAAGGGGCCGAGAGCTCATTGCTTGATAACATCTTAAAGATACTGAAAAACTAGTGTGTTTATAGGAGACTTGGGATGTGGCCTGAAAATTTAGAAATCCCTCCTCAGACAGGATCCACGGATTCCCAGAGAAGTTCCTAAAAAATTAACATTTTCTTAACTCAGGTTTATTCCCAAATAGTCATACATATATTTGAAAAGCAAATATAACTGGGCCGGCTTTTGTTTTCCCCTTGTGTCTCCATATTCTGTAAGTCTCTTTGTGATCTATTGAGATGTGGGTCCCGTTTGAAAACTCTTGATGTTTCTTCTACTTGCTGAAACTTGGTCTTTTTTTTCCCGCCTTTGGAAGGACTGGAATTGAAATGTACATGATCAGGGGTGATGGGATTAAAGAATTTAATGAATTACAGAAGGATTTTATTAAGGAATAGCGATTATTCTTATAAACCACGAATTAATTTTTATGAATTAGGTCCAAAGAGCTTAAGTAAAACACAGCTAATATTTCATGAGTAATTTCAACCCTCTTTAATAGTACAAGTCTCTAGTGTGTAATATTTAGGTAATGATTATCATAAAATAGACATCTTTTGAGGGCAATTACGTGTTCTCAATCCTTCTTTTATGAGGGAGCAGGGAGGAGGCTGTCATTACATCTGACAGTATATTTATCTCACCTAATATTCATGATATTCTGATGGAGGAGCGGTTATCTTACTATAGAGGAGTGTATTTCTGGAAGCTCTGAATACTGATTCTGTGCTGCTAGACCTGTTCAGACATGAAAGGCAGTGCAGTTCAGCCCCGCCGAGCACTGGCTGTTTCCAGGCGTGCAGAGTCGGTGATGTTGTTTATGAAAACAACGGTACATCTGTGGAGTAAATTCTCCGGGGGGCAGGCGGCCGGCTGGGGAGAAGAGAGGACTAAAGAGGATGCACTGACAAGGAAGCAGAGCTCTCTGGGCCGTGTCTGGGGAGTGACATGTGCATCTGAAGATATAGGTGAGGATGTGTGGTCCGGCTTGTAGAGGAAATTGGGCTGGAGTGGGAGAGGCCCCAGGAGAGGCAGTGAGCTAAACGTGCCCACGTGCATTTTTTTTTCTTACTCTTGTGTGGGGACTAATTTTAACATGGAGGATGTGCTATGACCTTGCATCACTCCAGTATTTTTGGGTTTTTACAACCATTCTGGAATGTTTTATTTGAACCTCCTAGTTTTCTAATGGGAAAAGAAGGGGCTATTGTTCCTCATTTACAGGATTAAAAATTGAGACTTACAGGGTAATATCATGAAACTGGAACCCCAGGCCCCAAACAGGCCTCCTAAATCTTACCAAGTCTGCCGTCAAATGATAGGACCAGGTCTGGCACGTGTCACAGACTCTCAGGGATCAATTCCCATATGGGACCCTGGACTTACTCCAGGGTTAGTCTGTGCACAAGAATTATAGATCGTCTCACGGTTCAGAAGGATTCTGGTTTCTGCTAATGAACCTATTAAGCCAATTATCCAAATATGCTAAAAATAGCAATGGAAGAAGAGGAATGAATTTGTTTTTAGTTTATTTTTGCCTTTTGTTTTTTATAGTTCAGGAAAGAAGGCATACAGAACCTGGAAAGCTAAATGCTTGATTTTCTGATCTTTCTCATGGTTAGGAGTTCCTTGGGATATAGTTCTGGGCCAGTGACACTAAGAAGTATGTCTCTGGGGAGAACCATCCTTCCCTGATAACCAGTAGGAGCCCTAAGAAAAGAAAGCCCTTCATCCCTCTCCATTTGTCTTATTACATATTTGGACTTGATGGCTGGAGATGCAGCAGCCATCTTGTGATTCTGAAACAAGAGTCATTAGGAAATGTCAAGGAAGTTAGACACTAGCTAAGCTGCTGAACCAGGATGGGTGGCCACTGACTTCTGCGTGTCTAAATCTGTTCACTGAGGTTAGCGTTGGGGCATCTGTTCTTAGCTGATACATGTGTCTGAAGTTATTTCCTAAGCATCTATCTTTTGGTGATAAAGTGATATGCCAGATAAGAAGGAAGAAATATTAAATAAGCTGCCTACATTTCAAAAAGGCACTTGGTATAAGCACTATCCTTAACTCAAAACAATTGCCAAAAATCGATTTTTTTTTTTCTGTTTGAGATGCAAACAGATTTAATCATTTGGTAGCTGCCCGGGACTACATTGCTATCAGTCAGTGGTACTGTGCCTTTTCAGTGTTTGAACGGAAAAGCACATCTGCTCCTGAAGATTAAAGATGGAGGCTTTCTGTCCTAGGGTCACCGAGACTAAATCACACACTTCCCAATCCTTATGGATATGAAAGATATCTATTACTTTATTCCGTAACCTGAGTTCACTGCGGGAATCATGAGCCTGGGCATATTGAGATCCCATCACAGGGAAGGTTCAGTTTCATGAACTTGCGCCCTTGGAGGTGGTGGCCTGGTGCCTCAAACCCCTCCCTCCTAAAGTCCTAAATCCCTGCTTCTGGGAGCCCCTGCGGGCATTTCACAGGGAATCTGGGGCAGACTTCTGGCCCCTGACCATTGACCTCCCCTGACTGTAATAATGTGAATGCCTGTGATGTAATGAGGTTCTGCCTGTAACACACTAGGACCTTCAGGAGCCCCGAACTTGTGTATGTAGAGGGCAGCCCTGATGTCTTCCAGGTTCCTGACCTATGCTGTGTCCCCTGCGGGCCTGGGGGCCACAGACAGGCTGGTGTCCAAGTCCAAGTGGGGAGATACCTTTTGTTACTAATACTCCAACACCCAGATCTAGACCCAAGTTGGGACCAATGTGTCATTTAAAATAAGAAAAGTATGCAAATACTAGACAGTAAATGAGATTGCACATGGTGCTTAGAGCAATGGTGTAACATGACTACGACGCACGTGGTGGTTCTGCCTCGGAGCTCACCTCCCCCACTTCCTCCCTCCAGCACCCACCGCGCTATGGGAGCCTCTCCCATCCTGGAGCAGGTCCTGGACAGCCTTGGTGCAGCAGGTGAACCATGGCCCTTTCATGTGATGCATGACAGCACCCTCCTGAGGGGAAGTTCAGCAAAAGACCCCAGGGAAGTCAGGTAAGAGCTTTTTAAGATTCTTTCCTGCAGATGAAAGTTTCCACAGAGAAGGTGGCATCCTCTCCTATAGCCCCCTGTGGGCGGTGCTTGCTCCATCTGGAACTTCGGAGCTGCTCACCAGGTGTGTATTCGACCCACGGAGCAAATCCATTTTAGCAACCCCAACCGTTCGACAGATTTTTTTGTTTGTTTGGCTTTTTTTTTTGCTATAATCATTTAATACTCAATCATTATTTTCTTGACCTGTTCTTTAGTTTTGAAACAAGTAGCTAACAGTGGGAAAAAAGGAGCTTTTATTTTAAAAAGTATTCAATTTCAGTGAAATTGCTCACGTGTGAACTGCAGTCTGCGCTTGTTGAATGAAAGTATCACATCTTGGGTTGGTACTGTCTCAATGTTGAAGAGTTTAGTCTTTCTGGGTTTGCATGTGGGTTGAAGGAGCTCAAACTCTGGGGCGCGTACGTTCTCTGCACCTTCGTGGATTATTTCCAAGCCCCTGTTTAAATGCCAGAATATTTAGCACCTCGGGGACTGGGCGCCTGGGATGTGTGTGATGTGGGCTCAAGTGATTCCAGATTTGGAGGGAGTTCCTCTTGCCACTTCTGGGCGGTACTGGGTCAAGGTGTCCTGGGCCAGCCGTAACCCCGGGGCCGTCTGATACTGTGTTAAGGGAGAAGTCATACAGTGTGCTGATTCGAAGCACACGTGGATTACTAAACTTCAAGTTGGTACAGCCAAGGCTTAGCGCTTGTGGAACAGAAGCTTCGTTCTGGGAGGAAGGCTCTCATCGCGGGCGCTGTTCAGCTTTGCCAGCACCCGCGATAACAGAAAGCAGGCTCTGAGCTGCTGTTACTATTGTTCTCACACTCGCCGCAGACAGCGCACCCCCACTCCCTGCGCTGGGCCGACAGCTCCCCCCTGGCCCTTGGCCCGTGTCTGCCGCTGGGACCTGTGGCATCCTGGGCCTCCAGCCTGAGGTCAAGTGCGCGCGTGCCCCGGAGAAGGGGCGTGGTTTCCTGAGTTTTGTCTGCGGGAGCCTGCTTTCCTGATTGGTTAAGCAACGTTTAGTCAAGGTCCTTGAGTCCCTTCAGTGCAAGCATCTAACAGAGGAGGCCTTCCTGCTCAGCCCGTGCCCCTCCCGTCTGCTCTGCCGGGTGCTGAGGCAGGTCGTGCTCCGGGGACCGAAGCACCCAGCTCTCCTGCCCTGTGGTTTCCAGTGGGGTTGACAGCAGGGAGCACCGTGTGATTTTGGAGTGTGGGGGAGGGGAGGGAGGCTGGACTTCATTTACACCCTTTGCGTCCCGATAGATGGCTCCCTGAGTCCTGGCTGAGGCTGCGTCTCCCCATGGTCCAGCTCCTGCCCTCAGTGGCCCCCATCCCAGGTAGCTCTTGCCACGTTCTGCTAACACCGCATCCCACAAGGCCTGGGGCAGCAACGTCCTCCCTGGTGTTTCTGCATCCCTGCCTCTACCGGCCAGGTCACCCCTCCATCAGATGTGCTTCAGTCATAACTTTACCATCTGCTGCTGGAACCCTGCCTGATCCTAGAACGAGTATTCCTTACTTGTCTCCCTGATCCCTTTAACAACGTCTCCGATCCCTCATTGCGTTCAAAGACCTGAATTAGAGGATGAATATTTTTCCAAGTCTTTGTGCATTTTAATGGGATGTCGAATTCCTCGAGCCTTTTGGCTCTTCTCTGATTTCTTTCTAACTCCCCTCTGACAATTTATTACCCGATTCTGCTGTAAGTCCTTCACTTAGGTAATCACTTCTGAAATGACCCTCTTTTGCAGCCTGCTTCTGAGGTGATGCCCTTCAGACCTCAGGTCTGTTACCCAATCCAGACAGTTCCTTCTTTTTAAAAAACAAAAAAATTTTGAAGTATAGTTGATTTACAATGTTTTATTAGTTTTTGGTGTACAGTAAAGTGGTTCAGTTACACATGTATATATTCTTTTTCATTATAGGTTATTACAAGTTACTGAATACAGCTCCCTGGGCTATACAGCAGGACCTTGTTGTTTATCTGTTTTATATATAGTGATGTGTGTCTGCAAGTCTCAAACTCCCAGTTTACCCCTCCTTTCTGCTTTGATAACCATGAGTTTGTTTTCTATGCCTGTGAGTCTGATTCTGTTTTGTAAATAAGTTCCTTTGTATTTTTTTTAGATTCCACATATAAGTGATGTTATACAATAATTTGTCTTCCTCTGTCTGACTTACTTCACTTAGTATGATCATCTCTAAGTCCATACATGTTGCTGCAAATGGCATTGTTTCATCCTTTTTTTATGGCTGAGGAAGCAGACAGTTCCTTTTTGATTCTTCAAACCCTGAGACCAATTTTGTTCACCCCCTTTCTCACAAAGGCTCCAGGAGTGAGACAGCCTTCCTCTTGCCTTAGCTGCCTCCTTCTGACTGGAATTCCTCTGCCCAGGGCGGCAGTGCCCCCCACCCCCGCCTCAGGGTCTCTAAGACAAGCACACAGGCTTCTGCCCTTGCTGCTGAGAATGGAGAGGGCAGCTGGGGAGTGATATGCATCATAGACACAGAGGGAAAGGGACAAGATGCCAAGAAGGCAGGCTCTTTGGTCTTCTTCCAAATAAGAGTAGCTGTGCTTGTCACTGCCTGTCCTGACTCTCTGGAGAGACCTTGTCATGGGGGTTCGCATCTTGCTTGAGAGGGAGGCTGGTTGCTGGAGCCAGCCATGGATGCCGTGGAGAGGTGGGCATGGCCAGAGCTGGGGAGAGTCTCGGCCTTTTAAAACATCTCCTTTGTCTTATTGTCAGCCAGACCCTTGGCCCCACAACCCTGTGGATGTGAAAAGGACTTCTCTTTTTGGTCTCCAAAGGTTTCTTTTCAGGAATTTTGTCTACCCTGGATAGAAACAGAATGATGTCTAGAACTAGGTACCAGCCTTTTGAAAACTGAATTCATTTGCTAGGGCTGCCTTGAGAAAACACCCCAGACTGCAGGGCTCACACAAGTTCTGGAGGCTGGAAGCTGAGGCCCAGCTGTCAGCCCCCTGGGTTCTTGGTGAGGGCCCTCCTCCTGGTTTACACAGGGCTGTCCTCTTGCTGAGCCTTTACGTGATGGGGAGTGCAGTCGTCTCTCTGTGTCTCTTCTTTAAGGGCACGAATCCCATTCGTGAGGGCCCCACCCTCATGACCTGATCACCTCCCAAAGGTCCCACCTTCAAAGAGCATCCCGCTGGGGATCAGGGCTTCAGCGTGTGAATTATGAGGAGACGCCGGACCTTCAGCGCACAGCATGGAGGCTGAACGTTAAGATCAAGGTGCTGGCAGGGTCTTCTTATCACCTTGGCTTACAGGTGGCTGCTCCTGCTGTGTCCTCGCAGAGCCTTGTCTCTATCATGCATGACGTGTGTCTAGCTCTCGGCGGTCTGAGGGGTGTAGGCTTGAACTATTTTTTGTTACTGGAAAACTGGAGGGTCTGAGAGTGTGAGTGGGTGGCACCCAGGTGTAGTGGGGAGAAAGCTGGCTTCGGTTCAACCAGGGGTAGGTTCCTTCCAGCAAAATCTTTTTGCTGAGAAGGATGAGTATCTATTACAGCCTTCCCTCTCTGCACAGAGTTTTCCCCTGTCACTTGCTAATCTTAAATACCGTGGAAATCCTTCTCTCTTGCAAGTCTCCAGGCCCCCACCTCCCAGACTCTTTCTAGGTCAGCGTCTGCTGCCTTGAGCTGCTCCCCACTGTTGTTACGTTCCTTGCTGGGTGGCGTCACTCACTGCAGTTTCAGTCACTGGTGTGTTTTGTTTTAAAGAGGCCCTTGCCCTTACTAGCAGAATGAGCAATCTCAACAGCAAATTGAAGGGGAGTTCTATGAATTTCATGACGATAAGCCAGGCAATATATAACTGATTTTTCAAAAATGCATCTTGGCAGCAGTTTTTTTTTTTTTTTTTAAGAAATTTGACTTGGAGCTTCAGCATGGAAAACAGAAAGTAGGAGGGGTCCTGAGCACCCTTCCTGTTTCCTTTCCAGCTCAGCGGTGGAGCAGGGGGGTGGAGTGGGAGGGGCCCCACTCACAAAGAGGCTGACCCAGGCCCTCTGTGAAAGCCACCGCGAGTCTGCGCTGCAAGGTGGTTATTAACGTTCTTACAGTAGGTTGGCCAGTGTGGGATATACTGATTAAGGGTAATGAGAGGTCAGTCTTGGAGAGACGGATAATAATTCGTCATTGAATAGGATGATGAGGTTAAGAGCTTCTTGGTGAGGTTGTATCTACAAAGTAATAAGCTGTCAAAGTGGAACAGATTTAGGAGGGTGAGTGGAAGGCACCTTGCTGTGCTAGGGTCATATTGGTAAAGTGGGGTGTTGAAACTTTTTTTCCTTTTTATAGGTGATAAAAATAAAAATGTTTTGGGGTTTGAATGATTAAGCCCCCCATGCTAATAATTAAATAATTTGTTGATGAAGGAAAAGAATTAGTGGTGACTCTAATCTCCAATCTGAGTAATATATATCAAAAATGCTAGGTTGTTGAAGGTTGAGTTATAGGATGACATTCATAGGCACTTTCAATGACATTTTGCATTTAGGGTATGTTTTTAAGACTGTTTATTAAAGAAAAATTAATAGACCTTATTTTTAGAGCAGTTTTAGGTTTAGGGGAAAATTGAACAGAGAGTTCCTGAAAACCCCCCTCACTCTCCTCCCCAACCCCAGTTCCCCCCATTATTAACATCTTGCACTAGTGGGGTGTATTTGTTACAATTGATGAACCAATAGTGATACATTATTATTAGTATGTACTAAAATATATATAGTCATCCCTCAGAATCTGCCAGGAATTGGTTCTGTGACCCCTGGGGACACCAAAATCTGAAGATGCTCAAATCCCTTACAAAAACATAGCACAGTATTTGCACATAACTTAAGCACATCCACCCATGTACTTTAAATCATCTCTAGGTTATTTATAATACCCAATACAATGTAAATACTATGTAACTAGTTGCCCAGTGTGCGGCAAGTTCAAATCTTGCTCTTTGGAACTTTCTGGAATTTTTATTTTAAATATTTTTGATCCAGCGTTTGTGGGATCTGTGGATGCAGATCCTGCAGCTACAGAGGGCTGATTGTAGTTTGCATAGTTCAGTCTTTGTGTTGAACATAAGTTTTGACAAACGTCTAACAACACATATCCATCATTTTAGTCTCAAATGGAATCATTTCAATGTCTGAAAAGACCCTGCATCTCCTCTCTTCATCCTTCACCCCACCTCCTGGACTCTGGGAAACACCGACCTTTTTACCATCTCCAAAGTTTTGCCATTCCCAGAATGTCATATAGTTAGAATTATACACACAGTGTGTATCGCTTTCAGATCGGCTCATTTCCTGCAGTGATATGCATTTAGGTTCCTCCACACCTTTTTGTAGCTTGATTGCTCGTTTCCTTTTAATGCTAAATAATATTCCATTGTCCAGATGGACCACAGCTTGTGTATCCATTCACCAAGTGAAGCCCACCTTGATTGTTTCCACGTTTTGGCAATTAAGAATAAAGCTGCTGTCCATGCTTAGGTGTTTTTGTGTGAATGTAAGTTTTCAGATCATTCGGGAAAATACCAAGGAGTACAAAGGCTGCATTGTATCAGGGTGTGCTGATTTTTTAAGAAGTCACCAAACTGTCTTCCAAAGTAGATACTCATATTTTTTGACTTTTTTGTTTTCCAAACTTACGGCCCTGGTTTCAGTCTTTTTGGTAGTCCGGTGCTTGTAATGGTGATGAGTCCTCCATTAATTCTCTTGCCTATATTTTGCTTTTTTGAAAAGAGGGTTCTGAGAACATACATATATTTTTTATTTTAATTTTTAAAATAAGAACTAATTTAAGATAAGGAAAACCCAGATACAAGAATGAAAGGTTTTTGCACATATTAATTTCATAGTTAGCTCTGGAAAGATCAGGATAGTAAGTTTTTCCAATTGCATTTAATATAGTTGTTAAAACTATGGCACTGAGTTCAGCTTGGTGGCTGACACCGAGCCTAGACTTCAGGACTCCAGTGACGTATCTCAGTGCTTTGCCAATTAAATTCGCTCACTTTCCAAAAAGGAAGACATGAAAGGTATGTCTGCATTTCATTGCCATACCCAATTCCAGATCAGGGCGAAGTTCCAGTACAGTCTGATAAAGTGTTATCAGTCAGGGGAAAACAGAACCACCAGGAAATTTGAATGATGAGATTAGCTGCACCTCTGAGGCCATTTCTGACGGTTAGCTGAGGCTTTGAAAACTGTTCTAAAGATCGGGGGTCACCTATCCCTGATGGGTGAAAATGATTTCTGCTCCGTGGCCAGGAGGTGCCTGCGTGCATGAAGGGTCTCAGCAACTAATGGAGTGTGATCCTACCAACCCGAAGGGAAATCTCGATTTCCGCTGAAACTTAACTTTTGAAGGGTTCAGGGATTTAAAAATCACTCTTTTCTGGAAACAGCTAACATACCTAAGGGAAAAAATGAGAAATTTAGTTTTTTTCATGGAAACTTTAGACCTTATGATGATAACATACAAAAAAAAAAAAAAAGAAAGAAAGAAAGAAAAGAAAAGGAAAGAAATTCAGCTATTTCTTCAATCCAGGAAAAATAATTTTAAAAATATCAATTTTATAATATCGGATCTCAGTGAGCTAATTTAGTGAAAGGCCAGAAATGCAACAATTGAGTCAGAGGATTACGACTTTTCAAGTGTCTGAGTCCAAAAGATGAAGAGGTAACAATCCTGAGCTTCATGGTGAGCGGGGAAAACGGTCCCAGAATGACTTCAGCATCTGGAAAGTGCAGCTGGGTTAAGTCCTCTCTTTAATCTTTTCTTTTAAAGATTCAGCTATTCCCTTTCATATTCATATTTCTTGGAATGTACGTGAAGGACAAGGTGGCAGTGAGTGTCTCCGGCGAGATGCTCTCAGGGAAAGCTTGGGTGGACGGGGTCAGGGCCAGCTCTTCACCCACTTAGTTACCATCACTGAGCCAACTGGCCAGTGTCTCGGACCAGAGGGTGTGACCAAAATGGGCTTATGAACATCCTTCTGTGTAAGAAACCACGATTGTTTTCTAAAAAGTGTATTTTGAAGCATTTCGGGGAATGGCATTGTGTAATTGTTTCCCCAGAAGGCTGAGGTTGGGGCACCCTGGAATCCCGGGTACAGGGACGGCTTTTTGGTGTCTCTGACTTTGGTTTCAGGGAAGCAAATGCCCACACTTTGATCCAGTGTCAAGTGTATATTGTAAATCTCTCTCTGGAGAAGCCCCGTTTTATGTACTTTTCAGGCAGCTTGTGGGTGGAAAGTGGAAGGGACATTTCATTTCTTCCCATGGCACCTCCAGCAAGCCCAGGCCACCAGGGCTCACACACACCTCACACAAAGGGAAGGCGGCACCGGCCCCATCTCCTTTGATATAGATTTTGCACCGTTTTTCCAGGTATTGCCTAGAGAGCTTATTTCCATATGTATAAAGCAACGGTGTGCTTTCTCCTGCCTGTTAAACTGTCACCTAAGGTATTTTTAGAACTATATAATCTAAAGAAGACAGAAGATGAGGCAGGAAATCTTACAGTGGCAACATTTGAACATCCCCTGCCACTTGCAGAATGTTAATTAAAAGATAACCCCATTCCACTTACTTTAATTGCCAAGCAACACTTGTTTTTTTTTTTTCTCTCCCTGACACAGAATTTACTTTAAACAAACTGCTTGGGTGTAGAAGCCGTTTTCTCTTTCGCCAGGTAGGTGTTTGATGAAGATTTCAGCTTCCAGTGGGGTGGCTGGTTTCGGAACGTGCCCCCCACTCTGTGCCGTGAGATGTGTGTCAGTATCTCTCTCCACTCCCAGAAGCCTCCCGGATGCGGAACATGTGGTTGTCAGAGAAACACAGGAACGTATCATTAGATCTGCCACAATTAGGCATTGCTGATCTATGCCAAAGGTTTGGGGCTTAATCAGAAAGTTCTTATCACAGGCGCTTCTGCCGGGGATGAACTGGAAACCCCACAAAGGCAATTCTCCCCAGGATAGCAGAGGGAAGAAGACAAAGGGAGACCAATTCTGCCTTAGGTTTATGCGCGGCTGTATTTTTTTTTTTAATCATGTGACTCCAGCAGGAGGAGGGGAATAAAAAGCCCAGCTCTCCGAGAAGCTGGGAGCCCCTCCCTGATTCTCTGGTCTCCTGGCGTCTGAGTCATTTCACGGCCAGGTGCTGACTAAGGCTGAGGGCTGTGGGAACCTGATTTAATGTGTCTGGCACGGGCTTTTCCAGGTAGAGCCGGGCTCCCCGGGGAGCAGTGCGGTTCCCTTCCTAAGCCACATCCCCCCGCCCGGCCCGGAATCTCAGAGCATCTCTCGGGCGGGCGCGGAGATAAACCGGCCGTGTACCTTGGCAGCCGGCACCGGGGCTGCGGGAAAAACGAGCGTGCAGCGGCCGGGGCTGTTTTGACAAAGTGTTGTGTGTTTTTTCTGTCTGAGTATCTGGCAGCGCAGGTGAACAATGTGCTGCTGGTATCTTGGCTCGCCACTCGCTCTCAGGCTCTGCAGGGAGTGCCGGGCCAGCCCTGCAAATGTTCCCAGCAAAGCTGTGAAAACAAACGGGCCGATTAGTTGGACAGGCTCCCCGGCTTCGGAGTGTTAACTGCCCTGGCCGCCCTGGCTTCCCGGCCCCTTTCCATTCTTTCGTTCGGCCGGCCGCGCGCCCATAATTAACGCCGGCGACTGCGTCCTGCTCCCCTCCTCCGGGCTCCCGCCGGATCCGGCGGCATCGCTCAGCTTCGGCCCTGGAACGAATGCTGACGCTGAGATTTCTATCTCCAAACATAATATATAATCCACTGTCAGTTTTTTTTTTAAGTAAGGGCAACTCTCATGATTATTATTTTTTTCAAAAGCAATCCATGTTCACTCTAGGGGTAATAGCGAAGGCAGATATCCAGCGGGAACGGTCTTTGAAGTACACGTATCTGGTGCCTGGCTGAGGGCTGTTACTCCACGTGCCGGGGAGGGTCGTGTATGTTCCACGTTGCACTATGCAAACCAAACTTCTTCTGGCTTACCCCTTAGCTGATAAGGACTATCAATTTCTTTTTTTTTAAGTATTTTTTTTAACAGTATAGTTAAGTACATGTCAGTTTGGGAAAGAGCTCTTCAAATTGACTTGACTTTTTTTTTTTTTTTTTTGCCTTCCTCTGGTTTGAAATGAGCCGACCTGGAGTAAAAAGAACGTGAGCATCCCTTTTGAGGTGAAATCGGAGAGAATAAAACGGAGTGCTTACATCCTTCTTTAATCAAAGGTTCCAGAGATCTTGTTTCTTTTAAAAAAGAAACATCAAGGAACGGGGTTGGAAAATTACTTTCATATTTTTCTGGGCACTTCAGAGCTACAGCACGTTTTGAGGGTTGTCATTTGTTCTGAAATACCAGACTCTGGTACCGGCCTTTTGTCTGCGCCGGCCGTCTGGGGCGTCATGAGGGACTGGGCTTGCCCTTGCCTTGTTGTGAACAAGCGCAGGCTGTCAAATGACTGATGCTCTTGGAATCTCGGGGAGCATTTACTCGCCTCTGTTGCTGTGAGCCCTCCGTTCTCTTTTGTGGCGTGTAACAATATAGGTGATACTCCTAAAGAGTGGCCCTGTCTGACCAAGAGGGACTCAGTTGTAGCATCACAATTTTGCCTGAAATAATAATCATAAGATGATTGGATACAGAATTAACAGGTCTGCCATATACACTCAGGTAGGTTGTGCACTGCACAACACCAAGAGCTCAGTTCTTGTCTTAATCTAAGAGAACAGGTTTTACAACCGCAGTGTTTGTGTATGTGTGTGTGTGTAATTCATTATATGGACTAATTAACTTGAAACAACATTAAAACAGTAAAAGAAAGAGACACAAGTTCACTTGGCAAGTGTTTATTCAAACATTTCACAATGACGAGAGAGAAAACTACTCCTTTACAGAACTTAGAAAAATAAGAACAACTCATTTGAAATTATTTAATTGACATTGACAGTATTTCATGTTGAAATCCTCCTTTGCGTTATTTAAAAATAGACAATCTGTATTTTAAAAGAGAGGCATCATCAGTTGTTAAAAATTTCAATTTGAAAACCAGCTTTTAAAAATAAATATTTCCTGTCATTTCCAGGAACTTGATTGGTCAAACTTTTCACACATGTCAGGTCTGATACTTTAATTTCTGATAAATAATAGAGAAAAGAAGAGAAACTATGTTTTTGTCAGAAGCTAAATGTGTGTTTGTTGCTTCACCTCAGACATTAAAAAATTAGTAGAGGCCAGAATCAATTAGTAGTGCCAGATTTCTCTTTCGGTTTTTATTTTACGTGTTTGTGTCCATTTTAATTAGAAAATAATACGATGAGACTATTAATTTTACCCAACAGGCTCCATTATTGGTGCAACATGGCATTGTGGGAAATGGGACTTTTTTTTCTAGAGAGGGTAAGAATTCTTATAGTCCAAAAGCTACGTATTGCCCTTATAACCCTTTTCTAACTATAGGTGGTTTTAAAAAGTCCAAAATAACTTTTTGCAGAATACTTGAGATTAGGACTAAAATTTTCTCATGTTCTAGGAAACTACAGAATTGAAATTAAAATAAAATAGCCTTTTATTTTTTATTTTACATTACTTACTGGCCAATTTTATAGTTATAAGCATTTAAGATATAAAGTTAATATTCTCAATTTTTCATGTTTTTTTCAGAAGTTGTGCTAATGGCTACAGATGACATTGTAATATCACTGACTTGATTGAAAGATATTTGATGTTAGACTTGCTAAGATGAAGATAAAAATTTTAAAAATACATGTCAGTTAAAAGAATCCACATTAGATAAAATTTCAGTTAAATGCTACCATCCATCTTATTTCAGTGAAGGTAACCTAATGTGTTATTTTTATTAAACTCTGTGTTATTTTTTTACCATTTTAATTTCTCCTGAACTCATCCCTTTACTATTTCTTCAGTCTAGACCAGAAGTTGTAGTAAAACAACGAAGTAAAATCCTCTTTATTTCATTCTTTTCACATCATGGGTTTCGCTTGTCTATTTAATCATCATATGAGTTGACACTAAGTTAATATGTAAGTGAAAAGCAGAGTAGATACACACATCATACATATTAGCAGGGTAACTAAAGTTAACAGAGTAACTTTAACACCTGGTGTCTAATTAAGTGTAGCTTTTTGTCATTGCTGTTAGGAACACTAATACTTATGCACCTGATACATGCATACAACGCCTATTAAGTCTGTTCCAAGAGGTGATGTGGAATGGTATGCCATTTTTAAAACATCCGAACGTTGACTGCTTCAGCATAATTTCCTTTTATAAGGCAAAGAATGTATTTGAGGTTTACTTGCATATAACCTGTACATGAGGCTTAATCACCTTCCAACAAAAGGCACAAAACACTGACTTCTAAAATCTAGGAATGGACTTTCCTAAGCCAATAATTGGATTATGCTTTCAAATGGATGCAGACTTATCTGAACGTTTTTGATACTCATCTTTTAATGACTCTTTTATTTTTATTATTCCTTAAAGCAAGAGTCTAGTTAAAACAGAGAGATAGAAGGTTTGTAATCTTTTCATAATATTTTTAATCAAATGCAAGATATTTATACAGAAGAACCGGGAACTGGGGTTCCTGGACAACTTACTGTTTGTGTTGGCCTCCTTCTTGGTCACCATCACGGGTACTAGCACCTGGTTGGTTTTTATGCAACAGCAAAGCTTGCCTGGATTTAATGACTGATTGAAGCAGATATCATGCATACTTCTATAGAATGCTCATAATTACCTATTTTTCTTAGCAAAAGTCAAATGGCTTTTGAATGTATTACATGTAATTTTTTGTGTATGAAGTATAATTTATTATTTTAAAATACATTTGTTGTATATTTCACTAGTTTTTACAAAGTAACTTCTCAAATTGGGGCTAGGACAAAGGCTCTGGTTATCAGTTAGGTTTATTTAATTAAGAGCCCTGTGTTCTGTTGCATTTTACCTGTTTCATAGCGATACCCGAGGGTCAGCTGAATGCAAATTTCATTGCCTTCATGTAGTGTAAATAAGGTTTAGAGTATCTTCAAAGTAATTGTGTTACCTGACAGTGATAACACATTAATGATGTTGGAAGGATTCAGACCTCATCAGTAACTAAGCCTTTTGTGTTTTAAGTTGATTTTCCTCATGAATTAAATTAAAATAGCAATTGGGTGGTGAAAATTATTAGACTGGTCTGCTAAAAGAATTCCATTTAAAGTGCTTTCTTCTTTTAGGTACCACTTTAGGTAAATTATGCAGAAATTTTTGTTTGGTTTGCTTTATTTGTTCATTTTACTTTATACAAAAATAGAGTTTGTAAGTATAGTAACAAAAGATTTCTTAGATTTTTGGTGGTAGTCATGGCAGGTTTTAAAATATATTTGTTGCAAATATAGGCTATGAATGTCTCTCAAATCAAGGTGAATTGAGATGTGTTTACAACCAAGTTTATTTCTAATGTTTGATATTCTTTAGCTTTTTTTTCTCTTTTTTAAAGTTTAGTGTATATATTTCTTCCAGGGATGAATGTATACTCATAGTGTCATTTCTGAGTTATCTGGTATTATTTTAGAGGCTCAAAAAAAAAAAAAAAAGAAATTTCCAAGGGGAATATACTATAAACTTCTTTAAAAAGATCCTTCAGAAATTAGCTCTTCCCAAAAAGTGAAATTCCAGATTTCAGGAAACAGCAAGCAATAGCAGCTGCAAAAAACATTCCAGTTGAAATTTTGATCACCTTTCTATGAAAGCGAACTTAAAAGTAATGTTGAGGTCACGGCCGGATTCATTGGGCTGTATTTGGAAAATTGCTTTTCCTGCTAACAGGGCACTGGTTCTTCATTCGGGTGGATTAATCTGCGCTCTTGGCTCTTCCTTTGTAATATTTAGAAAATTTCCCCCCTCTTAAAATTGGCCCAGTTTTAAAGAAGAAAATGCAATTTGAAGAAATTTAATTTCGTTTTTAATTGAATGTATTTGTTTAAATGTGTGCCTGTTTCTCACGCACCTCCCAGAAGCCTTCCAGCTTCATTTCCTGAAGTCCAGGCTGGGATGGTGGTGGGCTAGGACCACGGCACCTGTTACACTCCCAGGACATCCTAGGATACCCAGCCTTTTGAAAAATAAAATGTCTTATTTATAGTTACGAAAACCCTTGCTATGTCCTCGTCTCTGAATGCCGAATATTTTATAGGATTTCTGTTTACAAATCAAAAGCAGCATTTTAACTTGAGAAATCCTATAAACTCACAGCTGACTCCGTATCTTCTGTGAGTCTGTTTTTCTTTATCCAGTGTTAAATTTTTATGGTCTTGGGTGATAACTTTAAAGGCCTATCATGAAATCGGATTTTTGTCTTTCTGATTTGTTTCTCCTTAGAGGAAATGCACTCTTCCCTCTTTAATGTGAAGGGGAAAAAAAGAAGAAAGAAAAGGAGCTTCTCTGGGTCCCGGAGGGCAGACGGGCCTGCTTCCTGGCCTGGGTCTGCGTCCTGGGCTCAGGTTTACGGGGTCTGTAAAATCTAAAATGACAGCTGATGTTTTGATTTGGAGACTGACACTAACGCTGGTCAGGGACAGCCACTCGTTTGCCTCTCCTGGGTCTGTAATGGCCGGTGTTTAGCTGCCTGGGACTCCTGGGTGGCCACCCGGCGGGGAGTTCTGGGGGGAGCGGAGGATGTGCTTGCTGTGACCCCAGAAGCGTGCCTTGTCTTCGTTTCGGGTCAGGAGAGCAGTATCTGGCTTACACAGCCGGGACCTGTGGCTGCGGGTTTCCTTGCCGGCTTAGTCTTTATTTCTTGTACCTGGATATCAGTTGCTTTCAAGTTAGGGGAAAAAAGCTGCAATCTCCTTTGATAAGGGGCTTTTGGACCTCAAGCTTTAGTATATATGAGCTCCACAGGCGTCTGTTCGTGGGAGTTGCCTTGGGGAATAGATAATGGGGAAAATTTACATCGAAAGCAAAAGGCTGTGTTTAAAGTCAATAGGATAAGTGGAGTTGAAGCAGGAAACTCAGCATCTAAATCAGTTTAGTCCTCCTGCTAGTTTATGTGCCAGCAGGGCTGGTGAGCCACGGCCTCCCTGTGTGTGCAGAACAGAGCCTGTCTGCATGTTTCATCTCTTAGAGATCAAGGCGGAATCCAACACCAGCTTACAGTGGGAGCAGATTTATATTCCCAATTGGTCCATATTCCTTCGTGCTCCTCGTAATTCTCCAGACTCCAAAGTCTGGTCGAGCACCCTAAAAATATTAAGCCACCTTTATCTGACATCTACTGTGTGCTTAAGCCACTGAGAATACCCAGCCACTGGATAGCTGTGTGATCTTGGATAAGATACTTAACTTCTCTGTGCCCTTCTTCTCTACAAGGAGGAGATAATGGTGATACATACCTCATAGGGCTGTTGGGAGGTTTACATATGTCAGTGTATGCAAAGCACTTGGAACAATGCCTGGAATGTTGTAGTTAATCCAGGCACATCCTTACCTGCCCTGTGAGGTTAGAAGCAGTCTTTCTTATCCTCTGCCTTAGCCTGGGTTCCTTTAAGAGCAAAACCTGTGACCAATAAGTAATCCTTGGAAACAAGGAGGGAGGGAAAACCAATGTAAGGATGCATTTGGGAGTCGTCCACCAACAGGTTGGATGTGATTCCAAGGGGCTTTTTGAAAAGGCTTAAGAAATGCATCCAAGAACTGTCTACTTGGATGTTTATCCATCCTCCCATCAGTCAAGGCTGGTGAATGGATGGGGATCCCCCACCCTGGTTTGTTCCTGCTTGAGTGTGTTCTCCAAGGTACCAAACACAGCGATGTCAAGGACACCCTGTCACAGGCCTGATGTGAGATGCTGCCCTTCCGTTTCCTCAAGGCTGGTGGGAGCTCAGCCCAGCTCTTCTCTTCAGGAGTAAGAGGTGGGGTGGAGAACATTTGGAGTCATGTACAAGTGTCTGATACATCCCCATTTTACAGATGAGGAAAATGTGTCCATTGCAGAGAGTAACCAAGGCCACTTAGCTGTTAACCCACAAAACCAGGTTTTGTGTTTCCGAAGTTTGGCCTTTTCCGTTCCACCATATCATCTCTAACTGTGGGCAGATTTCCTCCACTATGCTTAAGGATGTATTTATTTCTGCTTAAAAGCGTGATTTTTAAGCACTCTTTTAGATGACTGGATAAAAATGCAGTAAAATGACTGAAAAAATATTTGAGATTAGAAAAGGAAACATTTTTATCCTGGGGAGTAATTCAGATGCAAAAGCTGTCACCCAATGCAAACAGCTCCAAATTTTAGGAAACGCATTTTAATTTCTGTTGAAGTTTCATTTTCTAAACTGATATTCAGCGTTAATAGAGATGAAAGAAAATTTAATGAAAAATGGGAATGTTGCCAGTGGTAAATTTTTAGCCTGAATTCGTAAGTACTAAAAAAGTTTTCTTTCTTGTTCTCTTCCTCCATTCTTTGCTCTAAATATGGTGTGTGTGTGTGTTTTCCTGTGTACTAGGGGGTGTGCTTATTTCCCAAGGAAACAATACAGTTAGGATATTGTTTTCAAAAGGCATGGACCAGTGGGGAGGGTAGAGGGTGGAGAGCATGCTTAGATGCATGAGGTCCTGGGTCCATTCCCAAGTACCTCCTCCAAGAATAAATAAATAAGCCTAATCACCTCCCCTCGCACACACACAAAGGCATGAGCCAAACCTGCGACTTTATTCTTGAGTCACAGAAATATCATTTATGACTTTATTGTAATTAAACATACAGTGTATCTATGATTATGCATGCAATTAGAGCAATGTTTAAGAAAATATGATTGGCATTTGATGAAATATATTATTTCCCCCTCAAATTTACAGATGAGAAATTTCTGGATTATAGATAGTGGAGTCTTCTGACTTTAAAAAGTAAATAAAAATACAAGTCTTGAGCAAATCTATTAATTTATTTGTTCTAAAAGTCTGTGTGGCAAGCTGGCCACCTGTCCTGTTTGTTTGTTTCAGCACTGAAACACTGGTAGCTCTTCATGCCGTATGTAAATCTCTGTGCTCTCACATTTCTGCATAAAAATGTGTTTTTAGATGGTGTGTGCATTTGCTGATTTTGGTGTGGAATTAAGAATTGCTCTCTATCACTGGTTTGGGGAAGTTTGATTTTAATGAACTTTTGTGTAGTTTTCTCAGGTTTCTTTTGTTGGCGTTTGTTGAACTTCTTGGATATTGGAGCTGGACATGGATATGTGAGTTTATGTAGTTTTCATAAAAAGTGAAATGATTTTTTAAAAAATCTCTAATAATTTTTTCTTTTTGCTTTGTCTGATGTTAATGTAGCCATATCAGCTTTCTTTTGATAGAGTTAGCATGGCATATATTTTTCACCCATTTCCTTTTAACCTAGTTGTGTGTTGTATTTAAGCTGGGCTTACGGAAGGTAGCATAGAATTGGAACTTGCTTTTTTATCTACTTTGACAATTACTGCATTTAACTGGTGTGTTTGAACCATTTACATTTAATGTAGTTACTGTGATTGTGTTTAAATCTGTCATCTTGCTTTTGCTTTGCATTTATCTCATTTACTCTTTATTTTTCTTTTCTCTCATTTCCTGCCTTCTTTCAGGTCAATTTTGTGTTTTTGGTGATTTCATTTTATCTCATTTTTGACTTATTAGCAATAACTCTTTGTTGTGATTTCTTTTGGTGGTTGATTTATGGTTTATAGTATAACTTGAACTTATGACAGTCTTCATGAATAGTGTAGGGACCTTATAACCAAAGATTTTCATTTATTGCATCTTGATTTGGGGCTATTATTAAAACCTGTTTGATTTTCACATTCATTGTAAGTCCCTCAATACATTATTATTTTTTGCTGTAAACAGTCTGTTTGCTTTGAAAAGATTCACATAGCTTTTTTCTCACATTTCTTTAGAGATGTTGCTGCGCTGTCTTCGGCTGGCATCGTTTCTGAGGGGTAGTCTGCTATCATTCTTGTCTTTGTTTCTCTGTACGTGGTAGTAGTGTATTTCTTTTCTCTGCCTGCTTTTAAGAATGTCTCTTTTTCACTGGTTTTGGGCAGTGTGATTTTGACATGTCTCCACGTAATTTTCTTCATGTTTCAGTTGCTCGGGGCTTGTTGAACTTCTTGGATGTGTGAATATATAGTTTTCATCAAATTTGAAAAGTTTTTGGCTATTACTTCCTCGATTTCTTTTCATTCTCCTCCTTCTCCTCTCTCTTTGGGGAGAGGGGCTCCAATTACACTTGTGTTAGGACTCTTGGAGTTGTCCCATAGCTCAGTGATGCTCTACCTGAAAACTGTAGCACCCTTGGCTTCTCCAGACTTACCCAGCTCTGTCTCCTCCACTCACAGAGATCACCAGACTCAGCTGGATTTTCCCTCCCAGTGACTCCGCCGGGAAACTTTCTCCAGGAAGTAAGCTGGGGACATCACAGAACTCACTGCATTTATGTTCTCTGGCATCATTGCCTTTGTTGTCTAAGGTCCAGGGTCTTGAAAATCATCATTTCACATGTATGTTTCTGGTTTGCCGGCTGTTTCAGGTGAGAGGATAAATGTCATCTCCATCACCTCTGGTTTGAATTTTTATTTTTCCCATGCCTATTATATACCTACACCTAAATTATAATCTTGAAACTAGTAAATAATTGATATTATTTATTGTTTGGAATACTTACTATGTGTGGAATAATGGGAGATATGGCTATACAATAAAGTAGAATTAAGATCAAATTCTAGCCTTAAGTTCCCAGTTACAGATTTTTAAGCATTTCAGTATTCAGTGAGGAAACATCAAGAGTTTTTGAGCAGAAAGTGACTGAAGTTTTGCTGATAAAAATTAAACTAGTGCTGAGGAGCGACACGACACACTCATTGAGACTATGGCTCTGGACTTAGCCTGCCTGGGTCTGAGCCTTTGATCTACTATATAGTAGCAATGCAATCTGGATTAAAAAATTTAACTTTTAGGTATCTCAGTTCCCTCATGCTTAAAATAGGGTGTTGTGGGTATTAAATGAGTTCGTGTTTGGAGAATATGTAGATAAGTGCCTGGCACACAGCTACTGAATACAGCTGTGGACGTGGAGTTTTCAAGGAGACGTCCAGGTAAGATGCTTAGGGGGGCAGGAGAAGCAGTTCTGTATCTCAGGAGAGAGAGCATTGGGTGAGAAGTACTTATCTATGAGATGAGTGCATGGACATGATGGCTAGAAAGTTGGGGGTAGAGAGAAGAGGGCTCAAAAATGACTTGGAATGAGGCAAAGAGTTCTGGAGACACAGAAAAGCACACATTAATTAAAGAAGAGACTCAGGACCGCACAGCAGTACCTGATTCCTGGGAAAAGAGAGTTTCAAGAAGAATTTCCTCTATAGACCCAGGAATGAGAAAAAGCCTGGTGTGTGGCTACTGAACAGTCATTGGTGACCTTCGAGAACATCATTTCAGCCAAGTAGTGAGTATCAAGGCTGACTGCAGCGGGCACGTTGGGGCGATGAAATCATGGAGAGTTTGCATAGCCTGTGTCTTAAAAGAAGATCTTGTGCTGATTAGATAACATCAAGAAAGTAGATTGAAGGCTGAGTGGTGAAGGCAAGAATTCTCTGTTCACCCCGCCCTGGCATCACAATTTTACAAGGACACATTGGAGACAGAATGTCTAACAAAAGAATTTCAGACACCAGAGCAGGCTGGCGAGGGAGCCTCTTTCTGAGGTGGTGGTTTTTCAGCATTCTTTGTGTTACTGACACACAGCGCCTCTCGGTGCGGGGCCGCCTGTGTTTGTATTTGCAACACTTTGTGGCTTATTTACTGACGCATCAGATTCACCTGGTGAGCTTGTTAAAATGAAGATTTCAGGGCCCTCCTTTAGAGTTTCTGCGTCAGTAGGTCTAGGGTGGGGTCCATGAACCATGGCACATAAAAATGTTTATTTACTTTTTGAGCAGGCAACACATCCACAGGGTTCCAAAGGTACAGAAGGAGAGAGAGTGAAGAAGCACTTTCCCACACGTGCTCCCCAGCCGCTCAGCCCTTATTCCAGAGCGTTTGATTTTATCAGGTTCCTTTCAAAAACGTATTTGCCTTTTGTTGTTCTAGTCTTTAATAAATAGGGAGGCTTGACCTTGAATATACCACAGGGCAGGGGCTGTCACCTGAAGGAGACACTGAACAATACACATGAGAGGTGGGGGAAGGTATAGCTCAGTGGGCAGAGCTCATGCTCAACATGCATGAGGTCCTGGGTTCAATCCCCAGTACCTCCTCTAAGAATAAATAAATAAATAAGCATTACTACCTTCCCCCAAAATAAGTAAATAAAAATAAATTGTACAAAAATTTAAAAAAAAATTTTTTAAATACACATGAGAGGAGAAAATCAATGGAGGACTGAGTTTACAGATACGATTTATGGTTGGTGTGAACGTTAAAATAATTTTAGAAAAATCTGAGAGGACAGCTAGCAGTGACATTTTCTGATTATAAGGAAACATAAAGCCACGTTGGGGCTGTGTCTATCTCGTGTTAAAATACAGGAGGCAAACCTACATTATTAAAAATATCTATAGCTCTAAAATTTAATTATATAATTACCATGATATAAGTTGATGGAAAGCTTTAAAAAAAATAAGCAAGGGCGCAATTAGTGTATACATTTAGGAGGTAAGAGAACCACAAACCTGATTAGAGCCAAAAATACCTTTCAGTTTGCCAATTTAAAAAAGTCAGGGAGTTCTAATATGAATAATACGTAAATACGAAAACAGACGTCTGGACCTGGCTCACCGCATTTCACCCAGAACTCAGGAAAGGACTCAGCGTCCACAAAACAGTAGTTGATAAGGACAATAATGAAAATATGTTAGATTTTAATCCTGTAGTAATCGTTAACAGTTTGAATAATTGAATCTTCAGTTATGATCAGTGATGGTTTCCAGTATAACCATCATCTCTGTTACGGAAGGCTGGGGTTTGTCATTACATAGGCCATGGTGGGGGGTGGGGCGGCGGGAAATGTCAGAGAAATGTGAAGGAGAAAATTATTTGTTAGGTGAAAGCGTGATCTCTCTTACACATTTTATTTATTTAAAAATTTTTAAATTGAAGTATAGTTTTTTGGGGGGTTTTGCACCTTTTTTGTTTGTCTGTTTTAGGGGGAGGTAATTAGACTTGCTTACTTATTTATTTCTTAATAGCGGTGCTGGGGATTGAACCCTGGCCCTCGTGCATGCTAAGCACGCACTCTCCCACTGAGCCATACCCTCCCCCTTTCTCTTATGTGTTTTAATATTTGTCTTTGGAATTTAATTTTGTTCAAGACATTAGAAGAAACCTAAAAATCAAAGTGCTCATGTAAAAATGCCTATTTTTTTCTTTTAAAAAAATAGTTGTGCTGCCAATTCTCAGATCCCATTGTATTCCAAAGGCCAAAGTATTGTTACCTGAAAGAGATGGCATTTCAGGTCCCTCCAGGACCTCCCAAAGAGTCATCTTTCCTGCCTTTGTGGCCCGTTTGATGGCAAAGATAGCCTTTTTGTACTGATGATAAGTCATTTAGGAGATTTATTTCATCAGTTAAGAATCAAAAGGAGAAAGGGGAAAGAAATTCAAGGCAGAATTCTGAAGTTTGACACTAAAAATATTATTGCTTGGATGGACACATTTTAACATCACACAGATGGCCTGTCTTCAGACTTCTCTCAAAACACAGGAGCTGGCTACCAGCATGGGAGGTGAGAGGAGGAATCATCTCATGTTCCTGCCTGGTCCCGTCTGAGAATCCGCGAGAACAGGTGGAGGCTCACAGGACTCCCTGAAAGAAGGCAGGGTTTTAGCTGCTCCCAGCCTTCTCAGGGGTTCTTTCCATGCTGAGGTCCTTGCAAGCTGATGTGGGCTGCAGTTCCCAAAATGCTCCTTGTTTTTAACTGGAGGAGTCTGCTCAGGGCTGAGTAAGTGGAGAACAAAACAGCTATGAACGGAAATTGGCCCAGGAACCCGAGCATCTTCCTCTAAAACCGGAGGGCAAATTCGCAGACCTTTACTATGGGATCAAGTGTGGATTTGGGCAACAAGATAACACTTTTAAAAAATAATTTAATCTCACTACTGTCCTTTACAATGAGACAAAATTTTGTTGTTATAAATACTGGTCTAAAGAATCAGCATTAATATTTTTAGGTTTGTTTTATGATGAATACAAGTGAAACAGGTAGAATTTAGAAAAAATTTTATGTCTATAAATATTGGGAAATTTTTTACCTTTTAAAAACACCATTCTTTAAAAAAATAGGAATTCGTTACTTTGTCCCTTTATTGAAATTTCCTCTCATTTCTCAGTGACTCTGAGGCTTCTTTGGTATAAACATTCTTCATCATTGTTCAGGCAGGTGTAAAACAAAGTTATCTTTGCTTCTCATTTATCTTAACAGAAAGTAAAACAGATGCTTTCAAAATACTTCTTTAAAGAAAAATTATTACTAGAAGAATTGGCCCTTTTTGGACCTAAAGATGCTGTCTGCCTTTTATTTTTTGTCTAACGTGTAAGTTCTAAATTTATTCTTTGAGTAGAGGAAAACGAATCTTGCTGGAAGACTAAGAAAAGCTTGTAAATATGTGGGTTAAGTAATAATGCTTTTGTTAAATTAGATTGCTGGTTTTGGGCGGTGATTTCCCCTCGTTTTGAGTCGTGAACAGCTATTTCCCCCAATACTCACTTCTTCTTCTGGGCTCCACTCCTCCACTTGGAAACGTGCCTTCTAGTGTCTTGTAGTGTAAAATAGACACTTTAAAAAGTTCTGAACTCTACCACTAATTTTCCCCCCTTTTTCTTTCTCTGTTATTTTTCACTGATTAAAGTAAAATAGGCTAAAAAAGAAAAACAACAAAAAACTAAAAGCAACTGAACAGACCGTATTAACAACTCAACTTTTGCACTATTCAAGAGGCCTTCCATTGGTGAATGGCTTGGAATGACCTATTTGCATTAGAATGATCCCTTTTTGGTTTTCTTGTGTAACGTTAAAAATCACAGTGTTTCCTTAACGGAAGCCCAGTCAGTGTATGGTTTGTAAAATTACAACTAGGTCTTCACTTCCATGTGAATTGGTCTCATAGAATAGCTTCTTAGAATAATGGAAGAAAGGAGTCCCCTGCCCGTGTGTGTGTGTGTGTGTGTGTGTGTGTGTGTGTGTGTGTGTGTGTGTGATTTTGCTTTGTTAACAAGGGGATACAGGCAGTATGCTCGCTACGCAGTAGCATTTTATTAGCGCAGTTCCAGAATTTACAGTGTGAATCCTGGCTGCTTGGACCCGCTATGCACTCCATCAGCAGAGGAAGACAATTTAAGAAATGCTATTAAAAAAACACTCATAGAGAAAAAAAATGTTTTTGACTTGGTTTATACTTAACAATGTTTTCAAGGAAACATTTCAAGGAAACATGAAGAGCTATATTATAGTTTTTCACAAAGTTGGCTCAATGAATTTAGTCATAGGGAAAAAGTTTCATAAATCTTTTACCGCATATTGTTACCTGATTGGTATATACAAAAAATTAGAATTTTTTTTAAAAAAAATAAAAGGTGAGTAAAATTGTCTAACACAGGGAGCCTTTCTTCTTGATGCAGGTTACATCAAGAAGAAATACAGTGTAATGTTATGTAAATATTATTTGCAAGATTTGTTGCACGTACTCATTACAGAAATAAATACTGACGCAATTTTTGTTGTTATGAGAGTCAGCAGTTTATTTTTTAAATTGCAGTAAAATGTAAATAACAGTATCATTTTCACCATTTATCAGTGCACAATTCAGTGGCATTAAACACAGCCCTAATGTTGTGTAACCATCACCACCAGCTATCCCCCAAACGCTTTCATTGTCCCAGACAGAAACAATTAAGATCCCTTCCCTCACTTCTCAGAACCTCTATTCTACTTTCCATCTCTATGAATTTGCCAATTCAATTACCTGCAAAAGTGGAATCATAAAATATTGCTCCTTCATGTCTGATTTATTTCATTAAGCATTATGTTTTCAAGATCCATCCACGATGTAGCATCTATCAAAATTTCATTCCGTTTATGGCTGAATAATATTCCATTATATGTACACACCACATTTTGTTTATTTATTCATCTATTAATGGACCCTTGGAGTGTTTCCACCTTCGAGCTGTTGTGAATAACGCAGCTGTGAACATGAGGGACACACATCTATTGGCCCCCTTGCTTTCACTTCTTTTGGGTTATATACCTGGGCGTGAATGTGCTGGGTCATGTGATAGTTCTATGTGTGACCTTTTAAGGAACAGCCACACTGTTTCCCACAGCAGCTGTACCATTTTTTTGTAGAGTGAAAAATGTGGATCCCAAATCTGGTCAAGTTGTAAAGTGCATTTTGCCATGAAATGAATGCAGTCATTTTATTTCCTCAAACTACTTCTTATTCATCGTGCTAATGATAATGGAAATGTTCTGACTAGAGCCGAATCTCAGCTATTCTGGGAAATTCATTTAAATTGTTGCCCAGATGAAGGTGATTTTCATTCGATTATTCTATGAAGAACATCAGAGGAATACAGTGGTCCCCTCGGCACTTCCCTGCATGGCTGCTCCGTCTGTTCTCTGCCGCTGGTCCCTCCTTCCTCTTCTCTGCTTCACTGGCAGGCTAGTCACTTTCAGCGACTCTTCATTTTCTGCAAAATCAAGCTGAAACCCGGAGCACAGTGCTTACTGCCCTGTCCGAATCCTCTGAACTGTATCTCCTATTCTTGTTTCTGTGTCTAACCCCACATGTATTCAAAGTTGATGGCGAACCATACTTCTTCTTCACAGTTTTCAGCACTTGGTCTTGCTATGGCTTCTACCGAGAAGAGCACAGCTAATTTTTATTCGTTTTTCAAATCTCAGGTCCCATGCCACCTCCTTCGTGAAAGCTTCCGTTCTGCTGTCTTCCACTGCCCCCTCTGGGTCCCCCATCTCTGGGTCTCGGGATGCTGTCTGGGCTGCGTGGACGTGTCCCCAGGACTTGGAGGAGCCCTGATGGGCGGAGAGGGAGGTCAGGGAGTTTCGTCCTTGGCTCCCGCTGTGAGGTCGCTTCTGGCTGGTTGGAGCCTTTGACTAAAGCTTGCTGCTTCTCCGCAGGAGTCCATCCGTCCCTGTTCACCTTTGAGTGAACACTTGTCCTGTGAGCTCGGGTGGTAACAGCTCCTGCGGCGACTGGCCCCCGGGTACCGGCTTGTGGTTTCCCGTTGCCCATACCTCTATTTACAGAACTCCCTCTGTCAATAAACCCTCTCAGAGTCCCCTAACTTGCAAGCCCCGCCTGTTTTCTCCAGGGACACTTACTGCGACATCGTCCTTCCTCGCACTGGGTGGAAACTGATCTCTCCTCGGCCCGAGTCCCTGGGGTGACTTGTTCCTCTTTTACGGGACTTAACACATAACACGTTTTACTGATTTATGCATATATTTTAACTTCTATTTTCAGAAAATAACTGTGTTTTGCATGTTTTTACATTTCTTGGGCCCTTTCTCTGAAAGAGTGATGTTTTATTCTGTTATAAAAGCCACACGACGGTGAATACCTTTGGTTTTTAGGTAAAGGGTTTGACAGCCATTGTAGACCCACTGTGTCCATAGAGGATGTAGCCAAAAAGAGCATCAAATTTCAAAGAAAGGAAAGTGCTGAGATGTGTTAAAAGCAAATAAACATTACATTATTGAAATAGCTGTAGTGACCTTAACTAAACTGAGAATTTTTAAATTAATACCTGCTTCTGTAGAGAATCAGTAATTTTGAAAGCACTTGAGGTTGTGCTGTTTTAGGCCATAACAAATATCAGATAATTAAACCCACAGCAGAGTACTTCTTCCAGGCAATATACTGGGCACACAGAACTTTCAGATGGAAATGTATGAAGCAGCATCTTGAAAGTAAACTCCGCTCTAGTTGGGAATTTCAGGTTGATTGCAAACTCTTACTCCTCCCCACTGTGTTATTTCTGTCAGAACGCAGACATGTGGTGACATCAGTCAGACAGAAAAATACTCTTTCTTAACCAAATGTCCCTTTACAGAGACTGCTCTCTGGTGTCTACTCACTGTCGCCAGACCCCACCTCTTGTCTTGCCCTTAATAAATTCATTCCAACCAAGGGTTCTCCCACCTTCTGCAAGACAGCTCCCGTCAGAATCACAACCAGCGTCTTGGGAAACCCAGCCATCAATTCCGGTTCTCCTCTGGTTTGACACCCCAGATGCATCTGACTCTTGAATTAGACTTTCCTTTCAAGATGTGGTCTTCACTTGACCCCTTGGGTCAGCTCTCTCCCTGACATCACCTGCTGGATCCAGTCCCCTGTGGGGCTGCCCTTCCTCCTCACGTGGGACTGCCCCAGTGACACAAGAAAATGGGATTTGAGAGGATGACTGGGTCCCAGATCTCACATGAGTCCCTGGGACGTGCGTCATCTCCCTCTGTCTCACGTATGCTGGCCCCGCGTGTACACCTCACAGACCTCCCACTGAAGGGAGTGTCCCTGAACAAGGGCCCTGGCTCAGCTTTGGAATCCATTGCTGCGTTTATGCCAGAACCAGACCTCCGGAGGGCCGCTCCGCGCAGAGACCTGTGTGGCAGAGCTACTAAAGCGGCTGCTCCCAGGAGACGTGCGACTCCTTGTCGGCTGCCCTGGGCTCAAGGACTCCTTCCCAGCTTGTCAAACTCCCTTGACACCTCGGCAGTCTAGGATGCCTCCACCCAGCCCATCTCTGGGGTCAGACTTGCGTGGCCCTCTGGCCGCTCTCCCAGCCCATGCTGACTCCCTCTCCATTGCCTGCGACACAGGCAGGTCTGTAATAAAACCCTTGCCCGGAGGTCCCACCGGGCATCTGCTTCTGAAGACCCAGATCAGCACGGCTCTCCCTTCCCTGAAACCTCTCTAGTCAGGCCGCCAGCCTCTCTCTCCTGGCCCCCCCGCAGTAGTACTTACGGAGTATCCTGGCGCACATCCTTGTTCTTGGACTGTTTGTCAAATGGATCATGATCCTCCAAAAATGTAAAATAGATTATTTCACTTCCTGCAGACAACTTCTAAAGGGTCTCTGGTACGTTGAACTGCAAATGCAAACCCCTACAGGATCGAGTCCTGGCCTTCCCTCCCGCCTCCTCCCCTCCCTCATCGCGCTCCCGTCTCAGGGGCCCTCCGGCTGCTCCTGAGTAGGGACCGCTCCCCACAGATCTCTGAACCACCTGCTTCTTTTCTCCGTTTTAAGTTGCTACTTAGATGTTGCGTCCTTAGGTAAGCTTTCTTCTTCATTTTAAAAATTTTTTTAAAGTTATTTTTAAAATTAAAAAAAACCTTTTTCTTTTTTTGGGGGGAGGTAATTAGGTTTTATTTATTTATTTTTAACGGAGGTAAAGTAACCTTTTCTTGTTAACCTCCTCAGCCCACCAGACAGTCTGTACGTATTCTCCAATCAGGTTTTAATTCCTTCATAAATGACCCAACTCTCTGAATGTCTACTATTGATAATTTGTTCGCTTACGAATGATCCACGTCCCCCGCCCTCCCCAGGAAGGTGGCACCATGTTCTGTATTATACCTCCGTCACCTACAACATTTGTGGATACTCAATAGTTATTTGTGTAATAGCTGAGTGGATGTGTTTTAGGGGCTAATAAAAATGACAAATTTGATGTGTCTGGTGTGTACTGAGCAAGTTTGGGTGAGCGTATGACTATTCTTTATACTGGCCATGGTCCAGGATGGGAGCTGGGAGCCCATGAGTCAGCAGGTCTGTATCCTGGAAGAGGCGATATTTCACAGAACACTGGAGATTTCTGAACATGCACATTCGATTCTGAGTGACTTGTGAACTGCATGTGAAATTTCATCCATGTCCTGTAATGTGACCCTTGATTTAGGCATGATCCTTTGGTAGTAATGGATTTGGGGATTTATCCATGAGGTGACGTGGAACTAAACACTTACGAATTGAGTCTCCTGGCTGAGAGAACAAAGAGCATTTACTGCTGGAATAAAACAGGAGGCCAACAAGAGTGGGGGCAAGTGTGTTAGTAATAAAACATTCTTCTAGAACTTTTCATACTTATCAAAGTATGAAGATAAAAATAAACCCGTGTTTTCAGTGGCCATGTTGCTCTAATAGAACACCATGTGCACATGTATGCTTGTTAAACCAGTTTTTTTCCTTCTTTTTTTGTGATGATCTTGATGATTAACATTTCTTTACAAGCGTCAGTCCACATCTGCTCCAAGGCTGAGTGGGAACTCTTACTCCCACTGGTGTAACCTGTAGGTGAATGAACTGACCCTTCTCAGTTACTCTTCCTTGTGCTTTTTTTCAGTCAGCAGAGTAAAAGCCAGAAAAATGGCTAAATGATGAAACCAACTAATTAATAGCTTTTAGTTATGCTCTTTTGTCCTGGAATTGCAGACATTCATGAATATTTCTAACCTGTTATTATAGTATTACTTCAAAATTCTGAAATTTTTCTTTAATATTTAGTAATTTTTACAAATGATTTGCATTTAAATATGTTCACTAAAATTTATAATTTTTGTTGAATAGTCATCTGCGAAAGTTTCACCAGCTGCTAATGGTCCCAGGGTTCCTTTGTTGAGAACGGGGAACTTTTCTGTAATAAATAGAGTTAATTTAGTCAGATATAACATATTTTATGTTTTTCCAATAATGATATTAAAGGAAGTAATAAAGAATTTGATTTTTAAAGGAAATTGTATAATTGAAGTTTATTTCTTCTTCAAATGATGTGAAAATCCATGTGTTGTCTTTCTTTTAGAAATAGAATGAAATTAAATCCAAAGAGCTATAAAAGCAGAAAAAAAAGTAGATGAAAGAATATCAGATGTTGTATTTTAGGGCAGAGACCTGAATACTTTAGGTTTTCGTACCCCATAAACAACATGTCTGCACCCATTGAACTTTATATCTTAGCATCATACTCACTGTATTCTCGTGGAACCTCGAATTATCTGTAGGTACACCCTAAAGTTGAAAATATAAAAAGTGATATAAAATTTTTTTTAAGTTGAAATTAAAGAGTTAAGAAGAGAGAGCTGTGATACGGATGCAAAATGCATTACTTTTTGAACTCTCTCTGTGGTCAATTACCTTCTGATGCCGCAGAGTCTCAGATGGCCTTGGCTGGGTTGAGTCAATGAAATATTTATGGATCAAAGGGTCCTGGAGATGCTTCCTATGGGAACGTGTATAATAATATAGTATTTATGCAGCGTCGTCTTTGATGTGCTCAAAGACTTTTGCAGACATTATATACTTCATCTGCACCACCCGTGAAGCAGGTTGGGGGTAAGAATGAATCTTGTTTACAAATGAGAAAAGGAGTGCAGAGCAGGACTCCACTGGGGTTCACAGAGGGTAACAACAGAGCGGGAACCACCCCCCACCCCTGCACCGGTCCCTGTTCAAAGATGCAAGGAGAGAGATCTATTTCATGGTGTCCACAGGAATTTTCCCTCCAAATTTCTGATTTCCCTGGACATCCAATATCTTGAGCTGTGATGACCTTACAGTTCTAAAATTCTGCCCCGGATTCCAGAATTACAGATTGTGTGACTGAAGGAGGGAGATTGGGCTCCAGAACAAGATAACTTCTGGTCTAAATCCTGACCTTACTGCTCATCAGGGAGGTGAATCTGAACAAGAAAGTCAGTTCATTTGAGCTTCAGTTTCTTCCTCCATGAGACGAGCATTTAATCTCCGCCTCACATGCCTGCACTGAGGGCCGAGAGTGATGATGTGATGGAGCACTTGTCCCAGCGCCTGGCTCACAGTAGACTCTCAACAAACAGTACCAGTGAGTGTCACCCTTTATGAAGACGGCAGAGATGGAAAGCGGATTCTTTCCTGCCTGCCCTCTGTCGCCAACATACAAGGACCTACATATTTATATATTTTACTAACAGTTGAGGTAAGAAAATATGATCTCCAAAGAGAAAAATAAAAAGTTCATGCATTAAATAAATGCACTTTCTGGGTAAGGATTCATCACGGGGGGTCTTCTTAGAGATCATCACGTTTCTTATGAGCAAATTACAAGTTAACTGACTATTCTTCAATTTTTTTTTTAAAAAAAAGAATGACTTAGTTTCTGAGGATTTCTCATGAAAAGTGTTGTGATGTTCTTGCTTTTCAGGAATAATTTAATTACCATGTAGCAGAGAAGAAAGAGTGTAACCCTCCAAGAACCCAACAAAAATGCCTTCTTAGAGGAAAGGGTGTGGGTGGATTTTGGTAACAGTATTACTGGTAGAGAGCGCATGTGTATGCTGAAGCCTGAAGGAAGATGCTCTTACTATAACGGTGTTGTGTGTGGACACACATGGATGGGTCCTTGTGATATTTTAGGTTTTCAAGTGAACCTATATGTTTAAAAGGTCCTGAAAGGTCCCAGGTTAAAATATCACCTCAAACCCTGCCTTGCTGTGCTGTGTGTATTTTTTTTTTTTTTGAGCTTCTGTCTCCTTGTTTCAGTATTAAGTCCACCATCACAGGCTAAAAAGACTTCCAACTTCTTAGGGGGTGAACGCCCAGGTCGAAGGCCATTTCTTCAAAGACTAGATAAATATGTTCAGTAACTCATGAGGCGCAAAAAAACCCGGCCTCTCCTGGCTCTGGATGGGTCTCCCTGTGGTTCCCTTAAGCAAGTGCTGACTGTGTCTGTGGGATAAAGAGTAGAATTTCCCCACTTGCAGTGTCCTTCCCCGCAGGACACCCTCAAAGGAAGACTGCAGTGGGAACTCTGAATACAGACTGCAGAGAAGCAGACACATGCAGGCAAATCCAGCTATAAAAACATGACCGATCCACGCGTGATACGTTGGAATCCTGGCACGGTGGGTGCTGCCTACGGTGGTCATTGAAAACTGTCCATGCCCTCTGACAAATGATGTGAACATTTGTGGTACGAGTTTGTTACCTTTTAAAATCCACCTTCAAAACAGGAAGAGAATTATGTAGATAAAGACCACCGGGTCCAGAGTTACGTAGGTGCTTCTTAGATCTTAAGGAAAAGACCTCATTAAAATATAAATCATGGAGAATAATGGAGGCACATTGCTTTAGAGAAAGACTTCTCAACATTTACGGTGCAAAAGAATCACTTGGTGATCTTGTTAAATGTAGATTCTGATTCACTAGGTCTGGGGGTCCAGGAAAGACCTAAGACTCTGCATTTCTTTTTCTTTAAAAAAATTTTTTTCTGTGGGGGAGGTAATAAGGTTTGTTTATTCATTCATTTTTGATGGAGGTACTGGGGATTGAACCCAGGACCTTGTGCTTGCTAAGCATGCTCTCTACCACTGAGCTGTACCTCCCCCCAGGACTCTGTGTTTCTAACAAGATCCTTGGGGCTGCTGTGGGGGTCTGAGGACCCCATCTGAAGTGGCAGGGGTCCAGGCAGGAGAGCTTTCCAAGGCCACGCACTGCCTTGCTCATCTTTGTCTATCCAGCGTGAAGTCTGGTGAACATCTCTGATCAACAAGCATTCGCAGGGTCGCCAGTGGGGACAGGTGGAGGTGGGGTATGAAGCTGAAACAATGCATTTCGTTTTTGCTCTGTGCGTGGGCCTCCTAGGATGCAGGCTTACAGAAACTTGAAGAGCATCTCCCATTCTCAAGTTTTCTATGGGTGGAACAAGAATCATTGGTTGGAGGCAGAAGGGAACATTCCATTCAGAATAAGAATGCATTTGGTAAGAATAATGGCTTCCCAATTATGGATAGGCTGGGTGATGAATCCTGTCACTGGGAGTGTTAGGATTCAGGCAGCACAACCATTTGGGGTTGTTATGATGCGGATCTGAGTGACTGCCTGATGGGACTAGAGAACTTTGAAGATTTCTTCCAATCCTAAAAGCCTATGGGAATGAAGGTGAAGCAGACAGAGGCTGGTGAGGCAAAGAAGACCACTCATTTCGACTTTATAACCCCTCAGGCAGCAGTTTAAATTCTGGCAAGTTCCTTCTCTGAGCTTCAGTTTGTGTTCCTGAAAAAAAGATAGCGGTAACAGTGCCTGTTTTATAGTGTTGATATGAGAATTAAGTGCAATTATTTTTTTATGAAAGGGACACATACTATTGCAGAGACTCAACAAATTGCTGCTTCTCTGACGTAGTGGCGAGACGGTAAATATTTAACCATGGGCTCCCCTTCCCTCACCCAGACCCTGGTTGTAATGCTTGCTGGTTTCCATGGGGAACATGGTCCAAATCATCCTGTTAGGGTCCATGTCAAGCTAGCAATGGTTTAATAGCCAGCTTGCAAAAAAAAAAAAAAAAAAAATCCTGAAAGTCTACCCGTTGGCTGTTGTGAGCCATCGAAATGACTCAGCACAGCATCGTGTTCCCTTTCCCACCTTAACCATGACCCTATGTGATCCTGAGCATAAAAGAGCATCGCTTTTCATCTACTCCTGTCCCATTGCATGAAACAGATTCAGTGTTTTCATAGCCTCTTGTCTCCCATATTAGATGAGGAAGGAAACCCGGGGGAGAAGGCCTTGGACTGGAGATGCACTGATGCTGACCTAATTCACGAGAAATTGGCATAAGGCAGATGAAACACTGATCCTAAAGTGAACTTGGGAGCTGCACAGATCTGCTCCCAGGGGGGAAAAAAAAGAGGGTTGAAAGATCTGTAAAATACCCACAGGAAAATTGAGATCAAAACCAACCAAATAGTGGGCAGGTATATTAAGACAGATGGCTTGTTTTGAGTGTGTGCCTCTAAAATGTTCAATGTTAAAAATGCTCATGTGTTTCTTAGATTAGAATGCTATATTCATGAGCATAATTACTCAGTCATTCTTTGTGAAATGAAGTTTGAATTTTAAAACCTTATTCTTCCAAATTAGCCATTAGAAATATGAGCATTTTTATTTGAATTTAATTCCATTACCTGACAAGTGTTAGTTCTTCATAATAATGACAAAAGTGTGATTAGATCATTAAGTTCAAAGCGTCAGAGCAATTTTCAAATGATAAGCTCCTTCATGCATTTGTATTAAGATACGGCCCTAATGCAAGGCCAGGAATCAAATGCATTTCAGTCTTTGTTAAAAGAGTGACATTCTCTGGCCGGGTTGATGTCAAGTCGTATGAAGACTTTCATTCTTCCATTTATAAAATAAGACAGTAATGGTTAATGGAAATATTGGGCAAGTTCATTATTTAACACAGCAAAAAAAAAAAATCCTATAATGATAAACAGCACTCACCTGGCCTTAATGTTTCAGCACCAGTTTTTTTGATGAATGATCCTATTTTTACATGAAATAAGCGCATGCAATTATCAAGTCCCTCAGATTAATTGATTCAGGAGTTGGTTAAGAACAATTACTTTTCCCAGTTTCTCATCATACACACATGATGATATTGTTGTGAGTGATACTTCAGTTTTGTCCACTTTGGGATTGTTTTGAAGCAAAACTTTTGAAAATAATAGCTGAAATTAAATAGGTGAAAGAAATTGACCACGGAGGTGGTCTGGACATTCACTACAGCCTTTAGAAAACACACACACAAGTTTGGTTGCGTTTCTTCCCTGAAATTCTATGTGCTGACGGAAGATGTGCCACTCACACGTAGGGACAGTCCTGAACGGAGCCCCCTTCCCTATGGTCTGGGTCCTACTTTGTGTTTGTAATCTGGACCCTAGGGTGGTGCCGGAAGTTGCGGTAACTTTTTATTACAATATCCAAGCAGGTTCTTTAAACTTGGGATTTACAAGAAAAACAAAAGGATTAATTGAGAAGAACTGGATTAATGTTCTGGGATGAGCTGCACAGAACTGCAGAGAGTTTTTTAAGAGCTAAATCATGTACAAATACTTGAAGAAAATGATACGTAATTTAGGGCATAATTACCTGGCAAATCGTGTGTTTAAAAAAAACCTCTCTTCTCTTGAGGTTATCAGTGCAGTGCAGACAGACTGGGTTGGCTTCGGATTGTTTCCAGCAGTTGCTTCCTGTCTTGGGTCCTCTTGGTTCTATCTTCAGTTTGCTGTGTCCACTTTTGAGGTGTCTCATTACACAACCAGAGCAGCCTGTGTCTTAGGTGAGGTGTCAGGTCCCCTGTGTTCCATTTCAGCATCCAGCCTCTACCAGGAAGGATCATTTAGAAACTGATGCTCTGACACTGAGGTTACTTACAAGCTCACAGACCTTGACGCCAACCAGCCACATGATCCCACTGTCTGAGGCTGCCTTAGTGTATTTGCAGAACCAGAGGGCCATCACTCACAGGGAACCTGCCGAAAACCCACTGACAGTTCAACTTGATAAAATAGGTCTTCGGTTTACAGCCAGTAAGAGGGACAGGGGAAGGTCATGTATCAATGGTATTTTGGACCAAAAGGGATTTCTGAAATTGGATGCTGCCATCTGATGATTGATTGCTGGGTGTCAAGGGGACATAGTTTCAAGATGATTGAAGCTTTCAGAATTTGGTCCAATAATATCCCTGATCCATGCTTCTCTTTTTTCTGGCTTCATGCTGGTTTGCAAACACTATTTTTCTGCCTTGTTTGCAAAGATTAAAGTCCAGTCTTAAGATTCAGAAGCACTTTGCCACAGCTATAAAACCTAATAAACTTAATTTCCATTGCTCTGTTATTCTATTCTTATTCCGTGTTGCACAAAACCGTGTAGACAAGTGGAGAGATGGGAATCTCGTACTTCCTTTGAATGCAAAAGCTTTCCAAGAGTGACTGAGAATGTTCTCTGCAGGATGCCTTGGAGGCGGTGTGCTCAGAGGCCACCAACCAATCTCATCTTCAAGCCTCCTGAAGTGTCTTGCAATATAACATTAGGTCTCGGGGGCTTTGCTGTCTAATTGTGCCATATCTGCTAAGGACTGGTAATTCTTGTTGGTTTATGGCTGCATCAACATGAAAACGCCGCCCGAACCATAGCTGGGAGAGTTCTGTAACCGTGATTGATGGTCACGTAAATAGAATTGTAGTTCTGTTGCTTGTTACTCCTGCACCTCCTTCTCCCGTCTTAATTGATCACAGCAAAAGCTTATCCTGCCGCTCACGTGAGGACGAGCCTCGGGCGTCTTGCCTGTCACTGCCCCTGGCTTGTAACTGAGGTATTCCTGAATATCCATAGTGTATTTGGCACCGGTGTGTTTCAACTCAGATGCTGTGCTTCGCTTGGATACGCAGTGATGGTAATGTTTTAACATCATGTAGTGAGCTCATCTCTTTTGCCGCAGCGAGCATAAGACCTGAGTCTGCATCACCCGAGAATCCTCTGCTTAGATGGAGGAGGGGACCTGTTACCAAAGGGATGCAGAGGAAAAGACAAAGGAGATACTCAGCTCTTCATGTTCAAAACTGAAGTGTTTCGGAAAACAACAGCCTTGTAAGTCAGGCTGTTATTCTGAGGATGGAATTCCAAATTCACTTGTTTCCATTGGCCGTATGAACAACTGGGCTTGGAGACCATGATTGCTGGTCTCTTGCTGTTTAGACAAACCAGGAAGGCTTTTCTGGAGACAGGAGGAAGACATGATGCAAAGAAGGGGAAGAAAAGCCTCTTTCATATAAAGATGATGAACAGCAAGTTCCTACTGTGGAGCACAGGGAACTTTGCGCAGCACCTGTAACAGCCCATATGTATGTGTGTAAAGCTATGTGTCAGTGGATCATTACACTGTGCGCCAGAAATTAACTCTGTAAACTGACTACACTTCAATTTAAAAAAAGGAAGAAAAAAATTAAATTAAAAAAAAGAAAAAGAAAAACCTCTTCCCGCTTGTATCAAGAAAGGCAGGCGAGGGCGGAGGCAAGTTGAGGGAACGGATCTGGCCTCTGGTTCCCCCGTCCTGGCTTTGGCTTGGGGGGCGGTGATGCCTTGTAAAACAACGAAACCCTGTCAACACTAGGCCCCGCCCCCGCCCTAGTTTTGCATTTCTTTTTATGCTTCTAATTAATAGTGTCTCCTATAGGTGCCTCATAATGCTTTGTGATAATGAACTGATGATCAAGCATTGTGTTCAAACAGAAAGCTAATTAGGACCATTTTACAATGTATTAACCATGATCCAGTTGTGATATTTTTAGGGAATTTTTCAGAATAGATGAAACAAGCACCCCAAAAGATGAATTGGCACCCCAACTTTGACCTTATTTTTCCTGTAACCAGCTGCTCTCACCAAAAGAGATGTTACGTGAAAAATGGAGAGCAGCATTAATTTTGCAAGCGTTTGTTACAAACCAGCAGGACCACAGTGGGAGCCGGGGTTAAGCCCAGGCAGGTGAGGAGGCCTCCCTGGGGCTCGGTTCCAAGGGGGTCAGGGGAGCTGACGGGGATGCTGAGGCCCCGGCAGTCGTGGGAGGGAGGCCTCCCATCTCCAGGGCGGGAAGGCAGGCTGAGGGGACGGCCCGAGCGGGTGAGGCCGTGTGGAGGGGCTCTGAGACCGCTGGTGCTGAGATGCAGACGCTGCCAGGGACCCACAGTCTTGAACTTGACCCGGGGCCTGCGACCCTGGGAAACAGCAAAGATTAAGAGATCTTCCACCCTTTGTGTTCTGGGAACGGCTTCCTGCAGGAACCTCCCTTCCCGATGGGACCAGATAAGACTCAGCTGCCCCTTTGTCTGCCCAGGGCAAGGCCAGACCAGACCCTCCAGCTCCCATTCTTTGCTCATAAATGATTAGCTGAACTGCTTGTCCCCAGGGTTCAATGGGAACCGAATGCACGTTAATCAAACTTTGGTGAAACTCGGGTCCTGCCCCGGGCACCTGAACTTCGCCCACCCTCAGCCTGAGCCAGAGGACGGTCCCTCCGGAGAACAAGCTGGCCCCAGTAGAAAGAACATTCTCTGATTTTCTATCTGATCGTGCCCCTCTCCCCGCCCACCCTCCACACACCTGGGTCTTCCCAGCCTTGTTTACTCCTGCCTAGGAAAAAAAAGAAACCATTTTTTGCCTGTCACTGCAGATGTTTGCAGACCTTAGCATGAAATTCTCTGCACGGCAACAGTCCCTTTATCCAGCAGTAATCCTTTTGAATAAAATTGCTCCTGATTAAACCCAGAGGTTTTTTTTGTTTTTAATTTCAGATTTTTTTTTTAAATTTTGGTGAAGCATAGCATCAAAACAGGAAGGAACTGGGGAAGAAGTAGCCTGACCTCTCTCTTCTTGCTCTTCAGTTTCCCGCCAGTTCCTCAGCCTTTCTGGAAGGGCTGGACAGGAAGCACAGAGCGGGGCAGGGAGTGGGGGTGGCGCTGACTTAGGTCTCTGTCCCAGTGGTCCTGGCATACTGCCTTAGTCCGGGCTCGTTTCCACCCTCCCATGTGGCTCTGCTAGTCAATGTTTCCTATTTCCACACTCCAAGTTTGTCCAGACATGTCTTTCTCAATTTTAATATCCAGAAACCACTGTTGTTAAGAGTGTGATGTATATTATTTCTGATCTGTGTCTGTGTATTGTCGACGAAAAATTAATCAGTCTTTCTAAGAAGGAAAAGGAAAAATTTATTCGAGCCGAATTTGAGGATTATAACCCAGGAAGAGCATCTCGGGAAGCTCTGAGAACTGTTCTGCTGGGTAGAAATCAAGGCTTGGTTGTATAAGTTTTTTGAGGCAGAGGGCAGTACATGCAATGATGTATTTATTGGTGGCAGTTTACATAATCCAGATCTAAGCGTCATCCTGGTGGGTCATGAGACCCTTACAAGCTCGAGCAGGACTGGTATCTTTTAAGGAGCTGTCTTGCAGGTGCTGAGAGCACGTTGCTCTCTATGGTTGAGCAGGTTCCCGCCGAGTGGGGAGGTTTGGTCCATGCGTGATGCAGATGCATGGTGTGCAGTTTGGGGGAGGAGGTCAAAAGGCAGAGAAGAGTTTTTTATGTTAAATTTTTTCTTGTCTTGCCATAAAATATGAATTTTATTTCACAGTATGTTGCATATACTCATACATCCAACCTGCCTTAACAAAAATGGTTCTATGGAGGATATCTAGTTTGGCAACTACCTTTTTTATATTTGGCACTGTATCTTGGATGTCATATTGCGTCAGCATATTTAATTATCCTTTATTGATAAAAATTCAAATAGTTCCTATTTTTTCTCACCCTTAGAAACCATGTTACAAAGGGTGTCCTTTTGTGTGCGTGTGTGCGTGCGTGTGTGTGTGTGTGTGTGTGTGTGTGTATTTTGCAAGTTTTTCACCTGGGTCAATTCTTAGAAGTGAAGTTGTTCGAGAATGTGAACGTTAAGCATTTAATAGATATTGCAATTTTTCCTTCCAAAAAATTAGCACATTTTTATACTCCCACTAGCAGGATGGAACAGAACTTATTTCCTCATATTCTTGCCAACCCCGGGAATTATTCATCTTTTAACCACTGCCAATTTGATAGTTGAAAAATGATATCATATTGTTATTTGAATTTAATTATTTGTGAGTTTGATTAATGGTCACATCTGTTTGGTCATCTGTGAAATCTCTCTATGTCCCTTCCCCCTAACCCACTTAAAGATCAGGCATTTTTTCTCTATTGACTTATGAGGAGGGTTCATCATATTAAGAAAATTAGCTGTTGCCAGATGTGTTGTTAATATTTTTCTCAGTTTCTCTCTTCACTTTTTAAAGTGTACTTATCTTTTGACACAGAATTAATTTCCATTTTTAGATCTAAGTTTATATAATTACATAAGGTACATCTATTAATGTACAGGCTTCGCATGGGGCTTAGAAAACTTTACTTCATCAAAATTACAAAAATATTCAGAAGTTTTTCTTTCACTATCTTAATGTTTTACCTTTAAGTGGTTATTCTGTCTGGATTTTATTTTAGTGGGAGAAAATGAGGTAATAATGCAGATTTATTCATTTATTTTTCAAACGGCTAGTGAGCTCTGCCAACACTGTAAATAATAAATGCATTTCCTCCAATTCACTGGCAATGCCATCTTTATCATGTCCTGTATCCACAGTTGTAGAAGCTTCTAGTCTGGACTCTGTTTTCCCCATCCCAGTTGCTCTGTGTCACCGCCGTACCATTTTAATTATTATTTAGAATTCTGCTACTCTGTTCCTCAGAAGTTTTCTGATTATGTGAGAACATATCCTTCTAAATATACTTTGGAAGAATTTTATTAAATTCAAAAAATATTACTTTAGAAAGTCGATTATAATCATGCTTCACCCCAATATTAATTAATGGAGAATCTGTGTTTTTGCAATATTGAATACTCCTATTCATAAATTATCACTTTCGTACATTACTTGGGAGAATTGTATCGTGCGCTTCAGTCAGTTCCTTTGACTTCCATATTGCATTTGCCTGGGACTCCTTTTACAGAATGTTCAGACATAGCACCAGAATTGAATTTTTTTTTTAATTAAAAAAATTTTACTGTTTATTTTATGAAGGAAATATTACAAGTTGATTTTAATTGTATTTAATATTGTGCCTCCTATAAATGATAAAAACAAGGCTAATTATCAGCATATCACTGCAGTTTTCACTATAGAAATATGTGATTGAGGTGTTATAATTTTTATTATTTTTTCCTTTTATGTATTTACTTATTTTTGTAAACAAAGTTTATTCGAGGAAGACCAACTCATTGAGAGGTAAAACCTTTTTAAAATTAAATATATGTAAATATGTAAAACTGTTCATTGTTTCTAAGAGCAATTTAGAGCTTTAGCTTTTTAAACTTACAGTTATCAGAGGAATAAAGCCAACCATAAAATAAGAATCAGCAGAATGTGGTAATCCAATCGTAAAGGACACTCAAATGTGCTTACACATATTCAAGAAATCAATCATCTGAGTTATGAATAATAAGTGATTTGACTTGAAGATTTTGCTTCTGCCAGTTTGTAATACTCCGCTTGTATGGGGCCATTCCAGGATGATGAGGAAATGTTGACAGTCCTCACGCAAGGGTCCACCCTGTGCTTTGACATGTGTTTTGAGTTGCATGTGAGTGGTCCCTACGTCCACTGCATGCCGAAGCAAGCAGGACTTCTGGCCCAGGCACAGCCAAACTGGTAACCCTGTACATCAGGAAACAGGAGTTTCAATCTACCTTTTCTACCCACCCATAAAGGGAGGGTCTGGGACAGTGATCTTTGAGGGAGAAGTGGTTCACTCCGCAGCTAATGCGTCACATCAATCTGACAGATGTTCTGGGTCTTCCTGACACAGACCTGAAGTTGGAAATACAGAACAGTGGAGAAAGGGGAGTCTTTTCCCAGCGACTTAAGACTTAGTTGTCCTGGAAATGTGGGTTTGTAATTCTGTTTACGTGTTGTGAATTACAAGGATATCAGACACATGGACGTGAAAATGGAAGTGAGAATTCTCATTCCAAATTCAGTTACATTTTGGAAGATCCACTTGTCTTTAAATATTTCCACAACTTCTCTCCACTTCCAGCTCCCTTCATTCCCAATCCCTTACCTATAATTCTATTTCCTACACAGATTAAAATATGTGCTCTTTCTTAGGGGAAAAAAAAGTTGGCTCACAGAAAGGGTGAGTGTATAGTTTTTCTTATCAAGCTGCTTCTAAATTTCAACTGGATCCCTCTTGTGTATCTGTGCCAACCGCTTCCCAGTGCATCGACATTGCAAAATCCAGGGCTGTCAGGAAAGGAAACTCATTTGAAAATTCATTATGAATTAGACATATTCTGTTCTGTCTTCCTTTAGTGTATGATGATATAACAGTTCATCTGCTTTTGCTCGGTTATTAAATTCCAAGCCAAAGTATCTTGTGATGGGGGGAAAAAAAAGCTCATACAAAATATGATAGATCACTTGAAGGGGTTTCCATACTTGCCCAAACCACAATTTTCACTTCATGCCAATATCTTTCTTTGCCAAAATACACTCTGATTATGGCAGTCAATTTGGATAACTTACATTAGAATTTTTGGAGGAGAGGAGATTCATAAAAAAGTACAATTTACAAATTAAGAATGACTTAGAATCCACAATATTAAAAAAGTCAGAAAGCCCACAAATGCCATTTTTCATATCACTTGGTTGTAACTGGTTCGGGAAAGGTGCATTAGTTGGACTAGTTCTTAAACACTTACCACCAAGCATGTAAATGATACTTGCTGTTTATAAAAAAAACATTTTTTTGATGGTGCATATAGGGGTTTATTAACATTAAACATCGCTCAGCTTTTTATCTGGACTCAAGAATCTCTTCGGGATTGTTGTGTCCTCACTTTGAAGGGAGTGCTGGTTTGATGGGAAACAGGGCCCCGTTAATGTGGAGTAAAGAAAAGCATTTGGGGAGCAGCTGTGAGTTATGCTTGAGGAAGAACGGGGACAAGACGGAGTAAATGGTTCACGAGGAAGTGACATCGGAGATTGAGTTTAAAGCGAGAGGAACCTTTGCCATTCTTTAAACGGGAGAATCGGTGCAAAGCCCCGTCAGTGAGAAAAAACCGTACAAAGGCAGAGGTGCTTTATTTGTTTGTTCTTTTTAAATGGTTTCATTATAGGTAATTCTAAAAAAGAAGCAAATAGGACATGAAGTCCTACTATGTCCATCTTCCAGCGTCAACAGTCATCACCTCTTGAACAATCCGGTTTGTTCCAATATGCCCCATCCACTCCCACCTCCTACCGTACTACGTAGAATCCAATCCCAAGTATTAGAGCACTTCACCATTAAATATTCAAAACGTTTATTCTGAAAAATAAGGACTTGGAAAAACAGACGCAAAAACAAAATACCGCTGCTCAGCTAAAGCAAACAAAAAAATCTGATGTCATCAAATACCTAAGATTTCCATCTCTGTTTTTCTTCAACATACTAATTTTTAGGTTTCCAAAATTTAAATCAGCATCCAAATAAAGTCTGTCCATTGGGGTTAGTTGATATGTCTTCCAGTCTCTTAAAAAAAAAAAAACCACCCGAGGAATAATTTATATACAGTGAAATGCACAGATCTTAAATGGCTGATTTGATGAGTTTTTACACATATATTTCACCTTCTTAACCAAATACCCAGTCAAGATACAGAACATTCCCTTCCCCCCAGAAATTTCTCTCTCCCTTCCCTTCAATGGGCAGCCATTGAAATGGGACAAGGAAAGGTTTTTCCTCCCTCCCCCACAAAATATATTATTCATAAATATATTAAATATATTTTAAAAGGACCTCAGGTCCTAGTTCACACAGACTTTCTAGGCTTAGTGTTTGCATGGTGTATTTTCCCTTCATTTTACGTTTAATGAATGTCTTTATATTAAAGGATGTCTCTTGCAAACACCAAAGAGTTGATTCCTGCTCACCTCTTCCCCTCTCCATCTTCAGTGAGAATTTCTGACTCAGTGGGACTGCTCAGTTCATTTACATTTTATGTAATTATTGGTAGAGCTGGGCTTATTTCTATGTTGTGATTTATTTTCTAATTTTCTCTTCTGTTTTTGGCTTCTATTTTTTTTCTTCTTGCCTTTTCATGGGTTGATTGACTATGGAATGTTTTTATTACTTTATTGGGTTTTTTTGTTGTTGTTCCTGAACTTCGAACTTTATTGTTTTGTAAGCTGTTTCTTTACATTATTTTTCAGAGGTTGCTTTGGGAATAATGATATTCACCTTTAACTTAGAGTTTATAATGTAACATTTTGCAAAAATAGTCAAATCCTTACAACTGCAGAATTTCATTTATCCCTTAGTCCTTCATTCTTTTATTGCCATGTGTCTTGCTTTCAAATACGTTAAAAGAAATTCATGATACCACGTTAATACTTTGGCTTTTCGCACACAGCTGTCTTTAGAAACAGCTGAGAGGAAAAGGTGGCTTTTGCATCCACCTCAGTGTTGAGCAGTTCGGGTGCTCTTCATTCTTCTGTGTGGATCCAAATCTCCCTCCACCTGAACTCCCTTCAGCAGCTCTGGTTTGCTGGTGGTCTTTTTTTTTCTCAGATGATGTTGATCTGAAACTGTTTATTTATCCTCATTTTAAAGGATGTTTTTACGGCACATTCTGAGCTTATAATGGAAGATGTTGTTCCATTATTACTAGTTTCTTCTTTCTTTAATGCCATTGCTCTTGTAGAGTTGTATGTCTTTTTTTCTGAGTGCTCTCGACATTTTATCTTTGGTGGCCTTCAGTGGCTGGCTGCTGTATGGTTAGGTGTGTACTCTGAGCTGAGTTGTGTCCTCCCGAAGTTCCTGTTTTGAAGCCCTCACCCCCAGGACCTCAGACTGTGACTGTATTTGGAGATAGAGCATTTTAAGAGGTGATTAAGTTAAAATGAGCCCCTTCGTGTGGGCTGTAATGCAATCTGACTGGTGTCCCCATTAGAGGAGGAAACTGGGGCAGAAGAGGGACCCTAGATGCGCACATGTGTGGGGGAAGGCCATGTGAGGACACAGCGAGGAGACGGCCACCTGCAAATGGAGGAGAGAGCCTCGGAAGAAATTGCACCTTCCATCCCTTAATCATGAACATCTCGTCTCCAGAACAGTGAGAAAATACATTCTGTTGATTAGGGCACCCAGTAGTGGTATCTTGTTATGCGGCCCAGCAGACTAATACAGTGTAGTTTTCGTTATGTTTATTATGCTTGAAGTTCACCGAGATTCTTGCATCTATAAATTGATGTTTTCCACTAAATTTGGGGGAATTTTGCCATTAATTCTTCAGATAATTTTCCCTCCCCATTCTCTTTCCCCTGCCTGTTTGGGACCCAGCTATGCATATCCTAGACTACTTGGTAACATGGCATGTGTCACTGAGGCTCTGTTCATTTTTTTTTAAGCCTATTTTCTCTCTTTTCCCAATTTGGTAATTTTTATTCATCTACAAGTTCACAGCCTTTTTCCATGTCATCTCCAATCTGTTGCTAAACCCATCTTGTGAGCCTAGGTTAGTATTCTGTACTCCTCTGTTTCACCAGAACATTGCATTAACTCTTTCTGTGTCGTAAAAAATCCTCCCCTTTTATATAATACCTTTTTATAGGGAGCTCCACCAGCCTCAACAAAATTCCAGTGAAGACAAATTCAGGTTTGGATTCGTTGTTTGCCTCTGTCACACAGCATAGTGGACAATATGTAGTTTTTAATTATAGACAAGAAATATATAATTGTAACAGATCAAATCAACAATATCCTAACAATAACAATGGGAAAATATCCAACTATCCCAGAGACGCTGATTCACCGTCTAGATAAGTAACAACAACAATAAAAGTTGTTGCAGAAATGAATAGTCACCATTTCTGAATTCTGGTTATTTAATTAACACACCTATAATGCTATTAAAATATTATTTAGCACCATTAAGCATGTCATTTGACCTTTAAAGCACATGGAGGTTGAAAGGCTGTTCAGAGTACAGCAAAATCGTGCCAAGAAGAAATGCTTATAAAACTTTTAAAAGAGTCAGGCACACAAATGTGCTTTGGTTAGGCTTATATGCAATGTCAGTGCGCTGGAGATTAAAGGTGAGTAATTTAATGACTCACCCCAATCCACACTAAACATAATATTTTTTTCAGATTTATTTTGCCTTCCCATTCTCTCTCCCTTCTCATACTTCTGTGTAGACCAAATATCAGACTAAAGGAGTATGTTCACTTACTTTTCTTCTAGATGTTTTGCCAACAAATGTGAACATCTCCCCAGTAAGCTCAAATACTAACACGAGATACTTCTTTTCACTCTTGTGGTCACGTTCAGCAATGGTATCAAACAGTAGGTAAGCTTCCAAGCATCCGGCAGTTTGATCGTATTTTTCAGAGATTTGAAGTCTCAGAAATTGGTGTTATGTTAGAGAGACTTACTCTCTGCATACCAGATGGGGCCCGGAACAGGAGAGGAATATTAGTTTGTCCTCTGTCTACACAAGTAAGTATTCAGCTGGATTTATTAATTCTCTTTTTAAAATTCAACAGTCCTAGAAAGGGTTAATTCTATTAGTCATTCACATCTTATGTAGCTACTCTTTATAAGACTGCTTTTCTCCAAGATATCTTACTGAGTGCAACTGCCCTGAGCGCAAAGGCGATTGGTTTAGGGAGGGTCTTGCCAAGAATTAAGCATTACTTGGAGGCTCTTGCAGGAGAGACAGGTCTCTGAGCTGCAATGTGCTGGCCTCTGTACAGCCAGATAGAAATATAAAAATCCTGAATATTTGGAGAAGCAAAGAACTTACATAATGTGGGTAGACAAAATTTTTGCCCAGGATCTTATGCTTTCTGAAAAATCATATTTTGAGCCACCTTTCTTTGAGACAGACCCAAATCTGAATAACTGAATGTGTGTTGGTGTTTCCATTGATGCGTTTAGTTGCTTGGAGTTTCCTGTTGTTTGGAGAGCACTCTGGAAAGAAAGCAAGTAAACAAAATGTTTGATTCCTCCTCTGCAGGAACTTTTGTTATGCTGAAAAACGGAACTTGAGAGGTGTGCAGAGAGGTTGAACAAATACGACAATTTTTAGTTTAGCTCCTTTTATGTGCAGGTGCTGTTTGAGACTCTGGGGGTATGCTGGCAAAGAAAACAGAAAAAAAATTCCTGCCTTTGTGGAACTCACATTCTGGTGGGTGAGGACAGACTGTAAATGTAATAAACGTGGGTTAGAAATCGTTATTTCTGAATATATGTTATTTCTATACAGTATATTAGAAATTATACAGTATGTTACTTGTTAAGCGCTGACGAAGGAAGAGCAGAGAGAGGGTAACAAGATGACGTGGACGAGGCAGGTTGCGTTATTAAATAGGAGAAATGGGGGCTCAGGGGAGTGTCATCTAAGCTAAGACTTGAAGGAGGTAGGGGACTGGTTATGCAGATTTGGGGGAAAATAATGGTTCCAGGCAAAAGGAAACAAGCAACAATAACACAATGAGGTAGAAGCAAGACTGATCATTTTAGGAACAATGTGTTGGCTGATGGAGTGGAGTAGGGTGAGTTGGGGGAGAATTAAAGAGGTGTGGCAGACCAGGTAATAAGTAATGGGTAGAGCCTTGTAAGTCATGAAAGAAATTTGGAATCCACTCTGTTACTGAGTCCAAACTCGTTCTGCTAGCCGCACGACAGGCCAATAAATTGAGATGTGTAGTCTGGAGCAAGGAACAATCACTTTAATTGGAAAGCCAGCAGACCGAGAAGATGGGAGACTAATGTCCCTGGAGAATCATCTGACCCAAGTCAGAATTCAGGCTCCCTTTATACTAAAAAGGGGAGGTGGTGTGGTTGGTTGTTGCAAACTTCTTAGTGTTGGAATCCTTTGTTCTTGCAGTTGTCCCCTCAGGTCAGGTCATGATATGCTTGTAAACCTCCAACAAGACAAATACTATTCTCTGTTCTGCAACATTTTATCTCTATATGAATGGAAAAGTGTTATAGATTCAGAGCCTTGAGAATGGGCTGTCTTGTATATTTCAGGCTACAGGCAACATTCTTTTACAAAAGGTGCAGAACCAGCATGACTAAGTGCAGGAAACAGAGCGCAGGATTACAGCTAAAGGAACAGATCTAATATGGAGTCAGATTTTTTCTTTATTACAACTCTAAATGAAATGGGAGACCATGGGATGGTTTTAAGCAGAGGAGTTACATGGTCTGACAGTGTTTTAAGAGGATCTTTCTGGCTCCTGCATGGAGAACAGATTGTGAAGAGACAGTGGTTGGAAGCAGCGAGATGTGTTGTTGGGGGGCTTTTGCAATAGGATCAGATTGGCGATAGTGGTACCCAAAGATGGCAGCAATGAAGGTTAAGAACTGTGGTCACATTGGATGTATTTGATGTATTGGATACAGTTCAAGGGTGAAGCCCTGAACAGAATTTCATTCTGGATTGGATATGAGACATGAGAGAAATTGTGTTGTCAAGGATAATTCCAAGGTAGCTGGAAAGATAAGGTTGCCATGAACTGGGAGGGAAAGCAAAGGGGAGAGGTTTGGAGGTCAAGTCAATGTCAAATTAGTTTTTGTTTTTAATCACACACATGAGAAATCATTTGGAAACCATCTCATGAGAACCAAAGTTAAGGAAAACCTTGCCCTGTTTGCACAAGCGAACGCATATTTATTTAGGATACTATACTATAATGGGCTATGTTTTGCTGTGTCTGGGTGGCACAAAGTCTTTTAAGTTTGGTATTTTCTGATTGAAGCCTAAGAGTGACAGTGAGGTCTGTGTTGTAAGTTGAAGAAATGTTTATTTATCTTGGATTGATTTATCCCAAGAAAGTACTAAAACATATTGAATTGAAGGTTATTCATTTAGTGCTAATAATTTGGGAACTGACACTTAAGTTTCAGTATTTCAACATGATTAGTTTATAATTCCCATGAAGGGATAGAAATCTTTGGGGTTCTATAATATCTGATAGTTTTTTTGAAGTCTACACATTTCTATTTACAACAACACCTCAGAACTGTGATTTTCTGCCCATTTTCTGTATCTTTTTTTTCACTTCATGTCTTCTGTCATCTTCCATCTCCTCCTACTCCAAGCCTTCTAATCTTCTCTCTTTGCCATTGGGAAGATTATATACATAGTTTTGGTTTTAAGCCATTTCCAATTCTTTGAAAAAGTTAGGTTACATTGAATAGGAAACATTATACCTAACATATAAAACAAATAGAGCTTATTTAGAGTTTATATATGCTTACTTTTATTATTTTTATGATTAAATTCCATTCCAAAATCAGGAAGACTAATGTCGAAACCAGACATTTAGATAAATCTCTAACTGTGAAAATTCCCCATTCCAAAGTCTACTTAAGACATGGTCCTGGAAGAGGTAAAGGAGCTCAGTTATGAAGAGAAAACCAAGAGTGTGTGTGGATTAGTTTGGGCTGCCGAAGCAAATACCAGACTAAAGACTGAGTGGCTTTAACAGCAAAAATTCATTTTCTCGTAATTCTGGAGTCTTGGTATCTGAGATCAAGATGTCAGCGGGGTTGGTTTCTTCTCGGGTCTCTCTCCTGAGCTTGTAGATGGCCATCCTCTCCCCGTGTCTTCGCTTGGTTCTCCTTATGTGTCTGTGTGTGTGTCCTAATCTCTTTTTATAAGGACTCCAGTCATACTGGATAAGGGCCAACCACGTGACCTTAGTTTACCTTAATTACCTCTTTTAAGGCCCCCAAAGTATGATCTTCTGGGGTTCATGGGGGTTTAGGATTTCAACACATAAATTTTGGGAGGAACAAAATTCAGTCCAAAACAGGTGGACTGGGCTTAAAATATTTTACCTGCAGGGAAAACAGTCATCTGAAATGAAGCCTGAGGGACCAGGATTGTCAGGACGGTTGCCCCACCCTCTTAAACCTTCTGCTGAGATTCAGAAACCAGCAAATCAGGTCATTTCAGTCCATTCTTGAGAAACTTCTGCAGTGTTTAGAGACCAGAAAATATAAAAAGAAAATTCATTAATAAATGATACTAAGGGATTGATGGCCCTTTGTTAGTGATAATAACAACAATTCATAATCAGTGAAAACCTTGTTTTCCGTTGCTGGTTTGGCATTGTGTGTGTAGTACCTCGTTATCCACATTCACGTTGTCATTGCTCTCACTTCCCCATGATTCAAGTGATTTGAGATTTTTTAGGGTATAATGGCACAAAAAAGGAAAAATAATTGTTTTCTAAAATTAAAAATGGTAAGAAGAATGATATTTTTTACATATCAGCACCTCTCTTTAATGTCAAGAGTACTAAGACTGCTGAATTCTCCTATGTGCTTCTCCTTCATTGATAACGGTATGTTGTCTTGGTTGAAGTGCATTAAGAAAATCCAGTCTCACCCAGATGTGGGGTGGGAACAGGAAATTATGGTCAATGGACCTCGATGCTACACCAGACTCAACAGTTGGTCATTACCCGCCATTAACTACCTGCTAACAGCTGGTTAGTTTACCACGTGGAACCTGAAGCTGAGTAAATGAACTTCCTGAGAAGCTACATCAGTCTTGTTGTCGATCTGGCACTTTGAATGGCTCTTTTACCCATTTTTAAAGTAAAAGTTGTCTTTCACGAGAAAATTACTGACTAGTTGGGTGCTTTTCCTGGAGACAACCATTGTACTCGGCTCTGCTGCCAAAGTGCTGCAGAGAATGTCAAAGACTTGTCATCAGAGGATGAGATTTGTAAGGTCAGTAGTTTGTAGTGCTTCATCAAGGGCATCTTGAATGAAACTGGTGGCTTCCTCTCAGTGTGAGTGCATGGAGGTGGAGAGGAGCTTGCCTGCTAGGGACCATTGGGTCCCCTGGCATGATTCAGGCTAAGGTGACAGCAGTTCAATCCTCCACTGTTTCTGGTCCATCCATGCAAATGTCAACACAGTGGAAAAGGGAAGTATCTTCATATCATTATGAACCAGTTTTGACCTCCTGGCTCCCCTGAAAGGATCCCCTGAAAGATGTCTATGGACCAAACTGACTTGTTTAATGTTGGCTTAGGGAACTGTTCTAAGTGTTGGGACATATATTATGTTACTGAGGTCTCAGAACAAAGCTGTGAGTCTTCTACTTTTATGATTTCATAGCTGAGGCATGTGAGGCACAGAGAGGTTGCGCCACCTGTCTAAGGTTGCACAGTGGGAACTGGTCCAGCTGGGATGGGAGCCAGCCTGTCTGGCTCTAGAGGATGTGGTTTTTGCTACTTAGCTGGCCTCATCTGGCTGTTACTTATCTCTCATTACCTAATATTTAACTATGTTTAATTATGATGAAATAGTCTCTCCATCACAACCCGTATAGGATGACACCTCTTTTTCAAAGAAATGAGAAAGATGTGCTCACAGGTAGCTCTTAAATGATATTTAGATTTTATAACCAGAGCTACTAAGTTTCACATTCTTAACAGTTAACTACGCTCTTTGTATTAATATATTTAGCGAGAACATGTGTTGAACCATTTGCTTTGTGGTAAAGCTACTTTTTGAATATATTTACAAACAGATTCATGCAAACCCAGGAAGAAAACTGAACACTGATGCCACAGAATAATTTAAATTCCTTCGTTCAGGTGGAAGGAAAGCTTTTCACTAGGATGTGGAAGGTGCGTAAGGGAAATGAGAATTCTGTTGGAAAGTCTCCGTACAGAGCATCCTTGCAGCAGTGAGTCATATCCAGCACCTTAGCAGTGGAGGTGACAGCCCCAACCATGGTCTCTTAATTACACATTTTGGTCTCTTTAAGACTTGAAATGGCTTTTTTCTTGGCCATGGGCAGTTCTTGAAATCAAAGCGCTCAAGCCCAGATCAGGCGTGTAGAGAGGCCTTTGCTCCTGAGGCCTTTGCTCCTGAGGGAGGAAGGCGGGCTGAGGAGTTTGTGCTGTTTTGTCCTCTGAGAGCCCCAGGGTGGGGCCCGCTGATCCATAGCTCCGAGGCCCCAGTGCATCACTGAGGGGCGAGCCTGACCGGGGGGTGCTCTGAGGGCCGGGCAAGAGGGCTTCAGCTGCCCAGGCTCTGGGGAATAATAGCTGCAAATCCTTGAGCGTTGACGCAGCCTTCGCCCTCCTTTGAGAAGCTCTCTTGCAAGTTGACTGCCTTGGAGGAGTCCTGTGCTGAGGGAGACCTTCGCTTTGAAGATGCAGCTCGTCCCTTTAAGTCAGCCTCTAGGTCCTGCTGCCTGGCAGCTCTGGTTTCCCAACTCCCAGTGAGGACATCCCCTGGAGTGGCTTTCCCACGGGTGCAGGGTGTGGCCCTGCGTCCCGGGTCCTCCGGTGTTTTCTGTGCATCCCTGACTGCTTCTCGTGTGCCCTCAGGGGCCTGCCAGCAGTCATCAGCTCCTTGGCTCCTGGCTGCATGGCCTTCTCTGCAGAGTTGGATTATGATGCTGACGTGTGCTCAGCTTTCGTCCAGTCTCAGTCTCCCACTTGCCCATCCTGTCTTGCAGGTTGCCAGACTCTGACGTGACACTTAGCAAAATACAATATGGCAACCTTTCCTGTTATAAACCCTAGAGGATAATGCCCGTGACTCTCATGTCAGTACGTGGCTTTCAGTAGAGACAGAAAACCCTTTCCCCCTTTTCAGTTCTCCTGAGATGAGCATATATCAGGATGTATCTGTCCTCAAGCCGGTCCACGCACACGCACGTGCACTCAGCCTCTTGGTCTGTTCCTGTCAGTAACCACAACTCATTGCAGCCATCGCGATTGTACCTTGTGGCCGAGTGCAGTTCCGTGGAGCTCCCCTTTCACTGTTAAAGGGTGAAAGTAAGATAAAATCCATACACTAGGAACAGAGAAGAACCTCTGATCAGGGAGACTTCATGCAGGTTAGCGTTCTAAGCAAGAGAAAGGACTTTGTATCGAAACTCCATGGATCTGTCTCCATTGAATCAGGACTCCTTCCTGGCTCTCTTTTTCTCTCTAGGACACAAATTCATTTTTGAATTTTATGAGATGTCAAACTTCCTTGGGAGGTGTGAGAAACAGCTCGAAGGTTTTGAGTAAAAGGTTTCAGGCTGTGATTGACACGGCGCGGTGAGGGCCTGGCTTTCCTGACAAGCTGTAAATTCAGCCGTGAATTACAGTGTACAGGTGCTTCTTAGGACGCTGTGACTGGATAATTTGTGAACATCACAGCTATATCAACCGCAGGAGCTTGTGAATGGCTCCAGCATTGGATGCAGAAGCATCTTTTCTTTGTGAGATGGGCTCCTCCCCTGAGCCCGGGAGACGGGGTGTGTGTGTGTGTGTGTGTGGTGGTGACAATGAATTATGGCAGCCAATGGAAGGGGGGATTATGGATTATGCTGAGAAAAAGTGCGACCATCACTCAAACAAGGTTTGACAGAACCTTCCAATCAAGATTCCACTTCCTGGCCCTGGTGGATTAAGTTAAGGAAAAAAAAAAGTGCTTGAAGTTCCATTGAGAAGCAAGCCACATCTTCATAAATAAACCTTGACAACAAAGGTGCCTGAAAATATACGCTCTTCAAATTTACCGGACGTAAATCACAAGTGAATGTCTCTGGGTGAGCCGCCATGTCCTCCCGACGGCCGGTTTTCTTTGTCAATAAGAACTCATTTCTTTCTGTTCTCGTGTTAAATTCAGGCAGTTCTTGCTCATCAGGACCCGAAATAAGGCTGGGTATCAGATGGAAGAAAGAGACAAAAAGTAACTTTATTAATAATATTAATCTACAAATATTTGTAGGAACCTAGTTTATTTTTGCCATTCATGTGACAGTCTAGGCAAAATTCCGTCCCCCCCCCCGCCCCCATCCCCAGGTACTGAATTGTATTTGTTATTTCTGTCAGTCCTTTGAAATCTGAGTTAGAACCTTTAAAGATATTTTCCTATTTCCACTGATACTCAGTTTCAAATTATTCTTATGTTATAGGTGAAAACTTACAATTATTTCTTTGTGATTCTCTTTTTATAATTGCTTTTCTTTTCCTGGAATCATATCTAGTGGCCTTTATAATAAGCAAAGAAGCAGATATGTTATTACAAAAATATTCCAAGGGCATGATATTAGATGAATTCCCCTTTCTACTCCTGAGAGACATAATAACCACATTTGTTCCTGACGATATATAGCCCCCTTATGCATGTCAACAATGTATGTACAACTAATATTTTGTTTTATTTCTAAATAAAAAGACAAATCGCTATACATTTTTACTTAGGTCACTTATAAAAAGTTCACAAAATGCAAGGAAGTAACTAACAAATTAAGTAGAAATTTCCACTATTAAGTAGCAAAAAGTCAGGGAAATATGCTAAAACTGTTCATATATTTAAAAAAAAAGTCATTTTTATGTTACTGATTATTTGCACAAGTTTAGAATAAAATCAAAAGAAACAAGAGAAATAAATGATACGTGATAAAACCAAACTGTTAGAAAGATACTTAATATTTTTTATTTCTCTCTTGGATTTTTATATTAAGAAAATAAAATATGGCTCATAAATTTATTTGCTCTCTTTGTATGCATTATGCTTGATATAAAACAAGTCTGGAAAATAAATGAGGAATATTTAAAATTATTTTAAATATATCAGGGAACATCATTTATGAGGTTAGTATTGCACCATTATCAATTTTCTCTGAGCATTTATTAAAGAGTATCTTTTGTTTTAATTTGCCGAAGACAAAGCAGTTTAGAGACATTTACAAAGATGAGGAGGGAGCTTCAATTAACCTTCGTCGCTGAGATATTTTATGTGCATGAATTATAATATAACAGGGTAATTACCTAGTACCTTTTGTGAAGAAATTCTAATAAAGAAAGAAATTAATTTATACATAATGAAATTCAAGCTCTTCATTTAATTTCTTACTGAATTTTTATTATTAAAATGGTTGTAAACTCTTATTTTGAGATCACTGGGGAAAGTTTCTAGCTTACCTATAATGTTGAAGAAACTCCATTCTAGAAATTTATTTTAAAGCAAATTAATAGCCAAGTTATAGCTGCAAAATGCACTCTTAAAAGTCGTTATGTGCAGTGTGGAGCTGAACTTCATTTTCTCTCCTGGAGGAATTAGAATTAGGCTCTAGAGTTTACTCCTATATGTCTAATCCTAAGCATTATTTAATCCAAAGGAAGATATTTCCTAGACTCTTCTATTTAATAAATACAAGTTTTTAATCTGTTGCTTAAAACAATAACCCTTGAATTACTTTTAGTTTCATAGGAAATATATATTTCTTTCTGAAAGTGACTGATACAAAAATAAAGTGAATGCTTTTAGGATTACATCAAAGTTTGGAAACCTCTAATGTTGTTTTGAACTAATGGAAAACACAGCGTATCTACAATAGTTAAGGTTACTCTCGTGTTTTCTTTCCTTTTCTTAAGCTCAGTGAAGAACAGTTAATGTCAGTGGTGTTGGTCGTGTTGGCAACGTGGGCTGCAGTCTCCTTGGAGTAGATGTGAAACGAAAACTCCTTTAACTCAGGGCTGTAAAGAAGGGAGGTGTGCGCCTCTCTGCTCTCAACACATAGATTTATTTCTACCTCCACCCCCACAAGCTTCAGGAAAGGTGTGAAGAGAAAGGGGATTTTTTATATCAGATACTTCAGAGCAAGCAAGGGAGGCTGAAAATAGCAGCTGAAAAAAAAATGTGACAGGTTTCCCTTAATGAAACATACTTAAAAATAAAATTTCTTCATCAGATTGTTATCCCATACCTATTAATTAAAGCAGAACTTTATGTTTATTCAGTGCTAGCAAATCTTAGTGTACGTGCAACACGTACATATATTCTGCATCTAAAATATGTAATACTCTAAAGATACAATAAGTTATTTTAATAAGCGTAATAATATATTGTTTTTCCACTAAACTTCTGTTTTCCAAGGGCTATCATTCACCCCACGTGTGGTTACTACATACAATGCCAAGTATTAAAATAACTGAAAAACTCAGGAAGATTTTCTTTTTCCTTCCAGGTTTCATTGAGTGTTTTGGCATTGTAAGAGCAGAGCCTTACTGGGAGATGCTAGAAATAATGCTTGGAGTAACACTGTATCTGATTAAGGCTTTTCCACACTGTTTCTTCAAATTTGCACAATTAAGAATTTGCATGTATATCCAGAAAAGATGAAAACTCTAATTTGAAATGATACATGTACCCCATTGTTCATAGCAGCACTATTTACAATAGCAAGGGCATGGAAGCAACCTAAATGTCTATCAACAGATGACTGGATAAAAAAGATGCAGTGTGTGTATATATATACATATATATATGTATGTATGTGTGTATATATATAGCATATTATATATATATAATGGAATATTACTCCACCATAAAAAAGAATTAATACCATTTGCAGCAACATGGATGGACCTAGAGGTTATCATACTAAGGGAAGTAAGTCAGACAGAGAAAGACAAATATCATATGATACCACTTATATGTGGAATCTAAAAAAAAATGATACAAATGAACTTATTTACAAGAATACAGAAATAGGCTCACAGACATAGAAAACAAACTTATGGCTGCCAAAGGGGAAAGCATGAGTGAGGAATTAATTAGGAGTTTGGGGTTGGAAGATACACACTACTATATATAAAATAGATAAACAACAAGGACCTACTGTATAGCACAAGGGACTATATTCAGTACCTTGAAATAACTTATAATTAAAAAAAATTTGAAAAAGAAAAAAAATATATATCTATATATCTGAATCAGTTTGCCATACACCTGAAACTAACACAACATTGTAAATCAATCATATTGTAATGAAAAAATAAAGGTCTGCATGGGCTGGAAGCAAAAGAACAAAAGGCAGTAACACTTCCGTAATGTGATAGTCAATATTAAGCCAAATGGTGGTAGAGCTGCTGCAGACATTGTAGGGAAGGCATCTCAAAGGGCTTGAAGGTGGGGTCCTCCTTTCTTGTTCCACTGGGAAACCCATCAGGCCATGATCCCCAGACACCTCCTTACTAAATCCATTCATGTTTTGAGATCTGTACTTGCTTATATTCACAACAGCATTTGACAGTGCTGATTCTCGCTCTCTCTCTCTCTCTCTCAAAGGACTCCTCTCTTCCTCTATCCCTTGGATACCAAGATTCTGTTTTTCTTCTTCCCTTTCTGGGCACTGTTCTTCAATCACCTTTGTTAATTCCTCTTCCATTTGTACATCTCTTCAGCGCTGGGAATTACCTGATACCTTCTCTGAGTTATCTTCCATTCTCCAGCTACCCTTTCCTCCTAGACAATTTATTTGCTTCAGTGAACATCTATATGCAAAAAACTCCCCACTCTAAGCCTTTAGTCCAGATTTTTTTTTTCTGGGTTCTAGACTTCTATGTTCAAGGATTTACTGAACATCTTGACTTGGATAAATTCCTAAATGTATCATTCCAATGCTTCCTTTCCTCTCTCCCTCACACATTATTGGTCACTTCTTTGTGTTGATTCTCTCTCTAAAACAATTCTTGAACCGTGGCTTTCCATCCCCCTGGACCAGCTGTCAGCAAACTATGACTTGAAGATCAAACTTGGACCACCATCTGTTTTTGTGAATAAAGTTTTATTGGAACACAGCCATGCCTATTTATTATGTCTTGTCTGTGGCTGTTTCAATGCTATAACTGCCAAGTTGGATTCTGGTGACAGAGAATATATGATCCACAGAGCTAAAAATATTTCCTCTTTGGCCCTTTATGGAAAATGTTGGCTGACCTCTGTCATAAGGAATACTCCTACACAGGTCACTATAGCAACTCAAACTATTCATCTCAACTTCTAAAGGGACTCCTTGCTTGCTATCTCAAATTGAATTCTGCACTATATAATGAGTCATTATATATAATCTAATTCTCATCATGTCACTTCTTATAAGCCCTTCACTGATTCCCATTTCCTTTGGGGAAAAACCCAAATCTTTGTCTGGATCAACAGAACTTTTTATGAGCTAGTTTTGTCTCTCTCCTTAGCACCCTGTCTTGAGACTCAGTAAATCAGATGACTTTGAGGTCTTTGCATGCTCCATGTGACTTCAGTACATGTTATTTTTTATATGTCTGAACATGGCCCCTGGATCAGCTGTCACACTTCAGGGAAACCTCCCATGACCCCTGAGTCTGAGACAGGGTTTCTCCTTTGGTTTTCCCCTATAGGCTCCTTCCCTCTGAATGAAAAATGCCCTCTCACCAGTTGTGAAGGTTAATTTTGTGTGTCGACTTGATAGGCCAAGCAGTAGTCTAGAATGCTGTGATGGTCTATTTTAGATGAGATTAACATGTAAATCAGTAGACTTTGAGTAGAGCAGATTATCCTCCCATGATGTGGGTGAGCCTCATCTAATCAGGTGAAGGCTTTCAGAAGGAAGCCTGAGACCCCGTACGGCAGAGGGAATCCTGCCTCCGGCCCGTCTGCACACTCAGGTTGCAACATCAGCTCTTCCCTGGGTCTCCGGCCTGCTGCCTGCCCTGCATGTTTTGGACTGACCAGCCTCTGCAGTCACCTGAGCCAATTTCTTGAAATCAATTGCTGTCTCTTTGTCTATGTATCTGTCTCTCTTTCCATCCACCTGCTGTCTGTCTGCACCCTGTTTGTTCAGGTTCTCTGGAGAACCTGGTCTGCACAGTCCATGTGGGAGCAGGGAGATGTCTGGCTTGCATTATTGCACCAGAGGCAAGTGTGGTGCCTGGAATAAAGAAATATATTTTAAATAGGAATAAAGGACTGGCACAAATGGAAGTTTCTCTGGCTCTCCGATTGTCATGAATAAAAGAGGTAGACCCGTAAGATGGGAGTTTTGCTCACAGTCCCTGACGGAGTGTCCTCTTGTTTCCGTTATTGTTAATGAAAATGATCAATCTCACACCGTGGTAGGAACATTAGTCTTGTAGGTCACCTATTCTCGGGAGTGCCGGTGAGGGACGGCGCCAACAGTGGCGGCACTGCTCGGACCACGTCACCCGGGCATGGTGTAAAATGCACTGGCACGGATGTTGAATTAAACTCCCACTTAGTGACGGGAATCACAATGACTCTGTCGTCTCTGAAAACACGCTCCCAATTTATAGGCAGTTTCCTCCTTTTTGTTTTTCAGTGTCCGCTCCAGCCTGACCTTGGTCAGGTAGCATTAACTGCTGTTTTCCACTCAAGAATTTAAGCAGAGATTCTCTCGTTTGAGTTGTGTTCTCTGGGGCACCACACCCGAGACATTATTCTTTCCAGTGCTTCACTAATCTGATTTATTCACTTAATTTATTTAACAAACACTCATACATAGTGTTTATTATGTACTAGGCACCGTTCCAAGCACTTTACTAATAATTAATTGATAGTATTTGCTACTTAGCAACACCATGAGATGAACACATTATCCATATGTGGCAAGAGAGGAAACTGAGGCACATAGAATTTGGGTAAGTTGTTAGGGCTTGTGCAGTGTAAGTGTGAGAAGCAGTGTTCATCCTACAGAGGAGATCCAGGGTCTGTCCTCTAAGTGACTTTCTCTGCCGCCTGTTCTTGGTTCTGTCTGGCTCTGTGCTGCCCTTTAAGCTAGATTGCATCAGATGGTCCTTCTAGACTTTCCCCGGGCTGGACTTCACACCCCCTGCTCCACGCCCAGGAGGCTCAGGCCAGGTCCCCTCATTCTACATTTTCCCATATAGACCTCGTACTGGTTCCCTGGTCCCCGCGGCTGGCTGGCCACACTCCCAGACAGGGAGGATGGTCACGCCGAAAGCACTTGGCTATAGTAAAAAAGAAGCCGGTCTTAAGAAAGGAAGAGGGAAAATAAACACAACTTGTTTTTCGCGTTCTCAGTCAAATCATTGAATGAAATGGGATTTCTTTAGAAATGGGACCACTTGACAAATCAGGTTGAAATAGTCACTTGCAGGTTCAAGGAAGAGAAAGAGTCCAGGTAGCTCAGTTAATGGGTGATTAATGCCTTCAAGACAGAAAAAACATCTCAGCAGCCTCACGGCCAGTCTGCAGAACAACAAAACGCGCCTCACTGCCCGGCAGGGCACCGCAGTGGCTCTGAAGGCTGGCGGTGGCTGTGGTGCTTGGTGACCGCGGTGTCCTACCAGGCTCGTGCCTCAGCCCCTCTGGCCACATCCCTTTCCTTGCTGACTCCTGGGTCCTCTCCCTTCTCTCTGCCTCCTACTTTCTGCTTCCCAATGATGCATGCTCTCCTTGGCTTCAAACTCATTGTTAAATTTGCTTTTATTAATGGAATGGGACTCAGGTCATCATTCACTTTTTTCTAGTTCTCTCAATATCCTTAATTTTACTGGGGAGTAGAACTTGTCATGTATTTACTTAAAAATAAACAAACAAGCAAACAAAACAAAACAAAACAACCATTAGGACATGCCAGAGATTGTTCACTCTGAAATATGGTCATTTTTTTTTCATTTGACATCAGATTCTGTCTACTTGACAGTTCTCAAATATTTGAAAAATTAACTACAGTTAATAGATTTGGTTGTTATGTCTTCAACACTTGCAAATGAAGAAAGAAGAATCTGGCCAGCTTCAGAAAGTCCAACCTTACTAACTCTCCTGTTTCAGGAGTTGTTCGTTCCTCCAAGTGCCGGTGCTTCCCAGGAGCGGAGCTGGAGGGATGACCAAAGAGGCGAATCTCCCTCCTCCGTGACAGCAACACTGCTCGCTCAGCGGGCAGGGGTTGAGAACCTCACCAACCCCGAGCTCCGAAGAACCCCCTGTCAGTGTCAGCCTCTCCGGCTGATTTTAAGGGTCCATGATCCCTTAGACATTGTATCCAGGGGATGCTACGGGCCATCCACTTCTTTTAATCATAAAAGAGATTGTCCACAGGAACATTTTCTGGCTCCTAACATTTTCTTCTTAAAAACCAACATTGGATGCACTGCATATTTACCGGGGGGCTTGCGCTGTCTGTTTAACTAACATGAGAATGGGGTTTGTTTGCTGCTGAGTCACACGCTAAGCACCCAATACACATTTGGGGGCAGAATTAACAAGTGACTGCAGGTAGGTGGACATCACCTAAGCGAACCTTCTCCACCAGGCAGTATCCATTCTGGGGGCCAGGTGTGAGAGGGAGAACATCTTACTCTTTTTATGTATAAAGCACAGATTTACGTACAGTTACCTAAACCTAAACAGTGCACCTGCTGCCTCACAGTTTCACAGTGGGGGCTAGTTAGGGGAAAAAAGGACCTAAAAAGTTTCCTTAGGTGGGGGGAGGGGCGAAAATGAAAAAATGCTTGAGAGAAACACCGAAACAGACATTGAGATAAATGTATTACGGTGGCTTTCAGTTTTGTTCATCTGTAGACGTGTTTACACCACAGACAGCATTGCTGGGGGCTAGGACTTGATTGACGTTTCTACCAAAGGTTAGTACTTTACTCTTTCTGTAAATGTGGAGAAGTAATTTTCATTTTCCAGACAGATTAATCTTGGACTTGATATAATCTAGGGGGAGCAGCTTTATTTTTCTGTTACTGATCATATATAGTAACACTACAATTTTTCACGTGTAATTAAAAAAAATGAAACAGAGGTGTCCGATGGCTTCTCTTCCTCATAGATGTCACTTTCATCCATCTTTTCCCCATTCTGCAAAGTGTTCTGAAGACCACATGCAACTAACTGACTGTTTCATATTGCAACCTACAATTTGGGAGTTAATTAAGAAAATATTATTGTTAATTAGTTTCCTGAGCACTTCTTATCAGTACACAGGCAAACTGTCAAGCTCATTTTAAAGAAACAGTTTTGTTTCAGCTACTTATTAGGCACTTCATTGATTTCAAAGTATATTTTAGGAAATGTGGAATATGATAACTGTAGTTCTGTTCGATTTCGTAAAGCAGGAAAGTGCATTAGACCAAAGTGATGGACAAACCAACAAAATAAAAGACAAATTGTATGAGACTAATTTTAACATGTTCATAGAGAAAGAATAGGCCAACATAGAAACATAATGCCAGTTATATAATGTTATAGAAAATAGGTGCTTGTATCTTCCCATCATGTAAAATTTATTTAGACTACAGTGTCCAAAACTTGTATGAGTGAGCCCACATGTGTCTGTGGAATAAGCAGACTTCCCAAATATTGATAACTCTGAAATAAAGAACCTGGCACTGGTAAATGTAGTTGTTGCAATACGTACTGGCTTGCTTATGGTTTCTCCTTTTCATTACTATGGTAAACACAATAACATCTCCTACAGGATGTTCATGTTATACTCCCTGGAATGTGAGAATACGTAGGGTTACATGGAAAAGGGGAATTAAGATTGCAGATGGAATTACGGTTGCTAATCAGTTGACCTGGAAATGGAGAGGTTACCCTAGATTATCCTGGATCGTGCAGGTGGGTACACCGTTATCACAAGTGTCCTTCAAAGTAGAGGAGGGCATTGGAGGAAACAGAGAGAGTTGAGATAATACACTGTGGAGATTTGACTGGCATGCTGGCTTGAAGATGGAAGGGGGTCTTGAACTAAGGCATGTGGCCAGCTGCTACATTCTGGAAAAGCAAGAAAACAAATTCTCCCCTTGACCTCCCAGAAAGGAATGTAGCCCATCTTGGCAACATTTTGATTTTAGCCAAGTGAGACCTGTGTCACAAATCTAACCTACAGACACATATTTTCTCATTGAATCTGTGAACAAGTATGTGGGGGAAGGATGGTGATTTTTGTTTTACAAATGAAGAACTCAAGACTCAGAGATTTTATGTTGCTTGTCTAAATACTTAGAGCTAGTATTAGAGCCTCCCTTGAACTCACATCTGGCTTGTAAAATCTGTCCTCTTTCCTCTGTATCACAATGGCTTCTCAGTCTACCAGGTGCACAAAACATCACTGGAAGGATTGGACTTTTTGAGTCCAGCAGGTAGGTTTATTTATTGCTAGCTATTTTTTTTTTAAAATTCCCTGTTCATATAGTACTCAGAGAAAAGAGAATAAATGAGGGGCTCAATATGTGAATATTGAAAGAATAAAAATATAAATAAGTCAATGACCAAGTTTTATTGCTGCTCCAAACAAAGCAGTGTGATATTTCAGCCAGGGATCCCATGTACTAAGGAGAACATAATTATTGCATTCTATTAACCACCAATGTTTTTCTGTGAACTCTCTCTGAAGTTTGCTAAGCAGAATGAGTTGTTGATTCATTTATGCTCAGATAATACATTTTTGTACCCCTGAGAGATCTCTGACTAGACACTCGTGTGTCTCTTCATCTAAATTCCAAAGTCCTTGAGGAGTTGGAGCATGTCTTCCATAGTCCAGAGTACTAGGTACCTAGACATGTGCTATGAAGCACTCCTATAAGAGACTCTAGGAGGTGTCCTTTGCTCATGAGCACCAGAACCAATGCTGAATGACATAACAAAGGGATTTCATGGAAAGATCTTGAGTGGCTCCTGGAATCAAAGGAAGGGCTGAGCAACTAGGTCATGAGAAGACCACAACCAAAGCAATTTGTTGACCTCTCTGTAGGGGCTCTTTGACCCTCTTGGTTCACCCACCTGGTGATCTTGCCCCAGAGTCTTTGCTCAACATTCAAGTGCTCAGGAAAATCCGGCTAGTCCAACCTGGGCCAGGAGCCACTTGTGGGACCATTGGATCTACCACCTGGAGGTTGGGAAGAGACAGTTTCCCAAAGGAAAGTGGGAGGTACCAAAAGAAAGAGCAAAGAAATTCTGAAGGGACCAAAGTTACAGAGTAAGACAAACATGGCTTCAAATCCTGCCTCTCCTGTCCACTGTTTGTGTGACTTTCATCTATTTGAAATTACTATCTTCATCTCTAAGATGAAAAGTATAGTAGTTTCTTCCTCTTAGTGTTGTTGTGAGGATTAAATGAGATGATATATACATGTCTTTGGCAAAGTGCCTGACACAAAATGTGCAAACAATAGCATGTAGCATGTATTTTTTTAATTTAATTTTTGTATTGATTTACAATGTTAGTTTCAGGTTTCAGTTTCAGCAAACCAATTCGGTTATACATATGCATATGTTTATATTTTCTTTTCAGATTCTTTTCCATTATGTTATTATAAAAATATTGTATACAGTTCTCTGTGCGATAGAGTAGATCCTTGTTGTTTAACTGTTTTATATATAGTAGTGTCTGTTACTCCCAAACTCCTAATTAGTCCCTCCCCTAACCAGTCCTCTTTGGTATCCATAGATTGTTTTCTATGTCTGTGAGTCTGTTTGGTTTGTACATAGAATTTGTATAATTTTTTATATTCCACATAGAAGTGATATCATGTGATATTTGTCATTCTCTGTCTGACAATAACATGTTCAAAAGAGACAAGTCATACATCAAAACCCAGGAAATCACATCCTTGGTGATGAACTGGGAGAAACAATTTCTGTTCGTTCTCTTTACTGCAGTGACTGGCCGCGGGAGATGGTTTTCGGTTGGTGTAAATAGCCAGTGTGGCGCAGTGGGGATGGGCAATAGGTTTCCTAGCAGCCCCAGGTGGCCTGGGGTTTCAGAACAACACAAAGACCTGTTGGTGGGCAAAAGATTGGATAACACTGCTAACCCACAGGTTGGTAAATCTGCCCACAGATAAAATCGAGTTGACGGTTTTTACTTTTCATCAGTCTTTTTTTTTGCCACTCAGATTTGCTAGCTAAACACTGACCAGTTTCAACCTGCTTAATTTATGAAAATTGATAAGATCACAGACCATTCTTGAATAGCTTCAGCAGTCTAATTTTCTTTTGCCATAGCTATTGGAGTTGTTTGAATACCATGTTATTCTTGTCCTCCTCTTCCTTTTCATTTTTTTCCTATTGCATTGTTGAAAAACTAAAGCAAAAGCTTTTAGTTAGCCGATCTTACTCTGCAGCGTTGACAGTCTCATAAGGTTAGAATTGTTTTATTACAAAAGCAAACATTTGAAACCAGAGATACACAGCTAAGAATGTCTGACTGAGCAGGTGACTTCAAAGATGAATAACTAGATAGACTTCGAGAGTTTTTCAGGTTTTATGAAATGAAGTGGAACCTTTTTTTAAAAAAAAGTTCTTTAAAATGTTTTTTTCTTTTCCCTGATGTTAGGATTGGTATTGCTTATCAAAGCGCTTGATTTCAAATAGGCACAAATAAACACGTGTACACAATCACTTGTGTTTCATTTCCTTCATTCTTTCTGAAGGAGCAAATATTTTATGAGTCATAAAAGATCAATTCTCCGTGCTCCTGAACTGCATCAAGTCACCCAAATGGAAGGGGAGTTTCGAGGAAAGGCTGATGCATGTATGCAGAATGTTCATTTCAGACCTCACTTCACTAGTAGCTTCATTCTGTCAAAATTTTGTACCCAGGCAACAAATAGAATATGTTTGTTTATTTATTTACATTTTAATTTTATTTTTTATTGAAGTGTAGTTGATCTACAATGTTAGTTTCAGGTGTAGAACAAAGCGACTCAGTTATATATATACATATATATACATATATTTTCACATTCTTTGCAAGCCTATTACAAGAAATTGAATTTGGCCCCTGTACTGTACAGTAGGTCCTTGTTGTTTACCTATTTTATATATAGTAGTGTCTATCTGTTAATCCCAAACTCCTAATTTATCCCTCCTCCCATTCTCCCTTTGGTACTCAGTTTGTTTTCTATGTCCATGAGTCTATTTCTGTATTCTTGTAAATATATTAATTTGTATAATTTCTTTTAGAAGGCACGTATAAGTGCTACATGATATTTGTCTCTCTCTGTCTGACTTACTTCACTTAACATGATCTTCTCTAGGTCCATCTGTGTTGCTGCAAAGGGCATTATTTCACAGAATATGTTTGAAGAGTCTAACTTCTTAATTAGAGAAATGTCAGGGTGGGTACTTATCACAAGAAAAATAAAGCATTATTATTATTATTATTATTACTATTATTATTATTATTATTATTATTTCTAAAAAACTTACCTTTGGTGAACTCCAAGGATGAGACTCATTAGCTCCAGTGTAAAAACAAACCCTCGAATGACAGAGGCAGTGGGGAGATACTGCTGATGATCTCTCGACAGCTGATGGCTGGCTCCATTTGTCCCCTACCAATTCTTAGGAGTCGTGAGGTTTACGTGGCCAAGGTGATCCTTCTGCAGGGGACGCTCAATTCACAGGGCTCCTTCAGCAGATATAAAGAAGCCCGAGTTCCACGACAGAGTTAACTTTTTCCTCGGACAACTTCAAGTAACAGAATTTATATCTGAGACACGAACGCCAAGTGCCAAGTTAAAGTGCGCTCAGGTACGGCAAGCATCTGCTCTGCTTCAGGAGGTGAAACCGCAGTTCTGGGAGTACCAGCAGCATCTGTGTTGAGAATCTAAAGATGGCTTTGCTGCGGGTGCCATGGTGGTCTTTGCATCCATCACTATCAAAAAGCCACTCAGATGTAGTGCGAGTTTCCACCTCTTCCTAAAATGTAAGATGTCTGGGGTGAACAGCTGCCTTGTCAGTGTCTGAAAAAAGTTGGCATATTGCTATAAACTGCATATTTCTTCCTCGGGTATTTACATAGAGCTAAGGAATGTTTAATTGCAAGTAAAGGGAAAAAGCCACATCGGGGACATCTTTTTCCAAGAAAATGTCAAAAGCTAATTCGCTTAATTAAAAGTCTGAATTACAGCACCTAATTTTTTTTAATTGAATGAGAATATTATAATAATTAAAGACAAACAATATTTCTGAGCAATTTGGGATTAACATTAAACTTAGAAATTCAATGTCCCACAGCGGACTTACCTCTGATTCTTTAGTTTTAGATCTATGTCCTATCTTTTGGGGGGCTTTTCATTAGCAGATGTTATAGGCTGTGGCTACACGTGTAGAAAATGACCTGAACTCCATTCTCACAGTGTATAGTTGTGTGTAATTCTTTATGGTGCTCCCTAGAACATGTTAGGAAACTCTTAATTTCTTATTTAGCGAAGTCAACTTCGATGTGAGGCTATGCCCGTTAATAGTCTAAATTCTCTGTTACATAAAACTCTTTCTGGGAAGTCATTTAGCAGAATGATAGGCATTTAAAAGGATAGGCATTTGGTTAATCCTAAAACTAATTAATAGACTTGCCAGGGTTTGGAAGGGGAGGCCTATCCCAAATGCAGGTGGCTTGGGCAATGGATTCTCTACTTCCAGGGAGTGTTGTACCAGCAGTCCTTTCAGTTGACCTTCATAATGTGAAGTGGTAAGTGCCGTCCACCTCAGTGGTGACCAGGACTAAACTGCATGATTCTCTCACGTCCTTGCCGCGGAGACACTGTGTCAGTTGATCACATTCACAACTTTAAAGGGAGAAGGTTTTAGGAGAGCTCCTGAGGGGAGATGTGTTGAGCAGAGCAAAGAACGCTTCCCAGCAAACCGCCTGGCTCTCACAGTCCCCTCTTTCCCACCTACAAGTGGGGAAGATAAAAATCATCCCTACAAAGAAAGGTGACCCTCGTTTTGCTTCAGAGGTTTGCCTGGTAAGAGCTGTATGCCCGTACAAGGAAGGCGCGCCGTCCACGAAAGGGACCTGGCTTGGCCCTGGAGTGCGCCGGCCCGGCCAAGTTTCCCCTGCTGGCCCGGAGGAGAGCTGTGTTACACCGCAGCCTCTCCGCATGGGTTTCGACTGTCTGACAACATCCTCATTAAGAGTGACAAGCCAAGCTGGTGGGGCCCAGCCCCTGCTCTTGGAGGAGAGGGGCACTAAGGATAGATCTCCATGCAGCTTTCTAACCAGGAGGGCATGAAGCACGGGGCAGGAAGGAGTTGCTTTCTCAGGGGTGCTTGGGGTAATCTTATTAAGAAACAGAGGAAGATTATTTAAATGCCTCTTAAGCAGCAGTTCCTCCCTCTTGATAGTTTCAAGGCCAGTAATCTGGTCTTTGTTTTACTTCGGGGCTGCCAGCCTGGCTGGTGATAGGGCTGGCGTGCAGCTGATGCTGGCAACGTGCTCACTGCCGTCAGATGCCAGCTTTAGGGATGCGCACAGAAAAGCCAGAATCCTGGGCTTCGCGTGCCAGCTCTGATTTGTATGAAACCAGCAGGTAATGTTCTTTGTTTGGAAGGATGATATTTTTTTCCCCTTTCATGATTCACAATTAATTTTCTGGCTGGAAATAATCTCTGGAAATACTGTGTCCATTGTACATGGAAGCACTCAGTAAAAAAATGTATCTCATCAGGATTAGTGTGTGTGTGTGTGTGTGTGTGTGTGTGTGTGTGAGGATGTCACCCATATGGGTTCTGGCTGATTTGTTTTTTGAAAAATTGAACCTGAAAGGCCTTATTGCAAGGGTTAATGCTTTTCTTACTATGCCAGTAAAATAAGAAAAGCTGTTTAAATGCTCAGTTACGACCTGAAGGTCTTTTTCTTTTTTCCCCAGTGCATTCTAATTTAGTGCCTAACCCCTGTGATGCCCGGCAATGAACATAAACTTGTATAATAAATTGAGAATAATAACTCCTTTTTAGATAGAAATGAGAATTAAAGGCACGGATTTGCCTTTAAACAGGTTGACATGATTCACTGAGGTTTTGGCTTATGACTGCCTCCTCCGTAAGTAGCTAGTTAGCTGAAAAACCTCAAATTATTCATCTTTTTTTTTTTCCTCCGTCCAGAGAAACCTCAAGCTGCAAAACACGCCGACTATATACAGCCATTCTCAAAACACACAGTCATTTTCTTGGAAGAAGTCATGGCACTGGGTTGGTGACGGTGGAATGTGGATGGCCTTCCGTCAGTTATGCTAACATTTCGTCTAATCCTTTCAAAATTAAGTAAATTAAATGCTAATAAAACTCTTTTACTGAGGTGTCTACCAGCCCCGTGAAGGTCTCAGAGGGATACCTACAGCTGCATTTGGGGGTCCAGTAGAGTGCAAGATTATTTTCTCAAGTTTCAAGCTTAAATAAGCTGAAGATTTTACCGGTTCTGGGTTGAGGTGGGGGGTGGGGGTGTGAGGATTAATGGAGCCATTTTTGAAAACCGTTGCTAATCAGGCTAAAATGAATCACACATTTATTGGAACGTTGGCCACGGCGGAAAGGTCTCTTTGTGTTTGTGTGGGGGGCACACACAGCCTCCTTGGTATCTTTTGTGAACTTATTTAAGTCAGTAGTAATTCCTGGTTAAATATCCAAATCTGTGGGGAATCCAGCTATAATCCAAAATAAACTAACTTTGGAAAGTCACGTGTATTTGACTATAATGGACCCTCGTGAAATGGGTAGCCAGGTCATTCAAATTTCTGTTTGACAACAGCCGCCAGAAAGTAATGGCTCCCTCGTGGCCAAGCTGATTTTAAACAAAGGCATCTGAGGTACTTTCTGGAGGTTTAAAATACTGTTTTGTTTTTTTTTAAATATTTGAAACAAAATTGGTCTGGAGGAAACATAAGAGGCCTTCTAAATAATAATAGAAAAAGATATTAGAAAAGATGTGTGTTTATGAGTTTGTTGCTTTTTTATTATATTTTTCGAGACTCCATCAAAATTGTTTTAACGTTGTTATGTGCAAAAAACTAACTCCAGTGACACAACCATTGGTGTAGAAATAGCTCCTTCATCTAGGTGTTCTTTGAGAACACGTTTCTGCACAGCACTTGCTAAAAATGCTATTTCTGTGCTCAGAAAATGAAATCCTTTGCTCTCCAATACTTCTGATCACCGAAAAATGTAATATTCTAGCTCATCACAGAAAATGTGGAATATATTTAGTTGCACGAGCTGAGTCTGTATTTTAATCATAATGTGTGATTTTGTAAGGAAGTTGGGGCTAAGCAAGTGGGGGTAATTACCCCCACCCAGCTCGGTTCTACTATGAGGTTGTGTCCATTATGGAAAACACGTGTTACAGACTAGCTTGAGTCGTCATTACGGAAGCTGCTACCCTGGTGAATGGTCAAATATGTTATCTCCGTCCATGGTTCTCCATGTTGGAGGGTCAGTGTTTGTTAGCGGCTGGAATAGTTGGATTGTGCACAATCCTTGGGCTGTCGGGAGTTTTACACTAAACTGATCTGACTGTAGCAGAAACTGCTATTCAGCATTCTGGGGCAGGAGGCAAGAAGGAACTGACACATTCAATCCTATTTAAGCAGGATAAGAGCAATACAAATAAACTCGAGAGCAATTTCATCAGCTGGCTGCCTAGAAATGATTATTATGCCTTGTGTTTCTCATTGGAGATTCACGGATAAGCCTCACACATTTGTTTAAAATTTGGGGGGTGAGACAGAGCGGAATTCTGCTCAAGATAAGACTTGTCCTTTGATCTGCAGGACAGAAATACGTCAAGGCGCCCACCCCCCACCTCCACCCCGCCACCCCACTTTTGTAGACTTTCAGGAATTTGAGGAGGAAAAATCAAATGAGTTTTTGTTCATCGAAGAGGCCTGGTAACACACAGCAAAACATATCAGAAAGCCCTAGGTGGGAGATGCTTCATGACTTTGGTATGTATCATGATGACTTTGGTATTTTTTAAAACAGAAGTTGTGGTGCAGAAATACCCCTGAAGAATCTTGAAGAAAATAAAACCGTCTCCCCCAGATGTTCTTTAATCATACAGCTGTGGAGTTGCTGCTGTAAATTCAAATGACCTGTTGTGCGTAGGGTCCTTCAGAGTGTCTTGATGGCAATGTGTTATTTCCATATGACCAACCAGAAGGCACCCACCATTTAAAAATGATTATTTTTTGCAGTTATGCATAAATGTGTGTACAATATTTAAATTGGAACATGTTTTAGTCACTGGTGGCTCTTGGCACGTATTCCAGAATTTGAGGTAATCCAATATCGCAAGTCACATAGAAACATGGATGTGGAATAAGAAATAAAATGTATCTCATGCTCCTTAGGACTCAAGGAGGCAGAATGAATATCAACTGTGCTTTGTATGTGTATTCAGGTTTGAGGAGGGCAATGATGACTGAGTTCATCTCTGGAGTTACCACCGATGTGATATCGATGCCTGGCTTTTCCTGATGGATTCCAGATCCAGCTGATCCTTTCCAGAATGACTTTGCTCACGGTTTTTCAGGGAACCTTCCTGTTTGGGGTCTCTGCAACTTTGTGAGGCGTGGTGCCTGAGCACAGTCTGTTCATATCACTGGCAGTTGAATGGGTTTAATCCTGACGATGCATGCATTCAGAGGCTCATAAAAACTTTGCTTTTAAAGACTCTTTGAAGGTAATTTTAGACCCAGTCCCCTCAGCAGAAATTCTCCTTTGCAGCATTCCTATGATGTGCTGGGGATCAGGTAAGGAGGAGGTGGAGCGAAGTGAAGCTAAGTCACGCTCCAGAGGAGCGATGGGCGAATGTTAGCAAAACACCACAGTTAAGTAAAAGGTCTCCAAAGACAAGCTGTTGAGAGTTGAGTGGCCCAGGAATGGAGACAGCCGGTGGGATCTCAAGTCAGGGTCACAATAGCAGCCTCGATTTCAGAAGTCTGGGGCCAACAGACGAAACCACATCAATTTGCATTAAGTTTAGCATCTTTGGTCCCATCAGGCTCTGAAAGAGTGAAACAGTGTTGTCGTAATCACACAGTGAAATATTTAAAAAATATCACTCTGTATCTGACATTAAATTCCAGAGCATTTCCAGCGATAAAGAACTTACCACCTTCAAGGTAGATATTTTGACTATGTTATAAATAAATATATAATGATAATCATATTTTAATAGCATTTATTATGAACCACTTATTATTTTGTCAAATTATTATAACTTGAGGAGAAAGTCCCCTTCAGAAAGTGGCAACTTCTCAAAGAGCGTTACATCCATACACCTGATTTATTAATATATGTTTAAATTTCTGATAATGCCTAAGGATTCTTGAATTACAAAGAAAATTACATAGCTTCTGTGTGGCCTGAAAATACTTGCTGTTGGAAATTGTGTTGAGGGATTTCGAGCTCTAGAGGGAAAACCGATCCAAGTCCTTATGCTTCCAAGCGTCCAGTGGACAGACGGTCAATGCAAGTACTTGGTGGGGATGTGGCGGGGGGCGGTGTGGCTGGCGGAGTTCTTGTGACAAATCTTACTCCCAAGTGGGCTGCCCTTTGGTCTCTGTCCTTTGTGTCTCTGTGGGAGTCAGGGTCCCCCAGATGGGAGCAAGGGCCCAGTCAGCCCTGTAGGGCATCGGCTCCTATGCTCCATCTGGACCTTGTTGAGGGCCTGCTCCCTCCCATCTTCCAGGCGATCCCACTGCCTCCTCTGCTCCAGGTTTCTCCTCCTCCTCTCTCTTTGGGCTGCCGTCACTGAGTCTTAGGACTGGAGAAATGGGCTTTTCAGGTGTGTCTCTGAATCTTTCTCTCTAGAGCAGCTTACACAGACTTTGTGTCCACAGAGGAGGACCCAGTCTGTCGTTGAGGAGGGGTAAGGAGGGGTGAGGAGGGGCAAGTCCTGGGGGAGATCCCGGGAGCCTCTGTGTGGGTGGCAGGGGGAAGAATGAGCAGTGAGGTCCCCCACGTAGGATCCCACCATGCACCCATTTCTAGAAGAAAATTTCTTTCTCTGTCTTATACATGAACCCACACTCACATATCCAAATGCTTGCCGTTTTTGTCAAGATGACAGTATTTTTACTGATGTGTGGAAGCGTATCTGGAAAACCTGAAGTGTGTCTCGCATTTCTTTTGACCGTATTCATCTGCAGATGGCTTGTCAGGACGCGCCCATGACCACCCCGTTGGGTGGCGCTTTGTAGTGTCGATGCTTCCTTTGAATTGTTAGGCTGTTTTGGAAGCCATATTAACTCATTCAGACACAGGATCAGTAAAAAGGATACAATTAACCCCAACTGAACACTTACTATATACACCAGACACCGTGGAAAGTTCTCTTCATGGATTAATCGTCACAATGGCCAATTGTAGCACATCAGAATCATGTAGAAGGCATATTAAAACCCGGGTGGCTGGCCCCACCTCCAGAATTTTTTATTCAGTTGGTCTGGGGTGGTAACTGAGAATCTGCCTTTCCCACAGGGTGCTAGGTGATGCTGCGGCTTCTGGCCCAGGGACCACACTTGGAGAACCACTGATGAAGAAGCAGGCTTGATGGGATTTCTGTCAGAATCACCTGGGGACTCAGGTCAGGGCGGAAGAATGCCTGATAATATATTACTTGCCAGTAACTAAGCGATCCTAAGTGCCCCCCCACCCCCGGTAGGTTTAGTAATACCAGTGTTACGTTCAAGCGCATCTTGAGCTGGAGGTGAATTACGACAAGTTTGAAAGCTCTGCTCTTTGGAGAGTAGGTGTGTGATGGGAGAGGATGGTGACACGAATTTCTCTGATTTGCTCTTGGGGGAAAACGAATCTTAAATTTTAAGGAGCATCAATTTGACACGATTCAAAGCTTCGACTTCACTAAATCAAAATTTTCATCTTTAGGTCTGGAGCTTTCAAACGTTTTGATCTTAACCAAAGTATCAAGCTTATAAACATATTTTTCTTTCTCCCCCACAATAACAGTCTTTTAATCACTTTGCTTTTGTAAGAAGTGGTGTGAAGTATTTTGCATGAGTAATTATAGTTATGTAGGCTCCACTGCAAATTTTTTGTACTAAGTAAAATGATTTTTACTCTAAGGACTTAAAAAATACTTGGCTAGCATACTAAATACTTTCATGTGTCATACTACAATGGCCTATAGTTTTAAATTTGCAAGTAATTCATAGGTGACAAGAATGCTATTCAGATTGCATATTTTCCATTCTAACAGATTTATATTTAATATGAGTAACTGACATACACCATAAATGAAATAGCAAGTTTTCTTTATGGTTGGTAATAGGACCCTTTTATGCAGGAGAAGCAGTAAAAAAAAAAAAGGAGAAGAAGAAGAAGAGGGAAAAAAAAAAGAATCCAAACAGTATATTTGACTTTCCCTGTTCTGATGAAAGTTGTAGCATTACTTTCTAGTATATTTATATTTTTATTAGGCAGTGTGTGAATATATGCGTAATTTACTAAAAGGACATATTTAGCTACTTACCTAGTTATTGTACTAAATATTCCACTACATTCTTACACACAGTATTTCATAAGCAGGCTCTGGTTTTGCCATCTCATGTACATTGTTGATTTAAGTTAATTCATTTACTGAATTAAATTATAGAAGGAAAATGTGACTCGTATGAGGGAGATGTCTGTTTCCCAGTTGCCTCCTTCTGGTTTGGACGTCCCACATTTTTATCCTCCCCTGTCCTCTGCTCCTGCTGAGACATCTGCACACTCAGAGTTACCAACATGGCGGGTCATACTCCCGCTCTGTGGCAGGGGCAGCCGGGGATGTTGATTTGAAGTGGAATCAGTCTTACTGGTCCACCTGGCCCACTGCTCATGTCTTTGTACGGATGTAGTCCTAGAGCTTCTGCTCAGTGGCTGAACTTCCTTCCATGGTCCATTTTTCCCAATGTGAACTAGTCATTGAATTTCATATTTTTTTCCCTTTATTGGCTAGTTTGTACAATCTGGAAAATTTTCTCAGCTATCTTCACATCCTCAGGCAGCTTTCCTTACAACACAGGCAATTTATATATCAGGTCCATTTCCTAATTTTTCACTGGACACACACAATTCCCCTCTTTCCGTACAGAGGGTCTCATGTTCTTATTGCTCACAAGAGCTGCCCAGTTCTCCTTGGACCAGAACCAGTGTCTTCTCATTTTGCCCCACCTAAACCTAAGTGTCTCTTATTTTATGTTAATATGGGATGAAGAACCTCATTTTGACTTACAAGTTAGAGACATCAGCAATCCATTCTGTTAAATTCAATTTTTACTAAAACTTTCTGTTGTTTTTCTGCTCTCTCACACACAGCACTGTTTCAGTCCCTTTTCTTTTACTCGTGGGTAATTGTTGCTCTTTCTCTTATCTTAGTTAAAAAATAAGTAGAGTGAAAGAAAACAAAGGGAAGTAGATTGACTGAGTGTCTTATTATTTGGGCCTATTTAAAGGTCTTGTACTAAAGTTCCCTTGAAACACTTTTCCTGATTGAATTCTAATTTCAGTTAGTATCTGTTCCCTAAAACTCCACAACAATATAATATTGATTTTGCTCCTTTGTTTTATTTCTGCATGAACTTATTTAATACAGGGAATAACATTAGCAAACCTTTCAGATCAATAGAGCTTTACTTATATGCAATAGTGCACATTTCTTATGAATGCATTAGAGCAAGTAGAAATTCATTTTTAACAGGTTAATGTTGAAAATTCCTAATTATAACCTAAGTGTTGCCTGGGTGGGAAATGCTGAGGTTTAATTTAAGCCTATTTTTTAGTTTATAGATTTAAAACCTTTCTTTCATTTTGTGTGAGGCTGTGAATGGATCTAAATAAAATTCTAGTTTGCAACTTATTTACGTTTTCATATTTATTTTACATCTCCAAGCAGGGGGAAAAATGGCTTGAGTTCATTTATTTCACATTTTAGTTCAATGGCAAACATTTAGTTAAAAAAATTAACTCTTTCCTGAGTATCAAAGATTGATTTCTTTCAAATTATTGATCCAAAGCACATGGAAAATGCAGAAGTGCTCATTGTAGGTTAGGAATTATTCTCGGGCATTCTTGATGTTGAAAGAGTGAGACTTTCCCAACTTTAAATCTGTGTTGTCCTGGAATTCTTCACTATAGTAAGTTTCATTTATCATATTCATTAGCAGCTGATTATAGTTGGAGAAACCAGAAAATTTGGTTTTTATTAGAAGTGTATTAGAAAAATTAAGATTCAGCAGGAAATGCATTTCAGCTTTTTGCTATTTCAGTAATGTAATTTTGGGGCTAAAAGATTAGTTGATATTTTCCTCTAAAAATTATTATTTGTTGAATCTACTCATGAAAAAATAAGTTAAGAAAGGAGATCTTGTTTTTCATCTTCTCTTGAGACAGAAGATCTCTTTAGGGTTTCACACGTGACAGCTCAGATATATATGGTCTATGGCATCACTTCTGGATCATCATAGAGCTTAAGCCACACAAGGGAGTGGGGGCCTAGGAAGGGTCCCTGATAGCAAAGATACTGCTACGTATCTAGGTCATGATCAGGGATTATTATTATTATTACAGTTGGATTAATTCCTAGATATTAATCAAATGTTATTCTTTTAAAAAATGCATACTGTTCTATCAACTTATTACTACTGAAATGCAAACCTATTTTGAAGCATGGAAATATTGGGAAACCTTGATGTCCAGGTCCTGACCATCTCTCTCTCCTTCTAATAGGTAACAGTAGTAACTATACGATAAAATAATTTGATGCACAGACAAAACATTATCATGAGCTTACAGAAAATCTCCTACATCTGTGTAGTAAAACACACTGACGATGATTTAATGCATTATGATATAAAAAGGTAGACACATCCTCCCAAATCAACTAATCAGATGAAACAAGTTTCTGACTGCTTAACTCTCCCTTTAAATGAAGTCGGACTTTAAGGCTGGAGGAATAACTCTCCCAGACTTCAGACAATACTATAGAGCTACAGTAATCAAAACAGCATGGTATTGGTACAAAAACAGACATATGGACAAATGGAAAAGAATAGAGAGCCCAGAAATGAATCCACAAACTTTTGGTCAACTAATCTTTGACAAAGGAGGCAAGAATATACAGTGGAATAAGAGACAGTCTCTTCAGCAAATGATGTTGGGAAAACTGGACAGCAGCATGTAAAACAATGAAGCTAGAACACTCCCTTACACCATGCACAAAAATCAACTCAAAATGGATCAAAGACTTAAATATAAGACAAGATACAATAAACTGCCTAGAAGAATAGGCAAAACATTATCTGACATACATCTCAAAAATGTTCTCCTTGAACAGTCTACCCAAGCAATAGAAATAAAAGCAAGAATAAACAAATGGGACCTAATGAAATTTACAAGCTTCTGCACAGCAAAGGAAACCATAAGTAAAACAAAAAGACAACCTACGGAATGGGAGAAAATTTTTGAAAATGAAACCAACAAAGGCTTGATCTCCAGAATATATAAGCAGTTCATATGACTCAATAAGAAAAAACAAACAATCCAATCCAAAAATGGGCATAAAATCTAAACAAGCAGTTCTCCAAGGAAGAAATACAAATAAATGATCAATAGGCACATGAAAAAATGCTCAGTGTGACTAATTATCAGAGAAATGCAAATCAAAACTACAGTGAGGTAAAACCTCACATCAGTCAGAATGGCCATCATTCGAAAGTCCACAAATGACAAATGCTGGAGAGGCTGTGGAGAAAAGGGAGCCCTCCTACACTGCTGGTGGGAATGCAGTTTGGTGCAGCCACTGTGGAAAACAGGATGGAGATTCCTCAAAAGACTAGGAACAGACTTACCATATGACCCAGAAATCCCACTCCAGGGCATATATCCAGAAGGAACCCTACTTCAAAAAGACACCTGCATCCCAATGTTCATAGCAGCACTATTTACAATAGCCAAGACATGGAAACAGCCTAAATGTCCATCAACAGGTGACTGGATAAAGAAGAAGTGGTATATTTATATGATGGAATATTATTCAGCCATAAAAACCAACAACATAACACCATTTGCAGCAACATGGATGTCCCTGGAGAATGTCATTCTAAGTGAAGTAAGCCAGAAAGAGAAAGAAAAATACCATATGAGATCGCTCATATGTGGAATCTAAAAAAAAAAAAAAAGGAACATAAATGCAAAACAGAAACAGACTCATAGACATAGAATACAAATTTGTGGTTGCCAAGGGGGTGGGGGTGGGAAGGGACAGAATGGGATTTCAAAATTCATAGATACTGACAGGCATATGGAGAATAGATAAACAAGATTGTACTGTGTAGCACAGGGAAATATATACAAGATCTTGTGGTAGCTCACAGTGAAAAAAAAGTGACAATGGATATATGTATGTTCATGTATACCTGAAAAATTGTGCTCTACACTGGTATTTGACACAACATTGTAAAATGGGTATAACTCAATAAAAAAAAAAAGTAAAGAAAAAAATGAGGTCAGACTTTAAAAGAGCAAATGTTGTTTAATTGCAAGGGTCACATGATCAGCACAACTGGGGGGCAAACTCCATGGGGTGCTTTGGGTCCAGTGGGAAGGAGCATATACCTCTCTTCAATCACAGACCAGTCAGAACATGTTACTCCAGCAAATCATCTCGTTTTACTTGGCAGCTTCTTAGATGTTTGAATATTTTGCTGGAGTTTATTAAACCAAATGAGTTGCTGCAGGATGTTAGACTGAGAGATTGCGGACAGATAGCAAGTCTCAAGCTGTGTACTTTTCTCTTTCCGGTGGACGTGTCCTGTCAGAACCATGGTACTGTCTGTCACGGGGGAGCGGCCAGGCGATTTTCCTCCCCATCAGATGTAAATTCTATAAAACTGTGTCAATGGACGCCCACAGCTAGAAACTTGTTTCCCCCCACCTTCTCCCTGCTGTGTTAAATTCCTAAATGTACGTTAAGCCTGCACTTGGTGCCCAGTGCTGTTGAGAACAAATTCGTCAGCAAAGTGAGCTGATGGAGTGCTCTGTGGGTGGTATTTTTTTTTTCCCTTTTAAGAAGTGTCTTGAGTTCTGAGACTCATGTGCATTTCCCCCAGATCAGCTCTTGGCCTCGCTGAGTAATTTTCCTCTTGTTGGTGTGTCACGTGGTTTAATGGTAGACTTTCCGTGGCCTCTTCTGTGGTAACTGCAGTGCTTCAGGACCAGCTGGGGCACTGTTCAGCTTGTAAGGGTCTTTATAGTTTTTAATGGGCCAGACTGGCGCATAGTCATAAGACTCAGCAGAACAACTGGCAGGAAAAATTAGGACTTCTCAGGGAGATTAATGACCGTTAGGACTTTTCTTTGGATGGTCCCGCCACTGGGCCTCTGGTCTTAATCAAAACCAAGTGAAAACTTTGAGCCAGTGTCTAGAGTCGGCATTGGTGCTTTTATAACGTGGTTGGAAAAATTCTAACAGAGAGACTCTGCTGCCTCTGATGATCGTAGTGCATTCACTCATTTAATCAACACACCTATGGTGTGCCCGGCATGGGGAGACCACGAAAAATAAAACCCAGAGTGCCCTCCAGCATCTCTTAGCTGGAAGGAAGTGACAGATGTGTAAACACATGGCCAGGACACAATATAACACAGAGGGGACAAAGCACTGGGGTGGTTCCAATGGCGGTGGCCAGCTGGTCTTGGAGAGAAGAGAGGTTTTTACAGAGCGGGAGGTTTCTGAAGGATCAATAGGAGTTCTCTGTGTTCATTGAGCAGGAGAGTGTGTTTCAAATAGAGAGAAGTCTTTGAAAACGGATAAAAGCAGGAAGTAGCCTGATGTGTTCACAAACTATTAAGGGCTTGATGCGGCTGGAAGTGTGGAGTGCAGGGGTCAGGGAGCAGGCGAGGGGGACAGTGGGAGGTGAACCCAGAGAGAGAGCGAGGCCAGATGATCACAGATGTCGCACACGAGGGGAAGCTGTTTGGAGCGTTGGAACCACGGAAGGGCTTTGAAGCAGATTGTGACACGGTGAGAGGGATGGTTTTGAAAACTCACTTGAGCATCAGAAAGGAGTGTGAATGAGAGGCTCTCAGGCTAGAGGCAGGGAGGTCAGGAGGGAGGAAAGTGAAATGATCCAGAAGAAAGGTGAGGCTGCAGCCTCACCAGCTCCCAGGAAGGTCGGGGCTCTGGTAGCAAAACAGACTTGTCATGAAGTGAAAGCTGAAGCCATGACTCACTTAAGACAGGGAGCCTGAGATGTGTGGGAGCCTCAGGGAGGCTGAGAAGCAGCCTCACACCTATTTGGAGTGGACACAGAGGAGAGCTTCAGAACAGGAGCGCTGATCTAGAAGGCGTGAAGGATAACGAACAATTAGAGGAACATGACGTCCGTGAAATTAATTAGGCTGGTGGCTTTGAAAGGCCTTTGTGCCTGTGAAGTTGTGTGCAAACATTAGACGTTGCTGTTATCTTCCTCACGCTAAGAGAACCCGGGCACGGGCCCCGTCAGGGGGGCGGCTGTGCTTGTCCTGTTCCAGAGCCATAGAAATAAACCTGGACCACGTCACAGGCCACCAATGCATCGCTGCAAAACATGTCTCACCAATAACATGGCACAGGCTTTGCGTCTGTGTATGAAGAATATCATACAAATATTCTTGCATATTCTGGTAAATTTTCATTCAATTCAACCAACTTTTCCAGAGCCCTTACTATGTCTTGTGTGGAGTCCAACAGTCAACCAGACCCAGCCCCTGTCTGCCCCACTCATTCTCGTGGAGGAAACCATAGGTGAGCGGGAATTTCAGGTACATAATCCAAGGGGGAAAACACGGTGTGGGCTGACTGCAGGGCACTCTGGGGAGCTCCTAGCTGGTCTTAAGGGTCAAGAAGGTCGTCACATCGAAGCCCAGACTTGAGAGGGGCAGGAATTAGCCAAGAAAAAGAAGTTGTCTATTGGGAGCATAGGAGAAATCTGGATTTCTGGAGGTGCAAGAGAACATCCCTATGTTGGGAGTATAGTCGAGAACATCAGGGAGGCGGAGGACCAGCGGATGGACTGGCCACTGTGTACGATGCAGAGCGTGGTGTGGAGGAAGCTCAGATGGCTCAAAGCACAGTTACCTAAGAGATGGCAGTGTCCTGCACATGTGACACTGGAGATGGGTGAGTGGGTGGGATGGAGAGGAATTTAGGAGGTCGCACTGGCGAGACTCGGCGGTGGGTTGGATGCGGGGCGGAGAGCCAGGGAAGTTCAGTTGAGAAGTGCCGGCTGTGGTTTGTGCAGCTGGGTGCAATGATGTGCAATTAATCGGGGTGTTAATTTAGTATGAAAATCACTGCTTCATATTACATTTCACTTTACACTTTCACAGGAGATTTAGCTATTTTTGCTATGCAGTGATATGATCAAATACCCCAAGTTGCTCTTTAAGATGAAAGAAAAATGTAAATGAGCAGTCACCTAGGACCACAGAAACAAAGGAGCTCCATTCACAGAGGAGAATGACACGGGAGGAAGAGCAGGTGTGGAGAGAGGATGAAGGTGTCGGGTTCAGGAGGGACCCTGGAGAGTGAGCATCAAAGCAGGTGTTCAGGACAGAGCCTCTGGCGATGTGTGTGCCAAGACCAGGCAAAGAGCTGGGTGGTCGGTCTCTGGGAAGTCTTTCTAGGTCCCTGGTTCAGAACAAGAAACTAGCTCCCCTGGGTGGCCAGCAGTAATAAATTAAACTTATGCCACTGTATTAGAGCTGCTGTAACACAGTGCCATGAACTGGGGGGCTCAAGATGACATAAACTGAGTAGAACAGCTCTGAAAGCCGGGAATTCCAAATCAAGGTGTTGGCAGGGCCCCGCGCCCTCTCCCACTTTCTGATGTCGTCGCGCTCTTTGGCACGTGGCCCCATGACTCCAGTATGCCTTGGTCTTCACGTGGCATCTCCCCTCTACATGTCTGTCTTCCTGTGGCGTCTCCCCTTTACATATTCTTGATGCTTCTTACAAGGACACCAATCATGGAATGAACAGTCCTCGCTTCTCCAGTATGAACTCACACCTTATTGACATCTGCAAAGACTCTATTTCCAAATAAGGTCATATTCACAAGCAGGAAGGGTAGGACCTCAACATGTCTTTTTGTGGGGGGATGTGAAGGAGACACTTCACTCTTCAGTGCCACACTAAGTGTGAACTCAGCAACAGCTCTTCTGCGACCTGTGTGGGGCTGGTCATGGTGATGGAAAGTGATCGCCTAACCATCATGTTCTCTAGAAGTGGGGCCAGAGGAAAGGTTATGGACCACCAGGGATAGATGCAGAGAACAAAGTGCAGACAAGACGGCCAGCAGCCTGTGCAATCTATTCCAGGGGAGCAAACCCTGGTCAGAGAGGCTAGGGGAGCAAGAGGTCGCTAGTAAGGCTGACATTCAGAGAGTATTATGTGCCCATGGTTGGCAGCTCACACAGGTCTATAAATCCAGGAGGGTATGTGAATAATCTAGAAGTGAGTTTATAAACCACCAGGAGACAAGTACTGACCAGAGTATTGAAGAGTAGATTTGCACATATTAACTCATTTAATCCTACCAAAAAATTGATGGGTTAGGCTCTGTGGTAACTGGTCTTGTATGGATGCGTCCCAGGTTGCATAACCAGTAGGAGGCAGATCTCAGCTTTCAGCACAAGGGTCTCATTGCAGAGCCTGGAACATAACGCCCTGCTCTTGGAAATCACTCAGGGATTCTTAAACATATGCCATTGCTTCTGGGTGCCATCCCTGTAAAGCCTTCCCAGGCAAGCTGCCTCCCTGATGTTGCACAGAAGAAACCTCCGTATGCTTGAGTCCCACTGCGGCAGCTCCAACGTTTCATTCATGGAAGTGCCTTGCGGGCTGTGCCCCACTGTACTGTGTGAGCCTCAGATGGGATAAATGGAAAAGGGCTTTGGAAGCTGAACATGAATTATTTGTGATAATGTCGTCTCTCAGGGACTGGTCTCTTGGTCACTATCCTCTCTGTCACTTTGCATTCTTCTGCCTGAGAGCCTTCCTAATGTCTGCAGCGTTTCTCTGACTTGGCTCTTTCACTCATATTTCTAAGTAAGTTCTCAAGGCATTTTGAGGTTGGCTCAATACTTTTACAGTTGATAACAATACAGAAAGAGAAAAGTTAAAATAATGCTTGTGAGCAATTTCAGAAGCCTTGACGTCTGGCGGTGGCAGTGCCTCTGGTCCCCTGGGGATGGAAATGGAGCCAGTGGTGCTGATTCTGACCGTCATCACTGATCAAGCCATCAAGTCCAGCCCTTCCAGCCAATTACCCTGTCTTTTGTATGCTGGGACTAGTTTCCTCAATTGTGCAATCTCAGGATATCTCTTCTACCTCCCATTTTTTCCCCAGAGAGCTAAACCAGCAGATCCCAAGATGGGGAAGTTACAAAAAGAAGAGGTATTTAAGGTCAGAATTTCTCCTATAATGTTTGAAATGAGATCCATTTGCATTCCAGAGTATATTGAGTGTAAAAATTCAATTGCCTCATTTTCAATGCCATCTTAGATCAATCATGGCCGCATAGAGGTCACCTGTGCAGGGCCCAGTGTGGGTGTGAGGGGCTTCCTCATCCCCAGTGTGTGTGCAGATGGAGCAGTACCGCACCTTTCTCTCTCTGATATTTTCCCTCTGGACGCCGCCCTACCGTGGGACACTTAGAAGCGAAACTCCTAAATGGTGCCTTATTCATGGTAATTTCTACAGCAAGAGTAAGAGGTGTTTGGTGTAGATTTAGTGTTAGCAGGAACACAAATCTCTCCCGTAGCGCCCGTGAGCAGAACAAGTTGATGATATAGAGAATTTATGACCTGGGGGATCATTTATTTCAAATAAAATTAGAAAACCCAAGCACTACTTTGGGATTTTGGAAAACTTGCCTGTTCAAGTCCCAGAGTTGACATACTTGAAATATAGAAAGTGTCACTTCACAAAAAAACAATGGATTAATCTGTACCCTTGAATTAGAGCCAGGAGAAAGATTACTAAAGACAAAGAAGTCACTCTTGAGGGGATATGCCAACTCTGTTTCTTGCTTCTAGAATATTCACATACCCATCTGGATATATAAGGCAACTTAGTAACGTTTGATGTCCTCCTTTTTCAGTCTGCAAAAGCGATATGTAATAATGATAGTTGTCATTAATTGAGGGTTTACCACCCTGTGCTGGGGGTATGCTTTGATACCACTTTGGTTTTCTCTAGTTGATTTTATCAGGTGGTAAATTTCCTCTTTTTCTGATGGAGAAAGCAGGAAGGTTATATAACTTGTTTAAGATCATACAGCTGTTAAGTGTTAAAACCTGGATTGAGAACTAGGGTCAGTGTGGTTTCAATGTCTAAACTCTTTTCAAAAATACTATGACACCTCTCCAGAAACTATTTCAGAATGAAGCTTCTCTGAGTGGCATCACTGAAGAACACTTACAAACTAAGAAACATCCAAATAAGAGTGAAGAAGTTGGTAGTCATCTGGAAACCATGACATAAGAGAAAAAGTTGAAATTACTAAAGTTAATTAAGATAATGGAAAGAGTCACTTAGTACAATAACTTCCTTCCAGTAGAGTGACAGGAGAGCTGTCACACATAAGGCTGGACATAGTCTGTAGAGTCAAAGGGTGGGTAACGGATGAAAGTTGAAGAAGGTGACTTTGACCTATGGGAGGCCAGCGTTGGAGTTTGCCTGGTGGTGGAGTGAGGAGTGAGTTGATCCTTGGAAGTGACAGAGATGTTTGCTTTGCAAGGACACTGAAGAGCAGATTGCTGTATTAGGTAGAGTTGGGGCTGGATGGTCTCTGATCCATGTTTCAATTCTGAGATTACATAAAGGTCAACTCATAACACTTCGGTATGAAGTTTACCAGTCCTCCTCCTGGTGATGGGGGACACTAGACAATGTGAAAACACTGAGGGGCTGAAAATGTGGAAGTCTTAAAGACACTTTGCCCATTTAACAGTTTCACTCACGATTGGCTTATATTTACATTTTTCATCACAGGAGAGCATGAAAATTTCAGTAGTTGATTTTCTCAGAAATTCTGTTTCTGAATTTGAAGAAAACTACATTTGAGTGTTTGTAAAATCTAATGTTATTTTTAATGGATTTGGGAGTTCTCCTGACTAGATATTTAATGGGTTACAAAGAACCTGGTGGGAGTTTTTCCAAGATGTAATGGGTGTAATTGAGTTGTGACAGGCTATCAGAAAGGACTCAAAATACAGGTAGTTCATTGCAAATGAGATGAATTTTCCCCATGAATGCTGAATCAGTAGTGCTGGTATTAATAAATTGTGTTTGGATATATGTTAGAAAATGCATTGTAATTGTTTCTTAAGTGGATGTTATGCTCACAATGTTTTAAAAAGGCTAAAAGAGTGACACCCTGGAAAATACTTAAGAAGTCTTGGCAAGAATTCAGGATTAATTAAGCTGTAGGGACTGCATAATTTGGAAGCATGGTTTTATTAGACTAAGAAAACTAGTCAGACCCTTCTCTGGAAGTTCAGTGGATGGTGGGGCACACATTAACTCTCAAGACACTTATCATTTATTTGTTAATTTCACAAACACTTTTAACTCGTATGCCTTGATTCATCAACTCTAGGCACATACACATATGGCCACATACACACCTTTTTTCCTCCAGATATCCTCTTGAGCTTCCAGTGTCTTCCCTGTGCAGAGGTTTCCAGAGCAATAAATCATTCTCACTTCGAGACAGATGTCAGCAACTACCATTTATATTTTCCCGAGACTGAGTGTCCTTTTGGGGATTGGCCTGTCTTTTCAGGGCACTTCCATCCATCACTTCAGGGAAACCATTGCTGGTCCAGGCTCCTGCACTAGCCAGTTGGTACCCCTCAGTGAGGCTCCGGATATAATCACTCAACACTTAGCTTTTCCACTGAATGTGAACCACCGACATTGACAAACGTGGGTTATTACATTCCAGCGCCCTTATTGCCTTTCTTTGTCAGTGAGAGAGAATCTTGATCGAGGCTACCCTGGTCTACACCACCTGCTCACACATACTTCAGTTATCAAAGGATGGGTGTTGGGAGGGGCCCTGAGCCCATTCCATAAAGAGGTGATCCATTCCTTTCTTAGTGGTGAGTTTTGTCATCAATTGATGTAAAGCTTGATTAGTGAATAAGAGGTCTACTGTGCCCTATTCCCCCACCTATACTTACACAGTAATACTTATGCAATACACAAAATATACAGGCATGTATATAAATATCCACCAAAGAGGAGACCATTCAAGTGTACTTTTCAGAAGTAAAAAGTTATCTTCAAGGTGACCATAGGTCTCCCTACGTATAGCATAGAAGAGACTGGCATGTATTTAAGTAGCTTCTTCAAAGGACTGCCCAATTAAGTTTAATCTTAAATATTATCCATGTATGGAGCCAATAATAATGTCATTAAGCATCTGTTGAGTACTCACTGTCTGGTAGGCTCTATAATAAGTATTTTACATACAGTAACGCCTTGCACAGATTTGCTGTAGATGCTCCTATCCCCACGGGGCAGACGGGAAACAGATTCACAGAGGTTAAAAGCCACAGCTAGCGTCAGAGTCAGGAATTGGAATGAGGCTGCGGGACTTCATCCCCAAGCCTTTAACCACCGTGTGGGGTAGACCATTACGCCCTTTCCGCCTTGATTGTCCCGCTGGTGAGCTTTTAATGTCGTTGGCCTCACACATAATTTAACTTTTATAAAAGGGCACAAAGTGATGCCTTTTCAAAGTCTTTGTGTGCATGGAAGTGTCTCTCTGTTGATTCCACACATGGAAGGCGACTTGGTGTGTGAAAAACCGGCAGGCCTCAGCCTCTCTTCCCGAGAGATCCAGCTGCTGTCCTGGCAGCCGTGGTCCAGGACTCACGATAGCTTCCATACTTGTATGTGTGCAGTTGTGTTCCCTCCACCTCCAGCTGTGCCCGATGCTTGTGGGAATTTTTTTTTTCTCTTTGTCATTATTTAATTTTTTTTTTTTTTTTTGGCCAGGCTATATTTGGATGTCAAGAGCTTTTTCTTGGTTTTTACCTGCAAAGCAGTGAATCCCTTCAACCCATCGTTGCAGATCTTTTTAGCTCAAGAAATTTTCCCTCTTGATTTTCCTTTCCTTTTCATTAAAAAAATTCTGGAATATGAATCGGTGTCACATCTCTGTTCTTCCTTTCGCAGGGCTCCTTTTCTCTCTCGTGATTTCCATCTGTCATTTTCCCCTTCATCCTGGGGCAGCTTTTCAAGCTTGTCTTCCACGCCCCTGGCTCCATGCTCTTCGGTGTGAATTCTGCTCTTCTCTGTCTCCTACTTGGGTTTTTGATCTGATACGTCCTCTTAATCGGCTGGCAGTTTTCTCTTTCCTCATTTATCCTTCTTCTCTCTCCAGCCTGCTGTTTTCACCTAAGTTTATTCTCTCTGTAGCATTTTCTGTCCTGTATTTTCCAGTAGCCATAGGCAGATTGCTGTAGAAAGACAGTGGTGGTGGGGGTTATGGTGAGACAGGTACAGCATTTGGGTCCCTTCAAAAAACCCCATCTCGGTGGGTGGATATAGCTCAGTGGTGGAGCACATGCTTAGCATGCACGAGGTCCTGGGTTCAATTCCCAGTACCTCCACTAAAAAAAATAAATCAAAAGTAAATAAATATGTGTCTTTAAAACAAACAAATAACATTATAAACAAAAATCCCTTCTCAACAAGAGGAGAGGTTCAGCATACTCCCACCCTGGATATTTTTGAGGCTTAGGACAAGACAAAAATGTGGAGACCCACATACTGCATGTCTCAACTTTTAAGAGGTGTGAACCAGACTTCTAAAATGTTAAAAAATGATGTATTCTCCTGTCTTGACAAATACACCTTCATAATGTCAAAACTGAGAAACACATCCAAAGTTGTGGTTTCTGTATGAATGAATGTTGGCAAAATGTGACTGAATTTCATGATCATTACATGACAAGGAGTCCCACCGACAGGTGTCCCAGTGCTGTTTACTTAGTATAAATAAAAGAATGTGTACCTTATAAATCCCATAAAACTGCTCTTGCTTTAAATTAATCAGAATCACTCATTGTTTTATAGTGAAGATTTTCACAAAATTCTTGTTCTTTTTTAGTCATGACCTAAAGAAACAAGTAACTGTGTGCAGAATGTTCCAAATCTGAATATATTTTGCTCAAAATGTGAATTTTACAAGTTGAAAAAATTTCGAGTATTTATATTTTTTCAAAAAGCTGCTCTTTCTAAAAATTCAAAATTATCCATTCAATAAAATATAAGTGGTGAATATAAAACATTTAAATATAATTACTTAAAGAAAACTGAACTTTGAAAAAATGTAATTTTTGGAAAACTTACGTTTAATTTTTCAAAAATTTAGAGACACAACTTTTAAATAGTTTAGTATCCTGTGATGCATCTCCATCGCCATGTTCAAGGGTAGGGTGTAAAAGACAAACAAGGAAGTGAATGGCGGTCTCCAATCAGGACGCAGCACTTCATCATATGGGTAAGAATCCACTGCAGTCATAAGCCATCTCAGAGGAAGAAATCCACGCGGAATTCATTTGGTTTTTTCTTTACCTGAGTGCCCTGCTGTTGATCCTCTCTGCACCTCCAGCCTTTGCCCATCCTGGATGAGAGCAGAGATGTACCTCGCAAACCGATACAGCGTTCAAGCAAAACTGAGTTCTGTTTCAGGGATGTCCGTAGGGCAGGAGCTGTGAGGGAGTGCTTCCAGGGAGCAGGAGTGGTGTGATTCACGGGCAAGTCCCCAGCAACGAGCCACCCACGTGTGTGAAGATATAAACCATTTCAGCGTGTGTGTTTGTGATACGCGGAGCCCAGGCAGGCTCTCAGGACCACTCCCATTGTCCTTGGCTGCTGGAGTGAGCCTCTGAATTAGGCAGCAGACATCAGAGCTGGGAAGTGTCTCCCTACCTATGTGGAGATTCTCTGCGCCCTGGGTATCATTACTGTGCCAGGGAAGGAACAAACACTTGATGGAAACACAGGGAATAGACCTCGAACATTTGTTATGCTGTTTATTTAGAAGCTCTTTACAGACTCCATGTTTTTTTCTTTTTCCCGACCAAAAATATAAAAACTGATTTGTAACCTCTTCAGCAAAAATGGCTACAGGTCTAACGTCTCATCTATACTCTTCTGGAATGAAGATTCACAAAAGCCTCACTTTCTGATTGTCTTATATTTAAATTACTTTCTTACTGCCAGTCACCAACCTTCAGATGCTGCTTTAATGATGAAAAATAGCAGTAAATTGCTCCATGGATGTATTAAACAGCATTTAGAGAATTAAAAAAAAGTCAGCTTGCCTTGTTAGACTCAAACATGAGCTGGTGCAAGTCCTGGGAGAATAGCTCTATTTTGAGGATAGTGACTAATGTGAAATGATCACAGGTTTCAGTTTGTGCTGGTTTTTTGTGTATATTTTGCAGTTGACAGGTTCTTATCCGTATATGGAATGTACCACAGAAGTCTCTTTTAGCTATTGTTTAGTGCAAATGATTGCAGGCAATGAATTTCTTAAGGGGTAATCTTCTTTATGCAGAATATGCCATCCAGTCACTGACTGTAGTCTGCATGTCCACTGCAAACAGAAAGCCAGGGTCTCATGGTCAATAACCCATCCCTGGAGAGATTTTAATAATAAGGATGCAGTTATCAAAATGCTTAAAAATTCCGGAACATCATTTTATGAACCACCCACACTGAAGATCTTCAAAAGATCTTCTATTGGGGGGGGGGCTAACAAGAAAAAACCTCAGAACTTTGCTAAGTGATCAGTACTATTCCCTTTGTTCCTTCTCATTTTTCTCTACCTACTTATTAAACATCTTAGAATTTAAAAGAGATACTTGTGATGTTAATAGTGGGAGAAAAAAGACAGAGAAAAAGATCATTAGACTAGTAAATATTTTTAAAAAAAACAACCTTCATTTTGAAACAAGAAAGCAAATTCGACTAGTTTCCTTGAGCACTTGATGGATGAAATGGTTTGGCCGTCTCAGCAGGCTTCCATAATTCATGAAATGGACTCTCATGATTGATTTTCCTGATTGGAAACTGATCTAATTTTACTGTTCACTTATGTTATAATGTAGGACTTTTCTAAGGCAAATCACCCTCGTGTTTAATTCCTCCTGTTTGTGATGACTCCTTCACACAGATTTTGGGGGCTGTTTTTTGGTATCACTTTCTTTTTCAAGGAGTGTGCTGTATAATCACTGAGCTCCTCTATAATTACACGGCAAAGACGATGTAAATACGTAATTATGTTCATGCAGATTACTTGATAATTATACTTCCAGTTACCAAGTAATGAACGGAATAATCATCATGCAACTTGCAGCTCTCAGACTTTCAGCTTGGTCTTTGTTTTAGAAGAGGAGAGAACTAGGTAATTACTCCATGGTTACATGGCACTTACGTTGTCAAGAGTCATGTATTTACGTTGCTACTACATGGTTATTTTTTACCTTGTAAAATAAAGTGGTGCTGCCTTTGAAAGAAGTCCTTTCCTCCTCTTTTCGACAGGAATTCCACGTCTCAGGCTGGTGAATAGCAGAGCGGAGCCTCTCTTTTGTATGTGCCTTAGTACCCGGGGCGGCGCAGAAGCAGAACCAGAGAGGTCTCTGAACTTATCCTTCCCAGGATGAAAGTAAAAAGAGAGGGGAAAAAAACCCTGTATGTCAGGTGGCATCAGTGAAACATGAAACACATAGTTATTAATCCTCGATCCGGGAGACTCATTCCCTAGCCAACAATGAGTTTCCATTTGCCAGCTTAGCCTATTCACAGTACCATTTACCCAGGCGTTCCTCTCTCTCGAGTCTATTTCCTCCGTCATTTCAAGAACCAGCTCTCCCGTCTCTCCTCAGATGCATCATTTCCAACCCCTCTGTGTGCGTCCTGTGCTTCTTTCTCTAACCCTGAGCACCTGCCTTCAGGTTAGCACTGCCTGTGTTTTATTGTAGGAAGTCTTTACTCAATGTCCTGAATAAAAGTCTATCCATGCCTCTGTGATTGATTGCTCTCCATCCTATCTCCAGAGTCCAGCACAGAACAGAGGTGTAACTAGTTTATGAATATATTTATAATAAATAAATAATAGATGTACAGACAGAAAAGAATAGATGTATCATCCAGTAGATGCACATAACCAACGAATGCTCAAACCATTATCATTTGCTATTTCATTGGTCCAGCTCTGCATGGATCCAATGATGAACATTTGTCACAATTTCAGTAGTTAACTTAAAAGTTTTTTCCCCCCACCCATGGCATGCTTTGTCTTTGACAAAGCTTTGGGAGCTTAATGAAGTTTCAAACAAAAATACAAGAAATTGGATCCATGCGTTCATATCATCGATCTGACGTTTTCTTAACACATATCATATTCAGTACACTGCAATTCAGCCCAGAGGACATTCAGAGATAAGTAAGCAAACTTCTACCTTTAATAACGGAACTCCCCATTCATGAGGGGAAGGAAGAGCATCCGTGTGTAAGTGGACACGGCAGACACAAAGCAGAAGAAACTAAGAACTAAAACACGAGGGAGCAGGACCGGGAATACTGCTTTCCTTGTGATTTCACCTCATCGTCTGTTTCACTGGCTACTTTACTCTTCTGGAGCAAATTGGCATCTCAGCTCAAATAAATCAGCCTTTCATTTTGCGTGACCCATATGTTGAAAATTTAGAATTCATTTTGCTAATTCCCCAGATTACCAACCATACTATGTATTGTGTTTCTGTGTTAGCAAGCATTAAGTGAAACAGCCATTTCTTTTTTTGCTCTTCAGGGAATGTGAGCTTCTTAAAAAAAAAAAAAAAAAGCTCTCTACAGATTTTGAAGGATGACTGTATAATATAAGAATTTGATGACCATTTGGAATCTCTATGAACCTTGCTAGAATCTTTTCACTGAGATTTTAAACTCAGATTCATTAATGGCATCTATAGATGTCAAATGATTTCTATTATTTCATATTTAAAATGATCAAATAAGAAATAAACTAAGGCCAAGAATTTGCGCATGAATCAAAAAAAGAAAAAATTCCAAGTAGGCAGGAGAAATTAGTATATACAATTTACATTTAAATAATTAGGGAAAAACAGCCACCAGGAAAGGGTTACAACTAGACCTCTACATCACTTATTATAGCAATAAAAATTCACAAAGTCCTGAATATTGAATGTAAAAAGTAAAAATATAAAATAGCTGAAAGAAAATATGTGAAGGCATTAACATTAGAGGTGAGAAGCCCTATTATCTATAACCATAATAGAGAAATACATTGGATTACGTAAATACTAAAAGTTTATTCATAGCATAAGATGAATTAATTTTCTCCATATATAAAAGGCTTGTAATTCAGTAAAAAGATGGACAATATGAAGGGTCAAATAAATTAGTTCACAGAGAAAAGAAAAAAACACACCAAACAAGTGCTGAACTGCAGAAACGCTTTAAAGCCAGCTCAAGAAATACAAACTACAGCGTTGGATTGGATCACACGCTTTATGGATGATGCCGACGAGCGTGCGGAGGGCCCGGTCACTCCTGAGCACTGCTTTTGGAGTGTATTCTGATTGGAATGATTCTCACAACAGGCCGGCCTCAGAGCAGTGAGACTTCTTACGTGGCCTCTAGTTTCCAGGGAGAAGCAGCAGCTCGTTCCCTCAAAAGCTTCAGCCTAGAAGAGATCTGGTGACCTTCTGCCGTATTTAATTGGTTAAAGCAGGGACAGGACCAGCCCAGACTCAAGAGGATGGAGAAGCAGGCTCCCCCTGCACCTGGGAGGGTAGCAAGGAATTTGGAGCCGTCTTTCATCCTCTTTCTCTCCCTCTCCACAGAAGCATATTTATATTTATATTAGTTCTATTTAACATCTTTAGCAATGACTACCTTTGGTCAAAGAGACTAGGAAACTATTTGAGATTAAAGGGACACTTGGTTTTCACTTTATTCCCTTTTCCATTCTTTGAATCTATATAAATATATTTTATGTTTATATATATATTTTATAAATATATAAATATTTAAATATATTAAATATATAAATATTTAAATATATTAAATATATAAATATATTTATAATATGCATGCTTTATGTTGTTAATTTTTTAAAAAGAGAATTTAATCTCTGTGTGCTGATATGGAAACATCTTCAAGATGCATTATAAGGTTTAAAAAAAGCAAAATGCAGAACAATGTATATAGAATTCTTGGGTTTAACCAGATACGGATGCTGGCACCTCATTTGCCTGTGTGTGAGTGTGTGTGTGTGTAAGCCCTGTAACCGTGTAACATGCTGCGAACACGCGCACACACACAAGCAAAGACCCCCAGCAAGGCTGTGTGGGAGACTCTGTATGAGAAAGAGCAAGGCAGGCTCAGTTGAAAGCATCCCCGACACGCAGGCGGCGGGTTAAGCCCTCGCCGCCCGGTTGTGGAGATTTCCATCAGACGCCCGCTGTGCTGCGGAGATCAAGGGCCTTTGTCGCCTGGCGCTGTGCCGCTGTGTGCGCGCGGCGAAGGCCGGCAAGAGCACAGACCGCGGGCCGCGCCCCCGGAGCGCAAGGACGCAACACACAGGTGCACTCGGGCACTTCTCGCAAAACCCGCAAGCCTCTTGTCTCCATTACCGGGCAGGTAGACTTCTGTCTTAAAGTCAATTCTCCTGTCTGCTTCTGGCTTAAGAAGTGAACTCAGGTCTCTACCAGATTCCTGAGAAATCCAGGTTGTAAAACCCAATGACGAGCAAGGCCTTCTCGTCGCAGTGACTCTACGCCCTCGGCTGCGCGATGGGCCATGAGGAGAATCTGACTGGCTGACCTGTCCGGCGGGTCCTCTCACCTTCGTCCTCGGTGGTCCCGGATGCCAGGCAGTATCTTTGAGACGTACTTTGTCTTAGATGAAAGACGAAAGATGGAGATGCCATCTCTCCCATCGTTGTAAAGCTCTGGTCCTTCTCTAGGACCAGTGGAAATCCTCTTAAATGCTTAGTTTCAGCCTGAGAAAGGGAAAAAATCCAAATGTTGGCAGCTCTTCTCTGCGTTTTCTGCCATTGAAGGACTCAACAGTTCTGTGACGACCTAGAGATTCCAAGATCCAGTCCCCACTCCTCTCACCGTCTTATAGTCTTCCTCTTATCTCTTCCTCCGTTGTGACTCTTGCCGAGACAGCTCCCAAGGTTCAGGTGGAGCCTTCACATACTGGGAAATGAGAGAGCAGGGGTCTCCTTCCACTGAAGAGAGCTCCAGGCAAAAGACCCCAGATTCTTAGAGCTTCTCCTAACAGATGGCAGAAGATGGAATATGTAATTGACAGTTTCATGAAATTCTTTCCTTTGCCTATTCAAATGCTTCAGATCGCTGAACTGTTCAATAAATACTGATGAGTGAGCTATGAGTATCCCAAGATGCTACAGAGCCTTAGCAAAGGTCAAGTATCCTAGAATGTCAATGCCTAAATGCCTAACTAGGGATCTATCATGGGCCACAGAGAAGTCAGAAGTCTTCTGTGACAATGTGCAAAGTGAGCATTGGTGACTGTACATCACTTTTTGGAAAAAGAATTGATAACTTTTGTTGACTTCTTAAAGGGGACACTGGCCCCAAAATAGGTTAAGAGCATTCTTCTCTTAAGTATTTTATGCTTCATAATTATTTTGACAACTGGAATATGGCTGAACAGTGCAGTGACTTCTGTCTCAGAGGAAGTGTTATTTTGTTTCTTTTATGAATGGAACAGCCAAGCATCAGAGTTTGAGTAACATGGGTAAGATCAATAGTTGGAATTTGGGCAACATCCTGCATGAGGACAGATGTTATTATGAAGAAATGATCATTGGAAAATACTACCCAACTTAACATTGATTTCACTATTTTGAGTGTGTTTAGGAGGGTGTTAAATTGTTCCAATTCCCAGGCCATTAATTCATCAGGGCTGGAGGAGACCGCAAGGTGCCTCAGGACATGAGAATGGTGATCCCTCTTCTCCTCGGTGCCTCCAAGCCGCTCTGCAGTCTTGCGCAATCACCTGACTTTGCTGTGTTCTTCTCTCAGGTGGCGTTGTTGGGTTTGCAGGTGACCCTTCTGTTTGGACAACCTCTGTACCCAATTGAATCCTTGGCTGCCAGTGAGCTCTGACTTCTAATTCTTCTTTCTCTGTTTTGACAGACAAATCTGATATCCGGCAAGTAGATTAGGAATAGAAATTTATCGGCAATTCTAACATCACTCCTTAGAACTCCAGTTTTTATAGCCTTGTTTTATCTCAAGTAATGTAAAGTTCTTTCAAAAGTTTTCTCTTTCCTCCAGATCCTCCGTCCTTGTGAGGATTTTTGGAAATGTAATCCAAAATTAAGCTGCTGTTTTTGAAAGTGTTTAATGTCATTATTGAAAACTTCTGTTCAATGAGTAACTTCTGAATATCTTAATATGGGGAAGCAAGATACATGATCATTTTCCATTCTTCCGGGCCTTAGTTTGTCCTGGTGAAACTAGGAAAATAAAATATTGCTAAAATACAGAGCCTTTTGACCAAAAGTTTATAGATTTACTGTAGAATGAAAGTAAATCTGAAATAAACTTGGTTGTATGCATTTCTTCAGCTTTCACACAAAGTCTTTTCAAGGCATAGTTTAAGTAGGCGTCTTATAGAGGTGAAGTAAACCCAGGGTAACACATCGAGCAAATGCTGTGATGCGTTTGGGTTATATTTAAATGAAAATCCGAGGGGAGGGTAATGCAGAATGGGCTTCGTCCTTTCCGCTTGCCTCCCCACCACGTGTCTCTGTTGGGTCAGTGCTGCCTGTTTGTTGATTTCTGCTGTGTTATTTGGCATGAGTGGTGGGTCTTCTCTGCTGTTCCATTTCCCTGAACTAAAAGCATCCTCAGAAGAGCCTTGCCCTCAGCCCTTATCACTTGGCAAGAGGTCGAAAGGTTGTGAGCCTCCCAGTGGCCTGCCTGCCATAAATTTCTGGTGCGTCATCAGCACATTTTACACCATCGGCAAGACCCTTCATGAGCAGTGCGATACAGCCGAGGGGCAGCGCTGCGAGTCCCGGGTGACGCGTTAAAAAGAGGCAGTCCTGGGTGTGTAAGTTCCTGAAAGTTGGCTGGGCTTTTTATTTTTGCAACAATAGTGGGAAGGTGATGGGGCGAGTTTTTTTGCATTTTACATTTTTAAACCCTTTATATAAAGAAATTACATAGGAATAAAATGACCCTTCTGGACAAACATACTAAGATTAGAATTAAATGAGACTCAATGAGGTAATGCAGTAAAAGTGCTTTGAAAACTTTTAAAAATTGAATTATAGTTATTTACAATGTTGTATTAGTTTCTAGTGTATAGCATAGTGATTCAGTTATAGTGATTCAGTATATATATATATATATATATACACACACACACATATATATACTTTTTATATTCTTTTTATTATAGATTATTACAAAGTATTGAATACAGTTCCCTGTGCTACACAGTAGGACCTTGCTGTTTATCTATTTTATACATAGCAGTTTGTATCTGTTAATCCCAAACTCCCAGTTTACCCCTCCTCTTCTTTCCTCCTTGGTAATGATGTTTGTTTTCTATGTCTGTGAGTCAGTTTCTGTTGTGTAAATAAGTTCATTTGTCTCAGTTTTCTTTAGATTCCGCATATAAATGATATCATATGGTATTTGTATTTCTCTGTCTGCTTACTTCACTTAGTATGATAATCTCTAGGTCCATCCATATTGCTGCAAATGGCATTATTTCATTCTTTTTTTTTATGACCGAGTATATATATATACACATACAAACACACATACCACAATGTCTTTATCCAGTCATCTGTCAATGTACATTTAGGTTGCTTCCATGTCTGGGCTATTGTAAATAATGCTGCTATGAACATTGGAGTGCATTAGTGCATGTATCTTTTCAAGTTGGAGTCTTCTCCAGATACATGCCCAGGAGAGCGATTGCTGGGTCCCAGGGGAACTCTATTTTTAGTTTTTTAAGGACTCTCCATATTGTTTTCCATAATGGCTGCACCAAATTACATTCTTAACAACAGCGTAGGAGGGTTCCCTTTTCTCCACACCCTCCCCAGCCTTTATTATTTGTAGGCATTTGAATGATGGCCGATCTGTCACCAGTGTGAGGTAACACCTCATTGTAGCTTTGATTTGCACTTCTCTGATACTTAACGACATTGAGCATCTTTTCATGTACCTGTTGACTACCTGTATATCTTCACTGGAGAAATGTCTGTTTAGGTCTTCTTCCCTGTTTTTGATTGGGTTGTTTGTTTTTGTGTTATTGAGTTGTATGGGCTGTTTATATATTCTGGAAGTTAAGCCCCTGTCAGTCACATCATTTGCAAATATTTTCTCCCAGTCTGTAGGTAGTCTTTTTGTTTTATTTATGGTTTCCTTTGCAGCGCAAAAGCTTGTAAGTTTAATTAGGTCTCATTTGTTTATTTTTGCTTTTATTTCTATTGCCTTGGAGAGAGAGAGACTGACCTAAGAAAACGTTGCTATGATTTATGTCAGAGAATGTTTTGCCTATGTTTTCTTCTAGGAGATTTATGGTGTCCTGTCTTATGTTTAAGTCTTTAAGCCATTTTGAGTTTATTTTTGTGTGTGGTGTAAGGGAGTGTTCTAACTTCACTGATTTACTTGCGGCTGTCCAGCTTTCCCAACACCACTTGCTGAAGAGACTGTCTTTCTTTTCTCCATTGTATATTCTTGCCACCTTTGTTGAAGATTTATTGACCGTAAGTGTGTGGGTTTATTTCTGGGTTGAAAACTTTTAAACACTACATGATAGTGTAGTATTCCATTATGATTTTATTTACAGTTTGGATTTCATCTGTCTTTAGAGGAGATACCCTCTGCCTGGAAGCAAAACAAACCATCTTTAGTGAATACAAAGGGCTATTCAAAGTACCACACATCCACCCAAACAAGAAGATGTGTGGTCTGAGCAAGAAGTACCTGTCAGAGCTGGCCTGCAGAATGGCTGTAAGTATTGCCATGAGCACGCTTAGTTTCCATACATCCCCTGTCATCTTCTTCTGTCTTTGAAGAGAGCTCTGACCATCACTCAGTGATTTCATATTTGTGATTTGTTTCACCCCAGCTTTGTGATGTCTTGAGATAGATGGGGCAGGCAGCATGAACTCCATCTTAGGATAAGTAAACCAAGTCTTAGGTTAAATGATCAACCAAGATGCTCACTGGTTGGAGAGAAGATCAGACCCCATTACTCTAAACTCGCAGCTAATGTTCTCTCCCTAGTAAATGATTGCGTGACTGCAGGCTTCCTGAGGACAAAGACAGGGTCTGTTGTGTCCACCTCTGAGTTTCCATGACTTAGCATTGGGATCATCTGGAGAATGCCCCTTATAAATATTCACTGATTGATTGATTATGCTCAGATTATCATTTCCCTTAATTTCATAAAATTAGATGTCTGGAAGGAGGAAAAAGCATCATCACATGGGAAGAACTTACCCTTAGAGATACATTTAATGTCTAAAATGTGCTGGCACTTGAATAAATGGTAGTTTTTCATTCTATTGGCTATTTTATCATCAAGTTATTCAGTTGAAAGAGGTCTTTTATGCTCCGAAGTCCAGGAAATAAAAGAGAATCTCATTTGTCAATGAAACATATGATATTGAGCCTGAGGTTCAGTTAACATTTGCCACTTCAAAACATTTCTGAAAAAAAATAAATCAACAATTATATTTAAAGATGGGAAACAGCTTAACTTTAAGGAAAAAAAAATAAGCATCTGGCAGGAATTTGGATTCAGTCTGTCTTCTTAAAGGATCTGTATTCTGGCCCTCCCTCAGGCCACGTTATGGGTCTGAGCATAACATTTGTTCTATTTACAAACTATGGTGGGTCCGCCTACACTGCCCAGTGACTGGAATTGAGATTCCGTGTGGCTGGGATAAGCTAAGCCTATTTCCCAGGAAGGTGAAAGAATCTGGCTGCTGAGAATTTGAGGATGTAGACCTCATGGGGAGCTGGTTACTGAATCTGGAATGTGAAATGAAGGTTCTGTCTGACAGACCAACAGCCGAGTCTGTTTGTGGGAACTAGAACGCAAATAAAGGAGAGACGTCCTCTCTAACGTTGCGTGCGTTCACTGGTGAGACCCCAAGGTCCTGCCCCGGGGTTTCCCAATGTCTTTGAGTCAGAAATGCATGGTGCCGGGAGCTAAGAGGCAGCAGTAGGGGTACTAGATGGAGTCAAATGATGCTAACGTTCCCTATATAAGTTAAAATTATTAAATAGGAAGGAGTAGCCAGAGCAGAAGTGGGGGAGTTTCTCCTCACGTGTCCAGCTTTTCATCCCCAGCTCTTTTCCCAGAATGCCCGCTGTCACTGGAGGGAACATTCATGACTATTTTGTTCTTTCCAGATCTACTCTTCATTGTGTTACACACTGGATGATTAATAAATGAACAAATTCCAATTTAGTTAATGAAGATACACCTGCTAAAAGAGTCCTAATTCTCAAGGCCAATAAAAGAAGCTCTATTCATGGACAATGTCTTCTTAAAACACTGCAACGTATTAGATGAGAAACAAAATCCAGCAGGTGTGAGGGAGGAACCATGTGTTGGAGGAATCTGGGTTGATATCAATAAATAACATCGCAATCTTGGAGCCATAGTTATGGTTTGTAAATGGAACTGTCCATACCAGCTTTGTGTACATTTGGCATCATTAAGAAGGATACAGCTTAAAATAGTAAGTATCTCTGCTTCTGCTGGTTCTTAGCTCGATGTACCCTGAGTTGACGTGGTTAGGTGGAGTTACAGCCTTCCCCTGCATCAGGACGCTTGGTGTAAGTAGCCAGATCCTTTCAAATGCCTTTTCTCCAAAGGTCACTTAATTCATCCGGGGATGACTTTGTTTTCCCCGCTATCTCTTCCAGGAGCAGGAAAAATAAAAGGAGTATGAGTTGGCTCATCTGTTTTGCCCTGGGGTGATTGCTCCCCATCTACCACGAGCTAGAACCCTGCCCTCCCTGGACAAGTGCAGACAATCACGCGGAAGCCTGGCCGGGCAGGGTCAGTGCGAGTGAAAGTGTGGAGATTAGCGAGGGATTTTTAAAAGCACCAGAGTGGTGTTATTAATCCTTTGAAAGTGTAAGCCTTTCTGATATGGCAGCTGGGCTCCTGGGGGAAACTGCACAGCATTCTGTATACCTGATAAGGAGAGTGTCAAGTAAAATGCAATGAACTTAATGACCCAGAAATTAGTATTAGAGGAAATGAATAACATCTTCCAGAGATTTGTGACTCTTAATATAGAGTTTGAAAGAAGAGAGGCCTTTCTCTCAAGCTGCCTTTCGTTTTCAGTGTAAACATGCATATTTGCATTCTGTCCAGCAAGGATGTAAGACCTGGCTTTGAATGAACAGTGGTTCTTGAGCGTTGGAGCAGGAGCCCGGGTGGTAGTCATGGGTGGGTTTCTGGGAGGTGTGTGCATCCTTGCACTCTTCTTTGGGTCTCTCCCCACCCAGCATTTTATATTTGGGGCCACCGTGTTGATTATGTCCAAAAGATGGTTTCAGTCCTGGACTCTGTCCACAGAGGAAGTTTCAGTTGATGTTCTCTTCTGTTCGGCTGCTGCAACTCAACACAACACAGCACAACTCAGTATAACACGGCTCAACACAACTCAACATAACCCAACACAACCCAAACCAACACAATACAATTCAACCCAGTACAACCCAACCCAGCCCGATACAACTCAACACAACACAACTCCATATAACACAACTCAACACAAAACAACACAAGCAAACCGCTGTGCAAAGGGCCTCCCTGATCCTTCCACTCACTGCCGTCTCACCTGTGGGGAGAGGGTGATGAGCTGTGAGAAGTTGGGATGGGATTGCCCTCAGTAAGTCATCCCCTTGTCCATTCCATCCTTTCTGGAGCCTGTGAGTGGCCACCCCCACTTTCTCAAGAGCTAAGAAATGGAGATGAACAGTATTTCATCTGTGCTGGAGACGGAGCCACAGTTCTGCTGAGATTTTCCAGCCAGTGCCCATCAGCCCTGGCCAGCCAGCCCTTCAGTACAAACAACCTTCCTTGTGCATAGAACCTTAAAAATGTAGAGTGAGAAGAACCTAAAAAATTATTCAACTGAAGCCCTCCACTGTGTTAAGGAGTCTCAATCAAGAGAGATTAAGTGAACTAATCAAAGCCACACAGCCACTTAGTGAGAAACCAGGTTTTTCTCATTATTATATCAAGGTTTGGGTATTTTTTTTTTTGATGGGGGAGGCAATCCACCCTTACGCAAGTTTTAACTAGCCTTTTCCAACAGGGTAATTATCCTTGAAATAATTTTTATTTCAAGATAGTAATTAACGAATTAATTAATATTTAAGAGTAATTGATTTACAATGTTTTGTTGGTTTCTAGTATACAGCACAGTGATTCAGTTATACACGTATATATTCTTTTTCATATTATTTTCCATTATGGTTTATTACAAGATATCGAATATAGTTCCCCGTGCTATACAGTAGGACCTTGTTGTTTATCTATTTTATGTATAGTAGTTTGTATCTGTTAATCCCAGGCTCCCAATTTATCCTAATTTTTAATTTAAAATTACTTTGAAATGGAAAGTTACATTAGGTAACAGTTTTCTAGTCTGGAAAACAGCCTTGCATTCTTTCCCTGAGAAGAGACCAAGGGAAGTTAGGATCGGATTCTGTGAGCAGTCAGTCAGTCATACATTTTGAACATCTTTCCAAGGAACCCGAAGGACCCAGGGGCCTCACTCTTGGAAATTCCACCACCCTGTCCGTTCCTGACAGCTGCTTCTTGGGGGGAGGTTAAAGAATCACCAATGGTTCTTCCTCCGCTGTTTAGTTAATGACCGCAGGGGCCCAAAAGTCAGGTGGGAGAATACTGGGTCTTTATATCACACAAATTAATTAATTTCTTCATGGAACTTTATAGATTCTAAAAGTGAACCCACATCGAAAGGAACCAAGCTTCTTGCTAAGGGGACTGAAGAGTGTCTTTGTCATAACAAAATTAAACCAACATATAATTGTCATTTGCTTTATTCTTATGGAAATTGAACATTAGCATGTGTATAATTGATCTGAAATCCAGACACATCAAAGACATGCATCTCTGTATCTATGGGTTTTTAATCTAATTATAAGGAACTACATATGTTTTTACTCAAAACTTATTTTTGCTTTTTAATTTTTTTTTTTTTTTAATGAAAGGACATGTCTTTCATTCCATGCCCCTGCCCCTGGCTTTTAAAAATCTCTTTGCTTTTTCCTTCGAATGACTGGAGCTACAGTCATCAGCCTCTCTAGGGCCCTTGAAGCAAACCCTTATTCTTTTAAAAATCATCAACACAGGCTCGGTTGCCAAGTGGAGAAGCTGATTCTTCTCTCCACGCTCTGGGAAGTATTTTCTTTGAAGCGCTGTTGGCATGGAAGTTAAGGGCTTGGAACTTGATATTGAAATGGCAGTAAGAGAATTGCTATTGGATAGCGTTTATTTCAGAATTTAAAGCAAACACATCCTGAAACTGCAGTCAAGATACCCAAATAGAAGCACGTGAAAAGTTACAAATGTGTCCACATGGGTCTCTCACATGAGCTGCATGAAAAACTAAGTGTATTTGTTTTACTATTACCAAGTACACATAGATTTGCTATTACGGCAGTCGTTTTATTCAAGCAGAAAAGAAAACTCAGAAATTAAGATAAAACTAATTGTCAATGCTCTGTAAAAAATACATGTATTTATCAGACCTATATCAATAGCTAGATATTTGGCTGCTATTTCTTATGATAATGGTAAAATAAATAAGAATTCTTATTTAAAGATAATCGTAAAGGTAGATGTATTAAAAGGGGGGCTGGAAAGATTTTGAATTCAACATGAAGCTTGTGGGTTTCCTTCACGCATTTGATACATGCATGTTTTATCTATAATACAGAGAAGGTATATGTCTCTGATACTGTGTCTTAGTATTTGGAAGAAAGTAATGTGCTACAAAATACGGCAAGATGTTCCTTCCTGCATGTATACAATTCTGTGAAAGGTGAACAGATACTTGGTTTTTCTAACCTGCTTTTATTAGAGGTTGTTAAGGTTTTCTAAGAGGAGTGAATTAGTATCTTCTCTTTCTGTATTGGAGCTTAAAGCCAATTTCATTTGAAAAGGGAAGGCTCATATAGTTAAGACGTGTTACTGGAATTACAGAAGTAACTGTTTTAGGTTATGTATATGTAGATATTACAAAGGCCTTATTACTCTGACATCTGGGTAGTTTTGTGTGTGTGTGTGTGTGTGTGTTTGTGAGCACGCATGTGCACGTAAATGTGTGGGTGAAGAAAAAAGATGTCTCCTTTTGGAACCATGTGCCCAAATAATTTTAAATAATAACATATATAAGAAAAATGTGCATACTTTAGACTTATTAAAAATCTGTCTTTAATCCCCAACTGGATCACACCGTATATAGACATTTGATTTTTTAGCAAAATATTTTTCAAATTTTAAACCAATTTCTAAAAAATAGAATTCTATGTAGCCAGCTGTCTCCTGGCAGCTCTTTCATGAGAAACTTAAAATGTCTAAAATAGAGCACTTGATTCTCTCTCAGATCTGCCCCTCCCTTAAACCTCCTCATCTCAGCAAATGACACCAAAACTCATGGAGTTGTTTCTATGCATTTTGTAATCAAAATTTTGTGTCTGTGTCTGAAGGAGGGTGGTCTGATGCATAATCACTGTAAGTTTGCCAAATGTGGTCCCAACCTACACTATAAAGTTCCCCTTTTGGAGAGATCTTTGTGTGAAGACAGAAAGACTACTAGAAAGTTTGTCGTGAGTGGTGCTGGATTATAAAGACCTTGCATAATCATGTGCACATTAATATTTCTTGAGTGCCTGCTAAGTTCGTGGCACTCTTTCAAGCACTGAGAATAAGTCTGGGCATTAATGTACCCTTGCCCTGAAGAAACAAAACCAAATGGATGAGTCGTGTAATCTGATGGGAGTCTACTCCACTGTGGTAGTTTCCAACTGAGGACACACAAAAGAACTGCCTCAGTTAAGTCAGTATGAGCTAGTGCAGCTTACACACTACGTGCGCATACACACGAGTGAGGGTTCAGAGCAAGTGAAAGGGTACAGCCAACTGAGTCATGCGTTAAACAAACACTGAGAACCGGTTAGCAAGTTGTATGCATTTGGAGTGCTGACCTATTAGAAGACTAGTCCTTGTTTCTTTCACTCAACTGAGTGGGTGGTGGGCAGCTTGTTAATTTCCGCGCTTCCCTTGTTGGTGTCAGTACCTGTCACGTGCCCACAAGGAGGAGAACGTTGGTATTTTCACTGAAACCCTTCCTCCCATCTTGGTTGTTGAACAATGAAATGTTCTACCAAATTCCTCAGAAAGAGTTGGGGGGATCTTAGCACTCTACCATTCACCCCCTTATTTGATAGATGAGAAACTTGGGATCTGAAGGGCTCAAGGTAGGAGAATATACTGTTCTTGACTACCTATCAATTATCTTGCCTTTCTAAATTTAACCTAATAGGCTAGGTTTTTCAAAAAGTAAAATCAATTAGGGGAATTCTTTCAAAAAATAGTATTGTAAAAAAAAGCAACACAAAAAAACACAAAAATTTTTTTAAATGCTATTGCTCTCTGCCTCCTTTCATAGATTACTAGTGAACTTAACTAATTTTTGAAAACTCAGGGCTAGATCATTATGGAATTGATGGAATTATTAATTGCACAGTCTTGGGAGACAGAGCTGGGATCCAGTCTGGCTCTATCACTGACTAGCTTTGTAACGTAGGGCACATCATTAACACCTCTGATCTCCCGTGTCCTTGCCCACAAAGTGGAGTAATAATCATTGGGACCAAACTCATTGGGGATGTGTGAGAATTAATTGAGAAAATGTGCATGTGGAAAACTCAGCAGGGGGTGTAACAAAGAGTGAGTGTGGGATCACCATGAGAAGTATTATGGTTATCACTGTATTCACTGGGATATCATTTGCAATTTCTCTGCCTCTTGCGAGCTTACACGCTTTAATAGCCAGTAGCTCAAAGATTTCCCCACAATTTCTGTTACATGCATCTGTACACTCCCTCCTTCAGATGCTTCTGATTCCTCTGTTGATGTCTGTCCTCTTGTTTGGCTTGAATTTGCCTTCTGCTCATTCACAGTGAGCGAAGGCTTCTATAAATGCAGCCCTTTACTGCAGAGGTGGTATTCGAAGGAGTGGGGCTACACTGCACTCCGCACAGCCCCTGACTGCTATGTCCTTCCCTACTCACGGTCTGCTTGTTTCTCTAGCACTAAAGTTTATTTTTGGAGCACTATCAATTCCTTGTGAATAGTAAATGCTATCTAGACTGGCATTTAGTCAGAAACCTCTGTCACGAGAAAATGATTTTCTTCACGTACTTCCATTTAGGGTTGGTTTGTAGTAATCACAGCATATTCTTCCCAATTTCCATGGGTTCTAAGTCATTAGCTAAATGAAGTAGCTCTTCTCCTGTACTGTGAGTGTTTAACAGAAATAAAAAGAATGAAAGTTTTGAGCATTTTTTCTTGTGTATTTGCTATGGATAGGTCATGACCTGATTCTTCTTCTATACATCAGTGTACCTACCCGATTGTGAAGCAAAGTGTGTGTAAGGCATGTTATGAAGAAATAATTGCTCTTTTGGCTTGGATGCTATTGACGTCACATGACTTTCAACAATATCATCTAATTAAGGAAATATGCAGGAGTTTTCTCTGCTTTCTCTCCAAGCATATTTGTCATTAACTGTGTTATTGATTCTTCATGTCTCTCTTCAATTGCATTATTTTCCTCTGTTTTTTGATAAAAGCCAAAATTTGAAGGATGTTTATAATTTCCATCTCTTCTCTGCTATTAGCAAATCAGTCAGTTTTATACAGAAAAGCATCATTTTATACTGGTTCTGCAAAACCTTGGTTGGTTTACCCAAGATGCCACTCTGAATTTTTCTTTTGAGAATAATTTTTAAAACCACGTGTCCATGATTTAATGCCTTTATTTTGAACGTTTCTTAGTAGATAACCTACCAGGTAGTGAAGTGAAGAGATGATTCCACAGAAATTCCCACTCCTTATTCTTCCTTTATTATCAGCTGTTTTAATAAAATTTCACTTGTAGATTCTCTCATCTTTGCATATCCAAATTTATATTTTATATTCCCACTGGAATCTATGTACCTTTTATGCTTATAACTTCATTCTTTGTTATAAAATGTATGTTTCCTCTTATATTATTATTTGCAAACTCTAGTTTGAACCACTGATAAACTTCATAAGTATATTTCCATATAGAAATTAAATGCAAATCTGAAAAGTAGAAAAAGTTATATGCAAATGATATGATGTTAGATAAGGTGATATTCTCCAGAATTACTCTATGTTATTTGAATTAATCTAAGCAAAGCCAGTTTTGTAGTGTGTGTGTGTGTGTTATCTTTAAAAACACAGTCATTCTAAATAACCCCAAAGGATTTAGAGAAAATCATGACCATTCTTACATGTATTTTTGGGCAGTATTAGGTTTAAAATAGGCTTTTCCTCTGCATCGGCTGAACCCCCTGCAGACATGTCATAAGCTGGGGTGGTCTGTGGTCACCAAGCCAAAAGCAGCTGTCAGTGCACTGCTTTCTGCCCACTCTCAGCTTTCATTCTTAAATTGATCACTTGCTACCTTGATTCCTTTACTTCAAATCTTGTATCCTTTATCCCTCGGTAAAAACTCAAATTTCATATCTGAACTCATAAACTTTATTTTATACAATGAAAGAGAGTAGGTTGTGAACTAAAAAGCACAGCACACTCTCATGACTCGTCCACCACACGTGCTTTGAAATGACCCCCAGTTTTCATGATGCTCAGAAGCCTGTTTAACATAGTGGTAACCGCCATGGTAACGTCATGGTGACCGCCATGGTAATGTAAAGGTAACCGGTTTAGTCTCAACTGCCTTTGCCAGAAATCTAAATTCTGGAGAGTTTATGGTCTGCTCCCTACTTGTGAAAGTGTCCACACCTACCATCCAGCTATTGTTCTGCTACGCTTACAATTTATTCTCATTCATCCAAATTTTTACTTGTTAAACAAGTATACCACATACTATTGCTTTACTAGTATTAGCCCATTTAATTCCCTGAAAAAGCCTATGAAGTAGCGACCATTTTTATAACCATTTTACAGCTGAGAAAACTAAGGCATGATGATGCTAACTTGCCCAAATCCATGCATCTTGTAGGGAGAGGAGCAAAAACTTGTACTTAGGCTCTCTGGCTATCGAGCATGTGTCTTGAACCATTACCTCATGCAATATTCATTCAACAGACTCTTTTGGGGGCTACATGTGATGTAAGAAAACGAGCAAGAAATGAGAGGAATTAGATAAATGTATCAGTAACTAAAATCCATTGAGTGTAGAATATAAGTCATAATAAATATTTACATAAGCAACTGGAGGAACTCAGAGTCAAATGGAGCATTTAAAGAAAAGGATCAGGGAAAACTGTTGGTGGACGAGGTGCTCTTTTGAAATAAATTATAAAAAATAAGGATAGAATTTTTTAAAAAGATTGATATTTAGGGAGCCAGTGTTGAAGGGACTAGAGTGCAGGCCAAGAAAACTACATGAGCAAAGCCACCGATCTCAGAATTATAAGCCAGGACCTCATAGGGGAGAGCGAGCAGATGGTTCTGTTGAAATCATGATACCCACAGGGTAGCTGTGATGGAAAAGGAGGTCGTTGTGGACCAGAGCCTGAAGATCTAGACCATAGACCCAGGGCCTACATGTGTCAATGTATTGAGTTGCAGTTTCCTATCCCTTCCTCGCTCCATCCCCTGCAGGGAAGAAACAAGTGATGTCTGGGTTCCAAAATGGAAAGTATTCCACACGCAGAGCGAGAATGGTGGTGACACAGGCTGGTGGCTGCCTGAGGTCAACAGCGAAGGGAGAGTGGAGCCTTGGCTGGGGAAAAAGAGGAGAAATGGGGGAGAAAAGTGTCTGCTGGGACTCTTTCAAAGAGCCTCCTGACTTCCCACTTTGGCCTCAATAATCTCAGTGAACCTACAGAGGACTCTGAGACACCTGGTGCCATGATGTTTCTGGAAAGCTGGAGAGGGGCGTGGCTTACCAGCCCACGGAATTTAACACCTTGTGTAAAAGGGATGACGGTGCTAAGAGACACTGTTGGGACATGTAATGATGGATGATTTTATTTCCTCTATTTTTTCATTAATAAAATAATTTCCTTGCTCATAGGCGATCAGCCAACACATACAAGAACAGTTCCTAAACTAACAAACAGGAAATCTGTTCTTAGCTGATAATGGGGTCCTGCTCTGTTTCATTCAACCTGTGAAACACCGTACCTGCATCTTGGGATCTGAAGTTATCATAATAAACGCCTTTATCCTGATATTTGAATCAGCCTTATAATGATTTAAAAGGCCTTGTTTTCTAAAACATTTAGCAGTTCAACTTCAGATTTATTAAGCTGACAAAATTTCTATTTTGATAAACATCTTCCCTGGGAATATAGGTTTATATAAGTTAGTGGACATGTGGAGCATTTGTGTGTACGTGTGTGTGTGTGTGTGTGTGTGTGTGTGTAAACTGCAGGGATATTTTGAAAGAAGCCATTGGGAAAAAAAGAATAACCAATGTAACTTATAAAATATGCCTTTGACTGTAACAAAATATCATTCATTAAAACCCCAAAAGATAATTTAAGTTTTACTAGTTTGAAATTTTTTTGGCTTGAATGCCAAATTGTGATCAATTTCACACAGCACAATTTTGAAATGGTCCTAGGAGGTGATTCTAAGTGAATATGTTGAGCATGATGTTGGGTGCCTGTCCAGGAATTCAGAGAAGGTCTGGGCTGCAGATATGAAGTTGGTTGCCCTTGGTGTCTAAATGGTATTTTAAGCTGAGGGAATGAATTATATCACTCAGAAAGAATGTTCTACACCATCAGTAGAAACGCCATCCACAAGATGACTTAATAAGTCAGATTGAACAAATCTTTTGTTATCAAGTGGGATTAGCTTTAATTAGCTTTAATAAGATTTGCGTATCTTTAAGGAAATATTACTGCTGTTACCTTCAAAATTTATAATTTTTTTCATGACTAAGTAAGATCCTTAGAGAACTTTGAATAGTTTGCTAAGTCCTTAGCAATACTCTGAAGGTGGTTAACAGGTACAGTAACTCTGAAAAGACTGTATTTGATGTTCACAAGTGGCAGATAGTCAAAAACTCACTTCTCATTTTAAAAAATGCATTGCTAATAGGAATCATAGTGTAAGTGGTGCTTGAATTCTCAGGTCAGTCCTATAACTGAATAATAATCTTCTAAATATGTTTGCATATCATGACACATTTGTGCCACTGTTTATACATGCAGAGAAAATAAAGCTCAGAGAGGCTAAATGATTTGCCTATAAATGCGATGATATCCGTGAAAGTCCTCTATACGTAGCAAAGCCCTAAAGGAAGGTATTTTTCTCAGTGTCACTTTGCACGTGGAGTGGAGCATCTCCCTTAAACCACTTGTGAAACGTCCTGCTGATTATTCATAGGAAGATGCCCTTTGGTAGTAGACAGCATGTCATCAGTGAAGTGTTCACTGTAAACAGCGTACTTGTGCGGCGCTCTTTGTAATGAGTGAAAGAGAGGGTCACTTGTCTAAAGAGCACTTGGACTCCGCAGTGCGACAGATGAGAAACAAGGTGAGACCTTGCTGTTCTGAGAACACAGGCAGGAGTTAGAAGTGGAGCGTGTGAAGATGCTGGAGGAGGAGGCATGGTCTGTTCAGTGCTTTCAGCGCCTTTCCTGTCTTCACACTGCTCTCTCACAGATGCTCGCAGTGGTGGCGGTGTTCATTCCGCACCGTGGCGCTCCCCACTGCCGTCATCCTGGAGGGGGCTGGTGGTCACTGATGCTGAAAGACGACCTCATCTGGTGTCTGAGGTTCTAGCTGACATTGAACTGTTGATGAAAACCAGTCTTCCTACTCTTTGAGTCTCTGTTGCATCATTGGTCAGATTAGAAATGCCTTCAGCTTGAAATTCAAGTTGTCCATTTGGCCTAGAATGTCGAAAAGATAAGCCTGCTTTCTTCCTGAACTAAGGAAAGGGTTCTGAGCTTTACATAAATGTAGGCTGGGGCCTGAAAGCCAGTTGAGTCTGGGAGCAGAAACAGAGTAAACATGGAAACAGACACGTCTCAAGGGACAAGGTCATGGGGTGGCTGGCTTCTAAGGACAGAGGCCATGTGTCCAGAGACACTCTGAGAATGAGGTTTGCCCTGGTAACTTCTTAACTCATGGCATGCTTGATTTTCTGCATTCAGCTGGTGGCAAAGCCTTAGGACTAAGAAATGATTTGGGGGAGATTTGAGTGTTATTTCCGTAGGTCTCAGGAAGGCACCTAGAACACCCACCAGGCAATGGCAGGAAAGAGGGAATGCCTGAGATTTGGCCAAACCACTGAGAAATTCTCATGTCTATGGAGGGATGCTGGGAAATGCACTGGAGGCCAACTCGGTCCACCAGCTACATCATTTTGGAGGCCCTGAAATCAAATGGCAAGAACATCTGAGCATCTAATCCTGAATCCACTGCCTGGGCTGGGGGAGATCTCGGTAAAGCCGTCCCCATCACTCCTCAATTTCCTAATCTAAAATGGGAGTAATATCCACTCCTTCTTACCTGTGAACATGTTGTGTAGATTAACATGATGGCGTTTGAAAGGTGCTATTTAAATATAATATGTTATTAAAGTATTATCATTCTAGTTGCTGGTGATTATCTAAAAAGCTTTAAATCACTTGGTTATTTCCGGGATTCAGTTTTCATTGTCAGTTGTGAGTTCTCCTGTCAAAGACGTAACATTTCTTTGTCACATAGCACAGACCTTATAGTTCTGAGTTTTGGAGTCGGGAACGCAAAGCTGTGTTTCACCTGGATGCATTCAGAATTGCGGTCTTGGGGTTTTTAGATACAGATTGCTGTAATAATTTAAAAGGGGTAATGCGGGACTTCTTGAGAATGAGTTTTTTACCTTGCCTGCAAATTTTTTTTTGGAGGATGAAGTGAAAAATGTGGTCAAGGCCAATTAAAGGATCACATCATTATTTAGCTACAGATAAAGTGAAATATGAAAATCCAGAGATTACCGGCAGAGCAATTCCATCTGCCTGGCACATGTCTGTATAGATTCTATCCATTTCTCTATTCATTGCCCAACTGTAAAAACTTCATGCCGCTCCCCAGAAGGCTGTCTTGTCTTTACTGTTTTCTTTATGCATATTGGATATTTCTCATTCAATCGCCCCGACCCAGAATTTTTTTTCTTTACCATAAAAGTATATATATTCTAGGTAGAAGCCCTGATAATCTGGGCCATGTAGAATTCTTTGTGGTTCATGTGAAGTGAATGTTGCTTTTTCTAAACTTCTTTTGCCTTTTGACCCCTATATAATCAATACTGGAGTGTTTTCACTTTAACGTATTGGGTGGTTGAAAGAAACGTGATTGAATGTCTGTTTACTTCCTGAGCCAAGATATTTCTCACTTGTTATACAAGTCGGTGGTTAATGGAACGGGGGCAAGGGGACCCAGTCTGGGTACACGAAATGATAGCATAACCTTTCCTGCAAGCTTCAGAAAGAAAATTTAATATGAAATGTTTAGAACAGTCTTAAGACTTTCCCCCTTAACCTCACTGCATTTACATACTCGACGAAGAGTCAAGAGGAGACCCATTCGCACTTTTATGACCTGTATTTCTCCTTTCAAAATGAGAGTGGCTTTTCCTAATGTCACTGTGCACCCCTCCAAATGCAGGCTATTTTTTACCTCCTGGAACCTTTAAGGGATTTTTAAAGTCTAGTTAGTTTCTTTCCATTGGTAGCGACTTGACAGAGATGGGCAGGTGGGTATAAAGGTACAACTTATTAAGTCTGAGAGGGTTTTGTTTCAAAAGTGTTACTTTAATGATTCCCCTACCATGTCCACGTACTTGTCGACAATTTATGACGAATGCAGTGACCTCAAAACCAGTAGATCTAAAAACTGATTCCTTTTCATTCCCGTAGACTTTGGCTTTTCCATTTTTAACATGTGGAGTGCCCTTCCTTTAGTAGAACTCTCTCCATTAATAACTTTACATAGCCATCATTCAGAGAAAACTTTCCAGCCTGTTTTCGATTAGAAATTACTCTACTCTCCTGTTTGAATTAAAAGAAAAAGGGAAAAGGGTGGTTTTTTAGTAGACATCCAGGCTACTGTTACTTATATGATGCTTGAGACACCTGAGGCCCCACACAAAGACAGCAAATGGTGACACGTGGTGCAATTCCAACCTTCCTCACTGCTGAGCGTGGTCCGGTCACTCCCTTTCCTTCTCTGTTGGGCGGGCCTTCCTGACAGAGACACACACCCCGTCCGTCTCAGGAAGAGCTGTGGGCACGCCCACCTGGTAGTGTGTCTTCCCCACTCCGGGTCCCGCGCTAACAAAGGCGAACTTCGTTCTCTCTCTTTCTGTTGTCTGTCGCGGCATTCAAGTTCTTTGCACGCCAAGGTTTTCAGTCTGTACCTTGAGCAGAAGAGAAGAGAGCCGAGTATCACACTTTTGTCAAAGGGTTAAGATGGCTGGCTTACAGAGGTTAATTTGAAATGACACTGCGGAGCTCAACAGTTCACGATGGCCATTTTCATTTATTTGCCAATTTTGCATGTTTCCTGCATGAAAAGGCTACCTTGGGAAATAGCCCTGTTTTATTGAGTGTTATTCTAAATGAATTAAGCAACAAAGCAAATGACGAGTGGACCCTCACTGACGTGTAAGTGTGCAAGATACATTTTCAGTAAACAACTACCAGCAAATAATCAAGAAATGCAGACTCATATATGATGCAACATTCAATCAGCAAATCCTTTTGCATTATGGCTTTCAAACTATTTTCTCCTTTCCACGTGGAAACACCATGTCAAGGAATTAACACTCACTATTTGGTTTCATTGGCATGCTCACTCACCAACTGTTGCTCATAAATTAGGATTCATAGAACATTCCTAAAAATCTGTCAAACTCTCCATTTTTAGCAGGCAAGAGTTTGTTGCGGCAAACCGGGCTGCTCAGTTTACTATGTGAGTTTGAGACGCTGAAAAGCTGGGGTAGTGTCATACCAGCTGCTGCAGGCTGCTAGTTATTAGAGAATTGAGAGGGGGTGTGTGATTCTAAAACTGTCTTTTCTCTTTTTCAAATACACCATTGTTTGAAAAAGAGGTGGTTTTATTGCCTCCACGTGAGCATTTTGTCGTCTTCAGGTGTGACAGCTTGCCCCGTAACTGAGCACACACAGTTTCTCCTCCGTGTCCTTGAATCTCACCTCGCTCTTTCCTCTTCCATGGTCCCTATTCAAAATACAGCCTCCAAAATAGTCATCCTACTGTTTCTTTTTATCACTTCAATTGGTGAAGTTTCAGTTTTTTCCTTTTATCTGAAATTGTTAAGAGGTATATAAAAAGTTAAAAAAAAATCAGACACTCGATTGCCAAGTATTCGGATGCCTGGTGGTAGATACACAATTTGAATGAGTGACCCGATTTGTCGTTTCATCTGGGCATCAAGATTTGAAGAGGGAGGGAAGTGGGGAGAGAGAGAGAGAGAACTTGAACCCTTTTGCTTGTTTTTCTTGGAGGGCCTCTTCTTGTTCAAGCAAATTACCTCATTCTTTTCTTGGCCTCTTGTCTGTTCTTTCCCATCTCTTTGATCTATTTTACTATTTTTCTGAAATCAAAGGATGATCAATCAATGACAAATTCCAATCACTTGTTGAAGTTCTGTAGAACACACAGCGCTGTGGACACCTGCAACGTGAAGCAGTCCTGACCTGTGGTCTGTGCATTTTTAAGACTCAACGTTCAAAACACCCAGTGACTCAGTAACATGATAATATTGCATGCTTATGGATGCAGAACCGTGTGATTTAAGCTGCATACATAAACGGGACATGGAAAACGTTTGGTTGAAGATATTTTTCAAGGTTGCGAGTGACAGTGACGGTTGATAAAAAGTAACTGAGTAGTTTCTCAAAGTGAAACTGAATTTTCAGCCCCTGGAAGTTGGAAGGAATTGTGGATATTCAGAGGAAGTAAAAGATGAGAGGACTGAAATATTTTTCTTTTTTGCTCCTAGACAAATAAATATAGTTTTAAAAATTTAATTAATTAATTAATTAATTAATTGAGCCCATTGTAGAAAAAGCTGCAACTGGACAAAACTTGCCATTTTCCTGAGAAGTAATGTATGTGCATCTTTTTTCCACTTAATAAAAGACACAAAATGCATGAAATATTTTTCTTTTCCTCGTTGTAGTGTAAAAGTATTAAAAGTCTATGAATCTATTTATTGTGCTAATTGCCCATCCCAGCATTACAGGAGACATTTACTGGTGTGCTCAGCGCCTGTGGTCATGGAATTGGATGGGATTGTCAGTGCCGTTCTCTCACTGTTATTAGCTTCCTTTAGGGGTCCAGAAAGGAGAATATTTTTATTGTTATTATTGTTGACTATCTGCTCTGAGAATCCTGACACCCGAGAACGCGGGGAAGCATACATTCAGTGCTGGTGAACAGCTTCTGAGGACGGGCGCGTCTAGGCTTAACTTTTGCTACTTCTTGGTGCCCCCTCCCTCCCTTCTTCCCCTTCTCTCCTTTCTTTCCTCCTTTTCATGCATTTATTTCACAAATGGGGGCAGAACTTAGCCGCCCAGGCTCACCACTGAATACCGCCTCTCTCTCTCCCCTCTTCAGTCTATTTGCACAATCAAGCTCAGCAGAAAAAATAGAAATCATTGACAAGTTGCCAATAGGGTGTTCATTTTAAATGAAGGAAATCGGGGGAAATTCTTATTCTCTAAGTTAAATAGAGAGCACTCATCTTATCTTGCCCTAACATGTATGATGTCTTAAGTCTGAAGAATGCATCTCATCTGTCTGTGGCACTTGCCTTGCAATTTGGAAATGCTATATGGCTCAGTCTTCCCTCAAAGGGCACAGCAAGTAATTTTCAGCTGTCAGCAGCAATCTAGATTGTAATACCTTTGGATAGAGTAACCTCAGCTCTTTGCTAACTTTTCTTATCGAAGCCGTAGGAGCAGTTAAAGGTGTGTCTGGGCAGGAAGCAGAATCCTCCCCAGTGACGCCAGCAGTCAGCTGGACGTCACCTCTCCTCCTTTCATCTGGAGGAAGGCAAATGTCCTGGAGGAAATCTAGGGGGCTGCTCAGCTGTGGAGGTGGGCTTCCTTAGGACAGAAGGTGGAATCCAATCAGAATCTGTGCTTATGACCATTCCTGTTCTCTCCGTATGGGAACTTTTGGGCATTCGCTTCTTGGGGAAAACATAAAGAGAAGGGAAAATGTGAATCTATTCTAGTCTCACGTAATTGTATATCTGTAAGCCCAGCTCGTGGATCTAAGACCTCAGCAGAGAAACCGAAAGCCTCTGGTAGCACATGTTTTTAATTTCCGACAGACCACAGTCTATTACAGAATGGCTCACCTTGAAGAGGACAACATCCTTCTGACTCTTTCCTTTCCAACAGTTTCATCCAAAAAACGGCGTCAATTCCTTCAAGAACCGCTTAAGCTGGTGACTTTACTGAGAAAACAGGAAGAGTTAATGTGGTTTGTCTGAATTATATATACGTCTATATCCTACATTTGTAACGAGTGAGCCAACCTAATCATTCTCGTTTAAACAAAAGAAGAGTAAAAAAATGTATCATAAAGAAACAATATATATGTTTTTATTTTCTAAAGGATTAAATGTCTATTTTATTCTTTTTAGGGGTGAGTAATATTCCATTATATCTATATACCACAACTTCTTTTTCTAGTCTTCTGTTGATGGACATTTAGGTGGTTTCCATGTCTTGGCTATTGTATAAGAGATAAACTGGGAGTTTGAGATTTGAAAATATTAACTACTATATATAAAATAGATAAAAAACAAATTTCTTCTGTATAGCACAGGGAACCATATTCAATATCTTGTAGTAACCCCACCTATAATGAAAAAGAATATGAAAACAAATATATGTGTATATATGTATGACTGAAACCTTATGCTGTATACCAGAAGTTGACACAATGTAACTGAAAAATTAAAAAAAAATTTTTAAAGGAATTGAATGTCTAAATTTCTTCCTCTTAAATGGGAGAAATAAATTTCCAAAGTTAAATATATATTATCTGATGCTGTGAAATAGGGAGCCAGCTCATTCCCTGAGGAAAATGATAGTGTTACTACAGTAGTTTTGATCTCTTAGATTGGATCATATGCGACCACAGGATAACACGTTCAGTTTTGTCCCCTCTTCATTCAAAGCGGCAGAGTTGTTGGTTGGTGGATTATGGGACAAATAGAAGCACACAAAGAAGTTAAGTGAAAAAAAAAGCACTGAGGGCTAACAGATCTCAGAGGCAGCGGACAATTGAGTCTACAGTCAACTTTCCTTTGTCTTTCTTCTGACCTTTCTCTAACCACATTGTGCGAAGGGGTGAGGCGTCATTGATGGGACAGAAATGAAAGGTTTCATGAAATGAATGGGTCTGAAGGGGGATTTAAAAGGGCTTTTCAATAGCAAAGGGTGACCGCTCCAACAGCAGAAAACTCCCAGTCTTCCTTGAGTTAAAAGACTGCAGAGAAAGGAAGGTAATCTTGTTTTAAAATGTGGTGGTGCTTCCCTTTCAGTTAAAGGAAAATCTTGTGTGCAATTTTTAAAAATCTCAGCCTTTACATTTTATGGCTGAGTAAATACATTTATAATTTGAGGTATGTTACCTTTTCCTATTCAGAGGGGTCAGTGCGTGAGAACTTGAGGTCTGAATTAGGTGAAAATGGAAAATTTACTTCTTGGTTGTCTTTTTCTTCTATTTTAGGTTTTCCTAAAATTCAAGAGGGTTCAGGGTGGGGGATGTTGGTTAAAGAAGACGTAAATAAACTCTATGAACGTGGTGCCTCACAGTCTGATGTCAGCCAGAAGCTCCTTGCCTTCGAGTACCTCTGTGCAGGTTCATGCTGCAAGGAATCACCCTTAGGGGTCATACAATTTTTATTATCATGGTAATAATTGCTTCCATCCAACACTTACTTAATTTCTCTCTATATATGCAGATTTTAAATTTTATTTTTAGTAGTATGCCTTTTTTTTAAAATTTCTTAATTTTAATTTTTTTATGGAGGTACTGGGAATTGAACCCACTACCACTAAGCTACACCCACCACCCCTTATATGCAGATTTAAAAAATTTTATTGAAATATCATTGATTTACAGCACTGTGTTAGTTTCAGGTGTAAGCAAAGTGGCTCAGTAATATACATACATATTTTTTTCAGATTCTTTTCCATTATAATTTACTATATGATATTGAATATAATTCCCTGTGCTACACAGCAGGCTTTGCTGTTGACCTATTTTATATGTAGTAGTTTATATCTGCTAATCTCAAACTCCCACATATGCAGATTTGATACATACCCAAAATACATGTTACATATACAATATACGTTTACCAACAGACAACCTTTCGTACACTTGAAATTCACCTTCGTGATTACTTTCCACTGAATTTTGCCAGGACTAGATAATGCAACTAACTCATACTTACTTCCTTTTACTGCTGGAGGACATTCTAGCAGCTTTCAGACTCACCAGGAAAGCCCCAGTTTAGTGCTGACTGTTAATGAGCCCTCCCATGCACCTGGCTTTATGGCTGGGAAGAAATCATTTCTCTCGAGGGTCCCATTTCTGTAAACCTCCTTTAAACTAGCAAGAAGATAGTATACAGGCAAAACTCAGGTTACTCCAAATATTTGGTCTAGAATTTGCTTTTGAAATCCAGTGGGTATTAGAAGTAAGGATTTGAAATCCCCTGGGTACAATAGGTTACTATTAAATTTGTGAATGTTTTAAAAGGATTTAATTCAGATAAAAAACCCTTAATTTTCAATTTATATCACAGACAGATTTAACCCTAAAAGGCTAACTAAATTACATGACAAATTCCTTTACCATTTGAAAAAAAAAGTGCTTTTCTTTTCTTAAACCAAGTTTAATAATGATAACATCTTCTGTTTGGGGTAAGGATTTACGACAGTGCTATTTTGGACTTACCATAGAGCTTTATTCTCTCAATGTGATTAAGAAGTGCTCCTTTTAGTGGCTCACCAAGCTCAGTTAGAGAGGTCCTGCGAAGACTATAGCTCTTGGCCCTGCATGTCCCAGAAACCAGTTCCTCCTTTAAAAGTTGTTTTGCGGCCTTTGGTTCAAATTTACGCCCCATAGGTAAGAGGTTTACATTTGGTTTCTTTTCGGTTAAATACAACTCTTGAGTTTGAAATACAAAAAGTTTCCTGAGAAAAGCTTGTAAAATCTTTGGGGCAGTCTTAACAGTGCTGTTCAAGTGAATCAGAAACATATGGGTTCAAATTTCTCTGAAAACACATGGTTAGTTGTGTTTGGGAGGACAGCTGGGGCTTTGCGGGACCCCAAATTTGAGATATGTGACTTCAGGAAGGAGTCTCGGGTATGTAGGAGTGTGCTCTGCAGAGCTGTGTTTACTCATCCCTTATGGAATCCCTCAGCAGAAAGGTCTGGTTAATATTTCTGTGTTTTGGGGGAGAAAACATGGTGTGAATTTGTTTTTCCTGCCACAAGTGGTCTTGATGCCTGCCACAAAAATTTTAGTGTAACCAACATTGTGCCCTATCTTTCTGATGGTGAAATATTTCCTACAACCTCAAGCCATTTGGTTTTCAGGGGACCTCGCTGTTGACAAAATGAAAGATGTGATTTGCTCACTGAACCTCAGTTTCCTATTCTGTCATGTAAGGAATGAGCTGGACCTGACCGCAGGGGCTGATCTGGGTTCAAAGCCGGATGAGAATAATTCTTCAGATTCCAAAAGGTTGTTTCAATTCATTTTATTATCAAACAACCAAAGAAGCAGTGCAGAGACAAAAAAGATCACAGGCATAGGTGAGTGTGTGCAACCCCGTGATGTTATTTCCCCCTTAGATTTTTAAGGAGGTGGTCATGAAATTTGTGGTTTCCTTATGCTTTTGAGGAATGAAAATCTCCAGAGCAGAGAAACCAGAGCTTGCTGCTCTTTATGGAGTTATTTTATTTTATTTGAGGGGCTCAGGGGAGCAGAGCCCACCGCAGCAATCAGTGGTCCACCCTACCTTACAAATGCAAATTCTCGCTACCCCATAGTTACCTAGTTTCTATTTCATTTCTTCCTGTGTGGGAGCCTACTCACTGTCTGGATTCATTTTTTTAAGAAAATAAAAATAAGGTCCATTTCAGGTTTAAATCCCCAGTATTTGCAACCTGAAATTGTCTCTCTGTGTGTCCACTGAGAGCATCTTAGTCAAAAATCATGACATTCACTTCAATGGAACCAGAAAAAACCTATTCCAGCAGCAAATGACATTTAAATTTCTAAACAAGCTGGAGAGATATGATTCACTGAATTCCCAGTGTGTTTTTAACCAGAGTGCTTCATCTGAAGGATGACAACACTTGGTTAATTTGTCACAGTGGAGGAGTGGAGAGGCTCTACCAAAGACATTTTCCAAATAGTAAGAAAGTGCTCAAGTATCAACACTTTGGTCTTTTAACTATTTTTAGGAAATATTTTTTCCTGAATGTATTTCATGCTTTCCTACCACCATTTTTATAGGTGGGGGACAATTTGATCTCTTCAACAGTTTCGAGGTCACTATTACAAATATAGGGGCCAACTGAACATCCGTTAAAATTATTCAGTTACCTCATTAGTCCAGCGACACGAAGTGGACTGTCCCACCTTTCGGAAGAGGGTAGAAGAATGAAGGCTTGGGGAGGCTCGAGGAGGTTGGGCTGTACCTCATGGCACGTTAGCTCAGTCCTGTCTGGCTCCGAAACCTACTCTCTCTTCTCTATTCCAGACATGCTTTTCCCCGTGCTAAGATGTAAACACGTGGAACAGGATAATACAACAACCCAACCTAAGGTTTTCTTTGTGGCTTGAGCCAAACTGGCCATTTTTTGAGGCAGGTGACCCACTGGGAAGAATGGACAGATTTCTTTTCCTGCGTAGGGAGGGGAGACCAGAATTTATGTTTCTAAGGGACAGGGTTCCCTGGTGATGAGATATCAAATTCTTCTTGATGGTCATTAAATATAATTTGAAAGAAAATGTTTAGCTTAAGGGCTTTTCTCTTCAAGGGAAAACGGAAGGTTGGAGGGAAGGGCAGGGATTGGGGTGTTCCAGGGAGATATGGGTGATGGTGGTGGTGGCTTGGGAGCTTGTGTCAGTCTGTTTGAACTGCCACAACAGAACACCGCACACGGGTGGTTTAACAGCCGAAATGCACTGTCTCACAGTCTGAAGGCTGGAAGTCCGAGGCCAAGGTGCCGGCAGGGCTGGTTTCTGGTTCGACCTCTCTCCTGGGTTTGTAGATGGTCCGCTTCTCACTGTGTTTTCTTCTCTCTGTGTGATAGCATGTCGCCTTGTGTTTCTTTCTCTTCTTGTGAGGTCACTAGACTTTTTAGATTAGAGCCTCACTTTTAGTAGCTCATTTACCCTTAATTATCTCTCAGTGTGGTCCACATTGCAGGCTAGTGGGTGCTTGGGCTTCAGGGTACAGGGTTTTTAGGGGGAGGGACACAATTCAGCCCCTAACAGAACTGCTTTTGGAACCTAGGGCTCCAAAGAGAGAACGGTCTCATCGCCTTTCTCCAGCACAGAAAATGCGGGGGTTAACAGGGCCACCATGGTGGGCAAGGTGGGTCCAGGCATTACTCGCAATGTCCAGTGGTCAGCGCATGAATAGGTGCAACCCCCATGGTGTTCAACACCCTGAGCATCACATTGGTGGGGCCAGAGAGCTGACCCTTGAGTCCCTGTGAGCCCACCACTCAGCCACCTTGGGCGGACGCCTGCTTGCTGCACTGCATGCAAATCACGGCAGGGAAGAGTCCGTAGCTACATCCCTGAGCCACGTAAGACACCATTCCTCATCTTCAGCTTGAGGACAAGGGGGTGACTTTCCAAAGTCATACTTCTAGTAACCTTAACCATATAGAACACTGCCACAAACTGAGAAGTCAGTGAGACTCCAGGGTTGCATTAGAATATGGTGGTGCTTTCAGGGGCTACAGAGGTGTGTAGGACGAATTACCTCCCAAATACCCGTCCACAAAGGACTGTCATTTTAAAGGTGTGCTGGAAACTGTTCCTGCATCCTCTTGCTTCTGATATGCTGCTTTGTTCTACCCCAAATTGCTACCATTAAGTTCAGAAATAGTTTACTTTTGTGTGTGTGTGGCGTTAGTGAGTGGATTTAAGAACCGGGAAATCTTTTTTCATTCGGGTTTTTAAAGATGTAATATTTGATGTTGAATGGCAGAATTTGTTAGTGGGCTGATTTAGTTATTCTCTATCTGTTTAGAAGGTAGCGAAAATGTTCTCTTTGTAAAGTCGGTTTTAAAGTATAAATGTTTTAAATATTTTTATAGTCACTGTTTGGGTTGAGGATGTATCTCACCTGTATATGTACTGCTCAACTGCCCATTCCTTTCACACGCTGGCCAGTCATAAGCAAATTTGTCTGCCAAGCTGGGCGGCGGGTTGTGGAGTCTGGGAGGCAGGATGTAAGTCTAAACTCTTTGTCCCAGTGTCCTAACCACCTCTATTGAAGTGGGATGTGTTCAGACTTCAGCATCTAATGTTGAATCATTGATTCCAATGTCCGTTTTTTTTCCTTTTTAAAAAACTCTGAAGCTTTTTATATTAAAAAACACTTATTTGCCTAAGATTATTTCACAGAAGTTAAATAAGACTGAGGTAGAAAGAATCTAGAAATATAAAAGTGAATAAAAGTGATGCATATGCCTTTTTTTATGGTGGTGGCTCTCACCACACAATTTTCTTGCCAGATTCAACAACATGTCCCTATTTCCTATAAAACCCGCTGACAGTCATTGTTGGCATGCCAATTTCTACTCAATGGTGGGGAGTCTCTCCCTCGTTGGCCCGGTACCCTGCGCTCATCCCAGTTTGGCTACTATCAGGAGTCAGTTTTGTGAACTCCCCTGATTCCTCACCCAAACTTGGTAAAGCTAATTATATTAGGTTTGTGAGCAAACGATATAATCAAGCAGGACTTAAAATGATGGAAAACAAGCGCAAAAAGAAAGTGTTGTTACTATGAAAACTAACTCAGATGCTTTACAGTGACTCCGTAAAAGCTCATCACTAAAAGTAATTGCTGCCAATTAATTACAGGCAAGTCAACTGAAGAAGAAACGTTATAAAAATCTGGAAAGATGCTGCACTCTGGAGTTTGCACACCTACCTTTGTGATCTCACTTCACTTTAAAGAAATAAAACCCTGGGAATCACGAGTGATGTGTCCAAGGGAGTTCTAAGTGAGAAAGATGACACTGAACTCTAATCAGAGGGTCCATATTCAGAGAATGAGGCTTGGCCCTACGTTCATTCACTGGCAAAGGTTATTCATTTGCATGTTTTTAGTTAAAATTATTTAGAATAGGCACATATCATTTGCACCTTTCTCTTTTTCAATCAACTATTTCACCAAGTACAACTGTCAGTCACATCGGAGCTTATTAGCTAGAAGGGCTGCTTCTGTCTAAAACAGACTTACATGTGGTTAATCAGGAGGGGTAGTTTTGTGTTCGAGGGCAGGCAGAAAATTCAAAGTGATATCGCTATATGGGATTACATTAAACTTCATAACGTTGCAAAAGACAGTTGCACAATTTCAGTATAAGGAAAACTGGCCTCCAAGCACTGCAAGCAAGTATTTGCAGGGAAATGGGACTCTGGGCAAAGGGTGGGTTGGTTATGAGCAAAGTGACTCAAAAGAGCACGTAGCTTTGGTTTGGCCAGGGGGGGTGGCCCATCCTGGCTGTAAGTGAGATGAGATGTTACAGAGATTATTCTGCAGGCAACGGGAGGTCATTAAAGGCGCCCCTGGTGGAGCTACAGGGCGGCAGGTCTCAGTTCAAGCCGGGGGTGCTCCTGTTACCAGGAAGGGTGTCTGAGAGTCCACGCAGGCTTTCTTACCAGACGTGAAGTCGCCAACGTGAGTCCAGGTCAGGAGCACTTAAGCTGTTTTCTTGGACGCCTTTTGGCAAAACCTTCTCAAAACACTGTTTTTAAATGTATAAAATAAAATACACAAGATTTCAAAGAAAACAATAGTATTTGAAAATAATTATGAAATAATGAAAAAAATACATTTTTAACACATAGTGGTCTGTGGGTTTCATTCTGAACACATGACTAATACATGACTAGTCATGGGTGTGTTTGACGAGCACAATGAGTATTTGGAGATGTCTGATATGAAACTATGCGTAATTTCAGTTAGGGACAAAGTACCAGGTACTTTTTGCTTGCATTCATCATTGAAGGAAGTGGAAAGGGAGGTGCAATTTTATTTGTTTCCCTGTCCAAATTCATGGACTTTCTGAATTCCATTATTCAAATAGGAGACAGTCAGGTTTATAGGAGTCTACAAAGTATCATGAAAGGTCTTGAGTGACAATGACTAATCAGAAATATTCAGAAGACCCAGTAATCTATAGAGAGGGGCTAATATATACATATTTTTTTCCCCCTGAGGTTTTCAGAGCATTTCAATAGAGAGGATTTAGGAGAGACTTTCTTTCCCTAAATCACACATTTCTAAAACAACTTTTACAAAAAACATGTTTTATTATTAAAAGAAGAAAAATAATGTGAAAAATTCAATTAAAAAAATCTTATATTTAAAAATAGAAAAAAGAAAGAAAGAAAGAAAGACAAGACAAGACAGAAGACCCAACCTGTCTTTTCATCAATTAGGGAAACATTAAGTAGATTATGGTGGTTCCTACCTCAGAATACCAAAGTGTTTGATAAGGTTGTACTTTTGAGGGTTAGAAAAACCAAACCTTAATGATGTATACATACTCATTGAGCTCTACATTTCAAATGTTTCACTTCATTGTATATAGGTTATACTTCAATTTAAAAAAAAAGTTAAACACAAACAATTAAATCTTGAAAGGTGAAAAATCAGAGGTGAGTAAGCAGGAGGGCAGGAAGTGGGAATTGATGCCACAGACAAAATGACGGGAAGAACTGGGGAAATTTAATTAGAACAGGAAAACTAGGGGTTACGGAGGAGTTTATGGAAATAATTGAAAGGTTGTCATGCAAAATAGGTTAAAAAATTAAAGTCAAAGCGCCAGGCAAACATATTGCAACTCAAGGATGCAACACAAGGGTGACAATTTAGGTTAAGTTGGTTTCCTCCCAAAATAATCAATTGCCTCAGTGACGTATTTAAGGAAAGACTGGAAGCTGCAACTCACAGGTTTCTAAAGACCTCGTTAGTAGGCGCAGTCACTGAGATCCTTTCCAGTTCAGCAATCCCCGGTTCTCTGGGGATTGGTGTGGGCTACTAGCGTATTAAGATTCCTGAGAGGTCTATTTCTTGAAAAGCTCCAATGTGCCCTCTTTCTGGAACTCAGATTCATCTGCGTGAAAGAGGATAAAAGGAACGTGCTCTCCGACTCCCAGGCTCGTACAGAAGCCAATCATCGCTGCCTAGATATTATAGGCCTTGCAGACAGCAATCTGTAAAGAAGTATGTGCTAAGAGTAAATAGGAAGTAAGTCTCTAAAATCTGAGGAAATTCAGTAAATAGTTTAATGGTCATCATCTTGGGTTCAGGAATTGCCAAACATTTGTACATACAATTTTTTGAAATTGAAGTATAATTGATTTACAATATTGTGTTAGTTTCAGGTGTATAGCCAAGTGATTCAGCTATACATTTATATATTTTTTTCAGATTTTTTTCCATTACAGGTTATTACAAGATATTACAACACAGCTCCCTATGCTATACAGTAAATCCTTGTTATTTATCTATTTTATGTATAGTGGTATATATCTGTTAATCTCATAATCCTAATTTATCCCTTCCCCAAATAATTTTATTAAGTAGTAAAATCTAGTTTTACAGTGTATCCTAAAATGAATTGTAATTGAAGACTGAAAACTTTACTTGAATATTAATATCAGCAATGAACTTCCAAAATTTTGGGCAGGATAGTCATAAAGTGTAATCCAATTATTTGCTGCAGTATTTAGGTTGGTTTGACAGATCTGAACTGTCTGGGGTGGGATATAGCTCAAATGGTAGAGTGCATGCTTAGCTTGCACAAGGTCCTGGGTTCAATCCCCAGTACCTCCTCTAAAAATAAATAAACCTAATTACCTCCCCCACCCTGCCAAAATAAAATAATTAAATAATGCAATAAAATATACAAAAATAAAACATAAATTAAAAATGAACTGTCTAGTGTTGGTTGTATTGTATGAGATGTCATACTTGTATACATACACATATATATATGCATAATTGTGATTCAGTTGGGCTAGACATTGATAGAAAATAAGGTAAAATTTTGAAATTCTCCTAATGTTGGTATTATTTGCTGATCCATTCAGCTTCTTAAGTAGTAACATAGTATTGTTTCAATAGCAGTTCTTAGACTAGATCAAATTCGGGTTGAAGAGTAAGGTCACAGTGCCGAGATTCAAAATGTGTCAGATGTTAAACCATCAGGGATTTGGGAAGATGGAAAGACGAGACTTCTGATGTGACCTGATGTAGCTGAGTAACTCACAAAGTCACAAGTCAGTTTGTGACTATAAAAGAGACATCTGATTGGATTGTCATGCTCTAGGTTTAATGGAGTGTTGCAAGGACTTTGACACAAACCATTACCCACTATTTACTTATTCAAGGCAGAAACCTACTGGAAAATTGAGTGAAATTATCCATACTTTAACAGCTTTGAGCAGATTGCATTATGATCAAGATTTCTAAAACACACCTTTCCAAAGACCTAGGCATTAAATACTATTGAGTTCTGTTAGAGTACTGTAATTGTCATGTTTTACAAGGTTGTTTCTATCCCTGGAACATGAAGTAACATTGTGTAATTGTGGGAGAACTTAATACCGGCAGTTGGATCTGTGATTTGTCAGTCACTGTGCTATTTGGAAGGAAACTGTTAGCCCAGAAAGTCAGTCAATTTTCACACTGTTCTTTTCTCGACAGTCCTGTTTTACTTCCAAATTCCCAACATTTGTTCTTTATGTGAGTTCCTCGGGCAGAATTACATAGTAAACCAAACATGAATTTTCTTGTGTTTTAGGCTAATTGAAAGAAAGCTTTTCAAATAAGACATAATAGAACTCGCAAACTCGGAGAACAGTTCAGGTGCTATGTTTTTTTAATCAGTTGCTAACATTACGTGGGAATGTGCTTAATCAATTAAAGCTGTGTTTAAAATGGTCTTTTCAGAGTGATGGAAATGTTAGCTCTTTTGATTGTGGTGGTGGTTTCATAGCTGTAGCATCTATCAAAATTCATCAAATTGTACATCTGAAATAGATGTAGTTTACTGTCCAGAAATTAAACCACAAGAAAGTTGTTTTTAAAAATTGTCTTTTCAGACCCTATAAGGTTATAATGTACAACTAAAATGGAAGAAATCGACAAATATTAATGTAGAATTGGAAGAGAAAATTTTTAAAAAATATTAATAAAATGTTTTCCAAAGACTCTTTTAGCCAAAACATTATATAAACTGCTTTACTGACAAATGTGGTATGTACATTATATTATACTATCCTTTAATTAATGAATACAATATATAACAACAGATTTTTATGACGTTTTCCTTAATTTTTCAAACTTGCATATTTTTATTTGCTTTGAAGTATCTTTGAAGAAGAGTTTTGCAAAAATGAACCAGTTTAATAATAAAGAACTGTTGATGATCTAAAATTTAATCACTAGTACTATGATCTTTGTCCCAGAATAATCTTTTGATTCTAGTTTCCTCATCATTTGAGAGTCTGGCACACGTTTTAAGATAAAATTAATTTTTTCATCATCCAGTCTAGTGGTATCAAGATGCGGCCTAAGGTTAATCATATCAGTCAAATACCCAACTTGAGACAAATTCCACTGGAAAGCTCTTCAAACATCAGCAGTGACATTTGAGGTAATTGCCAAGCTCAAGCACCAATTTAAATGAAAGGCTACCTCCGTCTGCTATGTTCTCTTTTCTCTAGTCGAGCATTATAATGTTAAAAGCATCAAAGTACTATAAGGTGAATTAATAATGTGGTATTTTATTGATTGCCTATATATTCATTGGAGAACTCGATTTTCAGCCTGGAGATTTTATGGCAAGACCATTTCTAAACATATATTGGGCAAAGTTCTGAAAGCTGTTGTTTTTTAAAAATGCTGTTTACAGGGCAGTAAATTCTGAAGTGCTCTTTGGTCTTCTTTGAGCCATGTATTCTGCTTCTAAAATTATACTCATCACAGAGTTTTTCAGACAGGGCCACCTAGTGAGCCTTCAAATGGCTATTAAAGCCATAATCCAGGAGATTACAAACAGGCTACTATCTCTTAATATATTCCGGGAGACTGAATGGGAGCAGCTGGGAAGAAACTAACTGAAATGTGACTTATACCATTGACAGGTTAAGGCTTTTTATATGAAACAACTTGATAGGTGTTTAATAGATATGACATTTTACAATAAGCTATTTTTATACTTTTAATATGTTGATAGGCTCCAGTCAGGGATTATATAAATTTAGTGCATTCACTAATGAAAATAGGATGTATATGAAGAAAGGAAGACCAAAACGTACAATTCCAGACAAAGAAATTAAGCAATGAAATAGGGAGAAAGAGGAGGGAGAGGTTTTGCCTTCAAGCTGTTGTTGTGGGAAGTGAACTGGGTAAACAGGTACTTGTCACTGAAGCTGTATCTTGCATTCCTATCATACCCAAAGGCTGGGAAAACATCCTCTCAAAGTAAGGTTTGCGGGCTGGCCCCACCCTGATTTGAGTTCTGGATTGGTTTTCAATGCCAAGTGTTGAAATGATAAAGTGGGTGCTGTATACTTTCATGTCATAAATAATATTTGTGTAATTTCCTGATTATGAGGGTTGTATACGTTGAGAGTACAGTGGATTAAACATGGAGGAAGCCAACAAGAAAATTCAGCACAGCCCTAAAACCCACCCCCAGCGTTTCATCTTGCTGCAAGTCATACATATAATTATTTTACTTAAAATAATTCTTCTAAGATTTGCTTTGATTTTAGTTGTCTAAAAGCATGTTCCCTCTCCAGGACAGTAAGAGGGCAGTGAGGGGATGGCATCCTGGTTCTTCACCGTTCTCACTAAGGTGACGGGCTGTGTGCTGTATCTTCTAGAAACTCCTGGGCTGGCCCTAGTGGTGTTTTGTTTGTTTGTTTGTTTGTTTTATATGTAGAACGCTTGGACGTCAGTTAAAATACGTTCAGGTGCAAATGGTAATCCCTGATTAAGAGACGTGGACCGAGAAGTCTTCCTTTACTTCACTTAAAGGTCAGTCACCTTTCAGGGTGGTTTGTGGATGGTTTCAGGCCTCTGGGTTCACTTCCTTTCAGTCTTCTCCAGATTGTCTCAAGATGGCTGTTGCTACAAATGTTGTGGATTTCCACAGCCCTCCCTAAAGGTGGGAAGACAGTGTGGCGGGGACAGAGGGACGCCTTGGGATGGGACAAGAGTTCTCCTCTCATCAGAGAAGAAGGTCTTTCCAGGAAGACATCCAGATGGCATCTCTGTAATTGGTCAGAAGGGGGCCTGACCCCATTCAACAAACTGGGTAAACTGAGCAAAAGGGCAAGAGAGGCTTGTAGAAAAGGACAGTACCCACCACAGCTCACCCTCCCAGCTCAGCAGATGGTCATCAGAGCCATGTCACGGTCCTAGTCCCTGTCAATTTACCTAACCACAAGCTCAATTTCTGTTTCCAGCTTGATTTTTCTTTAACAAATGAGAAAGATCTTCCAAAACTTAAAACAATAAAAATATCTCAACCGATTTTTTTCAGGACTCCTTATTTTATACTGTCCTACTTACTATTTCTTAAAATGTGAGAAATAAGTATAAATGAATGAGAGACTGAGTGAAACCTCTAATTACAGAAAAGATTTAAGGTATTTTTTTTTATAAATCTATGTATATTTAATAAAATAGTGAAAAATTAAAATGACAAATGGTGGAGATTTAAGGGTTGAAAAGTAAAGTTCTACCAGACATAAAAATGATAAAATTGGAACACAAAAGGCATGCCAAAGACTTCGATACATTTGTTTGGAGTGTGTCACAAATTTTGCTCTAAATTTCTTAGCACAATACACATATTTAAATAATTGTAGCTTGATACTGAGATTGGTAAGATTTCTTCCATGAATCCCACTGAGATCACACTACTTAAAATGGATCTCATCCTTGGTAACATTCTTAGAATAACCATTACTTAAAACGTCTATTAAGACATTCTCTTAAGACATCTCCTAATATTAGGGTTCCAATAACCTTCAAATAGGGACCCTTTTGAAAGAGAAGTTAATGATATCAACAAGACAAGTGTCATGGGGACCATCCTGGACCATCCATGACGTAGTGCTGCCCTTCCAGTCCCAGACGGAGCCATCACTTAAGAGGAAATAACTCACATACTACTATATATATATATATAACATAAACAAGGACCTACTGTACAGCACAGGGAACTATATTCAATATCTTGTAATAAGCTATAATGGAAAAGAATCTGAAAAAGAATATATGTGTAACTGAATCTCTTTGCAGTACACCTGACACTAACACAACGTTATAAATCAGCTGTGCTTCAATAAGAAATAAAAATACAAGGAAACATCTCTAGGCCATTCTTGCCCCTAATCCCCACAACAGATGTTTCAACCCTTTAGTATTCTCTAAATTCTCCAACCCCCAACCCACCTTGCTGTGCTGGGCACACAGCCTCATCTCTCACTTCAAGTGTGAAACTAAAATTACTTGGCAGCACTCCTTTCCCAGGACTCCCCCTTCCTCTCCGGCTGCCGTCTCCAAGCTTTCTCGCATCCTCTCCTGTCAGAATGTCAGTAGGCCTTAGCTCTCCATTCACCACTGTCACCTCTTTGAAGAAGCTTGGCTGGCTCTGAAGCAATTGACAGAGTCTTCTAGGCTCATCTTCAATTCCTTCCTTCCCTTCTCTGCTCTGCTGGCTACCATCTAGCTTTTGCCTCTAACGCTCCACAGAAATTCCGAGAAAGCCCACCCATTCCAACTCAAGGTCGCCCTCTGCCAGGTAGCATTCTTGGTAACTCCCTCCTTTAAGTCCCTCCTTTCTTCATCTTCTGTCCTTCTGCCCCACCACACCTTCTGCTCCCACTCTGTCTTCTCCGATCACATCTTCTGGTTTTCCACCCTCGAATTTCTTCTGCTTGTCCCTTATATGTGGCGTTCAACACAGTCAGTTCTGCCTGGTGGTTAGAATGAAGACCAAGTCCAGATCATGTGGGGTTTGGTTCCTCCCTGTGCCATTTACTACACATGTGACCTTGGGGGAATACTTTATCTACCTGGTTCTCAGTTATTTCAAACTTAAAAAGGATGCTAAGGATGTACTTATCTCCTATGCCTGCTGTGAAGATTAAGCAAATCAAAGTACATAAAATACATAAGGCAAAAAAAAAATGGAGGCTTCTAAATTTTTTTAAAAAATAAAGTACATAAAGCACACAGAGCTCTATATAGCTATTAATTTAAGAACAAAACAAACAAAAACCAGATTTTTCCCTCTTAATTCTGTTCTCTTTGTTGCTAATCTTTCTGGATGAACTAATTGTCTCAAGTGGCTTCTTCTTTCAACTAGAGACAGATACGCTGGGCCGCCCACTCCAGCCCACACCGCCTCCTTGAGCAATAGATTCCAGCTGATGAACAGGCATCTTCACTCACCTCCAGAATGAACGTATTTCCCCGCACCGTCACCAGAACCGTTGGTCTTTTCTTAGTTTCTTTCTTGGCAGAAGGTGTCCAAATGCACCAGCTGGGATCTTGGAAATCATTTTTCATTCTTCCTCCTTCCCAAATCTGATCAGTCATCGAGTCCTGTCAAATTCACTGACATCACATCTCCTGTATCTCTCACCTTCCTTCCATTCCCTCGGCCCCTCCCTAAATCCAGACACTCACTAAGTCACCCCTGGGTTATGAGATCAGAGCCTCATTTGTCTCCTGTCTCCTGGCCTCCAATCTTACTCCTCTGTGCTTCATTCTCCATGGAGCTACTATGGGGATTTGACCTGACTCGAGAGCTGATCAGATTACTCCCCTTTTAAAAGTGATTCATAGATTACTAATAGTCTTCAGGATAAAGTCCAAAGCCTTTAGTATCGCTCGTCTGATCCTTCGTAATCTGTGTCCTCTACTCCTACAGCTTCATTTTTTGACACTTCTTCCCTTGAAATGTACTCTTCAACTAAAGTCATGCACATATGGAGTCCATAGGTTCTCATCCTACTGAATTAACTTCCAAGTGAATTTTTATCGAGAGACTGTTGTCTCCGGCTGATACAGTTCACCAAATTATTGCTTGTCTAAATGTTTATGTAGCACAATTGAATTGCGAACTGTTTACTTTGCATTTTTTATTTACTTGAAATAATATCATTGGGAAAATTGTCTTGTGTGTTAATTTTATACTTGATACTTGATTTATTAATTAGGCATCTCAATTATCAGAGTTCCTAACACATTCTTTCACAAAATTACAATTTCTAATTCATTTTTCTTCTAGCGTAAGATTTGTGTTGTACCTGTCACTTCTTTCAAGTATTTTTTTTCTCTGGGTAGAATTTTGGAGATTAAAATTTACCATGTTTAGGTCTAGCCCTTATTAACATTTTAGTTTTATTCATTATGATTTCCAATACCATTTATTACGAATAGAATCAAACCTTATTCCATATATCTTCATTTAATTCAAAAGACTACTATGAACAGTTCTTTCAGGTGTTCCAACGTTGTCCAGAGTGGTGAGATGTTCTGCTGTGTTGATAATCTATCTCTTTTGCACGTGTCCTGTTTTGTCTGACACAAACTTGCCATCCATATTTTGGCAGAACACAGGGCAAGGAACAGGGTTAGAAAGACAAGGTCAAACTATCAAAATAATGCAGTCCAAATGGTGGGTTGGAATGTGAAAGCACAAATGTTCCTTTTCTGTATTTGCTGTACCGTGGCTCTCCCTTGTTCTCGCCGTCACAAGTTGTTCTCTTCCTAGAATCTCTCTGGTCAGTTAAGACTCATACAATTGAGAGTGAACAAAACCGATTCAAATAAACATAAAAAGAAAATTCATCTATTTGCTATCATTAGAGCTTTTCTCTCTCAACGTCTATGACAAAAATCTCAAGAAGTGTTTCTGATTGGTCCACCGTGGGTCATGTTCTCATCCTGGACCAATCACTGTGGCAGAAGGATGGGACACCGTGGTGGACCCTTCTTGCATTGTGTGCTCACCTGTGTAGCAGAGAGGCTGGGAGGTGGGAATGTTGGCTGGAGAGATGGTGGAGGAGCAATGCAGAAGAAGGATGCTGTCTCCAGAAAGAGAGGAATGAGTGATGGAGAAACAGCAATAATTTTGCTGCACCTTCTGCTTACCACTCCTATTTGCTCCCTAAACACTTTATACGTTTTCTCAGTTATTATAACAAAATATGGTAATTCTTTTGAAACTTGATTATCTTTCCCACTAGTTGAGACTACCTTTAAGTTGGGGAAAATTGTTCACTTTAAAAAAATTGTATTTATATTTTTTATTTAAGTATAGTTGATCTACAGTGTTGTGTTACTTTGTTCACTTTTTTTAACCTACTGCTCAGAAAAAAGCAAGTGATCAATCATATCTATGAACAAAGTAGGGGAAGTTTGGGAATTCATTGTTTTAAATTAGTTTCTACCTGACCCACGAAACTCCGTTCTTAATTGACCAACTCTTCTCTGGAGAATTTTTTCATCTCAGATTCACTTGGCACAGTTGCATTTAATTTTAAGGATGACAGTTCCAACTGATCATGAAATGACTTAGTAGGAAGAAAAATTAAAAAATAAAGATGAGCCCCCACGTTTGGCAATTTTTGAGCCTTAGAGAGAAAGTAACCAAGAAAGATGTAGCAATGAAGAGAGGAGAACAGAAATTATTTTTCTTTCCAGTTGCTTGAAATATTATGTACCACAGGGACACCATCTTTTTGAAAGATAGTCTAGTAAAATGTTAAATTTGAGGAATGAAGGGGATAAGTTATCACCAGGGTTGATAAAAAGCAATGACTGTCAGCCATTTTAGACAGAGATAACATTTTTGCAACCATTTTAAGTCATTGCCACACGTAAGGTGAAGCCGCCTATGGAAACCACCAACAAAGGAATAAACCTGCCACCAGACAAGATTTACAGCCCTGCCAGGCAATGAACTCAAAGGTCACTCCTGAATTAAGTTACCTTTGTATGACTTTCTGTTCTGGGTGTGAAAATACACAGGCTGGTGAAATCCATTAAACTACAGCTGACAGCAAGAGGGGTTCATTAATTCAGGAGTGGGAGTAGGTTTGCCTTTCTGCAAAAACCTGGTGGGAATGTGATGAGCATGGTCTGGTTCTTGGCGCCAAATGGAGCATTAAAATAGAAGACGGCTGTGGGAATAAAACCGGGGACTAGAACTTTTGCCTAAAAATAGTCTTTGCCTGAACAGGCTGCGGGGTGGCCAGGGAGAAATCACATTTGTCACAGTGCACGACGGCTTTGTGATAATTACTTGGCGACAGGAACTCGCCAACCACTCCCAGTGTCCACTGGATAAATGCGGTGTCAGGGCAGTGGTTCCATCACCGCAGGTGGTGGAAGCTGGCGTGGCTTTGCACTGAGTCTGGGTCTGCTCCGGGCTGAGGTCGGGGCTCCATGTGCCGAGGAGGAATTCATCCTTCCCTGGAGCCAGCTTTGATAGTAACAGAACTATTCCATTTCCTCCCCCGAATGAAGTCTGATGCTGTGCCTCCATGGTTTACCATTTTAAGGGACGTGTTTAATGAATAGGTTGCTAAACAGGGGACTTGGGAGGCTGCCTGCTGTCACTGGTGAGAAGTGGGCCCCAAGATGGGAGGACCCTGTCCTCCTTGCTTGTGGGCAGACCCCGTTCCCCACAGGACGCTGCTCTGCTGACTCCGGAGGGGCAAAAAGCTGTGCTTGTTCAGAGATGTTCTGGGAGCGGCTTGAGAATGATGACCACGCGAGAGAAAACAAGCAAGAGCTGAAGACAGCCATCAGAAGCCTCTCTTGCAAACCATCTTTTCCAGAAAGAGGGTGACATTTTCCAGCTGGAGAGGGAGAGGGACCCTGTGGTGATGGACGAGTCTGAAAGCAGGAGAACCAGATTGGAGCGGAGGGCTTGTCAGGGGACACCTAGTGAAGATTGAAGTCTCAACAGGCAGTTCTTTTTGTTGTACAAGGAACAGCTCAAGCCAAGTGGACCTTCAAGTTCATTTCCTTATTGACATGGCTCTGCCCTTCAGGAATTAATCCTGGGGGTGCATCATAGACTCCCATAGCCTTCTGGAGGCAAGGAGGCAGGAACAGAGAGAGCGCGGACATCTACAGCCTGGAAGGGGAGACCAGGGAGATCTAGAAGAGGGTCTTACTTTGGTTATTAAGTGTTTTGCAAGTTAGCTAAGTCTTTATCAGGGCTGAACTGAAAAGCGAACATATTCCTTTAGCCTAGCACATTTAGTTGCACTGGCAAAAGTGGAAGGAATTAGCCTCTGATATTTTCTGCCCCTGCTGTGCCTCTGGAAGCCTTCTGAGGCCAGTCCCATAGTCACAGGTGTGGCCAGCACCCACCACGTGCTCTGGATTTACTTCCCTCCTGCTCTGGGAGAGACCTCATTCGAGACACTTCCAGCAACGTCACCGCCCCACCGGCCCCTCTGCGTTCATTCAGACAAGTTGAATTGCCTCTCACTTGCAAAATTCGCTCCTCGAGTCTATCTCCCTTTCTCAACTATCGCCTGTATGCACAGACACTTACTCCCCGGACAGTTGGTCTGCGAGTGTGTGTGTTCTGGGGGTAGTAGGGGGTGGTGTTTTGAGATCTCAGAGATAACCCTGGACTATCTGCTCATCATAAAGATACTAACTGTGTAGAAGCACGTACACCATTTATCTTCCAACATGACGTCAACCCCATTTCCGTTGCTGGTGGTATTTGGTATCATTTATCAGTCGTTTTCTAGATTCATTTTAGATTTATCAGTCATTTTAATTGCTGCCAATCGGATGAAAGAAAACAGTTGTCTCGTTGTTTTGACTCGTGTTTCTCTGAGAGCTGGTCAGTGTCTCTAATGAGCTTTTATATCATTCATATTTTTTTTCTGTGTGTTGCCTCTTCATATTCTGTGCCTAGTTTTTTTATTGACTTACAGCAGCTCTCTACATGTTATGGATATTAATTCTTTATATATACGTGTGTGTGTGTGTGTGTGTGTGTGTGTGTGTACTTCCAGCTACCTATACTTGGGTAACAAACTACCCTAACACTTAGAGGCTTAAATCAACAAGATGTTGTTACCTCATAGTTTATGAGTTGACTGGGTCCAAGCGTTGATGTTTTCATGTAGTTACAGTCAAGTAGCAACTAGATCTGAGTTATCTAAAAGCTCATCTGGGTTGATCATCCAGGAGGCTCCCACACAGGGTGGCAGGTGGTGCCATCTGGCCCTCGGAGCTATGCTGGGGGTTCAGTCAGGACTGATGGCCAGGGTGCCTCCATGTGTCCTGTCCACGTGGTTTGGGCTCTCGCAGCCTGGCGGCTTCTTTCTAAGTGCAAGTGTTCCAAGAGACAGGCTGCTGTTGGCCAGTCTCTCTCGGATCCTAGGCTTGGAAAGTAGCATCACTTCTGCTCTAATCTGTTGTTCAAAGCAGTCAGGGAGACCCCCCAGATTCAAGGGAGGAGACAGGAAGAATATAAAAAAATATGATCCTCCTTAATTCACCCCAGTCCACTCTTCTACCACAAATTATTAACATATTTACATATTTCCCACATGCAAAATTAACACTGCCCCTGCCCTCACCACCACTTCCTAACCTCCCCTTCCCAGCCAAAGGCTCACTTACACCATGATAGCTTCGAGTTCAAGTTTAAGGGTCAGCGTTTTATCCTCTAAATCAGACCCAGGTGTGGAGGAAGCTTCCTGGGTATGGGCCCTCTCCATCTGAAGACCTGTAAACCAAAGAGACAGGTTATCCACACACAAGCACTCGATGTATGATGTTGGACAGGCGTAGAGAAACCGCAAATGACGTTTGCGTTCAAAAGTGAGGAAAATGGGAGGCACATGGCCGTCACTGGTCCGCAGCAATTATGAAATCCAGCTGGGCATGGAGTGCCAATTCTTTGAATTATTCTGCTCCCTGGGAGTGATTCTCCATGGTTCTTGGCTTTGGGCCCTGGTTTCTTGTTTCTTCCTTCAAGTCATCTTTCTTTTTCCATCAAATACAGACTGTTACATCCTCATGTTTCCTCTGCCTTCTTTTTGCCCATCGTAGTTTGGGGAAGGGGTAACCAAAGTCCCCCCAACTCCTTCAGTCCAAGCTGATATAATTATTTTAAAAACATTGTAGATCCCTCGTGTATCACATTGTAGTATGTGTCACTAGACACACACTCACGTTTTTCTAATATAGGCTTTTTATTTGGGTCAAGGGTCAGGGTGCCATGGGGCAATACCCGTAAGATCTTAGAGGACTTTTTGCTTAGCTGGCAGGATGTTTGGGGCGTCTTAGTTCTTGTAGCACGCATGGTCTAAGAGAGAAGATCTAAGAGTAATGGCTTTAGGATTATTCGAAGCCCTACTGGGCACATACATGAAAATCTGAGGGCCCGTCACAAGGTTGAAGCCACCCTATTAAAGTCTTTACACCGAGGCCATGCTTTGCTGATAGAGCTCTGGATTTAATGTTTGTCCTGAAGCCATTACTTTTTCCTTTTTTTCAGTCTTTTGCTATCTGGATCAACTTGGAATAAGAATTAGTTTAATTTTCTATCCCAGTAAGTATTGCCTTTAATTTACTTTTTTTTTTGAAATTCAGCTTGAAAACTGAACAGTTCTTCTTTATTCTAGTTCAATTATCTATTCTCCTTATGTGTGATCAAAGGGTACAGCAGACCTTTCAAGGGGAGAAGTGCAACGAATTGTGGTCATCTTGAATCTGCCACATAAATTAGTAATACTTAACCTCAAATTGTTCATTTCATCCTTTTTTTTTTTAAATGGCTTTGGGATTTTGTGTTTTGTACAGAAAGCCATCCATACCCTTAGATTCTAAAGAAAGACTCCTGTATCTTTCACTAACACATGGATTCTATTTTTTACTTGTTACCTCTTTAATCCATTTGAAATGTATTTTTGTGAATGGTTGGCGGTAGAAATCCAACTTTAGTTTTTCCAAGTAAGTACTGAATTATCCAACACCACTTACAAGCAGTCAATTTTAAAATGTTTCAATTTTCATATCATAAAATTCTTTGCATACATAAATCTGTTTTTCATTCATCTATTCTCTTCTACTTGTTTCATATTCCTGTACAAGTAAAACATTGTTTTACTTATATTGACTTATATTTTATTTGATTTTAAGTAAATCCCTCTTTCCAGTGGGAATCCAGATAAATTTTAGTATTAGTTGTCAAAATTTGTAAAGAGAAAATGATAAAATGTTTTAAAAATTGTGATATTATTGTATTTACATTGAATTTTATAAATTAATTTATGGAGAAAATTGCTTTAAAAATTTGTTTTTTGGTGTTTTTGTAATATTTTATTCAGGAATTTCTTTTTCTCTGAAGTTCAGAGAAATTTTCTTCTTTTTTTAAAAAATAATTTTCTTCCCTTATCACTTTTTTTCCTCTTTTGATCTTTCTTTTTTTTCAATTTAAGTATGGTTGATTCACAATGTTGTGTTAGTTTTCAACACAATGTTGTGTTAGGTATACAGCAAAGTGATTCAGTTGCATGTATATATAGCTATTCCTTTTCAGGTTCTTTTTCGTTACAAGATACTGAGTATAGTTCCCTGCACAGTACAGGAGGACCTTGTTGTTTATCTCTTTTATACACAGTAGTGTGTATCTGCTGATCCCAGACTTCTATTTCACCCCCTGCCTTCCCCATCTCTTCTTTTAGAAGACTTCTTTGATATATGGTTAAAGTATTGGATCTATCATTTTTGTTTTTTAACTTTTTCTCAAAAAATGATTTCACATTTCCTGTACATTTTTGGAAGAATCACTTTGTTTCATATACTTCTGTTTATTTGATTCAACTGTTTTTCTCTGCTTCTCAGATCATTTAAAATTTTTTTTAAATAGTATTTTTAAATTCTTGGGACATTGACTTTTTTCTTGTCATACCCCGTTTAAAGTAATTACAGGTGATTTATCTTCCCAAATCTGAGATTAATAATTGCACTTATTTGAAGTTTTTTTCTTTCATTAATACTGCTTAAGGAATTATTTGCAACATATGCGATAGGAAAATAGGGCTTTGACTCATTAATCTCACCTGTAGGATTTATTTTAAGTAAATAACCTGAAAAGTTCCAAAAGATATATGCACAAGGATATGTAATATCAACCTGCTGATTAAAAGAAAGAAAGAAAAATAAAGAACTAAAAGTCCAACAATAGACATTTAGTTAAATATTTTTTAGTCTACCAATTAAAAAAATGGAAAAAAAACTCCAACATATATTAACCCAGAAAGATGTGTATAATTTTGTAACAGAATCCTGGTGATAATCCCATATATATATATATATATATGGGATAATCCCATATATATATATGAATAAAATGTGGATTTCTATAAACACATTGATTATGGTGGTTATTTCTGACAGTTGAGATTAAGAAGAAACTTACTTCCTATATTAACCACTTCTATTTTACACTATTTGATATATTTGTCAATCAACATTTTATTTTATAATCAGCAAAGTAATCAACTTATTTCCATTGAAAATTCAATACAATATGCTTGCTGTAAAAATATTCAGAAAATACATGAAGGTATAAAAAAGGAAGGGAAGGGAAAAATGACCCATAATTCTACACACTTAACAGCTTAGCATCTGCCTCATTTATTTTCTGATGCATGTGTGCATTAGTGCACACACACATACTCTTGTACACACACGTACACACTACCGCACACACACACACACGTATTTACTCGAAGGACACATTCCAAACTTTACTGTGTTACTTTTTCCTTTTTAATCTGGGTTTTGCTTTGCAGTGTTTGTAGTACATCCTTCCATGTCCATAAAGGCATGTTTGTATCTCGATTAACATAAACACATCATCATCGTGATATTTTATTATCACAACAATTTCCACTCCTTTGAGGGCTTCTCACCTCCTTGTGTGATGTCCTGTTTGCCCCTGTGGGTCTCCCCATGTCAGTGTGAGCCAATGTACCTCATTCATCCCTGCTTCCTCCCTGCATCCCGAGCAAGCCCAACACATGATGGATTTTCCGCGTTGCCTGTTGAATGAAAGAGTGAATGAGCAAATGAATGAGTGACTCCATCAATCAGAGCCCGCTTTCCCGAGTGCGCGGGGGACCCAGTCATCACGTGCCTTTGGGAAGATCATACATTTCTCTGCGGTTAGTTGTCCATCTGCAAGCTGAGAGTAATAAATGCCACATCACAGGAAGTTTAACGGGATGAAAGAGATAATATTTATAAAATACTTAACTTCTTTAGAAGGAAAATCCCCGCCAAGCCCAATGTGTACACAATTATCATTGGTTCTCCCGACCCCATCAATCACCCAGAGGATCCGCTGGCTTGTGCTCGTTCTCAGCAGCTGCGTTTCTAACAGTTTTTTCCATTAACGTATTCCGGGAAGTGGAGACGGATACTCTGCTGTGTGAACATCACACCTTCCTTAAAATCGCAGCGTGTTCTACACTAATTAAAAAGGTGATATCTTTTAATCCTCCTAACATCTCGCTGAGATCGGGGAGGGAAGCTGTTATTACCCTAACTTTGCAGCGAGGGAAACTGACAGGGAGACACACTCACGCAGCACTTGATGGAAGATGATAACGGGGCAGAACGCGACTTGGAATCTTTGGGTTTCTATCTGTAAGCTGATGAATTCACAGTAAAATCACATCTTAGAAGGCAAGATACTTTTTTGAGTCTGTGGGGGGAGGAAAAAACCTCTCCTTTTTGCCCCCAAACAATATTATGTCCTGGAAGTAAAATATTGACTATGAAGCTGTTCAGACAATGTATTTTTTTAATTACTAATTTTATTAAATCACCATTCCTTCCCTCTCTTTTCTGGAGGTACTGGGGATTGAACCCAGGACCTCGTGCATGCTAAGCACGCACTGTACCACGGAGCTATACCGTCCCATCCCCCTCAGACAATAATTTGCATCAAGGAAATTGCCAGGTTATAAAGCCTTTTATAAAAAGCAAGTGGAGGAAAGGTGAAAGGGGCTGGCGATCCTTTACACGTGGGGCTCTCAGCTTGGCATGAAGTCTCAAAACGTGTATGGTGCTGTGACTCACATGTAAGGCTGAGATTGTGACTGTTTGAGATGCTAAAATTAAAGCCGTCTTCTGTGGCATTAGCTAATCATTTTGCCTTATTTTTCTCAGTGACTCATTTGCGTTACCTGTGTAACAAACAGGCTAATAAAATAGGCTGATTTCTCTGTTAGTTACAACATTTATTGAGACCTGATGATGTACCAACCCCTTGTGGATGTTGGAGAGACTGAGGTGAACAAGAAAAGAAGAGCCTCCTCCTCGGGAAACCCACACTGCAGTGGGAGCTACAATGAGCAAACAGCAAGCAGGGTAATTAAAAGTTGTCTGCAATTCTCATCTTGATAAGAACCACGATGTCAACAAAGCAGCGGAGAGTTTGGAGAGTGATGGAGGAGGGGAGTCAGGAGGTGGCTCTGGAAGAGGGGCCCTTGCAGCAGAGGTCTGAATCTCAAAGACCAGAGCCACCAGCAAAGCACTGGGAAGCCCTTTTCCAAGCAGACAGAACAGTTTCCTCGGCCGAAGGGCTTTTCTGTTTCTCCTGTATCTTTCAAGACGAGCCCACAGGGAACTGTCCACCGTGTCCTCCTTAATGCTCTTCTGGCACATCTGCTTTTTCCTTTCTTCCAGGTCCTCTTCAGTGACTTAATGTGGCCACAGGCTGTGGACGCTCCCCGCCCGGAGCCCCCCCAGTTCCTGGTGTGCACGACACCTAGCAGAGGGCCAGACACCCAAGCTTCTCCACAAAGTTCCCCTAAAATCCACAGAACACAGACTTCTGTTTTGGCCCATGCGTCGTCCGTCCCTGCTGATTCTGAAACCGTGACGTGCCCCATAAAAGATTTAATCAGCCGGCGGCCGTCTCGCTGTTGGAATGAGCCTCCTAATGCTTCCTAAGTTCTTCTTATCTTGTTTTATTTGCCCAGTTTCTGTTTGGCACCAAGCTGAGGACGGGACGCAGGCAACACCTTACCAAAACAATGAATTCTTCCTGGAACGTCAGCTTTCTGGAACGTGCTCTTGGCACCGTGTAGGGGACATTTCAGCCCCCGAGGGGAGATGAACTAGGTTTTATGCACTCAGGGCACATCCCTCCCTTTCTGGGTCTCAGACACCTCAAAGAACACAGGGACTGGACCACAGTTGTGTCTTCTGGGGCCAAACAGCAGCTGCTGAATCGCAGAGGCAGCCAGGTTTCTGAGAAGGCTGTTTCTAATTTCTGCATCTCTCTTCACCGTTCTGGCTTTGTTTGGAGAGTGAAGAAAGTCTCTAAATAGTTTGAAGCCCAGGGTCCTTCGTGGCATTGCCGGGTCTTCTCTCCTTTCACTGAAACATCAAACAACCCGTGACTGTTTGCCTGTGGGGCATTTTCTCTTCCGTCCACACGCAGGAGGACGGGGAATCGCTCAACAAACGGGTCCTCTCCCAGCTTCTGTCACCGTCCTTCCGCAGTGGAGGCCTTCTGATCGCCGCAAGAGACCCTCGTTTGGAAAACGCAGTCACCCCAGATGGGATAGCTCAGAGACGCAGCCTGGGAGAGAAGGGGCTGGTCTCACGTTCAAGTTCGACCAGGTGCAATTAGGGCTCACCACTTGCCTCCCACGTCCCTCATCAAGAATTCCCGGTAAAGGATAGTTAAGTCATGGCTTTGGGGCACTACGAATGGGCCAACTCAATTCGTCAAAACTGCACTTCAACAACGCTTTGATCCCACCTGCAGCCCACACCTGCCGTGCTCTGGCCCGGCGGCCTGCTGGAGGGCACAGGCCCCGCTCCCGCATCGCCCCACCTTGTGCCCAGGGCACACATCCACCTGTTGCCCCAGCCTGTGTCCCCTGGCTTTGATCTCCAGGCACTGTGGCAGCCATCGGCTGTGACAGAGTTTTGGTTAGGCCTCACTGCCTTGGAATGCAAGTCTCAAGGATTCTGCCCCTGGAAATTTGATAACGAGGTAGTACACATTCCAGGAGGGTGGGCTGGCGTGTCGGGACATTCCAAAGATGCTGTTCCATAACTTCATTCTTCCGGGGACCGGCCAGCAGTGATGAGCAGCCCATAAGTCTAGGGACTGAAGCATCTTCGAGAGGACAGCGTGAACTCATTCCCATGCCCAGATTCATTACTGCCTGGATACGGCTGCACTTTGCAAAGACAGTCACTGTGCAGTATCTCCCTCAGGGTTCTGAGTCAGTAGGCTCACCTCTGTCTCTGCAAGCAGGTGGGAAATCCATATAAAAATTGGGGTTGTAGGTGTTATAAGGGGCTAGGAATATTTTTATAAGAAGGAAAACACAGTTGACCCTTATTTAAATTGCATCTCTGGCTGCATATAAGGCCAAAGCTTTTTAAAAAAATTTTTAAATGGGCCACCTAAAATGTTGAGTCGTTTGCCAAAAGCCACATCTGACTCAAATAAGCAAATCTGTTGTATGTAGCCTGTGCATGTAAAACAAAATCCAAATGCCAGTGCACACACTTTCATGTTGTTCAGCTGCAGCAGTCCGTATCTTATTTGTGTGTACTTTTGATGTCTATTATGTTATGTCGTCTGAAGCGATTACACTGCTTTTATTTAATAAAATGTTTAAAAGTTGTTTTAAGTCTCTGAATGGAAAGACCAAAAAAAAAAAAAAAGCTGAATTCTTATTTGCCGCATCTCAGCTTTTATGTTGGAGGCAGCCGATGTCGAAGCCCTTGGTCTAAACAATTTACAGTTTTCTGGATTAGGATCGTGTGGGAGAAAGATGAAAATCTTCAAGGCAACATTACGTAAACGGTCCTGCCACTCACGAATAAATTAGATATTTGCAGACTCTAACTGCTGGTTACCCTGGGGATTTTCTGAAGTGGGGAAAAGGTGAGAGTCCCTGGGAGAGTTACTGGAAGCAGAAAGAGTAAATCTACTCCCCCAACTGAGTTGCCCGCAAAGGCAAATACGCCCTCGCACTGAAGCGAGGAGGGAGCTCAAAGCTTTCAAGCTGTTTGAGGCGAAAACAAACCCATTGGCTGTCCGTGTGCTGATAGGGCAGTAGGAAGGGCTCGGGCCGCTGACAGAGCAGTTCTCTGTGAACTTGACTATTATTTCAGGTTTCTATCTTTTCCTCTTCGATAGGAAGATATTAAAAGTAAGTCGCTGGCAAAAAGGACAGAAAAACACAGAATCTCTGAAATTGCAACCAGGGCAAATTTTTGGCCAACAACCTGGATGTCTGACACTTGTCATCCATGAGCAGTTTGCAGAATTTCCTCTCTTAAAGGGTTAGAAAATGCTGGAATGTTGTGGAAGATTTCAGGACTATCTTAGGAGCCTAGAAATTTACAAACTCTTAAAATACCATATGATATCACTCATATGTGGAATCTTAAAAAAAAGACACAAACGAACTAATTTACAAAATAGAAACAGACTCACATAGAAAATAAACTTACAGTTACCGAGGGGAAGGTGATAGGAAGGGATAAATTGGGAGTCTCAGATTTGCAGGTACTAACTACTAGATATGAAATAGATATACAAGTTTTTTTCTGTATAGCACAGGGAACTAAATTCACTATCTTGTAGTAACCTAGAATGAAAAATAATATGAAAATGAATATATGAAATAAATGAAAAATACATGAATAAATGAAATTGATACAAAATTGTAAACTGATGATGCTTCAATTTAAAAAAAGGAAAAAAAAAAGAAATTTAAAAATTTGCGAACTCTTAAGAGTTTGTCTTTGCTGGAAGAAATTCCATGAGAACTTTGAACGCGAGGATTACTGACATATACCAAAAGCTTTCCTTTGCTTTCCATGTGCAGAAGCCACTTAACAATTTTTAGAACGATTATCGTTCACATATTTATTTCTGGTAGAATTTACAGGTTATAATCCCCCTGTGCTTCAGCTCAAAATATAAATGATTTGATTTCCCCACCGTCACACCACGTCTGTCTGGCATGTGTTTGTTTCCACATTAAGATAATTTAACAGCTAAGAACATAAAGTTAGCTCTCCCTAATTTGGGATATGGAAGACCAAAAAGAGACACAATGGCCTTTTTTTCCCACCAAAACATTTCACAGGTCAGAGCTTTATTTAGAGGGTGGGCGAGCGGTTGCACAAGACGCTCGTGGAATTCAAACACTTTAATTTTGGAAGGGTTGCAACCCAGGTAGTCGTTCTTAATGTTACTTTGCTATTTATTAAAATATTAAAAATATTCCGCCGTTACTGTCACCATTTTGTCACAGGCCCCGCCCTTCAGTCTTACTGCTCTGTTTTTCCCCTACCACCATCCATGCTTTTGCTACAAACCAGATCTGATTATGTTGCACTTTCTGAAGGAGAAAATCTTCAGTGACTCTCCAGTAGCCTTCAGGGATGTCCGAAATACTGGGCTCCGCAAACCCCACCGGGGGCCTCCCACCCGTCTCTCCTGGGGGCTCTGCACTGCTCTGTCCATTCTCCTATCACGTCTAAGGGACACCTACTCCCACTTTGTATCTAAGACAGCTTCCTTCTTCTGGAACAATCTTCCCCAACCCTTTGTTCACTCCTAACCATTCTCAGGACCCAGCCCAGGAACCCTCATCACCCTGGCCCCCATCTCCCTCCTTGGAACGCCTTCCCTGCCCCTCCCTGCCTGGCCTGGTGCCCCCGCGCTGGCCTGACTCACCCGCACGCGGAGCAGAGCTGTGATTGCTGGGTTTTAAGCCAAGTCCTGCCCTCAGTCAGGAACCCCTGCTGGCACGCACGCAGTAGGGATTTTATTCTTCGGGTCCAGCATTTCCCATGGCCTAGCACATAGCTGGAAATTTTTACCAAAAACATGATATTTATATAGAAATTGGGGTCTAGAGATACGTTCTTCACTTTTTTAGGGATTGGGGAATTCAATAGTTAAATATGTATGATTTTATCACAGAGTAATTTTTATTTTCTCTTTTATGGCAAAAAGCAGGGATGTTTCAGAGAAGCTAAGCCAGTTTTGAACTTGCCTGCATGTCTCTTAGGCTCCTGCTATGACTGGTCGCTTATCTTTGCAGAGAAAACACGAGGGAAATTTTTGACTTGAGCGGCCTACCTGGGCGGGAATAGAATGTTCTCGAAGACTCCCAGGCGTGGGTTGACCCGAGCGGGCACGTGGCATTGGAATAGAAGGTAGGAGTCCACACTCAGAGGCTGATTAGCCTCCAGGGTGCTGGGCCCTGAAGGTTTGGGGTCCAAACCTGCTCCTGTCCTTTCCCAACCCCAGCAGGTGACCTAACAACCCCCTTGTTTGCCTGATGAGACAAACGATTCTCCCTGGACAGGGTTGGTGTGAGATCCCTGTGGGTTAGTCCCCGGGAAGCACTTTGGTCCCTGATGCGTGGTAATCGCTCACCCACGAGAGCTGTCACCATCCTCCCTGTCGTCACTTTTCCAGACAGCCAGCCACTCATCTTTACCCCCTTTTGGCATGACTCTGGCCTGTGAGAGTACAGATAGGCTTCCCTTGATCCCTGAGTGTCACCCCGAGTTCTAGCAGCACCCCGGGGCAGCCTGCCGTCGCTCTGACAGCCTACCTGCTGGTCAACCTTCAGTGTCACTCTCCAATGTGATTTGGGGCGTGCCCACCCTCGGAATGGTGCTGACCCGAGGGGGGAGGGGGGAGCCTGAGACTAGGCGAGGTGTCTCTTCTTGCTTCCTGTTTAAACCCCAAGTCCTGCTCTGCTCAGGAGCAAATCTGGAGCTCATCGGCTTTAAGGAAAAGAAAACCAGGTTTGTGTCGCTGAGGTTTTTACCCACAGACACCTAACCAGCCCCAGAACGTCTCTTAACGACCTGCAGACTGAGGTGCACAGGCGTTTCCTCCATCACTTCCTCGGGGGGTATCCGTGGACCAAGGCGTTCTCACGGAGGGGGTTCCCACAGAGGATTCCAGATGAGACCCCTCTCAATGAACCGCGTTTTTTCACAGAAAGCGAACCCTCTAACACACTCCCCGTGGGGGCATCTCCGCACGTTGTAAAATTATTAGTTGCTGCAGCCCTGCAGGGGCAAAGAATAAACTAGGACCGAGATTTATTTGAAGAGGTCTGTGTGTAACAAATTTCCATAGTAACAAAAGTTCAGCAAAACTGGTGTCATGGTTTTGATCTTGAAAGACAACTTTGGCTTAAAATTTAGAAAAGAAAAATACGTAATTCCAGTAAAACCATGCTCTGGAATTTTTTTTTTTTTTGAAGAGATTGAAAAAGAAATGGCCTACTGCTGAAAGACCCTTCCCGAAGGTGGTTCTTACTTGTCTCATGAAACCGTGAACTCTGCTGTATGACAATCTAACCACACAGACTGCTTAGTAAAAAAAAATTTTTTTTGTATTTTCCCTTAAAGCCAAGAAGGAAGACAGCGAACTGATTGATCTTAACTTTGCTCAAAAAAGTTTCTTTTGGAAATTATGAGGATGCCACAAACTCTCAAAATCCATGCTATCTTAACCCTAGGCTGGCGCTGGGATGTTGGTGGAGTGCTGAAAGCAGGAGGGTATGAAGGGATGAGGACTGTGATAAATGAGCCGTTCTAACTGTAGCTTGTCCACTGACACGTGGGAGCCGATGTGGATGCCAACCATGTTGGGTTCTATCGCCGAGAAGATCCAGAGACGTGTGAGCAAATGGGCAGTGGGAGTTTGGTCAGGCATGGGAGAGTGCTGGGTTCCAAAGGCTGCTGGGTTTGGAGCCAGACCCCAGCCAGCTGCAGGTGGTCTGGGGAGACAGGGACCCCGCCCAAGGGATGCTGGGCAAGGCAGCATTTGCTGTGGAGTGACTGGAGACTTGTAATCCTCAGCAAACCAGTCCGGGCTGGGCAAAGTGCTTAGTGGCAGAGAAGAGGCTAAGATTTGAAAAGAAGCCTTAAGTTCACTGAACTCACCTTTCCAAGTATCAGGTTATTCCTACTGAGTGACTTCTGTATGCCAGGCACTGTGGTTGGCACAGAGAGCATGGCCGTGACCACTGTAGATGCCGAGGTCATAGTCTCAGCGGGGGAGAAGGACTGGACACGTTCCCATTAGTGTGTGATTGCGTGTTCTGACACGTGCGCCGAAGGAGAAGTATAGAGGGTCTAAGAGGGTCTAACAGGACATGCTGGACCGGGAAACTTTCTTAGGAGGTAACGACCTTTGAGCTGAAGGACACCAAGCAGAAAGATGGAGTGGAGGTGGGATGAGGGTCCAAATCGAGTCGGGGTGTGTGGGCTACCTTAGGTTTTTATGCTAAGGTCGGTGGAAGCCGTGAAGGTGTTCTAAGGAGGGGACAGATGCGGGCAGGGGGAAGGCGGCAGCCTGGGGGGTGGGCTGCAGACACCACAAGTGCAGTTTTCTAAAAAGAGATGATGACCCTTGGGCGGGAGTAGACAGCAGAGATGGTGAAACACGGACAGAAGTGGAGAACTCTTAAGGGGCATAAAAGTTGTAGTGGGGAGCAGTGCCATGAACTGGGGCATGCTGGAGAGGAAACAGGTCTGGGGGAGGGATCTGGGACCCAGGGACTTTGAAGTGTCTTTGAGACATGCAGTGGTTCTAGAAAGACTCTGAGGTACGATTAGACTGGAGACAAAACCCTGGGACTCCGTGTCTAGATGGAAAGAGAGAGAAATGATGGATGTAGATGCTGTTGTCTCGGGAGACAGTACGCAGTGAGGAGAGTGGAGGACCAGTACCAAGTATGGGACTTCAGGAGCCAAAGCCTGTGTTGAAAACGATAAACTGGCCAAGGAACCTGACAAAGAACTGTCCTGGTGAGCCAAGAGAGGGGGTATTTCTGAATCCAAAGGGAAAAGTGTTTCACAGACAATGGGGAGGTTGACAAAAGTGTGCCCTGAAAAGGGCCAGTTCAATCTGGTGACATGGAGGTTACTGATCACCTCAGGGCAAACCACACGGCATGGCTAGGGCTCAGGGGAACAGTCCAAATATGGTTGAGGTTTTTAATCAACTGAGTGAACAGTTCAAAGGCCAGACTATGCGACCCCTGCGTGGAGCTGGAGATGGTAGAGTGAGGCACAAACGCTGAGTCAGAAGGAAATGGTGATTTTGCTGATGGAGCCTCAAACAAAATGGCGCGCCCCAAACCGGCATTTTCTTAAGTTTAATGGTGCTTATGTTGTGGCTTTTAACGAATCTCTTGTTTCTGATGCTTTAATTATGAATCTAATAGTAAAACGTTGATTATTTTCTTGGGAACAAGGGGATACGCAGGCAGTTGCTGCAAGCAGATCGTCTGAGTCACAAGCGGGTGATGATTTACAGCTGAAGTAAGATGTTATCTTACGGATGATCGCGGGTGGGGCAGTGTGTGAGAATGGCGCACTGGCAGTGAGTTGTAAGTCACTGCAGTTGTGAACAGGTGATGAAAATTTAAGCGGCCTAAATATGATGTAGGTAGACTAATGGCTTATCTTATTTAAAAAGCTATGAAGCCTGCCCGTTCACACCAGACCACATTATTAACCACTACAGAGCTAATGGAGAGTCGCAGACCTGGGAGCAAACTTCAACTTCTGGCTGCTTGAACTTGTTACCCATCTGACCTTGCAAAACCGACCTTCATTTGCTGGGCCTCAGCTTCCTCATCTGTAAAATGGGGATGACAATGAAAGCTATGTTTCAGGATTGTCACTTGTATGAAATGGGATCAACTATGTATGTCACTTAGAATGCCTGGCAGACAGGAGGTCCATCATAAATTCAGTTCTTGTCATTATGTTACGAGTGTACTATGATAACACGTTTTCATAAATCTGTCAATTTTTGGAAATTAGATACACAGCACTGGGAACATTAAGTTGAAGCATAAAATCATCATTTTGGTTTTTTAACTTTTGCTATTTATTTCTTCAAATACAAACTTGAGCTGATTTTCAGCCACAGCACATGGAGGTGAACATAATTGTTAAAATATCAAAGTATTTGTGTAGGACTGGTTAGTAAACAGCTGCTGGACGGGCCCCTCCCCCCGTGCCCCGGGCCGTCCCGCCCTTCCCCCCGGGATCCTCAGACGTCCCCAAGCCTCGGGAGAAACGCCAGAACCTCCTCCAGCTCTGTGGCCCGATATGTTCTGATTGTCAGGCGCAAGCCAGTTACTAACTAACCAACACGCATTCTGACCAATATTGCTGTGACACGTGTTTTCCAGTAAATGCTCAGTGTCATTACCCAAGCTCTCCACTTATTTGTAACTATGAAAAATGCACTGCAGTTGAATTGCCATTTCCTTGATGTTGAGAGACTCGCGCATTTGTTTGCATGTGCTTACTGTCCGTTGTGCTTCCTCCTTGGTCATTTCCGTGCTGGTCATGTGCCTGCTTCTTCCACTGGAGGCCTCAGTGCTCCTCCTAATGACTCTTCATAAATCTGAGTGTTGACACGGTTTGTGTGTGTTTGTCGCTTCTAATCTACCTGTCTTTTAGTGTTGCTAGTGATCTTTTTTTTCCGGAAGTTTACCTTAAAATGGCAAAAATTCTCAATTCCTACCATTGCTTTGATGCTTGGGAAGTTTCTTCCCTCTACCTTAGAGTCAGAAAAAAAAATCATGTCTTCTAGCTTTTTTAGGCTTTTGCCTTTAAGTCACAGACATTAAACTCTTCCATCACCTATAGTTGATCTTGGTGGCTGATGAGAAATAGGGGTGCAATGTCACTGTTTTCTGACAGCAGTTCCCCCCAATTTGGTTGAGTTGGATGCCTCCTTCATTTTAGATGACTTTTGGCTTATATACCTATTTTAACACTTTTTGGGAAAAGATAGGCTGTCCTATGTTAATATTTTTGCTTTTAAATATTATGCAGAGTCTGGTTACTGGGCAAGCACGATGCCATCAGCATCTTTGTGAACCTCCGCAGGGTCCATGCCCTCGCTCTGGAGTTGGAGCCCAAGCCATCGTGAGACTTTCTCTCAGCTGACTGGGTTGTGGCAGAGCTCTTCTTGACGCTAAAGTAGTGACGATTTGCCAGGACTTCATATATGACCTTTGAGGGGAAACCGGATCACTTTCTTAAAGCAAATGAGGCGAGCAGGTGTATTCATCACCTCTGACTCCACAGACATTTGGGTAGGACCATCTCTAACTTGGACTGTCAGATTGTGCTTTCATAAAATAAGTTTATAAAAGGAAAAAAAAAGAGTGTGAATTTTCAAGGATTTATTTTCATTGAATTCATAGAGGAAAGACCCTCTGAATAAAAGGAATCCTTGGATCATAAAAGACATTTAATTACTTCTTCAAGCTCTAATGGTAGCACTTTTCTATAATTTAAAAAATAATTTGGGTGAACTTTTCTTTTTGCTTCTTTACCAAAGTGAGGCAGGGAGCAGGGACAGCCCAGAAGAGAAACAACGTCTCTTGTTTCACTTTTGACACCTCGGTAATTCCAGGTTAAATGCACCTAAGGGTTATGACATTTTTCCCAGGGCGTCATTTCACACTACTGTTGTATCAGTCCCAAAATATGTATTTTCAAGTACTTACCATTTAATATATCTTTTGACGTTGAAATTTCTACACAACAATTTGTCTTTCTCCTCTGTCTCTTAAGACTGGATCTCCAGCTGAGACCAAACTGATGAGCACATTGCAAAGAAACTTACAGGTGTGCCTAGTGAAAGAATATGCAAAATTACTGCAGAGAAGACTTTATAATAAATACTATTGGAAATTTATAGTAATGGAATTTACTGTTGCAAAAGTGTCATACTCTAAGATTGTATCTTACACGGTAATTGGTATATATTACTGAAGAAGGTCTAGCATTTGCAGGACAGAAAACTTACAAGCAATGCATCTTTTTTTTTGTGGGAGAAGAATTCATAATATTATAGCTTCTGTCCCTGACAATTTATTTCTTACCTCATGTCTGTGAAGTTTCAGAAAAATAAAGAAGCAAAACTTAAATTTCAAACTTTATTTGAGGGTTGATTTAAGTTATGTTATGCTGTTAATGTCTCAGAGGTTTTCTTGTAGTATGTTTTTTGTTAGCCTATCATTTTTAAAGAAACTTTAGCAAATAGCATTTAGAACTAATAAATAAATCTGTCAGCATTTTCAAAAGTGCTACAGTGTTTCAAAGAAAAAGGCATTGTTCTTTACCTAACCCAATATAGCAACAGAAGCAGGGCAGGCTGATTTAGGATAAGATTCCAAAGCTGCACTATCATGTCACTAATGCTTAAAAGCCTTTAATTTACATTTTCAGAAAAAATATATAGAATTAAGTATCTTTGAACCAGCAAGACTGTTCATTACAGGAAGTTATTATTTTGATCAGGCTGTTGGCTTCTGAAGTCTCCTGGCAACAATACAAAAATAGCTTTCCCTCGTTAATAAAGAACAATCTGCAAAAACAAATTAGAAATGTGTTAAGGACAAAATAAACAGACATTTTATTTTTTAAACTTGGGGGCCTCTGTATTTCAGAGACTTCTGGAATCTGGGGCGCTCCACCCAACTGCTACACATTTTATTGCTCTGTTATAGGTTTGGCACGAGACAAATAATTTTCCAACTGTTGGAACAATGTAGATTCACATTTTTCCAGAAGGGGAAAAAAAAGAAAAAACTCTATCTTACATATTAAATTCCAAATAGAGAAACCGTGTCTGTATCACTCTTCCCACTTTATGATGGAATTTGAGAACTAAGGAGAAAATTACATAGATACATACATACATATATATATGTGTATATGAAAATGGTATATCTAAGTGTAGCTGAAACTTACATCTGGTGAAAGGATGTTTAAATTGGTGGAGAAAAGTCAATCCACAGAGCTAAGCTCCCATGTTGTGAAATCCTGCTTACAGCAGTCACATGAGGCCAGTCACGTGGGATTTGCTGCAGTAACTCTTGTCTAGTTCTTACTGTGACGTATTGCACACACACTGCTGGCCGCTGTAGGGAGCTTGGTGTAACTCTGGCTGAGAAGAAGTTCTTTGAATACTTGCTTAGTCTAACAGTTCCTTCTGGGTGATCAGAAATGAATATTGACTTAACTGCCATTTCAACCAACATACCTGTTGGAGTGAAGTGAGGTGGGGAGAGAGGCTAATATTTTAGTTTTTTTAAAAAAGTGTGAAATTGAGATTTTTCATGTTTATACAAAAGGATGATATAAATAACGTGCAATGGAAAGTGATTATCCCATGTTTTCTGCCTACTTTCTGAAATGGGCGGAAAAAAAAAAAAACAACCCAGAGCTGTTCACGAGACACGTGTGAAAAAATTTATTCAGTTGAAATTGAATCGTGGCTTCGGAGCTGTGTGTTTTGCCCTCCTAAACACAGGGCTGAGGCTGGCGTGGATGGGGACGGTGGGAGGCCAAGGGGCTGGGTGATCCATTTAGGTTTACCTGGTGAGAGGGTAAGACAACGTCGCATCGAGATGCACAGAACATGCAGGTGTTTCTGAGAACAGCGCCTGGGCGTTTTGGATGGTTCTCGGTTCTTTTCCTCGGATGCCAGTCATCGTGCTTTTTGTTACAGCCTTGTTCACACCCAGACGACACGCCTGCCGGCCTGTCAGCCTAGAAAACTGTTTTCTCTGGCTTGTGCTCTCTGCTTTCTGACGGCTGCGTTTCTGCTGTCCCAGGTGGTTTCATTGTTCTCGTCTCTCCGTCTCCCTGGTCCCCACCCTCCCTGGTGTTGACTCTCCCTCCCCTCTGTCTCTGCCCCCTTCCTGGTCCCCAGCCTCCTTATCTTCCCGCTGGGGATGCTCCCGCAGGGGTCTCGGCAGCCAGCGTGGACAGGGATTGGATTTCCAGCTCCCTGATGCAGGTGACAGAGTGAAGCAGTGACTGAGGTAGGGGAGGCTCAGTGAGGTTTGCAGCTTCTGCCTCTGAAAAGGCAGGCAAAACTGGCATCACAGTGTTGATGACGCATCTCAGGAGACCAGCTGGTGCAGCCCTCGGCTTCGCAGGGAAGGTATCGTTACCCCCAAGAGGCAGCTGAGGTCTTGAGAGGTTAAGTGATCTGCTCCAAATCTCACAGCTAATGAATGGTGGCTGTGTGTGTGCATGCGTGTGTATGTGGGACAGAGAAACTAGAACATTGGTAGCTTCCTTCTAAAGTTGACCTTTTTTCTCCCATTTGGATACATTTTTAAAATGCAGAAAAGTACAGAGAATAATGTAACAATCAACTATATTCTCATCACTCACATTTAGAACTGTTAAGCATTTTGCATTACTGTGTCTTTTTTTAAATTTATGTTCTTTAAAAATCACACAGGAAAAGTATGCATTCGTGCTCTTTGGGGGAAAAAGGTGGGCAGAAATAGAATAAAGAAAGACTACATTAATTTGCTTTAAAAAAACGGCAGAAAAGAGAAAGACAGTACATCCTGCAGTAACGTCAATACCCTCTCTGACCGACCCCACCATCTCATTCTCTTTCTTTCTCCTTCAGTCACTAAACACCCAGGTTCAGTCTGATGAGAATCCTGCCAACGTTACATACATATCGATACCCATGACCAGAAGACAGTGTTGTTCTCCACTTGTTTCATCATCCTGAAACCTGCTTTTTTATTAAGGCCATTTGCTGAGATGAAACACACATACCTTTAGTGCATTGGTTTTAACTGTCACTCAGCGAGGCATTGTGTGCACGCACCACACTTCATCCAGATAGTCGCTTTCAAATGTCTGGGCTCCCAGTTTAGGATTGGGCTATGCCATTTCCATCCCAAACCATACCACATCTCTCTGTGCACGTGTGCTTCCCTGGGGATGAAATGGCACGTGCTTCGTGGCCACGCGCCTTCTCCCTTGTACTCAGTATTGCCAAATGGCTGCAATAGACTCCTGCCAACTCGAACGGGGGATTCTGTTTCCATAAATCCTTCCCAGCAATCAATGGTCTTCGTCTTTTTAATTTTTATATAGCTGGTGGAAATATAGTTTATCATTTTATTGTGCAAGTAAGAGGTAAGAGACTAGGTGAGAGTTCAGAACACTTCAGTGTGGAAATGGAATTGTGACCAGAACCTAGGAGACAGCAAGACACAACTCTATCAAGACTGTGTGCTGATTTTATGACAAATATCATCAATAACATGAACAAGATATTATGGGACACGTTATATTTGTTTTCATATAAGTTGCTAAAAAGGTGTAGAAACAATGTCTCTTCAGTAACTTACAAATGGGGTGAAATCTAGAACAGGAAGCAAAAAATAATCTAAAAGTTGGCTGCATGAAATTAGAAAGAAGTCATGTTGATAGGGATAAATGATTAACTTTATTGATTAAAGGAAATGTTTTTCGGATTAAACATTAAGATGTGCTCTTCGTTTGCTTTGAGACCGGATACCTGCTGACTTTCAGAGGGGCAACCTGGCATTAAAGGGAGAATGCCGTGAGCTTTAGGAGACTAGTTTAGGCTGAAACTAAGAAATATGTCAGTGACTATGAAATAGATGAGACCTGAGAGGAAAGAGGTGTGGTGTGTGGTCTGGGAACCAGGCAGTCTTCTGGTAATTCCTGCCACCCTCATCCAAAGAAAGAGACACTCTGCTTTCTGAAATCCCATTGTTTCTGCGGCCCTGGTTCACTTGGATGGGGCACCACTGTTCTCAGTCAACAGTCAAGCTTTGGAAGAGAAACTGAGGACCCACCTTCCCACCTTTGGAGGGAACACGTTTGACCAGACGGCACAATGTCTCCGTCTCAGGAGCTGTGAGGTGTCTGCTTAGCGTCTGAGGCTGACAATGCTCCCACCAGCACGGCCGGAGGATTCGTTTATTAGAGAGACTTTATGTGTCACATATAAAGCGTTTACCAAGCATTTTATAATCGTTTTTTACTGCTCCTCCTAGCAACCTTAACCACACTGCAGCCGTGCCCTCTGGGCCTCAGGGGTCTGCTGCCGCGATCACACCCAGCGCCTTCCGGAGCCTCCTCTCCAAACCTTCCGCTGGAATTCTGTTTAATCTCAATCAAAGTTAAAGTTTAGAAGTTGTCATGGTTAGAAAAGAGGATAGATAATTTAGCTGCCTTTGGACTTTGGGGATTACAATGATAGCCGATTTGCAACAACAAAAAAAAATTCCCGTAAAATGAAAGGCCATGTCTTTGGCTCTGGAAATCTCTCTTTGTTCTAAAATGAATAGGAAGATATTAAAAGTACAGAAAAATATACTGGTACAGAAGGAGTCACTGACATTCATTTCTCAAGCTATTTGTTGAATCCAATATAGAAAAGAGGCAGAAAGAGGATATTTTACACTAAAGGGATTAAAGTTACAAACAGAAATACCCAATGTCATTTATGCCTTTTAAATCTGTTTTTAGCATTTGCAACGTATATCACATTTACAGCACGAAATGTATTAAAAAGAGCGTCAGTAGTTAGTGGCCCGATGTGAAAGGAATTCAGTAAACTGCATGTCTTAGTTGTGCTTGAAAATTATGTTTCAGGCCAGACCCTGAAGGACATTTTTTAGGTGAATTTAAGATTTTGCTGCTTTTAAATTCATAACTTAAAGAAGAAAATGGTGCTTGTGACTCCAGCATACCTGAGGAAGAGTCCACGGTGTGGAATTCTTGGAGAACTGGTGCGTACCTGAGTAATTTAAAGCCAGACTGGATTCGATATTCAGGAACATTCCTTCAGGAGTTTCCTGCAACTGACAATAAGTAAGGCCCCTTAGGAGAACCCCCTTCTACCTCTGGGGCTATTCCCCACCCACCCTGCCCTGATCTGTCAGTCTTCCAATTGAAAAAGAACCCAGATGCGCTCTAGTTTTGTTAGTGCCTATTTTATGAGATGTGTACATCAGAGTCACGGTAAAAATAATATTTGTAAAAAAAAAAAAAAAAAAACAAAATCAGGGAAGACTGTGAGGTTGATACACAAGAATAAACTTTCAAGAAAATGTGCTAATTGTCAGTGGATTGGAAGACTGTTATTGAGACTATTCATTGCATTTGAATAAGGAGGCAGACTGAAATCTGCCACCCCGCCCTCTCCGCCCGACTCCAGAGTGAAAGGAGTCATGTAGGGAATTGAAATCCCCTGTAAATGACTTAACAAGTGTAGAAGAGTAATACAGTTCTTTTTTACCCATTAGTTATTTTCACTTCATAAAATCATAACGACTGGTAATGTGAAAACAGAAAATTTTGTTCACTTTTTTTTTTTCCCCTAGCAATACAGTGAGGAACTTGGAAATTCATCATGGAAGGAACTAGTCAAGAAGTGGAAGAGTGATCAGACCTGATTAAATGTTGTCTAAGCAGTGGTTTGCAGGGTGAACACAACTGCTGTCATTCAGGAGATGTTCCTCCAAACGATTGCATATATATATACATACACACACACACACACACACATGTTCTTAATTTTAGAAGCTACAACTGGCTAATGTGCACTTTAATGACAGTAATGTTATTCTCCCGAGAGATAACAGCAGTCCTACAGAGTCTAAGTAGAAATAACACATTTATGACACATATTTATAGCCTTCCAGACACAGTACTTCTCCATCAACACAGTCAGAGCGAGGAACAAAGCCCGAGAAGTTAGCTTCTAGTGTCTAATTCTAAAACCCTCCGTCCCTTACCAAAAAAAAAAAAAAAAAAAATCATCTTACCTTGTCAGGAAGAAAGAGCCTTCAGCTCCGGTAAATTGCAGGGCTGTAATTTAAAAAGAAAAAAGGAAAGAAAAAAGAGAGGGGGAGGAAAAAAAGTAAGGCAACTTTGATTCAAAATGTTTAAGATTCTAGCAGGACATACTGCTTTTGTATCTTTGAGTACTGCGCAAAGATTCCTGCTGAAGTGTTGTGCAATCTTCCCCGAGTGTAGAGAGAGCACACACTTGAGATTTTCCCTCTCTTTCCTCTCTTTTTACAGCACAAAGAGCTTCCCCACTCTGACCTCGCACTGTGCATTAGTGGAAGGCTCAGGAAGTTGATCTTGGAAGGGGTGACTGCTCGTGTTGCCCGGGGGTTATGCCCCCTCTTGACGATGGGTTAAAATTCTCACATTTTGGCCATGGGTCGTGTTTACATTGTCACGTTGCTATTGGACTTGACCTATTTGAGCACGGAAAATGTTTTCCCCAAATATCTCCAAAAATAGTTAAAAAATTTTTTTTTCCTGGTGGTACGGCCCTTTGGATTCCTGCGTGATCTGCTTCTGCGGTGAGACTGCAAGCGCAGAAGGGCAGGTGGTGCGCTGAGAACTTTGATCTCTCCCTGCTCTTCAGCCTTTGGAGTTCATCAAAATCGAGTCACTTTCAGGAAGGTCTGTGCTGAGGGAAGCACAGTCGTAAACGCTGCTCCCGGGGCCCTAAGCCCTCACTGAGCCAGGAGATGACACACCCGCTGCCAGTTCCTTTCAGAATCAGCCGGCTTTTATTTTTGTCCCCGTGTATCTGGTTCCTGTTTTGTCTCCAGTCTGTAAATGAGAATTGGAGTTACCGAGTAGAGTCTTCTGCACTATTTTTCCTATTGAAATGTGTGTGCGTGTGTGTGTGTGTGTGTGTGTGTGTGTGTGTGTGTGTTTGAGGTGTGACTGCTGAAAGCTGGTTGGGTTTTGTTTTTTTTTTGTTAGAATAATTGGTGAGCCAAACCATACTCTTACTAGTACGCAGTATGATTTGTTGTCATAGGAAGGAGGTTAGGACGTATACTTCTAAAGCATTTGTATTATCAGACAATTGTATTATTTTTCACCCGAGTCAGCCAATGAATCAGTTAGTTCAGCAACAGGGACATTAAGTCACCTTAGTGTCAGGGTCCTGGGGAGTCAGTTGGTCCCCATCCATCCCCTTGGTGTCCTCACCCCATCTCCTGTCCTACTGGCCGTCTAAATGCCAAAGATGCCCGGATTCAGATCCCTAGCTCAGAACTCTCTACAGAATTCCAGACCCATATATTCAATTGCCTGTGATATCTCCATTTAAAAATCTATGAGAAATGTAATTCTCAGCAAATGCACCTTCTGAGTTGCTTCCCGAATGTGCTCCATTGCAGACGTCCTCGTAGTCAGTCAACCAGTGGCCACTCCCGGCCACTCCAACCTTCCAGATGTTCCTGCCAAATATTTGGAGTCACTTTGTCTCCTCCTTTCCCTCGTATTCCACCTTCAGACAGCGGGGAGAGACCGTTGACTTTATTCCAGCAGTGCTGGAAGTTCCCGGGCTTCTCCTGCCCCTTGCCTGCCCCCAACCCAGCGTTACTCCAGTGGGGTCCCCACCGGCCTCCCTTCTGTCCTTGCCCCCGTCTTCATCTCAATCCCATGGCCACAGCATCTCTTTACAACACAGGTCGGGTGATGTTGTGCCTCTGTTCACACGCCTGCATTTCTCCCCAGTTGAGTCAGAAATAGAAGCCACGTGGTTATCGGGTCCTACGAGCCCCTCCAGCCGACCCTTCAGCTGCCCCCGGTGTCTCAGAGTACAGCTCCTCCAAGGTCTCCCTTGTTACTCCACTGCCAGGTCCTGCCCGTCCCTCTTGGAATGGAGCCTTCTCCTGGCTGGTGCCTTTTGCATTGGTTCCTCTCTCGTCCTGAAAAATACCCCCATGGGTAGTCCCCTCCCCTCCAGCATCTTTGCTCAAAGGCTCCCTCACAACCAAGTCTACCCTGAGATCTCTCTTTAAAATGCATCCTCAGCCCCACAGCCTCCATGACCTGCCCTACATCCTTCTTGCCCCCATACCTGCCTAATATGTGCTTTACTCATCCATTATTTTGTGTGTATTATCGCCTCTTTTTCCCTCTCTACCCCAACCCTGCTGCTACAAGATTCACCCGTGCAAGATCTTTGTTTTATTCTGACATATTCCAGGCTCCTGAAACAGCACACAGCACAGAGAGATGCTGAAAAAATGTTTCTTGAATGAATGGCATCTTAAAAGCGCATGGAATTAAAGAAATGTTGTAAATAAAAATTATGTCTATGCCCTCACCGTGCTGAAGAACTAAGGGAGGGAGAAGGGAAAACCCGAATGGAAAACACCAGAAGAGCAAAACATGTAGAACATCTCATTAGACATAGAGGACTAAGAGCCATGAAAAAGTAGGGGAGGCACCTAGAATGGACATATTCAGGGAGGACCTGGATATACTTAACTCATTGCTCTCAGTTTACAGGTGATGAAGCCTGACTTGAGCCAGACAGCAGCTGGTTCTCCAAGAATCCCTTGTAAAGCCTAATGCAAAGGTTAATGAAGTGGGATGGTTGAGAGACTGTCTGGTTCTCCCACCTCTGAGCCTTCATACAGGCTGTTCCTTGTACTTAGACACCCGTCCCTCTCTTTTCACCTGGCCAACTTCAGCTTCTCCTTCAGATCTTGATGGGCAGATCGCTTCCTCAGGGACCCTTCCAAACCTCTCCCCCAGGACTGGCTTCCTCTGCTCAGCACTCCCGAAGCTCTTTACATCTTCATCACAGCAGCTTTTGTAGACTTTCTTCCTGACCAGTCTGTAGATTCCTCAGGGAGAGGAGTATCTTTGTCCTGCCCCAGCTAGCATCCTAACACCCACCAGCCGTGGAATGTTTGTGGGGTGAATGACTGTCAGCCACACCCTAATCCAGGTCCCATTAGCCATTATCAAAGACAGAGAGCCTGGGATTCAACGTTGCCTGGGCTCTGATTTCCCAGTCAGACTGTCTCCCAGTCTTGCTGTACCTAATACCTTTTATTCATGGAGGAATGACTCATCAGAAATATTTTGGAGGCAAAGAGAAAGAAAGAGTCTAAAAATTAGAGCTCCCTCACTTTGTGTGATTATTCATTTGGCACATGGTGGGATACAAAATTGCTTAAGATCTTTCTGCTTATAATTTGCTCAGAGCCTCATTCAGGAAAAGGGAGTAAAAAGCATTTTAAAAAAAAACGTTGAAACAACTGGTATTAGAGAGATGTTCTGATGTGACCATGGCAGCACTGTGCTTGGGTGTGTAAGGTTCCAGAACTGTCTTAAAGAGTCAGCTTGACACAAAAGTAAGGTAATGCCATACAGTTAGAACAGGGCTTGGAGAACCATGGCCTGTTACCTGTTTTTGTGTGGCCTGGGAGCTAAAAATGGTTTTTACATATTTAAATAGAACAGCAAGAACAGAAAAATAATATTTCATGATAAATGTATATTTTATGAAATTCAAAATCAGTATCCACAAATAACGTTTTATGGGAACACAGCCATGTCCATTTATTTATGTTCAATGGCAGGGTAGTTAGTTACAACAGAAACCACTGTATAGTTCAAAAGCCAAAAATATTCACTATTTGCCCATTTACAAAAAAAAAAAAAATCTTGCTGATCCCTGAGTTAGAGGAAATAGCAGCTGCAAAGCTCTATCTGCAAAGTATGCAGGTTAAATGGAGTGCAAGGGGTGTGTGTGTGTGTGTGTGTGTGTGGCAGAGGGGTGTGCATGTGTGGAAGGGGCAGGATATGTTAGGAAATGAGGCTGCATATGTACTAGGGAAGAACAAATCTGACTCCACAATGAATCTGCTTCTGTTACATTAACCTTTGTATTCTATTGCTTTTGCTACAAGTTAATCACTAAAAGGATGTTATCTATAGCTTAAAAGATACATAATAACCCATCTCTGGGAACCCTGCCTCCCAGGTAATGAGCGTTGAGCTAAAATACCTTTGTGTAGCTCGCAGGAAACATCCTGACCAGACCCACCTGTGAATGGCCAGGAAGGCAGAAATGGACACAGCCCCTCTGGAGGCTGCCCAGAAGAGCAGAGGTAAGTCACGGGGAAGGAACCTGTCTGTGGGTCATTGTCATAGCAACCCCATCCGGGAGCACTTGCTGCTAACAAAAAGAGCTTGGAGGGGCATCACCCAGGCAGAGGAGCATCTTAAGTAACAGTCAGAGAAAGAGTTGGACCTCATTAAGGGAACATCAAGAGATTTTCATTTGGGGTGGTGTCTCCAAAGAACCACAAATGCATTCAAGACAAAAAGTGTCCTGAAGATGCCCAAAGTCCAGAGAACACTGCTGGTGAGTGATCAGAACCTTTCTGTACACCTACCTCTCCCTCCTCTAGTCCGTCTCAGCCCAGGAGGAGCCAGAAGACAGCCTCGTGGGGACAAGGGTAGGACAGGAAAAGGAGAAAGTGTTGAAATGGAGAGGCCAACCCCTTTCCCACGGCAGTTCTGACAAAGCAGGGGGTGAAGAAAGGGAAACAGGAGAGAAAACTTACCTCCGAATGAAGCTCAGCATTTTGACACTTATGATTTAGACTTTTAAACGACTGAAATTGGACTACTTTAATGAGTAAACATGCCTGGAGGGCTTTCCTTGTCTGAGAATGACCAGGAACATCAGGTGCCCCGGTGCTGGCCACAGAGCGGAGTTTTGAAAGGGTGATCATGACACAGTGATACTGTTTTCTCCTTGTGTCCAGTGGAATCCTGCCCTCTTGGCCCCACAATGAAGGCCGCAGAAGGTCTACGCTCGTAAATCACAGTAGCAATTTTACAGAGGGTCGCTTTCTCAATCTTGTTTTTGGAACAATAAAACACGAAGTTAAAAAGCATTTAAGTATAAGATTTTATTAACTTCATAAAAGAAATTTTTAATATTAGCCAAAGAATTTACGAGGTTATAGTTTTCAAAAAAGACCCTGTATGGTGATCAGTGGGAGTGGGTAGTAATGGAAAACCACCGCATTTGGGACTCAGATGGGGGCAATCTCTCCATTTGGCGATAATTGAATCTCAGTTGTGGTAGCTTATCCTGTCAGGGTCAGACCTATGTTGTGAAAGAGAGGAAATTAAATGTACTAACCAGAAAGTTGCTCAAAGTGCATTAAGGTCACGACAGAAGCTATCAAGGAAATTCGCAGTTGCAGCCTGTCTCCCCGCCACGGACTCAGCGGGGCGCCGGGGGCAGTGCTTCAGAAGGCACCCCGGTGCGGGCAGGTATTGGAAGTCGGCCTTGCCTATACGTTTCCTTGTTTCCATTAGCTTGGGTTACAAACAGCATTTTTTGAATGCCCTTTTTGGTAAGCACACTTCCTCTGTTTTTCTTACAAGTTCTGTGGTAAGTAAGAGAACTTCTGTAATCAGTAATCACCCATTTTATTTCTATTTTCTGTAATTTCGTAATGAAAGACAAACTTCTCCACTATCTCATAATTACCTATCTTGTCCTGTAGAACAGTACTTTCTTTGTGTAACAAAATATTCTTCTAAGAAGCTGGTAAAACTGGTTAAGCCGGTTCCCCACTGAAGCAGAAACCAACTCAAAAGGGAGCTCACAGATGGACTCTCTGGTGTTTAACATATGGGTGGGTAAACATCAAATATGTGACCAGAAAACTTTTTTTTCCTCCTGAACATGCAGAGATAACATGAAATTGATGTCTGAGAATACAATGTAAATAGCTCAGGAATTTAGTGATCAGTCAAGACAGAGAAACGCAGCATGGAAATCTCAGGGCAGACTCCTGCGGAGACAAAAGCCACATAACTGCAAGTCTGTGTCACCTGCATCTTCATAGCGTCTCTGGGGTCTACCTGTGGGCAACAGGGCTTGGGGATTTGGCCCGTTTCACCAAAGTAAACATTCAAATGACTCTTTCAAATAAGTGTGTGAATATTATTCAGTTCATCCATTGACTAAACCCTGAAATTACATGGTTTACTTTTTTAATGACCCAAGTGAGTATGCAATTTAATTCCATTTTGCCTTCACTGACGTCAGCGAAATTGAGAAAGAAATGCTGCTATAAAAATAGTCCACATTGAAAAGAAGAAGAAGAAAAAAAGGATGGTTGGGTAAAAGTTTAAGGTAAAATTCTTCAGCTTCTTTTAACAAAAAGTAACATTTGATCAACATCATTAAATGTTAGTATAACTCTTATCCCCAAAGCCTCTTCCAAGTAAACAATCCCTCCAGGATATCAGTTTTCTGTAGCAACATGCTTAGGGGAAAAAAAAACAGTTTCTACGCCAAGAATAAAATTCTACTGGCCAAATATTTGCATAAGCAAACATTTTCAAATTCAAATTCTACATACTCGCTAAACCTCTTGGTGTTTCTAAATGCTTTTGTGATTAGTCTTCGAGTTTTTGTTGGACAGATGTGTAAAACCAATAATTAGAAGTGAGGTGTTAAAAGATAAAAAATAAGGAGGATTTTGTTCATTATTAGCACTTAAAATTATGCTTAGCTCTTGTTATAGAAAACCAGAGATCCCAGACAAAAGTACTTTTAATTTGACCTGTCTTCAGATTCAAATCTTGAATTTATTAGAATCATTTCATTTGGCTGCCAGGGAGTAACTGGCTAAGACATAACATGAAAGATGGTGGGACATAATTTTTTTTGTTTTTCTTTTCAGTTGAGGCAACCTCAAGTAGACTTGTCTCTGTGACATCAAGTCTGAGACATAACAGCGGATGTGTATGTGGTGAATTAAAACAGCAGTATATAGACACATATAATTATATCCAACTCACCTGAGAAACACCCAGGTCCTAAATATTGGGGGAAAATAAAACTTTCTAACATGTTGTGGTTTGACTGTTGCAGATGAAAGGATGGGATCTAAATTTCACGTTACTTCAGCACATGTGAATTTTACTGAATAAATAATTTATAGAAGACTTACCTGAATAATTTTCCTGAAAAGAAGTCATGAATATCAGTCATTTCAAAGACTGAAACAATTGTTTTTCATGGTCCCCAAAAAACCAGCTATTATCATTCATTCCCAGCTCTTTTTGGTTATTTTTTGGTTCTTTGTAACTAGAGCTCCTTAGTTTAGTAACCAACTTTTTGAAAATTAAAAAAAAATTATTTTATTGAAGTATAGTTGATTTACAATGTGGTGTTAGTTTCTGGTATGTAGCAAAGCAATTCAGTTATACATATATATATTCTTTTTCATATTCTTTTCCATTATAGGTTAATACAGGATACTCAGTATAGTTCCCCATGTTACACAGTAGGACTTTGTTGTTCATCTATTTTTATATATGGTAGTTTGTATGTGCTAATCCCAAAATCCTAATCTATCTTTCCCCATCCCACACTTTCCCCTTTGGTAACCATAAGTTTATTTTCTATGGTTGTGGGTCTGTTTCTGTTTCATAAGTAAGTTGATTTGTGTCATATTTTAGATTCCACATATAAGAGATATCATTCGTATTTGTCTTTCTCTTTCTGACTTACTTCAGTTAGTATGATCATCTCTAGGTCCATCCATGTTGCTGCAAATGGCAATAGTTCATTCTTTTTAATGGCTGAGTAGTATTCCATTGCATACATACATGATGTCTTCTCTAAGATACAGATCAGCTTTAGTGCTTCTCTCCGACCAGTGTCTGTTCTTCAGAGAAATTGTACCAGTAGGAGAGAGGAGTCAACAACCCAGTACTCAGGTTCTCACAAGTTCTTTCACTGCATGTTCTTCAAAAAGTTTCCCTTTGACAGAAAAAACAAATGTTACTCTGTCTCTGTCATTCCTCAGTCTATTGTGTGGGATGCAGCTTATTCAGTCTTTCATCAAGTGTTTATTGAGCACTTACTTTGCACCAGATGTTTGGCTAGTGCTGGGAACCCAAAGAAAGATAACACGTTCACCCTGAAAGAGCTTCCAGTACACGTATATATGCTAGTATGTGCCACATTTATGCCTATTATCCATTCCTTTAGGTATAAGAACCTTCATAAAATAACTTCATTATCTTTATAAAGAAGGCTTTGTGATTTGCTTTTGCCCCTAATTGGTGGATGTTGCCCAGTAAGTCATCAGTGTTGACGATGGAGATTCCAGGGGTGCTAATGGTATGGTGGTAGTTCCAAAAGTGGGCTTCAGTGTGAAAAATAAAGATCTGTTACCAGTTAGTGAGTAATGACATATTAGATGGAGAAAAAGAATTGCAGAAAGAGAGGGGTGTACAGAAACCCTGAACAATCAAAGTGGTGTCTGAGAGGAAAGCAGCTGTATTTTAAAGGACTGAAATTGTTATCAGTGACCAGCAGAGACAGTGAACTGGCACCCTCCTTTTGTGATATATCTCCTAAAAACCAACCAGCACCTACTGACACCTGTCAATCCTTTCAAGTTTTCTTATACTAAGAGTAAGTTCAGTTACAAGCTTAGTCGACATCTATTGATTTTGCATATTTGAAAAGGAAAATTAGACTGGTGTGTTGGGGACCAGTGTTGAGAGGCACTTGCGAGGCTCAGTCCTGTTCAAAAGACAGCCTGAGACTTCAGGAGATGCACGTTGGTCCCCGTCAAGAGGGGAGGCTGGTGCTTGGCCCATCTCCACATAAGGTCTGCTTGGTGTTCCAACAACTTTTACTGCAACCTGTAGGAATCCATGATGTACAGGATGTGGTTTCAGGAAGGAGGCAATCATCTCGGGAATCAAATACCAGCCCCCCAAATTTAGCTTTTTAGGAATAATAACAGGCATATCCCCCATTTTTATTGCGATCATACATTGGCCGGGTAGAGACCTAACGAACACTGTCTGAACCTTTAAGCAGTTATGCACGGTTGGTAGAATTATTCTTATTTTACAAATTAAGACTCTGGATTTCAGAGAGATCAATAGTTTGTCTGAGACACAACAGCTCTGAAGTATCAGCATTGGTTTGAAAACCCAGGTGTGTCTCTAAAACCCAGGTTTTCACTGTCATTCCATGTTACTAATAACAAGACAGACTTTATGCCATGAACTACATGACTAGGCGTTTTTAGACACAGAGTTCTCCATTTCTGATACTTCCTTATGTCCCAAATAAACCTCAATACAACAACAAACTGTTTAAAGCATTACATGGGCTCAGCGATACTGGTTGCAGAAGGACCCTGGGTGCCTGGATTCAGAGAGTGATCATGTGTCATGGTTGCACTGACAGATTCTGCTAGTTGAGTGCTACCTAGGAAATCTGTAGCAAACCAAGGGTAGACCAATTTGTTTATTGCAGAATTGTCCAGACAGAAGGGCAGCTCTGAGAGCAGAGGTGAGACTTCAGAGCAAAGGCTTTTAGCTGTTTATTTGCTGCTGTGGTACATTTGTCAAATGTGTTGTCCTGAGCACCTGATTTCTCGATGATAACGCATGAGCTGCTATAAAATGCTTTCAGAGCCCGAGATCAAAGGGGCCGCGTTGGAACTGATAATGCAGTTGCTACCTTTGAAGTTATAGACACTTTTATTTTGATATTGTTGTCCTTCCCTGATATTGGAAGGGCTTAATTTTATCACAGTTGCTTTTGGATGATGTTTACTGTGGACTGATATATTAGTTATTAAGTTTTTATTGTCACATAAAAATTCCCATTTACTCAAGAGAGAGACTGTATATAAATCAGAAGTGAATAAAATAATGGCTTTAGTGGATGTAATTTATTAATATTATGACTTTAATTAACTTGTTCATAGTAATGAATATGTGAATTACCCATGGTTCTGCCTGACAGATATATTAGCCAGTGTTTGCTCACCTTGAGCGTTTCAATATATTAGACAGCGATTCAAATTCTGGACTCTTGTCTTTCTACATTCATGAAAAAATGAAGTTATACACAAAATAAGTTTTAATTAAGTTTGTTCATGATGTACAAGAAAGAGTCATATTATGGTCTATTACATGGCTTGTATGTAGTCTGACATTTTCTTCTCAGCTCTATTCAGCTATATTTTATTTTTTGATTTAATTTAATTTAATTGTTTAAATGATTTTATTTTGGGGGTTAATTAGGTTTATTTATATATATTTTTAGTGGAGGTGCTGGGGATTGAACCCAGGACGTCATGCATGCTAAGCACACACTCTACCACTGAGCTGCACCCTCCCCCAGGCTACATTTTAAATACAATAAAATTCACCCATTTTAAGTACGAGTATACAGTTTGATAAATTTTGGTAATTGATACAATCATGTAACCACTACCACTACAAATATATGGAGCATTTCCCTTAAATGAGGGAGTTTTGCATGCTTCCAGTCCCAGTGGATCACTGATACACACTGATGCCGCTGCTGTTTTAATTTTTCTATAATTTCATGTAAATGGAATTTTATGATGTGTAGCCTAGATTAGGGTTCTCCAGAGAAACAGGAGCAATAGAATTCTTTCTCCTATCCGTCTATTTATCTATCTACAGAGAGATTTATTTTAAGGAAGTTGACATTTGATTTTGGGGGTGGGCAAGTCTGAATTCTGCAAGGCAGGCTGGAAGTTTTGGGAAGTTGAAGAGTTGATGTTGCATCTTGAGTCCAAAGGTAGTCTGGAGACAGAACTCTTTCCTTTTTTTAGGGGACTTCAGTCTCTTCCCTTAAGGCCTTCACATGATTGGATGAGACCCAGCCACATTATGGAGGGTAATCTGCTTTATTCAAAGACTACTGGTTTAAATGTTAATCACATCTGAAAGATACATTCATGGCAACATCTAGACTGTTTGACCAAACAGCTGGGCAGCATACCCTACCCAAGTTGGCACATAAAATTAATCATCACGCAGCTTTTTGTGATGAGTTGCATTCACTCAGGCATGATGTTTATGAGATTTATCCATGTTATTGAATGTATTCATAGCACATTCTTTATATCGTTCATTTGTATTCCATGGAACGACTATACCACAATTACTTATCCATTTACTAGTTGAACATTTGAGTTCTTTCCAGTTTTTGTCTAATATAAAAAATACTGTTCTGAACTATGACAATTAGATGGCCTTTAAAATGACTTCTTGAGTCAGTTTAAAATGTGATCAATTTTACTTCATATATTGCTGCATAAATGGCTGATGTTTATATTGCCTTTAGAGTTTACAGAGTATGTTTGCATTTTTTGCTTCATTTAATTTCTACCATATAATTATTTAAATAGTAAGCATGTAAAATAATGCTTTTGGTATATGTTTCCATATTAGTTATCTCATTTACTATTTACAGCAATCCTGTGATGTAAGTATTTTTAGTTTCATTTTGCAGATGGAAAAATGGAAAGTTAGGGATATGTAAAGATTTGCCTAAGATGACTATAATAGGAAGTTACAGAGCTGGGATTCAGACCAGGGCGTTTTGACTTGAAGCCCAATTAGCTCTGTTCACTGGTGATAGCCAAGAGTGTGCCCAGAAATTTCTATGATAAAATTGCAATAAAGCATTGGAAAGAGGCACGGTCAAGGCTCAATCAACCTGAAGAGTTAATTTTCCTGATTTAGAAAGAACACAAAGTCTTGACCAAATTTAAGGAATGAAAAAATTCAATCTCCTCTAAAGTAGGTGCTGAAAGCTCCACTTTACAAACAAGGAAAAGCAAGGACCACTGAGATTAAACACTTTGCTCGGAAGGACATAGCTCATAAGACATTGAGGTGCAGTTGGCACTTACGTCTGCCAGACTCTGAAGTGAACCCTCTAATCCAGGGTCAGCCAATGTATACTATGAAGGGCCAAGTGGTAAATATTTTATGTGTTGTAAGCTATGGGACAAAGTTGAGAATGGGATGTAAGTACTTATGTACAAGACTGTCTCTGTCAAAAGTACTCAGCTCTGTGGTTGAAGCATTAAAGCTGGAACATACATAAAGAAGTGGTGTGACGGCGTTCTAGTAAAATTTTACTCACAAAGACGGTGCACTTGGCCCGTGGTCTGTAGTTAGCCAACATCTACACCGAAGGATGCTCTATTGCTCCTTTTATCTGGGGGAGGGAACTCCCTTTTCTGCATTAGTTTAAAGTTATTGGGTAAGTGGAAGGTTTTCACTTAATGGTTCCCTGAGAAAGTTTGATTAAATCCCATTGAATAAAATCCCATTTAGTGCCTTCTGTTTATGGAAGTGCAGGTAAACGGGAAAATTGTCATCTTAGGTAACGCTGGTAGGCTTAAGGGCTTAGAACATCCAGTTAGCTAAACAGAGGATGATAGTTAAAACAGGGAGAGAAAAGCTAGATCATGTGATAATCTTTACTTCTCTGAAAAAGGAAATATTTCAGTTCCTATGTATATAAATCTCTGGCTTATTTTTGAGTCTGTCAACAGTACATCGCATGAATTGTGTAAGTCTCCTATTGATGCTGTGACAAATTGCCATAAACTTAGTGGCTGCAAAAATACAACTTTGTCTTTTAGTGGGAGAGATCAGAAGTCTTGCTGGGCTAAGTGAAGATGACGGCAGGGCTGCGTTCCTTAGGGAGGCTCCAAGGGAGAAGGTTTCCTTGCTTTTTCTAGCTTCACAGGCTGCCCACATCCCTTGGCTTATGGTCCCTTCCCCTCAGTCTGACCTCAGCTTCTGTTGTCCATCTCCTGCCTCTCTCCTATATGGACCTTTGTGATGATTTGGGCCCATCTGGGCTTAATTACATCTGCAAAGTCCCCTTTGCCATGAAAGGGGCCCTATCCCTGGGCTCCATGAATGAGGACGTCTTTGGAGGAGCGTTACTCTGTCTATCACAGAAATGATGTTCAGCAGTGGGTGGGTGGGGCACGGAGAGGACCACTTTAATAAGACTGTGTTCCTCCAGAGGCACAGGACAGCCTCCAGTTTGGAGAAGTCAGCTTAGGAAACAGTCCTGTCAACTGAGACCTGTCATTTTTCACAGCAAAAAAATCGGAAGCATTTTGAGGCCCTGACACCATTCCCTGGATGAGCAGATATGAAGTGACAGCCACACGGACTTGATCTGAGTGTGAGAGTTTATCAGGATGTTGGCACTCTCCTTATCTCTTTTAGCCAAGTAATTTGTACCACTCAAAATGTAGCTATTGTTAAGGAAATGATTTAAAGATGAGTCACATGTTGATGGTATTTAGCACCTACTGTAAGGATCTGTTACGCTTTCTTCTTTGCAGGGCTGCATGCAAATGTGTAACGGCTCTCTTGTAAAAGGGTTTACAGATGGTCCCGGACTGACAAAGGGTGACAATGATTTTTTGACTTTACTGTGGTGTGAAAGCAACAGGCATTCAGGAGAAACCATACTGCAGATTTTGAATTTTGATCTCTGCCCAGGCGAGGGGTATGCGGTCAGATGTTCTCTTGTGATGCTGGGCAGAGACCACAAGCCGCAGCCCCTGGGAAGACCCCCAGGCACGAGGGTAAACAACTGATAGGGTTACAGCCACCCTGGACCCAGACAACTATTCTGCTTTTCATTTTCAGTGCTGCGTTCGATAGACTGCGTGGGATACTCAACACCTCATTATGAAACTGGCTTTGTATTAGATGATTTTGCCCAAATGTACTAATGTAACTCTTCTGAGCACGTCTAAGGTAGGTGTGGCTAAGCTCTGATGTTCATTAGGTTAGGCATGTTAAGTACATTTTTGACATACGCTATTTTAAACCTGTAATGAGTTTATCAGGATGTCAGCCCACTGCGCTATTAGTTTATAGACAGATCTTTCAGAATTTCGTGGGGAACACCAGGTAAGCATTTTCTCACCACGAAAAATGACCACTGGGATGATGCTAGCCTGGTCTGTCCCAGGGGACTCGAAAGCAAATAGAATGATATTCTTTGCACAAAGTCTTTTAGATGAAGAGAAAGTAAAGTGAGCTGAACTGTTTCCAGAGGCTCCCCAGGAGAAATTCCAGCGACTTTCTGGTAAATAACCAGCCCTACTAGTGCTCTGCTGAGCTCTGAAAAGATGTGTAAACATGTCATTACCACGCCGAGGGGATCAAAGACGACAGTGATGGACCCCGTGTTCTATTTTATAAGGTAGAAATTGCTTCCCCGAATCGTGCTGCCTGGACTGAGTTTAGTGTGGAGATTGGAGCTCAGTCTCATGGTTGAATCCAAGAACCAGATTGGTTTCCCAAATAGGTGACAGTAATATCTTGTGGCTCTGTCTTTGGCTGCAGAATGTGTGAATCATGGGGTTCTATTTTCAAAAGCACCAGGCTTCAGTTATTTCCATGTGTAGTTAATCGCTGGCAGTAATACCAAAGCTGATGAGTAATTTCCCAACTTTAAAATTCCTTCGTAGAAGGATATTCCCCAACCTAAACACCAGGAAGCAGGATTTAAGTTAGATTTAAGAGCTGGCGGATGGTGAAGTTTGTTAAATACTGAAACCAGCTCCTGAAGGAGATGGCAAAGTCTTCACTGGAGGTCTCTGATGATGGTTTAAGTGTTGGCTTGCCTGAAGGCAGAGGGTATTTTTAACGTCTTGAATCTGCTTATTGTGGATTTCAGGAGATCTTTGAGAGAACATCCTCGGATACACTCACTGGGGCAAATAGGGTGCGTATGGACCTGGTTAAAGTATTGTAACTGTGTATGTGCCTTCTCTTTGAACAGCTGGTCGTAATTTAGAGATGAGCTACTCCGCAGCTCTCTTCTTGGTTTAGAGAAACTGTAGAAAAAAAAACTCTCCATGTTGGGCCTTTCCGAGAGCTGTTGAGTTTCCAAGCATTAAGTCTACAGCTGAGAAACAAAGAAATTCAGAAATTCCTGAAGTTCTGGGCGCTACAGTAAGTATTGGTTATCGGGTCCAGCCTTGCTTAATGTTAAGCCGGGGAACCCCAGGGCAACAGACAGAAGTTTTATTAGTCGTGCAGAGATCTGAACTCCTGGCTTGTGGGGAAGCTCTGATCTCCTCAAGTAGAACCCAGTCCCAAGCCTTCCCCCCTATGTTGGAAGAGGCGTGCGTGACCGTGTAGGAATGTCAGGCTGGCAGCAAGGAACATGTTGTTACTGAACCTTAAACATGTTGGTTTAGTAAGTATTGTCCCAGCGGAGGGAACAGATCCTCCTGAAGGAAAAGGTACCGATGGGGACCGTTGCTCTGTAACTGGAAGGGTGCTCAGAGCTGGGAGATTCCTGCCTCCAGCGCTGACTGCCTCTCTGGGCCTCTCTTTTGTTTGCGTTAGTGGAAGAGCTGTTTGCCTTCAAGGACTAAACCTGTCAGGTCCGGGGACACCCTTGGACCCGCGCGTTCCTGATTCTTGGTTAGAGCTCATGCTTGAAACCATATGTTCTTTCACGTTCTTGCTAATGACATGAGTCAAACCAAGGAAGCCCTGCCTTTTTATGTGGACTGCACAAGGCTGGGAATAGCCAATAAAAACAGTGAATGGCTGTATCAGGAGGCTGAAAGGATGTGTAAATACGGAACACCATAGATCAGAAACAGAGAGATGAAGTTTAATGGCATTAAGTGTGATGTCTTATGATTCAGCTTGTACAGATTAGTTACATAATATGAGGCTTTCATTGCAGTTCATCCTGTGAAGTCAACACCTTAGGCACCAGATAAGGCGATGGACCTTATCCAGTAATGAGGACCTCCCCTCAAAGGAAGCTGACGAATTTCACAGTGGTTGGCAATTCGCTGGTGATCAGTAAACATTTGCGGCAAAGATTAAATACCACATGTAAACTAGAGATTTCCTAAGACTTCTTTAATGTTCTTTTTCCTCTCTGATACCTTTGTTACCTTTCCTCAGAGAGTTTCTCAGTCAGCTTGGTCTTCCCCAAACCTCCTGTGCATCTGTTTTCCACCTTTAAAGACACACAATTCTCACATGGAGTTAGCACTTTCTTTTTACTAGTAAAATAGTATTATTACGTTAAATAACATAAGTATTAAATAACGTAACAGTCCAGCTCAACCTATTCCCCAGCCTCAAGCGGGAGCAGTTCTTTTACCCCGAGGAAAATTTTCAAGATGTAATTTTAGTTTAATCTAACTATTCATGATTTTCTTCAGTATACACACAATTACGTGTTCGCTTTAAACATAGCTGACACTAATAATTGCATTTAGTTCCTGAATTGAACTTCAATATTTCACACTTGTTGATGGGAAACTTTGTAATGACTTAACACGATATGCTTGATTTTGGGAGGAAAAGTCATGTTTTGAGGAATATAAAATTAACAGCATCGGTTATGTTAATCATTGATATTCCTCATGTATAAATTCATACATTATTAATACATTAAGTTCTGTGAAGTATTACAGTCTGGTGGAGAGGAGAGAAGAAGAATGGATTCCAAGTGGAATCATATGTTTAACACCGTATTCTGCAATTTGATAGCATGACCTAATTTGTAGAAAATGAGACTTCAGTGATAGCCATCTTTGGTAAATAACAAAACTTGCCACAAATGTGCTAATTATAAAGGCATGCGTTGGTTTGTACAAATAATACTTTGTAATCATTGTAACTCTTTGTGGACTGTGACTGGTATGCTTACACGTAAACAAAGTGCATTATTCAAGAGTTCTACCCTACAGGCGAAATGTGCATCACTCAGCCAACAACATCAGACACAAATAAACACTGACAACACGAACGACTGTCTAGGTGCTTTCTAGGTTACTGCTGGGAATCGCAGAGGCTCTGCGAACTTGGGTTTTGTTTTTTGTTTTAAGAGAAATCGTTCGGAATATGAGGAAGGAAACCATTACTGTACACACGTCTGCTTATGTAAAAAGCAAAGAGGGAAATGGAGAAAAATGAGAAGGGGTTTGGAGGCACCTAAAAGCAAAGGAAACTTTGATGGACTGTGGCCGACCTTGGAGTCCAGTTTAACCCGGGGCTTGCACACTCCAGCCTGGACTGAGTCTGGACGGCTGGGTCTGTGCCAAAGCCCCCAGGACGTACCAACAGTGCGGGTTCGTGTCAGTCGCTCTGGGCCTGGAGAGCAACGGGTAAGAGTCCTGGTGGAGAAGACCGTTAGCAACGGCGCGTCAAGCCGCCACTGCAGGTGCTGGGAGGCGCCTGTGCTCCGAGGGCTCGAGGGAGCGGGAGACGGAGCGCGCGCCCGGGCCTGCAGCCTCAGGCGGGGCCGCCAGGGAAGGTGTGGGGCCGCAGGCGCGGGTCTGGGGCGCGGGAGGCGGCGCCCCGGGCAGACGCCAGCCCGCAGAGCAGCCCCGACGCCAACCGGCGTGTGCGTGCTCGCGGGGCTCGCGGGGGCCCTGAGCCGCGGGAGGCGCGGAAGGCCTGTGGGCGCGCGGGGCGCCGGGGCAGGGGGCGGAGCTTGCGGCGCGGCGCCGCCTCCCGCACGTGGGCCCCACGCGCCGCGCGTGCGCTGAACGGGGCGGCGGCGGCGGCGGCGGCGGCAGACGCGGGCCTCCTGTTGGTGTGAAGCTGCCGGGAGCCGCGGGAGCCGCGGGACGTGGGGCGCTTTCAGAAGCTAGAAAATCCCTCTCCTGCAGCCTCCCGAGGGGCGCGCGGCCTGGGGCGCCGACGTCTGGCCTCCCGAGCCGCTAAGGTGAGAAACACGCTGTCGTTTGTGCTGCTTTAAGCCGCTCAGTTCGGCCTGTGGAAATGTGTTACAGCAAAAGCCAAAAACGGCTACAAGTGCGGGCACTGCCGAGAGGCAGAGCAGGGAGCGCTGGGGGCAGGACGGGGCTCTGGGTCGCACCCGGGGTGGGGGGGCGCTCGACGCCTGCTCCTCGGTTTGGGTTTTATCTCGATAGTGATGGGCGACGCCTGGCGGGTTTGGGGGCAGGGCATGGACTCGACGTGTGTTCTAGAAGCGTACTCAGGCCACAGGAAGGCTGGGGGTGGGGCGCAACGGTTAGGAGACTTCTGGCAGAGAGCGTTGACTTGGGAAACAGTAAAGTAGCGTGGACACAACTTGCTGAGCGATTGCGTGGTGGGGGGTGGGCTGCAGGGAGGGGGCCGCGTCGAGCAGGGCCGCCTTGCTTTTTACTGGATTGTTGGGCGGCGGATGGAGAATTCCCTCCGGTGAGGGTCCAGGACGAGAAGTGAGTTTTGTGGTCTCTTGGTAGGAAATTGATGGCGTTTCCTTTGGCCCCTTAGTTCTGAAACGTAGGTGAAGTCATCTCTTGAAAACGAATGGGTTAGAGATCCTGACGTGAGAATTCTAAGGAAGGAAACAAAACGTGTATTATCTTCTGTGAATAGGAGTTAAAACTTGTGTTCACAGTAAACTAGAAGAACAGGCAGCCACGAAGACCCAGGTGAGTGCTGGGCCTCTGCCCGCTGGATTTCTTCTGCCTGAAACAAGTTCCCTTGCTTTCTTGCCCTGACCAGCTACAAGCTTCCTTGAGATCCCAAACAGGAAGGCATTTATATCCAAGTCTTCCCTGGAAACTTAGGTACCCGTTGTGAACAGTGTTAGTTTTGCCCACCTATTTCCTCTTTCTGATACCTGGAAATCTCCTCCTTTCAATACCTGCTCCTGTGCCTCGGGTGGGGATTATGACAAAGCCCCACTGTCTCCCTAGTGGGTTGGACACGGGGCCCTGGCTGGCCAGAGTGATTCTTTGAGAATTAATGTGGATGCTGAGTGAGCCTCCCTCCCCAGACAAGATAACAAAGGACCAGGGGAACCTGGGGCTGACTGCTTTCCTACAAGGGGAAGCCTGCCTGAGAAGAAGGCATGGACGGAGCAAGTGCAGAAGGGCCCTGAAGTGGATATTTAAGCCCCCAAGCACACGTCTACCCTTTGGACTTGCTGCTTGTGGGACATTCAGTTTCATTTATTCACTTTACTCAGCTTGAGCTTGGCTTCCATTCCTGGCAGGCAAGACTTTTTACTAATAATTCTCACCTGTGGCTCCTTGTAATTCCCCCTCCTGACACCTGCCGTGCTTCACCACTAACTGCCCGGTTACTCCTGCTGTTAGTTTTCTAGGACTGCCTTTAAGGACGAAAACTGGGTGTCTTAAGTCCGCAGGAACCTTTCCTCACAGTCATGGGGTTGGAAGTCCCAAACCAGGATAGTGGCAGGGTCATGCTCTCTGCAGGCTCTTGTGGGAGAATCTGTCCTGTGCTGTTCTTTTAGCTTCTGGTGTTGCCTGCAACCCTTGTGGTCCTTGGCTTGTAGGAGCATCACTCCAGCCCCACCTCCATCTTCATGTGGAATTCTTGCTGTGTGTCTTCACATCTTCCCTCTTGTGTCCGTGTGCTTTTCTGTGTCCCTGTTCAATATAAGCTGATGTCCAAATCCACTTACAAAGACATCAGTTATCCAGCCGCCTTCCCACAGCATTGACCTTACTGTAACTTGTGTATTAATTGCACCTGTGAAAGATCCTATTTACAAATAAGGGTACGCTTACAATTACCAGGGGTTAAAACTTGAACATGTCTTTTTGGGAGACACAACTCAACCCACAACGCTTGGCCACATCATCATCCATCATCCACAAAGTTGTAAACTGAGAGCAGAAACCACATACATCATTTCAGAGCTGCCTTCAGGTGCTCACTTAGCGCCTGATACACGGCTCAAAAAGGAAATCTCACTGAAGCAGAAAGGAAGAGAGGGTTTCCGCAGAGAGGCAGAGGCTGGCAGCATCAAGTGCTCTCAGAGTTTCAAATAAAGATGGCAACAGTGGAGCATCGGAGCATTAAGCCCGAGAGGCTTGGTGAGTGCTGTGGTTTGGGCTGAAGTCGTGACAGTAGCATACAAAGTGTGAGGAAGACAAGAAATTGGAAGGAAGTCCTTCAGGAGTCTCCTCTATGAGAGGCAGGAGAATGACAGCTTTGTTTGGAAGAGTGTTTGATTGGAGGAAGATATTTTGATGTTTGAATGTGAAAGTAAGGCTTCTGAAGACAAGCTGAAAGATCTATGCAAGGAGACAGGAAAATTGATGGAAACTGGCCAGCAGATCTCACTTTCAAACTTGGGCTTGTTCCTGGGGAGCCCTGGGGGTTAGTACCTGCCACACCAGGGATGTGGCTCTGGTGGTGGCTTGCTTGGCCTTTCTGCAGGGGTCCCACTCTGAGGCTTCATCATGGGTCAGTCATAAGAGGCTATCTCCTGAGGGTTCCTCCTTTCTCTCTTTGGTTGTGACGTGGGGTGGGAAGGTAGACGGCATTCACTTTTTTCCTTTTTTTAAGAGCTCAGCTTTTTATTGAATGTGTTAATAAAGAGGTTTAGTCAAAAAGCCCAAAGCCCGTGTCATCATCAGACTCCTCAGATTCCTCTTTTTCTGCTTCTATTTTCTCTTCAGTGGGGGCAGCAGTGGTGGAGGGGGCAGGACCTCCCCGCTGGGGCAGGACCTCCCGCTGGGGCAGGGCCACCAGCCCCTACATTACAGACGAAGCTCCCAACGTTGACACTGGCCAGAGCCTTTGCAAACAAGCCTGGAAAAAAGGTTCAGCATTCACACCAGCTGCTTTAATGAGGGCATTGATCTCATTCTCCGTGACCGTGTCCTCATCATTGTGCAGGATGTGGGCCAGTAGATGCAGGCAAGCTCGGAGACGGAGGCCGTGGCACAGGACAGCTCCAGGCGGGCGCTGCCAGACACAGTGCTAGTCTCCAGATGGAGCACGGGCCTCACCCCAATGCATCCTTAGCTTCCTTGGAAGGACCAAACACCTTAGCAGCAGCAGAGGAAAGGGAACGTTTTCTTTGTCTATACGTATAACTAACATTTTGAAGACTTAATTTCTTTGTAGTGTGACTTCTTGCTGATCATCCTTCTCATTTGTCCTAGGATTTCCTCCCCTGTGTTCTCTTTTACTTTAACTTCAAGATGATCCATTGAGGAATACTACTCAGCCATAAAGAATGAAATAAAGCCATTTGCAGCAACATGGGTGGATCTAGAGATAATCATACTAAGTAAGTCAGACAGAGAAAGACAAATACACGATATCACTTACATGTGTAATCTAAAAAAAAGATGCAAAACAACTTACAAACCAGAAATAGAATCAGAGACAGAAAAACTATGGTTACCAAAGGGGAAGTGTAGGGAGGAATGAATTCAGAGTTCGGGACTAACATAGACACACTGCTATATGTAAATAAATAAGGACCTGTGCAGCATAGGGAACTATATTCAATACCTTATAATAACCTATAATGGAGAAGAATCTGAAAGTGTGTGTGTGCATATATACATATATAAAAAAAACCCAAATCTTGCTGTACACCTAAAACTAACACAGCATTGTAAATCAACTACTTCAATAAAAAAAAAATTAAAGATGATCCATTGAAACAATCTCCCCGGGGCATCTTGTCTACCGGACTAGTTTGAAGCCCTGTCTCATGAACCCAACAACGTTACGAGGCAGCGGCTACCATGTTGGTTCATCCATTCCACTTGTGGATGCATTTCCCCTTCATGACTTCTGTAGAATTAGCTCATCCTCAAGCTGGAAGGAGCCTTGGTCATCCAGACAAAGATCTTGACCACCTGCCCAAATCCTGCCAGGCTCTTCCCGACGAGTGGGTGAACACTCCTGGTGATGGGGAGCACTTGTCTTCAGATGACAGCTCATGCTCTCTTCAGATGGCTCTAACCCTTAGAACATCCTTCCTTCTACTGAACTAAAATCAAGCCCTCTATAATTTTCACGAACCTGACAACTGAGTGTTTGAAGATGGTGAGCTGGACCTCTGAGTCTCTCCTAGGCTGAAGAGTCTCCATTCTTCCACATCCCCAGCTTTTTCAACTGTTCTTCAAATGTCAAGTTTCCTGCCTTTTGTTGTCTTGTCTATATTTCTCTTAAAGCACCAAACCTTTTTAGAACTTTCTGAAAGTATGGGCACCAGAGCCCTCCAGGTGGTGTTTTGAGCAGCAAACATAGACCAGAATATCATCTCCATTTTTCTATAATAGGGAAAATTGCCAGCAGTCACACTCTGAGGATACCTTCTTGTTGGAGACGCCTCTCACCGACCACAGCTGGGCCTTCTTTGTTCATCCCTCAGTCGTGTTGTCATGATCGGTTCCTCCATTCAGGACAAATCTATTGAGTGTGTTAAGTATTCTGGTGCACGCTGGGCACCAAAGAACAGAATAAGCTCATCTCTGCCATAAAGGGGAGCAGGATCGAGTTAGAATAAAATACAGGATCACAACATGGAGGGGACAGATGGATCAGAAGGAGAATGTTTTGCCTTGGAGAAAGGAAATAGATCAAGGTGGGTAGAAACAGAAAGTGTCACACGGATGAATGCATTCATTCATCCAGCAAATATTGAAGTCGATAGTTGATCTGAGCACTGAAGACCCAGGAGTGAACGAAAAAAAAAGTGCCTTTCTTCTTGAAGCTCATAATTCAATAAGAAGGGGGAAAACACAGGGTATGTGAAAGCCTCCCTCTGGAAGAGGGGTCTGCAGACCAGGGCGTCCTGGCCAAGCCCGGCCTGCCGCTTGTTCACGCAGACAGCGTCACCAGAGTTCCGCTCACTGGTGGAGCTACTGTCGGGTGTGCCCCTCCCACAGGGATGGAGCTGTATCACTGTGTGCAGAGACCACAGGGCTGAAAATGTTGGCTCTGGCCCTCAAAGGAAAAGTTGACTTATCCCTGATCTAGAAAAATAAGACAGATGAGGGAGAAGTGAGGGGGAGAGGGCTCCTCTTCAGAGGGGTTGGTCAGGAAGCCACACTGATGAGGTGACATTTGAACGTAGACCATGAAGGATGGCTGGGGCGGAAGAATATTCCAGGTAGAAGAAAAGGCAAATCCTCCCCCCCCCCAAAAAAAACCCAGACCAAAATCTGGAGTGAGCTCAGAGGATCCAGGTCACACAGGTGTTGTCGGGCCTTTACCAGGACGCAGCGGGCAGACAGGGGCAGGCGAGCAGAGCAGCAGTGATGATTCAGCTGGTGTTGCGCGAGGCTGGGGGCCCTGGGCCGGGGTTGCGGAGAAGGGTCTGGTGCCTCAGTGGCCTGGGGCCCAGGCTGGGGTGCTAATGTGGGAGCCAGGGGTACGTGGCCGGACCTTGTGTGCTCCCTGAAGGTAGAGTCAGCATGACTTTTCTGGTGCTGTTGAGTGTGGCATGAAGGAGGGAGGAGGGTGGTGATAATTCCCTTTTCAAAACCGTCTTAGGAAAGAATTATAAACGGACAGAAAGCTGCAAAATTAGTCCAAGGGATGCCTGCTGCATTCCACCGTCTGCTTTGTTTGTCCCCCTCGCTCTCTTGAGGATGTGCATATAATGTTACAAACTCTGTGTTTCAACTTTTATCTTGAATCACTTGAGGATAACTTCTATTTGGCTCTTCACTTCTAAATATAGCAGTATAATTTTTAAGAACAGTTTTCTTCTAATAAATCAAAGAATTAATCTACTTTTCCTGCTCCTCCCTCCACCCCACTTACATGTGCTTGTGCAACTCATAGGGTATATATTCCAATCGCTGGAGGTGGGGGATACACTGAGAAGTGGGAGAGAACTTTTGGATGGCAGGAGGAAATGGGGAAGTTAATTTTTTTTATTGAAATTCTGGTGTACAGCATAGTGATTCAGTTATATGTATGTGAATATTTATATTTCTCATTATAGATTATTACAAGATATTGAATGTCATTCCCTCTGTTATAAGTAAGACCTTGTTATCTATTCTGTATACAGTAGTATCTGCAAATCCTGAACTTCCAGTTTATCCCTCCTCCCCTCCCCTTTCCCGCCAGTTACAAGTGTGTTTTCTACGTCTGGGAGTCTGTTTCTGTTCTGTAAATAAGTTCATTTGTGTCATTTTTGAAGATTCCACTTATAAGTGATATATGGTATTTTTCTTTCTCTTTCTGGCTTACTTCACTTAGAATGATGCTCTCCAGATCCATCCATGTTGATGCAAATGACATTTTATTTTTTGTGGCTGAGTAGTATTCCATTGTATAAATATACCACATCTTCTTTATCCAGTCATCTGTTGATGGACATTTAGGTTGTTTTCATATCTTGGCTATTGTAAATAGTGCCGCTTTGAACATGGGGGTGCATGTATCTTTTTGAATTAGAGGTCCCTCCAGATATATGCCCAGGAGTGGGATTGCTAGATCATAGGGTAAGTCTATTTTCAGTTTTGTAAGGAATATCCATACTGTTTTCCACAGACGCTGCAGCAAACTACATTCCCACCAACAGTTTAGGACAGTTTTCCCACACCCTCTCCAGCATTTATTGTTTGTGGACTTTAAATGATGGCTGTTCTGACCAGTGTGAGGTGATAACCTTGTTGTAGTTTTGATTTGCATTTCTCTGATAGTTAATGATATTGAACATTTTTTTTCATGTTCCTATTGGCCATTTGTATGTCTTCATTGAAGAAATGTCATTTTAAGTCTTCTGCCCATTCTTTTGATTTTTTGGTTTGTTTTGTTTCGTTACTGAGTTACACGAGCTCTTTGTATATTGAGCTGAACCCTGATGCCCCTGTAATATGCACTGGACCTTGGGGTTTCGTGGGTCTTGCTCTACCTCTGAAATAGCGTTTAAGTGACGTTTTCTTTGTGTCATCTTTTCACCTTAGAAAACAGGTTACTAAACAGTTCACTGTGTCAGATTTTTTCAGTTTGCTGTGTGTCCTAACTTCCAGATTGTTACATTTGATAAGACATGTATCTTTCAAGTGTTTGTATTTTAGTGTTGTATGCTTATTTTGGAGGAACTGAACAACCCAAGGGATCTTTCAGTCTTAAGATTCCTACTTTTTTAAATAAAATACATGACTTAAAGAACTTTTAAAGGAGATCAGAAATGCTAAAAAGTTATTTGATAGAGAAATGTATCTTTTAAAGCAGAAGTAGATACACCTCAAACTTGAAACTATCAGTGACATTTGACAACTAAGCACGTGTCAGCCTCAGCGACCCCTTTGGTCTTAGTACATAACTCATCTCAAAGCTAGAGGGCTTCATGTTCGTGTGTTCCACCAGACCACATAGAACTTCATTTCATAAAACTTTGGTTGAGCAGCTGGAAAAAGTGAGGCAGGCTTGGTTTCCTTGGTTAATCCATTTCAGAGAACATGAAAGAATGTTATCATTGATTACACAGAATAAAGACCAGGGGTAAGATTCAATAAATACACACTTACAACCAATTACTGTTAGGTTTTAATTTAATTTGGTTCTTTGCTTGAAGCCAAACTTTGTCCTAAACTAATGGCTAGATTCTTCACTTGTGAAACTTTTAATTACTTCGTAGTTCTCTCAGAAGAGAATCAAGAAATCAAGCTCGTGTTTTTGCCTCTCATCATAATCCTTGGATAAAGGCAAGCGGGACCCTTTGGAGAGATGAGGCTTTTGAAGGAAAATGCATATGTAATTGGTTGTGTGGTTTGGATGAGGAGGAAAGAGATTGGAAATTTGTGGGCCTCATTTAAGGTTTAAAATGCAAGTTTTAATCAAGCACAGATCTTAAAAGCATAAAGGTCACTGCCCACAATTGGTTGGAATATAACTCAGTGTATTTCAAGTGTGTTACATTATCTCTGGAGTTTCTCACTTTAGCGGGATTTAATGTAACTTAATACAAGGCAAGATAACAATGGAAACAGAATACAAAGCTGCTAAGGTGTTCTTTTCTCTGCATAAAAATAGAAACAACACACTGAAATATTCTGATTCTAATGGCCTGTTTTCCCACTAAAATAAATAACATGTTTTCATAAGGTAATTATTTTATATGATGAGTTATCTGTAAAGCAGAAACAGTCGTCTTTTGCAAATCAGCTAAGATACAATCATTATTTCCATTCATGAGTCTACAATGCTGTACCCAAAGGATGACCTGTTCATAGTTAATTTAGTGTCATTTCAAGATTTATTTTGAAATAGCGGAGTCATAAGGCTTAGGACATCATCCATTCAGTGAGCATCATTTAATAAACATGAGTGGAACCCTGGCATTTCCACATCATGTGCTTGATACCGGGGCTGACAAGAGCTTTGCGTAGAGTGAAACCTACTGTCTCACCTGGGGGAGATTGTTCTCAGGGGGCCCTTGGCAATGCCTGTAGACAGTTTTGGATGTTAGGACTAGTGAGTAGAGATCCGGGGTGCTGTGAAAGATCTTACGATGCCCATGACAGTCCCCAACAAAAAAGAATTATCTAGTACAAAATGACAACAGCTCTGAGGTCGAGACATCCTGGCCTAGAAGGAGCAAATGAGGAACAGCTGCAGCTTGACAAGGACCAAGGTGGAGGTGTCGTACATGTGGCGCGCTCACAGCTCGGGAGGCGGCGTTCGGCCTCGGCGGTGGTGCGTGGAGGCGCTGTTACAGGTGAGGATTCCTAAACGAAGCATCTTCTTAGCCTAGGCTTAGGTGCTGAGTAGAAATTCACTTGACAGTTGAAGAAAGGTGGGTTTTCTGGTGGAGGAAACGTCATACGCAAAGTCATAGAAGCAAGAGATACTCCAGAGTGATTGGTGTATTACGGCAGCATTAGGCTAGCCAGAGCTTAGATCCATGTGAGGGACAGGAGACAGATGACTCCGAGGGGCCGGATGAAGAGCTGGTCCTGCGCGGTGAAGAGATTGGGCCACCTTGTCTACCAGCAGAGAGTCACTGAAAACTCATGAGCAGGGCAGCGCTACTGTTGAGTCTTGGGGCCTTTGGATAGTTGTATGGAACCTAGTCTGGAACCATAATCGTTGGAACCGATTAATTGTCTAGAGTAGGTAAGAGACAATGAGACATCTCTGAAGACATTTAGGAAGCAAGATAGAGACCTTTGGAACAAACTTACTGTGGTGAGAAGGGAAGGAGTTGAACACCCTTAGGTTTTGGCTCGAGATGCTGGTGTCGTTACAGGAAACGAATCAGTGCTGAGAAAGGGAGTGGACTCGGGTTTGGACTCGGCGTGGCTAGCTGGGGACAGTGGCTTGTCTACAAGTGCTCAGGGCAACTCTGTACATTTAGATGGAAAGGAATTCCATGATGGGAATCTTAGGAACACAGACTTGAGAGGCAAGGCAGCCACAGGTGGGGCCGTGAAAGGAACAGAGGACCAAACAGAAGCAGAAAGGAAGTCAAAGAGCATGGTCAGCACTACTGACTGAAATGTTTATGTTCCCACAAGACTCATATGTTGAGAACTTGATCCTTGATGATATTTGAAGATCGGGCTTTGGGGAAGTGATTAGGTCATGAGGGCAGAGCCTTCACGAATGGGATTAGTGTTGTTATAAAAGAGACCCCAAGGAGCTCTCACACCCACTCTGCTCTGTGAGGACACGTGGAGAAGACGGTCGTCCGTGGGCCAGGAAGCAGGTCCTCATCAGACACTGAATCTGTCAGTGTCTTGGTCCCAGACTTCCAGTCCCCAGAACTGTCGGTGGCTTAGAAACAAATGTTTCTCCGTCAGCACCATTCTGTTGTAGCAGCCTGAATGGACTAAGGCTGTTGGAGTCCAATTAGGACGGTTTCAGGGATGGTGCTCCCATCAGTGTCAAAGATACCGTGTCGAAGGTGACAGAAGTCCACTTGCTTGGAGCCCACTGAGTTGGGTAACATATAGAGGTCACTGGTCACCTGCAAGAGAACAGCTCTGGTGGTAGGATGTGTGTGGGATGACACTGGGATCAAAGGGTCTAGAGAGGGAGGGGATGTGAGACAGTGAGTGCCCTGCACTTTTTAAGGAAGTTTGCCTGAAATTGGAGTCAGAGGGTAAATAGCGATACTTAAAGCTGGAATTGAAACGGACAAGCTTATCTGCTGAGTGTGCAAGGCCAGCAGTGCTGTTCTGTCTCCTTTGATTTTTTTTCACGTTTACATTGCTATTTTTGATTTTTAAGTTTACATTGCTATTTTTGAGATTATAATTGTTACTAAGACTGGATTGAACCATCAAGCTCTGCTAGACATAATACCGAGAGCATGAAAGGAGGTAGGCTTGACTGAAAACATTCAACATTTCAGTTTCCATACAACAAAAGGGACACTCCTTTTAGGTTAGATGAACTTCGGGTGGGAAAGTGGTTCAGAGTCGCAGACAGGCAGCTGAGAAGCGTGGGTGCAGTTTGTTTTCCGTTGAGGGACGCAAGCAGACAAAGAGGGAGGCTCTGAATTGCACTGCAGGCAGCAAGATGGAAAACACTTTTTCTTAAAACTTTTGCTAGTTTTAACAACGGAATGAACAGAATGAAAAGCAGGAGCCCAGCCCAGAAAGGAGCTTCCTGCTTGGCATGCAGAAAACTTTTAATTGTAAATGTTTGGTTGGCTGTGGGAATACTGTCTGATGGGAGCTTCTGCTGAAGCATCTTTACCTAAAATGAGAAGTGGTCGTACAGAGGTTTTTTTTCAATATGTTCAACGTGCAGCTGTCCAAAAGAATTCTGCGTGAGCTTCTGTAATGTAGTTCTTTCTTATCCATCCTGAAACAGTATGCTTATTATGTTCATTAAATTTCTGTTAATATTCTTCCACCGACTTTCTCGATTCTAGATAATTAATGCAGTGTTCTCCTTATCTCAGTAACGGTTCGTATTTAACAGCATCCGTTGAGGTACTGGGTACATACTAGGCAGCCAAACATATATTGGAAATTGAACTGAAATATACACACTGGAATACAGAATAAAAAGAGGGGAGAAGCTATCCAGATATGATAAAATGAATGCACACATCTGGTCTTTTTACTGGCTAAATTTAATTAAAAGCCTGTAAAGAAAGCATCTATGGACTGTTTCAAATCTACTGTCATCAAGAGCTTCCAGAGAATCAGCATTCATTTATTGAGAGCCTTTTAAATATGCCAAAGGACATGAATTCAGGCTTTGGGACCAGGCTCTTTAACAGCTCCAGGGAGTACCTCTGGCCTTATTTGCCATGTCTCCTTAACTGGCTTACCTCTAAAATGGGCAAAGCGCTATCTGCTTCATAGGGATGATGCAAAATGTAACGCAAAATGAACAGCGGTACCATTTCTTGAATGAGGGATTAGGGTTGCTTATTTTGTCAAGTATTATGGAAAACACTTTAGAGACAGTGTTTGCATCTTGATGCAGTGGAGGGACCCTGACAACTCCACCCTCCTGAGCTGGAAAATAATCTCCAAAAGTCATCTACGGGAGTTAGGCTAAACATGACTACTGAGATGTAGAATGACTTCATGACATTCAGTTCTTTAAAGTTAGGTCAAGCCATTTGAAATCATTCTTACAGGTCAAATAGTCAAGGTTTGGCAATTTCATCTGGTCCAAACTAACACAGCTACATTCATCTAAAAATACATTTCAAATTGTACCCTAAAAACAAACGGTGGACTTGGGTGCATTCTCCTGTGAGCCACTGGACTAACTGGCATACTCTCAGCGTGGAGGGGGCAGTTTTTCCCATTGCTTTGAAATGCATGACAGAAATTATGTTGAATTATTGTGTCATCCCTCCATCAACTGGGAAGTGATGGGGAGACTTTGAGGTAGGGCTAAAGTTGGATCAGATGAACAGTTTAGAATATGGAAGGAAGACCACAGGCACCTTCCTGTTCAGCAGAGTTCATGAAAACCTACGGGAAGTTTATTTGGAAGTTAGAAGTGGCTTTGAGAGTTCCCATTTAAAGAAGCCTCAAAAAGCCTTATCTTAGGAGACACTGTCTCCTTTCAGAAATACTATTATCTTTTCTTCATTAAATAGAACAAATCAAGTTCCAAATGCCATATTGAAATGACTGGGCTTTTGTTGTTTTATTACAAGAAGAAAACAGTCTAGTCTTTCTCTTTGCCTTTGAGTGTTTCGTAGAGGAAGTCAGGCATTATTTTGTTTGTAATTAAAGACTATGTACTAAAGCACAATTTGAATAAGCAACTTTAATTAATCAAGGAAAAAACCCAATAACATTCTACGCCCATATTTCAGTTTCTAAGAATGAGTGAAAAGGGTTTTCTTTTCTTTTTTCTTTTCCTTTTGAGGTTAGAAGCAGGTCAGGTCAGTAATTGAAGCTGGCTAGTCATCAGCTGGTTTGACCTGCTAGGCTAGAATTTTCTTTACTACGGGAAAGTGTAATCAGAAAACCAGATGTAGCCCCATCCCGAGGCTGGAGCATAATGAAAAGCAGGCAGTTCATTTATTTTCTCCAAGCCTTTCAGATCTTCGTTCAGCCATTTGGGGCTCGACTTTGCCCTGGACTGAGGAACTGCAGTGGGAGCCTTTATTTAACTGGATCACAGTCCAAGAATGTAGAAATGGAAATTCAAATGTTTGCAATATCTTGAATCTCCTAGTTCCTTCAAAAGTTGATGGCTGTTTTGTGCTTTTTGCCTGAAAACGGGACAAATGAGATTTCAGACAAGACTAGGAGCCCATCCATTAGAGGCTTATTCTGATAAGAGTGTTCTCCTGAGGTCCTATAGGTGATACATCAGTGATTGGGGTGGGGGTGGGAAAGCATGACCTGAGCGAGTGATGTGGGGGTCAGATACAGTTTGATCAAGCATATTCAATAGAACTCTTGTTTTCATGACATAAACTAGCTCCTTCTGCATTCAGCTCCGCACATTTATTTGTCCTACTTTATCCCAAAGCTTTGCACGTGCATCCCAATGCCATTCTCCATTAAAATTCATCTGTGTATCCCCATTCTCATAAAAGAGGTCATCTAAGAGTTAATGTTCTCTTTACCAAATTTCCATAGACTGTCTTGTATATCATGATGCTGTTGGAATGTTTCTTATATAAACAGGTTTGAACTATTTTTTGGATATTATCTATTCAAAGGCTCTCTCTCAAATAATGAGAACACTATTTATTGTGAGCGTAAATGAATAAAGAAAAGAATTCCATTTATGAAGCCATTAGTCTTTGGGAAGATACTTTAAAGACCACAGTTAAGGAGGAGTCCTCACCACAAACTGCAGGAGAGACTCCCCTTCAGGCTTCTGAAAGGGCTTTGTCATGCGGGGTGGAAGGGGCACTGCTGGGTTTGACCTCTCCTCCGTAACTTGCAAGGAAGCGAGGGCTGAGAATGATCTGAAGATGTGAGATGCTGAAGTATCATGCATGAATGAGTCAAACCTGGACTTCTGCCTAGGATACAGAAAAGAAATCTGGGGTTCTGTAGTTTCTGATTGTAATTTAGGGAAGGTGTTGAAGGAAGGAAGTAAAGCCTGGTGGAATCTGTTCTTTTTATGTGGCTTGGATATGGTTTAAAGAGCGGGAAGACGGGGTGAGCAAGAGATCCGTAAAATGAGTCACCGAAGCGTGTACTCCGTGAATGATCTCACTCAGACATCTCAGATACTTAGTGACTGGAGTACGCGGAACAGGACGGATGGATTTATTTGTCCATAATGGATGGAGATATCCAATCATAAAGGTTGGGGTGATCAGTCTCACCCTTTTGAGCATCTTGTCCCAGAAATCATTCCTGATACAGAAGGACTGAGCAGGAGAGCTGAAGGGCCTCCCATCTCGTCCTCTTTCTTGAGTCAGGAGGCTGGCTGCTTTCCCCAGATCTGTGATGGAGGAGAGGGTTCTCTTCTCCAGACTATTGAGGACTTCAGCATCCAACATTTCATTTCTGAGCTAGATGGAATTATGGCAGTATAGAATTTCATCCTCTGCTCTACCGTGGTCGGGGGCCGGAGGGGCCTGGGATCATGTTCTCCACATGGCTGAGGCATTTGGAGTGAAGAGGGGATGATGATAGAAACTTCCAGATGGATTTTGGTGTCCTCCTCCGTCACTTGTAAGCAGGTGCAAGCCGCTCCCACAGGACCTTCACTTTCTCAACATGACCTTTCCTCAGCTCCCCTGTTTCTCTTTTTTCCCCTTAATTCTTCTACCTCCACCCTCACTCCACACCCCAGGGCTTAAAACCACAGACAGATGGGAAGGAACGGCTGTGACTTCAGTGATTGCCAACCACAACCACGGATCAGTTCAGGGACCTGGGGAAGTAAATATGCTGCCCACATGGCTTATGCCAGAGAAACATTTCAGTTACTATCTGCGCTTACCCTAAAGAATTTGTAGAACGTCCTCTGTTTGCTAGAATGAACGTCTTCATCTTTGGAACACTAATTTGACTGCTGAACAAATTCTTTTTTGGTTTGTCCAAAGTACCTGAAGAAGACGAAGGGACAAGGAAATAACAAAATATCAATAAAAAAAAAAAGAAAGAAAGCCTGAAACTGTGGAATGAGCACCCCAGTATAATTCTCATTTTGCATCAGTCTTTCCCGGGCTCGTTCCCCGTGCTGAATCATGTCTTTTCTTGGATTGGCCCTAGGAAAGACGGTCATCATTTGAAGTTTGTCTTTAATCAACTGAGCAACTGTGTCCCTCCTCACAGACACACTCCCTCTCCCCTCTCTGGACCTAAGCTCCAAACGTCCCTATTTCTTTCTCTTTCGCATCTCCATCAAAAAGATGCCTGTCCCAGCACCATTCCCTCAAGGTGATGGCTAAAACCTGAGACTCAGCCTGAGGACGTCATAGAAAGTTTGATCCCCGATTCAAATCTAACCCTGAAAACTTAAAGGGCTTCTTAAGCCTTTGTCAAACAGGGCTGACAACTGCACTGACACTCCTGTGGCTTTCTCAAGTTCGATCCTACAGATGGCTAACCTGAGCCACCATCATTTTAATTCTCTTTGCCCTTTTAATGCTTTTATTTCCTCCTTAATATTGCCTTTACTGTCATATCCCACTAGAGACAATTTTGACAAGCACGTGAAAAATGAGAGTAAGTCATATGATTTTTAATCTAAAAATACATATTCCATTTAATATAGAATTGAGGTCTCACATAAAAGATGGCAGGTGTATACATCCGATATTTAAAAGGAAAACTACACTCTGCCTCTTAGAGAAAAAGCATGAACTGCTGAATTATGTTGAGGTCTTCCAGGTTTGCCTGTTTTAAAAATGTTTCAAATATCTTAAAACCGTTTTATCTTTACTGCAAATACATGGTAATTTCAGGCAGCCTGAGTTGCGATAACATTCTCCTTAAGGATGTAAACTCATTCTTGGCTTTTTTTCCTTAAGTGATTCTGTATCTGTGTTTGCGTTTAGAACCAGAAATATCTTTGGGAAACGATTTCTGTAAGTTGAAAGGATGACCAGGTAGGGAATAAAGACAGGGAAGATCTGTGATTCACTATTTTAACGGTATGTGCCTGAATCTGAATTTCATGTAGGGTTAATTTAAGTTTATGAAAAAGACACTGATGTCTCATAAATTAAAGTTTTTGTTGCAATACTGACGTTTAGCAACTAAAAGAATAAACTTCTGAGCAAAGAACAAGAATATAAAATTCTCCTTTCAGTCCTGTTCACAGAAGAGTAAAGACAAGTCCGTCAAATTCTAGAATTTACTACGTTTTGGGGAGTGGCAACGGGAGTGCTTTTTCTACTTGAAAGTGTCATTTTTACTTTCTTGTTTTCCTTTTGGAAAAGCATCAGGGAATTGTTTTGGGTTCACTTATGAATCAACGTAGATGGCTCTCATTTCCTGAAGACGAGTGACAAGAAATAGCGCCAGTCTCGTTAGCACTTGAGGATAATTATGTGTTTTTAATAGTTACATAATCTTATAACTATAATTATGTATTACATAATTAATCTTCTACAATCAGAAGGGAGGGGGTGTCATTACTGTTGAAGGAGAATGTAGACTCCAAATTAAATGATAAATGGTTTTGATATATGCAGAATACACAGGGAGATCTAAAAGAGAAAGCAAATATAAGTAACAAACTGAAGAAGGCATTGTCACAGAGCAAATTATACCTTAGGGACTTGGAGGAAACGGAAACTGATCCTACTGAAGCCTTTTCCTTAGAAGGAGATGTTATAGCTGTGTTTAGTGATGTCTGATACTCACCCGCTCTGTTAACAGTTCTTCTGAGTCAGGGGGCTTAATATTTTTAACTGACTGTACCTGACAGTCGTCTGCACCTGGCAGCGGTGTCCCCCACTCCTCGGGAGTGGAAATGCACAAAAGGCAAAACACAGTGGAGAATTTGGAAAGAGCCCATTCGGGAGTGGTGGAGGCTGCTCCCCAGAGCTCTGGTCTCGGGTCCGGGGAACCCTGTGGAACAGCAGGCTGGCGGTTCTGTTAACGGAGCAACAGGCTGACCCGTTCACTTCAACCGCAGTGTGCAGTGCAGCTTGGCAAGTAACCGATGGAAGAGTCTTTGTAAATATTATTGGCTTGGTTGTCACATGTTTGCACTTGGATTTATTGAAGCATAGATTCAGACCACATTGCCCGGACTTGTCATAAATCTTGGGTTTGTAGGACTTGAGAAAAGAGCAGTATTTCTCCTCTGTCTTTCCAGCACGGAGCCACAACGTGGTTCAATACTGAGTCCTATTTTAATGTTTCGAAGTGTCAGCACTGTGTTTTGCGAAGCAGGGAGGTATGTGGAACCTACTGTAGGGAGATGAGAATATAAACAGATGAGTTGAAAATAGCTAATGTGTCATGTGTGCCTCTGGGGATAGAATCTGAAGTTTTTGAACAAAACTTCAAAACTCGTCCATGCAAGCCAGTACTGTCTTCCAAGTACCTTTTTTCAGATTTAGACTTTGTCTAATGATATTACTCAGCTCTTCTCTTGGAATCACTTTCAGAGTCAGTTTATGAACCAAATAACAATCCACCTGTTCCTGAGTCCGGCACGCACTTCTACCAAGTCGCGTCCCACGGCTCAATGACTCAGCCCTGCTCACCAAACCTGCCTCTGAATAGCCGTCGTCTCTATTCCCTTCTTCCAGAAATAAAACTCAAAGTGGGAGGACTGTCCACCACTGGCAATATTCCAAAGAAGTGTGTAGGAAAAGGCTCAAAAGAGAAATTCCAAACATGGGAATGCTTCTGGGTGATCGTAGCATCATGGTCACAACACCATCATGAAGCCCCAAGCAGCCTGACTGCCAGGCATGCGGGAGTGGGGCAGGAGGTTCCCCCAGTGCTTCGAGGGGCTGGCTCATCAGAGGGGTGTGGGCCCCACTGCTTTGTAAGGCAGGGCCCAGGAGCCTGGCATGGCCAGACACCAGACCTCAGCACAGGGTGCTGGGTGAGGAACCTCGACATTGGACGGTGTGGTCAGGGACACTCCAGCCCCTCTGCTGGTGTGAGCAGGAGACTGGAGTGCAGGACCTGTGGTGGCAGAGACCATGGTTTGAGCTGCTGGCTCAGCCCATGACGCTGCCCAAATGCCTAAGTGCAGCCCAGACTGAATTTCGTGGAACTCGCCAGGAGGCTGTTCTGGGGGGGAGTCCGGCTGCGACTTTATCTGCTTAATACTCGCTCTGCCCCAAGTGCCCACTTTGCAGGGGACAACGTGGACTTACCTTGTCATTAGATTGAGGGACATGTCCTGGATCTAACTTCCTAGCACTGCGAGCTTGAATAAGTCATGACCTGCCTGAACCGCAGCGCCTTAATTTGTAATACCACCGAACAGTCTGGAACTTTCTTTTGCAACGTCGCACTCTCTGCATGACTGAGCACTTCAGCGTTCTTCACACCGTTGCTTATTTCAGAAACTCATGTGGAGTAGGGGGAAAACAAAGTCTTAACCTGAAAACAGTATCTAATATATCATTTGCTTTAATGAATATCCCGAACATGAGCTCGACCTAGATTTAAAAAAAAAAAAAAAGAGCACTTTTACTGTTGATCCATTGTGGTAGCAATTTTAAATTTTGTAACTTGCTTTCACTTTGTTCCTAAATTCCTATCCCATAATCTCTTTCGGTTATCACAGTTGAGGGGAAAAATGATTCATAAAAAGCTCACAGTGGGATTAAATGAGTTACAGGCACATCTCACACAGATACATACTCTGGTCGGAAAAGCTTTCTTTTCAAAGTTTCAATGAAAGTGAGTCTTTTACGGAGCTGGCGCTGGCTGCGGCCACTTTCAGCCCCCCGTGATGTGAGTGGGGATTTCTGGTCTGAAATATGCCCGGATTGCACGCCCTGGCCTGTTTGTGCGTGAAATACAGCAGCGGCGCTGCAGAAACGATTCTTCACGTCCGACCCCCGCCGCTAGCCTCGCGCACGTTGTTCTCATTTCCGCCCTTCACAAGGCATTTGTTCCTTCCACCGCGCTGTGCTTACGTGGATGAGGTTCATCTGGTTTGTTGATGTTATGAAATATGGAATTCTCATATTAACGGTCCTCAAATCATATGGGAATACTTTGCACCGTGTCTCTGCTGCGGCGCAGCGTTACCTTGTATCCTACAGAGTGGGCTGACATGCTATTAAATTACTCCTTTTTATGTCGTTCGCGTTTCTTGTTTTCGGAGGACCTTTGTCCTCCTATTTGTGAAGTTGCAACTCTGACACTGGAAAAGGGGCCCTTGGAGCACTTGAGAGCTCGACTTCATAGAAAGCCACGTGGATCAGCACCTTCAAGGCCTGAGAGAAGGGATTTTGAAAACGGCACTGGAAGACGTTAAACTACTTCGTTTATCCATCAAGTCAGGGCTCTTTTAAACCCATTGATACATTTTAACAGAAGATCACCTGAGCCTTTCCACATGAGTGTCCAGTGACTTTTCTAGAATATTAACTTTGCCTAGATTATGCAGGTCAGGGATTCTTTAGTGAAGTGAGAACAGATTATCTTGGTTAAATTATTTCAACGAACTAGCCTAGTACAGTGAAAGATAACCACAGCATCTAAAAGCCAAATTATAACTGGCCTTATTTTTCTTACTAAAATCTTAATGTTTCTGAAAACACGCAGAGGCTGGGGCACTGGTTCTTCAGCTTGAGTGTGCGCCTAAATTGCGTGGAGGGCCTCTTTAAAACAGACTGCTGGGTCTCGTCTCAGAGTCTGATTCATGGAAGGAGGTTGGGACCAAGACCTCCCGTTTCTGACAGCTTCCCAGATGATGCTAATGCTGTGATCTGGAGATCACACTCACACACCCGGGGGAGCTACTGAGGGAGAAAGGGGGAAATGGAAGGCAGGTCAATGAGAGCTCTGAGCATCACTTCCACTTTTAATCAAATTTAAAATACGGTTCAAGATTCAAAAGTACCAGAACCTGGAGTCAAATCTAAATCAGAATTTAAGGTCTTACAGATACAGATCTAAAAACGATAAGCTCCCTTTTATTTCCTTCCCTGTAATCACTCATAGTCTGGCCCCTGCTCAGAGAATTCTCCAGAACCACAGACGCTTAGAATTGGACAGGACAACAGAGCAGCCATCTTAGTGAACCTACCCAGAGCCAACAGCGGCTTCAGAGGAAAGCTCACAAGCCGGGACCCAGCACACAGGGCCTCGAACCTTGACTCCTTGAATTTCTTAAGTGGTCAGTCGTTAAGGGACACAGGCACCCCTGCCGGTTCCCTTGTAAAGGAAGGAAATGAACTTGTCTTTCGAATCTTCAGCTGCAATAAAAAGACATAATGGAGCCAAGTGTAGATGTGCAAAGTGACCATTTGAAGGGGCCTATGGGACGTCTGAGCCTGCAGGACGGAGCTCCACACTAGACGAAATTCATCTGCACATCTGGACTGAATCCTGCACGGATGTGCCGCTAGCATCCATCAAAGAGAGGAACGCTGGCTGAGCCTTTTTCGAGTGCCCAGTGCCTCTGGCAGGTGTCCCAGGTGCGATGCTGCTGGAAGTGAGCGTAGCCCAGAAGCCACCAGTGCTGTGGTCCTAACGGCCAGAGCCCTCCCTTCTGGGAGGGGACGTTCTGGTGCCTGTTTTCCAGATGTTATAAAAATACCCAGTCCTTCTAACCTCCTGGTTAGAACATCCTGGTCATGGTCTGGCTTCCCCTGGCTCGGTCTGCCGGTTTGAAGTGTTCTGGTTTCTGCAGCAGTGAATTCTCACAGTTGGTTAGGAAGTCAACTCACTGTAGAGAGCTGGACACGCAGCCCCGCTGGGTCTCCGCACGGCGATGCTTCTTGGTATCGCGATGGGAAGGCTCGTGATTAGCAGCTGGTCTGTCCTGCACCTTAACCTCAGGGACAGGATGCACTGGGCCTGCTGAGTCTGTGTGGGGGTTTTGTTTCTGTAAAGTTATTAAGTGGACATTCTGGCTTTACACTCTAGTCTAATGAGCTTGGAAAATGGGCTTCTGCCCCCAAGTAGCTGCTTGTAAAGCCGAGGGCCAAGTCTCCCTTGGAGGTAAATTCTCCAAGTCCTTAGCGCTCTGCGTTGGGGCTGGGCCGCTGGGTCCTCGGTGGTCCAGGTGCGACTGTGTGGGGAGAACCAGCCCTTCGTTTTGTAAGCAGACTGGACATTGGCATGCTACCAGTTACAGGCCTCTCCTGGGAGGCTCAGATAATGGCGCTAATGTCTGTCCTGACTGGGAGTTTAATAAGCCTCATAATCTAATGCAGGCTTTGTTCAAAACATCTCATGGGAGAAAATGCCTGTACTTAAGACACTGAAGACTTGTGTCAACTTGTGGCTTAAGCTCATGACCATTTGCACTTGAGTTCATGGCCATCCTTCCCCCCTCATCCACCAAAGCCGTCCATTTGTCTTTAGTGTCCCCAATTTGCCACTTCTTTTGTCTCTGTCTCTTCTCCAGACCACAGTCACTTCACAAGGATGTCACTGTTTGGCCATACAGGGTCCCACTATAAAAAAAAAATTTTTTTTTTACATGCTGTAACTGTTTTGGGGAACTCGGATAATTTTCCCCCATAATCAAACATATTCCCAGTGGCATCACTGAGAATGGCAATGCCTTTATTCACTCCTTCCCTCTTCCGTTCCACAGATGCCTGTCAGACACACCATAGGGCAGACCCTCGGTAGGTGCTGGGTAGAGAGGCCAGGATACACCCCGCGGGGTCCATCCACTGCGGCAGAGGCTTCTATTCCAGTGGAGATGATACGGTTTTACTCAAAAGAGCAGTAAGTCCAAAAAGAAAAGGGGCTGAAGAGCACCAGCTGGAGGCCTCTCTCCTCCTGGTCCTGGGAGGATGGGCTTCTTGTGAACAAGCAGCCCTTCGGGAGCAGACACGAGGTCTCCGTCACTTCTGCGCACCCTGCTGTGATGTCCAGACTGTCCCCAGGCTCCGAGGACACTGATGACTTTGAAAGTATTAAAAGTGAGGTGGGAAGAAAGGTGAGCAAGATGAATGACGGCTTGGAAATGGTCCTGGGCTTGGTGCGTGTCTCCGTCTCAGTGCTGACGTGCCTGAAGTATCACATCAGGGAGCTCTTCCCCTTTTCCTCACTGAGATAATTCTCTGCCTGAATGAACAGAAGAGGGGATGTGTCTTTAGAGTGGTTCGTGCCATTAAACTACTCCCAATAGTAGAGGACAGAGTAGATGCAAGGTTTTAATTAGACTAACCCTGAAGAGGTACAAAGAATAGTTTTACAAAATACTATCCTGTCATAACAAAACAAAATTCTGCCACTTGTGGCCACGGGGATGGACTTGAAGGGCGTTATGCTAAGTGAAATAAGACAGACAGATAAAGACAAATGCTGTATGGTATCACTTCTGCGTGGAATCTCAGAAATATAACAAACCAGTGAACGTAGCAAAAAAGCAGCCTCGCAGATCTAGAGAACAAACTAATGATTCCCAGCGGGGGCGGGGAGGGGCAAGATCGGGGTAGGGGAGGAAGAGGTGCAAACCGCTGGGTATAAAATAAGCTACAGGGATGCGCTGCACAACATGGGGAACACAGCCAACGTTTTGTAATAACTGTAAATGGAGTATAACCTTCAAACATTGTGAATCACCATGTTGCATACCTGTAACTTGTATAATACTGTACAGCAAATGCACTTTCATAAAAAAAAATAGATTTATGAATAGAGACAAGGGCAGAAAGACCAAAGCTATGAAAATGTCATGGTCATGTTTATGAGGAGAGGGCGTGGATTGGGGTAGATGCGGGGAAATGATGGGGAGACATTGACCGAGAAAACCTACTTGAGTCCCTCTGCCCTCTCCCCACCACCGCCTCTCCAGATCGGTATTGAAGGAGTTTGAGGAAGGTCAAGGGGTTGGAAGTGGGGGACCGTGTTTCAGTCCGTTTCTTCCATCTATCCTGAGGGTCAGTGTGGCTGCAGGACAGACCCAGCAGGCCCTGGGGCTCCCACATTGTACTTGGTACATGAGCATCTTCTCTAGGCTGCCTGTGTGCCCTCTGACTAGACCAGCCCTACCTGTCCCCACCCCTCCAACCCTGGGCTTTCCCAGCTCCACATTTCTGCCTCTGACAAGAATTCAGGATCCATAGAACTCTCACCAGCCTCCTTCCAGCCAGTGGGGGAATCTCTTCCTAATTTCAAATCTTTCTCTCTTCATGCGCTGTCTCAAAGATATTTTGTCTATGTGGAGTGTTCAGTGTTTTTGTAAACAAGATGCTTGGTTTATTGCTAGAATATGACCTTGTGCAGCCCTTAAGGAAACAGACTCAGCCCACACTACCAGCTTGAATGGTGGGAAGAAAAGAAGGCTGATGCACAGGGAGGAAACAAGAGTACAAGTTAGTCTTGTTAAAATCAAAAACCCTAACAAAGCTATTTTTCTCAAATCTTCAAACAAAGATGTATCGTGTTTATCGTGTGCCGTTGATCCCTCCGTACAAACAGTTTCATTTCATTCAAATTTTTGTTGAGCGTCTCTTATGTGCCATGGACTGTGTTAGACCTTGTGAAGACTTTAAGAGAAAATCCATGGCCCGAGGGGTTTATATCTTGGCATCGAGGAGCAGTGACTGAAGGGTGATGGGCTGGTTGAAGTGGCCTCTGTTCCAGTGTCATCATCTGGTCACTTAAGGAACTTTGCAGCTTTTCTGAGGTTGAGTAGAGAGTCAGGCATAGTCTACTTGTCTGACTTTTCAGCCAGCGAATGAGATTTTTGAGTAGCATGATTACTTGGTAATAAGATATAAATTTGAAGAGGGGTCAGACCACAGACCACTTTTCAAAAGACCTTCCTTTTTTTTTTTTTTTTCAGGTTACATATTACATAATTGCCAGGAAAACATTTCTTTGAGTCCAGGAGAAGTGTCTTTGTTTTTTTCCCCTCTGGGGGCCACCGACTGCAGTTTCCATTTTGCGGTGTGTGTTAAGCAGTTCCTGTCACGCATTTGCTTGTGCACCAAACACAGCTTTAAATAAACAGCAAGGACCCTCTGAAAGATGGTGAAGACAAAAAGGAAATATTCCCCTTGTAGATTTGCTGTGCCACCGAGGGAAAGCCGACTTGAAAATTAGATCATCTCCTCAGAAACCCCAAGAAGCCAAGTGTTCTCTGCTGAAAGGGGGAAGTAAAAAAATCGAGACCGTTTTATTCCAGCACGAGGAGGGCGGGGAGAGGACCGGACTTGCAGCTTAGTGTGACAGGCGGTTGGTCTGGCGACAGCAAAGGAATCCCCACCCCCGGGGTGTGTGCGGTTCCCGGACAAAAGTGTGGCCCCAGAGCCTTCAAGGGGGGAAGTTTGGCCTTTCATCTTCCAGTTCCCCCGGCACTGGGAAGGCCAAACAAAAGAGAGTTTTCTTTTTTTCTGGGCTGGAAGGGGCACCTTCTTAAATCTCCCTCCCTTCCTGCCGGTCCCCCCTCGCCACCCCCTGCTGCTGGTTGACATCCTCCCCTCTCCCTGTCCAGGCACATCTCTGCAGTGCATCCCCAGGGAGCAGCCTCAGTTGCTGCACCAGTCACTCGCCTGTCTGGCCGGTCAGTCTCTAAGCTCCAGGGAAGAACCCCCCAGGGGTCAGGCGCGGTCCCTCCAGGGACGGGCTGGGGGAGGGTGGCCTGTGGGGCCCATTTACCCTGACAGGGCCCCCTTTTTACCTTCTCCGTGGAAGGGAACAAATCGTTTAGAAAGAGAAGCATGGAGATAAGGTTAAAAGAGAACAAATCAGGTCATTAAAACTGGGAAGGGATAAATTGGGAGTTTGAAATTTGCAGATATTAACTACTTTCTAAAAAATAGATAAATGACAAGTTTCTACTATATAGCACGGGGAACTTACTCAATATCCTGTAGTGAAAAAGAATATGAAAATGAATATATCTATGTGTATGACTGAAGCACTGTGCTGTACACCAGAAATTGACACAACATCGTGAACTGACTAGACTTCAATAAAAAGAAGAATAAAAAAAAATTGCGGTTGATTGATGTCGGACAACAGTCCAAGGATAGGGACCTTTGGCCTTGTTGCCCTTCTCAAGTGCCTGGGGTGGCTTGCGATAAGCCTCAAGTGCTTTGTCCTGTTTAGAAGACATCATCGGCAGAAGAAAAAAAAAAAACTTTTTGAACTTGTATTCCTTAATCAGAACACGTCCCCAGCACCTGGTTTTATCTCCGGGCAGGGCTGCAGGCAAGCAAGGCCCTCTGAACCCTCCCCTGGCTCCCCGCCGCCTCCTCCCTGCAGCCAGGCTGCCTTACACATGCATGTTCCCCGTCAGACGGCCTGGAATGCAAAATGATGAAAATTAATGCTATTATTAAAGGATTTTTCAATTAAATGTGTAGTTCAGAGCCAGATGCTGCGCTTTTAAAGGAAGAGAAGTTTAAGTAAAAAAGCCTGACAGATATTCGTTCCGTCTAGTGTGGCAGAATTTATGGTAGATTACAGTCTTTGATTTCTGCGGGCCTGGGTTGTCAGGTCCACTTGCAAATGGGCTGTGGGAAAGAGTTGCACTTTGGTAATTTGAAAACATATGGGACATATGGTAAATATTACACCCAGAACGGTTACGATGTTTTCTTCCTTTAAGAACTTTTCTTCTTTGCCTCCAGTGGATTGTTTGCAAGAACCCCATTACCTTTCTGCCTCTATTTTCCCTCAGAGGATAATTTGCTTTATTCTGATGCTTTCGAATCCCAGGGAAAAATCTAGAAATGGGGTATTTCTCTTCCGTGTGGGACAACATGTGTACAGCTTCCGATCCTCTCTGAGCTTCTCATCTTCGTGTGCCAAGATCGAGGCTATCTTTTTAATTTTTTGGTATCTTATGAATTCTGCATATAATGTACTACTAATATTTTAAGTCAAATGCCAAATTGAAAAAATGGATCAGATAAAAAAAATCACATAATCAACTCACAGATATTTACTGATATTTAACCAAAGGGGTATAAACTGTTTTAAAAGTGAGTTTGGATGATGTGATTTTTTTTCCCCTCGAGACCTCCCCCCCCAAAATCTTAAATGGATCAACTGACTAGGGATTGGCTACTCTAGGGAAAAAAAAGGGCAGGTACAAGTTTCAGGATTTGAGAAACTATATTACACCTGTAATTAACAACACAGGATTGGTGCACTTTAGAGTATGTTGAGGATAGATCTCATGTTGAGTGTTCTTACCACAAAACACAGCAACAAAAACCACAGAAGAACACAAGGAAACTTTTGGAGGTGATAGATATATTTTGTACCTTGATAGATGGTGGTGAGGCTCTCATGGCTGTATGCATATAACCAGACTTGCCAAGATAAATACCTTAAACTTGTGCAGTTTTGTGTGCATCAACTCTATTGAAAAGCTTCAAAAACCTATTATAATTTGCAAAATGACTTTTTATGAAATGAGTGCAAAGGTCTTTGGGAACGCCGAGGAACAGGAAATCACATCTGATGAGAATGATCAAGATAATCTTTATTGTGGAGGACACATTTGGAATAAGCCTATTAAGGATGTCATAAGAGGCAAAGATGGATACTTCAGGGTTCCTACTAGGAAAGGCTACTAGGTGAATTTGTTCATAGACTGCCATGTGACATGTCCCCTTGTGAGATGGGCTATTGGATTCCAAAGTTGGCGTGGTCCAGAGTAGACCACCGTGGACTGGTGATCCCCTGGAATACAAACTCATCAGCACATAGGTCGCTAATAAATAACACGCGACGGCCAGCATGGTGGCCAGGCATGTCTCCAGATCCTCTGCTGGGCTCCACGGATCAGCTCTGAGAAACATTGGAAGTAAAGTCACGCCCTTAGCAGGACTGTCCGTGCCCCCGATAAGGCCAGGCTGTCCACCGACTCGGCACTGTAAGCCACAGCATCCCTCACTGAGCTTACTCTTGCCGTGGGCTAACTTGTCTGCTATTTCATCTAATCTCTCTTCACTCAAGTCAGGGTGACTTCTGTAAAATGACAAATCGACTCTTGGGACGTCCTGGCTTAAAATACTTGGAGGCTCCCCACTGCCTCTAGAAAAATGTCTGAGCTCTTAAACATCGCCCACAAAATGCTCATGATCAGATTCTTGCCGGTTTTCCGACCTCACCCCTCCCATCCCCTTTTTACACAAATGCAGCTGCCTTGAAATTATCCTGTGGCTGAGTTTCCGGGGAACCCAGTCTGCCTCCATCACACACCTACTTTGATTCCTCCTCCAGGACTCCTCTGGGTACCACTTCCTGTAAGAGACCTTCCCTAACATTGCAATCTAGCCCAGGAACCTGCCTTTGTAATTTCATATCAATTATTATACTTTTAAAATAACTTTTTTTTTTTGTCTGTGACCTACTGGGCAATAAGCTTCATGAAAATAAATGTTAACTTACCTTTCTCAACCTCGTATTCATGGAACTGAGTACTGTTTCAACACAAAGTAAGCTTCCTATAAACGGTGAAAGAATGATGAAATGAAAGAATGAATGAATAAAGGAAATTGAAAACATCCCTCTTGAAGTTTTACAATAAACAAAAACAGAAACAGATTTCACAAACAATAAAAAAGATTCTAGCAGGATTTGCAGGCTTTTGTTCGACAGAGTGTAATAACTCATTTCTTAAATAGAATTTTTGCTTTACAATTTGTCAAGATGATAACTAAATTATATCACAGAGTATCATTTAAAACTGATTTTTATTGCTGTTATGACTCCTTTTAAGTATATCTCTCAGATTGAAAAGGCTATCCTAAAAAAGTGCTGGAGGGGAGGGTACAGCTCAAGTGGCAGAATGCGCCCTTAGCGTGCACGAGGCCCTGGGTTCAATCTCCAGCACTGTCATTCACGTATATAAATAAACCTAATTACCACCCACTCCCTGGGGAAAAAAAAACCCTTAAAAAAAAGAAAAAAAAAGTGCTTTAAGAACCATTCTGATTTTTCAGATCTAAAATATTTTGGCTGTATTTAGAGATCATTTCATTAATTAAATATTAATATTAACTAACTAGAACTAATAACTAATATTAGCTAGTTACCCACAAGTAGTTCAGAAAACAATTAGAAACTGAAGTAGCATGTTAGTTACAAAATGTTACGTTATGTAATAAAGGTTAAAGAGAATGTAACTCCTGAATTTTCTAGAACTCTCTAGAGGTTAGATCTGCAGCTCCTGGTGTTTGAGGAGATCTCTAAATCATGCTAACTGCTTAATTTTTATAGTCATATCAGTTTTAAGTGGCTTTAGGATTTTTGTTTGCATTTATAGTTCTAATAACTTTAAATACCCCCCTGGTTCAAGGAGTCTTAGTTGAGGTTCAGTGACCTCTTCATTGTCCTGTCAAATGTTTTTAAGGGAGGGGGAGTGTCTGAACCTTCTCAAGTTGTACATAAATGCTTGTATTTACTTGTGAGCTTTGCCTGGGGGGAGAGTCTGTGGGTTTCACAAGCTTTTCAAGATGTCACAGGCACCAGGATGGCTGCGTTCTGAAATTTGTTTAATTTATTATATAACAGCTGACCACAAAATAAATAGGACCAGGAAACAGATACTGTGAAAAATGATAAAGCTGCAGAGGGGAGTGCGGAGAGTCCAGGTTTTACTGCTTCAAATGGCAAGGGTGTGGCAAGGCCAGGTGGGTCTGCATCGGCACAGGAGAAGTAAGCATTTTGCAGGGTTCTCAATCAAGTGTGTAAGTAGCTCATCTTGCAAAAAAACACTTAGGGGCTGTGAATGATAGAAGCATAAGACAGAATTCTCTGCTTCTGAGGAGCGTGGGTGTGTGATTTTTAAAGACCTGCCGTAGTTTCACAGAGATTTCAGTTCAGAATGCTGCGAGCTCTTAATCGTTCATAAGGGCGGAAGGAAAGCTCGACTCCAGCTGGGAGACCTGCAAGGTGCAGGGTCACAGGAGAAGGACAAGGTCCCTGTGGGGCAGGAAGTGGAGCTTTATGGCAAACAGGGGTGCACAACGCAGAACGGCACTCCAAAGATAGGCAGAGGCCAAATAAATATTTGAACGCCGGGCTGGGCTCTGGTACTTCACTTCCCTATGTGGTGGGGACTCATCAGAGCTCTGAGCATGAAGCAGTATCAGATTCCTCTGAGGAGCATGGGTTTTGAAAGCAACAGGTCAGAGGCAGAGAAGTTGGGAGAGATCTCTCATACAGGAGCCCGCGCTGGAGCAGTCCACGGGGGACATGGCATGCTGCTTTAGGAGAGCGCAGCAGTGGGGTGGAAAGAGGGGTCACAGTTCCACGGGGGAGTTGTCAGGATTTCACGTATGACTGGATGTGGGTGTGAAATGTAGGGACACATCCCAGATGGTTGTCAAATTTTAACTTCCTGGGTGGTTACTAATGCCATTGATTAAAGAATAGTTAGAACTTTTTTTGGGGTGGTGGGGAGAGGAGGCAGCTGTGTTCTATTTTGAGCGTGTTTTTAGGATTCATTTGAAAAAGCCTCGTCTACAGCTGGAAACACGAGTGTGGAACGATGAGGACTTGGGACATAGACAGGGGACTTATTTGCAGACTGGGACCAGTTTGAGACATAGAATAAAAATCCTAATACGAGGGGACTGACAAAAAGAGAGCCGGGTCTAGAGGAGTGCCTGGCCGGGGATGGGGTGGCAGCCAGTGTGTTGTGAAGGGGACAACATTGGCTTGTTTTAGCGGGAGAGTTCCGGTAGAATTTAGGTCAAAATACTGATTTCATGCAGCAGCGAGAAGCGAGGAAGACGTGAGGTAGAGGTAACAAGCATGGATAGGTCTTTCAGAGGAGGAGCGGTGCCACTGGGACCGGTGGGATTGCGTGCAGGCTGCGCAGGGCTGGGATAAAGGAAGTCTTGAACTTGTTGGTGGGTGACCGACAGCAGAAAGTCAGCAGAAGAGAGGTGGGAGATGTCGGGGGGAGATGGGATCACGGGCAAAGCAAGCTACTGGCACAGTGCTAGCACCTAGAAGAGAACGGGTCCAGCTGCGAAGTATAAAATGGAAAGGAGGGTGGGCTGTGGGATGGGAATGACTTCCACAGCCAAGGACCCACGACTCCTACGTCCCCGTACCCTGAGAGCAGGCCACTCTTGGCAGAACTCGACATAAGCAACCCCCTTGCGAAACAATCGTTTTACAAGTGTCACCGCATCAGGTTTTGCTCCATGCGAAGAGCTCGTGTCAGGTTGGTTCTTACTGACACAGGGTATCTGCTTTATAAGAGACGCTTCTCTAGCACCTCTGCTTTGGTCACTGGGCCACAAAGCATCTAGAGATTTAAAAAGTTATTTTAAAAATAATAGATTTATTTAGACTAATGGTAAAACTGTCGTGGCTTTTATTGGTGGTAGTGAATCAGAGACTACCCTACAGCACCAACTGTTAGAAAAATGAAAACTTTTCTGGGAACGTTGGGTTGATTTCCACAAACAAATTTTCCTGATTCTAATATAGTAATTTCCCCACAGTGGATCTGTGGGTCCCCAGCGTGGACACTGATGTGCCTGAAGACGAAAAGGAAGGCAGCCCTCTGTCCTGGAGGCATTATTTTCTGGATGTCATCCATGAAGTCTACACACTAAGATGTCTAGGAATAAAATAACATTTGTGATCTGTACAACTTCATCGGCAAAAACACCACATTTGTTTTATCAATAAAAGACAGTGCCCAGAGCTGTGGGGTCTACAAGATGGAGCTAACACCCTAACGAGCACCACCATTTTTGGGGACCTAACCGTCTGTGAGGCATGGTTGCAAATGTTTCATCTTTTCAATAGCTTAATACTGTGTCACTGCATTTCAGATGAGAGTGAAGCTCCGTACGGAAAGGAATTTCCTCAAGGTCACACAAAGCTGCTCCGAGGGCAGGAGAGGGGTTTCTGTGCTGAAGCCCTTTTGTAGGGGAGGTGAGAATTTGCACACTGGTAAGCATGCTCCTTGACCTTGGGTGTGTGATGTGTGTAAAGTGCCACCATGTGAAGCTTCATGACACTTCAGAGCAGGCAGAGTCTGAGGGGGCAAGGGCAGGCTCAGAAAGGTTGGAGGCCACGTTTGATTTTGACTTTCAGAGAGAAGTTCAAGTCAGACAGGTGAGGCTGTGGTGGGGGAGGGGAGGGGGTGAGAACAGGGGAGACGGGAGGAGGAGGATAAACCTGAGACATGCAAGGATGGGAGAAGCCTTCCGGTCCAGGGGAAGCATGAGGTCTGCAAGGGGAGAGGCCGGGGGAGAGGATGGACTGGGGCTACATCAGAGTAAGGCCCTGTAACCGGCTAAGGATGCTAGATTTCCCATCAGGTGTTTCAAACGGGATTCGGTCAAGGAGTGACAAAATCCCAGCTTTGTTGGGAAGCCACATAGGGGAGACTGAAAATACAGATGATGACTCTGCTGTTTTTAGAAGAACCCTTCGTTGCTGAGATGTGAAGGGTCAGAATGAAGCTGGAGAGGATGCTACAATCGGAGTCTGGGGAACTTAAATCAGACCGGCAAGACTTGGGTGGAAATAGCTCCTCCACAGCTTCCTATCTGATCCAGAAGCTGGGAGCTGTCCCTCACAGCAGTCCCGAGAAATGTGGCCATCTTAGGTGACAGATGCTCATTGTGTTAACGAACATGGTAATTTATTAGCCGCTTTTGAATACTTGGCTCTGAATTTGATGCTTTCAAACTAGGGTGGCTAGTCAGGAACTAGCAACTAATATTCCTCCAGTTGGATGTTTCTGTCTGCTTGGCTTGGTTTCATATACTTTTCTTACTGAGGAATCCTAAATTTTTCTTCCATCTTACATTTACTACTTTATAATTTGCATACATGTGCTGAAAAACAGCATTCTGAGAAAATGTCCATTACAATGTAGTGATGTGGTAGAAAAATAGGCCCTTTTGTACTGATTTTCAAATACTGCACATCAGATCGTGTGCCTGAAAGCACACGCAGTATATACTCAGTAAAACTGAACTTCATATGTGAACTTTTTCCTCCTCTTGAGCTTGGATTTGGAATCCTAGATTCTCATTTTGTCACTACTCTGCAGCTTCCTTGTTTTCGATATCTTGTGTAATTAATTATTTCTGTTCTCTAAAACAAAACGCACCCATCTGAAACATGAGGATAGTCAGAATTCCTGCTTCCCAGGACTAAATATGAACAGGAATTATATAAAGGTTTCTGTATGTTTTAATGTGCTGTTTAAACGCATCATGTCGTAAACTTCATTGCAGAAAAGCAATATTATTGAATTGTTATTTTTGAATTTTGATAGTATGGGAAAGGAAGTGTGAGATGCATTAGGGCGGCCTTTCAACGTATCCATCATACATTTCAAGCCTGCATTTTGGAAAGTTCTCTGGACAATACTTGCTTTATCGTGGGCAAGGGCATGTGTATCTTAATGCTGCTCCTCATTTTTATTTAAAATCCGAACGAGTAAAGGTCACGCTGCCCCTTTGGCCCTGACTCCTGGGGAGGTCCTTCCGCACACACCGAGGAAGGAGCGGGACGCGGGTGGACGGTCAGCCGCTCTGGGTGCAAACGCCTGCTGTCCCGGGGAGCATGCGCAGTGGACGTCCACCTCGCCACGCCCCTCCCCGGACGCCTGCAGAGCACATGGCGCCCCGACACAAGCTGGGACTAATTTAGGATCAAAGTTGTCCCTCCATCTGCCTCTTCCCAATGATTCAGTAGGGTTTATAAAGCTTCGCTGCTTCATCATAATGTTTGGGTCAAAAGCTTACCCCTATTTGGGAGAATTTTGGCTCTAATAGGAGGGCTCCCCTTGGGCTAGTGTGACTGTGGCGTGAGATCCGCTTTGTCCTCCTGCCTGCTCAAGTCAGAGGGGGCTTTCAGTCTCTCTGTGCCCTGTCTAACGGAAATACGTTTGGGGAGATGCTCCGCAGCTTGGCTGGTAGCATCTGCTCTGCACACTTGAACGCTGCCCCTCCAGCCTGCCAGAGTAATGTATGTTACTTTACTTACTATGGTGAAATTATTTTTCAAAATCGGGTGATTCAGCTACTTTAAGATTGGAAATCCTTTCCACATGATGGATCTTCCCCCTCTCCCTTCTGAAATCTGCTTTTTGAAGTAGGGCTGATGTCTTTGTTATTTCTCTTATTGTTAAGCTGCATTTTAACTGCTAATATATTTTCTGGAGGCAAGCAATTGCCAAGCAACTGAAAGCGTAAAGGGAAATTTGTACTATGCAAATGAGGGACTTAATGCATTAATTAGATAGATTGGAACATTGTATTTCCATGTGTTTCATGCCTTAATTCTCAAACTGAGAGTTGGAACCGCTGGGAGGGAGGGCTCTGATGGGGTTCCAAGTGGATGCTGGAAACCAGAATGTCAGAGTTTTTGAAAAGCTGTGTGGTCATGGTAGGAGCCAAATGAAGTAGGAAAAGGGGATGGATTCTCTTGAAGCTGCATTGTTACTTTATAATGAGACAGTACCACAGAGTTCTAAGTGCTGTTTGGTAGACATGGTCCCTAATAAATGAAAACTATTTATTTTCACTTGCCGCAGTGGTCAGATGAACCAGCAAACCCTTTTCTTCCTTCCTCTGAGGGAAGCCCAGAATCAAAAAAAAAAAAAAAAAAAAATAATCAGAGTTGGCATCCTGAGGCTGGCACTCTTCCTTCTGGATAGCAAAGACAGCAACCAGTGACAGCTCCCAATGTGTCTCTTGAAACACAGCCAAACCTGGGTCAGGACAAGGAGCCATTGCTTTTTAGTGTAATATGGTGGAGGGACGTTGGGTAGGGATTTTTTCCCAAATGGCAAGGCTAAACTCACTGTAACAGGGGACGTGTCTTCCTTGACACTCACTTTTTTCCACTCTTTGATTCACTCCGTACTCCAGAGGTGAATCGAGTACTTCTGTGTTACATGCTGGGGGATAAATTGGGGAGTGAAACGGACATAGCCCTCTTCCCATGGGGATTAATCTAATGATGAATAGTATTACTGTGGAATGTGTAGTCACAAACTGGAAAAGTTGCCTCCAAGGAGAGGATGTAGTTTTGTGAGAAATTCCCAAGGAACCGAGATGGGGTGGGCGGGGGATGAAGGAAGAAGTCTCTGATCAGGCGATCAGAACAGAAGCTAAGGGGTGAGCTCATGTTCACAAGGAACAAGGCTGAGTGTTTGGAGTAGATGGTGCTGTAAGTTCATGGCAGAGAAATCAGCAAAGTAATTGTGAAAGACTGGCAAGACCAATGATGCTGGAATTGAAAGAGCAAGGAACAGGGTGGCAGAGGCAAGAACGCCAGCATCCAATAGACCATGTCCAGGGCTTGAGGCTCTACCCAAAGAGCGACGGAAGACATGCTTTGTGTAGGGGAGACATGTAAGTGGTGCGACTGAGCTCTTATCTCCTGGGAAAAGCAGTTCTACCGTTGAAGGTTTACTAATAGGTTTACAGACGTGTCATCTCTATGTAACTTCTTGGTTAAGCTGGTTAGTTGGAATTGGGTTTTTGTCATGTCGTTACCTGTGGATACAGGCATGTACCTGGTCACCAGGCTACAAACTCAGTCACCTTTGATTCCTCATTCTCCTCACACTCACCATCAGTCACTAAGTTGAACGGTGCCACCTTGCAAAATAGATTTCAAAACCCTCTCCCTGTCTTCTTACCACCTTTGATTCCTGTTTGGTTCCATCACCTTTGGTGAGCCCTAACTTGAATCTATCCTGTTCTTTTGGCAAGGCTTGTAGTCTCTACATATGTATTAATTTAATACAGTCATCTTGACACTGATGGTACAAAAAGACCTATTTGCAGCCATTTTGGTGTGGGGAAGGTTGGAAAATGAAACATCAAAATTCCTTCATTTGTTCCTTTTTTATTAAGGATCACCTTCAACAGACACCCTGATGTCACCCTGAGCTCTACCTGTCCTTGATTCTTATGACATCCCTGACCAGTCGGTACCATCCCCGCTCACCCCGTACCTCAGCCTACCTGAGTCCAAACTTTGCTTCATCCCAGGAAACCTTACTCGTTCCGTTTTTTCCATTAAAAAAAAAAAAAGATCACTGTTCCGTAGATGATGGCTTCTCAAAACCTGCAGGATGAATCTCCGCCTTCTAAATGCAGTTGTGAGGATCTCTAGCACCTGTTGCATCCCTCATTGTCAGATCCCTCTCCTCCTCATTTACACTCTTACATCCTAATTTCTCCAAATCAGTTCATTTTTCTGCCTTTTCCCATCTCATTCCTTTTGACTAGGAAATCCTCTTTATGCCCCATCTCCTGATGAAATCTTTTCCTCTCCTGATTCCTTGTAGTACAATGGCTCCTGACGCTATAAGGCAAAATTACTTCCAGAAGCAGTGTCAGTTTGTACTGAAGCCCCTTCGGTTGTCTGCCCGTGCCGTTGTCAGCTGTGTATGCCTCTCTCCCCTCTCCAGGGGGGCGGTGAACACCCAGGGAGCAGGGACCGTGACCGTCTTTGGGTATTCCCCGTGGGGTATAACTGTTGAGTGTTTCTTTGAATGTTTTATTTTAGGCAAAAAAGTTAGGCCACCACCACCAAGCATTTTAGCAAAATAATAAACAGTTTGCACTTAGAAACGTCCTGTGCTATGGCTGATTTTGTGCGGACCGCTCTCAGGCTGTGCCTGTGAGAAAGCACTACTCCTTTCCCCCGTGAATGAGGGAAAAACCAAAAGGGACCACTATACGACTTGCTAAGAAGATGTTACACTGTTTCTGTTAACAGGAAACCTGGCAGGCTGTATCTCTCTTAATTTGTTAATTTTTCCTTTTGCTTCTCCGCTGTTTGTACAGTTGTCCCTAGAGTGTGAGATACGGTAAAGAGGAAAATGTGTATGAAAATGTCAATTAAAAAACTCTCCATATGATGTGCCGTTTATACTGACAAAGAATTTTTATAAAGAAAAATCTTCCACATTAGTATCATTTGTACCTGCATTATTCTTGGAAAAGCATGAATTAAGGTGTTGTCAAGGAGTGCTAGTATTTTTGGTCTAGAAAGGCTTTGCCTAAGATGGTTTTGGATTATTTGTATTGTAACTTAATTTAAACTTTTGCTGAATTGGGAGAATGGAATCGTCACGTTTGGCAAGTCAATCATACTTAGGAGCTAGTTGCTTTCAGAACGATGACACCTGAAGGAATAAGGAGGACGCTTCAGTTCTGTTTGCCGCCCACCGCCTCACCACCACAGGGGCTTTGGCTGGACATTGTGTTAACTACCGAACACGACTGCCTTGCTCTTGTCCCCCCAAACCTGCCTACCCCGAAGTCACGCCTGGTGGCCCGGTCTGCAGTTGTCTGTGTTTTATTGACATATTGCATTCGTACTCCTAACTTTCAGTTGTAATCTCTCAAATGTTAGTGTGATAGATGAATAAGTCTACTTGATAGTGTTTAGGAAGCTGGTCAATAACCATAAAAATGGACAGATGGACTGTTTTAGTCAATTACAGTTATTTTCAGTATGAGTTCAAATGTTAGACATCTCTTGTGTAGTCTGAATTATTTTAGGTAGTCAAAGGCTGAATCTAGTGAAACCATGACATACAGTTTTGGCACTGGGCTGCAAGGCAGCAGAATGTGAATGTTAAAATGATAGTCATATGTGACATAAAATGTCACTTCATTCAGACCCTCGGTTATCAGGATGACCTGGTAACCTGCTGACACTTCATTTGGGACAGGAACCCACTGCTCTTTGGAGCTGCCCTACCATGTATCACACGCTCATTCATACTTAAATTACAAAAAAAAAAAATTCACCTCCCTCGAGTTAGGGAAAAAAATCTTATGTTCTTGGACATAACTAGCTTCAGGAAATTATGAGTGGAGTTGGAATCAAGACCTCAGGAACTTAATATTGGGACTCTTAAGTTCTTTTTCTTTTTTTGGTGCAAAGACCAATAAACTTATATTTGACATTGGTGAGTTTGTTCTGTGTTACAAGTTCAGTAATGAGCGCAGTGCTTTTTTATCTAAATCTGCTGTTACTGTTTTGAAACAATGCCAGCGCTGATCTCAAGTGACTAGATAAACTACTGAATGAATGAGGGACTAGATAAACTATTGTTTTAGGTTAAAAAGAACCAAAACATTTTTGGCACTTGCATTGGATTATGTCACTGTCACATAGACAGCATTTGAAGGTCAGGTTTGTGGGTTTGTGGTGCAGAGGAGGGAGCACAGAGTGGGAATGCGTGTTTACATTGTCCTTGTCACATTTTGTTCTACCTAAATTAATATGCCCTTCAAAATAGCAAAAATTTAATTCATTACATTCCTTGTTAGCTAATGTGGCTGCAATGGATGTGCTGGTTTACTGATTACAAATGGAAATAATCTGTAACATTTTAATTGGACTGTGCAGCTCTCCCCTCCTATGGTGTGATACTTCTCTCTGCAAAGTTTTAAACCCTTAAAAATCTGACTTAATTGTGAAGGATATTCTTAAGACTCATTTGAGAAGAGCAGTGGGGAGTGTATAAATTCTGTTTTTGTCAGAATCGATGCACAAACCTGATTAGATCATGTAAAGGTGAATTTTCTTCAAGAACAGAGGCAACATTTTTTTGGAGGGGGTGGGCGGGGGACCCAGAAATGAGCAGGCCCGGCCAGGATGCCTTTTGTGGCTGCATTAGAGAAGGAGTGGTTAAAAGTGCCACTTCACGGACTGCCCAGCCCTACGCCTGGCGACCTGGGGGTGAGGGCCTGGGAGCCGTCGCTTTAGCTGAGCGCCCCGAGCACCGGCCCCCGCCCTGGAGTTAGGGAGTCCTTAACTGAACAGGAACAGAGTTGGAGCTGGATAGTAGGATGGTCCCAGTAAGGGGCGCTTCTGGTTGAAACGGAACCCAACTGTCTGCAGATGCACAGCTTCCGCCTGGCATGGCTGGTTTGCTTTTAAGTAACTCTTGGTTATTTCTAGCAGCTCTAAAAAGCTGCTTCAACCAGATGCCTCCCAGACAGTCAGGCAGACCTGGTCCCCGTGAGGTAGCCACCCTGTGGTCCTGCTGCCTCTCACTTTCCATTTTACTGCCCACCCCACCCTGGGAGGGACCTCACTGCCACCCCCGCCCATGGCAATGCCAGTGGTCAAGGTAAGAGACAGGTGTGTCCAGGCCTCTCCTTCCTCAGGGCGCTGACTTCTGGGCCCGGGCCCAACAGTCTCTGAATCATACTTACAGCCTCGGTCACAAAGTCCCACTGGGACTCTGAGCAGCTCCATCCCAAGTGACCTGGCCCTGCCAGGCACTGGGGCCTGGAACCCAGGCTGCAGGACGACCCAATGGAGGAAAGAACATATTTCCAGCCTGTTTTCTCCCCGCCCCTACCCCAGTTTAAGTTCTTCCTTCATCAAAACTCATCATCACTACTTACAGATTAAAAAAAACTTTTTTTTTTTTTGCATTTGACTGGAGCTGTGTGTGTGTGTGTGTGTGTGTGTGTGTGTGTGTGTGTGTGTGTGTGTGTTGTTACAAGTAGATCTTGATCAGTGCCTTGGAAAAAGTGAGCAACAGGCAATTTTCATACCTTGCAATTAAGGGTAAGTTTTTCAATCACGAAAGCCAAGCAGGTGTCTGGTGCCTTCTGATATAATGTGTTGAAAAATCACATGGCTCATCTGGCAGTAATATCACCCAATGTTGTTATTCAAAGGAATTAATATATGTACGGCAATAAAGAACTTAAGGTTGAATATGTAAAAGGTCAATAAGAGGAAATGGCCAAAGATCACTCATATAAAATCAGGAATGTGCTGTTAAACATTTACCAACTGGCCCTCCCCTTCTCCCCGCCATAACACTAGCCCTGACTTGTAGCATCGGCCAGTTTCTGTTGTCTAAATATTCCTGCCGTGGTCAATTTACACTATCAACATGACTTCAACTGGCTTGTAAAATTTCTAAACATTTAATAATTGCCCTCGCTGGCCACCACACCACTGGGTTCGGAGTAAAGGAAATACAGCAGCAATGGAAGCAAATGTCCACTTGCGACATTACAGGCACAGGGACAATGGACTTCTTTCCAAAGACAATGCGGGGTGAAAGGTGAGGACTTCCCCAGGAAGCCGTGCGGAGCTGCCGTCTCGCTGGGGCAGCACTGCCTCCTGGAGGACTGACTTCTCTTCCAGGGAGCTTTGTGTGGGGGCGGCGGTTCTTGTTGTCACCATGAACTGGGGGTCATGACAAGGATATTAGGCACCCTGAAAAGATCAGGTCCATATTACACGACAACAAATTACCCAGAGTTTTGCAGAAATGTCTGTCTTACCAGATAATTTTAAGCGTTGTTTTTTTTTTTTTAACCTGCAAGATTATCTAAACCTAGAACTTAGCTCTGTTTTGTGTCTTGTGTTTCTTGAAGTGGCTTTCATAGTGGATTTTCTAGGAATGCAGCTCTTGTGTAAAATGAGGTATATTTGCATTTCTTGGCTCAAAACGTTACTGAGAGCCATTTATCATCCACGTCAGGGTGGCAGCGGCACTCGTGGGCTCTAAGGTAACACACCTGCACCAGGATCTGTGACTCTTACAGCCGGCATGTTTCTGTGTCGAATGTAAACATTATAGACATTTTAAAGAGTAACATATATGCAAGTATGTCGTATTATGAACTTTACTTCAGGATGGGGAAAGAGAAATTCTGTAGCAGAGTAGAATTTATAGTAGGATTATTGCTGACCGCTTGTCAAAAATTGCCTGAATTGGTGCCTGGGCTGGTCATCCTGAAATCAGTCCAAAAGCCAGATGGAGCAGGGGCAGCCCAGAGGGCCTAACGAAAAATTGTGCTCTGTTCGAAGCTTAAGTGCAAAAGGTAACCAGAGTTTAGTTATTGCCTGAGCTCCTACGTTTTTGGAATATGATGTGACCCAAACTTGGTAAATAAATTTAAATACAAATTAAATTATTGTAAGTAGAAGGGAGTCACGATAACTATTCACCATAGAAACATAAGACAGATGAAAATAAAATGGATACGTGCACATGATTATATAAACATTATATAAAATTGCCATAAGATTAGGAAAGATAGAAAAGACAGCAGTTTGGTCATGCCGGGTCACGTAACTTGTGCAAGTGTGTGTCTATGTAGATGTGCACGTGCGTCTGAGCTCTTTGAGACTAAAACCCACGAGAAGGTTATTTGTATTCCCAGCAGTTAGTAGGGCGCCTGGCACAGAGCGGAAACTCTAGAAGCGTTCCATACACTCACGTGTGTCTGAATGAATGCCAGACTTGGGGAAAGCAGTATTTGGGTGGAATAGACGGTCTGAGCAGCTGATACTTTAGTGAATGGGGAATGCAGCTGCTGGAGGGCTGTACTTTGGCAAATTGTAATGTGCATAAAATCTTGTTAAAATCTAGACTACGACTCAGTAGGTCTGAGATGAAGCCGGAGGTTTTACATGTTTACTGAGTTACCAGATTACGCCACGGTTCTGCTCGTGGTCCACACCGCGATTAGCGAGGCTTGGGGTTTTGCGCTGAGCGTCCGTTGTTCTGTACCTGTGGGTCAGAGCTGGTGCGTCCACAAGGAGAAAAATTACATGAGATAATGAATTTCTTTTACTTTTGATAAAGGAATACTTCATAGTATATGAACACACTCCAGCTTATCCATTGTGGTGCTGAAAAATGTTTGGGTGGTTTCAACTTTTTCTCTTTGCTGTCACAGTCACGAAGGTGCGAGCACCTGTCCAACGCACGTGCAAGGGTTTCGCTTTCTCTGCAGACTTGCTGGGTTGTAGGGCATGTAAATGTTAAACGTCTGTCGGATTGTGTTCCAAAGTGACGCTGAATCCTACCTCCACCAACACCGCTGGTATTTCCATCGGTCCCAGTACTCCATGACTTCATGTTGTCAAACTTTGTAATTTTGGCCATCTGAGAGGTACATTTCAGTGATTCCGAATGATTACGAATGAGGCAGAGAATCTTTTCACGTGTTTTTAGGCCATTTGCATGGATGGCTGTTCAGGTCCATTGCTATTGGATTTCTATACTTTTTTTTTTCTTAGTTATATCTCGGACTCTCTTCCACATTACAGAAACTAATCTATATTTTTGGTTATATGCATTGCAGATACAATCTCTCAACTATGTCTTCCATAATCTTGTGACTTCTAGTTTACTGAAGTCTTAATGTTGGTCAAAGTCTGATTTTAAAGGGAATGCTTCAAAATGTTTACCATTAGGAATTGCAGTTGATCTAGATTTGTTTATAGGTGCCTTTATCTTGTTAAGGTATGTCTTGTTGGGTAACATTTCTTGTGTCATGTATGAGTGTTATTTTATCAAATGCATTTTCTCTATCTGTCGAGATGCTTATGTTGTTTGTTTTGATCTTTTAACATGGTGAATCATATTAAAATTTTTTTCCCTTGCTTAGAACCTCACTCCTTTCTTTCCCAGTATAAACTCAATTTGGTCATTCTTTTTCTTTTAAATTTCATAACTCAATGTGGCTTGCTAACACATTATTTAGAAATCTTGCTTCTGTGTTCCCAGGTGAGATTAGTCTGAACTTCTTTCATGTCCTGACCTGTCTGCTTTGGGATCAAGGCAACAAATACAAACCTCAGGATATGAGCTGGAGAGGGACATCTATTTTCTGGAAGAATTTATACAAAAGTAGAATAATAGGGAAAAGTCCTATAAAACCATTTAGGCCAAATATTTTTTTTCTGGGGGAAAGATTTTAAACTACTTAAGAAAGTTTTTAAAATAAGGTAGAACACTTTCGGCTCTCAGGCTTTATGTTTCTCCTTGAATCCATTTCTGAAAACTTGTATCTTTCTAATAACTTGTCCATTTAGTCTGTCTTCCAGTTTGCTGACATAGATTGTGCCTTAGTGTTCTTAGTGTTTCTTTAGGTTCTTTACCTGTGGTTGTGTCTCCCTTTTTGTCAGTGGTGTGGACTCTTTCTTTCTTTTCTTTCTAAATGCCTTTACTGTGGTGTGGTTCCTGCACAGTAAACTACACAGACTACAAATGTACAATTTGATGAATTTTGATAGATGCTTATACACCAATGACACCACCACCACAACCAAGACACCTAACATTCCCATCACTCCCCAAGAGGTGCGGATTTCAAATTCCCAGTTTATCCTTTCCTACCCTCTTTGCCCACTGGTCACTGTAAGTTTTTCTCTATGTCTGTGAGTCTGTTTCTGTTTTATAGATAAGTTCATTTGTGTCCTTTTTTTTTTAAGCTTCCTAATATTAGTGATATCACATGGCATTTTTCTTTCTCTTGCTGGCTTACTTCACTTAGTATGACGATCTCCAGATCCATCCACGTTGCTGCAGATGGCATTATTTTATTCTTTTTTTATGGCTGAGTAGTATTCCATTGTATATATACCACATCTTCTTTATCCAGTCCTCTGTTGATGGGCTTGGGTTGTTTCCATGTCTTGGTTATTGTAAACAAGTGCTGCTATGAACATTGGTGTGCATGTGTCTTTTTGAATTATATTTTTCTCTGGGTATATGCCCAGGAGTGGGATTACCGGATCATATGGTAAGTCCATTTTTAGTTTTTTAAGGACCCTCCATATTGTCCTCCCATTAGTGGCTGCACCAATTTATATTCCCACTGGCAGCATAAGACAGTTCCTTTTTCTCCAAGGTGTGGACTTTTTCTCTTTATGTTTATAGTTTACCCTTCTCATCAGAAGATTATCCATTTTACTAGTTTTCTTGGAGAGACAATTTGTGGTTTTCTTGATTCTCTATATTGCCTATTTGTTTAAGGTATCTGTCCCATCATTTCTTTTCTGTTGTAAAAATTTAAGAATCCAATAATTGAAATACTACTTTGAACCCTGCAAGTGTTAATATATATTTTATTATTATTATTATTTTTACTTCAGATTTTTTTTTTAATGGAAGTACTGAGGATTGAACCCAGGACCTCCTGCATGCTAAGCATGCACTCTACCACTGAGCCATACTCTTCCCCCTTGATTTTAAAATTATGTAGAACCATCTTAGATTTTTCAAATATACGGAGATTTTAAATTTACCTTTGTGTTAGTGTTATCTCATTCTTCTTTGTGATATAAGTCCTTTGAAATAGAGACTTTCTTATGAACTAATTGGACAATTGAAAAAATTTCCATGTGTTCTTGAGAAAAAAGCATATTTTTTCTGTGAGGTTGGAGGTAAATTCATCCCAACAGGTTTTTAGTTTACTCTTCACAAGTTTTCTGTGTCTTTACTCATACTTTTATCATCTTGACCTGTCAGTACTTGAGATATCCTACTGTTGGAGACTTGCCAATATCTTGCTACAGTTCCACTAGGTTTTCCCACAGTTTTTTGTTTGTTTGTTTGTTTTGTTTTTTAATAAACCTGGCTAAGAGGCATGATGTCTTTACTGGACTTTGAAGGCCTGGGGCATAACCTGTTATCCTCTTGTCCCCAGGGTGGTAGCTGTTGAATGAACAAATGAAGAAATGTTTTGGGAAGGCTGAATGGATTTCATAATCTGATTTTTTGTGCAAAATGGAATATTGCACTCACAAGAGAGAATCTGAAGACTGTCCAGGAAGGGACTATGTCTGACAAAGCTTCCCATTAACCATCATTCACAACAGGCCAAAGATCTTGTAACATTAGTGAGGGGCCCTCTATCAAACCATGTTTCCTATCAGCCTGGGTTAGGGTTTCAGATGAAAGCAGTGGGAGTTCTAGAATTTGGAGTCATGCCTGTTAGTTAAGTGAAAGGCATTTCACACATCTGCTTTTATCAGTTTATTCATGCTGATAGGTGCTTTTAGAGGGAATTCACAGCTCGTGAAAGGCTCTGAATGAAAAGATCCAGCGAACAAAGTCTTCTGTTTATCTGTAGAATGTGCCTTAGGAAGGGTATTAGGAGCCCCACAAATTTCTCCTCTGTGTTTAAACACGTAAGTGGAGGAAGAGTAACCACCATTATTATTAAATTACTATTTTAAAAAAAGAACTTCATTAGATTAAATCAGTATTGGGGCTCACATGTAGCTTCAGGGCACATGATAATACTGAGGCTCGTTTTATAGGGGAAGCTAATTCTTCTTTAAATCATTTGATGTACGTTTAAAAATTTCAGACACTTTTAACAAAAACCACATGATCATCTCAATTGATGCAGAAAAAGCATTTGATAAAATTCAACACCCATTTATGATAAAAATTCTCACCAAAGTGGGTATAGAGGGAACATATCTCAACATAATAAAAGCTATATATGACAAACCTACAGCCAGCATAGTTCTCAACGGTGAAAAACTCAAAAGCTTCCCACTAAAATCTGGGACAAGACAAGGATGCCCACTATCACCACTCCTATTCAACATAGTCCTGGAAGTCCTAGCCACAGCAATCAGGCAAGAGAAAGAAAGAAAAGGGATCCAAATTGGAAAAGAAGAGGTAAAAGTGTCATTATATGCTGATGACATGTTACTATAGATAGAAAACCCTAAAAGGTCCACACAAAAGCTACTAGAGCTGATTGAAGAATTCAGCAAGGTAGCAGGTTACAAAATTAATGTTCAAAAATCAGTTGCATTTCTTTACACTAACGATAAATCAACAGAAAAAGAAAGTAAAGAGACAATCCCCTTTAAAATAGCACCCAAAGTAATAAAATATCTGGGAATAAATCTAACCAAGGAGGTGAAAGAATTGTACACATTAAACTATAAACCATTGATGAAGGAAATTAAAGAAGACTTTAAAAAATGGAAAGATTTTCCATGCTCTTGGATTGGAAGAATCAATATAGTTAAAATGGTCACACTGCCCAAGGCAATCTACAGATTTAATGCAATCCCTATCCAATTACCCAGGACATATTTCACAGAACTAGAACAAATCATAATAAAATTTATATGGAACCATCAAAGACCTAGAATTGCTAAAGCATTACTGAAGAGAAAGACAGAGGCTGGAGGAATAACTCTCCCAGACTTCAGACAATACTATAGAGCTACAGTCATCAAGACAGCATGGTATTGGTACCAAAACAGACATATGGACCAATGGAACAGAATAGAGAACCCAGAAATGAACCCACAAACCTTTGGTCAACTAATCTTCGACAAAGGAGGCAAGAATATACAATGGAATAAAGACAGTTTCTTCAGCAAATGGTGTTGGGAAAACTGGACAGCAGCATGTAAAACAATGAAGCTAGAGAACACACCCTTACACCATATACAAAAATCAACTCAAAATGGATTAAAGACTTAAACATAAGACAAGATACAATAAACCTCCTAGAGAAAAACATAGGCGAAACATTATCTGACATACATTTCAAAAATTTTCTCCTAGAAGAAATAAAAGCAAGAATAAACAAATGGGACCTAATGAAACTTACAAGCTTCTGCAGAGCAAAGGAAACCAGAAATAAAACAAGAAGAAAACCTACGGAATGGGAGAAAATTTTTGCAAGTGAAACCGGCAAAGGCTTGATCTCCAAAATATATAAGCAGCTCATACGACTCAATAAGAAAAAAATAAACAGCCCAATCCAAAAATGGGCAGAAGACCTAAACAAGCAATTCTCCAAGGAAGACATACAAATGATCAAAAAGCACATGAAAAAATGCTCCATATCACTAATTTTCAGAGAAATGCAAATCAAAACTACAATGAGGTATCACCTCACACCAGTCAGAATGGCCGTCATTCAAAAATCCAAAAATGACAAATGCTGGAGAGGCTGTGGAGAAAGGGGAACCCTCCTACACTGCTGGTGGGAATGCAGTTTGGTGCAGCCACTATGGAAAACAGTGTGGAGATTCCTCAAAAGACTAGGAATAGACTTACCATATGACCCAGGAATCCCACTCCTGGGCTTGTATCCAGAAGGAAATCTACTTCAGGATGACACCTGCACTCCAATGTTCATAGCAGCACTATTTACAATAGCCAAAACATGGAAACAGCCTAAATGTCCATCAACAGGTGACTGGAGAAAGAAGAGGTGGTATATTTATACAATGGAATACTACTCAGCCATAAAAACCGACAACATAACGCCATTTGCAGCAACATGGATGCTCCTAGAGAATGTCATTCTAAGTGAAGTAAGCCAGAAAGAGAAAGAAAAATACCATATGAGATCGCTCATATGTGGAATCTAAAGACTCATGGACAGAGAATACAGACTTGTGGTTACCAGGGGGGTAGAGGGTGGGAAGGGATAGACTGGGATTTCAAAATTGTAGAATAGATAAACAAGATTACACTGTATAGCACAGGGAAATATACACAAAATGTTATGATAAATCACAGAGAAAAAAATGTGACAATGAGTGTGTATATGTCCATGAATGACTGAAAAATTGTGCTGAACACTGGAATTTGACACAACATTGTAAAATGATTATAAATCAATAAAAAATGTTAAAAAAAATTTCAGACACTTTTAGCTCTGATCCAGTTTAAGATGATTGTAATTCCAAAGCTGGCTCTGTCTGAAAAGTTTGAAATCAGTAACATGACTGCTTAAGAGATGAAAAGCTGACCCCACGTTTATCATCCTTTTCTTGGCACACAAGCAGGAAGAATATTACAAAATATTAAACATGATGGTGCTGTGTTTTAGAATTTCTCTCATTTCATTCCCTACCTTATTGACTTGCTGTTTGATGCCTTCTTTGAATACCCGTGAGTCCCGAGATCTGCTCCTTCTTCTTGCCTTGAAGGGTTACTTTAAATAGTAACATGAAAGTTACTCAATATAGATGTTGGATGGAAACAAATTCTCTTTTTGAATGAGAAGCAGCAAGTAGTAAAACTGAGCTGAGAAGTGTTGCTCTATTGTTGATTCTGTCACCCTGGAAAAAATACCCACCAGGGTCCCTAATTTTTTTTAATGCTGAGTTTTCATTCTACTTAAAAAAAAAAAAAAGAGTGAAAGAATTGCTGGGGTTGTTATTTGTAGGAAATGCTGGTGTCTGTGTCTATTCTAATCCTGTTTCTTCAAGGAGACACAGTGCTTCCATGGATTCTGAGTTTCTTTTGATGGAACATGGACCAGTTTGTTTTCTTCTTAATAAATTATGAGAGTTCTTGATAATAAATAACTAATAATAATAAATGACAGTTTTCTAGCTTTCAGTTCTTCTAAATCTCTTAAATTATTGTTTGAAAAGCAGAACAGAGTTAACAAAGGCTACCACTTTAGAGAAATGAAAACGATACATACTTTATTCTTGGATAGATAGGAATCAAATATTTTAAAATAATTAAAATCTTTAAATCAGAGTATGTACTATATAAATTAGTTATTTTTAAATGATATAGCATCCTAAAATGCTGTAGAATTATAAGAAAAAACATTTAAAGTGTTGAAGCTAACTTGGAGTTAATTCTATTATAAATGTATGTACTACTAATTACTTACATGCTTTTTGTCCTCTGAAATATCAAGTGCTTTTTTTGTGTTATCCTATCCTTTCTAAGCAAAATTTTTAGATTTGGAGGTATTTTATACAAAATTCTAGAACAATTTGAAAAACATAAAAATAAGCAGAGAATGTATCTTTCAGTTAACCTTAACTAGTTTTAATCTCTTTAAAGGTTATACTTTTATTTTATGACCAAGGTATCTGCAAACTTACAACCTAGGCAAAACTGAAGCTATCTGAACTACCAAAGCATTTGTTTCACCTAAGTTTAGTTTATAAGCTCATGCTTCAGCTTTTCTTCAATTTCCCGTCTGTAGGAATAGTCATCTTTTGATTCCGTCCCTCTACTTTCATGAATTAGAATGAGTGCCTGTTCTCTGGTCCTGTCTTTCTCTGGGGTGTTGGCTGTTGCAGCTGGTCCTCAGAACATGAACTCCCGGGGCAGGAGTTGTCTGACTTTGGCACTTCCTGTTCCTTCCGACCCTGTATTGACTTCTCACCCTCTCCCCATGTGTCAGACCACCTTTGCCTTCACAGCATCATCACACTTTTCCCCTCCAATCTTTGATCTCCCAATTTCCTCTCTTAATTGCTTTCAGAAGTCTCTCACCACTGACCATTTTTTGATTGTTTTTAAGTCTCTCCCCATACCCTGTGTTAGAGCTGTCCTATTTTTTCCTTTCAGAAGATTGTGAGCAGATTTTTAAGTTGCAAGCATGTCAACTTGATGCATTTATTCATAAACCTCAGGCTTCATGTTATTTGTCAACCTTCACCTTAATACATCTATGTTTTAAATTTTTTTCTACGTTTTGAATACACATTTCCTTTGCTGTATAAGTAGTCTTCCATTTAGAATGACATAACTTGATATAACTTTAAACATATCCTCATGTATGTAAAACATGCCTCAACTTCATTTCTCATTTTTATTAATACTGAGATAGTAAAAAAATTTCTCTCTACAAAGAGATCTGTAGCAATCATTCCTAACTCTTTCTTCCTTGCTTTTTCGTGGATATATTGGAGATGGATTGACTTGGGCAACACAGGGCACCGTTAGTGCCCTCAGAGCAGGGACCAGGACTGTCCCGATCAGGAAAGACACATCAGTATCACTGCATCCAGCTCATCATAAGAGATCAGTGATAAAGTTAATAATCAGAACCATGACAATGTTATAAAGCTGACAATCCTTCCTCTACCTCTGCATACAATGTCAGCTTCTTAATTCAGGCTATAAAAATTACATAGATTTTAAACAAGAAAGCCAGAGTAAATAAAACAGACAAGCAAAAGAGATTATATCCCAAAGAGGGGCAGGAATTTTGATCCCCACTTAGGAAAAACAGGAAAGGGGAAAAACAGATAAGGTCAATGCCTTATCCGGGTCACGTAATTGGGCAGAGCAGGATCCAGTGTGGGAAGCAATTTACTGATCATCTAATTTGTCTGTCCTTCCCGTCTCTCTCTCTCTAGCGCATCTTCCACAAACCCCTCCTCACTCCCGCCCTCATCCCATGAGGTAACTCGGTTCCTTTTGAGGACTTAGGTTTTATTCTGGACTCAGATTTTTAGACCTCAAACACTGCTTAAATACAAGCATCTTTTGCCACAGATTTATTAAAGGGCGGAAGTTAGGGATAAATGCTTCTGAGGGCCAGTGGAGGGGAGATGTCTCCCCTCAGACTGGAGAGAGCAAAAGGTAGAGGTCTCCTAGGCAGAGTGGGGGCAGGGCTGGGCCCCAAAGGGGGTAAGTGATTCACACGTTCACAGGCCTGTCTCTGCCCAGTTCCCAGGCTTTCCAAAGACACCAGTGCCTCTGCCAAGGCTGGGCGGTGCTAGAGCTGAGAGATCTAAGGGTCAGGCAGAGGGAGACTCTCAGTGACCCGGTGATAACAAGAGTGGATTGGTAGGCTGGGTCTCCAGGTCTTTGGTCCTGCACAGAACTCTGGAATCTGAGCAACTCAGAGAGGAACCCTACAAGTAACCAGGGTTAATCTCCCTGCCAGTACGTTCAAATGGGGGTGGGGGGGTAGTCAGTTGAAACTTTATTAAAGAAGAAAAAAACACGATTTTTCCTGTAGGGGAATAATTTGGGATAAATTAATTTGTACATTTCATTGTTTTCTCTGGGGCACGCCTTCTGCATAAAGACTCACACCTGCTCCTTTAACAGTGACATTTTCTGAGTCACCAAATTTGCTTTAGAATCAGACACAGATGTCAGGATCTCCTGGCATATTAACAAAAATACTTGGCCCTAAGATTTCTTAGTCATGAAATATTTAGGTTGTGACTACGCCAAAGGTATTCTCTTGCTGGGTATAAACATGAAGCAGAGCACATTTCTAAGTGGAAGAGCTGTGCTGAGTTGACCGAATGCACTAGTTTTGTGGACCAGTATCATTTGATTTTGTTACGTGAGTACACCGGTTCTGAGCAATTATTTTTAATATACGGAAGGCTGCTGTAGTTTGAGACTTTGGGGAGACAATGAAAGAATGAGTAGACAATGACCCATTTTACGGGATTGGAGATACTACAGATTCGAGCATCTCTGTCTGAGCACATCTGTGTAGGTCACCTTAGTAAAATTGCATGCTGCAATCTGTCCTCCCTGGGGATTCCTCTCTTTTGCCATCTGTGGCTCAGAGAATTAGCTCTTTCTCTCAGATGATCTCTTCTTTGTGGTTGTCTCCATCCTTCAAAGCTGCCCACTCTTGTAGATGAGTGTCCAGGCATTTAGTGATTTCTCTCTTCATCAGAGTCCAACTCTTTGTCATAGAGTCTCTGTTAACTTTATTTTAAAGTAACTGGCTTTCCTCCAAGATGCTCAGACTAAAACTTCTCAAGAGGCTGCCTCTGCTCCAGGTCCGCTCTCAATGGTCCCTCCCATGATGGGAGAGGTAGCAAAGATGAGAGCCTGTCCCAGCTTGAACTGGGCAATATGAAATGTCATCCTCAGAAAGAAATGGTCTCTGCAGTAGTTTTCATAATCCTTGCAAAATAACCTGTCTGATAGTCAGTCATTTTATTTCCCTTTATTTACTCTTACCGGCATAATTTTTAGGACTCCTGCTTTCAGGAGTCTTTAGGACTAAAAAGACATCCCATCAAGAAATCAATCTGTTATAGAACAGAAAAATCAGTGAGTCAAGTTGCATGCATGTGAGAGTACCGTAAGAACACAGATTTATTGACATTTGTCACTAGTGTCATGCAACAATTTTAAGTGTAGTTGATCAAGGTGTCCATATTGGGGGGGGGAGGGTATAGCTCAAGCGGTAGAGCATATGCTTAGCGTGCACAAGGTCCTGGGTTTGATCCCCAGTACCTCCTCTAAAAATGAATGAGTAAATAAGCCTAATTACCTCCCTCCCCCTCCTGGAAAAAAAAAGTATTTGTAAAGTGTCCATAGTCTGTAACTGTCACTTTTGTTATTACTCTTTCAAAGAAGCGATACTCACTCCTTGGCCTCTAACAGTTCACATCTGATTCCTGGACCAGGTAGAATGTGGCAGGTTCCCTTTGCAGATGTAACCATTTGCAACTGCTTATTCCTGGACCAGTAAATAGAAACTTTATTCTAAAGTATGAGGTCCATGATGGTTTTCAACCTCAGGCACAGTCTAACACGGGCCAGGAGACAATTGCTCATGTGCACTCAGAACTCCCTCCAGGAGAGAAACGACGGGAGCCAGTAAGAATGCTCCAAGTTAGTCACACCCAGGGAATACAGCCACTAGCCAGGAGTGCTGGAAGATGGATGATGTACTGGGAAGTTTTCAGTCTTATTTATCTATGTGGCATCACCAGGCGGCAGAGTTATGCTTTTAGAAATTGCAGGATTCAGGGTTCCTATGCACCAGGTGGTCTCACTTCAGCTCTCTTGTAGGTGAATCTGGGGCTTCTGTTTATTTACAACTTCCATTGTATAAAGTGCTTCTTACTTTCTAGAGAAAGTTGAAAAGTGCTGTGGTTTTCAGTCACCCCTCATCATACACTTACCTGATGGTTCTTGTTTTGTAGACAGTATTTGCAGCCAAAGAGCTAAGAGACAGGGCACTTACAGAAGTTTTTCAGGGTTCCTGCCTTAGGAGGAGAGGAAGTTGGGTTACTCACCCTGCTCCTTTTTTTTTTTTTTAACAGCGAGTTTTACTGAAGTGACTGAATATTAATCTGTAATTGAACATTACATCTCATACACATCTTTCCTCTTTGTAGCTATGTTACTCTCACCTTTATTTTCTTCAGAGTGAGGATGTTTGTACGATGATTGAATATGTTCACTCAAAACCTTGTTAAAAATCTTTGCCAGGAACAGCCAAGCTCATCACCCTGTAAATGTCTTCACATAATTAATACACAAAGACAATCTCTAACTGACAAATGGCTACATCCTAAAACTTCTCAGGAATGTTTAGAAAACATTTTCCTCTAGAAGTTACATCCATGGTGGTTGTGTCCATAGACTGTTCCTCAGAATCTGAAGGCCTTGGGGTGTTCTTGAATCATCACACAATCTCAGTCACAGCATTGGTAGACCAGCTGCAACAGGGCTTCTGAGAGAAGAGGGCTTGGGGTTCCTTTACTCTAACTGCATTCGTGCTGACGGGCCCAGGGGCTCCTTCTCTTACCTTTGTGAGCCATTAGAGGAGGCATCTCTGGCCCCAGAAGTGCTGGTTTCAGTGCAGGGGCTTTGGGTCGATGGGGTTTTAGATGTGGGAGTGAGGCTCCAGGAAGCCTCAGAAGCAAGGAGTGGGAGGGAAAAGAGGCCTAGTTTGTACACCTGTAAACCCATGAAGAAAAAGGGAAACTTCTTGGTTTTCTCCACCAGCATTTTAGTGACCAGTCGGTCCTGTCCTTGGAATGCCAAGATCCACATTCTTCGCTTTTGACTATTAGCACCTCCTGGTCCTGACCCATCCCTGCGGATCCATGTCAAGACAGAGCACTTCTCAGGGTATCTACTTCTGCCCACCTGCCCCCAAGGCTGGCTGTGGTCCCTGGGAAATTTCTACAGGTATCTGTTTCATGTTACTTCTCTGTTGGTTCTCAGCTGGGCTCCCGTGATGCACTCGTATGAGGCAGATGGGTTTCTGCCCAGGTGTCCTTTCTGTCATGAGTGATGACAGTGTGCTGATGTGCTGGGGGGCCGTTCTCCATGGGGTTCTGGTTTCTCTGCATGTCTTCTGAGAGAGACACTGACTGCTGGTTGTTCTGGACCATCTCTTTAAGGATGTTTGGGAAGAGAGAGCTGGTAGGTCCCCCTGAAGCAAAAGGTAGGCATATTTACTGCCCAGTGTAATAAAGATAACATCTCTCTCTCTCTGGCACTTACTGCCTGTTACAAAAGTCTCAGGTTCCCTGAGCTCAGGGTTCCTTTCCTGTGAACACTACCCACTGTCTGGACAGGCATCATCTGCCCTCTTTACACTTCCTGTGAGCACTAGGGCTTGGGGAAACAGTACTCACTCCCTGGCTACAGTGATTGCTGGGAATAACAAGTTGTCCTTCTTGGACCCAGACATCTGTCTCTTTCCTGTCTCCATGAAACTGTCTCATACTGACTTTTAGTTTAAAAGCAGGGAAAAGCTCAGACCCTTCACATTCTTGATGGGTTGCTGGAGTGGTAAATGGGTGAGGTGTGGGGACAGGAGGGAGAGGAAGAGGAAGGTCTGTCATCACTGTGTGTCCTACTACAAACCTAGCTTTGGACCAAGATGGAGTAATGTGAGAGATGGGGACAAGGATGGAGGGGGAGAGATGGATGGTCCTCAGGAGGAGGCTGGGAGGGAGAACAAGGGAAACCCAAGGTGCCTGCAGAGGAGATGGAGGGACAGTTCATCGCGCTGACCCTGATGAGGCGGTGCGGCGGGACCACTCGCTCTCTCCTCAGCGCAGCCTTTTATTTGTAAGGGACACCTGCATGCTGTTCATCGGTTGTCTTCAACTGCGTGTCATGTGTAGCGTTTGAATAACTGGCATCTTTTTTCATAGAGAAGGAGAGTGTTTGGGAAATGGCTTAATTGGAACATTTAAAAAACACATTAGCCCTGGGCTCTGTGGTGCCCTGATTACAATGTACAGTGTAATTTTAAATATGACTTTTGTTTTCTTGAAACTGGTAGTTGTCTAGGTACCCAGGGTCAGAGCGAGCCCTTGGTCAAGGTCCACGGTCAGACAGCAGTGAATTCACAGGAGTCCACTCCTGCAGATTTTCCCAAGTTCACAACCATTCCTTTCAGCCAAATATGACAATCCATTTATTGTTCCCCTCGGCTCCGTAAGCCAGGGAGAAGGATTTTCTTTTTTGTTTATATCCAAGGAGGAAATTCTAAACTTTTCCTTTCTTCTGTCCTATGTATAAACATATTTCTTGATTCTAATATTTGTATAAAGAAGGCAAAGGAAGCTGATTCGGAAGTAGACATAATCCAAGTATTTAAAAATGTTCAGAATGTTTTCTCCCTCATTTTAAACAGGAACATGTCACAGTTTTTACTAGGTGCCTAAATTAAGAATAAAATACTTGGAAAAGTAGTCACAGCACCATTGACGAATGGCTACTGTGAGCTTAGCTTTGGAGCAAACAGTCTGCTTTTTATCCTCTCTGCACTTCAGGTAAAGTGACCTGTTTCATTTATTTCCTTTTCTTGCTTTGTTCTTCAGTTCTCTCCAGTGCTGAGTTTTCGCCTCCCTGATAGTCTTCGAGCATGATGATGAACTGAAGCCCTATTTAACAGCGTGGTTTTGCGTTAGGGTGACGGTTCCTGAGGAATCCAGTCACCTCTGTCAGCGTGGAATTTTTGTTTCCAATTATAATGGTTCTCTAAATAATTTGAAAGAACAATAATTAGATCTGGGTTTATTTTTGACTTGCTGTGTGTGGTCCTCTTATCCCAGAGTCTTCTAATTTAATCAAGTTAGGTTATTTCTATGCTCCTAATTTGTACGTTTTCTGTACCGGAATGCTGACATCTCATTGACCTAATTCTGTGACTTCTGCCATCGCGGGCTTATCTACCTGAGGCTGTGTTTCTTTTTGTCCTGTCACGTTCCCTGCACAGCTGGTCCTTTCTCCAGACCACCCATCTGGACTGAAGGTTTCATATTTTCTGTTCCGTAACACAGCCTAGGAAACTGGAACAGACATTTAATTGGTAGGGCACATGATGTTATGTTTGCCGCATTAATTGATCAATTCAGATATACTTAAGTGAACCCTAGGCTGACCTCTCAGGCCTCACTGGCTATTTGACTATCGTACACCTGTCAACAGGAGTCAGCACGGGAAGAATTTCTGAGTCTGTCAGCTGGTCAGGGCCCATTTGGGAAACAGTAGATCTCAAGCAGTGTGGCTTTGAAGCAGTAGTGGAACCATGTATGTGAAACTACACATGGAGTGTGGATGGAGTTGTCTGTGATCCCACTTGGGCAGAAGAACACAAGTTTAGGCTTTTCACATGGTTCTAGTCTTGATTCCTTGTTGGTAGATATGGAAACAGTAATGCATTTTATCTGTCAAATGAGGACTGTATCCATTTTCCTCAATGGGTGGCTATGGAAAAGTACAAATAAAGAATATAAACAAAACTTTCAAATACTCTGAATTTCAGTGAAAATTCATGAAAGCAATGTTAACAATTTTGTTGAGATTACAGTTTATACACCATACCATTCACCATTTAAAGTACACAAGTCAATGATTTTCAGTACTTTTGCAAACATGTGCAGTCATCACCACCATCTGACTTTAGATCATTTTTATCACCCCCAAAAAGTCCCATACCCATTGGCAGTCACCTCCACCCTCCTGCCCCAAGTCTCTAGCAACTGCTAATGTACTTTCTGTCTCTATGGAATTGCCTATTCTGGACATTGCGCATAACTGGAATCATGCAGTTTGTGGTCTTTAGTGACTAGCTTCTTTCTCTTAGCATAATGTTTTCAAGGTTCATCCATGTTGAACCTTTTTAGTGTGTGGTGTAGCATTGTTACAGACATACTACAACTTAACTTGTTAACTCATTCAGCCTGCTGATGGACATTTGAGTTGTTCCAGGTTTTGGCTATTGTAAATAAAGCCACTATGGACAGCAGTATACTTTTCTTATAAGGACAAATGCATGTTTCCCTAAGTAAATACTTAGGAGTTATATGGCTATATTAAATGGTTGAAATTTATTTACCTATTTAAGAAACTGTCGTTTCACCATATCCACAGATCTTACCCACATTCACAGACAGGGGATTACACAGGGCATGAACACCAGCGAACAGGAATTTTAGGGACCATCTTAGAACTCTAACACAGTCAAGATATATTATTCTTTTAAATGTTTTGGTGGAATCTACTTGCTAAAATTTTGTTTAGGCATACATGTTCACGAGGTAGTTTGGTCTAGTGTTTTCTTGTAATACCATTATCTTGTTCGTGGTAGTTCTAGACTCAAGGAAATACTTGGGAAGTATAATAATTCCCTCCTCTTCAACAGCATTTTGAATAAAACCGAAGTTATTTCCTTCTTACACATTTAATGGAATTCACCAGTGAAGCCACCTGGATCTGGAGTTTTCTTTGTGGAAAGACACTTAATTGCACATTTAATTTCTTTAATGAATATGGGATTTTCCAGTTTGTCTGTGAGTGTGAGAGACAGCACGCCTGTGTTTTCGTAGTTTGTGTCTTTCCAGGAATTTGCCCATGTCATCTAGTTTGTTGAGTTTACTGATGTAAATTTGTACATAGCATTTCCTTATCATATTAATAAATGTAGAAGCTATAGTGACACCTCTTCTCTTCCATATTGATATTGGTAATTTGTCTTATTTGCTGATCAGTTTCACTAGCGGTTTATCAGACTTACTGATTTTTCCTCAAATAATAGCTTGTAGTTTTATTAACTTACTCTGTTGGTTTTCTGTTTTCTATTTCAGTAATTTCCACTTTGATCTTTATTTCCACTGCTTACTTTGAGTACTATATTTTAAAAATTCTGTTTTATTTTTAGTTTATGATAAGGCTTAGACTCTTGATTTGAGATTGTCCCATTTCTTATAAAGGTATTTTTGGTTATAAAATTTTCCCTAAGTAAATCTCTGAAATCTCAGATTCTGATGTTTTATTTTAATTTGCCTTAAGTTCAAGGTATTTTCTGATTTTGCTTTTGGTATCTTCTTTGACCCATTGGTTTCTTAGAAGTGTTTCCAAATATTTAGAGATTCTCCAGATGTCTTTCTATTATTGACTTCAAATTTAATTCCATGATACTCAGAGAAAGTACCCCCTTAGGACTTAAATCTCTTTAATTTGCACTGACACATGTTTTATAGCTCAGAAAGTGATGTGACATGGTAATGTTCTGTGTGTACTTAAAAAGAATGTGTATTCTGATGTTTGGTAGAGTATTCTACAAATGTAAGATCAAGTTGACTGATAATATTATGTAAATCTTGAGTATCCTTTATGTATACTTGTTCTATCCATTACTGGGAGAAGGATATTAAAGCATCTCACCATAATTGAAAACTTATTTATTTCTTATTGCAGTTCTAGGATTTGTTGCTTTATGTGTTTTGAAGCTCTGTTATCATGTGCATAGACATTTAAGATTCGATTATCATGTGCCTTGGTGTTTTCATCATACTTCTTTGCTGAGGGTTACCTGAGTTTCTTGTATATGCAAGTTGATAGTTTTCATGAAACTTAGAAAAATTGTGGCCCTTGTTTCTTTCAGTAATTTTTCTGTCTTTCACCTCTCCCAATCTCATCTTTCCAAGGGACTCCAAGTACACATTTATTAGGCTACTTGAAGTTGTTTCACACCTCACTGATGCTCTTTTGTTGTTAGAGTCTCCTTTATGTTTCATTTTGAATAGTTCTGTTGCTGTATATTTAAGTTTACATGTCTTTTCTTCTGCAGTATCCAGACAACTGTTAATTCTAGCCGATGCTTGTTTTTGTTGTTGTTATTGTTGTTGAATCGCAGGCACTGCCATTGGATCTTTTAAACACATGAAAGACACTTATTTCACCTAATTTAATGTCCTTCTATGCTCATTCTAACATCTGTGTCAATTCTAGAGCATTTTTGATTTTATCTCGTCATTGAGTCATTTTTCCTGTTTTTTGCTTTTTCATGGTAATTTGTTTGGATGCCAGACATTGTGAATTTTGTCTTACACAGGGTGATGTTTATTGTCTTGAAGATTTGTGAGGCATGTCCAGAACAATGTTTAGGACTAATTATCCCCCATTTTTGAGATAATGCCCTTCTGTGCGTACTACTCAATACCTGTAAATCTTGAGGTCTACCAGTCTGACCGGTGGGAACAGGCATTATCCCTAGTACTATGCCTGTGCCGGGGACTGTTGGGAATAATCCCTGTGAGTCACTCTTTACCGACTCTCAGGTAGTTTCCTTGTATTCATGGGCTGATCAATCCAACAAGCTAAAGCAATTGCAGAACCTATTTGTCTCCTGTCTTTCAGGGATGATCATTCTTTGAACTGATGTCCAGTGTCTTGCCAATTTTTGTTTCATTTTTCCTTTCTTTTGTTTTTTTAGAGGAGAGGGTAAGTCTCATTCATTTGACTTCATCATGGATGGAAGTGGAAATAGTCTCCCTTTTAAAAGATGAATTTTATTTGTGTGGCTTTACCATAGTTTATTTAGCTAATTTCCTGTTGCTAGACCTGTACCTTCTGAATTTTGTGTGCCAGTGTGACTCCAGAACAGACTCTGAAAGTGTGCCAATTGAATCAAATGATAAGTGCATCCATAATCTTGATGCCATAGGTAGGTATTGTATCATTGTACCTTCCCCTTTAGCAGTGCTTGAGGATGAATGCGTTTTGCAGGATTGGGGATATACCAAAAGGAAGAAAGCCTCAGTATTTACTGAATATTTCACCAGATTTTATTCATAACTTACTCTCCTGACAGTTTTGTGACACTGCAAAAAAAAAAATAACACAAGGCTAGTTCTGTAGAGTCAGTAAACAACTCTCTTGTCTTAGGGCTAAGAATTGGGGTGACTAGACACTTCATTTCCTACTATGTCAATTTTTTTAAAGAAGCAGTTGAATGCTACAGGTTCTTTTCTGAAAAAGACATAATTCTGTGATAGTCAATCACTTTCTTGGTTTGAAAGTTTAATTTATTTAAGCAATCCTAAGAATAGATAGTCAAGACATATAACACTTTCCAAAAACTGAGGGAGAATCTGAGAGTTTGCCATGTCAAGTGCAAACTCTTCTGTTACAATTACCTGCTCCTCTTTACTGCATAGTCTTACCCTCCAGTATTGTCCAGTCTGAAATCTGTATGTAGACTGAGTTGTAACGTGGTACAAAACTGTAGTAGCAAAAAGCAATAAAATCAGTGAGACTTGAACAGTACTTGTTCTCCAGATAAGCCGTTTGCATATCCAGATTAAAATCTTCATTCATTTTATCCCCTATATTTGGAATATTTTTCTCTTTCCATATAATTTTATTCAGTGGCCCCAAATCCTGTTAGTGGCACTGAGGGCCCAATAGTAGATAATGAGAGGTGGTTATCCAAGCTGGGCATGGTAAGATGTTCATGCAAAACAGTGGGGAAAAGGACACGTTCCCCCATTGCTTCTTGTGACCTGAGTGGCCACTCTTCTAAACTAGCACTTTACATGGACTGTTTAGGGTTTTTTATGGTTCTACTTGCTGTGACCAGTCTCTTCTGTATCATAGGCCAGCTACTAATAGGCTCTCTCTGCTTCTCCCAAAAACACGATAAAAATTACATCATAGTGAATAGAAAAGAAGCAGAGGAGTTGATTTAAGAACGGTTTTAAGATTATTCCTTACCCAGACCTGTGAACACTGGGATGGAAATGTTCAGAAACAAGAGTTAAGAGCTCAAATCAGTAGAGTTAAGTTTTTTATTTAAAAGATTCACTTCATGGGGAAAATAATTTTTTCTTTATTTCAACTGACTTTTCAAGTTACAATTTTAACCCAAAATATAAATTTAAGTTTAATTGGAAGAGTATACACAATAATTAATTTTCTGAATTAAAGTAACCTAAGAAAATACCTTAGAGGCAAATTACTGAGAAATCAGCAAAGCTTTGTTTTCTGTAACAGTAAAAATTAGCACTCTCCAAGTAGTTGAGCAAGAATAAGAATCAGGTTCAATGATGACACAGAAATAACAAACATTGTAAGGAATTGCTTGGAGGTGATTATAGAGTGTCTGTAGCTCATAGGAACATTGCATGATTTATTTGTCTCTGCCAGTAGCATAAAGGAACTAATTTAAAGCCACTAAAAATTGCCCTTATATAACTGAGATGGGTAAACACATAGGAGAGTTGTTTTGTGTATACATGTAGACATAATTGATCTAACTGCCCATTATCCAATTACTATATTGGAAAAATATTTATCTTAAGGTCAAGTCGATTTTTCATGTCACCTATAATGATTCTATCAGGAATTCTCTATCCCAGTTTCTCATCATTATTATCTTGGCCTCAAAATGTATTTGTATTTTTCAGTCTTACTTTAGTATTCTTCTAATTTGGAGATAATGTCACAAATATTATCAATAGCAACATTGAAACCAGTGACTTATAACCTGTTGGCATGATCAGTGACCATAACCTAGAGGCTAGTGATTGGCAGCCACTCTCCATCTTCTAAACCGTATGTATCACTGACCCCTGAGTAGAGCTAAAAATGGATCAGCCAATCTGCCTTTCGCTAGTTGATGTGTGAGTCGCACCATGCACAGTGGTGAAGACCAATGTTAGACAAGCCCACGATCTCCCAGAGCTGCTGTTGTGCTTCAGGAAGCAAGGCAGGTACCTGATCATGCACGGCAGATGCGACCAACGAGTGAGTGGACCACAGAGCATGACGGCAGCAGCGGGTCCAGGAGGGGCAGGAGTTCGGAGACTCTGAACTCACCTTGGAGTGGTGCAGGGGATGCAGGGGCTTCTGCAGGGAGTGATGAGCTGGGCTTTGAAGGGCCACAGAGAGTCAGGGGGTTCGGTCTGCCTGACATTGGAACTTGGAACACAGTGAGATGGAAAGAGGCAGATTATACTCAGCGGGGTCAGGATGTGGAGGTCCCCAGAGGAACAGAGGCAGGATTTGGACTCAGATTCTTCCTCACCCCCCACCTCCATCTTGGAGGCTTGGGAACCAGGTAGCAACTGGGGGTGTGTTGGAGGTGTGCTGGGAGTGGGTGAGCAGAGACACTGCTAACCATGGCCTCGAAGCAGGACTGTTAAGGCAAAGGAGCCTCAAACTTAGGTGAAGTTTTTAGTCCTTGATTCTAGAGGATGAAAGATTTTAATTAAGGGTATGAGAGAGATACTGTAATAAGAACAAATAGATTTGTTACCTGAGTGGCAGGAGATACCAGGAGACCAGCCTGCTTTTTCTTATTTAAGGAGGAGAGAGTAAAAGGACCACAGAGTGGGTTTCCAGGGGGCCGCTGTAAGGAGCAATAAGGTTGGCTTCTCAATCTACTTTATGAGCCCTGGTCTTTTGGAAGACTGACTGGTTTTACTTCTTAAATACTGATTATGTAAGTCACAGGTCCACAGACTTTCTGTGAAGGGCCAGATAAGAAATGTCTGGGCTTGACTGGCCAAGGGCAAAACCAAGGATGTGATGTAGGTACTTGTATTATATGAAAGGAAACACATCTGTGCGAATTCAGAATATAATTGAGTACAGTATTTTGTGATACAGGTCTACTTAGAAGAATGGAATGATTTTTAAGTGCATATTTTTCTTACTTGAGTTAGCGTTCCCTTTCATCAGATCAACAGCAAATGTTCATCTGTATAAACTGTTCTTAGCTTGTGGGCCAAACAGAGAAACAGGCTGAGAGAGGGTCTAGATGTGGCCTCCAGGCCTTAGTTGGCCAAGTTTTCTGAACCTGGTCTAAAAAATAAGATTTACTTTATCAGCACGTTTGCTAGAATGGAATGAATAGAACGTGATGGCATTGCTGGTAGAAATGAATTAAATGTGATGGGGGCAAGTTGGGGTAATAAGATAACACCAATTCTCATAAAGAAAGAGCAAATGAATAACAACCTTATAACAGAAAGGGATGGATACTTGGGCAGGGGGCCACTTGAATTTTAGGCCACCATATGCCATGTTGGGAAATCACGGCTGAAATATTTGGCAGATCCAGTGGTAACACACCAGTCAGCATCCTTTCGTGTTTCTGCACCTCACATTTAGTAGCTCTATGAAAATAAACAAAAGGGAGAATATTAACATGGGAAGAATATTAGTGTGTTTATCGTGAGTTAACTGCGTATTGAATTGGTTGGAATTGTGGGTGGTTAACAATTCAAGTCATAGAAGCGAGTCACCAGTACAGCTACTCACATGGGTACTTTTGATTGCAGGTGTCTTGCAATTTTGGACTGTATTCGGGTCTCCTGTTCTTTCTTTTCTAACATTTTTATCAGTGTTGTCAGCATCCAGCTCTCTTTATTAAGAATAAAAGCTATAAAATGAATGAAACCTCCAATATGACAAAAGAAACAAACTGACTCTAGATAGGGAAACGCTTGCTATTTTAAATTAAAATTTCCTAGCCTGCAGTCAGCCTCAGAGGAAAGCATGCACGACTGTTACATGTATTCACTTTACTTCTGTTCGTATCTAACACTGTTACATCTGAAGCCACCCGTTAACGATCCTTAAATCTCCGGCGCGTGTTTGCTGGGTACTCGCTGAGTCTGTCATCACACCAGCCGCTGTGAGGTTTCCATAGCTTTCGGAGAAGTAATTCTCCATCTTACAGTGTTTCAGTCTTGACAGCATTCGCTCTTTTTAGGAAATGCATGAATTGTGTGTAGATCTACCAAATTATATTATAAACATACCAACTATGGAAGTAATGGTGTTCATTTTTCTTGAAAGATGAGAATTCCTCTATCTTCACCTGTATTTCATTCAACTCAGTGAATTACTCTTTCCAGCTGTACTCAGTGTTTATTTCAGTGTTGTGATACACATTAAAACCTTGTCATTTGTTTCATCAATGTCTTTGTTCTCTGGTTTGCCAGTTTCGATGTTTTGATTTGGACCTTTTGGTGGTACAAAGGGAAAAAAATGCCTATCAGAATTTGAGCATTTTTAAGGAAGCCAAAAAGTCATCAATCTCAGCTGCCTAGCCAATGAAGAACCTCAACGCAATTACTTCCCACAGACCCTCGCTCTTGATGCTGTCACCTTGGGGGTTATGGTTTCAACACAGGAATTTTGAGGGGATGAAACATTCAGTCCCTAACACCCACTAGGTGCCCAGAACTGTGCTGTTGTGGAAACAGGTGGATGCAGTTGACATGGTTCCTGTTTTCATTGACGTTAACACATTTTGTTTGGTATATTTCTGTCTTTGAATGAGGATTTTAGTTTTCTGTTGAACTCTAGTCACTCGTTTAGTAAAACATGCTCTATTGATGGTAGAATACTTCCTTTATATGTCATTAGTATATGTTTTAGGATTAAATGCAGTTTAATTCCGTGCTTATGCACATGTCTAAGGTGAAGTGGCTGTTATAATGGGGCAGTTAAGATAAATGAAGATAGAAAATATTCATCATACTCTCTAACATTAAATATGTTAATGAAATGATCAGATTGTTCAAAAGGTGTGTGAATTAGTGTCGGAGCCTAAAGCTGATGTGCTGACTTGGCTGATACCCCTGGGAGAATGCATCAGACAAGGTGCCATTTAGGTTTTTTTTTTTTTAACAATGTAACATTTTTTTATTGACTTATAATCATTTTACAATGTTGTGTCAAATTCCAGTGTAGAGCACAATTTTTCAGTTATACATGATCATATATATATTCATGGTCACATTTCTTTCTCTGTGAGCTACCATAAGATCTTGTGTATATTTCCCTGTACTACACAGTATAATCTTGCTTATCTATTCTACAATTTTGAAGTTCCATCTATCCCTTCCCACCCTCCACCCCCTTGGCAACCACAAGTTTGTACATTTAGGTTTTATATCCCAAGGGGCCAGTTTTGAAAGCAATGCGTGCTCGAATGACTATCAGAAGTCAAGAGGACTGCCGTCTGCAGGCCTGGAATTTGAACAAGGTTTGTTTCAGGCTGTGGCCTGAGATCACAGACACACTGAGTTGATGAAGAGTTTGGAGTTTTAATTCCTAAAGATCTCTGTAAATGACCAACCACTGATCACCTGGCTTTGGAGCAAACCCCTCTAATCCCAGAGAACCCTGCTCCAGGCACCTTGCTCCCTTTTCCACCACTGTGACTTCTTTATGTTGTGTGGTCATTTCATCCTCCACCTTCACTCACTGGTTTCAATAATCGTGTGGAAACATGTTTATCATGTTTTCACTCCTTTATGTCTTCTTTACTCCCAGTCTTCTCTCCAAGAGGATCATTTTTAGTTTCTTTACATCTTTGTTTCCTATACAACAAAGATTCGAGATTTTCTCCAATTACGCATGCTCCTTTCTGAGTCACCGACGTACAAATATACCAGTGGGAAGGCAGGTAGATTATAAATATATAGATAAATGTTTACATACACATACCCACGTGCATTCCTCAGCTTTCTCTTAAACTTAATTGATGGCTGTATTCCAGGTGTGTTACTAATGTTTCTCCTTTGTTAGAGTTGCTAACGAGTGCCGACCTTACCCATGCTTGCGCAGCCTGTCAGTGTTTGAGAGCAGTCACGTTATTCCCACAATTGAAAGAAGCCACATGAATGATATTTCTCATGAACATTTTCCCTTTTCTTTCTTGGTGATCAGATATGACTTCCAAGGAGTTCAAAGCCAAGAGTAGTTATCAGCCCTTAGGATGGGTTTCAGGGAGACGTGAGATCTGGAAGATGGCAGACATTCCCTCTTCAGTATCTTTTTACTGTTGTGTGTTCTTCTTATGAGCCTCCTGAAATCCATTTTTGGAGTAAGGTGGCAAATAAGAGCACAACCAACGACCCTGGTGAAGATTCTAACTAGTAGCTTGGGAGAAGCTGTTCTGACTATTTAAGTTTTATTAACAAGGGCTGGAGAAACCTCTCGACATGGAAAACTGAGGGCTTGTTAGTTTCTGGTTGACAAGTTGGTTACCCTCTGAAGCCTCAGATCTTTATAAAATAGGAATAATGATGTCTTTGTGTGTTTTAAAATGAAGGGAAATTCATGAGAGTTGCTGTTGACCCAGTCACGTTTCCTTGCTTATTTTATTTTTTGCCTTAATGAACACTCTGTGCCAGACTCTTTTCCAAATCCTTTACGAGTGTTCATGTATTAAGTACTCATCCTTCCTACCCCCATAGAGTGGGGATCATCATAACTAAGTAAGAAGGGAAGTTGAGCACAAGCAAGTCATTGACTTGCCCAAGGTCACCCACTCACGTGTGGAAGAGCTAGGATTTGAACCCTTTCGTTTGTAGAACTCGTGGCCTTTTTTATTTTATTTTTTTAAACCACAGGGCTCCCCATGCTTCTTCTCAACCACTGGAAAAAAATTTGGGAAGGGGACCTGTGAGGAAAGGGCAAGATTGTTTTTCTTTGCCTTTCCTAGAATCTCTCCAGGGCTCCCCCCTGGATGGATGGGAGAATCATTACTCTAGAGCTGGTGGTCCCACAGCTGCCGGCAATTCAGCCCTCCTGTAACCCTCCAGAAGTGTCAGAAAGCAGCTGCTGCAAAAGCTGAGCTGCCAGCAGCTGCTGATCGAACACCTCGCTGCCTGCGACAGGGCGGCCACGTATCCTCAGGGCGACAAAGGATCCTCCTGGGTAGCAGACCAGGGCCGACAAGGGCAAGAGGGCAAGACAGTCTCCTCCTCTTTGAGACTGTTTTCCAGCGGGAGGGTTGGAAGCAATGACTGATCCTAGAACATGGGAGGGTGTTACGGCATCTTGGTGTTTATAAAAATCACACCCAGAAGCACATGTGCTCTCTCCAAATGGGGATTTAATTCAAAGCTGGTGATTAATGAATAGCTCAGAGTCTGTATATGTATAACAGTCATGTAAACTCTATGTGGGGTGAACAAAACAGTCATTAATTTGAAGATACATTTTCTTTCTCAGTCAAACTTTCCAATGTTTCTTAAACATGTTGTTTATATAAAATTTATTTATAGCGGATTTTTACCCTCCCTCAGTAATCACTGAAGAGAGATATATATAAACAGGAAATGTCTCCCTTTAATTCCAGCTAACACCTTTGTTATTTATACTAGCACACATAAGTCTCTCTTTATGACATAACATCTGTTGCTGGAAGAATGGTTTTGTTGGCAGAGATGAGGAATATATTTTGAACGAAGCAAAAGGAGATCAATTACGGAAGAGAAAAATAATCTTGTTCCACACGCTGAACGTAACGCAGACCAAACTTACGCATGCGTGCATACATCGACAGAGTGATTTAAAAGCTGCTCATACGTGGCAACGTATACTGAGAATTGGGGCTGCATGTTCTCTCTTGGAGATGATCGTTTGAGCTTTTAGGGGCTCTGAGGGTCTCCCCATTTCTGATGAAGACATCCCTAGTTGTGAGAAGTTGGCACTTAAGACATTTTATATTTGTCCTTAACCATTCTGTTTTTAAAAACTGTCAACATTTGCTATGAAATTATAACTTAGTTCTTACTTTAAACATCTTCCAGGTTTACTTGCTTTAGTGAATAAACTCGGTTTCCTAATAGAACTTATACATGCATATTTTTCTTTGCTGTAGTTTTGCTAAAATGAAGCAAATTGATATAAATATGGTTTTGAGTGAAAAATCTCAGCTTATGCAGAAGCATTCTCCTTCTTAAAGATCAGGTGTGTGTTAAAAATTGTACATCTAATAGGTACACTGCAGAAAATATGGAAAATGTGTAAGAAAGAAAGAGCATTTGCTTGTAACCTACGACTTGGGGCTTTGCCTGATATCAGCAATCCAGAATGGCGGTGCTGGGCTTGAGAGGAATGAAAACTGTAGAATTACTTGGAGCAAATTTTTATTATAGTTCATTTATTAGCCCAAGATGTACAGCTTCAGGTGAAAAACAAAGTATAAATATCTGATGGAAAAGGAAGCAGTATGTGTCTTCCAAGTTGCCATTTTATAGATCACTCATATTTTAAACTTGTCACTACTGTAAAACGTTTCTTGATTTACAAATCCCATTAAGATTGCAAGAGCATCTATAATTCTAAAAGGTGAGGCAAACTCATTTGAACAGTGTAGGGGCTGAGAGCACTTTAAACAGTTCCGGAAAAGCATATTGGAAAGAATTACTTGTGTTAATTATCTTTCCTTTTCTTCCAATAGTCGTGTTTTGAAAAGAAAAACAATAAGTTCCTTAACAATGATAAATGAACCAGGGCTATGCCGATAGAGGGTAGGGGGTGGTAAACGAAAGAACAAAACATATTTGTTTTCACATTTCTGATACTCGAGAAACAATTAAATGAGGAAAATAAGTTATTTCCAAAATGAGGAAAGACACTTATGCTTGATCCACATTGATATGGAATGTGTGCTTCAGGCTGAAACTGTCATCAGGCTTTAAGCCCCCATTCTATTCGGGGGCTGTTCTTTATCCTGGGAAACACGGTTGTGTGTTTGGGTCCAACAAGGATGGCCTGAAGGTGCGGCGTGGTCCCCAGGGCAGAGAGGCACCCAGTTGCAGCACTGAGCGCTTCCTGATCTTTTGTGATGCTTGTTGCGGTGCCAGTGGCTTTATGCTGGTTCTCTTTGCATCTTGGGCGTCTTCTTTATCTTCTTCAAAGGCTCCGTGTGTTCCACTCTCTTTAAAAATCAGTACTTGGGCTTTTGCTCTTCCCGCGGTACATACCCTCCTCTGTAGGTCTCATCTAGTCTGGGACGGCGTTGGTACCAACCAACTGATGGTCCCCGCACTTGCGTCCCTGCCTTTTCTCTCTTCCCTGCGCTTCACTCCTTGATTTCCACCTGTGAGTTGAATGTCTCCTCAAAGTTGCCCTGCGTTCATCTCAAATGCATCATGTATTAACAGGATTGTTTTTTTAATCCCAAACCTGTTTTTATCTGCACATGACATTATTTGAATTGGTTAAAGCTCAACATTGGAGAATTATTAGAACTGTTCTCAGTTTTATGCTGCTAAATGTTTAACAACTAGTGCTCTCAACAGTCTCTAATAGGCAGCACATGCTGACTGCAGTGCAGCAAAGATCCCCACAAGACTGATTTAACCGACCAGCGAGAATCATGGACAAGAGCTGTGAGCAGAGGGTCACAGTTGGCTCCGGTGAGGCAGTACAAGTGGGCTGCAGCACACTCCAGGCTACGCTGAAATTCTGGTCCTCCGGGAAGAACTAATGTTCTTTAGTAAACCTCAGTTGAAAGGATAAATATCTCAATAAGAAAATGTAGACATATTAAATATAAGTTGTTTCCATCCAGAGAACATGGTCCTACACAGAACATAGTCTTAGATGTTTACTGGGTGGGAGTGAGAAAGTGAGCTTGAATTTCAGCAATGTATTGCCAAAAGCATCTTATGAACCTTGTGCAGAAGATGGAGAAATTCAGACTGAATAACCAAAGAGTTACGTGGATGAATAGCTCATCAAGTCAATACTGAAGTGTTGCGGGGCACTGTCAGTCGGGCTGCAGGTCTCTCGTGGTGTGTCACCAAGGCGAAGTCTTTGAGCCTCTCAGGATGTCTGGCATAATTATAAATTGTCATTACCTAAAGCTTGGAGGAGTAATTGCTATAGAAGATGACAAAGTCAGGATTCAAAACAAAAATTGATACATTAAAATAATGAATCACCATAACAACAACAAAGACGTGGGACAGCAGTGTCAGACTCTGCATTAGGTTGAAAGAATCATTTCCCAAAATAGAAGTGTGACCAAGCTTGCCAACGTGTGCTGGAGGAACCCCGTGCGGGTTTTAGTTGATTGGTAAACTTAGCACAAAGTAGGAGAGAATGTGACTGCTGAACCAGCTCATGCATTCTTAGGTGATTTTAATAGAAACACAGCGTCGTGCAGCGACCCTGTGGCCGGCCAGCGTAGCAGGTTTGGAGAGTGGGTCTGCACACTGGAAAGTCCAGGGAGTTCTACGTCCTGCCGTGCCCATCACATCTCAGCCCAGGGGATCATCTCTTCCTCCCTCCGAGGTCCTGCAACTGCAAGTCATTTCTGTGTCTCTGCCTACACTGTTCCATTTGCTTGTAACTTCTCGCTCTCCCCAATTAAAAACCAGTTACGTTTTAACTCTTAACTCCTTTTGTTAAATGTCAAAATCAGAAATACTCAAGGCTTCCACCCTGCTTCCTCGAAGATGCTCATACTCTTCTTAGGCGCTTATTTTTCTCAGCTTGGCTTATACTTAGTCACCTTCCGTGTCATGTAAACTGTCACTGAATGCTGATTTTATGCCAGGCACCGTGCTACGTCCTGTCACAGACTTGATTTCTGCTCTAGAATTTGGTGCTTTGAGGAGAGGGGTCCTAGCTCACTTGCTCCGTTGGACTTCCGTAACTAGCATCACTTGGGCAAGGGAATCGGCATGTGTTGAATGAACATAAGGTGAGTTGGATAAAATTTGAACCTAAAGTCATAATGGGATCACGACCAAGAATCAGGCTTCTCCCACGTTTTCGGGCTCTTTCAGTACCAGTGAAGGCAGCCTGGATTTGTGGTTTGTACTCTTGACCTTGGATTCTCACCAACGTGCATTTATTCATTCACACGTGGGCTGGTACCGCGCTAGACCATGGAGATTCAAAATGTTTTATTCAGAACTTTTTACTACAGAGATCTACCTTTAAATTGTTAGACTTTGACAAAATGCTGATTGTTGCCAGTGAATTGTTCTTAGAGTAAGACAATTTGTTAAATTCTTGAACTGCAGTCTGTTCTTTGGGGTTCCTAAGGAGTCAAAAAAGCACTCAATAACGACCTGTAACTATTTAAAAAAATCTATTTGTATTGAACTACAGTTGATTTACACTATTGTGTTAGTTTCAGGTATACAGTGTCAGATTGTTTCCATTATGGATTATTACAAGATATTGAGTAGTTCCCCGTGCTGTACAGTAAATCTTTGTTTATCTATTGTATGTATACAACGGTGTGTACCTGTTAGCCCCATGCTCCTAACTAACCCCCCCTGCCCTTTCCCCTTTAGTAATCATAAGTTTGTTTTCTGTGCCTGGGAGTCTATTTCTGTTTTGCAAATAAGTTCATTTGTATCATTTTTTTTGATGCCACATATAAGTAATACCATATGATACTTGTCTTTCTGTCTGACTTCCTTCACTTAGTCTGATAATTTCTAGGTCCATCCATGTTGCTGCAAATGGCAATACTTCGTTCTTTTTTATGGCTGAGTAACATTTCATAATATTTCTCATATCTGGATCATATGGTAAGTCTATTTTTAGTTTTTAAAGGAACCTCCACCCTGTTTTCCATAGTGGGTGCACTAACTTACATTCCCACCAACAGTGTAGAAGGGTTCCCTTTTCTCCACAACCTTTGCAGAATTTATTATTGGTAGACTTTTTGATGATAGCCATGCTGACCGGTGTGAGGTGGTACCGCACTGCAGTTTTGATTTGCATTTCTCTGATAATTAGTGACATGGAGCATCTTTCATGTTCCTGTTGGTCATTTGTGTGTCTTCTTTGGAGAAACTCTATTTAGGTCCTCTGCCCATTTTTTTGATTGGGTTGTTTGTTTTTTGATATGGAATTGTATGAACTGCCTATATATTTTGGAAGTTAAGCCTTTGTTCATTGCATCATTTGCAAATATTTTCTCCCAACCGATGGACTATCTTTTCGTTTTGTTTATGTTTTCTTTTGCTGGGCAAAAGCCATGTTTGATCAAACAATAACTATTTTTGATGATTACCAGTGGTGAACCCAGTTGAGAATCCTTAGTCTTGCCCAGAGATGCCCTCCACTTTTCTAGTTATGTCAAAGCAAATCATAGCTCAGGTGAACAGAGCATCTTCCCAAGGGCATTTTGGGGTCCAACTCCAGGCACCCCAGGAAATCAGGAAATGAGGACGCTCCCGGAGAGCACCAAGGTGCTTGGGCCATCAATCTTTCAGCTTGATACCAACAACCATGTTACGATGAGCTTAGTGTTTATACATTTTTCTCATTTCGTTCTACTGAAGTCAACATGCACACCCAAATAGGGAGGAAAAGAGCTACCCTTAAGGAAAATCTTGAATTTATTTACATTTTGATAATTATGAGAGCTCCATAAAAGACTTTTAAAATGGTAATTTTAAATAGTATTTCATAGAGGATTGACCTCTGGGGAACTAACGACTACTCGTTTTGAGACTGTCACGTTGAATCTTTTAATAGAACTTTGTGAACAATAGGAGTGGCTTGTTAAATGTAAATACTACACCACGGACTTGGATTAATAAAAATGCCAACGTTTCTTTTAGCCTGGGAAGTTAAGCGCTCCTTCCTTCTCTAGTTGTGATTGACAGGCTGGCGTCTCTCCATTTCATCCTGGTAAGTGTGTGCTAACATTGGGTTGAAATGTCATTCTTTTGACTCCGGAATCCAACATGTCTTTACCCCACATTATCTCTGTAATGTTCATTGTGCTGCTGTTGGGAAGATGTCAGATGAGATTTCTGCCAGTTTAGCATCTGAGAAGCTGAGTCACGAAGCGGTTCGATGACTTGCCTAAGGGCGTGACCCAGATCAGCAGGAGAGCAGAGCACAGACCTGAAAGCTGGTGTGGACCCCTCTTCACAGGAGGCGGTCATTTCTGTTTGTGGTGTTACGGTCACTATAAAAATATGAGTAGGGAACACTTTTCTTTCTTGTTGCAGCCTCCATTTCTTGGGCTGATGGCAACTGTGAATCCGGGTGGTGATTTGAGAACAGAATCTAGCTCTAGCTTTCGTGGAATTTGCCATTGCGGGGCAGCTTCCATCCCCTGCCGTTTACTCATGTACTTTGACTAATATTTGAAATGTGGGGGGAATTATGCTGGGGAAGAATGAGGAGGACTGGGGGACTCAATCATGTTTGTGCATAAAAAGGCAAACTGAAATGAGGAAAAAGAAGAATGGAACTTTGGTTAATAGATGCTTAAAGACTCTGAGATCATTGTTAAATGGAGTTTTGGTTTGCATGTGCAGTGTCTTTAAGATTCATTCAAATGAAATGTGTGTGTGCGTGCATACGAGATGGATGTGTACATCGGTTTATGTGACCATCTCTGTGGCTTTTCCTGGTGTTTGGAATATCTTAATAAATCAAGCTGCTCTGTCACTTTATTATATAAACCAAACCATAAATGTAAACGGATTCAACTTCAGTTTGTTTATTTTTTTATGTGGAGGTGAAACTTGAAAAATAATTAACCTAAAGTTAATCTGAAAGGCATAACCACCATTTTAGGCAACAAATAGGTGCTTATAAACCCCACAAGCACTCGCTTCAGAATAAGCAGACAATTAGAACATTTGAGAAATCTAGCTTTCTTCAACTAGAGCGAAGAATTTGCGAGTGGCCACTGAGAACCCATCTTCCACCACTGAAAATGGAGAATAGCTGAAAGTATGAATTTTGGGAGAATAGAGAAGTCAGACACTATCTGACGTCAGGTTTTCAGCAGTGGACTATGTGGAAGTAGTGGTGGCATTATTTATAATCTAGTTTTGTAAATGCTTGTGAAGAAATCAAACGTAACCAATATTAATCATTTATAAATCCTATACTTTGAAAGGCAAATGATATTCTTGACTTCTGCTTTGTCAGTGTGGTTTCTCAGATTTATTTCTCCATGCTTGCTTTTTCGGTATAGAATTTCGTTTATATTGGGGGGTGTGTGCATGGCTGTGGAGTCACCATATTTGTAATTTAAATACAAAATTGCTCAGTCATATCCATTTTGTTTGTTTTCCACCTTCCACAAAAGGAGCTTGTATTGCCCTGTATCTTCTCACTCCTGAAGTAGAAACAGTGACTTCTGGGCTTTGAGTTTGTTAGTAATTGAATGCAGGCTGGTTGGTTGTAATGGCAAGTCCAATAGTGTAAGTTTTAGAAATGAAAATCCTTGTAAGCAAGTAGAAGTAGTTTGTAGTATATTACAATCAGTTCCATAATAAAGTGCTAATTGCAACTTGGCTTTAAATGTTACGTTTTGTATGCAAATTGGCCTGCAGGGAGTTATTTATTATTTAGTGTACCATTGGTAAGAACATTAATATTTGTTTGTAATTTGTTTGAAGTGGCTCACCATTATTACTAATATATTAGATGTAGTTTATAGAAAAATATGACTTCCTTGTGGAAGAGAGAAATATTTTGTTACTGGATTTTGAGGGAAAGCCAAGAGAGACCAAGTCCCCTTGAGAATCTGAGCATTTCATACAGATGGGAGAGAACAGATCTGTAGCAGGCTGTGTGATTAAAATCTTTATCCACCCTAAATTGTGTGTCTCATATCATCACAGCAGATATGGTGCCTGGTTTTGCAAACAAATTCCGATGCTGGAATTTTTTCCTTCTGATATGTAATTACCTGCAGAATACAACCAGATACAATGGCCGTATTGGCTTACGTGGGCAGCAGAGCGGACGTTGGTTTGAACAATAGTGGTTTCATTTAGACTTGCCGTCTGGTTGGTTGTCTGGGTAAGGGACCTGACGTGTGCACACACATGAGCTGTTAGGCTGGAACTGACAACGGAGTGCTTCCTGTCACCTGACTTAGTTCCCAGCACTGGTAGTGCAATGGTGTATGGAAAGCGGTGGAGACAGAGCAGGAGTGACCCGCCTCTCTCTACGCTCTGCTTGTGCTTTTCTGAATTTAAGTTCAAGAGATCGTTTTATTCCTGGATGACTGTTACATGGCATGGCTGGAAAAAAAAAACAAAACAACAACACTAATAGTTGTGGGAAGTAGCCCAGCACACTTCCTAAAGTGAGCCTGAAGGGGCGGAGAATCCGGTTGTCTCTTCCAGACCCGGTGGGTGAGAGTGAACGGGGTCGGGACCGCTGGGTACCAGAGCAGGCTCCCGGGGCTTGTCCTGACTGACCCTAGAACGCCAGCCCGATGGGATGTCCACTGTGCTGGAGCTGAGTTTCTGCTGGACGCTTGGAGGTGTCATGTCCTAGGTTAACAGGTCCACATAGTAAGTAAATCATGAAACATCTCGCAATACGAGCCTAGACATAACCCATTCAAAGTGGTTTCATCAGCTTTGCTTTTATTTTTATATAAAATAGAGGTTTTATTGACTACTGTTTGAGTCGTTCAGTCATTGATTCATGGTGTTCATGATACCATTCAGTGTGTTCTGATACCATTATTTCTAAAAATTTAGTCTCAGATAACTAAAAGGCAATAAAACAACATCTTGTTCCTTCTAAGGATGCTTTTCTTTGTACTCTGCTAACGTAGCTCTGGGATCTCCAGAACCACGTGGCCAGGCAAAGCACACCCGGTCTTACTTATGTCACAAGCCCACTTAGGAGAAGCGTGGGGTGTGGGATGCTCTGAGCCAATAGTCAGGAGGGAGTTCAGGAGGGTAATTGATTGGAAGAATAAATCAGCAAGTTCACACTGGGGCTAGAAAACAAAGCCTCCCTCAGCATTTTAATAGATAGGCAATCATGAATTTTACCCCAAATTACAAGCATGCTTATAATGTTTCAACAGCTGTTGATTAATTGTTGGACAGCAGTAATGGGAGGATGAGAAAACCTTGTTGACAGAAGGTTCGTAAGGGTCGAGAGATTTACGTGGAGCACAGCTGTGCCTTCTAGCCGCCAGTGAGACTGTCAGGCCGTCGCTCAGCCTTGAACTTACGCTTCGGGTTATAGGACGCCTCTTTTCTTTTCCTCATTTTTTAAAAAAAAATAAATTGTGCTGACTTACCGTTACAGCTGTTGGATTGTTTTTATTTGAATGCACTTTGTAGTTTTAATTCAAGATGATTCAAAGAGGAGAGAATGATGGTGAATCTATGTTTCTTACACAAAAATCTGAGGTCACGGAGCTCTGTGTGTTGCTGTCGTTGGCACCACAGTTAAAGCGGGTGCCTGGGTGTGCTACCTGCTTGGTTGGCTTTTTTTTTTTTTTTTAGATCTTTACCCTCTTGGAATCTTAGTTTCACTAGTTTTGAAATATGATGAGGTTTCTTGCTTGCCATGAGAGTGGAAGACTTGAAGAAAGTATACATGACTTCTGAGTGTAGATACCGATTGGCCCATTACAGATATGCAATAAATACCCCTCTCATTTCCCCTTTCTCTGCCCTTCCAAGTGAATGTAAAATTAGAGGTTGGTTTGAATTGCTGAAAAGCAAAACAAGTGAAACAGGTACCTTTTATTTCTCAGTTGTATGACTTCCACATCTGTACGCCATTCTGATCTTAGGGTAAGTTGAACTAAATTATAAATATTGTATGGCTGAGTCCAGAAATAACTGTTTCACTGAAGTTTCTACAAGAATACGATAGGTGTACCTATACGTTTAGAACATAGCGATTATTTTCATGCAGTAAAGTTAAACCTGCATCTAACATTTCTGGATTATTTTAAAATAACGAATAGGAGGGGAAAAAACAAATCTGGGAAGAATATTAAAAAAAACTTGTCAATAGCTCTGACAACAGCAGTGCCTGGTGAAATCACCATTTAGAACTATTTTAAATGGAAGACAGAGCAGCTGGAAAGTAACATGTGGCACACATGACTTTGAACTTTAAGTCATTGGAACAAAAGATGATTCTCTCATAACCGCAGCTACAACTGCATAGGTAAAGAGGAACCACCCATGTTTCCTTCTCATTAGGGTCTAAAATACCTCCTTTTTTAAAAAAAAAAAGAATAAATTGTGCTGACTTATCATTACAGCTGTTGGATTGTTTTTATGTGAATGCACTTTGGAGTATTTTAGACTCATTCTCTATATATTTTTGTTTCTTAAATTTCAGTGTGAAGGATTCCCTCTAAAATGCTTCTGTAGCAGTTTGACTACACCACTCTTAGAGCCCTGAGCACATCTCACTTTGGATGAGAGCATCACAGGAGAGCACGGCGTAGACTCTAAAATACACCAAAATGCCTCACATTAATTTATGCTATGATTTTCTATATGCATACCAAATTTCATACTGGATTTTAAATTACATAAGGGCAGGAATTGTGAGTGTTTTTGCCTTGAATGTAGCAGACACTCCTGAAGACGCTTACCGGATACCCAGCTCTCAGGGAGGCGGTGGGCATGTGAACGGAGCAGGCACAGGGAACTCCTCCAGCCCCACTGCCAGCCCTCGGGGTCTTCGTCCTGCCCTTTCTCTTCTTTGCACCTTTCCAGAGCTGCAGGGGATGTTTCCTGCCCCTCGGTCCTTCTTGCTTGGGCCCCATTCTTCCTCCTTTACTGCCGAATGAGGCTAGGCAGCCGGTGCTACCAGGCTCTACCTTGATCAAATCTACTCAACTAAAGGTTTCTACAAGTTTGGTTCTCCAGGTTTCTGAGCAATTGGGTGAGCTCCCCTAGATCCTTTTACCAAACTTATTTTTTAGCTTAATCAGAGTCTGTTTCTACTGTGTGCTACTAAGAACCTCACCTATATACGATGGGGCTGGATGGAAATTACTCAAGAGAGAATGAAATGAGAGCAGAAAAGGGGGCCCACGACTTAGCTCTAAGGATCCCCAGCCTTTAGCCCAGATAGGGGAGGAGTCGATGTCAGAGGAAACTGAGAAAAATAGAGCACGTTGACGCAGAATTGGAGAGAAGAGAATTTCAAGGAGGACGGAATAGCGGTATCCAGTCCTGCTAAGAAGGCTGGAAACAGCGTGAAGTTTGAGAGATGCCCACTGCGTGACACAGCATGGGGGTCTTGTGGGTGAACCGGACATGGGGCAGGAGCTGGACTGCTGCGGTGGGAGCGGGGAGGTTCCTGGGAGGGCCGGAGGCCGTGGGCTCGAGTTCCAGGGTGAGGAAGGACAACTTCGTTTCAAAGCAAAGCTAGCTCTGACTTTGTCCATCTTCAGATAGTACCTGTCCACAGCAAAATGTGAGGATGTTATTTTAAGGTATCACCTGAAATTTCATGGCCATAGAAAAACTGCATCTTCGGCACTCATTATTCTAAGTGTCTGTTTAGCCGTATATGATTTTACACAAGTGGCAGCTTTGAGTTCCTGATCTTGTAATTTCGTTCTCTCAACAATATGACAGTTTAAATAAGCTATTTTAGATTTTCAATAACTATGTATCACATGACCACATTTAGTAGGGATGCTTTCTAAAGCCAGTTGCCTATGATGGATCTTCTTCATGTCTTCAGTTTTTTTAGCATTGTAATTAACGCTGAGCATCCTTAACATACATTCTTAAGAAACTTTCAAAGTTTTAAGTTAAATGTTGTACATACTAAACATTTGTCTAAGTGTTGTGATTGTTCAAGAAGTGTGTGCAGTTTACACCCCTACTTAGGTGTCTCACACGCTTAACACTGCTCAGTGCTTTTAACGATTTTATATCAGGTAGTGAAATGGTGTTGTTTTACTATTTGAACTTCATATTGGGGCTTTTAAAAATCTTCTTTTTTTGATTTTTTTTTTGGCCCTTTGTTTTCCTCTTTTTTGTTACAGAATAGCTTTTTAAAAATGTTTTCTGACCCTCTTTTCCCTATGGAATATTTTTTCCTACGGAGTTTTTTTTTCCTTACTGATTTATAAGAGTTTTTCACAGAATATTGCAAATATTCTTTCTGGGCTGTTTGTCAATCTTGATTTTGCTAATTTTTTTTTGTACAGAATTTTAAGCATTATGTGTTCAGTTATTTCACTGATGGCTTGACATGTGGGTTCTTATATATTGGCATTTTTGCATAACCAGCATTTAAATGGATATGCTTTGCTCCTGTAGGTTTTCCCAGTGGTTCCTGAGCTATTACATAATTAAATACGAGCTCTTTAAATAGAGCTGGTTCTACCTTGGCATCCCAAGTGTGATAGCGGCTGGGAGCAGGAACAGAGGAGGAAGCTGGAAGCTTGCCATGATCAGCACTGAGAGACTTTCTGTGCTGACCTGAGGGCGGGGTGGGAATTGGAGATGTTCAGAAGGGTGGTTTCACAGCGAAGTTGGCTGTGCCAAGTGTTAATGAGGGTGGGGAGCCCCATCTGCCTATTGACAGACATTGATAAATCAACCAGCTTTCCTATTTAAATAGGCTTCTTTAGTGATACTTAGTTGGGCACTGCTGGATGTGTGTAGTGTTTCAGTAGAGGACGAGGAGATTCTCAGTTTGTTGCAATATCTTAAAAGTACCTTAATATGACATCTACACTGGTTAATGTGTTTGATATCGTCAGCTTCACTCCAATGTGTAGGAGAGAAACTAGTCAGACAGCATCATATATCTTTGCCCTACCTGCATACTAAGTGTGGCTTATAAGACATTTAGGCAAGTCACAGCTGTTGGAGAAACCTTGATGACATGGTTTATGGTTGGTTGACATTAATATTATTAAATTGTTAAGGAGGATTTAATGAGCCAGACATTGTTCTGGGCACTTTACATGAATTATCTCACTTAATTACCATTTCTCAGATAAGGAAACTGAGCTTGGAAAACTCGGGCATCTTGGCTCAAATCATCTAGTTAAGTAAGTGGCAGAATGAAGACTCTAAATAGTTTTGTTTGAAGCCCAAGACTATGTCTTCAGCACTATGGGAAGTCGTCCAAAGTGGGGGCAGCTTTGAAACCATAGCTTTCTTTGCAAAACCTGGGAGAAATAGTCAAACGAGTGACACGTACTGCATTATCTAAATCCACTAGGGATTCGTAGCAGCTGCGGTTCGGAATAAAAGCTAGTCTCAGTGTCAGAAGATTCACCAGAAACTTGGAAATATTTTCTGACTGTCAGAATTTTTTTGGCTACAAAATAGAAAATATTTCCCTGAAGCATAACGCTTGAGAAAATGCGACATGCCACCAGGAAACTGGCAAAATAACAGTCACTCAGATGGTCCAAAGTGAGGTATAAGTAGCCGATGTTGACATGCAGGACCCCTGCGCGGTTACAGGATCTGCAAAATCTAACTATGTGGCTGCTCGACAAATTGTATCCAAATGTATATTTTCTGGGTGAATCCCTTTTGTGTGTGAACGTGAAAATGTGTCTCCCAACCCCCAAGGTAGGAAGGAAAGGTGACGGCCCAGGAGTATATAAAGCAACAGAGAAAGACAGGGTGTCGGCATCCAGTGCTTTCTGGTCAGCCCCCTTGGAAGTGTGAGGTTTTGAGGGCTTGGAAGCGTCCAGATCAGTTGCGTTTCCTTGTTTTTTTGTTTTTTTAATTTAGCCAGCTCAGTAAAAATGACCTGGCGATGTCATCATTTCTTCCTGTTGCCAGAGAACACTTTAAGAATTTATGTGTATGTCCATGGTCATAGAGACAATTGTCTAATAGTCAGTGCTGTCGGACCTATATCCACTCAAATGGATACACATAAAACTTAAACTAGCGATTTTTTTCTGTTCTTATTTCTTAACTTTGCAATAACACATAGACATCTGTATACACCTCGAATCCAGAATCATTACACGTTATAGGAAGTAACAGGATGTTTCAGCAGGAATTCTAAGAGATTTCCAAGTCTTCTTGATATTAACTATTTTCTTCAAAGTCAGTTTGACAATCGAACCTTGAGCCTAAGTTGAACTTACTATTTTTTTATGGTAGAATTTCAAACTTAGATGAATGTTAATGTTCCGAAGTACTTCTTAAAAAAAAAAAAAGATTCTGCGAAAACTGATTCTTTTGTGTTATTTTGGGGTAGGTGTTCACGTGTATTTCCATTTTAAAAACACTAGAAAAGACAAGAAGCTAGAAAACAAGTGACAAATATAAGTCACAGAGGCATGCATTATAAAAATGTAAATATGTGAAAGGATTTTTCAGTTTCTTTTAGCAAAATCATGTTGAAACCAAATCGAACACTTCAGAGAACGTCACATTGAAGGATGTGCACGTGTCGGTTTTCATTAGGGATGCTCACCTCCGCACTGCCAGCTTAGATACAGCCTGTGCTTGGATATGCCCAGTCGCCTGCCAAGATGGGAGAAATGGACTCCAAAGGGAGTAAACAAAAGCTGTCTGCAAACCACTGTATCAACGGGCATCATGGTGGAGACAGTCACTGAAGACCGAAGAGCTGTTGTGATGCGCTTGTCTCAGAGGTGACCTCTCAAGTCTGCATCACGTTGACTGGGGTCTGGTGAGAAGCACCCCCTGCTCGTCTGCTGGTAATCGGAGCAGACTTGGACGTCTGTGGTTGTCCATGTGTTTAACTCTCACTTCCACTCTTAATTCCACTTTCAGTCCCTGTTCATGTATTTCATCTGGATTTGATTAGGAAGATGGATGGTAGTAAAAAATAAATTTTTTTTTATCTAGAATTTACATTTCTTTAGTGGGAAAAAATGAAATGCTTGCCTCCCTGATGATATTCGTTTGCTATTTACTATTTTTCTTGGCTAAAAATGGCAGTTATTTTTAGTTAAATGTGGTTGGAGTCTAGAATTTTTGTCTCAAACTTCACAACCTAACATGAAAAAGAAAATCGTAATGATACAGAATAAAACTTTTTTTCCCCCACAATAGAACTCAAAATGGGAAAAGGAAAGGGTAGCCCAGAGGCTATTTTCATTTATTTTGGTGCCTTCCACCACCTGCTTTTCTTCTCAGTCATGACTTGAAAACTGGTGAGCGAGGGGAGGTAGCTCCTGCCATTTTTTCAAAGAATTTATTTCTCTGTTTGTTTATTTATTTGAGCAGTTTAGGTTTACAGTAAAAATGAGAGGAAGGCAGGGGATCTCCCGTGTTCTTCCTGGTCTCATCATTTTTCATCCTTCAGTCCCCAGAGTTAGACAACCCCAGAGGTGAGAGGTTCATCTGAGAACAGCTTTGAAAGTCAACTTACAAACAGTAACTGGGAATGCGATCAGGGGAGAATCAAAGTGCTTCCTATCCTGTGGGGGTGGAGGGGGATTAAAAAAAAACTTGATTGATTCTTTGATCTGTCTGAGTTAGAAGTTTGAATGGAACAAACAAGTACATTGATAAATCAATCCAGCGTGTTTTCTGCAGGAAGCACAAAGCATTCATGTCTAGCACACACTAGGCATACTCATCCAGGAGTGTTTTGTGTCCTGTTTTTTAATTCCTACCCAAATATTTCAAATGAAAACTTCCAAGAAATTAGAATGTTCTATGAGTAATCGATGTCAATGCTGCTTTCCAAGAAATCCTCTTTTATTTAAAGTTTGATCCCTGTTTCAGGCTTTTCTCCCCATCTGGCAGTTGTCACTTAGGCAGATGGCCACCAGCTGGGAGGGCAGCCTGTGGGTCTCCCCTCAGGATCCTTGGGGCTCAGTGGACCTGGTGGGGAAGGATGCCGCGTCACTCCATCAGGGGGTCGGCAAGCTGACATACTGCCTTGTCAACCTGTCACCACCTGAAGAATCCCAGAGGGACTGCCTTTATGAATCTGGGATCTTATGTTGCATTTTTCTGATGTCATAATATCTCACATTGGCCTTGTATAAGAGAAGTGGCTAATATGCCTTCGTAACCCAACTCTCCCAATGCAGACAGCACCCATGAAAGCTGTAAGACTTCATTTAATGAAAAGATGGAGAACGAGAGAGCCTTTAAAAGAAATACCGCCTGAACATTGTTGAGGCAGAGTCTGATATTTAAGGACGAGATGCCGTCTACTTGAATAAATATGCCCACATGATTATGACCACTTTGTCCCCAAATTATTTAAGTAAGATTTTTCGCCGATCTAAATCGTCTTAATGATCCGTGAGTGTATCTGTAATACATGCTCTGTGCTGCTAGGCTTCTGAAAGAAATTCCTCCTTTTTTCCCAAAGACATCTTGTAACCGTGGGTTCTTACCACCCAGGGCACACGTGAAAATTACTCTGTCAATCTCGTCATCTCTCTGAGAAGGCTGTTGCATGTTCACCTTTTCCCTGAGCCTCTAGGTCAGCCGGAAGAGCTGTGGTTCCTCAGAAAAACTGTTCTTTTTATAACCGCCTCTTATTGTTCTTTCCCTTCTTATTATAGGTGCATGCTCACAGGAGAGGGGGACAGAGGATGGAGTAAAATTAAAACGCCGAGTTCTTTGACGGTAGTGTGTTTGTGTTTCCTTGTGTGTTCCTATCCACGCCTGCAAGACAGAAGCACACACACAACTGCTGTGCTTGTATACTTACAAATCCAGACCAAACAATGTATCTGCTTCTTTCCATTTATTCTTATGCAGGGAGCATGTTAGATCTCAAAAAAATCTTGTGTTTTTTGATGACTTCATGCTTTCCAGTTTATGGCTAGACCCAACTTAGATATTCATGTAGTGTTAGATATTTGTTTCTGATTTCTTAATGACATTTCAAAATAAAATAACGGGTACGTGTGTTTTTTGTGCATATGTTTGAAAATTCAGTGCCTAGAAGAAGAGTTTCTGGGTCCAAGAATGTGTACCATTGTACAACTTTAAAATTTTGTATCCTGTCCAGTTTCTCAAGAAGGGCAAATCTCCCTTCTTGAGTGCTTGAAAATATTGTCTGTTGGTCTATCTGAGGCCAGCCTGCTCACCCTTTATCTCTAGACCTCGGCCCTGCCACAGATTTGAAGCTCTGTCTTGGGGCCTCCTTGGGAGTTTTTCTTGTTTGGCCCTCCCAGATGGCGGCGACTCAAGGTCAGCGCGTCCCCCGTAAGCTCTAAGGGGAACTCGCTGCTCTGGTGTGTGCACACATCGAGGCCAGGGTTTGGTAAGAATAGCTTCACAGATGGTAGAATGCTCATCCTAAAGCAATCCACTATTTTCGCTGTTTTTGGTCACACTTGATAAGGCGGATTTCAGATGCATGTTAACCACCCTTTGCCAATTTCTTTGCCATTGCGATCAGGATGAATATTTCACGGTGACATGTGTCTCTACTTCTAACATGTGGCATGATGTAATTTTAGATTTATTCAGGTTAGCAAGCTCTCTCCTACAAATCGGATGTTCCATGACTAAGGAACGTCTGTCTTACTTACCACGTTACGCCCCCACCTCCCTAGAAACCAATGCCTGACAATCACTGCCGGTTTAATAAGTGAATGAATCTATCAGTAACTCCTTGCCTTGTAAGAACTGGATAAAACGAGTGTTTGAAACCACTTTGAATAATAGACACGACTATAAAGTATATATGACTGCCCTCACCCAACTCAGTGGTCCTCAGATGTTTGTTAGGTGGGCATCAGGTTAACGCACGGAACTTGACAACGATGCCTTAACTCCTAGAGATCCTGATTCCAGAACAGGTGAGCCCTTGGAGGAGGTTTTGAAATCTCCTGTTTTAAGGTTTCCCGGCCTGAAATCTCTGTTCTGGCTCCATGGCCATGTGTCATATTTGATGTGTCAGTTTCCATGCACAATTCTGAAATTTTCTGAGATGAAATGAGACCATGCAAGATGACAGAAATTAAAGCCACTTTGAGATGAAGAAACTATGGCTTAGGAAGACACACAGCTTGCCAAGGTCCTACAGAAATCTGAATCAGAACCAGGACATGTGTCCAAGTCTTACAGATTCTAAAGCCACGTTCTTCTGACTACTGGAGACTGTTTCACCCTTTTTATTGCTTAGAAGTAACTTATTAACAAATGTCAGAGAGCCTTGAATGTTAGTCATCTGATTACTGGGTTAAAGTGTAAAATACAGCTTTTTGACAAGGGAGGTAATTTATGAAATCATTACACAAATATTTATTGCCTGTTGCCGCCAGGTCTTAGAGACATTCCCTACTTGCTTAATATTACACAGACACAAGATTTTTCTTCCAGTTTTTTTTAAATAGCTTTTTTGCCTGTAATGTTTCACATTTTTGTTTCTTCTATTTTTGGATGTTGTCTGTGCCTCAAAAGTTTTGATTATAAAATTCACTTACTGTTCATTCACAAAGCATTTATTGATCATCAGCTCTGTCACGTCATGCTGGGGACTCAAATACGAATAAAACATGCTTTTTCATGACTTCAAGCTCTTCAGTCACTGAGTATGCTTCCTTGGTCAAGAAAAAGTTTTCTTTAATGAAAACAAGAAAATACAGAAACATACGTGGATGTGGTGGCATGGAGGAAGGGAAGGAAATTGATGGTGTTGGTTTTAGGACCAATTAGTTTGAAGTTCTCATGGGACTCGAGGTGGCTGTTTCCATTAGCAATTGGAGACAGAGGGTTGGAGACTAGGAAAGACATCCTAACTGGAGATGAAGATTTAGGAGTTGTCTGTGTTTAGGGAATGTAGGTGAAGTCCTCCAAGGAGTGTGTGTGTCCTCAGAAAGGAAGAGAACCAAGAACAGGGCTCTTGGGGATCAATGACCTGTCCAGTCCATGCAGAGGAAAGAAGACAAGGAGGACCAAGGAGAAATGGTTGAAAAGGCAAGACCTGAAACTCTGGAGAGTGCTGCCCGGAAGTCACAAGAGGAAAGGATTCCAAGAAGTCTGGTGGTGAGAGACGAGTGGAAGTCAGGGTGGAGACAGGGTGAGCAGCCTCTTCTCTCGGGATGTGTGGCCACGAACGTGCTTAGTGGGACGGGTGATGTGTGGATGGTGACCACCGCAGGCTTGTGTAGGATAAGGGGATATGTGAGCTCAGTCCAGAGCCCATAAATATATGGCTCATTCTGAAAACTGGTTATTTGTTATTTGCATATATTGTTGTTTCAGAAGCCAACAGAAAGCAATAATTCTGGAATTCTCCTTCCAGATCCTTTGATGATGATTTTAGGTGTAAAACTGGGAGTTTTCCAGATGTCCAAAGAGCATATTTTCTAGCCTGAGTGTATTGTGGTTCATCTGTCTCAATGCTTGATGCAGTCTTCTCCTGTCTTACTGTGAAGGGGAATTGTTCAAATTGGACATTATTTAATATACATACCAATTTCAACCACAGTGGAGACAGTATCTTAAGCATGAAGATGCTTTATGGAACAACCTTGTTTACCAGCTTTTTAGAAGCAATTGGTATAGAACTCATGAAGTTCTTTCTACATTTCTTATATGTGGTAAGGAAAGTGTCTCCTGCACAGTACTTGGGGTAAAAACCACACTGCAAACACTTATGTACAATGTGTAGAGAATCGAATAGGATTTTGGCTGGTGCCTTCCTCCTGACCAAAAGCTTAAGCTCTGTGACCTTCAGGCTCACTCAGAAACTGGAATGGATGTCGTAATTGTCATTTGTATACATGTCGACTTTTGTAATTTAAATGAAATGTTGAACACTTTGGTAAATATAAAAGTGGCTTGTGTATTTTGTGTAACAAGGAATAAATGATATTCTCGTACTCTGGAAGAGTGAAACAGTCTGCATCTGTCTTGGTAAAGAAGTGACAATCTTAATGAAAGAGAATATGGAAACGGATATATGTATGTACATACATGCCTAGGACATCGTGCTGTACACCAGAGACTGACACATTGTACTTCAATACAAAAAATAGTCAGTTACCATCTGCCCAGCATGTTGACTCTTAGATTCCTGGGCACTGAAAATAGGTAGGAAAGGAATATTGTATCATTTACTAAAGAGAAACTCTTCCTTGGATAACTGTTGTTTGATGGGCTACGTTGGGTTACAGTGTAGATGTCACTAAGGTGTCCAGCCTGAGTCCCACGTGGCTGTCATCAACACACATCCTACCTCAGGGACCTGAACGTCTCCATTCCATTCATGGCTAATGAGTTTTGACTGAAGTTTAATGAGATACTGAGACATTTTTATTTGACTTTGTATGTTTGCAAAACTTAGAACTGTTGCCATTTTAACAATGCTTCCAGGGTTCTTCTTTTTTTTTTTTTTAACTGTATTTGAAAACTCATGAATTTTTTTAACTTTATCTATTTTGCTTAGATTTTAATCTTCATATCTGGCTTATAGTTTTATTAGTGTTAGATATGCAGATTTATTTATTATTGCCATCTGTTTCTGTGAAAGCTATTTTATAAAATGCTAGGCAGTTGCCTGAATGATGTTCAAGTCCACATGGGGGGTAATTTTGGAAATCAGAATCCCGCAAAGACAAATCTTCTATTACTCGAGACAAAGATCGTGTACAAATTAGCTCACTGAGCGTTTCATTGTGATCCAAGCCCAAGTGTGCCATCTGTATCTCTGAGTTCTGAGATGTTCTGTATTTTCCAGATTGACTGCTAATGAACATTTTCTTCTGTTAGTAAATTATCTTTTCAACATACTTAGAATATTACCAGGTTAAGATTATAGCTCAACAAAATTTGTTTAGAAGCGTTGATGAATGTCTTTATCTCCTAGATTGTTTCTTTTTCATATTATTTCATTGAAGTATAGTTGGTGTGTACTATTACATAAGTTACAGAGGTGCAATGCAGTGATTCACAATTTTTAAAGGTTATACTCCATCTATAATTGTTATAAAATATTGGCTATATTTCCCTTGTTGTACAGTGTATCCTTGTGGTTTATTTCATACCTAATGGTTTGTACCTCTTAATCTCCTATCCCAGTGTTGCCCCTCCCCGTTCCCTCTCCCCACTGGAAACGGCTAGTTTGTTCTTTGTGTCTGTGGGTCTGCTTCTTTTTTTGTTTTATTCACTAGCTTGTTGTATTTTTTAGATTCCACATATAAGTGATGTCATACAATGCTTATGCTTCTCTGACTTTTTCACTTAGCATTAATGCCTTCCAAGTCCATCCATGTTGCTGCAGATGGCAAAATTTCATTCTTTTTTATGGCTTAGTAGTATTCCCGTGTGTGTGTGTGTGTGTGTGTGTGTGTGTGTGTGTGTGTGTGTGTATCACATCTTCTTTGTCCATTCATCTGTTAATGGACATTTAGGTTGCTTCCATATCTTGGCTATTGTCAGTAATGCTGCTATGAACATTGACATGCATATCAAACTAACAATAGTACTACACTATGACTCAGCACTTCTGCTCCTGGGTATATATCTGATAAAAACCAGAACATTAATTTGAAAAGATACATGCTCCTCTAGATTATTTTTAACATCCATAGGCTATGTGTACAAAATCACAGCAGAATTAGATGTAACCAAACACTTCAATGGGCTCAATTCCCAAGAGTTCAAGTGGGGTGGGAACTAATGTTGTCTTGATCAGAGCTGGTCAGCTGGACAGAGCAAACTGAAAAGAAAGAATCCTGCAATCCAGTTTCATTTTGCCTCATTCAGCTCTTCCCACCTCTGCCTCTGGGGTTACTTTGTCTGGAATATTCTTGGAAGGGTATGACAAAATTTAATCATTCTACCCAGATCCTTCCCAGTTCAATTTTAACCACCCCTCAGCTCCACAAGACACTTCTGTGTTTTAGTAATATCAAATGCCTCCTGTTGAGTGTTCTTTCTTTTTAATTGATCTTTGAGTTAATTGTTTAAAATTCTCTTATCTATTTATTTTAAGCTACTCAGATGCAAACTAAGTCATCCCAATACCTTCTTTGCCATTTTTCAAATTGTTTATTTTTACCCAATTAAAAAATTAAGATAAGCAGCTATCATTTACGATAAAGTTTTATAAGTAGAAATTATGCCCACACAACTCCTCAGAGCTCTCCTACTTCCTTTTTCCATGTAGCAATATATCATGGACTTCCTTCTGGGTCAGTATATATAGATCTCACTCATGGCTTTCAGAGGTCCAGCTTTTATCTGGTTCCCTGATGCTGGCTATCAGATTTTCCCAGGTTTGCTGTGGCTGTTACTGTTATTTTTTCCACTATAAAAACACTGCAGTAAGTATCCTTATGCAAATATCTTTCCTTGTGTTTTCCTCTGGAGGTTAGCGTTCAAAAGGGCAACCGCCAAGTTGAAGGCTATATGCATTTCTAATTTCAAAAGATATTTCCAGAATTTTTTAAAAGGTGTAGTAATCCGCTTATTCACCAGAAGTGTGTGAGAGGGTCATTTCCCTTCCTCCTTGCCAGAGCTGGGTGTTATTTCTTATCTAAGTTTTGATCGTCCTGTATTTAGAACAGAGTTGTACATAGTATGTGTGCTTCGAATCCTGTTGTCGCGTTCTTATTTTGAAGCTGCATGTTCCTGTTAGTCTTTTAATTAACGCTGATTTTTCTTTATAGAGCATAGTTTTTGTTTATAATATAAATTTGTAGCTATGAACTAGGATCAAAATATGTTAGTATCTACTTGTACCTTGGAATATGAACATCTTTGAAGTTTTTTTCCTCTCCCCTGCCTCAATACTTTGATTACTGCTGCTTTTAATACTGTAATTACTAATCACAGTGGTTTATATTGGTAGAATATTTTGCCATAGTTGGCCCACTTCTATTGACAAAAAGCAGTGATGGAAGGGTAAAGTCTGCTTATGATGATTCTGGATTCTTTTTTTTTTAAAAATACTTTTATTGTGGTATGATTCCTGTACAGTAAGCTTCACATATTTCAGATGTAAATTTGATGAATTTTGATAGATGTACACACCAGCAAAACCATCACCACAATCAAGATAGCTTAACATTTCCATCACTCCCCAACAGGTACAAATTTTGAATTCCCAATTTATCCTTTGCCATCCCCTTTACCCTCTGGTAACCATAAGTTTGTTCTCTATGTCAGTGAATCTGTTTCTGTTTTGTAGATAAGTTCATTTGTGTCCATTTTTTTTACATTCCACATATAAGCCATACCATATGGTATTTTTCTTTCTCTTTCTGACTTACTTCACTTACAAGATTCTGGATTTTTTAAAGTGGATACCTTCTGACTTTTTCTTCTATGATGCTGTTGCATGGGTGTGCATGCCCCTGACACCGCATGGTCTGTCATTCCTTTGTGAGGCTCCTTACTGGGAAAAAAAAATGCATTTGTTTCTTTCACCGTTACTTTTGAATGATCTAATTATTTATGATTTATGTATATGGCAGAGATATGAAAGTAGTTGAACTTTTAATACTAACATGTGTCTGGTGTTTATACACATTGAAAAACATTTAAAAATTGATCCTTACAATAACTCTTTGATACTGGCATGATGGGTATCCTTATTTGAATTTTACTGACATAGAGACTGAGGTTCTGAAGAGGGTTTAAATGGTTTCTTGAAGGACTTACAGCCAGTAAATAGGAGAACTAAGACTTAGAGCAGGATTTCTTGATTATACCTCAAATGGTCTCTGGCACTGGTTCTTAGAATCCTAAGTGCGCACAAGATCCTTCAAATCCTTCAACATAAACAAGACTTACTTAAACAAGCAGTTTGCCTATCTGTTGACCATATACTGTGTTTACTACAATTTCAGTTAAATTCGTCTTTGATTAATATAGATGAAATTCATAAAATAATTACAAATGTAGTTTTTCTTGGAAAAAATTAAGACTCTTTTAAATGAGGTTCATAGAATAATAAAGAAAATCATTAGTAGTTAAAAAGCCAGAAATTGTTACTGTAAGACTGGTCAGATTTTAGTTTGGATATATCACTGTAAGAACAACCCTGGGGGAAATTATGCTATGTGGAATGAGCCAGAAACAGAAGGACTCACACTACATTGCACCGCTTACATGAGAAACCTGAAATAGTGGAAATGTGGAAGCAGAGGTGGAGCAGTGGTTGCCAGCGGATGAGGGCAGGGGAAGCGGGGAGGTATGAGTCAAAGGGTGGAAAGTCTTAGTTCTGCAAGACTTGGAGGTCAGCCCTGGAGGTCTGCTGTACAGCACGGGGCCTGTAGTTGACAATACTGTATTGTGTGCTTGAAATTTTGCTGTGAGGGTAGGTAGTAAGTGTTCCATCATGGTCATCATCAACAAATAAGGGCAGGAGGAAAGTTCCGGAGGTGATATGTTTCACAGAGATTGTGGCGATGGTTTCACGGATATACACTTATCTTCAAACTCTTATCAGGTTGTACACATTAAATTTGTATAGATTTTTATATGTCAATCATCTCAATAAAGTAGTTTAAAAAAATCAGCCATAAAAATGTTTCTGACTTTCAAAAAAAACTTACTCGTGTGTGCACCCACACATACTCATACTTACTTTTCAGTTCTAGTCCTTCTCCCTGCTGGCTTCTTAGTACCATTTGTACATAATAAATTCTGTATTTTTAGAGAGGTGCACATCTAGATTCAAATCTCATCACATTATTGTACATGTTTGTAGTGGGAAAGACCCACTACAGACATATTCTTGGGTTTCCTAAATTTCCTTGAGGGTAACCATGGTGTTAAGATGCATTTTTTCCTATATCATCAATTTTCTGTGTGAGTGGTGGATGGATCCCCCACTCTGCTTGAAACTGTTCTTAAATATTGGAGAGACTGTAGCATCTTGAGGTTTCTCTGTTAACGCTCTATGTGCTGCTTCCTTGAACCCATTTAGTGAGATTTTTGAGCAAAGAAAATCCTTAAGAAAAGGGAAACATCTATACTTTTATTAATTACCTCAGTTATACCTACCCCCCAAAACACGTATCCATGCATGATTTTACAGGTCCTTAAGTTGGTACTTCGCTTTTGTTGCTAGTTGAACACCAGTGACAACAGCTAATCCTGAGTCTTTTCTGCGTGGCTCTGAGTGGATTTTATCTAGTCTAGTTTGGCTTTGGTTTTGAGTAAGCATTTACTCCCTTTTTGCTGTTGATACGAACACCAGTTTATTAAAGGGTAAGACACCATATGTTCATTTCAGAAATACCAGTTTCATTTTGTTCATTTTAAATTCCAATATTTGCAAAGCAGTTTATTTCCTTCTAACTTGCAGTAACATGTTTGCTTTCTATTATTTTCATTTTGACTTACTTTCATTTTCAAAGAATTTTGTTATCTTTCTTACCTTCCTGATTTTTTATTTTGTTAAAAGGATATACTTTTATTCTCATCAAAAAGAAAAACGTATGCAGCAGAAATTTTTGTATTTAAGCATAGCTGAAGAAAATTGACACTGATTTTTTTTAACATTTTTTAATTGAGTTGTAGTCATTTTACAATGTTGTGTTAAATACCAGTGTAGAGCACAATTTTTCAGTTATACATGAACATACATATATTCATTGTCACATTTTTTTTTTTGCTGTGAGCTACCACAAGATCTTGTATATATTTCCCTGTACTATGCAGTATAATCTTGTTTATCTATTCTACATATGCTTGTCAGTATCTACAAATTTTGAAATCCTAGACTGTCCCTTCCCACCCCCTGACCCCTTGGCAACCACAAGTTTGTATTCTATGTCTATGAGTCTGTTTCTATTTTGTATTTATGTTTTCGGGTTTTTTTTTTAGATTCCACATATGAGCAATTTCATATGGTATTTTTCTTTCTCTTTCTGGCTTACTTCACTTAGAATGACATTCTCCAGGAACATCCATGTTGCTGCAAAATGGCGTTATGTTATTGGTTTTTATGGCTGAATAGTATTCCATTGTATAAATATACCACTTCTTCTTTATCCAGTCATTTGTCAATGGAAATTTAGTCTGTTTCCATGTCTTCGCTATTGTAAATAGTGCTGCTATGAATATTGGGGTGCAGGTGTCTTTTTGAAGTAGGGTTCCTTCTGGATATATGCCCTGGAGTGGGATGCCTGGGTCATATGATAAGTCTATTCCTAGTCTTTTGAGGAATCTCCATCCTGTTTTCCACAGTGGCTGCACCTAACCGCATTGCCACCAGCAGTGAAGGATGGTACCCTTTTCTCCACAGCCTCTTGAGCATTTGTCATTTGTTGACTTTTGAATGATGGCCATTCTGGCTGGTGTGAGGTGATACCTCATTGTAGTTTTGATTTGCATTTCTCTGATAATTAGTCATATTGAGCATCTTTTCATATGCCTATGGATCATTTGTATGTCTTCCTTGGAGAATTGCTTGTTTAGGTCTTCTGCCCATTTTTGGATTGGGTTGGTTGTTTTTTGCTTATTATGGCATATGAGCTGCTTATATATTCTGGAGATCAAACTTTTGTTAGTTTCATCATTTGCAAAAATTTTTTCCCATTCCATAGGTTGTCATTTTGTTTTACATATGGTTTCCTTTGCTGTGCAGAAGACATTGATTTTTTTTGAGTCCTACCTAACACCAAAACATCTCAAGAACTGCTGTTTAAATCTAATAAAGGGTGACTGAGAAAAGATCATGTAATGAAAAGAATCATAAACCAAGGTACAATTAAATAGGCACTAAAAAAGATGCACAAAATACGTCTCAATATGGAACTCAAACTAAAATTATGAAATAGTCATTCTAAATATTTGGTCTAATATGATGTAAAATATCTAAAGTCAATGAGAAAATTATGGATTTCTGGTTGCTATATAGAGTTGAATTCACACTTAAAACTGGCTTTTTCAAGCATATTCACTTATGATATATGCATAATTTTCAAGGTAATCCTTGAGGTTGAATGCTAAGAGTGCATATCAGTTAACCATCCCTCATTAGTGTAACTGATTCTTCTACAGTTCTGTTTGAGTTTTACTGACTTACAGTTCAGGTCTCGGAGGGAGTCAAATCCAGGTATTACTGTCAAGTGGATTTTTCTACAGTTAAAAATATAATTGATCCAACTTAATAATGGTGGGTGAGAAAGTCAACATTAAAGACTGAACCCCGAATATTACGTATTCTACTGAGAGTGTTGGTGGAAATAGTGATGTAGCATCTTCCTAAATTTTCGATTTCCTTGGTAATGTGTTAAGTGTTAGGCAGAAATGGAGTGCAGTCCCAAATTAGTAAGCATAGATGCAATTCTAAATCGATATGTATAAATGTTAAAAAGGAGAAACCATGAACATTTCATGTCAAATTACTCAGTAATTAAAACTAACTTAAAAGTTATTCTGAATTAGTTGTAACCTATAGCCTATGGTTTTATTAAGGCAAACCAGGGCAAATCTTCCTTTCTCACATACCATTCATGTTTCTAGAATTTGTATGACATATTAGGTTGCCCTTTTTTTTTTGAAGTTCATTCTTACTTTTGCAAAACATGTAATTGGGTCCATGTTGGACACTGGCTTTCATAATAAAAGTACTGATCTCAAGACTGTATTTTTTGAAAGCACATTTGTAAACACTTTTTCCCTCAATCCTACCTAGTCACTGTGTGGATCTTACAGTTATGATAAACTTTCATTCTTTCCAGAAAGATAGTAAAATAGTTCTTATATGAAAACCTTTTATTTTGAGCATTTGAAACGGAGCATCAGTTAGCTGAACCAGGATAAATTCCTAGAGCCAGAAGCAGCAGTAGAACTTTGAGCAGAAAGTTGAGTCCAGTTAATCAACTGTATACAGTAACAGAATGCTTGAACTGCTTAAAGAAATGAAGGAATCCTATGAAATGGCATTTTCCTAGTCAGTCATGATCCAGCCTCACTGAACTGTTACCATAAATACAAAGACAAATATCAGACTGTGTTAATTGTGTGCTGTGGCCTGATGCTCACAAAAGAATTCCACGGTATCTACAGAGATTGAGTTAAAAAGAGATTTAATTTTCTATTGTTAGATGGACACTTCTGATAAGTTGCTAAAAAAATTTTAAAAAGGAAGATCTATGTATATTTTAGGTGTTTGGTGAGTTGATATTTATGAACTCTATTAACATATGTATAAATACAAATGGGTGTCTGTACACACAGTCACATGTTCTCTTTTTTCCACTTAACAAAAGTTATGAGAAGAAGAAAAGTAGTGACACATTTGCTCCGTATGTAGATTTTGTGAACATTGCTGCCTGTAGAGGTAAATTGATTTAACTGTAAATATTTTCCTTCTTTTCATAGCTAATCTCCATTTGTCCTTAGTTTGGTGCAGGCTGAACGAATTATTACTGAAGAGTTCAAGAGCTGTTATTTCAAACAGCATCCCTGGAATTGTTCTCTTGAACATTTCAATGCCATTGAAGAACAAAACCCAACCTTATGGTTATTTATATTAGCAATTTATATCTGCATAGGATTTTACAGTTTACTGACTATTTCCTCAAAACAGTTTCTCATTTGACCTTTACAATGTCTAAGTTAAAAGAAATGTTCAAGTGCAAGGACTTTTGTCGAGTTGACCTTATCTGAGCAATAAGGAGATGGGGTCCCTGGGAGATTCAGGGTCATGATGAGTGTTTGACCCAAGTCCTTGCTACTCACCCTTTGTACTGGGAACCCTCCCCGTGGCCGCCTGTCAAGATATGTGCCATTGTTTTGCCAGGATATTTTTTGTCTAAAGGGAAGACACTTTTCTTCGATATGTGATTGATATTATTGCTCTAATTGTAGTAAGTGCTGTTTCAGTGGTGCATCCACATTGCAATTGTGCACACCTTGATTTTGGCACATTTTCATGGTTACTCTCTTTGTTTCCTGTGTCTGCTATAGCAAAGTACTGCAGGTGGGATGGCTTAGCACAGCAGAAACGTAGTTTCTCACAGTTCCAGTGGCTGGAAGTCTGCAGTCAAGGTGTTGGCAGGGTCCTGTTCCCTTTGAAGGTTTTAGTGGAGGCTCCTTCCTTGCCCCTTCCCAGCTCCTGGGGATTGCTACCCATCAGCTTTGGTCTTCCTTGGCTTGGAGACGCAGCACTCCAGTCACGTGACATGCAGCCATCTACGGGCTGAAGCTGGGAAGGCTGAGTTTTCTGCAAGTTGCAGAAGCACTCTTCTTGGATCGAGGTATTCGAAGACCGCAGCCCAAGCTTGGCCGCCTTTTTAAGGTCAGTGGCTCTGTGTGCACTGTGGTGAAGGCTGCCTCTCGTACGGGGCTAACTGATGGTAGGTCAGGGACATCGTTTTTATGACTGTGTCAGTAATGCAATGTAACTAGGGAACATCACCACAAATGGCCTTCTGCAGTGGGCTCCGTTCACCAGGTTCCGGAAGTTAATGATGCCCAATGGGGGGCACCACGTGACGCTCTGTGGCATATGCCTGGTGTTGTCACATAATTTCATAGTCCACAAACCGTAATGATTGAGTTTTCTCAGAGGTGTATTTATCTGTCTTCGTCTGGTATTTATCCCTTTCTGCTGTGCCCTGATTTGGCGATTATGTAACTGTTTACATGAGACAGAAAGTTACCAAGAGGAAAAAGACTATACAAAGTAGAGGAGTCAGGAAATCTTCTTTCCGCTCCCCAACCCCAGTCTTACTGAGAAATAACTGACCTGCATCACTGTATAAGTTTAGGATGTACATGAGAATTTGATCTATGTATATTATGAAATGATTACCACAATAGGTTTAGCTAGCATCCATTATCTTGCACAGAGATGATAAAAAAAAGAAAAAAAATTCTGCTTGTGATGAGAAATCTTAGGATTTATTCTTATCAACTCTTTGATATATCATTTGACAGTGTTATCTCTATGTCACACCCCAGTACTTACTTGTCTTACGACTGGAAGTTTGGATCTTTTGGTCATCTTCCTCTAGTCACCCGTCCCCACTACAATCTGCCTCTGGCAGCCACAAGTCCGCTCTTCTGCTGTGAGTTTTTGTCTTAAATTCCACATATACGTGAGATCATACAGTATTTCTTTCTCTGACTTATTTCACTTAGTGTAATGCCTTCAAGGCACATCCCTTTTGTGCACAAATGGTATGATTTCCTCATTTTTATGGCTAAAATGATATTCCATTATATATATATATATACATATATATATAATGGCTAAATAATAGTCCATTATATATATATATATATGTACACACACCATGTTCCTTATCCTCTAACTAAATTTAGATTTAAATGGACTCTGAAAATCTGGTGCAGACTTACTTCTTGAAGTAGACTGTCTGCATCTGTAGTTGATCAGTTCATTGATTCAGACAGGTGACAGACATGGGTAAACATCCCCTTCACTGGGCGCTGTGCTGGACACGAGGCTGGATACAAAGGGGAATTTTTACAAGTCTTGCCGCCCAGGACTTCACAGTCTAATTGAACAGATGAGTCACGCAGCCCCCACTCACGTGGCTCCTAGTAAGAGTGGATGTGTAAATGCTGAAATGAGCCAAAGCTCCATAATTTAGTTGAGGAGCTGTAATAAAGACAGGGAACACGCTATGAGTGTTCAGAGGAAAGAAACGTAACTCTTGAAAGATCTGTCTAAATTGGGAAATGGAGATTTGCCCCCTCCCCTCCCCGCTCTGCCCCTCCTCCCCTCCCCACCCTCTCCCTCTCCCCCTCCCCCACTACTTTATCTCTTTCTCTGTCTTTATCACAACCTCTGTTCCTTCCATTCTTCCTGAAGCGTCCACTTCCCTTTATTTAAATGATAAAATATTCTCCTTGTTTGCGCTCTACCTGTCTGTCTGCTGCTGTTTAGTTTCTTTTCAGTCTCCTTTTTTTGACAACTGTGATTCCCAGAGTTTTGTCAGAAGTTCCTGTTTCTTCTGATACCACGCATGCTTAAAAGGCTAGATACTGTATCAGTTCATTTAGACATTCTGGAAAAGGCAGAACTGTGGGGACAGGAAGCAGACCAGTGTTTACCAAGAGCTAAGGCTGGGCAGAGCGATCAATGACCAAGGGGTGTGGGGGAGCCTTCTGGGGTGATGGAACTGTTCTGTATCTTAATTGTGGTGATGGTTACACTACTGTGTACTTACAAAACTTCTTACAACTGTATACTAGAAGTGATAAATTTTGCTCTTACGTCCATTTTACCTGAAGAAACCTGTCACTTTGAATCCCTGCTTTCCTTTGAATGGAAAGACTTAAATTTTCTGCCCCTTTCGCACCACACTCCTTAGTTTTGCATTTAGTAGTTTCTGACTAAAATGAGAAAATTACTTCAAGATCATGGACCAAGGAATTATAATTTCCCAAGTATATGCTATGTGTAGGGGATTCTGATTTGTAACTCAAAGTGGAAATAGCTAAAACAGGCAATAAAGAAGCACCTTTCAAAAGCATCTTTCAGAGGACCTGGTAGGTAAGTGTCACGGGATCTGAGCGTAATCTACAGAATTGCATCTTGTGCTGTCTGCCATTTTAGAAAGATTAAGACAATAATAATTTAGCTTTTTTTTTTTCCCAGCCATAAAAATACAAGTGAGTTCCCCTGCCAGGTTAATTCACAGCTAGAGGATTAGAACCCTGTTTTTCATGACTGGTGGTGCAGAGGAATCAAGGCTGTCACTTACAGAGGGAACTAACTCAGTGCCGATAAGCAAAGCGCCGTGCTTCGTCCTCTGCAGGAAGCCAGTGCGAGATGGTGCTTCTCAGTTCTTCCCGTGTGATCCGGGTACCTGCTTGTAGACAGAGGGGGTTTCAGAACTGAATTGTAAGTGCTCAGTCCGTATTACACACTTTAAAAAATTCCTATTTTTTTATTGAGGTGTAGTTGATTTATAATGTTAGTTCCAGGTGTACAGCAAAGTGATTTAGTTATATATATATATATATATATATATATATATATATATATATGTATATAATTATATATATAATTATATATATATTTTCAGATTCTTTTCCAATACAGCTCATTACAAGACGTTGAATATAGCTCCCTGTGCTGTACAGTAGGTCCCCGCTGTTTATCAGTTGTATATATAGTAGTGTGTATCTGTTCATCCCAAACTCCTAATATATCCCTCCCTGCTCCCTTCCCCTCTGGTAACCACAGTTTGTTTTCTATGTCTGTGAGTCTATTTCTGGTTTGTAAATAAAATTTGTAACTATTTGATATTACACATTTTTAAGTAAGACATAGAAACCTTTTTTCTCCCTGCCCAGGAGACTTTTCTCACTTCTAAGAGGACTCAGGGAGCAATGGAACGAGTTTGGATTAGAATTCCAAAGATGCACGTTCCCGCCCTAACTCTGCCACGACATTAGCTCCGTGACACTGAGAAGGAGGTGGGGAGGGTCTGACTTCCTCAGCTTGTTTTTTTGTTGGGTTGATCTATAAATGAGCAGGAAGTCGGGCTATGACCTCTGAGGGTGTCTCCTTAAATTGAAATCCATTTCTCCAAGGGGTTCCAGATCCTGTTACACTGTGACTGTTCATGACCACAGCTTCCGCCTTCAGTCCCATACTGTGTTCACACTTTTCCACCAGAATGGCTTGTGTGTGTCCCTGACAGATTCCCGGACGCTGAATTCAGTGTCATTTCCTGACCTCCCTGGGCTCTTGTGGTCTAAGCAGCTGCCTTGTGCTGCGATTAAGTAAGTCAAATACAGCAGTAGGCGTGGGGCTTCCCGAAGCTTGGATCTGGCTCTCCCTAGACAGTGTGCCTTTGCACCTTGGCATACGAGCTCTCAGAATGAATTGAGACTTCAGGATTTAAAACACATAGTTTTAAAGGACAAAAGTGCTTTCTAACTGAACATGAAACCGTGTATGTTTACATATTCCCTGAATCAGGGCGTCTGCTGGCTGTGGGTGCGTCAGCTTTAAGGACGCCTTTCGGTCAGGAGCACTCGGTTTCTTGTGAGTCTGCAGGGAATGCAGAACCAGGAAAGAAGTAGGAAACGCAAATCTCGAGCTCTGAGATCATGACTTCATGAAATATTTGTCATCGTAGAAACACCAGATTTGAGGCAACGTGAGGTCATTTCCCATTCCACCTGCTGGACAGACTGAATTCTGTACGCGAGAGTGTGTTGATACCTGCACCCCCAGCAGGGGCTGTGTGGTGAGAGTGCCTCGTGTTGTGCAATTCCGCTTCGCAAAGATGTGAGAGTTGAGATGACGTTCCAAGGACTTTTGCCTCTCAGCTGTGGTCCACATACGTTATTCCAGATATTTTGGCATTTTCCCCAACTCTAAAGGTCCTCAGGGAGGAATTCTATACTCTTGTTAGTCTCAGACAATTTCTCCTTTGTCAGGAAGTCCCAGATAAATTGAATATCTCCTGCTTTCATTTAATCCTGCTTCTTGCTCAGTCTTGAGTGGGAGTACAGAACCAAAGGGCAAGTTTCACTGTTTGCTCAGCAGTGATCCCCCCACACCAGAAGGCAATCTTGGGAAAATGAACACTTGTGAGGCAGCTTGGGGAATTTGAGCTCAGAGGCAGAGTGATTAAAAAAAGAAGAGGGAATGGGAAAAAATAGAAGATGGTTTCGGAATTAATGACTTCATTATCTTTTAACGCTTTAAGAAAGGAACAGAACTTGTAGGAGTCTGTCTGAGGGGTCCGTGCTGAGGGTTTGCATCTACTGAGACGTTGACAAGACACAGGAAATACGGAATAGTTGGAATATGAGAAACAGAGAAAATTGGCTGGGTAATAGTTTGGGAGTAATAAAGTATTGGGAGGAAACAAAGAAAGTCAGAGAACTGTGCACTTAAGAACCATAAATGCAATGAGATGCTTGATGTATCTTCAGGAAGAAGAAGCCCGCGCCAGGGAAGGGAGAGGCCAGGAGTCAGGCAGGAGCGCTTGCACGTGGCCTTGCCGAACGGAATTCTTTCAAGTTGTGCTATGTTTCTGTCCTCTTGAAGGAATCTGGGCACGGCTGTGATGAATGTCACATTCTCGTTATTAGAACCATAAAATGGAAACCAATCAATGCAAAAGGTTTTGGAGTAATTATTTTTTGCATCATTACCTTCTCCATAATTAGAAGCCCCCCCCCTTCCCTGTCTCTTAAACCAATTAGTTATTCCACAGTAGGTGATGGCTGAGCAACGTGGGGGAACTGGCAGGACTACAAGGCTTGTCCTGTCTTTTCTTTCTGCTGTAGCCAAGTGCTCATTTGCAAGGTAGGTCTGCGTCTACGGTGCAGCCCTCTTGGGATAACTCATGCTATGTGAATAATCCTTTCCACATATTTCCATTTATCCTTTTGTGCCTTTAATAAGTCTAATTTGTTTTAGGTTCTCCTCAAGCTGGAGATAAATCTTAAGTACACTTGGCTGAGATTCTCAAACTATTAATTCTTTTAAACATTTATTAAAAAGTCATACCATGAAGCATCTTGAATCTTCATGACATAAAACAGGTGTATTCACTTGTTAGACCACTGTTCATTCATTTCGTAAATATTGATCGAATTTGCATTAGATGCCAGGAACTGGTTAGGTGGTAGAAACTGAGCAAAGAGCAGAACAGAGAGGTTTCTTGTACTCATGGCGGTGGCTGTGCTCACGTCTGTGATTCAGGCTTTAACATGAGATGGGATTGAAATTGTTGATTTAGCGCATGCGAGTGAATGAGAGTTTGCAGGTGAATGAGTATCGTGGCGACTTCGATTTTCTGTAGTTTTTATACTTTGCAATTCAATGACTTGTCTCAATAAACCCACATCCAGGTAAACAGTGTATTTTGTGGGCCAGCTCAGGCCCTGAGAGTGGGATGTTTGCTTAAAAAAACAAAAATGCCAGATTAAGTCTATTGACTGGAACGGGTTTCACATTTCTCAGTCTCCTTACGCAGACACTCTACATCGCATGGTTTATTCTTTGTGTCTCTTTCCAAGTTATCATTGTGTCTCCCGTCGTTTTGAGACATTTAATGTTAGACACTTAATATCGTCATTTGTGTGAGGGAGAGTGACATTCCATGTCCTCTGGCCCAGAGTTAGGAGACTACTGGGGCTGTGAGGGTGCAACTGTGCAGAGTTCACTGTTTAAGCATCTTAATGAGCTGTATGTACAGCGTGCTTAATGGCGGCAAGACCACAGGTTTGATCATCAGATACGTTCTCAAATCTCTCCTCTTGTTAATGGTACGTTCTTAGACAAGCCCCAGTTTCTCTGCCGGCCATGGAAATAATTCTTATACCTACTCCGTGTGGTTCTGTGGGAGGGGCGTGGGAATGACTGTGCAAAGCAGCTGAGCCAGGCTTCCCCTTTTGCGATCAAGCTATGATGAATTTGCAAACACGTAACAAAAGGTTATTTGCTTTCTTAAGGGAAAAAACACTTATCTTCATGCAGAATGAGCCAAAACTTGTTTTTTTTTGTGTGCGGGGATGGGGAGAATGGGGGCGTAAGGTTAAATGTTTGCACTTAAATTTAGGGGAAAGTGGAGTTTGTCAGAATGCAAATTCTCTGAGGGTAGGTGGGGCTAGACTCTCCTGACTTAGTCAAATAACACGAGGCTATGTAACCCCAAGTCTCAAAGTGAATACGATTATTAATTTGTGACATTTTCATAGGAAGAATATTGCTTTTATTTTATTGTTGTGTTTTATTATTGAGTGGGTAAGATCAACCTCTAACCTGGGAGAGTTTATACTAGTTAACGGGTCCGGAGCATGCATTTGTGTTTGACTCAGTGCCTAAAGATACATAAATCACTTTCATGTATGTCTTAAGGCAGGATGAAAAGGGCCACACAGAGAGGATTAAAATGAAGGATGAAAAAAAAAATCCTTCAACATCTTGGCTGCCCCTTCCCTCTCGCCAGCTGGATCCATTTCTCTGTAAATATTCGGAAGAGGACAGAAGTTGTCATCACTGCTCTGTCCTTGGGAGGCGGCCTCCCGCTGACATCTAGGTGGGCGAGGGGAACGCACCCCGACAGTGCTTCTGCCTGGCTCTGCACAGGCCCCTTAGAGCTTGATTAGCAAAAGGAACACTTTGTTTATTGGCCCAAGGATGCCAGTGTCTGGTGCACTTTACAGTAAACACATTTTCAGCTGACCACACCGTAAATCAGACTGAAGACACCTCCCATTTGAGAGTCCACTGAAAAGTTCTTTTTTTTTCCTAGTGGGCAAAAAAGAAGGCCAAGGAGAAATTCCCATATCCTGCCATGATGCTCAATGGGTCAACATTCCAAAACGAGTTGATTTTCCTTGCCTTGTTGAAGCAACTAAACAATTTTTTTTTTTTGCCATTACAAGCAACAGTTTATTAGCTTTTTGGGGTATTCAGTTCCAAATCCAGAACTGTGTGGTTGAAGTACCATTAAGAGGCTCTACTTTTTTTTTTCTTCTGCTTAATGTCTGTGGGCTGCTTGTAAGATACTATAGAGTCATACCCAACCAAGAAAAGACCAGACTCACACCAGTGTGGCAGCAGATTAACAATGCAGGAGACATCATGTTTGGTTATAGATAATGCATGCAGTGCTTAAAATAGCAGTTTGCCATCCATGTGTTATTTCATACCAGATGGTAGGAAGAGCACAGGACATGGTTTTTTCAGATGTGTGTATACACACACACACACACACACACACACACACACACACACACATATATATATTGCAAGGGTACATATAAAAGTCTGTTAATAGCAATGCACAAAAAAGGAAAAAGTTCTATAATTTAGGACAAGTGGATGTTTGTCAAATTGCCTTCATCTATATCAAGCTCCAAGCTATTTTTATATATTCAGTAAGTAAAAATATTCTGTTCAATGAAATATCAAAATTGTCATATTAAGCTCTTCTGGAATTTTTGGGAGAGAACCCTCTTTCAAGTCCAGTGCCCAGCTTGAGCAGGTTAACTGAGCCTTCTGGGACACATTTCATTTTGGGTTACATTATATCATTTGAATTCCATATTTCAGGAGAAAAATTATTCACTCTCTTAAGAGTACCTGAATGTGGAACTCATCACTTTCTACTATTATTGTAACATCCAAGTGTTTAGGTGTCCTGCCCACTGTAGACTTTAAAAGAATATTAATTAAATGACTTAACCTTCAACACATTAAAACAGCATCTGTCAAAAGGCATGGAAAAACCTAAATGTCCATTGACAGATGGTATTTTAATGCATTGAAAGTTAAGGAGTTTAATTAATATTCTTATAAAGTCTACAGTGGGCAGGATCTTTGGTATATTTATACAATGGAATACTACTCAGCCATAAAAAAGAAGAAAATAATGCCATTTGCAGCAACATGGATGGACCTGGAGATTGTCAACCTTAAGTGAAGTAACCCAGAAAGAGAAAGAAAAAATACCATATGATATCACTTATATGTGGAATTTTAAAAAAAGACGAATTAAATTACAAAACAGAAACTGAGTCACAGACATAGAAAACAAACTTAGAGTTACAGGGGGAGAGGAGTGCGTAGGAAAGGATAAATTGGGAGTTTGAAATTTGCAGATACAAACTGCTGTATATAAAATAGGTAAACAACTGTATAGCACAGAGAACAATATTCAGTATCTTGTAGTAACCTATAATGGAAAAGAATATGAAAGTGAAAAAAATAGAATAAAATAGCATCTGAGTGAAAATACCAGATCACTCTTTGGGCTCGCCGCATCCAACAGTGGAAACAGAACGCAGAATGCAGGGTGGGGCAGGGACACAGGGAACCAAGGTCTTTATCTCATGGCCTGGAAAAGAGGTTCATTCAGGACTTTCAGCGGTACCTGGAGGGATTTTTGTTTGTCACAGCTGGGGGAGGTGGAGCTAATTGGCATCTAGTGACCAGAAGTCAAGAATTCTGCTAAACATCCTACAGCACACAGGACAGCCTCCTCAACAAAGGATTGTCAGTTGCTCTCTGATGAGGGAGGCTCTCCTGTGCACGGCAGGGTGTGTGGACTTGGCTGGACTACGAGACCCAGTCACTTAATCAGGCATGACTCTGGGTTTGCTGTGAAGGTATTTGTAGATGTGGTTAAGCACCTGCAATGAGTTGACTTTAAAGTCGATTACCCTCCATCATGTGGGTGGGAGTCATCTAATCAGCAGAGGACCTAAAGGCAAAAAAGGATTCCCAGAGTGGGAAACTAGTGGGATTACTGGGAGAAAATGTGTATATATCTCCTAGTAATATATATAACTATATGTTATCTATACAATTCATGTATATATATGTATCTGTACCAAACTAAACTCAGATCTGTTGGCCCACACGCAGTAAAGCCCGTCTCCTGATACTGGGTTATGTTAATTTCTGACGTACAGCATAGTGACTCAGTTATACGTATATGCTTTCTCATATTCTTTTTCATTATAAGTTATTAGAAGATAGTGAATGTAGTTCCCTGTGCTACGCAATAGGACCTTGTGGTTTATTTATATATAGTAGTGTGTATCTGCAAATCCCGAACTCCCAATTTATCCCTCCCCCTCCTTTCCCCCCTGGGAACCACAAGTTTGTTTTCTATGTCTGTGAGTCTGTTTCTTTTTTATAAATAACTTCATTTGTCTCAATTTTTTTAGATTCCACATATAAGTGATATCATATGATATTTGTATTTTTTGTCTGACTTACTTCATTTAGTATAATAATCCCTAGATCCATCCATGTTGCTGCAAATGGCATTATTTTATCCTTTTTTATGGCTGAGTAGTATTCCATTGTATAAATATACCACATCTCCTTTATCCAGTCATCTGTTGATGGACATTTAGGTTGCTTCTGTGTCTTGGCTGCTGTAAACAGTGCTGCTGTGAACATTTCTTGACTGCTCCTCCCTTGTATCTGCACTCCCTTCGTTCTCTGATTATAACAGTTTGAATCTGCTCTTTGGTACTCAGGAAGGTCTAGAAGGCTGAAGCCTTTACCCTGCAAATAAGAAACCAGTGGGGAGAAGGGGTGGGGGGAGGTGTTTGTGCCCAGGAGGGCCCCACAGGGTCCTGCTGGGTTTCACTCCTGCAGCAGGCCACAAGGCCCAGGGACCTCCAGAACCTTCCATGAGCCTCATAGACCATCTCCCTCTGCCTTGTTGCAGCTCTTTGCTCTGCTTACAGAGCTAGGAACCTCCCAGGATCCAGCCATCTGTGGTCGCAGCGCTTGACTTCTGCCTCAGCCGGGGCACAAAAGTCACCCCTCCCCATGGCTGGGAGCGTGTCCGCCCTGGTTTAGAAAGGGCAGAACTTAGCAGAATGGGCTCAGATCAAATGTCCCCCCTTTTCTTCCTTGAATATTGTGATTCCTGTTCTCCAGACCCCTGTGCCTCTTGTTTGAATTGCCCTCCCTAATAGAGACACCTGTTGCTTCCGGATTGTGCCTTCGGAGTTATTCTGGAGCCAAGGTGAGGCAGCGCTTCATCCTGCGAGTCTGGCCGTGAGCATCCCCCGCTGATCTCTGTGAATAACCTGTGCTGCCCTCTCACACCACACGCACCTTACACTCTTTGAAAATGCGGAGAGGTGATCTCTGTCCTGAACTTTGATGGTCAGGGGCGTTAGATAAAAAGCTTAGTAACTCGTGGGATGATTTTGCAGCCTTTGGGATTTTCCTCGAGTAGTGATTGAAAAGAGGACCCGGCCAGGCTCAGATGAGTGCGAATCAATGCTTCTTTGTTTACCGATTCTGCGAAGTCCTCACGTTGTGGGGAGGAATCTGAGCGCAGGGAGGACGCGGAAAAGAGGATCAAACATTTGTGGCGTTTCTTTCATGGCGATGCCGGTCCCCGTCCCCCTGCCAGGGGCGCAGGCCTGACAGCTGCCATCGCGGTGCGCGCTGAGCCCTCCGAGCATCAAAGCCGGCTGTCAAAGGGCCTTCTTGCGGGGTTAAAGGCGGCTGGCCTTTTCGAGCCCGGTGGCCCACTTGGAAACTGAAACAGAGTTCCCCCTCAGGCTACCTCCAGCTGCCAAAGCGAGTAGGAAGCCGGAGCTGGCCAGCGGCGGGTGCGGCCGGGGCCCGGGACGCTGCGGGGACCTGCCTGGCCGGCTCGGGGCGCGCGGCCCGGCGGCCCTGCGCCGGGGAGCGGGTTGGGCTGCGTCCTGTGGGCCGCTGGCTCGCCTTCCGCAGGGACACCTCATCCTCCCGAAAAGCTCTTCTTCCCCCGGGTTTTCCCCTTCCCTGGGCGGCATCCAGTTACCACTCCCACGCGCTTCTTGCAGCTGGGCTCCAGCGGGACAAGCAGTTTCTGCTCGGTGGTTCCGGGAGGGCGACAAACATGAAAGCCAGCGCGTTGCTGACCGGGAGGTTCGGAGACAAAACATGCAGCGAGGACCCCGAGTGACTTGGGAGGCAACAGGCCACAGCCCGGGGGCCTGTGTTCCGTGGGTGTGAGCTCCTGGGGGGCGGAGTGCTGGGGGAGAGAGCAAAAATACTGAGTTTTTATTTTTTTAACACTGTTCTAAAAAGACTTCACACGGGAAACCAATGGGTGAAAATGACCCCCTGGGCTTGGAGCTTGTGAAATGCAGAGGGGAGGGGCAGGGGGGCGTCAGGGGGGTGGGGGGGAGTGGGGGGGCGGGGGCCGGGGGCGGGGTGGGGGCGGGATGGATGCGGCTCCACTGCCAGGGCCGCGAGCGCCCCGTGTGCCCAGGGCCGGGGGTTTCCGGGATGTGAGGCTTTCAGTGCTAAAAATGGGTCAGTCCCGGCTCATCAGGATGGCTGCTGAGTCTGTAGCCACTTCCCTCAGTGGAGGTGGGGGAGGCTTTTACCCCGTTCGGATTAGATTAAAGAGGGTTTCTAAACAAGGGAGCTTTAGGTAAACGGATTTTGCAGAGTCCCTCCATGACATCCCTGGGCTCTCACTAATGATTTTTTAAAAGCTCTATCACTTGAACAGTCCCAGCTTGCTCCTGAGTTCAGAATCTCTGCATCGCATCACTGAATATTTGCACAGGGCTTAGAACAGTTGAAAGAAGGAAAAATTGCACCGTTTGAGCTTGGAGTGATGGGGGGGCATGGGGAGAGGGAAAAAAACACTTGCAGGAGATGTAAGCGTGTGATGATTGGTGGTGGTGTTTGCATCTGGGTCGCCTTCTTAGCATCCTGTAGAGAAAACACAAGAGCAAGCCCAGAGTGACACGTGCAGTCTGAGGAGGGACCTGGTCAGAACATACTGTTTTCCTTTTAAAAGATAAATCATCAGCTTGCATGGGAAAGGAGCAGAGGGTCAGCGGGAGGGTAATCTAGTTAAAGGTGGAATAATATTAGCCCGACTGCCCAGCTCTGCATCCTTTTTGGAAACACAACATGACACAGCTGTTGCAAGGCCCAAGGAAGAGATGAATCAACGCAGAAATCACAATAGCCTGGGTGCAAAAATACCGTCACCTACTTTGTTCACACTGGTCCTCGTAAAACATCCTGAGAAGTGGGCAGTGCAGAGATAGTAACCTTGTTCTTAGAAATGGGAACACCAGCTGGCCAAGGCAAGTGAGCTTCTTAAGATCACACCATCAAATAGAAGTCAGTCCCTGGTCTTCCAGACTCTACTCCACAAGGAGTTTGTCTGACTCTTGAAAGGTTGTCAGGGTGAATACAGAGCTGTGGAAGATTCACAGGATTTGAACCTGCTTCACGTGTGGCTGTATCTTCCCAGGTTCAGGTGTGAGACTAAGAAAAGGGGCAGTTTCACACCGGATGAGAGAACTGTAGCTTGGAATTGCAGGCAGGATCCGCCAGCACCTGGGTTGGTGGCCTGGAGCAATTATTCAACCTTTACAAATGCCTGTTTCCTTGCTTGAAAAATACCCATAACAATGGCTCCCGGAAAGGTGGTTTTGAGGATGAAACAAGATAAAGTGGGTAAAATGCCAAAGTTAGCGCTCAAAAAAATACTTAACTCTTACTCTTCCTACTATGATTACTAATGATAACATCACAAATAAGAGTAAGCGTGGACAAGCTGTTGCAGACGTTGACTGTGGTACCAGGAGATGCCCTGGGACTCCTGGGCGGGGCAGGCGTGCTCAGCCTCTCAAGTGCTGGCCCCCAAGTGGACAGCACTCCGGTCCAGCCGGAGCAGTCGCCTCTGAGAAGAACCCAGGTTTCCTGTGTGGCCTCTGACTTACCTGATAAGGAAACGTCAGGGACTTGGAAGGCAAAAAGTCAGCCCAGGAGCACCAATAGGTGGAAGTGACAAGTGACAGCAGCACTGTGGCCTTTGGAAGCCTCTGTGACGTTCCGATGAACTTTGTCATGAAAACGGTTCTGTCAGACGAGACACGAAGTTAGAAGTTAGCCACGGGATAAAATTAAATTCAGAGTCACTCATCAGCTATGAAAAATGTTACCTGTCTCCTTTATTCTGTGTTGCATCTGCACGTGGGTGGCAGTGCCCTCATGTAGGTTCCTTCATAAAGGATCTGTTTTAGATGAATTAGCACTAAAGATCTCTTTGTTTGCTTTTAATTTTACTCAGTCCTGACACCACTCTAATGGACAATCAGGATTATTTTTGAGAAGGTAAGTCACCGACTCTATTTATTTACCTTAGCTATCTTGTTTCCTTCAAAGGCATGTAAAATCCTAGAAACAGGAGGTGACTCACAAGGTTAACTGGCTGGTCTAGTTCATTCAAGAAGAATGGTTGGCTCTGCTACTATGAACAAGTCACCAAATTTCTAAAGGACTTTATAACTTGTGCATTTTGTTAGCAAATCTCCTTTCTACTGGATAGCCTTTTGTTTTGGGGACGCTTTTTACATAATGCACACTTTTGAGACTTTCCTACCCAATAAAAAACAAAATCCAGTGTTGATTGACTCAGTGGTGGGGAGAATTCCCTGCGCATTATATACGTATATCAAGTCATCACTTTGTACACTTTAAATATCTTACAACTTGTCGATTAGACCTCAAAGCTGGAAAAAATAATTAAAATATCCCGACACAAGAAGTGATAAACGTTGGACTTGTAAATGCCGTACATTCGCATTTTCTCCCTTCACCCTTGTCTCATTCCTCCTTTTATTCCTTTCGTGGAGCGCTCGGCCCTCCTGACCAGAAGGCTTTTCTCCCCAGCGCAGAGCCCGAGCTTCAGAGCCGCTGCTCTCACGGGAACTTTATCCCCGCAATCGTACCCTTGGTTGTGATTTCTTTTGCTTTAAAAAAAAAAATCAGACTTCCTACTCCAGCTCTTTCAAGTCACGGCATCTCCAGGCTCTGACTCGTCTGCTCGTTGACCTGCCGGCTCTCACTGTCGACACATCACAGATTCTGGGTCCTGGGGCCCTTGAAAGGCAAGCTCTGGGATCCAGGCTCCCAGCAGTTAGTGGCCTTCAGCGAGTGACCCTCGTGGTCTCTGCATTGCGGTAGGTTGACTGCATCGAGGGCTCATCTTCACCGCACCCTCTATTCAAGCCCTTGGGAGGTAACCTTGCCACGTCCACCCGCTCTGACTTGGCCTGGCCAGGTGACGTTCCTTGACGGATGGGATTCTCGTGGGAACGTGAGGAGCCCCTCTTACCTGCAGTCTCACCCTCTGCCCCGAGGAGGTGGTGCCTGAGGTAGCCTGCCAGGATGGCGTGGGTGGACCCCATCTGGTGGCCCCAGATCGACATCTGTCACTAGCCCACCACTGACCCCAGGACAACAGTTTACCCTCATTGGACCATGTACACTGAGCAGGTGCAGCTGAGGTGGGCGGGGCTCAGGCCGGGTCAGGGTCACCTTGCAAAGTCCTGAGCACGTGATTATTGTCCCAGGACACTGAGGTTTTGTGGGTGTTTATAAGCAGTGCTCTTGTGACAATAGACAGTCACTAGGCTTTCTCATCTTTAAATAGGTGAAGCATTTGGAACCCTCTCCAAAGTTACTGTGACGTCATTAAATGACTTAATGCATGTCAAACGCTGTGCTTTGGGCCTGTGCCAGAGAACCTGCCAGTAGCATCAGTTACCACTGCTCAGACACCAGGGGCTACCGCGCCCCCTTCCCTCCCCCACTTGGCTGTGTTCCTCTTTCGGATGGATTCCTTCCTCTGAACTCATGTCTCCTTTCATTAGCAAGCACAGCATTTGGTTAATCACACTCCATTTATGCCCCAATTTCAATTATTTATTTTTCTCCATCTGATTTTCCTTTACAGATTCTTGGCCATCTCCAATCTGTCCAGTTTCCTCTATTTCAGAAGGATTTTTTTAAGCACAATATTTTTAATTTCAGCTCTAACATCCTTTCAGCTTGGGCTTGGAGAATTTGAGGGAGCAAAGGGAAAGGCAGACCTTCCTGTGCTTCTCTGTAGAGGGCTGTTCTTTAATGGTATCTGTGGATATTAATTAGTTAAAACCCACGTGGAAATCTATTTTCGTCATGATGACTTTGATACAGAAACTATTTCCTGAATCTCCTGTTGGCCGAGCCAGGGAAATACACAAGGCAGTTTAGGGGTTTTAAAATACAAAACTGACGTGGCAATAAACTGAAGAATTGACTCGTTCAGATTATCTCTCCTCTCAATGATGTCAGACACCCAAGCGTTACCGAATAAATAGATTTTTTGCTTGGTGGCATTTTGTACATTAGTTTCTTACTATCCTAATCAATAACTGAAATAGATTGATTTTCTGGCTTGCATTCTCTATTCTGTCAGTCAGTCATTCGACAAGACAGATTGCATTAACTTTCTGCATTGTGAGGCACTATTCCGGCCGTAAGGAGAGCAAAGCTCCATAAAACGCAGTGCACCCTCCCCAGGAGTTTACGGCACAGGAGTTGGGTTCAGGCCTGTGCGAAGTAAGCAGAGCAAAGGATTCTGGGAGCTGTGATTCAAGCAGGTGGAGAATGCGGTGGGTGTCCGAGGAAGGGAGTGTTTTGTCATGGGAGGCAGGGGCTTTCCTCGCACAGGGTGATGGATGAGCGGATGTTACAGGTGGGCAGGGCTGGACAAAGGTCCCCCCGGCAGAGGGATCAGTAGGAGGAAAAGGATGGGAGACACAGGAAAGATGGAGGGTACAAAACTCACCAACATGTTGCGAGAATGTGGTTGGAGGCAGCGCTGCTGAAACAGACCAGGGTAGCCAGAACGTAGGCGGTTTCGTGAGCCACACAAAGGCATCTGTCCCATAGGCAATGGGAGCTGTTCTAAGTCAGGGTCAGCGTGATCAGACTTGTGTTTGGAAAGGCTCTTTGCAGCAGGTAGGGAATGGGTTGGAGAGGTGTGTGCCAGGAAGTCAAGTGAGAGGCCACTTACTTAAAGGTGAGAGACTGACCTAGGATATCAGGCAAATAAGTTCGCTTTTATTACTCACTTAGACAAATAATTAAGGACATCTAAGATATATACAGCGGTGCTAGGTTATCTAGGGTGTATGAAACATGACCAAATCTCTGCCATCCAAAGATTATGGGGGGGAGGGTACTTAACTCAGTGGTAGAGCATGTGCTTAGCATGCACAAGGTCCTGGGTTCAATCCCCAGAACCTCCATTTGAAAAAAAGGGTACAGTGCAGCAGGGAAAACACTGCTGACACCACGACATCAGGAGGTGAAGTGCAGAAGACGGGGCGGGGTGTGAACAGCTGAAGGCATTCAGAGGGGAAAGCGAGCATATTCTGTTGGGTCAACTGTAAAATGGTTTTGCATGAGCAGCGTAGGGTTTCAGATCGGCCTTGAAAGAAGAGCAGGCTTTCTCAAGGGAAAATCGTGGAGGAGGACTCGCCAACTGAGGTAACAGCCTGAGTAAAAGACATTGGGCCATATGCACGGACCATTTTTGATGAGCAGTGAGCGCCCATGTTGGTACTTGCTGAGGAGACGTGTGAAATGAGACTAGAAAGGGAGGTGGACCATATGGCTGAGGCCCTGAAATGCAGGGGTGGGCAATTTCTACTTAATTGGATCTGTGACAGGAGCTGGTGAAGGTTCTAAAAACAGCAGGGATGTAGTGAGAGCTGCCTTTGAGAAAGCTTCATCCTGTGTCGTTGGACAGGATGGATTAAAGGTAAGGAGAACGTAAGAAGGATCTTTGCATCCATGTAACGGAATGGAGGCCAGAGCCAGGAGAGAAACGAGATGAGAGACTTGGGTTGAAGTCGATGCTCTGTGTCTTAGAGATGGGTCGGGCGTGGAGACTACACTGGAGCAGACAGACGTGGACGATACAGAGGGTCAGAGCTTGAGTGACTGAGGAAGTATCAGATCCACTAGGAGAAATTCGGGAGAGAGGACATATCTGAGCGAAGGCTAGGAAGACTGTGCATTTAATTTAGGTCAGGTGGAGTTTCAGAGGCTGGCAGGACATTCAGTTAGAATTCAGTTAGGTTCTCAAGTTGGGGCAATTTTATGCACACACAGACACCGGGGTTATTTTGGAACGTCTGGGAACATTTTGTTTGTCACAACTCGGGGCAGGAAGTGCTTGTGGCACCTAGTGGGTGACATCCTATATGGCACAGGAACCGCCCTCCCCCCCACAACAAAGAATTATCTACTCCAGAACGCCACTGGGGCTGAGCCTGAGTCTGAGCTAGAGCGTTCTGATAGAAAAGTAGAAATGATACTCAAGAAGGTAGAGATTTTGGAAGTCACTTATTTGAAACAGAATATAAATTATAAGTATGAATTATTTTAAATGTAGACCCAAGAATTAATCTAGCTGAATGGTACAAGAAGATTTGAGACAATTGTGGGTGATGTAAAGTTTAAGCGCTAACTAGATTAAGAGGTCTGAAGATTGATGGAGGCTGATCAGCACTTGCAGAATTCTTCGACAGTACAGGTTTCTGGGACACAGAATCTCCAGAATTTTGTATTTTTAGGTGCTTGCTCACATAATTATGATGCTCAGCCAGAGTCAACTGAAGCATTTTGCCAGATGCAAATGAGAAGTTACAATCTAAAATGACCCCTACTATAAAAATCTAGGTCCAAAGGCATAGGGAATTCTAGAGAAAGGCTAACTCCTGGAAATCCTTACAGAGCTGGTGAAGGAAGTCTTGAAGGATGAATCAACGTTCACCAGTGTAAGAGGAAACAGAACACGCTCGGCAGAAGCAACAGTATTTGTGAAGATGTAAAAGACCGTGGTGAAGTACAGTTTTAATGAGACAGCAGAAAAGATATAAAGGAGATGAACTGAGTTTGTAAAATAGAACTAGAGATGCTGTAAAGCTTAGAAACAGCATGTGCAGAGAGGCTGAAGTACTGAAAGATGGTAGCTGGTGGCAGGGGATGGAGTAGAAGAAAATGGAATTAATGAGAACAGTTCCATGTATTTTCATGTTAATCACTTATTTTGGGGTCTTTAATGTTTTAAATAACTATTGAAAGACTGTGCCACGCACATGGTTAATAAGTTAAAACATCGCAAAAGAATAAATGATAAACCAACCATCTTCCATAGTTGGCTTCACTTAGGGCAACTCTTAACAGTTTCCAGTAACTCATTACGAAAGCTTTTCATGAACGTATGAGCATTCCTTTCTATCTGTCTGTCCATTCATCCATCCTATTGTCTTTTTCCCTCTGGAGAACCCTAATATGCTATTTCATATCATCTCTTTTCTACCAGATCTTCGAAAAAATACTCAGGTGAGCATACTGTACTCATTGCTTTTTACGTCGACCTTACTCACCACTATATACGCACACTTCATGTGAATACACAGCGGTTTGTGTCTCCTGACTGATGGTCGTTTGAGTGGATTGAACATTTTAGATGCGTTGAGCATCCTTGTTCATCCCCTTTGTGCGTATGTGGGAGGCTAGCCATGTATAAGTTTCTAATAGAATTGCTGGGACACCAGCTACAATGTCTGTTTGTATTATATTGCCTATTACATTTTGATAGGAATTGCTAAGTTGCTCTTTAAAAAGTTTATACCTATTTACAGAAGGCCAGCAGTGTATTAGAGGGTTTGTTTTTCTACACTTTTGTCACTGTTTATCATTGTCAGGTGAAAAATAGAACCTCGGTTTTTTGTTGGTTTTTTTGAAATTTACATTTCTTTATGTGTAAAAGTCAGATTGTTAATGTGAACTGGTGTCCGTTTATTACTTGGTATGCAAAAACATTTGCAGTGTTTTGATGATACAATGAGCTTCAATTTGAAAGCAAATTTGGATAAAATGCAATAGGCAGTTGGCTCCCAGTCCTTGGATCCTTGACCTGGAGCTATGGGTTCTGCAGACTCCCTCAGTCGTTTGATTAACCTCACAGTAACATCACTTTGCACTTGACCTGACTGCAGTGCTGGTACCCACATCGAGCATTACGGAAGGAATTTGTTGTTTACAGTTAAGTATACAATTAAGTATAGAATTTTATTAAAATGTCCATAGAATTTTAGCAAATAGTACCTCTTTTTAAACAAAGTCACCATTTACTATAGCATCACAAATATGTACCATGTAGGAATAAAGCCAATAATAGAATTGAATGCTGCTAAAGTACTTTATAAAAGAAATTACAAAGTCTCATTGACAGCCACTAACAATGGCTTCAATACATGGAAATGTAGCCCAGATCTACATGGGTTATGTCAGCTCAGTGTTTTAAAGATATCAAATTTCCCAAATTGAATTACACAGTCAGTGCAATCCAATGAAAATCCATATAGGTTCTTGGTGGAACTTAACAAGCTAAATCTAAAGTTTACAGAAAATGGCAGAAGGCTAAGAGGAGCCAAGACACTCAAGAAACAGCAGAACCAAGCGGGAAGACTCAAGCTCACAAATGCCAGGAATTATTATAAAGCTGTGGTAATGAAGGGCCTGCAGTACAGAGGCGGGTCTACAAACAGGTGGATGGAAAAGGCATGTACGTGGAAGTGGTGCTGCAGAAGGAGGAAGCAACTGGATTTTCAACAAGTGGTGATGAGAAAATCGGGTGTTTGTATAAAGAAAGATGAAGCTGATGGATCCCACAACGTAGCCCAGCTGAGTTCCAGCTGCATGAAAAGCATAAATACAATAAAGTCGCGAAACTCTCAGAGGATAAAATAAAGCACATCTTCACGGCCTCAGGGGAGAAGACTCACTTATTCATTCTTAATCATTAAGAAACAGGTAGATACATGACTATGTCAAAGTTCAGATCTTCTGTTCATCAAAATACACAAGAGTGAAGGGATGAGCTGTGTAGTGAGAGATGAGTATATATCTGTGTCAATATCCAGATCCAAATCTACATCCATATTAATATATCCAACTATGGTTAATGTATAAAAGTTACAAATCATCCCTACAAATCAACGAGAACAGTATGACTCAATAGAAAAATGGGTCAAAAACACAAATGACCACCTCATAAAAGAAGAAATCTAACTGTCCATTAAACATGAAATGAACATTGCCAAACTTCATTCTTAATCAAGAAATGAAATATACACCCACAAGAATGGCTAAAATGAAAAGACAGACGTGTTGACAAGGTGGTAAATTAAAGCAGACCCTCTTGAATTACTTACTGGACAGATGAGTGCGTATTGGTTTCCTTTTGTTGATGTAACAAGTTTCCACAAACATAGTCAATGAACCCAGATTTGTTTCCTTTTCGTTCTCAAGGCCAGAAGTCCAAAATCAGTCTCATGAGACTTTAATCAGGGCGTCAACAGGGCTCATCTGGAAACTCTAGCATTGACTTCTTTTTTCTTATATCTTCTATTTACATTTTAGGTTAATAATTTTATTCCCATTAATAGTGTTTAGATTCAAGGGAGTGGCTGAAAAAACTAAGTGGACTATTAAAAGCCAATTAGCCAAAGATAGGATGGCATTTTTACTGTAGTTACATAGGAACACGAACGAGAGATTTTGTGGATCTAAGGTTACAAGAGGACCGCAGTTCTTGTCCTTGTCTCTCTTCCTTGCAGAGGAAGTCTGCAAGAAAACTCGGCAGGAGGCTTTCCCTGGGGAGTGCCTAGGTAAAACCAGTTTTTCATTTGGTTTAACAAGAACGTGCCAATTGCTTAAACGCTCTTGCTAAGCGTGCATCGGTGGCTGAAATATGGCGTGATGTTGCCGTGTGCTCAGCATTGACTCTGTCAAGGGCTATACAGGGGAAGTCACATCGAGAGAGATAGGAAGGAAGCCACAATTCATGGACATCGCGAGAAAGCCAGCGGTGGTCTTGTCAACCAACGCAGTGAGGTGCATCCTGAGAATGTGTGATACTCCGCAAATGAAGAGATGCCAGTCAGAAGACAGATGAGCTTTTCAGAGCGAAGCCTGGATGAGGTAAGATAGCTGGGTTCCTGGTGGTTGGCCAGGCAACGCAACCGTAAATCGCCACACGCGGGCTCCAAATGCTTTTGGCTGGAAAAGATGATGCTGTCTGACCCCTGACACTGCCACTTAATTACACTGCGAGTCAGCGCGGATGCTCCTCAGGCCGGTGACTTCCCAACGGCAGGCACGGCGCTTTGAAAGGGCTACTCCCCGGCCTCTGCTGGGCCTCCCTTCTGAGGGTAGCCACATGCCGACTGTGGGCGTTCTGGTTTCTTGAATAAAGAAGGCATGTGACCGCAGTGGTGGCAGAATAAAAATACAGAGTCGGTGTGACGGAAGTGTTTATCCTGGAGCAGATGAAGCCGAATAAACAGCCAGGTCGGGGAAACAAAAAAATAACGCTGTTTTTGTTGAGGCTTGTTCCGGGGTTTCATGATCTTCTGTTGAAACGCCTTGCAGAAAAGTTGGGGACTTTTGGCTCCAATACTCTGAAATTTCCATCCAGGTGGGAATGGAACCTCTACACCACTACCGGGAATGTATTTATTCCGGCTCCAAAGTCCTCTTATGTCAAAGCCAAGGAATTTGCAATGAGAAAACCGTTTCATAAGAGAAGGGTGTTGGAAATTCACCTATTTCGAAATCTGCCTGAGACCTGGTGACAAATTACAACAAGATTTCAGAAGGCTAACTGTCAGCAGGGCACGAAATATATGTTTCAAAAAATGATTTTTCTTTGTCTAGATTGATATATTGTTAACAAGATTAATATATTGTTGAACTATCCAGTAACTGATCAGTATTGGAAGCCACTTTGTTTTATAATCCAGTTGCAAGTATCAAGACTACTTGAAGCTTTAGGGGATAGACAAAAATAAATACACAAAATGTCAACAGCTGTCTACATGCTTAGGTTGTAGAAAAACAGGCAAAACCAAATTCGATGAATTGGACTGTTGTAGGCATCCACAGACGAAAAAGGAATTGTCAAGTGTAGTTCAGTCGTTAAGAAAGGGTAGTACCCCAATGCTTGATATGAATAAAACATGTAGGATGCGCGTAGGCAGAGCCCACTCTGATGCCAGGGTCCTATTGATAACTGACGGCTGGCTGTTTTATTGACTCTTCCGTCTTTGGCACATGAAATTCCTCCCTTGTTCTTTGCCTTGGATTTCCACATTGGAACTATTTACATAGTTTTCTCAGCTGAGGACTCAAAGCGAATCTGTGCTTCGCTTTAGTTTATTTTTTTAATTGAACTATAATCAGCTTGTAATATGTCCATTTCTGGTGTGCAGCACCATGTTTCAGTCATACATATACATACATACATTCCTCTTCATATTCTTTTTCATTGCAGGTTACTACAAGACATTTAAAAAGTTCCCTGTGCTATATAGTAGAAACTTGGTGTTTATCTATTTTATATATAGTTGCTAGTATTTGAAAATCTCGAACTTCTAATTTATCCCTTTCCACACCCTTTGCCCCTGGTAACCGGAAGTTTGTTTTCTAAGTTTGTGAGTCTGTTTCTGTTTTGTAAATAAGTTCATTTGTGTCATTTTCTTTTCTTTTCTTTTCTTTTCTTTAGATTCCACATATGAGTGATATCATATGGTATTTTTTTTCCTCTTTCAGGCTTACTTCACTTAGTATGACTATCTCCAGGTCCATCCATGTTGCTGCAAATGGCGTTATTTCATTGTTTTTATGGCTGAGTAGTATTCCACTGTATATATGTACCACATCTTCTTTATCCAATCATCTGTCCATGGACATGTAGGTTGTTTCCACGTTTTAGCTATTGTGTATAGTGCTGCTGTGAACATTGGGGTGCATATACCTTTTCGAATTTGAGTTCCTTCCAGATATATGCCCAGCAGTGGGATTGCTGGATCATATGGTAAGTCTATTTTTAGTTTTTAAAGGACTCTCCACACTGTTTTCCACAGCGGCTGCACCGAACTCCATCCCCATCAGCAGTGTAGGGGGTTCCCTTTTCCCCACACCCTCTCCAGCATTCATCGTTCATGGACTTTTCAATGATGGCCATCCTGACTGGTGTGAGGTGACGCCTCATTGTAGTTTTGATCTGCATTTCTCTGATACTTAGCAGTACTGAGCATTTTCTCATGTGCCTGTTGGCCACTTGTGTGTGTTCACTGGACATTAGCTTTAAAAAGCCTCCACCCTTCAACTTAAAGATTACTATGCATATTGGAGATCCCCTCAGTCACTGTATGTTTGTGTGCCATGTCCCTAAAAAAAGGTGTGTTTGGACACAGTAGATGATTCTTAGACTCCAATCTGGTATGTGTGCAGTGTCTTTTTTTTTTTTTCAATGAGTCCTGAACTGATGACTGCTCCTTGTGTGCAGCTTCCATTGGTCTCTGGATTGCTACCTGTCTAGACACTTACCCTGTGCAGCTAGTTTAATCTGATGAATGAGAAAGAGGCACATTTCCTCATTATGTGGCTTGAGCAACCAACAGGCAACAGTTCTGACTCCTGAAACTAGGTTCATCTTCCATGAAAACCCTGACAGTGACCTCTTATTGAGTGTATTTTATGAGCCCTGTTGTTACACGTGCCTGTTTGAGAACACAATTATGCATTTCTGTGCAAACCCCGAGGCTTCCTTTCTTCATGCACGTCCATTGAATGCAGGATTAGGTTTTGTTCCATTTGTTTTTGGGTTTTTTTTTAATGGAAGTACTGAGGCTTGAACCCAGGCCCTCATGCATGCTATACGTGCTCTACCACTGAGCTCCATCCACCCTCTCCCCTGGCTGCTGCTTCTATCCACCTCCTCATTTGTGAACTATTTGTAGGTTGGCCAAGAAGAGAAAGAACTGCCCCTAGTGGGCATTTGCCGGAACAAAAGGGAGATCTTTGCCTGCTCCAGGAGGCACAGGGCAGTGGTGATCAGAGGCGGCTGGCTCCCCGGGTTCAGCCTGGACCCCCTCCCTTCCAGGCCCCGTGACCGAGCTCAGTCCAGCATCTGGCTCAGCGTCCAGCTGCTGGGAGGTGGTACGCAGCCCGAGCCCCTCGCTCATTTCTTGGTTCACAGGCAGACGGGAGTTTGTAGTTTCTACCGAAATCACACCTGCAGCCCACACAGCCCTCAGGGGCCAGGGCCGAGATGCACCCTTCCGCATGCTTGCACTGCTGCACGGCTCTGCCTTCCCGCCTTCCTGCCTTCCTCTGCAGTTTTAAGGGGGTGTTTGGTTTTCAGTAACTTTTCACTGTGGAGGTGTTGGTTCAAAGGAACTGGCAGGGTGAAGTCCCACATGTAAAAAATATAAAATCGCCCTTTGGTTGGATCGCAGATACCTGGACCTCTGTTCTGCCCCATCACCCGGGAGGTGGGCCGGGTTGCTGAGTGTGGTGTGTGGAGCGGGCGTGGGAGCCCACCTCTGCCGGGTGACAGTGACCTCATGGAACCGCCATCCCAGAAACACTCTGGAAACCCCATTAATTGTGTAGCGCGGGGCCTGTGTCCTGAGTACAATTCTAAGACTGTTCTTACACTGCAAGGGTCAGTACTGCTGGCAGGTGTTTCTTCTTGAGTCTTGAGGGCAAGTGCATTAACTGTAGTTTATCCTTCAGCTGAGTTCAGCAGGAATGAGACAGGTCTTAGGAATTCAAGGGTGTGCGAAGGGGACAGGCCACCTGAGGAGAGGGTGGTGAGGAGCAGAGGGTCTGTCTGGTGTCAGAGAAAAGAGAGACACCAGCGAGGCACCCAGATGAGCTTTCTCCCTTTCAAAACTGTCCAAGGCGATCCTGTTCTCCACGCTTGGGCTGGGTGACGGGCAGTGCCCCGTTCTTTTGCCTCTTAATCGTAATTCCAGAACTAGCCCCCAGCCCAGAGGAAGAGCAGGGGAACCCCAGCTAACAAACGCCCAGGCACAGTCAACAAGGTGTTACAAACAGATTTTAAATTTTCTTTAAGAGTGTTCTGATTATGCTACTTTCCTCAACTGAGACTTTTTTAAAAGTCCTAAAACAGCCAACAATGTTTCTTTCTTCCCTCAGACCTCCCTGAATGGAAAGGAAATTCTCGGCAAGATAAATCTATTTTTCCCACCCTTTTCCTTTTCCATTGTTGTTGGCCTTTTAAAAGTCTTTCTGGTTCCTATAACTTAAAAGTCTGTTGTCTACTAGCTCCAAGAATTCCTGCATCACTTGATATAACAAATGGTATTAGGTTGATCTCTTGGTCAGTATTCTTTGGTGTCTACAATTTTAATTAAAGTTAGCAAGTGAGTTGTGTTGAGTGGGAATAAGTTGTGGATCTCAAATGTTTTTCCTTTTTGAGATAATTTGCTTCACATTCGTTCATTAACCAGATGATGTTTAACATTTAAATGTTTGATTCTTCATCCTGAAAAGTAATTTGAAGCTAGTCTGAATACCTAAAATTCATTCTGGATTTTCTTCAAAACTTTCAGGATTTAATAGCTCAATCTGTACTCCGTGCCAGCCCACCCACAGTGTCAGCAGAGATGGAATCTCTGATATGGTGTAGTTTTTCAAGACCTGTTATGTTATTTTCTATTAGGCTCTATAAATATTTCAGTGCATGTCCAAACAGAACACCAGTTGAGAAAAAAACCATTGGTTTGACCTAATGTGATATTATTTCTTATGAAATAATATTTAATGTGAAAAATGCATGATAAATGCAGTTAATACTTCAAATACCTTTTATACGACCGCCAAGCCAAACTTAATTCAAGTGTATAATAAAAGCTTAAAATACCATCTGTTTTATTGTGATCATTTTGGTACAGCACGTGTCAGGGACATATCTGGATGGAAACCGTTCCGTAAGCTAATTGTGTTTTGCTGCTGAATTACATAGCTTGAAAGGCAATGGGGTAGGAATGAAATACTTGAAAAGATGTGAAACACATATTAATGTTCTTCTTTGACTGGAAGGCTTGGATGCTGTCTTTATAAAGATTGGCTTTTTATGTGGTATCAATCAGTGACTATAAATGCAGAATGGTTAATAAGGTCTTCTAATCTGTACTGCCAGAATTGTGAGCTGGATTTTTGCGAAAGCCAGAGACAGTTTTGTCGGGCTGGGCAATCAAATGGCCGGAGGATTAATCACCCATAACACTGGAAAAGGCACACATCTGTGTTCTCTGATTAGTTTCTACCTTTCCGTGAACCCCTTTTGAGATATTTCATAGAGATATTTTAACCTGTAGGGTGACACTATCTTCTGTGGATACAGATTCTGCTGGTGTGAATTAATCATCTTTGTTAACTTTACCCTAATGTAAATTAACTTAACCACCACCTCTTTCTCAGTCTCTCTGGTCACAGAATGAGAACTAGGATGGAGGCTGGAAAGAATGAACATCTCCCTTCCAGTCCAGCCTCCACCTGGGGGCTCTGAGTAGCCAAGCGCTAGCGGGAGGGCTCTGGGTACCTGGGGAGGGGAGTGAATGGGGGAAGGACACCTAGAAAGGCAGGCTGACTCTTCAGAACTGAACAGACATGTTTAAAGACTTCCCCCAGTTTAATATTTTCTTCTAGAACTGCCCTTGAGAACATAACTGCGTATTCCCAAAACATCTGAGCACACTGTAGACCAAAAAACAAAAGCATTTGGTACCACGTGTGCTGGATTTCACACTTGAAAATCGGATGTTCCAGTGTTTCCTTTCAAAACTTCTTAACACAACAAAAACAAAAATGCAAAAGCATAAACACAGAGAAACAAAAGAAAGAAACTGCAAAGCATCAAAGGAATTTGTTGTTGTTAATGTGGAAGCAGGAAAAATAAGGAACAGAAAACACCTTCCCAAATCTTTACCCTCCTCGATTTAGTTTCTTACAGATATTTTTTCCCACCAAAGTTGCAGAGTGCACTGAAGGTTTCTCAACTCTTTTGTTCCAGGGATTTATCGCTGTGAGGATTTCTCCTCTGCTCTGATTTAGTGTCCGGGTGGTGGCACCCCCTATGGAAAAAGAATCTCTTGACAAGCCGGGGCAGTCTTGGCCCCTGGAGGTCTTCCAGTAATAGAGTCAGGCCCGTGCGGGGAGGAAGGCATTCAGCTTTGAGGGCCTCCTTTGTGTGTCTCTGTCCTCTGCACACTCAAAGCTGTTCTGATAAAACCACTCTTGTGTCTTCCGACCTCGGTGTGCTGAGCCGGTGCAGCCAAGGGAGAGAGCACTGATGGGAGATGGAAGGGCCCGGATGCTGGCTGGGAATACTGGGTGTGGGAGTGGGCTGGAGCCGAGAGCTGAGGGTTACGTGGGGAGGGACTGGCAGCCTTGGGCAGGGTGGTTCCAGGGCTGCTGCTTCAGGTGAGTAAAGCACGTGGGAGTAAATTCCAGGCTGCGTTCAGACGGCAGGAGCAGCATCCTCAGGTTCCTGCTGTTTCCTTTGATTCACTGGCTACCGCAGGACTCTGGAGATCTGGGGCGGTGTGACAGTTCCCACGTCCCTGTGTTCCACGGTGACATCCTGCAGGGAGAGAGCTCAGCCTGGATGTGGGTAGGCTCACAGAAGTCCAGCCATGCTCTGTAATAACCGCTCTTAAATTAGGACGGCTTTCAATAAGATCAGCCCTTCCCGGGCCCCCGAGGCAGACGGGGCATATGTTGAACAACTTGCAAGAGTCACTGTTTATCCCAGGTGAGACGCTGATCCCAGCGACTTCAGCATCCTCCACAGTTAATGGGACCTCAGCTGCCTCTCCCTTCGCTTTCCTATTCTCTTCCCGAGACACCCCGCACCCTCGGGACGCCAGCCTCGGGCCTGCTAGAGTTAACCCCAACTTTGGTCTTTTGCTCAGATGTGAAATTTATTCCTCCCATCAAACATTTTATTTATTTTACTCTGTAGCCATTTCCTAGGATTGAGGTGATCATTTACTTGACAGTAAACTGTGAAACTTTTTAACTATTTTATTCAACATGTGAAGCCTGGACAGACATCTAAATATGTCCTCAATAATGTGGGGGAACCTCATCCTTGGGGCCAACTCTTGAGAAAGATTGGGATCTCTCTTTCTAGCCAACGACCAAGGCAATGAACTTGAAAAGTGTTGCTGGATGCACAATGAATTGGAAACACAACGTGTAAAAAGATGTTTTCATGTATATCTCATTTCAAGCCACTCATCTGAAATATCTGATGCACATGATCTGTTGAAGACTTTTTAATGGCAACAGATGTGGTCATTGGTCCACACACCCACCTGCCAAACCGCATTTGATCAGGACACAGATGCACATTCCAGGTATGTCCTCTGTGACGCTTCTTGGCCATTCTCTCCTCCAGGGCAAAGGCAAGGAGGAGCCAAGCATACATCCAGGGCAGACCCATTCAGTGCCCCACCCTTTCCTCCCCTCCGGACTGGATAAGACAATGGTCATTAAGCAATGTCCAGCTGCTTGCAGATTTTAGAATTCCAGCCTGACTTTCCTTAGAAACACACACAACACCATGCTCCCTGCTGTGCTCTGTCCGCATTGTCCCTGCTGGTGCTCAGGAGTGAGCTTATCCGCTGCATGGGCTCTGATGATTTTACAAGGCTAATAACAATCTCTTTGCAGAAACAAACACAAACAAATAAACTGTGGGGCTGGAATATTATTTCATTTTAAGATACGTATTTGTGACTTTGAGAAGCAGAGAACCATGGTAGGTAATTTGTAACGTTCCAAACAGAGGCACAGACACTTAGGGTGTCTATGGCCAAGCTTCTGAATCACTCCTTTCTGTCTGATGGGGACAATAGTAGGTCTCTCTTAAGAATCTCAGTGGTGCCCATTAAGCAAGCATCACCTGTTTTTAGAATTTTTCATGGTATTGTGTACACAGTAGGGATGAATGAGCAGTGAGAAGCGCTGTTTTCCTTTGCTAGGAGAATACCGCATGGAAGAAACATGAGACGATCCTTCTTTAGCCAGACTTCCTTTGCCCCAAGGTTTATGCCCAGACGGGTAGAAGCTGATGTGCTGGTGCTGCACCCCAGATTCTGCTCTGGGACCATCACTGAAAGGACATTTCACCTGAAGCAGCTTGGTGCATGTTGTTAGTGTGGAGCTGGTAATTTTGTCATGGGTAGAGGGGTTTCTCTCTGCCCACTCCCCTGTCTGCCTTCCCTGCCTTTTCTTTTATTACCACATTCTCACGTAGAACCTATGTGGTATTTAATCAGTGTAGAGACCTCTTCTGCTCCCAGATGCCCTGATCCATTTACCATGGTATCCCAAATGTTCTGAGGTTGACGTCTCAACCGGTTTATAGGAATAAACATATTGACATACGTCCTAACATTCATGGGCTCTCATCTTTGAGTGTGTTTCTGTCTTAGTCCCTTTGGGCTGCTACAACAGAAATGCCATAGACTGGGTGGCTTAGAAACATGGAAATTTCTTTCTCACAGTCCTTGGGGCTGGAAAGTCCAAGATCAAGAATCCAGCAGGTTTGGTGTCTGGTGGGGGTGCTTCCTGGTTCATAGACAGCAGGTCTCCTCATTTGGCAGAAGCAGCAAGAGAGCTCTCTGGGGTCTCTCTTATCAGGGCACTAGCTCCCTCATGGCCTAATCACACCTCTCAATACCACCACCTTGAAGATGAAGTTACAATAGGCATTTCCAGGCTACAGCAGTGGCTATTTGCACAGTACAGTGATTAGGAACTGGGGTGGATATCTGGCTGTCACCATTACTAGCTGTGTGACCCTGAACAAGTAACTTCTTTGTGCCTCAGTCCCCATGGCTGTGGAATGAGTATAACCATAGAGCCAATTTGATACGTACATTACGAGGTTTCAGTGAGATTCATGGGAAGCATTTGGCCTGAGCCATGCTTCTTTTTTGTACTGAATGGCCACTTGCTCTGGGCACTAGGCCAGCATTTTGACACATCTGCTTCCTATATCAGGAATAGGAGCTCCTGGCTAGTCTGGCAAACCCAGAGAATCTGAGCGGTGGGTGGACCCCAGTGGCTCCCTGTCACACCTCAAGGTTCAGGGAGCTTCTTCAGATCAGGACTTGTGCCACTTGTCAGCGTCCAGTGCTGTCCTTGGTTCTTTAAAGGCAATGAGTAAAAGTATGTTTGCTGAACTGGACTGATCTGAGTCACTCAGCCCATCCATGACGTGATGCTGAGAGCGAAGCAGGTGAGTACCATCAAGGTCACCATCGAGGATGCTGAGTGAAGCCGGACAAAGATTCTTCTCTGCTCTCCTGAGGACACACCCTCCTCTGAGTTCCATCGCCAGCCAGTGTCCGCATTCGAGAACCACTCACTCTCCTCTGGTCCATCTGACCACCTGCTCCTCCTCGGAGAGTGACTCCTGGACACTAAATCCCTCGGAAGGACAATTACAAACAAGCTTAGCAAGGTGGAGCAATCCAACAATCAGCTAACTGGGCAGCCTGCCTCGTTTTCCCTGAGCTCTCCCCGATTTCTTCTGGATTCTAGGAAAGCGGAAGAGAAAAGATATTTTCAAGGCAGGCTTAACTAGCATTCAGTGAACGGTTAATGGAATAAGCGTTCTTGCCCACACCTGGAAAGATCTCCCTTGACTATTTCTGCATTTATATTTTATACGGTAAAGCCTTTTAGCCGCAGGGAGATAGTCAGAGCTGATCTGTCCTAAGGCAGTGATACGACGACTTTTCCTGCATGAAAAACTTTCTTGGTCTGATGTTGACAGGCAGCTAAAACGGGCAGATGAGGTCCGTGTGGATATTTATTTCAGTTACGGACGCTGCCGTGGATGGAATCATTCCGTGGCAAAGTAGGTTTCCTTGGGAGCTTTCCTTTTGGAAGTTTTGCTCTTGGAACTACAAACATCTGCCCAGGGCAAATAGCTAAATAGCTGTAATTTTCTAGCCTGGTCCTATTTTTGGCTTCCAGTGCCGGAGGCATGTGAACACCCATGCTGGATGGAGGCTGGATTCTCGTGGAGATTTGGGGAACCTAAGAGAACCAAGCTGTTTTAGATCAATTGCTCCCCATGCTTGAAGGGCTAGTAAAACAGGTTATAATGTTTACATGACTTTTTATGGGTCAGCGTTTATTGCTGCTCTCTTCAATGGCCTCCAGTGAAGGAACATTTTACAAGATTTTCTTGCATTTGACAGTTCTGTTTCAGTGTATCTGGAAAAGGGAAGTGTTTTTTTTTTTTCCTTCCTTTCATTCTCTTTTGCTCTCTGTTTTATTTTTTCCCTTTCAAGAGGAATGAGCTGAGAAGGCTCCCTAATTCCAAATCATATTTCTTTTTTAAATTTAGTTTTAATTTTAATTTTTTTTTTTTAGTTTTGGAAATAGTTTACTCTTTTTTTTTATTGAAGTACTGTCAGTTACAACGTGTCAGTCTCTGGTGTGCAGCACAAAGTCCCAGTCATGCATATACACACATATATTCATTTTCATACTCTTCCTTATTAAAGGTTATTACAAGATATTGAATACAGTTCCTTGTGCTATACAGAAATTTTTTAAAATCTATTTTTATATATAGTGGCTAACATTTGCAAATCTCAAACTCCCAAATTTATCCCTTCCCACCCCCTTTCCCCGGTAGCCATAAGATTATTTTGTCTGTTTCAAGCCGTATTTCTCTTACTTGGCTATAAACCATGTTGGACCCAAGATGCTATGGATGTTCAGAGACACTGTATGATTTCAAAGGATTTTTCATCTTCCTTTGGAGGTTCGCATACATACGACTTATAAACAGAAGGGCATTTTAACTTAACCAGGAGATGACCGTATTTGCATAACCGTCGGGGAATGCTTCCCTGCTCTGCATTAGTCAGCAGCACTGAGTGGCCCAGAGCCCAGACTGGAGAGCTGGCAGCCCCACACAGCAGCATGTCCCACCATTTGCTTGTTTGCTTCTCAGGCAGACTTCCTAACCTTCCTGAGCTTGGAATTGGTGACGCCTACCTACAAGATCATGATTAGGGGTGAAAAATGAAATTGTGCATGAGTTAAGCAAATGGGAATGACTGTGTCAGTCAGGATTTTATTAATCAGCTATTCATGAACACCTGCTATGTGTTGGACACTGTCTTGGACCTTAAAGCAAGTGGATAAAGTCATGGTCCCTGTTCTCAAGTTCTGCTGGGGAAGAGACAGACAGCACGCAGACAGATGTCTGCCAGTGTTAAGGGAATGGAGAGAAAGAAGGGAGGGTGAGACAGGAGTGACCCTTACTGTGTTATTTCAGTCGATGGTCTAGAAAAGCCTATGATGAGATGACAGTTGAACAGAAGCCTAAATTTAGTGGCTGATTCAGCCTTGAAGCAATCTGAGGCACAACATACCAGGTAGAGGGACAGGAAGTGCAAAGGCCCTGGGGCAGTGTTGTGGAGCAGCTGGGTGGTCAGAGAGTTGGACCCACGGTCTAAGGGGTGGGAGATGACACTAGAGTGATGTCCAGAGCCAGCTCAGTTGCATCTCACGCTGTCGTAAAGACCCAGTGTTCAGTCTGAGTGTAACAGCAATTGGAGGCTGGGAACAAAAGCAAAACACAATCTGGTTTGCGTATTGAGAACAGACTATAAAGGGGAAAGAGAAGGAGCTGGGAAAAAAGCAAACCCCTTCGATACATAACGGGATGAGGGCAATGCCAGTGCCAACAGCCTAGTTCTCTGGAAGTTAATGTTTTATTCTTCGAAGGGTCACTTGCTTTTATTAGTGTGAGGCTTTGTTTTTAATCTTGAGAGCATTAATTTTATTAATTTCTGTCTTCGTCTTTTTCCTGTTATCAGCTTTGTTTTAAATATTCAAAACTGTAGACCCTCCCCTTCAATGTTGCTCTCAGCCCTTGTTTCAGAAGACTTTGATATCAGTGTATTTCTTCCATATGCACTGTGATTGGAAAAATCAAGCAGCGTGCCGAGTGTGGTGATGGGGACGCGAGTGGCTGGGGAGCTGCGAGGTGAGTCAGACAAGGGCGTGCACTTAGTTCCTGGAGGGCGGTGACCCGGACCAGGGTGTTTGGTGCCGGAGGCACCCAGCCTCCATCACAGGTCGCGTCCAACCAGCCGCAGCCCACGGAGAACTGTGACGCCCGTGGGGCGGAGCTCCTTGTCTGTGGATCAAATCCACCTACGGAGGCTTTTGAGAACACAGAAGCCATGGCACATCACATAGTTTTCCTGAGGACCTGGGCATTCAGCCGGGGTGGGGCCTGTGGTACTGGCAGCCAAGGGCGTAGCATCCAGGACGTGTTTAGTGACAAGGACACTATGGGATAATTTTCTGCATGTCTCTTCATCCATCCTTAAAACCTAAGCATCGAAAGTAACTGTTTTTATCTTGGGAATCTTAGAGAAGGCCAGTCTTCAGAGCTGTCCTTACCTTGCCTGTAGGCGACGCGGAGAGCTGTCTGCAGGCTGTGATGTGAAGGGGGCCTGGCCAGCCACCTGCCCAGCCGATCCTGTCTGAGACACCACCCCAAGGTGTGCCCGTCTTACACAGGGGACCCCTCTGAAAAGGCCAGAGGTCCTGGGAGAGATAGGAAACCGTGAACACGACTGTAGGGGTTTATCAGACCCCTCCTTTCGATGTGGTGGTTGGGGGAGTGGGAACAGCTGCCCCACGTTGGAGGTGGCAGGGAAACGGGGGACATCACCAGACTCGAGGGCTCTTTCACGCTGGAGTCCAGACAGAGGCTTTGCTGTCAAGCTGATGGAAATCTGAAGTTCAAAACCTCGCCTGCCAGGTACCTGTGACCAGGAAGCTGGCAGTGGCAGATCTAAGTGTGATAACACCCAAACCACCGCTCTGTGGTTGCCACTTGTGCGGAGGTAATTAAAATCATTTATATGGTTGGCTTCGGAGAGGCAGTCAGGGAGCTGCGTTTGTACATCCAAGCTCCTCTAATTCTGCTGTTTGAAATAGCGGGCCACCACATCTGTTAAAATATATATATATATTCTCCTGAATTTTTATGAGTTGGACTCATCACATCTCTGCTTTGGCTCAAAAAAAATAGTAAAAGCTAGAATATATAACTGGTTTCCATCCCCAGGAGTGGGTACACGTATCATATTATGTGATCCTTGGAAATAGGCCCTTCCTCTGCTAAATCTAGCCATACTTGGATGTTTTCTTATGCTCAAATTGACTCTCTTTGCCAACTGCTGGACTCACTCGCACGATACAGGTGGCCAAATCAAAATCAGGAATGAACACATGGCATAGATTGTTTTTTTTTTTACCTTATCATACATAGGACAAATATTAAAAAATAGCCTTTGTGTGTTTGCTTTCTATGTGGGCCACACGCAGATGCCAAGCAATGTATTCTTTGTTTGAGTGTATAGGACGTGCTTAAAACTCTCATTGAGATTTTATTTTTTTCCATTGGGATTTTATATAAAATATTAGTTTTTCTTGGAACTTTTGGCCAATGGCACGTTTTTGGAGAAATTCTCAGACCCACATAATTCAACGTTGGCTGTCACACCTGCAGATGTCCACGTGAAAGCAAATGATCTGAGATTCCCAGTGCAAATATAATGGAACGATGGCACAGAAATAGAGAAGGCTGCTCTGCAGGTGAAGCACGTCTGTCTTTGTGTCCCTCTCAGGTTAGAGCCCGGTGCTTGCACGTATCAACTCCTCAATAAATAAGTGCTAAATGAACAAGCAGAATTGAGTGTGTCAGGGCACACTGACCAGAATGGGGTGTAGAAAGGAAATGATGGCACCTGATAACTGTTAAAGAAGGAAGAGTGCTTCTTGCTTACACAAGAATCAGGGTAAACACAGTCATTGTCTTCATGGTTTTAGAGGCATTTAGTGGACAGACACTAGAATGTACTTTTCTCTAGAGGATCCCCTGGGGACCAAAGTCTGACCAGTTTTCCAGTTTATAAAAATGGCCTTTATGACTGTTCAGATTGTATAAACAACATAGAAGGTTGCTGTAAGAGCTGTAGCTTCTAACCATTAAAAATACACCAGAAGAGATTAAATGATTATTCCTCAGGTTTTGGGAAGCACAGAGTCTAAGCTGAGAGGAGGATTGGTAATCATTGTTAGAACCCGCTTCAGCCCTATGATGACATGATTTATTTGAGCCCATATATAGTAGGACCTCATTTCCTTCCCATATGGCTAAGTGTTTCTATTCAATATATTTTCATCCTTCACATAATGCTCTTAATCACAGTGGTTATGATGTTTTGGTATCACTTGATATATGCCCATTAAATAATGATTCCAATTTTCCTAGTTGGCTTGGGGAATCAATCTCGTAATTTTAAGGTCACGCTTTGTAAAACACTTCATGTCCTGGTGGGAGAAGTAAAGGGAAGTCCCGCAGACAGAAGTGCCCTGAGTTCTGTGTGAAAGCACCCGTAGTTTTTCTATTTGTCCCAGCTGTCCTGGGTCAGTTAAGGCACTGTAGGTGTTTTTATTTCAATTGCCTGAGTATCTCTGACAATAAGACAAACAAGAAAGAATTAACTTCTTTCTTGATGAAAGGGAACATTTAAGTTAGAATTCCTTGTTAGCGCTCAACAGTGATGGACAACACAAATGATAAATGCTGGAGAGGGTGTAGGGAAAAGGGAATCTTCCTAAACTGTTGATGGGCATATAATTTGGTGCAGCCGCTATGGAAAACAGTATAGAGACTCCTTAAAAAACTAAAAATAGACTTGCCATATGATCCAGCAGTCCCACTCCTGGGCATATATCCAGAGAAAACTCCAATTTGAAAAGTTACATGCATGTCAATGTTCATAGCAGCACTATTTACAATAGCCAAGATATGTAGTGAGTAACCTAAATATCCATCGACAGATGACTGGATAAAGATGTGGTATATTCATACAATGGAATACTACTCAGTCAATAAAGAAGAATGAAATAATGACATTTGCAGTAACATGGATGGACCTAGAGATTATCATGCTAAGTGAAGGAAGTCAGACAGAGAAAGACAAATACCATATGATATCACTTATATGTGGAGTCTAAAAAAAATGACACAAATGAACTTATTTATAAGACAGAAATAGACTCAACAGATACGGAAAACAAACTTACAGTTACCAAAGGGGAAAGGATGAGGGGAGGGATAAATTGGGAGTTTGAGATTTGCAGGTACTAACTACTATAATAGCTTATAATAACCTATAATGAAAAAGAATGTGTGTGTGTGTGTGTGTGTATATATATATATATTTATAACTGAATCACTATGCTGTACGCTAGAAACTAACACAACACTGTAAATCAACTCTACTTCAATCTAAAAAATGGTTGACTACATAGGATATGCAAAATACAAGCAATCTTTAATAAACAATTTAGTTTCTAAGACACATGGGGCATAAACATTAATACAGCACTACCTTTCAAGAAGTTTAGATTCTGGTGGGAGGAAGGCAGAATTCATACTGAAAAGACTGGTACAAGACGGGAAATTGAAAGTAATGGAAATTGTACCATTAAACTGCTAATGCAGTTCAGAAAAAGAGCCTGGAAAGACTGGAAGGCTAAGGGAAATGTGGCATTTGAGCAGGTCCCGGAGGATGTGGAGAATCCGAACATCTACAGATGGCAAGGACTCGCATCTTAGCAGCTACAACAGCGGAGCCCACACGCGGAGGTAGGGAAGCAGAAAGTGCGGAGCTGCGGCTGCCAGGCATGAAGGGAAGTCGCGGGAGGTCACCTGCGATGTCCGGACGTGCGACGCCCGAGACGCCGTGGAGGTGAGCTGGGCTGTGAGTGCTAGCACGTGGTCACCTGCGGTACTGCTGAGCGGATAAATGGCCGGCAATTTCATGTTTTGAAGACAAAGGGGAAGTGCTGGGTGGGGTTGCTTAGAATAGGAACAGAACGGGGTTAGTAAGACCATCTAGAAAAACAGTCTCGTAACAGAGACGAGACAAAGTAAACTGCAACACTGAAGCAGAGAGAGGGAAACAAGGAGAAAGACGGGTCTGAGAGAGAGACTGTGAACTTAGAATTAAGGTTGACAGGATGTGGAGGTGGTCTCAGAAGGGATGCGACAGAAGTTAGGAGGGAAGCAGGCTTGAGAAGGAGGGACTTGAGCTGGGCTGTGAGCACGCGGAGTGTGGGGAGTGAGCCAGGCATCAGGCTTAAATGCCTGGGAATGGAGGGGGGTTGCGGCTGAAAATTCCAGACCAACCTGTAGTCTGTGCGTCAGTAGGAACAAATTTGAGGGTGACCCACAAAGAAATCTGCTTATAATATAAAAGAATGAGATAATTAAGGGAGGAAAAACATAATATATATTTAATGTATTAAGCTTTTCAAAATACAAACACATGCTATTTTTTAAAAATGTTGTTTCCTTAAAAGAACAAGATGGACCTAGGGATTGGAACACGTCGGTTTTTGGGCAGTATTCCTCTAAGAGCAAACTGGTTCTAAGGGAGAAAAAAGATTTCCTGTATTAACCCTCGTCTTTATTTCATGTTTAGTTTAGCAATGAAATAAAAATTAAGCAAGGTCTTTAGCAAAATATTTATGCTGTTTAATATCATTCTGATAAACATAATATTTTGCAGCCAAAAACTGATACATTTTTAAAGGAACCTCAATATACAATAATATTTCACTGGGATCTGAGAAGCCTGCCTGTTGAGCTACAGGTAAGGAATGGTTCCCTGCAGTGTTGTCCCGGAACAATTAGCACAAAAGGAAATGCTGATTGGTGCTCAGTCCTCTATGACTGCAGTAGACTAAAAATCCATTGGCCTTTTCAACAATGATAATAACCATTTGCTACGTTTAATTTTTGCTGCCCTAGATCTGTAATTATTAATCTTTCTCACTCTGTTCTTGATATAATGTACTGGGGAGCAGACAGATAACCATTCCCATAAACTATATGTCCTACGTCCCCAGAACGGAGTGAATTCCACAAGATTGTGAGTTCTCAAGCAGTGGATCCCAAATCCTATGTAACGTGGAAGAAAAGTGAATCGCTCTGTCCCTTTTTGGACAACTGTATGTTTTCAACACTTTTTCTGCACAGTATCACCTCAAAAGGCTACTCTAATTAGTCAAAGAATCTTTCCTGCCGAGTGTGACATTTTCGCAGACATGATGTCACCTCCCAAAATTTCTTGGCTCACTAAAGGAAATATGAAACATGTTGACGTTATGCTGAAGATTAATTGGGTTCTAATTTTTAATTTTGGAAATCATCTTGCTCCTTTTGAGTGACAGCTGAGATCAAACTTGCGAATGTATTGGAATAAATTACCTAAGGGGATACTCTCCTCTGGGAATTTACAATCTTAATAGAGATGTCATTCCCACGTGAGCGGGCGAGGAGGCTGCATGTGGCAGACAGTCGGAGCTTTGTGTCGGGTTTCACTGGAAGGAGAGATTAAACTAATACAGATAAAGCTAAACTAAGTTATTCCAGGCAATTCCTATTGAATTCTTCAGACTAGCTCAAGTTTCTGGAAGACTTTTACAAAGTAACTGGCTTTGTGATTTATTGTTACTTCTTAAAATTTTAAGAATTTTTTTTCACCTTAGTCTAAAATATGATGGGAGAAATTTCCTTTTTTAAAGCACATCATTAACTATGAATTAATCCATTCCGTTTAATGCACGTATTTTGAAACTAAACCCCAAAATTTCAAATTGATTTTTTTACATCTAAGTTAAGTTCACCAAATACATATGAATCAATTTCTCAGTTTGGAATTGAAAGCTAACACTGCCTTAGTATCGCTTAGTACCTGATTCTACACGAGCAGCACAAATGTGGTGGAAAGTTTGTTTCCTCCGCAGGAAAGAAAACAGAGCTGCTTTAATAAACTGTTCCACTCTCACCCTTGTTACAAAACACCAGCTACATGTTAATATTAAGAGTAGTTTCTCTTGACCTAATTATAATAATGATTCTTAAGAGTTAAACTTACTAATATAGATGTATGTGTATCCAAGAATATTATAGCAAACTATTACCAAAAAGAAGCAGTTGCTTTTAAGAAGAGGAGTACTATATTGAGGAGGTCAGCAAGATAGCAGGGTCTGGGGTCTGGAAGTTCTAGAGAAGATTGTCCTTGGAAATTCAGGGAAGCCAGTCAGCGTCAAGGAAACCGCTCCAGTTAGGAACCCTGACATCTCCTCTCTGGATGCTGCAATCAAGGCCAGAGACCGGCCTCGGCAGTCTGGAAGCAGGTATGAGAACCTGGGGTCCAGGAGAGGGCTGGCTGGCCCAGGAGCAGAGAGGATGTCTAGCAAGGAGCTCTGGGCTTTGTAAGTGCCTCTTATCCAAGCTCCCAGACGCTGGGATGGGCCTGAGTCTAGAGTGGGGCTCAAAGGAATCCTTCTAATGGCAAAACAAGGGATACAAATGCCAGTATCCAGGCAGAATTTAAAAACTAGACCAGAAGTAGAAAATCCAAGTGCCTGAAAATGTTACCAAGTGAACAACTGCACAGAGCAGGTGGGTGTAAGGTAAGCGAAGTTGAACTGCCGCTGCTGAGAGCAGGAAGAACGCCTGCTCTTGGAACCTTTGCACAGGCGCTCACATGGCCCTGCCGGGTCCTGAGGAGGAGAGGGGGTCCAGAGGCCAGTAGAGCAGACCACATAGGACCTTGTGAGACGCAGAGGGGAGTTTGGGTTTCATTCTACACTTCATGAAAAGCCTTTGAAAATTTAAGCAGGTAATGTTGAATCTGGCTTGTAGTTTGAAAGGATGACCATGATTTTCAGGTGGAGAGAGGAGGGAAGGAGTTGGGGGTGGAACTGTCTACACCAGTAGAAAGCCATGCCCGTGCCAGGTGACACAGGAGAACGGCTTGGCGTGGGTGATGGGATGGAGGAGAGGCATCTTGGAGGTGGTGTCAGCAGGACTGGCGGAGGGAGAATGTGGAGGATGAGGGACAGAGAAGAAGTCCACATGACTTCTGGCTTCCAGCTTGGGAACCGGGATGGATGCTGAAGGCACCCGTCATTACAGGTTCTGCAATTCCATGATGGTTTTAGATCCTCTGCATTGATCTCATCATATAATCTTCTTGTTACCATATTCCTGTGAAAACCTCAAGGGACCATCACCCAGTGATTACCACCGTTTCCCCTCCCCCCCGGGCATATGTTGTCTCAGTAAGAGTGTAGCCCTATCTTTCAATGAGCCTTGCTAGGGACTGTGAAGACATCTTGTCCTAGTGTCCGAAGTTCCTGGTGAATATTTTCACGTTTTCTTCCAAGTATCCTTCATTTTCATTGTGGAGAAAGATGCAGAGAACTTGAAAGAGTTGAAAACAGTAGGGTCTGTGGAAGGTCCAGGTACATGTGGGTTGAGGACAGTGTCGGGAGACAACCACGCTGGTATCTGAGTATGTGCCTCCTGCCAGAAACAAAACATTTGAAAAATTCTGAATAAAGTTGAGAGCTGGTGATGAAGAAATCTGACTCCAGAAGACAAACTGTGTCATCAGGGCGGTGACAGGAGCTTGTGTAGATCGTAGAGCCGCTGGACCAGGACACAGACCAGGGTCCTTCTGCTCCCCCCACAGGGCAGACTGCGAGTCAGGAAGAGACCTGGCGCTCAGTTGTCACTCTGCCATTTATTAGTCCTGCGGCCTTAGGAAGACCGCTTGTTTTTCTGAGCCTCAGTTCCTTTTTTTGTAAAAGGACCACCTCAGATGGTGACACTGTTTTTCCTGATTGCCATGATGTTTGGAAGTATTCAGTCTGAGGTGCCTATTACATTTATTTGACCAGAAGTTAGTTAGTTAGTTAGTTTATTTATTTATTACTTTGAAGTAGAGTTGATTTACAACGTTGTGTTCATTTCAGGTGTACAGCAAAGTGGTTCGATTATATGCATACATATATTCATTTCCATATTATTTTTCATTATAGGTTATTACAGGGCATTGAACATGATTCCTTGTGCTCTACAGTAGCATCTTGTTGTTTATCTATGTTATACACAGTAGTGTGTATCTGCAAATCTCCAACTCCCAATTTATCCCTCCACCTCCCCCTTTTCCTCCCGTGGGAACCATAAGTTTGTTTTCTGTGTCTGTGAGTCTGTCTCTATTTTGTAAATAAGTTCATTTGTTTGTCATTTGTTAGATTCCACATATAAGTGATATCATATGGTATTTTTCTTTCTCTGACTTAACTTCACTTAGTATGATGATCTCTATGTCCATCCATGTTGCTGCAAATGGCATTCTTTCTTTTTTATGGCTGAGTAGTATTTCACTGTATATGTGAAATATATAGTATTTCACTGTATGTATATATATATATATATATATATATATATATATATATATATATATACACACACACACACCACAACTTCTCTATCCAATCATCTCTCGGTGGACATTTAGCTTCCATGAATAAGAGCTTTTTACTAAAATCTTTAATAAGATTATTCATTTGCTTGCTGTTTTATTCACTGACCTGTTTGAGGACCCCTGGCAGTTGCTCTGGGCCAGGCTAGTTGCTGGGCATCCAGGGTAAATGAAAATATTCCTGCCTTAGCCTACTATCACATAACAAATTCTAAACTTAGTGTCTACTAAGTGCTTTTGGAACTAAAACTTAAAAAAAAATGAAAAAACATGGCTTGGGGAAGTACCAGAAAGGATGGGAAGTTCATTTGAGACTGATTCATAGCAGAGAAAGTTGGAGGAAAGGAAGCTGTAAAGGGAGGGCAGGATATGAACAAAATCAAGGCATGAAATTACAGCATCTCCCTGGGAGATGGCCAGTTGTATAGTGAGGCTAAAACACAGGGCATATATGAGTTGGAAAGAAGTGATGGTAAATAAAATCTAAAAGGGAGTAAGGAATCTGAGCTTGATATGATAAGCAGATAAGCATCATTCAGTTTTTAGGCTAACTTGAAACAGTTGACAGAGGCATATGCACCTTCATACACAAAACTGTGGCATTTGCCATTTTAAATGCCTAGGATGCGTGATTTTTTTCTTTTTTCAAAAAAATTTTTACTGAAGTGTAGTTGATTTACAATATGTTTCAGATGTATAGCAAAGTGATTCAATTATACATACATATGTATTTTTTCTTTTCAGATTCTATTCCATTATATGTTATTAAAGAAATCAAATATAGTTCCCAGTGCTATATAGTAGGTCCTTGTTGTTTATCTATTTTATACACAGTCGTGTGTGTCTGTTAATCACCAGCCCCTAATGTATCCCCCTAACTCTTTCCCCTTTGGTAACCATAGGTTGTTTTCTATGTCCCTGAGTCTGTTTTTGGTTTGTAAATAGAATTTAGGATGCATGTTTAACCTGCCCTTTAGTCTGGTACATAGTTGTTTAAAAATAACTGTAATGATGTACACTTGACATATAATAAACAGTGCTTATTTAAAGTGTACAATGTGATAAACTTTGACGCATGTATAAACCCATGGAAACATCATTGTAATCAAGACAGAGAACCTGGTTCTTGCTCCCAAAGTTCTCCCCGTGCCCCTTTGTAATGCCGCCGTCCAATCCTTTTACATCCTCTCCCTGGGTAGCCCCTGGATCTGCTTTTTGTCACTGTAGATTAGTTTGTACTTTCAAGACTTTTGTGTTATGGAGTAACACAACATGTGCTCTTTTTTGTGCCCTTCACTCAGCATGACTATTTTGAGATTCATCCAGGTTGCTACGTTTATTAATCGTTAATTCTCTCAGTGCTGAGTAATCTTCCCTGGTATGAGTGTTCCACAATTATTTATCCATCCTCCTGCTGATGGACATTTGACTTGTTTCCAGTTTGAGGGGAAATAGTGACTTCCCCTCACTTCCATTAACCAGATCTCAGTCACATGATCACTCCCGAGCTCAGAAAAGCAGGGACCACAACTTCGAGCTGATTTCCCTCGAAATAGGATGAAGAGGATTTGGTGGGGAAATTATTGTGTTGTCAGAATTAGGGAGAGGAGTTAAGCCTGAGCCATTTGATTACCTCGTTATGTCGCGCTCTTGTGGGCACATGAGGCTGGTAGGTGTTTGTGTGCATGGACCGCATTGCATCAGAAATAGGCTTCGGAAGGGCACTTGAAACCACCTCGTGCAGCATAATAGTGAGTACCTTTCTACACCAGGAGTCCACAGTCATGCCTACCTCCCAGCCAATTCCTGCCAGGTACGTAGGCAAGTTCAGAATTTGAAAGTCATTTTCCTTGTTCCATTTTTATGATCTATTAACAGTAAATCTTGATTTAATCAGCATGTAGATCTCTCTTTAATTTACCAACCATCAGCAAAATTGTGAAAGAGGACATTCACATGCACACAGAACGTGAACATGACCTAGAATGGTGGGTCCCCTGGCTCCGTGCGCCTTTATGTATATTATTCAAACATGAGAGTCATATCAGCTTCAAAATGAAAATGATCTTGAAGGCCTCTTTAAAAATTAAAACTCCAAGATAGTGATCAAAACCTAAAACTTTCTTTTAGAAATGTAATGTCGAAAGCACATAACCCAGGATAGAAAAATAGTCTGTTTATTAAAAAATGAGCACATCTCAGTTATGTGGTAGTAAAATCATCACCAAAAGGAATGTTGTATGAAAATGTATTTATATTCGCATTATTTACGAGTTAAATATCCATTCTCCGTTTACCCCATCTTCCCACCCTGCAATGATAATAGCTAGCATCCAGAGAGGTGGCATCAAGACCATTTAATTGTAGAATAAGAAAAACAGAAGCAAGAAATCCAAACAACAAAAATCCGTTAATATGTCTAAGTAGCTCCAAATCCTTTCTCAAGAAATTGAGATATTAATTTTTGCCTTGTTCATTTTGTACAATTCAATAAAGTCCTTCAAGTAAATGGGCAGAATTAGAAATCATCTCTAGGACTGCATTCAGTGGAATAAGCAGGGACGAGTCTTTCCGTTAAGTTCCAGGGGTGCAGTGAGTATGTTAGTATCTTGCCGTTGCCGCCACCCCAGATCAGCGAGGGGCAGCGCCAGTGAGGACGCGGTTATTCATCACCCCAACCTAACTGGCCCCTTTAGGTCGTGGCCAAGAGGCCTGACTTTCTGCCTCTAATGAGTCATGAAGTTCTTGTGTGTTTCATGCCAGTATCGGAAGGGCGGCCCAGCCTGGTCCCGGCCAGAATGAGCAGCAGCGTTGTCTAATCGTGGCGGAGCCGCAGCGTCTTCACAGAGCCCACACCAGAAATTAACTCTGCTGTCGCAACTTAGTCCTCACCATTCAGTGTCTCAATTATGAGCAAGGGCTGACAATTACATTCATTTTGATGAATGAAAAAATTCACTCAAGGCTTCAAATTTAGGACCTTTTACCCAATGAATGGAAGGCAAAAATAATTGTACACAGTTGGTATAAAAAGGGGTCTCACATGTAGATTTTGGTTTTTGCTAGAAATGTGGAGAGCAGTTGTAAAAGCTACCTCTGTTCTGGTGACTTGGAGAGATTCTCCTGAAAATTACTTCATCTCCAGCTGCTTACATCCTGCTTCATCAGGGCCTTGACTCTTCAGCTCATACACTGGGTAGTCTGCTCACCAATTCTGTGATGCAGTGGAGCCAGTGCCCTAGCCACGCAAATCTTTGGCTTCCTTCACTTCAAATGACTTTTCTCCCTTTCTCACTTAGCAAACTATTTCCATTCTAAAATCTAGATTTTGTCATCCCTTGGAACTGTTGGGAAGTTTGAACTTTCTAACCACAGTTCTTATCTTTCTACTTGTTCACTTCCCTTCTTCATTAAACTTGTTCTTCAATGTCAATGTTCCTAGTCTGTTGACCACTCTAATCTCCTGTCCACCATCTTTGCCTGAATCCTTCCCCTGGATACATTAGAAAGTAACTTTGATTGAACACTCATGAGAACTTTCAATTTCCATGTGTCATTTTTATTGTCAATATTTGGTTCTGTTAGGTTGTTTGAGATCTATCTGTGGTGTTGCATGTCAGTTTTCCTTTCGAGTGCAAGGTTTTACTCCACTGTACTTTCATACCAAGTTTGGCTTATCCACTATCCTTTTGGGTTCTTTCTAATTTTTGACTATTGTAAATACAGTTGATACGAACCTTTTTGTATAAGAGTTCTTATTTTCATGCATTTTTATTTTTCTTTAGTGAATACCCAGCACTACAATCATTGATCATAAAGTAGGTGAATGTTCAGCTTTTGAAGAAACTGCCAGTTTTCAAAACTCATTTACACTCCAGTGTACGCACCAGTTCCCCGCCAACATGTGGTGTTGTCTTTTTCCAATTTTAGCCAGTCCAGAAGGTATGTAGAGGTACCTGTTGCAACTAGAGTTTGCTTTTCAAGTAAGGATACTTGTAATGGACTGAACAGTCTCCACTGAATGATTTTTTTCAACCAGAAGCAAGACTGGGAAGAGAATACTTGGGTTGATTTTAATATTGATTTATATTTAGGAGTGGGAAATAGCTCAGTGGTAGAGCACATCCTTAACATGCATCTGGTCCTGGGTTCAATCCCCAGTACCACCATTAAAAAAAAAAAACACTCTTAATTTATATTTACATTCTTTTCTTAATTCACTTCCTTGTTGATCCTTATGCTGTTTGATACCATTGACTGTCATCTTTTGTCTTTAAATTCCCATCTTCCCAGTCTTTTTCCTATTACGTTCCCTCAGTTACTTTTTCTTCATGCATACCTTTGTTCTGGATCTTTTCTCTGAACAGGTCAATGCTAATGCTTGTGTTTCCCCCAGATTCTGCCCTTGGCCCTCTTCTCTACCTGCTTAAAATGCACCCAGAGGACAAAAAAGTACTTTGATGCCGTTAACTACTAAATATCTAGCTTACCTGGGGAGCTGTTGCCTGAGAGTCCCCCACACACCTCAAAATGAAAACCCAACCTCCTTGCCATATCAACAGGAGAAGCTCTTCTATCTACTGCAGTCCCTTTCTTGCCGGTGGCCTCAGCAGTTACCAATGATCTAAAACATAAAACAAACAAAAATCAAAACCCAAAAGACCACCTTTGCTCACTGACTCATCCTCCTCTTCATTGTACTCCCTAACATCAGCCCATCAGTTACTTTGAATACGATCAAGAAAATATCATCACGACAACTTTATGCCTTCCATCCTTGATTCCTGGTTCAGGTGCTTCCTAGGTCTCTCTTTCAGGTTCTTTTTCCTGTCCAGGCTGCATTCTCCATTACCAACGGAGATGTGATGAATTAAATGCTAATACATAGGGTGGTCTAGTCACAAATGTTTTCAGTCTTTCCTTTATGATACAGTCTATGAAAGACACTTACCTTCAAGATACAAAATTATGAAATATCTGCCTAGTATGTAACACACCAAATGATTCTAAAAGTAAATATTTTGTTAAATAATATGTACAACTGTTTTATAGAGAATCAAAAAGATTTTTTAAAAAATCACCTGTTATTAAGAACTATGACTTTGGCTAAGAAATGACTCACCTTCACTTATGTCTGCTCCAGAGTAAAACCACACTGTTGGGAAGGTGCCTGAAGGATTCCCCCCCTCTCATCACTGTCAAAAAATTACTCTGATTTTATAAGGTAAATAATTCTTGGAAGTACTAACATATTTCTCGAGTCTATTGCGGGGGAAATGCCTGGTGTGTGAGACACAGTGGGTTTGCAGTGAGTCTTCGTTCTCATCCCACATTCTTCTGACTCACAGCATCCTTTATCATTCTTTCACCTTTGTTGATGGTATGGCCTCTTGTTCCAATTCCCTTACCTCCAATTATGCCTCCTTGCCAGTCATATTTACTTTCAAAGACCTACCCATTCTTCCTGGAAACAATAAAATTCCAAATCGCTCACAAAATCAGGAATTCCCTGTAACAGAAAATGCTATTTCCTTCTACCAAACAACGACAGCGCTAACTACTCTGCCATTTGTTCACAGTCACACACATGCCTCGGGGCTGGAGATCCCTGAGCCCTCCCGTCTCAGGAAGCTCTTGCTAGTAGCTTCTTCTGGAAGAAGTCACCTCACTCAGAAATAAAAGAGAAGGGGGAAGAAAGTGATTTATGTCAAGACACTAAAAGAAAATGAATCACACACTTTTATAAAGCACATCTCGACGCAAAGCTGGCAGAAGTCATCGCAAGACAACAGAAGGAGATAAAACCTAAGTTGGCAGTGTTCACAAAATATATTGAATAGCAAAATCGAAATGAAGACCCCATTGGAAGCAGCAAACTAGAAAGGCAAGACGGCTGGAAACATAGTAAAGAACTAGAAGGATAATATAAAGAAAATAAATCAACAGATGCTTGTGGACTGCCTGTCTGTGCCCAGACTGCTGCGAGTATTTTACATACATTATCCTCCTGGTCACTGCAGCCCTATGAAGTAGGTAGTACTGTTATTAAACACATTTACAAGGATGGAACAAAAGCCGTTAAATAACTGACCAAAGTTAAAAACTGAGCTTCTAAATCAGGCAGCCTGAATTCGGAGCCTGCATTCTTAATCATTAGGCTGTTCTCCAGAAAAAAAAGTGGTATGTATCGAACAATGACTTACAAATAATGTTAGGTAGAGAGAAGAATGTTAAGTAGGAATCATTCAAGAAAATGCACAGAAATAGAACAAGCAATTCTAAAATTTGTATGGAACCACAAAAGACCCAGAATATCCAGAGCACTCTTGAGGGAAAAAGAACAAAGCTGGAGGCACAGTGCTTCCTGATTTTGAACTATATTGCAAAGCCACAGTAATCAAAACAACATGATGTTGGCATAAAAACGGATAGCTCAGTGGAACAGAAGAGAGAGTCCAGAAATAAACCCACACATATATGGTCAATTAATTTATGACAAAGGAGCCTAGAATATACAATAGAAAAAGTACAGTCTCGTCAGTGGGAAATTCGATAGCCACATGCATGTGCAAACATTAACTTGGATTAAGTACTTAAATGTAAGACTTGAAACCATAAAACTTCTAGAAGGAAACACAGACTGTAAAGCTCCTTGACACAGATCTTTGGAGATAATTTTTTGAATGTGACACCAAAAGCAAAAGCAACAAAAGCAAAAATAAACAAGTGGGGCAACATTGAACTCAAAACTTCTGCAATATTAACATGATGAAAGAGGCAACCCCCTGAATGGGAGAAGATGTTTGTAAACCATGTATCTCACAGGGGATAACATTCAAAATATGTGAATAACTCACAAAGCTCTATAGCAAAAAAAAAAAAAATCCAGTTAAAAAATGGGCAGAGGATCTGAAAAGACACTTTTCCAAAGAAGACATATAGATGGCCAGTAGGTGTGTGAAGAGATGCTTAACATCATTAATCATCAAGGAAATGAAAATTAAAACCACAATAAACTATCACCTTACACCTGTTAGAAAGGCTATTATAAGAAAGACTAGAAAAAACAAGTGTTGGCCAGGATGTGGAGAAAAAAATCCTGTGTTAGTGGGAATGTAAATTGGTGCAGCCATTATGATAAAAGTAAAAAAGTTCCTCAAAAAAATTAAAAATAGAACTACCATATGATCTAGCAATTCTGCTTGTGGATATTTATCCAAAGAAAATTAAATGAAAACACTAACTCAAAAAGATATCTGCACCCCCATGTTTTTTTGCAGCATCGTTTGCAATAGCCAAGATGGGGAGACAACCAAAGTATCCATCAGTGAATGAATAGACAAAGAATTTGTGATTCTATGTGTCTGTCTGTCTGTCCGTCCATCCATCCATCCATCCATCCATCTATAAATTATACAGCCATAAAGAAGAATGACATGTCCATTTCTGACAACATGGATGCTCCTAAAAGTTTTCATGCTAAGTAAAATAAGTGAAACATGAAAAGACAAGTGCTGTATGATCTCTCTTATGTGTCAAATCTGAAAAAAAAACCCAAACCCATAAATATGGAAAATAGGTTGGTTATTGTCAGAGGCAGGGGCTAAGAGGTGGGAGAAATGGGTAAACTGCTGGGTCAATTTATATCTTTTGCTTTCTAAAAATTTTTGATTAAAAACTTTTTTTGATTTATCCCAAAATACTACTTTTATAAAGTGAAATTTTAAAAATAAATATTTTTAGCAACAATCCTAGAAAATGCCATTCAGTATCAGATTGCATAGGACTGTCAGTCTTCTGGAATCTCAAATAGTCATCAGAATGACGCTTTTTTTGTTGTTAAAGATTGAAACAGTATTTCTTTTGTGATGCTGTAAGAATGTGAAACATTCTAGTCGCAGGAGGTGTGTAATGAAGGCATATTGATTGCTCTTTATTGAAAAACTTGTATCATTGATTGAAAAGGAACCTTTAAAAGAGTAGAAATTAGAGGGAAAGGATTTTCAGGACAACCTCTGGATTCTTTTATTTTTAATAAAAATGTTTTCTTGTCGTTTGCTTTTCACTGCCTATGGTGCCATTTATCAAACTTGCTTTCTCCTTGTCTGGTGCCGTGGAATGAGCATTGATGTGGAAATTGAAGGACCTGGAGCCCAAGACAGGCCAGTTCTGTTACCTCCAAGAATTGTAAGTTTTTCCCCAGAAAGTAGTTGAACCAGAGTGCGCAGACAACCTCCTTTAGTAAGAAAATATACAGTTGAATTCAAATAAACTTTTATGCTCTGCCTAAGTCATGCCTGGATTGTTTGAAGAAAACCTTTCTTTTCTATATTTATTTTGCTTAAATTTGTAATCAGAGACAGTTTTTCATTTTGTTTTTTATCTGCTCTCTCCCCAAGTGCAGACCGGCTTTGAGGCGTGGTGCTGAGTCTGGGAGCTTCATTCGTGTTCTTTTTCTAGTCTCCTCTCCCTTCTTTCTTTCTCTTTATCCCAAATCCTGCCAGTTTCCCTGCAAAAGTATCTTAAATTAATTATTATTAGTTACATTTTATTTTATTTTATTTAAAATTAAAGTTAGAGCTCATATTCCTTTGATTCTTCCTATTTTATGATGTTAATTAGAGGAATTAAATACTTTCAAGACAAGGTTTCATGTCAGCTGAAATGGTTTGGAAATCACATTCTCTTATTGGGTTATTATTTTCTTCCCCCAATGTGATTTCTGACTTTCAACCCATTTTATGTGAAACGTTTTAGACAGAACTAATTACTGTCAGTAACAAATTTTTAATCCTTTCTCAGCCACTTACTGGACACTTGAGTAAGGTTTTATAGTCTTTAAAACTAAATGCATCAAATCTACCTTTTCTCATTAGGAAAGACTTAAAAAAATGATGATCATAAAGATCTTTTAAAATTAAAAAAATCTCATTCAAAACAAATTCTTCGCACACGTGCTTGTTTTGGGTACCTCTTCTCAGATCGTGTAAGAGACTGTTTCCTTTCCTCGGAGCCTCTGTAGCAGCTACTATGTGTTTCTTCATTCATCAATATTTTTAATCTGACATTTGGAGGCTGAGTAGTTACAGAGAAATACCCATGACCTAGATTTCACATCCCTCCCCTGCCAATTAAGGCAATATATATTTTTTTTAAATAGAAAAAGGAAAAAACAGGAAAAAAAAGTTTAGTACTTGGTAATAAATTTTTACCTGATGGACTTAGAAAGATGGTTTCAATAGATAAAGGTTAGAGAGTGCACATAATTCCTTCTTCTTTTTAAAAATTGTTTGAACTTTACATTCTGGAAAAACATTTTGGGCATTTTTAAATTTATTACATTTTTTTTCTGTTTTTACCAAATTTTGGTGGGGGGAGGACTTATAATTTCTGTACGCTGGTGAAACATGGAGAGCTACGTGAGGAGGTGTGTCCTCACTGCAACTTCATTTTTTATGACTTCGCTGTATCAGGACGTCTATGAGCAACATTTCTGTGCAAGTTGATGCGATAGAGTAAATTTTCTATGTTGGCATCCAGACTGCCTCGTTCAGGGACTGTCTCTGTACATTTACAGTGTGAACTTAGACTAGTTATTTACCCTTTCTAAATTTCAGGTTTTTAATCTGAAAAGCTAGAATCATAATATAACTCTTGGATTTGTTATTTAAGAGAAGAAATGAGTACACACACACACACGCACATGCACACATACATACATAGTATTATACAGAGCAGAGGTGCATAGTATTAAACACAAAGGTAAGATGATATTATGCTGCTTTAAGATAAAATATTTACCGTTCTGAAAATACAGTGGACCCAGAAGAAAATAGTCTGCTGGAACATCTTCCTCTTTTTCAAGACAGCCCAGAACTGACTCTCCTTCATGGTGCATTAGCTGTGCCTAGGAATTGATCACCCAGCCTTATTCCGAGACCAGGGTGGGCAGAGTGATGTTGCTACTCTCCCCCCACCACCCTGTGCCTGGGCCCAGGCCCTGGTCCCTAGAACCTGAGCATGTTACATTGCATGGCAAAAGAGCCTTTACAGATATAATGAAGATTATGGACCTGAAAATGGTTAAATAATCCTGGATTTCTCAGGTGGGTTCAACCTAATCACATGAGCCCTAAAAAGAAAAGTGCTCTCTCAAAAGGAACTCTTCTACAATATTGGTGGGGATTTAATTTGGTGCAGCCACTGTGGAGAACAGTGTGGAGGTTCCTTAAAAACCTAAATGTAGAATTACCATATGATCCATCAATCCCACTCCTGGGCATATATCCAGAGAAAATTCTAATTTGAAAACATACATGCACCTCAATGTTTATAGCAGCACTATTTACAATGGCCAAGACATGGAAACAGCCTAAATGTCCATTGACAGATGACTGGATAAAGAAACTGTGGTATATTTATACAACGGAATACTACTCAGCCATAAAAAGGATAAAATAATGCCTTTTGCAGCAACATGGATGAACTTAAAGATTATCATATGAAGTAAGTCAGAGGAAGAAAAATACTATATGTGTGAAATGATACAAATCACTTATTTACAAAACAGAAACACTCACAGACAGAAAACAAACTTATAGTTACCAAAGGGGAAAGGTGGGGGAGGGATAAATTAGGAGTTTGGGATTATCAGATACACACTACTATATATGAAAAAATAGACAAACAAGAAGGACCTACTGTATAGCACAGGGAATTATATCCAATAACTTATAATAACCTATAATGGAAAAGAATCTGAAGAAGAATTTTTATATATATGTATAAATGAATCACTGTGCTGTAGACCTGAAACTAACACAACCTTGTAGATCAACAATATTTCAATTAAAAAGAAGAAGAAGAGAGCTCAGGAGCTGGAAGTGAGGGATGCAGCTGAAGGGGGAGTCATGGAGATGCTATGAGTGAAAAGAACCCGAGGTACTGCTACTGGCTCTGAGCTTAGGGGCCACAGGTGAGGACCGGGGAAAGGCCTCTGGAAGCTAACTGCAGGCCCAGCTGGCAGTCAGCAAGGAAGCAGGGACCTCAGTCCTACAACCGCAAGGGCCTGGTTTCTGCCAACACCTGGACTGACGCAGCAGGACATTCTTCTCCAGGGCCTTCAGACGGGAGCCCAGTGGACCAACCCTTAGACTTCGGGCCTGTGAGACCCGGAGCAGAGACACCAGCCGACCCAGACACCCGACCTGCAGATCTGCGAGGAAACGAATACTGAGAGCGGCCTGATTGTCCCAGGGTTCGCCAGAAGGCACGTCCTGCCCCGGTCTCTGGGGCTCCAAAGCAAATCAAGCAGCTCCCGCAGCCGCAGCCGACAGACAGTAAGCCAACAACCTAAACGGAGTGTTCGCGAGGCACACACTTAATAAAACTAAAACCCTTGGAGAAGTGCTGTTCTGCCTGCCGAGTCCACGTGACTAATACAAAAAAACTGGGGATCATCCCAGAGGAATAAAAGTCCTCCTTTCTGCGTGTTAGGAGGACTATTCTAAATAAAGCTGTAGCTTAAACTCGGGAGAGATTTTAAAGCAGTCTCTTCCTGGCTGAATCAATCTTCACAGTATCCCTGCGTTTTTCTAAGTGATGTATTGGACTTCTCGGCAGGGCCAGATGTTGATGTGGACTTTCATTTGCTGGACAGGAGATTATAGAGAACGCTCAATATAAAAGTGTCCACTCTGGATTTCATTAGGGAACAAATGAGCTATGGCCGGTCCTGGGGTTTAAACAGAGACCCGGCTCAAAGCACAGCTGTTTCCTTCTCTTTCCCAGGGCAGAAAAAACCAGCGCTGCTCGACATTGACCAGGTCCCCTGTCTACCCCCTACTGGTCTCCAGGCTGCCCTTTGATTTCAGCTGGTCCCCAGCTGTCCCCACATCCTGCCTCCTCACTTCTCACCTGCCTCCTTCACAGCCCACCTCGCTCAGGAGGGATTAGGAACAAGACGGACAGCGTGACTCGTGGTCTGTTTTAATCACAGTTAATGTAGCTTTGCTTCCTTCTGGTAAGGACCCCAAAACTCCAGTTGTAGAGGGGATTATATTTGCAAGAACATTTCGCCTGATGTGGCAACTTGTTTTCCTGTCCCCCATAGTAAATTCAGTCCACGTTTCACTCTGAGTGTTGTCCCAGGCGTTTTTTGATAACTTGTATACAGCGATGAGTCCCTGTGTGGAAAGGACTCTTATGTTTTATTCCTACCCCAGTAGTCATCTCACTGCACAAAGTGTACTGTACAAAAAAAGCCCTTCAGTTTTACTGAGTGCAAATTTATTGCCTTTGTAATTTGACAGCATTTTTTGCTCAACGTATGATGCATGGTTTCATTTTTGGCAGTCTGAATGTCTACCAGGACACACGTCCGAAAATCCAGTCCTGGTGGTAATCAATAAACAAGAAGTCTTGTGCCAGAGTCATTAGTCTCTGTGTTTTCTTCTCTCTCAACAACATGCTCCTAGAAAAAAAAAAAATACTGAGTGAAAATCTTTAATGAAAGCCAGACCTGTGGGTGTTACTGTCACTCCATTTACCTCTCTGTTAAAAACTTTGATTTTTAATCAAACCTTTCAAAACCTTTTTCTTGCCTGCATAGATCGATCCTTCCTCCAAGGAGTGGGCCCACTCTTTCCAATGGTTACATTGAAAATTTCAAATGAGTCGTTTGGGTATTGACACGACAGCCCAACAGCTGGACAGAATGTATTTGACTGTAATTGGCTGTGCGGAATCATGACTGTTAGGTTTCTCGACGTCTTCAAAGAGTTTTACTTGAATTTCTTTCCTTTTTTTAATTGAAGTGTAGTTGGTTTACAAAGGTGCGTTAATTTCTGGTGTACAGCATAGTGATTCAGTTATACATGTATATTCTTTTTCATATTCTTTTTATTATAGGTTATTATAAGATAGTGAATGTGGCTCCCTGTGCTGTACAGTAGGACCTTGTTATTTATCTATTTTATACATAGTAGTGTGTATCTGCAAGTCCCAAACTCTCAATTTACCCCCCACCCCTTTTCCCCCGGTAACCATGAGTCGGTTTTCTATGCCTATGAGTCTGTCTCTGTTTTGTAAAAGAGTCCATTTGTGTTTTCTTTCTTTCTTCCTTTTCTTTCCTTTTCTTTCCTTTCTTTTTAGATTCCAGATATAAGTGATTTTTCAAGAGTCCTCGTCCACGGCTCCAGGGACATTTTGTAGTCCAGGCTGCACTCACAGTCACTGTCTTCTCACCAGATACACCCACACTCACTCACAGCATCTTCTATTGCATCCGAAGCCATCATGTTTTCCTCTGTTAAATACATCGTCCTGCTGGACCAGCACCGTCCAGAGGAGAAGCACGCTCCAGATTACTCTCAGAAGTACGTATTTAATGGGCAAAAATAAAGCCCGAGACAATAGCAAATTTGGATCGGCAAAAAAAATGGGAAAGATTTGGAATAGAAGGTGTTATTGAGAAGACCGCCTTTTCCCAGGGAGACCCAGGTGGTGACGGCCTGGGTGGAAGGAAAACAGTCGCCCCAGCAGGGGTTTGGAAGAAGTTTGTTGAGGAAGGAGAGTCACAGAAAAACAAAAGACCAGCAAATAAAAGACCTCCCCCCAACCTCCAAGAATGTTCACTTTGCTTTCTTCTTTATTTGCCCAGGACTTTTTCCCGTTTACAGTTTAGGCCAGTAGATCCCCTTACATCTTTGTATTGATTTTGGATCTCATATTACCTGAAAATCATTTCACTTGATTTGAGACGAGATAAGGAAGTTATAATCATGTCCTAAGACTCTTTGTATGCTGGATATTGAGAACTCTGTATTTCTCCGGAAGATTTGTCTACAGTTGGAACATCACTTAAGCAAAATGGACCCAGTGCACCATGTTATTCCTGTGTGGTCTCTCCTTAGATGGGATATCTTGAAAGCCTGAGCTCATGTAAGGACCATTAAAAAAATTTCACTGCTCTTTATTATGGAAAATGTAACTTTGCCATGCAAAATATGTTTTATGGTGGTGAGTTCAAATGTCTCCATCTAAGGTCTAAGCTTATACTGTTTGAAAGAGGAGGGTGTACTTTTGTTAATATTCATAATTCTCTGCCCTCTTGAGTTAGGGGCTTCATTGGTTTTAGTCCTATAAAACAGGCATTTTATATGATTTGAAATGTTCTGAATTCTTCAGTTCAGTTTAAAATATTAATTTAGCTGTCACTAAAAATATGTCTTTTGGTTGGGTCATTTTATATCTTTATGAAGTTAATGAAAGTTGCATAATGGATTTATCCATGTGAAATTTCTGTTTTTCAAGGTTGAATTTTTAGGGGAAAAGGAAGACATATGATCACTAGGAGCTAATTTAGTGAAATAGAGGGTTTGTATTTCCTAGTCCAAGTGAAAAGATAGGGTATTCACTTATTAGCTGTACAGACACACACACACACACCCCTGCACAACTTAGCCAAGGACATAGAGTTATCTAATTCTTTTTTATTCTCATTAATTATGTGTTTCTTTTCCATTCATCAAATTTATTTGTCATCCTCTTTCCCTCCTTAAAAAATACATACATATATATATATATATATTTTTTTCTTTTACTGAGACAGACACTAAGGAATGCATACAAGCAGGAGATATTAAATGGATGTGTTGTTTCCGGAACCATTTGAGCCAGGTGAAGGATTTATGGGTAGCTCAAAATTCCTCCTCAACTTGGCATTATTTCTCAAAGGGAGGAGTTAACTGACACTGAATGGAAGTGCTGAACATCATATGATGTCATCCACTCTTGCATATGTAGCCAAAGGGGGAGATCGCTTTGGCTCACCCCTTCCTTTGTGTGCAAAGGATAAATGTCTTCTGGAATATTCCTGGGCTCTCTTGATGCAGACTGTGGAGAAGGGGGAGGCTGTGGTGGGCGTGAGGAAGGAGGAGGTGAGCACAGGGTTTGGAGAGGGCTCTGGGGGAGCTGGAGGGTGAGGTGGTGGAGAGCGGGGGATGGGGGTCAGGGAGCAAAACTGAGCAAAGCCCTTCAAGACGGCTGAGAGGCAGAGGTGAGAGGCAGGCGGCCCTAAAGCGTTGCCGCAGATTGTACTTTGGATCTCTTTTTACGTTCTTCACGAAGCTCAAGGAATGATTTGATTTTTAAAATTACTTATGGTTGGCGGACTCCTTCGTTGACATTGACCCTATGTGACAAAAGCCCTGGCTTATATTTGGATATGTTACTTTTATGTGTTTTATTCTTGTGATTTTTATTCTTCCTTCTTATGGAAAACAAATGGGAGATCATTTTACAACTTTTAAAAAGATGACATTTTAAAGTTTATGAAATGGATGTGTGTCATCTTTTCTATTACTCCAGTTTTGAAAAAAGATGGGTTCTCCCTTCTTTCAGCTGGGAATCTCTGTTCCCTCAGCCCCCGATCACCCGGGGCTTTCCTTTGCCCAGCACGTGCCAGCCGTTGGCACGGCCCTGGGTGAGCAGGGTGCTGCAGAAGGAGGCGGCTTTCCCGAGGAGGCTGGCGCTGCGGGGACACAGTCTGGGAGACTAACTGGAAAGCCGGCAGCTGGCCAGTCCACCTGCTCGCAGGGTCAGCCTGCTTCTCTCTTCCTGCTTTCCTTACTGAGACCGCCTGCCTCCGACTGACGCCCGCCTCATCCATCCCGTCAAGGCCTCGTCTGTAGTCCTTCCTCCCCGCTCACGGCTTCTAGAACCACCTCATCCCCCACCATTTATGCTCTTGGCAGCCGAATGTCTGTTCCCAGTACTCTTCTGAAACGGCTTTGAGTGTCCCAGACACTTCCTTTAGTTCTCACCGCCTTTTAATTCTGCAGGTTTAACACTTCTGAACAGCGTCCTTCTCCCTAAACTTCACTTTTTCCATCACTGTTTCCACTTCCTCCTCCCTTACTCAGAAGGTGGTTGTTTTCTAAGATGTTGTCCTTGGTCTCTGCTGTTTCCCCTCCCTGCCGACCACACACGCATGGAGACACACACACACACACACACACACACTTACTGGCCGTCTCTCCCACTGGGAGCCCATGGGTGTGACTGCCACATTTATACTTCTGGTTTCAAAGTAATTAATATCTTGAATCACTTGTTCATATATTCATTCATTTGAGTGGCCTGTTGAAAGCCTTCTCTGTACCTGTGTTACTGAGTCCAAGCGCATAGTGCTCACTGCCGGACAGGCCAGTAAATTGAGAGATGAGTTGGAGGAGGGAATAACAACTTTATTTGGAAAGCCAGAGCAGATCAAGAAGATGGTAGACTAGTGTCCCAAAGAAGCCTCTTGCCTGGGTTAGAATTCAGGCTTCTTTTATACTAATAGGGGAGGGAGTACAGTCAAACAGTTCCTGTTTCCCATCAGCCTCCAGAGGGGAGGTGCTAATTTCTGCCTTCCTGGTCATTCACAGGATGGTCTGATCAGGTTGTTTCCCAGGAGCTAAACAAAGGCATTTCAGTTTAACACTCATTACCTGGGAGGCGGGGTTCCCAGAGACGGCCGTATGTATCATTTAAGCTTATGGGCACCATCCCCTAAGGGATGAACTTGTAGCAAAAGCAACAGAATATAAAAGTTAAAGAAACAGATCAACGTGGAGTCAGACTTCTGCTTTCCTGTTCCGTCAGGCCTTTGAGGTGGACGCTGGAGGCAGGACAGAGAGGAGGGGTCTATCAACTTTGTAAACCAGCAATTAAATTAGCATAATAAAATTCAGATTAGGTATTTTCTATGTCCACTACCAAGTTTACTTCTTTTATTTTAATCTACCCACATTTTATGAGATAATGGTCTTTGCTTCTCAATACATTTCTTGCAGTTTTAAGGCCATGGTTAATTTCAAGGGGGCACAGCAGACATTATAATTCATCATAGCAGTGAATATTTAGATCCTGTTTTTAAGTTTAATTTACATTCTTCTGTTTTCCTATCAATCACAAGGAAGAAGTCACTTATTTTATTATTGTTTATATAATATACATCATAAGCTTAGACTTCTGAAAATATTAACTCTCAAGGTAGATTCCAGGTACCTAAGCAATGACTCAGAATCATGACCATGTGTGGCCAGTGGCTTATCAGTTTTATCAGTAAATGTCCTGTCATTACGTCCATCAACCACACTGTGCTTTCTTCTGTCAAGATTCTTACTCTCAGCCTCATGTGAGTCACTTTATGGTTATAAAATTAGTAAATGGTTAATCATATCCTGTTGGCATAAAATTCTTTATTCAATGGAGGAATTCAAAAGCTTAATGGGGTCGAGTCTCTCAACCATATTATTTGAATTTGCAGTTGGGCAGCCCAGTTTTGAAAAGATTCCAGACTTGCCACAATGAGCTATTTAAAACAAAACGTTTCTGCACTCTTCCTCAAACAGGTTAATGCAAGAAGTTAGAGATAATCCACTCCAGTGTGTCAGGAGTATGCCATTCAGACCAGTGGCTGATCAGTGAAGACGGATTCTTAATATATGATGATGATGGTGATAATTTCTTTCATGCACAAAAAGAAAGGTGTTTACTTCCCTCCTCAGTTATCTGGGTTTTCTTGGAGACACAAATGATACCATCTGAGGCAAAATTAACACTTAATAGAATATTACCACTGTTTGACTCCGACAAATGTAAAAATTTTTGAAATTATGTATTACTGCATATGTCAAGGAAAATGTTCAGTTATCGCAGACATCCTAATATGCAGAGTTCGATTTTGTATCACTTTTATGACCAGAAATAAACACTAACAATTTTTTGAATTCTGTGGATATTGTTGAACCATCTCTAAGGTGAAATATAATTTTTTATCTTCAATCCAAAAACATGGAAAATTTCTAAAAATAATAGGGAGCTTTCCCACCCATCATGAAATGTCACACCATCATTTTTTCCCACTAGATCATAGAATGCATTCTCTCTGGAGAAAAATGATGATTCGTCATGGGGGCACCTGCATTGTGGTTGATTGTTGTGAAACTGTGAGCTTTACAGGCTGTTTAGGAGACACGGCTTCCCAAGATTCTATATGTTATTTTTATTTTATTTTTTAATCAAAGACCACATCAGAATTTCAAAGAAAATATAGAACACCTGTTCATGCCTGCCTCACCATGACTTGAGGTCTGGACGAACAGTATTAGCAAGTCTGTTGGACACTTAGAGTTACAGCCCCTCCCTTCAACTCTGTTTTTACCTTCATATTTGATTGTTTTTCTTCAACTTGTTCCTCAATTTCTTAGAGTGTGGAAAGAAGGGCTTCCCTCCCCCTTTCTGATGAGGACCTCCTCTGAAAACTCAACAATGTTGGCTTTTATTTTTTACACAATGGTTTCCCATTAAAGTTCATTTGAAGAAATCGTTCAGCCTCTTAATGTACAAAAGCCATGCCATGCTGATATTCAGGAGGGAGAAGAAGCATTGCATTTCAGGGTTTAAAGGACCTTCAAGACCCCAGAACTCCAATCATTGCAATACCCTTAAAACAGATGAGGAAACTGGGGCTAGATGCGTTAGTGACATCGACAGAGTTAATGAGCGTTGGAACAGCTGAGTTGACAACTAATTCAGTCCTTATCTCATGCTACAGTTTGCTTCTCACCATCATTCCTCTGTGATATTCTCTACCATTCACCACAGTGCTGTCACTCTTTCGTTACTTATTTTTGGAGACGATGGATATGAGGAAACATTCAGCAATATCTTTCCCTTTCTCCAAGGTACTATCAGTAACCTATCTGATTGGCATTCATCCAGTCAACAACCATGGAATGAACACTTTCTATGTCCTGGGCATTTTGGTAGATTCCTGGGGATTACAGTGTCACGACTGTATTCATTGCCTTTTGGAATCACGTCTATGCAGACTGAAACGCCATTCAAGGCTTGCTAGGACAATGCCTTCCTGCCCTATGTTGGTCTGTATTTGGTGCTTCTTTCTCTGTGAAGACTGCTTAGCTCAAGAGCGGAGGGAAAGGGATGTTGCTCTGCATGGGCAATCAGGGCGGGTAGAGACGGGAGGAGAAGTACTGAATTTTGTCTTTCAACATGAGCAAGTTTTGAGATACTCAGAACACGCTTCTCTACGCTGATTACAGCCTGCTCCTCTGTCTCTAAGGATGGAAGGATTGTGTCTGGGAAGAAGCTGCTACCTCTGAGTCAATGAGCTGATGAGACCTATAAACCTCAGGTCATAAAGCATCGTTATAGGCTTAAATGATGAGATTTGGAATAATTAAGTAGTCTGGTCTCTGTGTGGAAAATATTCGCTAAGATGATCATTGTTGTCATCTGTCTAATTGCTTCTCAGATAGATAAGAGGTGGGTCGGAGAACAATGATGGCGGAAAGGGGTGCTGAGGGGAGGAACTCTGGGGATGCTGGTGGAGGCATACACTTGTCAGTACTTTCTGAGGAGAGATGGGGACCCTTGCCATTGATGCAGCAAAGAATGTTCACCTGGTGGTTGTTGGATGAACAATCATCAATAAGACTGTTGATAGTATTTTGGAGAAAGGGGAAAGCACTCCTGGATGTTTTCGCATGTCCATAGTCTCAGAAGATAAAGAAGTAAGTAGTAAAAGAGTGACAGTGCTGTGAAGAATATCCCTGAGGGATGACGAGGAGGCACACTAGTAGACTGAAATAAGGACTAAACTGGTTGTCAGCTGTCCCGGTTCTGATTTAGCACAGTTTTTGAGCGCAGCTGAGCGTTGACTCCGTACTGAGACCCTCTGCTGAAAACACATCCCGCACCCAGAGAACCCCGGGCTCAGCCCACAGGTGCCACTTAGCTCCCTGCGGGGAAGCTGAGGGAGGCCCCTCCCAGGAAGTAGCCTTTGACCAGGATCTTGAAGAACAAGGATGAGTGTTGGAGACCATCTCAAGGGCTTGTGTCTTATTTGACTCTATTCATTTTTACTGGACTGTGAAATGGGGGGTGGTGGGAACCAGAGGGGAGCAGTTTGAGGAGAAGGAGATGGAGGCAGACCCCCAGGTGACTCCTGGGAGGAATCACATCCTGCGCGCTCTCAGGGCGCGTCATCCACGGGCCTCCACGGCCCTGAGCAGCTCCGGCACTACGTGCTGAGGTGTCTCCCGCACTAGGTGGGGGAATGTCCCCTTGCTGTCTGTCAGTGCATGCCCAGGGCTTTAGCAGGAGACCTGGCACATAGTAGGTACTCACTAAATGTGCACATAGTAGGTACTCAGGGATGAAATAAAAACCCTTGCTCTTTTTTCTTGGCAGACTGAGTTAGATACATTTCCAAAAATAAACAAACTCCCATAAATTCAGACTTCCTGTGTATGAGACCATTTACGTCTTTCTCTCATCCTTTACTGACTTTCAGTTTCCCAGGTTTTTGCCTCGTACAAAAACTTTAAATATGATATACTTAATTTTGTTTGAATGTGAGCTTTGCATAGTGCTACCCTAGAGGCATTTTGGATTGTATTACTAGTGGGTAATCCCAGACCACATTGTGATAGAGGGATTTTCAGCATCCGTCCTTGGGACAGGAAGGTCTGAGGGTAAGGGGTTGAGGCTGGTTCACTGGGGCAGATTGTTTGGGTTTAGAAATGACCTTGTTGCCACAGCAGCTGCCCCTCACAGGTCTGGGCTTCTCAGCAAATGTGATTTAAGACCTCGTTGCCCTGTTACTGCCCTCCCCCCCGACCTGCTGGACATCACTCAGCTCTGTGTTCGCTGCCCGATGTGAATTTCCCCCACCCCCTCCCCCTCTGTCTGCTGTTGACCCTGACTAACCCTGTCTTCACTTTATCAAACACTTCTTATTGCCTCCTCATCTTTGATTTTTAAATAATAATCACGAGATGCCTGTTGGGGAGACCAAAACTGAGTTTTACCAGCTAAGCTTAGCCTGATTTTTCAAAAATCTGTCTCAGGTTTGTACATATTTTATTAAACTCCTGAAACCAGTCATATTTACATTATTTACAGTTTTCATGAAACCTCTGATCCTGGTTAGGGTTTTTCCTCCCCTAGATACATTCAGTTTCACCCTAGTTTTTTTGCTCTGCTTGTCCTGTTTGATGTTGTCTGCAGGAATCCCCTGGGCTTGGGGGCTGCCAGAGTTGGTTCACTGCCGAGGGTAAACTGCCTGCTTCCTGGGAAGCCAGTGGAAATGTGGCCTTTGAGCTGAAATGAGAAACAGGATAACATCCCTCCCTCACAGCTTCACTGTCATATAACTGCCCCCAAACACGACTTAGCCCATCTGAGCATTTCCACTTCAAGGCAGAGGCGACGTCTGTGGACACTTGCCTGCTGAGTCAGCGAGACATCCCTGTGAACAGCGAAGCTCTTACACAGAAAATGTGATGCAATAATAATGAGCCACCTTCTGCAAGGGAAGCCTGGAATGTGGTTCCAATATAGTTTTGTTGGAGCTCTAAGCTTATTTTCTCATTTGCAGCGGCACAGGAAGAGAGATTTTTGAATGCAGAGGTGACAGAGAGAGTCAGGATTACAAGGAATGAAAACTGCAGCTGGAGCTTCAAAGCCTCCGGATCTCCTTGCCCCGGGCTCTGGGTTCGCAGGCTGCTGTGTTCTCGGGCGGCAGGCTGGGTCCTCAGCTTGGCAACCTGCCCGTCAGGTGCCCCAACTCAGGGATCTCACTGAGGGCGGGCCAGGGAGTAGGCTGTGAAGCGCGCATTTCTACACTGGCTGTTTGTCTCAGTTGGGATTCACGTTCTTTGAAATGCCCACCTGCGCACCAAACGTGCCAAGACCTAATTCTTCATCCGGTTGCTGTGGGAGAACATGAACATCGGAGTCAATAAAATCAACTGAACATCCACCTAGGAACCATCCGTGTACCTGAAAATACAGATACGACCTTTTAAAATTAATTAATTAATTAATTCGTGTATTTAGTAATTTGTTCATTTAATTTTATTTTATTGAAGTATAGTTGATTCACAATATGCTATGAGTTTCAGGTGTACAGCACAGCGATTCAGTATTTTTGCAGATTGTACTCCATGCTAAGTTATTACGAGATAATGGCTGTTAATTCCCTGTGCTGAACAATATATCCTTGTTGCTTATCTGTTCCATACAGAGTGGTTTGTATCTGTCAATCCCCTCATTTTCCCCTTCTGCCTTCCTCCTCCCCTTTGGTAGCCACTAGTTTATTTTCTGTATCTGTGAGTCTGTTTCTGTTTTGCTTATATACTCATTTGTATTATTTTTAGATTCCATATATAAGTGATGCCATACAAGTCATACAGTATTTGTCTTTGACTGTCATTTCACTAAGCATAATGTTCTTCTAGGTCCATCCATGTGGCTGCAAATGGCAGAATTTCATTCTTTTTCATGGCTGAGTAATATTCCATTACAGGTGTATACCACATCTTCTTTATCCTTTCTGTGCATGGGCACTTGGGTTGCTTCCATATCTTGGCTTTTGTAAATAGTGCTGCTATGAACATTGGGGTGCATGTATCTTCTTGAGTTACTGTTTTGTTTTTTCTGAATATATTTCTTGATTTTAAATCATCCTTGAAAAGCCTTCAATAGAGGAGAGCAAACATTGAACAATCTAATAGCCAACAGATATGGCTTGTACTCAGGTAAACATTTTGAGAACAGCAAGGATTTGTTGTGTCTATGAATCAATAGTCTATGAATCAATAAATTGTCAAACGTTTCTAGAATGCTTCACATGTTCTTCTCACTGTGATACCATGGAAATGTCAGAAAAAGTAGACATTGCAAAAGGGACACTTTTCAGTGTAGATGTAGGTGGCTCTGGCAAGGCCTACTTACCGGAAATGATTTGGTTTCCAAAAAGGAACTGCCCAGGAGGAAAATGCTGACGTGGTTAATGAACTGCTTTTAGTGTGACTCAGGGTCTAAGAGTTTTGGGGGAGAACTGGTTTTGGCAGAGTATGACGTTGAGGCTGGAGGCCACTTGATGATAATGAACTTGAAAGTTATATTTGCTTTCCTCTACTGGTGACTTGTCAAAGGTGGTTAAAAAAAAAAAAGTCTTATCTGTATTTTCGGTGGCAGGTGTGGTTCCCTCAGGAGTGTTGGTTAGTGTCCCTTGACTCATTCATTTATCCTGAGAACAGCCCTCTTAAGAGTTAGGCAGTTGGACACACATTGTCTGTGTGATCTTTCTCCAATAACACGAGCTCCAATTCAGATAAACATCAGCTTTCAAAAACCACACTTCACAGCCTACTCTCGATTTCTCCCGATCAAATAATTTTAGCAGAGGAACCTACACTGTACAGCTTCTTTCATAATCACAAAGCATGCTGCCTGGTTTTCAGTGTCATTTGGGAAACCCAGAGGGCCAAGGCCATTACCATCCAGGAGTCTTTGAAGCCTTAACCACATTTTTTATTCCATGTGGTGCTTGCTTTCTGTGTCACGTCCACGACTCCAAGTGTGAAGGTGCACTCTGGCTGAATGTGAGTTCTAAACCAGCAAGGGCATCTTGAATCAGGACACGAGGAGCCACTGGGCTGCGAGAGCTGGTCCAACAGCAATGCCAAGTGGGAGCCGTCACGGCCGCAGTGCTAGTGGGCTGGCCTGACTCCAGGTCTCTCTCTCTCTGTCCAGTGTTTGTTTGCAAGTGGTGCTGACTCTGTCTGAACTAAGTAGGTCTCTGCAGGACTTGTGTTTGATGGGAGACATCAAGAAGGAGCTACTGGACTTGTTCATCTGGGCCTTCAGATAAAAAGTAAGTAACTGAGAGGAGGAAAAACACAGGGAGCTGTAACCACAGAATTTCGTGCAGCTACTGAAGAGGGTCATGACTGCTACGTAGGATGGTGCAGCCTGGGCCTCACAGTGAGATTTCTTACAATAGATGAGGAAGCTGAAGTTCAAGGGTGGTGACGTCGTTTGCTTAGTTCCACATGACCAGACGGTCATTGAGCCAAGGGTAAGGACAGAATCAGAATTCTTTCCTGGATTCCCCCGTCCTGGGCACCTTCTCTTGCCATGGGAGGGCTTTATTGTGGTGGTCCAGTCAGTGATCTCATTCATCAGAATGAGGGCTTTGAGTAGGTAGGACTCTCTGTGTGTGTGTGTACATATATATGAAATCATTTCCATCAAAAATATAAAAAATAAAGTCCAGAAGAGTAGGAATGAACATGGCATGTTTATTGGGCTCTTTGGGCCTGGTCCTAACTCTTCATTAATTTTCCGGGTCAACTTTAGATAAGTAATGTAAATTCTCAGGTCTTAATATATAGTTATCTGACGAATACAGTTATATTACTTCTGTGTCCCTCCCTGCTAAATCACAGAATCCCCAAATTTCTGTAATTTTAAGAGCTCCATCCCTACCTTATTACTGGTGGAGAAACAACTAACTCTGTTGAACTGTGTCCCTCCCTGCTAAGTTACAGGACCCCTAAATTTCTGTAATTTCTAGGACTCCATTCCCACCTTATTACTGGGGGAGAAACTTAATTAAATCTGTTGAGCTAATAGACGGAAGGAAGGCTTGGAAATTCAGACTTGTGTTGCAAGCACAGTAATTATACAATGAAAGCAGCATTTTTAACTCAAAGATTAATCTGGTAAGAATGTGCTTCGATAAATGGCTACATCTGAATCATCCCATATTGCATAAAGCAAAAGCTATTTTGGGAGGTGAACTTTAAAGTCAATTATATGGATTGGAAATACGGAGCTTCAGAAATTTATGTGGGTTTCTACAAAACTTCTACAAAAACCCAGAATTTGGGCTGGTGAGATTAATTACAAGGAAAGCCCTTATTACCTTAACAGATAGGATGAAGTCAAGGAGGAAGTGTAGGACGAGAAATACTCAGGGCTGAAAGGCAGAGACATTGAAATGGTATTAAAGGGCAAAGAAAGAAATCTCAGGGAGTGGCAGGAGCCAGTGAGTGACTGTGAAGGACTGGGTTAAGCAAAGAGGAAAAATATGTTAATAGAATCTTGGAGACGTTGGGCGCCCAGTGGAATTGGCCAGAGTATCGTAAAGAAGGTGGATTTCAACCCAGAGGCCAGTACTAGTCCCAGGGAAGATGGAGTGAGTTTAATTTCAGGTCCTTACTTCGTGTGGTTTCTACCAGACAGGCTAGCATCTTAGTCCTAAGAACCTGTAGCTTTAAAAATGAAGTGCGGTGCTGTTATGATGCTGACACCCAGCCCCCCCACCACACACACACACAGCTACACACACAGCTAAAGAACGGAAGTAGTGTTTCTAAAGAACGTTAACAATTTTATCTTCACCGTGGTTGTAAGGTGGTGACAGGACCTGGGAAACAAGACAGATCAGACAAGAGACTCACTTCTAGCGTAAAATGACCACTGTCCTTATTCTCCGTGATCCTCTATCTCCTGTGTCTCTTCTCTTCCTTTTGAAAAGGAAATCGGGGCCGCTGACTGTCCTCCTCCTCTTCACTCTTCCTGTGGTCAGTTCTGCGAGTCCTTGTCATAGAGGACTGATCAGGACGAGGGGGACAATGGTCTGGAAAGTCTTCCCGATTCCGATTGATGAGTCACAAACTCTCAAGGGTTCCCCTTAATCAGAGATAGTGACACTATCCATCTTAATGTCTGCTTTGTAAAAAAAAGTGGATAAAATAGTGATTTGGAGTTTTGCTTCTTTATTTACTTCGTTGTTGTTGTTGAAAGTGAGTGATTTGAGAACCCCGTCCCCTGGCTGGCGGATGGTGGCAAACAAATGACTGTAATAACAAGTCAAGCACACGGCTGAAGGCTGATAGTCTTCATTCTGCATAAGCTATGGTTCAACAACATTGATGGGCAAATACAGTAAGTACTGGAGTGTACGAAAAAGATACTAACTCTGCAAGTTTGCCTCAGGATGGCTTGCTCGGCAGGTCAATAATTTGCATTCATCTAATCCAGATTCTTATATAACATCTCAGGATGTCTCCAGGCTCTTCAGAAACAAATGTTGAAAAGGGAAAATGTTGCGGTGATTATATACAAATTGTCTTTTCATTTGTGGAGAATAAAGACTTTCCATGTCCTCAGTGTATTATTTTTAGAAAAGAGCTTGCAAAGAGCAGCCTGCAAACGCCCAAACCCTAATTTAGAAACAGCACATAAAAACTATAAAAATATACCCATTTTTTTCAGGAAAAGGATTACAAGCATCAGTTTGTGAAAACACATTTGATGTTATAATTATAGTTAAATTTCAGTCTACTGTTTAAAATGCACGCATATGCATGCATTCCTTACCCAAACCAAAAATAATACAATATGTAGTTTTGTATTTACTTTTTGAGAAAAACACATTACTTTTCAACATAATTATTTAACAGTTAAGTGGAAGCATCTGTACCATTGTTAGACAGAAAAAGAGGAAATTTATCTTTAAATGTTGTGAATATTATTAGTTAGTACTTAAGTAAGTGTAATGTAATATTGAATAACTTACTGACCAGTTTTCAAGTTAATACTATATATTTTCCACACACTACAGCAAAGCTGTGAAGTTATGTTTTAAAAACTACCAAAGGTGTTTAAAAATCACTCTGCTGAAGGCTCAAGAATAAACCTTTAACAGATCAACATAAATCTGTTGAATTCAGGTCAGTTTAACTCTTAAGACATGCTAAAATAAATAAGTAAAGATACAAAGACAGAGATGCAATTAGTGTCTGCCATGCACCTATTCTTTGGTCAACAGAGTAAAAAGCTAGACAAATTGAATTCAGGCTGTGGTAGCAGAAGCCTCCCGGGCAACCAGAAGTGACTTATTTATAAGCTCCGGAGAGAGATTAGTCTCAATGTATTGCCCTTCTTACTTTGGGAGGGAACTGGCTCCGGGAAACAGCCTAAGTGACCTGTGGAGGTCTTTCCTGCACGTATGTGCGCTGCTGCTAGAATTCTTCTAACGAATTCTAACCAGTGTTGACTGAGCTTTCACTGAACGCCGAGCGCTGGGCTAGCATAGTTTGCAGCATCTCCACTTAGAGATGAGGAAACCGAACAACATACTGCCTGCTTTCTTAAAACGTGTAGCCTGGTGGGCGAGCCAGAAAATGAAGAACAATGAATAACAATTAATCACTTCACTACCTGTGAAGCAGCAGATGATGAAAAGTCTCTCCGGAGCATATTACAGAGTCAGATAAAGATTCTGTCGACACACCTCAAGCCTGCGAAGGCGGACGCCAGGCCTAAGCTGTGCGTTTTTGGATAACGGTTGGCACAACAGGGTATTTCGAATGAACAAATCTAAGAATTGTATTCTGTCACACTGAAGCCATTTATGTTTTAATGCAATGAAAATTTGTCGCCCAACAAAATACGAGCATTGATCCAGAGTGTCAATGCCCTTAAGCAGTAGAAACCAGAACCCCATTTTCTTTCATGCAGACGCAACTCGCAAGCAGAAGGAAGCGCACTTAGTAAAGGATTCCGCACAAAGTGGTTTCGACGGTTTTATTTTGGTCACATAGCATCTAAAGACGCTCTGGATATAAAAATGTGGTAGGACCTTACAGCACCCAACACCATGTCGGTACACAGTAGGTGCTCAACTAGTGCGTCCGCTCTCACCTGGGTTAGTCTGTGCAGGAGGCAGCCGTTGATTTTTAAACAGCAGAAACCTATTTCCTCTCAGTCTGAGACCGAGGTGTCGGCAGGGCTGGCTTCTCCTGAGGCCTCGCTCCCTGGCTTCCGGGCGACCACAGATGGCATTCTCACGGTGGTTTTCCCTCTGTGTGTGTGCACATTCCTGCCATCTCTTCCTTTTCTTGTAAGGGTGCTAATATTATTGGGTCAAGCCCCACCCTTGTGACCATTTACCCTGATTACCTCTGCAAAGGCCCTGCCTCCAAATACAGTCACACCCGGGGTTAGAGCTTCGCCGCATGGATTTTAGGCGACGTAATTTAGTTCATAACACCACCCTCAGCTCTTCCCTGCCCACAGTCAGCTTCCCCTGGGTGATTTGGGAACTTCCTTTAGAGGCTGAGTTTCCAGTAGGGACCCATTTATTCGTGCAGTCATTGTTCCCTCCATTCAGTGGTGGGGCCTGGTCTCCCGGGCTGGATCGGGAGGAGCACAGCTGTGCAGATCCCGCCTCGTTCGGAGGCCCCCCGGGCAGAGGGAGGAGCCCCCCAGGCAGAGGGGGGAGCTCACCCTGGCCACCCGCTCAGCCTGGAGCATCAGCAAAAGCTGGGGGAGCCCAGGCCAACGCTGTGCCCTGGGAGGGGAGGGAGCCAGGCCGCTGCTGGGGGTGCCAGAGGCTGTGGGCACAGCCTGAGTTCCTCCTTCTAAGGCCCACGGGGGTGGTGTGCCCCCAGCCCTGGTGAGAGTGATGGAGACAGGGGGCCCTGGGGAGGTCGTGGGGGTCACCATCGTAGCCCCTTTCAGCCATTTGGAGGAGCTGTCCGTCCTGATGGGGGGGAATTCTTTGGAAACTTTGTCTTTTTATAAATGGTTTTGACTAATAGAAAAACAAGGGATTTGATGTAGAGAGTGAAGCGGAGGAATCTGTCACATGAAGGGAAAGGAAAACGGGTGATAGGATCTGTTCGAGTTACTACTGAACAGGTGGTTTGTGGTACCTTCTGCCTCCCTGGGCGCTGAAGAGCATCGTTCAGCTGCATCCGCTCGAAGTGCGGTGGTGCTTCCGGAGGGAAACAGAGTGGGAGACGCTGGCTCGCGTTGTCCCTTGTCGTGTGCCCCCGACTCATCCCGGAGAATGCTGTGCCCCAGCTCCGCTGCAGCCCTGGGCTAAGCACGTGTCTGCGTTAGTATTTCAGACAGGAAATTTTACGAGAGAAGTAGCTCTTAAGATGTCACCACGTAACTCCCCACAGAGAAAGCCGAAGAAGCCGCCCTGGGAAAGCGTCATGTGACAAACCGAGCAAGGTGCGTTTGCCTCCGGGGGCGCCCACCCATCACGCAGTCCTTGAGGTCGGCCCCGGGCCCCAGCAGGGGTTTCTGGAGCATCTGACGCCCCCCTGTAGAGGCGCCGAGGCCAAGGCCAGGTCCGCACGGGCCCCAGGCTTGTGAAGGGGGTCATGATATGGAGGCATCAGATTCTGACACAATACACTTTTCTAACGTGAGGTATCACCCTTTCCGAAACCGGATACAGTATAATTCAGAAATGTCAATACCCACATTGTTTCGTCCCTTTAATAGCTAAAGACATGAAAACCATAGTTAGCAAGTAACCAATTTAGAGATTTTTAACAACTGAAAAGAGAACAGCCATTTTCATCACCAGACAAAGATTTACGGTGGTTACCGATTTCCGAGATAAGAAAGCGCTCTCAAATGCGAAAACGGGGTAGTTTGGGATTCCTTCTTTTCAATGCCTCAGCCTTATTTTCGAAGTTCCCATTAGGAGCATACACCTGTTCCTTTTGTATTCTCTGAAAGTCACGGAGCTGTGGATTGAGCAAAGTAAGTGCTCGTTGTCCCCATTTCCGCCACTCGGTGCTGTCTGAGAAGGAATAATTGATGTCATTATATTTTAGGAAAAAAAATCAACAGTTGTACCTGTTCAGTTTTTGATGATAATGAACATAGAAGCTATTTAATAATCAATAAGAAAGAAAATTCCTCTGAAAAATTAGCTTTGCTTTAAGCTTGACTGATGAATAAAAACCCTGCCACATTATAACATTTCTCTGTATCGCACAAAATGCTATTTTGTTTCTCCAGTTGATTGAAGTTAAGCATCGGCCAAGAGCTACAGAAACAGAAAACAGCGCTCCTGCCTTTTATTGAAGCAGCACCGGAAACTTCAGAGTATGTTTCTGATTATTAACTTATGTCCTCATCTTTGTCTATCAGCAGGTTCAAAAATAACACAGTTGTAGAGCCTGTGGGTCCAAAGGAGGGTTTCTGAGCCCCGGTGCTATTGACATTTTGACCTGGACAGTTCTTCGTTGTGGGCTTTGCTGTGCGTTGAAGGATGTTTCGCAGTGTCTCTGGTCTCCACCCACTAGATCTCAGTAGTACCCACCTCCCAGATGTGACAACCAAAGGCATGTCCAGACGTTTGCCATATGTCCCCCAGGAAACAGTTGCAAAACCACCCTTGGTTGAGGACCCCAGCTCTGAATGAGAAAAAAAAAAATTACATTCAGATAATTAGGACCCTCCCACCATTTTTTTCCTAAACATTCAAAACTCAACACTGTAACCTAAACAAAAATTTCGTTTCATTTGGCCAAATGCACCTTAGTGTATGGAGTCATTTGCCTTGAGATTTAATGATATGTGTTCAGGGCCCCTTTTCCAAGCCCAGAACTTTCTCTCTCTCTGTCTCAGAGAACTGTCAGTACAAAATTCTATGGAAGGAGTCACAACTTGTTCCAGACCTTATTAATCCCTGAGCTGTTTAAATTTGAAAGCTGCTTTCTGACATAAAAATCCTTGTAAGCCTGTGCTCCCTGAATTTCGCCTGGCACTTCAGGGTGACATTTAGATATTTGGTTTTAAGGAACTCCCACGTTCTCACTTAATCTTGTTACTTGTTCTTAGGTAGGATCCCCTCCCACCCAACCCCTCGTCTTACGTGGGATGTTATTTCCTCCAAATTATTGTGTCATTGTTCTGCCGAAAGCATCACCCAAAAGGGAGTTTCCTAGTGAACCAGTATCAAAATGTAGACAAGATTATTATAATTTGAGAGCTGGCATCTTCTTTGGCCTCAGGGAGCCTTTGTATTCAATCTCTTTTGTTTTTTGAGTGAAACCAGCTAGAGTGGAGTGGAGAAATGTATTAGTAATTGGTATCCCCATAGAGAGTGTTTGCACGTGAGGATTTCACACCAAGTTACGAGTCTGAAGGTAGATTTAACGCAAAAGCTGGCATATCAGTCTTAGACGCATTTAGTCTGTGTAGCTTTCCATGCTGATGACTGAGGCATTCAAAAATAGCTCAGAAAAAAAAAGGTGCATTCAGGGTAAAAAAAAAAAAAAAAAAAGAAAAGAAACCCCACAAAAACAGGCCAAGCAAGGAAGACCGTATCAGTCCAGGGAAATCTCACTCAAAACAATGAAGTAATGTAATCATCTTTTACGAGAAAATGAAATTCTCTTTACAAGTTCAAGTGAACAAAACATAAGAAAGTGAGCTATCACTTATTGCCTGGAGGAATTCAAGAACAGTGCCTGACAACTTTTTTTTTTAGAATTTGACATTATGCTCAACAAAGAAATTCAGGTGCCTTTTTTAAATTAAAAGGAAGAAGAGAAAAATGTAGGCACCTGAGTGTTTGCTACATGTGAAGACCCTGGAAAATAGGAAATAAAAGAACATTTCCCTGCTGGAAAATGATCTGCAAAGAACAAGGCTGGCTGTGTAAGATTAATAAAGGGGCTCAAAGAGCAGGCGGAGAAGCTGTGGAAGATCTTCAAAAATGTGTCAGAGTTACTTAAAGAGGTATCATAGAAGTCTGCATGATAGAACAAAAAAAACACAAGACACACAAAATCCCCTTCCAAGACCATATCACTCCACTACTGAACATGTCACATCAATTCTCTGAGCTATGTCACAGGCATCGCACACCCAAAGCCTCCAGACATAGAAAATGAGATCACACCTGTTTGACGATGCCAAGCACAGAGCCAAGCTGCCGAAGTACCGCTCCGACCTTTGCAACCCAGTGACGACAGAGAGATCCCGGCAGTGACTCATGGGTCACGCTTTTGTGGAACCTGTGCTTCCTGACTGACGCATGGGGGCCTGCAGGTATGTGTACTTGCCTGTGAGTGTGTGTTTGGGGGAGCAGGATGGAGGCGGCGAAGTGGACTCATAGCATTACGCTTCAAAACAGCACAACCAACCCAGATGTGACGGAGGGTTTTCAAGGAGTTACCGAGCAGACATGGAGGAGGTATATTGATGGTTGGAACTCAGGAGTTCTCTCAACGGTATCGGTTTTCCTTCTAAATGAGGAAGAAAGGGAAACAATAGAGCTTTTATCCATGAGGAGAAATCATGTCAAGCAATTTTAATATGGCACTGGAAGCCGGTATTAGAAGAGGATGCTACAGGCAGCCCCGGTGAACTCTTCCCTGGGGGAGCTTCAGTCTCCATTACAACGAAGCAGACTGGGTCCTGCCAGCTAATTCTGCTCAGTCCACAAGCAGACCGTGAGAACCTCACCCTGACTGTTCCTTGCACATTTTCAGAAGGATCATTATCTTTCGTAGTAAGAGCAGTGACTCAAGGGTTTTGATACCTGTCAGAGATAAATAAATATCATTTTGGGCTGTCTCCTTGGTTCACTATTTTTCACCATTGAACCTGCTGGCTTTTATGGCAACAGAACATAGTGGACCAAACGCAGGGCTTCTAGGCATAAACAGGGTCTCCATCCAAATGCTGACAGTGACCAACAGGGGTGACACTGGGGTGTGGAAGATGTGGAGGAGCAGAGTTCACCACGTGTCATCCTCTCAACACCTTTCTAGTGGGGGCTGTGTCTAGTGATAAGAAAGGAAAATTGTTCAGGAGAGTGACCACCGACTTATGCAGCATTAGATGATAATGGCAAATGGAGGGATTCGATTTTCTGCTGTTTGATGATTCTGGAGATAGGGACAGAATTGCTTATGGTTCCTGCTTTTGAAAAGATTAGGTCTGGAAAGATTAAACAGGAAGTCATCCATTTGATGTGTTTACTAGTTAACACTTCACACAGTCCCGGGAGTGGACTGGCATTCCCCAAGGAGCACTAAAAAAAAACCCCGAAAGACCAGCACTCAGAGGATTCTTCCTTGGTTATAAGAGGGGAAAAATGTATATGCAAAATAAATTGGACAAAAGACACCAAGACGTGACTGTGTGTTGCATGACTGTTTCAGCGCAGCCTTCTGGAAGAAGCCACCTTCGTACCTCGGAGCACCCTCTGGGCTGGCTTTCTGCCCTTTGCTCCTGACAGGTCCCTGCCCCCTCTCCCTCCACAGCCACTTTGGTCCCCACTCTCTCCTCCCATTTTTTTCTTCGTATTTCTGCTAGGGAGATTTCTTCTTTTCAGTACGTATCTGCTCATTATTAAATTCTTCTGATGCGAAGCATGAATGGCTCTCGGTAGTTCTCCAGATGTGGCCTGACTTCTTAGCTGAGCGCACCAGGGTCTTCCTGGCTTCCTGTTCCCACCGTCCCATCACCTCCTCCTCCCCTTCCACCCTAGTGGAGAACTGGGGTTTTCCTGTGTCCCTCAAGTTCATCCCTCATCCCTGCGTTGTTCTCTCAGCATGGAATGCTCCCCCTTCCTCTTCTCTGTCCTTCTAACTTACCATCTACAGTGTCACCACCCGTGGAAACTTCTACGTGACTATTTACTCATGGCATTTTTGCATTTTAATTGTTTGATTGCCACTTTCTGTCCCCATGTTACTATGAACTTATGGGGGCTTAAGGAGCCACATTTTATTAGACTTTCAGTTGGAGTCTTTGAAACAAAGTGGTGGCTCAATATATAGATTTTAAAGAAAGGAGAGGAGGAGAGAAGACAGTGGGAGTGAGGGTGGAGGGTGGGAGGGAGAAATCGTTATCTTCTGCCTCTTTTCTTCCTTGTCCTAATTATTTTGCCTACAGTTAGAGGACACATCTGCCCTTGAAATTAATTACCTAATTAATTTACAAAATGCTTTATTGAACATTTCTCTGAAGCCAGGCATCATGCTATGTGATAAACTTGAATAAGACAGTCCTTGCTTAGAAGTGGTTTCCAGCGTGATAGTGGGCGAAGTAGTCGATTCTGCCAAGTCTCCGTTCCCTAGTTTTAAACAGGGGGCGATAGCAATGCCTTCCCAACAGGGTTCTCACGAGGATGTAAAACTGCTTAACGACTTGTCTCAGAGCAAAGTGACCCCAGATGATTCTCTGTCCCTCTCAGCTCCGTCTGTCCCTCATCCCAGTCACAGGAGACCACCTGAGGAACTGGGGTTGGTGGAGGAGGTTGGTGAGATCCGCGTCTCCCTGTAATGTCTCAGGCTTATCCGGATGTGGTCTCTGCCACTGGCTAACTGGGAATGGGGCCTGGGACAAGTGAGTTAACATCTCTGTGTTGAAGTTTACTTGTCTGTAATACGGGGACAATAATATTATCAATCTCACTGGGTTTTTCAGAGAAGTAAGCTGGCCCTTAGCTCAGCACTGACCCCCGTGCAGGTTGCTAGAGGCACTTAATGAGAGACTGTGACCACTCGTGGAACCTGCCTCAGGCCTTCTCACTCTGGTTACCTCCCCGTGTTTTTAAACCACCTACCTTCTTCCTTCCGTCCTGCTCCCAATGGCAGAAGCCCTACCGCATGGCCTTCCCCTGGGTCATGTGATCGGGACCACAATGAAGAGGAGACTGTGGGGAGAATTCATTCTTATTGGTTATTGTTATTACCTGGGATTCCACCAGTATTAGTAGACGCAGCCCCTGTGCAGCTCTCTGCCACGTCTACAGGAAGACTTCCAGATCAGGAGCTACCTTGCTCCAAGGTGGAGGCTCTCGGCCCCTTCCCCACTTCTACATCTGTATGAAAGCAGATGTCAGAAGCGCTGGGTCATCACTGGGATAACCGGGGTGAGGAGGCAGGGCTTTGGGGCAGAGGACAGAGAACAGCTCTGCCTGCAGGTCAGGGAGGCTCCAAAGAGGAAGTGACCTTTTGTCCAGCCTCCATTAAAGCCGACTGGAAAACTGTTGGCAATGTTGATTCATGTTGATAAAATTAAAAGAAAGAAAGAAAGAAAGAAAAAAAAAAACCAAGAGCTGCCAGGCTGAGTCGGATGTAGATCACTTGTGTCTATGAAGAAATCTCACAATTTGTGTCAAAGGTTCGCTGTTGATAACTCAAAGGGATACGATTCCAGAAACAGATAATCCACTTGGATCAGTGCTTCCCAGACCCGTAGAAAACAGAACGCCTTTGTAGTCCCCTTCTGCTGGAATTTTGCCTGTAACGTGAAGTGTGCTGTTAGATTCAATCGATTCAATAAATGGTTAAGAATTAGAAATACTATGAATTCACTATCAATTGTACGAGGATTTGCATTTTGTTCAGTGAAAATTTGCATTTTGATAGGCAGAAACTTGAAAGTACAGGACATATATGTGTAAAGCCTCTTCTTGTTTTTAAAAATCTATATGGATTCTTGGAGTTCTTGCAATAACTTCCAAGTCCCCTGGGGTCCCTCTTCTACACTTTAGAGCCCACTGATCTAGATTTTAATTTGATGGATTCCATCAAGGGGTTTGTTAAAGAAATTTACAAGTTACAAGAATCGTACGATTTTAGTATGAAATATTTACTAATATTGTAGGCAGTTACTTGTTTTACAATCCACAGAAACAACCCTCTGGTATCTAGAATTAGAACGTGATAACGACTTTGATAAATTAGAATTGCAAACAAGCATAATTTGCCCCTGTTTTAAGAGCGTATCAGTGCCCCTTGTCCCCACTAATGGTGAGGACTCTATAAATCAGGAACAAATTCCCGACGGGGTGGCCTCTTCTGAATGCTCTTGTCTCTTTACAAAGGTGAGCACAGGTGGCAGATGACACGCGGGGCGAATTGCTCTGCAGGTCAGCACTGTCTGAGTGATCTGCCAGGTGTGGGAATGTACAAATCAAACAGTACGTTTCTGGAATGTCTGAAAATGTGGGCCACCTATGGCCCGGGAGATAGTTTTGATCACTGACTGCGGGACAGACTGATCCAGCCAGAAAAATCAGGGATGGCGGCTGGGGTTGGAGGTGAGCAGAGAGCATTTTACAACTTACAGAACTTGACCCGTCTCAGAGAACAGGAACCTTCAAGCCCCACGCCGGAGCCGTGGTTCCGGTGCTTGATTTTGCTGGTCTCTGCACCGCCCGGGTGGCAGCCCGATCCAGCCCAGCCCTCCAGAAGCAGGGCTGAGGCAGGAATGAATCACTGTCAGGGAGAGTCTCAGCAAATGGGGTGAAAGGGCAGTGTGGCGAGGCGGCCCTCTGCACTTCTCAGTGGTGCAGGCTTCCCAGTGACGAAACACTGGGAGAGGAACACATACTCTGCCGTCGCTGAGACCCCAGTTCGTAATCAACGTTTATGATTTATTAGCTTTACAATCCGGGGCTGTTTCAGTGCATTTCTCAGCCTCCATTTCCTCATCTCTAAAATAGAGCCATTGCTTCTTTGTAAGACAAGGTGTGGGTTACACGTGATCGGCTCTCCCGAGTGCCAGGAAGGGCCTCGTGGAGCCGGATTAGAAAGAGCAGAAAAGCATTAGCGGTTTCTTCTGCAGCTTCTTGCGTCGCTTGCATATTACAGTGGAGCTTCTGTCCGTCCGAACTCCGAGGCTTCCCCGCGTCGTGAAGGACGGCAGGGAGAAGGGTGGCTCACCAAGGGGAGCCTGCAGCCACCCTCACCTTTCTCGGGGCTTCGCTGCTCCGAGTCACTCAGAACTTAGCGTAAAGCCACACTCCAGACCTGGGGGCAGGCATCTCAACTCCCTTGACCCTCTTCTTTGGACTAATCTCCACGTTTTTCACACTATCACCCAATAGATGCTGAGAAGCGGGGAATCCAAAAATGCGAACTCCACTGACAAGTTCAAGGGGGCAGCGTGCATTAAAAGACTGTGAACTCCAAAGCGCAGGCATGCAGGCTGTGGCCAGCTCTCAGCAAGACGGTTAATGCAAGGAACTGGGGCGAGATGCTTCTGACTGGATTTCGGCTCCTCTGGCTGCTCGCTGTGGGACCCTGGGCAACTGACTTCATCTTTCTCTCAGCTCCCTCATCTGAAACAGTGAGGAGCATAATGATGCCATCAACCTTGTAGGATTTTCGTGAGGATTCAATGAAATTCTAGATATAAAGAGCTTGAAGCAGAGCTCGTTGACATAAGGTGCTAGTGTCAGCAGCCAAGTGATGGGTTTAAGAGATGCGGTCAACTAAGACGCGGCACCGGGGGACATGACAGCAGCAGCCGGACAGCGGGTGTGTGACCGGGAGTCTGATCATTAGGGTTCCTCTGAAGAGTCAAGCTGCAGATACTTTCCAAGAGAGGTGTCATGTGGGAGATGACCTCTATGCATTGGTAGCCTCTACATACAATCCCAGAAAATTAATTCAGGGGGTCACAGAACAGAAAACCTCATAGAACAACTTTAAATGTTCATGGACTATGGCCTATTCATCAGTTTAAAATATAAAGCTAGAAGCAAGGGGAAAGAGATGGGGCCCATTAACTGGACAGATTGGAAACAGGGTGGAAGGACCATGCTGGGGCATGCAGTGTCCACGTGCTCCTGCCCTCTCTCCGCCTCCTTCTTTCCTGCAGATGAGGGGATTGAGGTTGGAGTGAGATGCCCAGGTCAGTGGCACTCACTTGTTCTCTTGGACAGACAGAGGGACAAGTAAGCCTGGACAGTGGCTGTGGATTGACAACCAACCTCCTGAAAAGCCATGGAATTTATGGTAATTTCTGGGGCAGAAGACTCGGGGGATCGAATGAGTGTCACCAAAGGGTGTCTGAGTCAAGACCTCAGCAGTTCTAAGTGCTCGTGTATATTCAGTGTGTCCTGAGCATTTAAGCTTTTGTATGTATTTGGTGCGTCATGCCTCATCCGTGTTTAGAGTGTTTCGAATATTTAGTGCTCTGATGACTTATTTTATTTAGTGCCTCAAGAGCATCAGGTATCTCTTGACTCCCTCCCCCCATTCCTTTCTGCCTGTGTTTAATATCCATTTTTCTACTCACTCACTGCCCAGCAAACTTATGGGTATCATCCATTCCATTGATGTATTTATTTTTCTATAGCAGAACGTTATTAAATAACATGAGAAATGTGTATGTGGAACTTTCCTGTTGGGTGGCAGTCTTGAGGAAATATTTAAAATGCACGCTTTTCAACCCTGACAAATGGCCTCTGTGCAGATTTGGGGTTCACTGAAAGAGGTTCTGAACTTGGAACCATCTAATGAGAGACCCAGCCAACCGTCTACACGCAGCCCCGGATATGACAGGTTCTTCACAGAAGTTTGCCAAATTCACGAGTGCCTTAAATTTGCAAGCATGAGTGAATTATCCTAAACAGTGTTTCTATGATTATTTGTAATTTTCAGCATGGTTTCACATCAAATGTCTCCTTTAGTTTGTACAACAGGGCTGTAAGGTTGGTAGAACAGGATTTATTATGTCTGTTTAACAGATGGAGAACTGAAGTCCTAAAATGCAGTTGACTCAAAGTTGCACACTGCAAATCCCAGATGCTAGAAGTCAGATTTTCTGATTCTCAGTGTCCTTTGGACTGTGAGTCCCCCTTCTCTCCTGCTGTACAGCCTCATGGAGCGAGAGCTGTGTCATCCTCAATGGGACCAATAACTTCCTGTAACTTCCGGCACATAAACCACGACCCACCGGGTGTGAACTTTTAGCACAGCTCTGAGTCTCAGTGACGATGAAACAGCCTGCTCCGGATATTACATGATTATCTGACCAATTTAAAAATACATCGACCTATTATATCCTATCACTGGTCTGCAAAAATTTCCCAGGACACATGCTGTATTGAAGTTTATCTTTTAAGAAGCATGGCCTATGTTTCTATTTATAGAAATTTGCAAAATGGGTTTATCAACTGAAAGGCATTTGGAAACACAGTGTCACTTTTTTCAACTAGATATTTGGAAGGTGCTGAAGAAACCTGAGAGTCAGAACAATATTGCCAAACGAGTGCCTTCCAGAATCCTCCACCGCTTCGATGTTTTGGACAGTAGAAGCACTTGGCTGTTCTCAGAGCCATAGTCATGCTGTGCAGGCCCACAAGGGAATTCATTCACATAGCCTGTAAATTTGCCCATCAGAACTCCAGGAGACAAGTGAGTTAAACAATACTTGCCCCCCCAAGAAGATCCCCCCTAGAAAAATGATGAGATCTTTCCTAGAGAATGAATTTGTGGTCTTTGTACTTCAGAGAAGCTAGGGGAAAAAATAGGTGTGTGTAACCAGTTCCTTTTTGTCCCTGGTAGGGTGATGCTTAAAGACGTTGACGGGTGTCAGTTACTGGAGCCGATGGGTGTGCTGATGCCCCTCTCGGCTCCCAGCTGCCCATTTTCAGGACTGGCCTCTGTGGTGGAACCAGAGATGCTTCGGGGACTTGTTTCACCCTCCGAAGTCACCAGCTGTGGTCATTGACTACAGTTGCTGTGAGAAGGCTGTTCTGAATTTAGTTTGGATTTCTCTAATTTTAGACACATTTAAGAGCCCTTGGAATGGATTTGTAATGGGTTACAACATTCTTTTTTTTCTTTTTTTTTTGGCCAATGAGTGTCACACAGCTGTGTGTATGTGTTTACTATGTAAGTGTGCTTATGTGTGTGTGCACACGCCAAGGAGAAAAAGAGAGAAAAGGAACACAGAAAAAGTGATGAAGCCATTATCTGTCAGTCGGTTGCTTATAGAAGCTCTGGTAACTTCAGTGCCTTTTAATGAAATTGATGGCGAAATTTTTTTTTTTTTTTTTTTTTTGGAGGGGAGGTAATTCGGTGTATTTATTTATTTTTTGGAGGAGGTACTGGGGATTGAACCCGGGACCTGGTGCATGCTAAGCATGTGCTCTACCGCTTGAGCCACGCCCTCCCCCCTGATGGCGAAATTTTAAGTGAAAAAGTTACATGAAAATATGTGTTCATTATGTAACAATTGTGTCCATGTCCATGCAGAATATTTTTTCTAAGAAACTCAATGTCACTGAAAATAAATACTCAACAAATCAAAATGTATTAGTAAAATAAGAAAAATACAGCAGAAATATTCTGTGCAGTTTGGAATTATACTGGATGACGTTGTTTTCAAATCCTTGAGAGTTTTCAAAAGCGGTAATAAATCTTGTGTTGGGCAACATAAAAAGTTAATTAACTGCATGTTGGGAATAAAGGGGTAAGATGATCTTGCCTCCATTTATGATACTGAAAAAGGAAATATTAAATTATTCCATCATCATATAGATTTGAATCACCCAGTGATCTGTGTGTATACATGTATATACATGTATATTTTCGTATTTGAAAATAGTAAGAGCCTACACTCGTAATCATTTTGTTGCAATGCTTTCCAAAGACCATTTCTTCAGTTTTCGTACCGGCTCTGCTTCCAGTCCACTTAAAGTTAGCAACCCTAGGTTCTATACATCATTTGTCGGCAGCACTGAAAAATAGCCCCAAGGCCTTTACTCTTTGCAAATTTCTTCATTCAGGGTCTGTACTAATTTTTGAATTTGTTTTGTTCTCATTTAACAACGTATTCTTTCTTCTACTGCATTCCAAATATAATGTAATCACTTGAGCTCTAGAAGAACTTAAATGAAGTGAAATCAGCTAGCACTATGTATATATACATTTAAAAATTCAATTTTCATTTTCCTAAAAATAGTAATTAGCCATCATTTATCAGGCCCCAGAAGCTCTGCTATGCATTTTTCAAGTATATTTTTTATTAAATCCTCACAAAATCCTGGTATAATAAGTATTATTATCTTAATTTTATTGATAGCTAACTGAAGCATGGAGAGTTTGTTACATAATTTGCAGACGAGCACAGTAAGTTACAGAGCAGAAATGCTAAAAAAAAATCTAAAATTCTATATTATATTGTCTCTTTTGGCAATGTTCTTTAATTTATTCAAACCATTTTAACTTAAGAGGAGGATGGTAAAAACATCAAGGGTGGTTGATAGAAGTGTGCAGCCCCCTTTCATGTAGACTTCCTTCCATATGTGACTGCTGATACATTTATATTGTAACATGTCATAAAATCTACTTGGAAATTGGAAATGGCTTCTTTTTGTTTTGTAAGGTTTTTATTCTTCAATTTAAAATGGACATACACCCTGTTGAATGTTCTTTCCATACGTTTAAGATTTGAGAGGTACTTATTTTTCTCTCTTCGAAAAGAGTGTGACAAAGTAATGTGACAGCCTGGTTAGGATATCATCATTGTCATTTGGGGTGCGTGGATTCAAATGACTCTTGAGAATTAGTCAAAATTTCCTTTCTGATCAAAAAAAGTTTTTCTATATTTTGTGCACATTAAAATTATAGATTCAATATTCTTTTTTTCTAAGTCTTGAGTGTTAGGAAAAGAAGTGTGCTTATTACATTTTCTCTGTATAGGAAATTCAGGAGTATAATTGGCATATTGCAGTCACACTGCTGTTCGTGTCGTGGGCTCGCCTCGGGTGCTGTAGTGGACAGCTTACGTTCGTGAATCGCACTTTGGAAGTGAATTGTCAAATCTCTATAACTGATGTTTATTCTGTAACATATAGCACCAGCCAACCTAGTGCAGCCATATTGGATTGACCACGGTTTAAAAATAAATCCAAAATGATTCTATTGATGCAAAAATGAAAAATGACCAAGGCAAGCTTAGGGTCACTTTATCAACAAATGTGATTTGAGATCTTGAAAGAATGAAAACAGGACTACTTGTGCTGGTGTAGAGATAGGAGCCTGAATGGAGAGGGATACAGGATAAAGCTTGGGATACGGGATAAAGACTAACAGCTGGCAGAACTGTGCTAACACACACCCAGTATTGAAACCTATGTTCTGTGGGTCAGTGGTCAGGGGACAGGACAGCTTGCTCTTCCCCCTTGAACCAACTAGTTCCTCCAGGCCACGTGGCACAGAAGGATGTAAGATTTGACTAGACCCTCCTTGAGTAGTTACGTATCAGTTCTATATAAACAGCAGCCTTATGTTAATTGTAGATTTCCGATAGAGCTACTGCAGTCAATGTAGTTCAATGAGCAGTTAAAAGATGGCTGATTAACACTGAGATGAAATGCAAGAATGTGAAAAATGTAAACGTTACTTTAGATTTAGTTCCATTATTGTAACATTGATTCTATAGACTAAATTCTATGCTAAAAGGAAGAGGTGACAACTCCAACTTTTATCTAGAGGTGTCAATTTGTAACTGATTTCCCATAGCAATTGTGTAATTTTATTTTTACAAGCAAAACACCCAGCAAGCAATGCAAGTATCACGTTGATATTTATTAGTCTAATTAGTTGCATTTCGAAAATCCACTTAATATTCAGTATTAAAAATTCCATGATCCTCTAAGGAAGAAATACCATCATCTATCAGGAAATTAAGGAGAGCTTATAAAATCACACAGTTTTAATGCTTTATGTTTTAATATACATAATGCATATTAGGTATTAAATGGGTTTGCATATAAGTGATTTTTAGAGCCTGCATCTTGTAACTTAAGACATAACCATTACAGCTTTCATGGAGAACGTCCAACTGTTGTTCTATCTCGACACGATGAAGTGCTTTGGATCATTAAAACTCTTCCCATGCCCCGCTATCTCCACGCACGCACGCCTTTTGACTGCAGTGTATTATTCAGTGTTCTCTATGGGCTTGAATAGAAGGTCACTTTGACCTGCTGCTCATTTTTACTTAAGAACTGCTTTTAACAATAAGCCACTAGTGTACTTGTTTCTGGACTGACTTGAGTTTTTGGCACAATATGAAAAGCATTTGGAAAGTGTAAGTAAAAGCCTTCCGTTTCAGAAGAAATAATGGCCCCATTTGCCATGGAAACCAGAGGACTTTATGAAATTGCACTCAACTGTTTTCTGTAGTGAGCCTAAAATTATTCTAAAAATAAGTTGTATTCCTGGCATCTGCTAGCCGATGCACAAAGATTTCATCTCAGAACTCTTTCCCTTTTAGCAAAAAATGCTGTACCATTTGGATATTTCCTTTTTCCTATGGTTCAGAAAGTAGAGGGAGAGAGACGTGATACACGCAGTAGGGAATCAACAATGAGTTTTTAATTAAATTAATCTAAATGTCTTGAAAGGCATGAGCTAGGAATTTGAGTACTGCCTCTGAGCACAGACCATCACTAAAGAGACCCAAGATAGGACTTTCCATCAACGTTAGAATGGATCAAGTTTTTGCTTTTTTTCCCTTTAGTACAGACTATTTTGTATTAATGTCACGGGAGACAAACAAAATAGGATGCTAGATGATTATACAAATTTGAACAGACAAATACGAGTAAATAGAGACAAAGGGCCAGGCTCTTTGACCAAAATCCCACGTCGTGGATTCCAACATTGAACCCAGGTGCTTTGGCTGTTGACGTGGCCGGAGTGGCCACGAGGGGCAGGAGCCGCGTTTCTGATCAGTAGCGGGTGCCCGGGTCTTTGCGAGAGGCTGTCAACGAAAATCTAAAGGACCTCGTGCTAGGAGGTAAGAAGCTGTTTCTCACCCGGAAGGCTGAGCTGGCAGGCTGAAGGCAGGGAAGAGCAGAGCAAAGAAACCCCTCAAAATAGTTTGCCTCAAGAGACAAGTAACACCCCAAAAAGCAAGAATTCACAGTTTACATCCACACGTCCCGTCCAGCCTCACCGCACATGTTCGTAGTCACAGAACCTCACTGGACAGAGTAGGTCAATGATTAATAGAAATATGAACTCAGTTTTCCCTCAGAAAGTATGCACCGGGTGCCTGCAAGTGCCAGGCACCCTGTTAGCAGCTAGGAATCAAGTGATGACTCATCCTGGTCCCCAAATGTGTATTGTTCTGCATCGGCAAAGGTGTCTGAGAATCAGCCCGAATTATTACAGGAAAGAGAGAGAACTGCTTCCCTACACCTGCTCAGGAGGTGACTGAGGAATTTCCTGAGTAGGGGGATAGGTGTAGAAATTTGGAGCATTGTCCCCATTGCCCATAACTTGGGGCCGTAAACATATAGTTTGACGTCCATACCAAGATGCTTGAGAGTGAATCAGAGTCCCAGGTATGGACTGGGCTCCTTGGTAGACCAGCAAACATGATTACTCTGCATTTATACCTGATGACTGTTTGGGGGACTAATGGAAATGCTTCTTTACTGTCATTTAATTGGTGGGGACTTACAGCCCTTTATTTTACAACGTGATCGGCGATGAGTAGATGACTGAAACAGCGCGCAGAGAAAAGGCTGGTGGTGCAACTGGCGGCCCCGAATCCAGACGCTGATATCAGAGGTTCAGCCTGGCCGGCAAGCTGGTATGATTCTGTCTTGGTCAACATTTCTATGGCAAGTTGGGCGAAATTATGGCAGACCTACTTGTTGTATGTACAAACAACCCAGCTTTGGGAAGGGTGATGAATACCCTGGCTCCAAGAAGCTCTTAATGAGCTGAAACAATGGAACGAGTTTTTTTTTTAACTTTGGTTCTTAATGGGGATAGAAGTAAGAGACAGCACTTAATTTTACACAAGCAAACAAAATCTACCGCATAAATATGACAAAGGAAAAATGTGGTTCAGCAGCAGTGTTTGTCAAAGAGTCATACATCCCAGCCATGAATGTGAACTCTGGTGGTGGGGGGCGGGGTGAGGCTTTGGCAGGGTTTGATGGAAGAGCTTCAGGTCTTAGCTGGGTGCTCGGGCAAGAGCGTGCCTTCCAGTCCTGAGAGGCTGTATTCTGCAACTGTCCCCCATCTGTAGAAGGTACCAAGCCGCACTTGTTGAATGACTCGATAGATGTATTACGGACAATGGAAGCTTAAAGGAGGGAGCTGACAGACTGCGTCACACGTCACTGGTGACCCATCTCCCTCCTGCCCTGGGGCCTCCACAGCCAAGCTCCCCCGTCTGGTGGCCTGTCCTCGCCGCTGTCCTTTATAAATGCAGCTAGAATGTTGAATCTCAGACAACGGAACCAAGAAGGCCTAATAACTTTGTAAATCAGCAATAGGTATCTTTTTCTCTCTGGATCAGAGCATTGTTTACATGGGAGTCACCAAGCATGTTTCGATCATCGGCAGCTACTGAACAGACTGGTTTGAACAAGGTATTCCTGAAATCTCTTGCAGCCCACACCCATGTTTACTGTTGTTTCTCCCGGAGGCAGAGTGTTGCTCACAGCTACAGGCTGGGTGTTTACTTGGTTTCTTTGCACAGCCAGGAGAAGAAACGCCGTGCGTAGGCTTCCTAACCCAGGCTTTCCCATCCGTCCTCTCCTGAAGCTGAGACCCACTGTTTTATCTTTTTCTGCCCATCTGAAATCCTCTTTCAATGAGCCAGTTGGTTGAGGAAAATGCCGGTGACTAGGGTTTGAATTACTTTGACCACCCAGTTCCACAGCTTAAATCCGCAGGATGATCACCGATTGTTCATTACATTTCGCTCTCTGCCCAGCTGGCCTGACCTAAGAGCAGTAGCAGCCTCTTTTTTTATAGTTATTTAAAAGTAGAGTATCAGAAGCATATTTGTCAAAGTGTTTTTAAAACTCTTATACATCTGTCTGTTAAAAACTAGAAGCAGTATTTAATCTGTAAGCTATAAATTAGACTATTACAATCTATAAAAAATTTAATTTATAAATGAGAGCTTCTAATTCTAGACATAGAACTTCAGTGATAGGTATTCTTGATGAAATAGTTAAATATAAATAGTTCAAATATTTATATTTATATATGTGTATATCTATATGTATATTTATGTATATTTCACAAATTTATGTATTTGTCGTTCTAAAAATAGTTTAAATAGTTCAAGCTACTTCTTAGTACAATAATTTGCAGCAGAGTCTGCTGCAAAGTGAACTTCCATCAGGCAGTCCTTGTACACCCAAGATTTCTATTACTTAAAGTGAACTGGGTTTTTTTTCATTTAAAAAAATCTTTTTAAGTAGACATTGTTTTGAAGAAAGAACACAATTTCATCACTACATAGACAACGCTGTATTAAAAGGGCTTTAAACATGTTGTAAACAATGGCAAATTCTCCAAACTGTGCAAATATCATAAATACGTATGTGTGTGTGTGTGTTTGGGGGGCGTGTGTGTGTTTGGGGGTGTGTGTGTGTTTGGGGGTGTGTGTGTTTGGGGGGGTGTGTGTGTGTCTGTGTGTGTGTGGGTGGGCTGTGTGTATGTGTGTGTGTGTTTGGGTGTGTGGGTGTGTGTGTGTGTTTGGGGGTGTGTGTGTTTGGGTGTGTGTGTGTGTTTGGGGGCGTGTGTGTGTTTGGGTGTGTGTGTGTGTTTGGGGGTGTGTGTGTTTGGGTGTGTGTGTGTGTGTCTGTGTGTGTGTGGGTGGGCTGTGTGTATGTGTGTGTGTGTTTGGGTGTGTGGGTGTGTGTGTGTGTTTGGGGTGGGGTGTGTGCACGCACACAGGTCTCGCTGCTAGCTCCTGCGAGCTGTTTTCTGTACAGCTTTGGCGGAGAATATCCATTCACTTGGCAACAGTGTATTTGCTCAACGGGAGAGAGCAGTTTATGAAGCTGAGCTCTGAAATATCTCATTCTTGCTTCTGAATGAAGTCTCATCCCACCAGTTGTTGGAATAACACATTGGATACAGGCTTTGGCAAACTAATGAATGTGCTTACTCCTGAAACAAAGACTCTTTTTGTTTGTTCAACGACAAGTAAACTTATTGGGCACAGATGACATGTTAATAAAGGGAATTTTAGCAAGATGCTGGTCGTTTCTAAGTCTGTTTGATCTCCAGAGCTTGGAAATGCATCCTGGCACTTCTTTTAAACCTACAGGACCAATGTTCCTCAAATAAGAGACACTTGCATGTGTAATTCTGGTAAATTAAGATTATTCTACAAATTAACATAGATACAGGCATTGTATCGGAATGGAGGCTCAATGTAAGTTTGCAGTGACCTCGGCTCCACCCTACGATAGAAGGAATTCAAAGGCAGTACCCAGTAGGTGCTCAACAGTTACCTGCAAAATTGTTTAATAGGTCCCGGTGTGCTGTTCTTTTCTGATAGGTGTTACTTTTTTACCACTCTCCCTTAAATGACACAACAGACATAAATAAATACCAACATAAACGTAAGCAAATGCCAACATGAGCATAAACAGATACACAAGGAGAGCAATTTATGTCTCCCGAGGAAACAGAAACACATATTTAACACAGTTCAAGAGGCAGTCGCCAACTAAGCCACAGGTTATAGACATTTAGATTTAAATTCCCATAAGGTTTAAAACAAAAGCTCTGGTATTGAATTTCTATTGACAATTAGAGAATTTCAGATATTTCAGGAAACTGTATTAGATGGTCAGCTGTGTGACTTTGGGCAAGTAACTCAATCTCTCTGCGTGCTATTTTCTGTTATTTTCTCATTTTTAAAATAGGGCAAATGAAAGGACCTAATGTCTAACTGCAAAGGTTAAATGAGTTAATATAAGAAAAGTGCTTTGAGCAGTGCAAACTAAACATTATATGCACATTTCCATTACAGATATTAATATTTGTTAAAAGGTGGAGATTTCAAACACTGTCCCTTACCACTCTCTACCAGAGCAGCATGGATGATAGTTCTAAAGAGTGACCTGATCTGGAAGAAAGTAATAGTATCATTTGAAGGGATAATGGTGATAGTAAATGAGGTCTCAGTTATGCAATATCATCAAACATTCAATTTTCTTCATTCGAAAGCGTTACAGCTAAGTGATCTCCCCCGAAGTGGCAAACCGATATAAGAAGGTTGATGGTCATGTTCCTAAATGGATTATTTATTTCACTGACTTGATGCTGTGATATATACTATTTCATAAGCATCCAGTATTTTATGATACAGTGTCAATTCTGGTATAAACTGGGGAAGCTCCTCTCTGTGCAGAATGGCCAATCGTGCTGTGACTTGAGAGTTTTCCTTTCCCCTCCCCCTCCCCTCCCCCTTCCCTCCCCCTCTTTTCCTCTCCCTCCTCTTTTCTCTCCTTGGGGTGAATATTTACTGTCTAATGCTGGCTCAATGGCATGATTATTTCCAGACTTTTACAGTATGTACTAGGAACTTAAATGGGCTTTCAAATGACACAGTTAAGTTTTAGAACAAATAGTCTTAGTTTCCCCCACAGTTCGAAGTCAACGGCCCCTTCCTGGGGACAGGAAGGGAGGGGACTCCATTCCTCCACCATGACAAAGATACACTCCAGGACGGTGATTCCTACCACGTTACTCTTTTCCCAGTTCCCTTACGAGGACTGTTGAGTCCCTGGTTTGTTTTGGGTGGTAGACATTTGTCAGTATGTGTATTGCTAGATACACAGAGGAGAGAGCTTTCTGGATTTTAGTTTTTAGACAATGGTGAAAAACACAAAATGAACAGTTCACAAAATACGTGCTCATCAAAAATTTGGAAACTAACATTGTCTCTTTACACCAGGGGAATGACGCTAGCCACGGACAGCCCATTCCAATGAATGCTTATTTATTTCATAGAGACATCATTGGAAGATCTGCCAAAATTTTCTGGGCGCTAAGCTTTAGGCGGCACAGTGAGGCAGTGGCACAGAAGGGAAAAAGACCCAAAGTTCTGTAGTGATAAACTGCAACTAAGGGGACTAGGGTCCCTGAAAGGTGGCTGAGACTGAGATTAAGATTAAGGGGGAAGTCTAGCTTTTCCTGTTGGAGTTGTGCATTGTCAAGGAATTAAAAGGCTGTTGCCAAGAAGCTTCCTCTCTAAACAGCCTTTCAAAACCCAGCTTCATTCAGTAGCTTGTTTTCCTTCAGTTCACTACTAGCTTTAGCAATAACGCAGAGCTCCATGGGTTCCATGAAACGGTTCTCCCACATGAAAAAATTGGGAAATGACTCTGTCGTTCTTCCCTCAATAGGACTCTTCATAGGGGTGCTGGGTAGAACGCTCTTGTAATTTCAAGTCGCAGGTCATGGGAGCCTCAGATCAGGGTTGTAAGGTGAACCCTCATTGTTTCCATCTAAGCAGTGACAACAGGAAGAGGTAGGTGATATCAGCATAAAAGGGACAAAGTTTATGCTTCGACCCAAGACTCACTGAAGGTTGGGGTTGGCAAGTGAGATTCAGAAGAGGCAGGAGTTGAAATGAGTCAGGACAGGTGAATGCTGCCTTCATCCCTGGAGGGCTGAGACTCAAAGACATTATAGCCCCTGAGCAAAAAACTAGCTCAATCTCAAGACCCTGAACACCTTCCAAACCATCGATAATGGTGATTTGTAATTAAGAAACTGAGTTACGAGAAAAACAACCTTCAAGTGCATTAAAGACAGGCAGTCTAAATGTCTGCATGAGAAAATAATTTTAGGAAAATATTTTCTGTCTGAAATAGCAAAAATAATTTAGCTGGTGTATTTCTTCTACCTCACTTTCATTTAAACTCCATGAACCCTAAATTGTTCTAATTAACGTCTGTCATTAGGTTTGAGATCTCAACTTGGCATAAGAAATCTGGCAGAACGTGACATTAAATATTTGTACCCAGTCGTAAATTATCAAATTACTTCGTGAGATGTTTCTCATGAAAAACAAGATGAGCTCAGGCATTAGATTAAGTGATCTGTAGGACTTGGGGTAACTATATTAGGCAACTGCAAAGTCCCATTTGTGTCATTTACTTTTTAATTAGGAAAGAAAACCAAACATTTCTGTAGTTTCTAGATGCAGAGAAGATTCTAGAACCTCTGCAGTTGGTAGAAGGGAGGCATGGGACAAGCATGTGGGGGATGAATGCTCACAGTTGTCAAAATTCTGAAGCTGAATGAAGTGGTATGATTGCAAGGGCCCATCTCCCGCTTCCTGGAGGTCCTGTAGTGTGCTTATGGCCTGCACTAACCTTCTTAACTTGGACAACTGTTGTCAGCCTCTTTATTGATAAATGCGTATTATTCAACCCATGTACAAGGTCCTTTGGAAACATAAAGGTAGCTTAGGTCATGTTACATTACCCAAGTGGTGTGCAATGCAGTTGAGCAGAGAAGACACACGTGCATGAATAATAGCACTAAACAACATGGCGTGTGCACTTCAGGTGCAGTCAGGTCAGTAAGTACCATGAGCGTTCGGGAAGGCGAACCCCACTCAGCTGCATAGGATGGTCCGTGGCCTGGAACACTTCTTCACCAAGAGTTATGGAGCCCTGCCAGTCTGGCTGGGCTGACGGCCATGTAAGGAAACATCTTTATTTGCTCTGTTCTCCTTTGTTCTGCTGAAGTTCAGCCATCAGTGGCCCTCAGGCACATCCCCAACTCTCTGTGTCTCAGACCCAGGGAAGAGGGAAGAGGTCCTTCCATTGCAGCAGGAAGCGGGAGGTGTGGGCTGCTGTGGAGAGGATGTGCTGGCCTGACCCTGGTAGGGTAAGGCAGTGCCAAGGGCTGGGTCTGCATGCTCTCTCCTCTGCTGGGAGGAAACACTGCACTGCTCACTCTGTCCCAGTGCAGGTGTCTGGTCCCAGTGACATCCAATCCTGTCCTGGTCTCTTCTTTGTGGAGCATGTACCTCATTTACCTGCCTTTCTATCTTGGCCTCATTCATGTTGACTTCTAGCCTGGGCACAGCTGGACCACCCCGGAAACAGTGGAACAATGAGAGTTGAGCAGTAGAAGGATGGCATTCAGCATCCATGGTCTACAGAGATTCACTGAGGAAGTGGGCTTTGAGCTGGACATTGAGAATGGGTTGGATTTTGACTTCCTCTTACAACGTTTCACCACCCAAGCCTTCCATGGACATATGTTGTAACTTGGTTTGATTTGCATGGAATTACTCAGAGTGGAGGATAAGGGAGAAAGAACTTACAGCGTGATGTCTTCAAGGGTCCTGGGCTCCCAAGGAACGTCCCTTTCCCTACTAAGGACATCTTTATTGTCACTGCTACAGAACTTCCAGGTATTTCTCTCCCTAAGGGTTTATGGTGGCCTGACGTCTCCCGTGCAGGTCACAGAATCAGATGTCTCAGAAGGGAATTGCACTTCAGAAGTGATACGTGCTTTGCAGGTAAAATAAACATCATCGCTGTGAATCTTGTATCCGGGCAAAGATGGATTCTTAAGCCAAATAGGAGCTATTTGTGTTGTTATTCAAAAACTAGAAAATAAAAGAACTATAAAGAGGATTGACATGATTCTAAAAGAAACTTTTTTAAAACCAATATGCAAGCATGTGGGGTGTAAGTTTTTGTGGTTATACATGAAACTCAATTCAGGAATTCAATTTCCAGACTTTCCACAATAAGCATCAATAACTCACATGATAATGGACTCACCTATTAGTAATAAAGTGTTTGAAGTACATCTTCTCCCACTTTATGGAGGCACTGACCTTTGCCGGAGTGAGAAGACTTTAAACAGCTTGCCCTCATCCCTCCCTCAGACTCAGTATTACGGACAACTATGCACAATTTAACATCTTCTCCATCTAAAGTCCATCCTCTACTCCACCGGCACAGTATTCAATTTCTTAGTAATGCATAGAAACCACTTTATTCTGCATGGCTGGAAGTTGCTGTTTTATGTTTGGAAATGTATTATGTGTCAAGAAGGGTGTGAATAACAGATATCTGTGTTCCTGGCCAGCTGGTATTCGGATGCCCTAAAATCTCAGCAAATACCATAAGCATTGGGATTGATTTCTCAAAAACATGGCAAAATCCAAAATAAACACCTCTGTGGCTGTAAAATGAAGCCCTCTGGACAATTCATCTCCTCAGTGTTTTCTTTCTAACTAGACTCTCCATTCCCAGAAAATTGGCGGGTAGCAAATAACCACAGTGGGCATTCAAGTAACAGATCGCGATGTGTCCTGATTCAGAAGCAAGAATGCATCTATAACAGATCAGGAAAAAGGCTTCACACAGTTTGGTATTAAATGGAACAAAATTGTAGGAGACAGGCTGAACAGAAAGACAGGATTCTGCTAATGAAAGTGTAAAGCCAGTTATTCAATGAAAAAATGCCTAGAATTTTGGAGACGGAGGGGAGCTCGGAGGTTTTCTGGTCCGAACACCTTCTATCACAGGGGAGGTCACTGAAGTCCCGGGATGTTAGGTTAGTCGCCCAAGTGGAGCCAACAGTGCGACGTGACTGTAAACCAACCCTCCTGACACTGGGTTTTACGTCATCATTTTTCTTCCCACTGATGTTTGTGTGTGTGCGCCAGACAAACGAGTAACAGACATCGACAAAAGACTCCCGTCTGAGGTTTTTACTGTCAATTGAGAAGCTTCTATTTAACTGATTTTGGAGTAATCATTTTGCTTTAACTTGTGGGGTGTGTGTGTGTGTTAAACACCTTTATGGAGATATAACTCACATTCCGTACACTCACTCATTTTAAGCATACAATTCATGTTTTCTAGTATATTCACTAAAATTCTAGTATATTCACTAAAGGCACCATTTTTTTTTATTTTTTTTTATTTTTATCATCCTCCCCCCAAAAACCTATACACACACAGCAATTATGCTCCATTCCCCTCCCACCACTGCCCTGGGTGACAACGTATCCACTTTCTTTCTCTATGTAATTGTGTACTCTGGACATTTCATACGGAATCATAGTATTTAGTCTTTTGTGAGTGGCTTCTTTCACTTGTTTCACATGTTTTCAAGGTTCATCTATGTTGTGATATGTATATGGTATGTATCTGAAGTTTATTCCTTTTAATTGCTAAATAATATTTCATCATATGGCTACACCACATCTTAATTATCCTCACATCACCTGCTGGGCATTTGTGTTTTTTCTACCTTTTGGCTACTATAAATAATGCTTATATAAAAATTCATGTACAAGCTTTAGTGTGGACATAAACTTTCATTACTTTTGAGTACATACCCAGCAGCAGAACTGCTGGCTCCAACCCTGTTTAACATTTTGAAGAACCGTGAGACTGTTCTCCAGAGGAACTGCACCATTTTACGTGGCTTCCAGCAATGCAGGAGGGTTTCCACTTTCCCACCTCCGTGCCAACACTTGTTATTGCCTGTCCGTTTGATTATAGCCAAGGTAGCTGTTGGAGGAGGCCATCACAGGACATGGCCCTGAGAAGTGGACCCGGGAGTCCCAGGTCCTCACTCCCTCCCTTGTCCTCAGAATGTACGTTTCACCCACTGTTCTTACACTAGGAGTTTCAAAAACACAGCCTTCAGAGTAAGGTGTCGTTGAAACCATCTGGACTGAAAACGTTACCAAACCCCATTGAGGTCTCTCTATACACTCTTAAGATTTTGGTGGGTGGGTGTAGAGATCGACTCTTGTGATTGCCCAAGACAAGCCTCCCTAAGTAAGTTCCCTTCGTATTGAAACTGCCCCTACCAGTCTGGAGCCGTCTGCCTCTTGCGCTGGTCTCTCCTTCCCTCCTTTGTACGGGGCCAATTTAAGAATCAACAGTCGTGCATAGGAAGTGGTATCTGAGTGTGGCTTGGTTTGCATTTCCCTCATCACTAATGATACTGAGCATCTCTTCATACATTTGTTAATCATTTGCATATTTTTTCTGGAGAAAATGTCTACTCAGGGCTTTCTTGGTCTACTTTTTAAATGAGTTATTTGTCTGTTTATTATTAGTTGACAGTTACATGTGCAAGACACAAGTCTGTTATCAGATTTAGCATTCACAAATACCGTCTCCCATTCTATAGGTTGTCTTTCACTTTCTGGATGGTGTCATTCGAATTTAAAAGGTTTTAAATTTGATGAAGTCAGTTTATCTCCATTTACTTTTGTTACTTGTGCTTTTGGTGTCATTTTTAAGATTGGTCTCACCCAAGGTCATGAAGATTTATTCCTATATTTTCTTCTAAGAATTTATTTTTTTTTTAGCTCTTACATATGTGACCATGATCTGTTTTGAGCTAATATGTCTCTTCTGTGAAAAAGGGTTCTGATATTTGTTTATTTTGCATGAAACTATCCAGTTGCCGTAGCACCATTTGTTGGAAAGACTACTCTTTTCCTATTGATCGTTTCGGCACCCTTGTCAAAAATCAGCTGACCATCAGTGTGATGGTTTACTTCTGGACTCTGAGTTTTATTCCATTGAAATCTGTGTCTGTCCTTATGTGGGTACCACACTGTCTTGCTTACTATAGCTTTGTAGTATGTTTTGAAATTGGGACGTGTGGATTCTCTTTGTTCTTTCTCAAGATAGTTTTGACTGTCTGGGGGACTTTGCATTCCCATGATCAATTTTAGGATCAGCTTGTCAATTTCTGTAAAAGCAAGGTGAGATTTTGATAAGGATTGTGTTCAATCTGTCGGTCAATTTGGGGGAAGTATTGTCATTTAACAATAGTAAGTCTCCTGACCCATAATTTCTTTCCATTTATTTAGGTCATCTTTAATTTCTTTTGACTATGTTTTGTAGTTTTCAGAGGATAAACTTTGCACTACTTTTGTCAACTTTTGCTAAATATTTTATTCTTCTGGATGATATTGAAATTGTTTTCTCAATTTTATTTCAGATTTGTCAAATATGTTGATGTTCAAGAAGAAATGTTTTGTGTCTTTGATTTTCTTTATTCTTTTGTATTCTCCATTTCATTCATTTCTACACTAAGCTTTATTATTTCCTTCCTTCTGCTTCTGCTTTGTTTAGGCTGGGTGCACTCTTCTTGTTTCGGGGTCAAGTTTACATTATTGATTTGAAATATAAATGTTTACAACTTTAAGTTTCCTCTAAATACTACCTTGGCCGTATCCTAAAAGTTTTGATATGTTGGGTCTTCACTCTCATTCTTCTCAAAGTATTTTAATTTTCTCTTGTGATTTATCATTTGATCCATTGGTTATTTAGTAGTACGTTGTTTGATTTCCACATTTGTAAATTTTCCAATAATTTTTTTTAATATTGATTTCTAATCTCATTCCATTGTGGTCAGAGGATGTACTTTGTATGATTTCAACCCTTTTCAATTTCGAGAAGTTTTTATATGGTTTAGCACATAGTCCATCCTGGAGAATGTCCCACACGCACTTAAGAAGATGTATATATGATTTGAGATACATTTTTATACAGTGAAATGATAAAGTGTTCGGATCTCCAGTATGTAGTTTAACAAATTTTGATAAAGATGCGCACTTGGGTGATCATCACTTGAATCCAGGCGTATCAGCTCTGAACGTCTCCTCATGCTTTCTTCTGGGGTACACGTGCCATTGATAAGTAACCATCATTCTGGTTTCTTCTATCATAGTTTAGTTTTGCTTGTTTATGTGCATTAAATATGTGAGTTCACAATATATGAATGATTATATATCTGGCCTTTTTGTCCTCAACCTAATGTTTTTGAGATTCATTCCTACTGGTGTGTGAATCAGTATTTCTTTTTATTGTTGGGAAGTTCCCCATTACATGAACACACCACAGCTTGCTTATCCATTCTCTTGTGAGTTTTTAATGCTTGCTGTTATGAACAGAGCTGGTGTACACATTTCTGTACACATCTTTTGTATACACCAATTTTTATTTCTCTCAGACAAATGTGAAGAAGAGGACTTGCTGAATCAGAGCGTGGGTGTATCCTTAGTTTTGTAAGGAATTGCCAAACATTCTTCTGAAGTCACTGTACTACTTAATACTCCCAAAAGGAAATGTATGGTAGAGTCCCCTTAGCTCCACATTCTCACAACCTTAATGTGTTCATGTGTTTTTCTATTTTGTTTTAGCAATTCTAGCAGGTGAGAAATGACAGCTCATCGTGGATTTAGTAGGAATTTCCCTGATGACTTGAGCACTTCATGTGCTTTTTGGACATACATCTTCTTTTTTAAAGTAACTGTTCAAGTCTTTTGCCAATTTTTTATTGAGTTACTTGTCCTTTTGCTATTGATTTCTAGTTCTTTTTCTATTTTGGATGCAAATCCTCTGTCAGATAGTATATATGCATATACATTAAAGGTATTTTCTGTGTCTCTGTGAATTGTGTTTACATTTTCCGAATGTCTTCTATTAATGAACAGGGGTGTTTTCTTTATTCTGATGAAGTCCAATGAATCAACATCTTCATGTTATGTTTAAAAACAAAACAACATTCAAACATAAAAACATTACATAAACATAAAAGCATTAACATTAAACGTAAAAACATTTAAAATATGTTTTGTGTTTTTAAGAAAATACTGCCTACCTCAAATGTATGCACATAATTTACTATGTTTTCTTCTTGAAGTGTCATACATTCAGTTTTTACATTTAAGTCAACAATCTATTTCAAATTATTATTTCTATTGATACTAGGTAGGGGATGAGATCCATTTGTTCACACACATCTATCAGGTTGTTCTAGGAAAATACCTTTTCCTCGTTGAATGCTCTTGATGTCTTTGTCGAAAATCAATTGAACATGTTTTCATTTATGTTCGGTTTTGAATCTATTCTGTTCCATTGATCTATGCAAAAGTACCATACTCTTAATTACTGTAGCTTTATGGTAAGCCTTAAAACCAGTCTTTTTTGTATGTCTTCCAATTTTCCTCTTCTAAGTCAATATTTGTTTAGGCTCATATAGATCTCTTGCCTTCCCTCATATTTTGTAATAAACTTATATTTTCTTTAAAGAACATTTAGCATTTTGATTGGAATTGCATCGACTCAACCTATTTATTTGGAGGAGTTGACATTTGTTACTACTGAGTCTTCAACCCACGTACCTAGTGTATTTCTCCATTTATTTAGATTTTTTGTTTCTTCGTTTGTCAGTTGTGATGTTTTGTCCTTCAAGGAATCTGTCCTTTGTGTCTGAGTTACACGTTTGGTGGCATGAAGTTGGTCTTAATGTTTCCATATTGTCCTTTTAGTGTCTGTAGGAGCTGTCCCTGTCTCCCCCTTATATTTATGATACTGTTATTCATGGTTTCTTTCTTCTTTCTTCATCAATCTTCCTAATAGTGTCTCAATTTTTAAAACTTTTTTATTGAGACAACATTCAGATTTATTGATTATCTCTTTTGTTTTCACTTGTCCCACTGAATTCTTTGCCTCATTGGGAAGGACCTCAGATTAGGGCGGTCTTTAAATTTTAGTGTAGGGGCTCCCCTTGTTGGGGTCTAAGAGTGGTACTTTTTGTTCCCTTTGACACCACTGGAAAGAGTTCCCCCATTTCTACTCAGCAATATCCATGTGGCAGACTGCATTATTGTTTAAAAAAGAAAAACCCTTATTATCTCATCAAGTGGATGGTTATATTGCTCTGTCCCATTGGTATAAGGCTTGTCCCTGTGACTTACTCTGGCCAATGAAGTGAACATGCAAATTTGGCAGAAGCCACAAGCCTTGTGATCACCACGTCTTTTCCTCTTCCCAGCGTAGGCAGTGTCCCTAACAAGCTGCTCCATGACTTTGGTCCTAAAGTAAAGGTGGGGGGCGTGGAGCAGAGGCCCCGGGTGAACCATAACAGTGAGCTAGAGAGGGACGAGACAGACCAACAACCAGTCAAACAAATAAGCACCACCAACACAAAGCTTTGGGGGCTGTTTGGGGAGGGGTGGTGTTTGGGGTGTTGTAACAACATAGCATGAGCTGTCCTGACAGGTCAGAGTCAGCTGATGCCTGTGAATTTTGTACAGAAATGACCACCGACTTAGTGCCTCACTTCATTTTCTAGAGCAGGGCTGTTGGTCCTCGAGACCCCACTCTGTCCTGAAAATGGCCCCTGGACTTGCTGGCTCTACGACCTCGACCCACTGAGGCTTAAATCCAATCCAAGAGGCTGATTGGAAGATGCCTTGTAGGCCCTGAAACTTTTTTGTCTTTATCCACCTGCTAAAGTGAGCAATCAGTCTTGGAAGGAATGTTGCTTCTCTGGAATAATTTAGCTTTGGGTTGAAACCAAGCCCAGAAAGTTAATCTGAAGGAAAGCTTTTTGTGGAAAAGTTATGAATAAGTAAAAAAAAGCAGAGTGAGATATGATGTGCTTTCATGAATACCACTGGGTTTTCCTGAAAACACTCTAATAAGAGGGGAAATATAAAATTAACAACTTTTCCAGATAATCAGCTTCACTTATAAAAGGCAGAGCACATATTTACTCTAAGGGCAGTTTCACTAATATGACTTCCATGAACCAACTAGTCTCAAATATACATTATATTAAAATAAGAGTTCAGAATATGGGTTTCCCATTCATAGTTTCTTTTAAGCAGGCACGTTTCTGCTTTTTTTTTTTTTTTTAATAAAGGGGAGTACAGAGAAAAACAGAGTTTGTAGGGGAAAAAGTTTCAATTTTTGCTCTTCCAAATTCAATAAGGGAAAATTTGCTTCTTTAAATAATGTCCCTCCTTGCCAGTATGGCTATCCAAAGGGGTTTTATAACTGTTGGTCAGTATAAACTGTACATCTACCCGCTGCCCAATCATTCCATCCTTTGTATTTTTTTACATTTATCATAGTTTATTTTATCATAGTATTAATAGTATTATCATAGTTTGATCATAGTATTATTTTTTCATATGTTTCCAAAATTTTCCTTTATCTTTTCTTCTAAAATTAGCCAATGACTCATAAAAAATTACCATTAAAATATATAATACATATTAACCTATCTACTGTTTATAAAAGAAAACTCTGTTAATCACTTCTTAATGCTAATTTTGTTCTTTAATTTCCTTTTGTAGAATCTGAAAGAACAGAGTGCTACCCAGGGGCAAAGTAACTCCTTTTGTTTGGCTTGCAGTTGAAAAATCAAACACTCCAGAAACATTGTCTCTTGTCTTGACACCACTTAAATTATAATTCTCACAGTGTGATGAAAACACATGTACTCATTTCTAAATTAACTGTCCCTGAGTATTTATGCTTTAGATTATTTTTAAATCAGCAAGATGTTTTAAAACATCAGGTAAATCAAATGTATCTTGTTATATTTTCTTCAACTTCTCCAAGACAATTTACCTTTGGATTGAGACCAACTCTTTAAATTCAATCTGGGAAAGGATTGTTTTGTATGAAGGCTATGAATAAGAGAAAAGGACAGAATATGCTGTACTTTCATGAACACCATTGTTTCCCCCTGCAAACCCTACAGTAAGAGGGGAAATTCACAGAACACAAAGCAAATAATGAAAGGAAATGTAGAGTGTTCCCATATCCTCACTGTAATGCTAGTGACTGAAACAGGAAACATGGTGGCATATGATTACTTAACTGTATAGACTTTTGTGTTGAAATGTGACATCACTTGCCAACAGGGAGTCCCATTGGAAATGACTGTAAATCTGTTTTTAGCCACTTTTAGTCTTCTCAAAAAAAAAAAAAGACTGTTTCTGAAAGTGTCTTCAGAGTAAATTGCCTTTGAAGTAGATGAAAATATGTTCTTCTTTCTGTTGATTTTTTTATCCTTTTTTTTTATTGAAATACAGTCAATTTACAATGTTAGTTTCGGGTACACAGCAAAGTGGTTCAGTTATACACATACATACATACGTATACATATTTCCAGGTTCTTTTCCATTGCAGCTTATCACAAGAAACTGAATACAGTTCCCTGTGCTACACCGTATTCCTTGCTGTTTATCTCTTTTATATATAGTAGTGTGTATCTGTTAGTCCTGGCATTGGTTTTAGACATTCAGATGCTATGAGAGCATCTATAATCAGGTTTTTTTTTTTTCTGGACAAAAGGTAATGATGGAGCAATTACTAATAGTATTATGAAGTAATACAAGATTTAATTCTCATTTAAATACAGAGCCTAAACATAACCAGCTTACTTTTACTGATTCAGATGATCGCAATGTATCCAGTCCATTTGTGCTAATAGCCTGTTCTACAGCAGGAGGAGAGGACAGATTAAGCCTCGCAATGTATAGATATCCGTCTTCACCTGAAGGGATTCCAAGGAACCCCCTCCACCCCCGGCCCCTTCCGATGAATCCTAGTTGTTCAACTTCCTTAAATATAGCTTTTAGGGAACGCATTCAGGTGGATTCAAGAAGCACACGTGGGCATTTGCACAACCGGTAATCATCACCACTCGATCATGTCCACGTCCTTACAGTCAAATATTAGCAACTTGGGGATTGCTTGAGGCTGGAGCCGGTTGTTTGAGGAAGGAGAAAAGATAGCTGTGGTCTAATGGAAACAGCAGGTTGTGAGGGGACCAGAAGCTTCTAAAGATTGTATGTATCTAGGGAAACTGTATCATCCCTTTGGAAATGAAGGACAGTACGTACTGTATGATTCAGAGCTGCTACTCAGGAAATTGTCCACAATTTTCTTTTCCTTTTTCCATGCTCTTATTTAATAAAGATAGTTTTGAAAATACCAGTCTGTCTTGCAGTCATAAGAAATTTCTTGGTCCAATTTTGCATAAAAATTTTAAAGGGACAGAGGCACCTCATGGAGAGGGTAAGATGTCTTGTGATAGCAGGGCACCCATGATGTGAGACACTCAAGACAAAGAAGGAACCCCAGGGAGCCGGCTCCGGGGCTTGGCTGAGTTACCTCTTGTCACCTCCAGAGTCTCACCCCAGGAGTCCCTGCTAAACTCTTGACCTTCCTTTGTTTTAAAAACAAATACCACCCTTTTCTAAGTTATGGAGAATAATTAAATGGGACCTATTTGGCTCAAACTCTAGAGTAAATGACTAAAAGAGACAGTGTGGTATTTACTGAGTTCAATTGTCAAGAGAAGAAAAAACAACTTAACGGTGGATAACACCTTACGCAGCCTTCGGTTGACTCTAAATTCCCAAGAAAGACACAAGGTGACATTTTTCTCCGGCCCTAGACTGGAGAAAGTTGTCGATTTACATGATTTGTCGTCAGACTCATATCTTCCTTTGTCTTGTCCCCTGGATGCTGAGAACACTCCCACGACGGTCGTTTTCATTCCTTCTGCCTTTCTAGACAAGCTCCCCAGTTTTGGTTCACCTACATCTCTTACTCCAGGAAAGACATGTTAGTCCTATTTGCCATTTCCTTTCTGCCGAGATACATTCCCTTATCCAAATAAGTGTTGAATTTTAAGAGATATTTTATGCATTTACTCAGACTGGGTACTATGACAGAGCCAGTATGAAAAATCCTCTTTGGCCACAGTAACAGCGGTCCAGAGTTCAAAGCCAACGTTGGTTGACATTTCCCTGGTCACCTTCTAAGTTTTTGCTTGAGTGAGTCCTATCTGAAGGGCAGGTGTTGTGCAGAATTCCTTCTTCCCATTCCAAGACATTTTGAAATCTCTCTGCACTCTAATTAGACATGTTCAGATTTATCTTTTAGGGACAGTTGGGTGTAACCCACTTAGATTGAAGGTGTCTTTCAGAATATGGATCAAATTCTCACTCTCCACAGATGTGCCATGACCCCAACATGCTGGAGTCTTCCGTGCACCAATTCCCAAAGGACTAAAGATTTTTGCAGCCTGTGTTGATTTATATCACTCAGAATGAGCTAAGCAGTGGCTGGGGTTTGAGTGAAGCCACCAGTTCATATCAATCCAGCCGTATTTGTTTGAGGATGTCCACTAGTCAAATGCTTTCCCTCGTCAGTGGGGAAATGTAGACCATATGGTGAATTTTACAGGCCCGGTAGGGGCTCATTTTTCTTGTAAGAGAATCCATTTCTTCAGGGACCATTTAACTACCTGCTAACTTTAATTAAGCTTGTATGGTTCTTAAATTAAAAAAATGTATATACACTAAGGTATTAGGGAGCTTCTTGGGAACTGACATGATGTTTGTTCTTTTACACAAAATACACGCATATTTGAGATTTTGAAAACCTACCTCTGACTCATCGCTTGGTGAACACTGACACAGGAGAACACTAAACTGTAAGCCTTAAAAGGGCAAAGAAGGAATGTCCCCAGCCCATAGGACTGACATTGTAGATGTTCAGTCAACCCTTGTGGGATAAAAGAATGAGGCTGAGAGCGATACACCTACTGGTTGGAAGTCTCTTTATTTTCAGAATTGATGGCTGGATGGACAGACTCATGTCTGTATCTTTGTCATTGTCCCAGGTGTGTCTCTGATATTGCACAGTGAGTAGTAAGGAGCGGCTCTTCAGTTAAGGGCACAAGGTGACTGCTCCCCTAGGTTAGAACTAGCAGCCCAGCCCCACACCTTACTAGGGGTAAGACATCCCTTTGAGAAAATGAAATCAGGAAACTGACCATTTGTCTTATGCGTAAGTGTCCTTGTTGGAACCAAATATAAAATGCTTCTGCCTGGATTCTCAGGATAAATACTTCAGCTAGGGGCAGTGCTCGGAGCCAAGTTATCTTGCTGGTTATTGCTGAAGTAATCCCCGAGGAAACCAAGATCCAGACGGTATCGAGCAGTGTAAAGGGTGATGTCAACACCTTGAATTAAACCTTGTTATATATGTGTGTATGTTCCTCCATAGAGAAAGTTTTGTTTAAACATACATGTAATATTACGTTTTCTTAGCCATACAGGTGAAAATAAATAGTCAAAAATCACTGCATTCTTAGACTAATGGCATTTCAGGATATGGACATGCTTCGAGCTTGTATTAATTCTGTTTTCTTTTCATACATGTGTGTAAAGTCACTGGCAGTGGATTTTTTAAAATTTGTGTAGTTTCTTTGGAGAAACAGTGACATATAGGAGTAAAGGATTATTATTTTTTAACTGTGGAGAAACTTTTTTAATGTAACATCATGGAGAAATAAATTTCAGGGTAATTCAAAAGAGGTCTTTTAGACTCTTAAAACAAGATAGGGTTTATGTGAAAACCCACGGTACGCCTTTTAGCGTTCTTGTGTACAGTGTCTAGGAAGGCAGTGTACGATGGTGAGTGTTTCTCTTGGCTTAAAGGTGGTGTCCAAACAGCTTCAGTGCCAAGAATAATTCTCAGAAACATGCGCATTAGTCACTGCATTTTAAAATCCATATACGGTAAAATTCATTTAAGAGACACACGTGTTTTATGCGTTATCCAAAATCAAGTGCTAAAAAGACAACCTGGCTGAAACGTTACTGCCTTTTGCTCTCTCTTCTTTCTGCCTTTGTCATCCACCTGCAAGTTGTTTACAGCAGTAACTTACCTCTGTCAACACAGTTTTCTTTTATAGGAATAATATATAGAAATAATGTGACTTAATTTGTAATTTCATTGCTCAGTTTGAGCACCCATGAACCAGGAATTCTAGGATCTGGAGTCCTCAGAGCAGGGCACAGAATTAGTCAGAAAGACTATTTATCAGGGCTCGGGAAGTACTTACAGAACGGGTGGTACCAACCTGCAGAACCAAAATACAAGACCCCATCCAGTGAGGTATGCAGCCTCCGTATGGTCCTCGTTACCAGCAGACCTAGCAGAGGGGTCTGGATGGGTTGACTAGGAGGGGCCACAAGCTGTTGGAAGAGGAAATACCATAGAGGTGAGCTTGAGCCAGGCCCTTGAGAGATCGCTGGGTGTCAAAACCTGGAGAGATCACATTCAAAGGTCAATTTTAAAAATAAAGAATAAAGTCAAGAGTCAGAAGAGAATAAAGTTATAAAAGGAGCACATCAGGAAAAAAATAAGCAAGGGTTTAAGAAAACTACTATATATAAAATCGATAAACAACAAGGTCCTACTGTATAGCACAGGGAACTGTATTCAGTATCTTGAACTAGCCCATAATGAAAAGGAACACACACACACACACACACATACACATATATAACTAAATCACTTTGCTGAACACCAGAAACTAACATAACAATATAAATCAACTATACTTCAATTAAGCAAAAAGAAAACACTGTGAATCACTAGCCAGGGAGGGGCCGTTGGAACGACAGAGGTCATCCATTGTAAGTGTTTGCAGCGCAGCGAGCTGGGTTGGTGCAGAGCATCTTTTCTCAACCTTGGTTGCAAATGGCAGTGACCTGGGGAGCTTAAAAAGGACCGCAGACCTCCTCCCGGAGATTCCGACTTAATCTCTGAGCTAGAACCTGGGTACTGGGATTTGTGAAATTTCCCAAGTGATTCCAGTACGCAATCAAGGTTAAGAACCACAGCCTTACATGTGGGGGGGAAGGTAGGTCTAGCAGCAGCGTTCGTGGTAGTTGGGGAGAAAACGTAAGAAAATGGAAATCAATGTTTCAGCGTGACTTGTCGCAAGAAGTCTTCCAGGAGCCACAGGCTGAGCTGGGCTCCGCTGGTGTGGACTTCCGTTTACCTTCTGTATCGCTCCCTTACGACGAAGCTTGCGCGAAACGCAGTAGTGGCGGAAAAGTTCAAGGTTTTACAAACGAGCCGCTGCAGCCAGGTGGCATGATTAACTGTGTTTCATGGGAAGTATCAAGCCTCATGATTCGTCCTGCTGGGAAAATCTATTTTCAGTCCAGTACCCCTAAGAGAAACTGCTTTTCCTGCCAAAATGGTTATCATGTTTGTCTCATTATTGCGGGGTTAGTGGAACACAATTCCTGTGGTATACAGGAATTTCCAGATACAAGATTGCCCACTTGACCTTGAAATTCTGATAAATAATGAATAATGTTTAAAAATGTAAGTGTATCTCTTGCAATATTTGAGACAGACTGATACCAAAATATGAATAGCTATTTATCAGAACTTCAGATTTAATTGAGCCCCTAGTTTTGTGTCTTGTTTTTCTAAGTCTGGCATCGCAGCGGGAAAGAATCCACAGCCAGCTGAGTGAGTGACAATTCAGGGATACAGCCAAGAGATGGATATGCGTTCATAGAAAACAAAACTCCATCCTTGGGATTGTAACAAACCGGTAGTAGGTATTTTGTAGATCGTGTTCAATCAATCCAAGCTCAAAATACCTCTCAACACCAGAGTTCAGTATTAAAATGATTTTGGAGGAAGTTTTCAAGTTGATTAGGGATTTCTGCCATTGGTTATAAGACAGCTGACTTAAGGAATAAACTTTTGGGGGCTTCTAGTAAGACAAAGACCAGCATGCAGACAAAGACAATGATCTGCAGAATCTGGAGAACTCAATCAAAAAAGAATAGGCAAAGCTAACCTATGGTGATAAAAGTCAGAAGAGCAGAAACTCCCAGGACGGGGAACTGACTGGTCGCCGGGCGTGAGAGACGTTTTTGGAGTGAAGGAGTTGTTCTGTTACCTTGATTGGGGTGTGAGTTCTAAGGATTTAGGCATTTGTCAGCACTCAGTAAAATGTTCACTTAAGATCTCTGTGCTTTGTAACATGTAAATTAGGCTTCAGTTATATGATGATTAAAAAATTATATATGAAATAATATAATAAATTGTAAAACAAATTTAACAATTTGGAGAACCTGAAGAGAGAAAATTGGTAAACAGATGGAATTTAAAAGTGGAGAACATTTGTAGTGGAGCGCCACCAGGTTCGTCCTAGTCCCCAGTGACACAGAGAGCTTTGATGACGACAGGAAAGACACGGCGATCACATTTCAAGATGAAATGAAGCTGAGAGAAATGGCATGCCTGTGAGGAACTCAAGATGCAAAAAGATCTGGACAGTGAAGCAATGAATTGAACTCTGCCAGATGAAATTTGCTTGAGATAAGTTTTGCAAACTTGAGGGCAGGAAATGTTCCGTTTTATAAATGTTCACAGCCAGCCTTAGGAATTCTTGTTTGAGAAATGGATTTGCTTAGAATCAGCAGCGTGACAGGATCATCAGTGAAGCTGTTGTGGTCTTCCATTGGGCTGTTCGAAGGGGCTCAATAAATAAACCTCCCTCGCCGCCGGAGCTCCTGATGGACTGAGAGGCAGGAGGAGCAGGTGGATGGAGACGCAGGCAGCCCCTTCACTCTGGATCAAGGCTGGGTTATACGGTTGCCTTGGGTATGTGGTAATTGGGTTCCCGACCCTGAACTCCAGGACCTTACAGAATGGCTGATCTCTCATTGGAGGGTGACACTTTTATCAGGAAATCTAACAGGACGGAGAGCAGAGCCCCCCGCCCTGCAGGAGCTGGCCGCACGCAGAGCAGAGGGGTGCAGGGAAGACACTCATTCTTCTCCCAAACTCCTGGTCTGATCAGACAGTCCAGCGCCCAGGTAGGGCGGAAGACAGGAGGCAGACACAGAAACCAGAAGTGGCACACTGCGGAGCACTCCTCCCCTTCCAAGGACATGCCAGGACTGGGGCCTGTCTGCACTTAATGCTGAGCTGCATTAGTGACTGACGAGCTGGGGACTATGTAACACATCTCCATACTGCAAAGCCTCCAGCCACCTACTGTAACAAAACAGCTCTTGGTGGTGTTTATTTAAAGTTCCTGAAGGCATTTAAGTAAAACGTTTGTTTCTCTTATTTCTTTGTCATTATTCAAATAATCACATTTGATATGTAAAAAAAATTTCCCCTTAAACTTATAGGCCAAAAAACGGCTGTTTCAGGTGTGCGCGTGTCGTGGAGTGTGTAGTATACAGTGACACAGGATCCGGTCCCGCCGTGCTCAGGAGTGGCCAGATTGTGAGGTTACTCTCATCAGGATGTAATTCACTGTCTGCCTTTTCTCTAGTCTATATTTGTCGGCTTTCCGTTTTATTTTTTGGCATCTTATATATCTTCAACTTAAGAAAATCCTTGAGTTTCATTCTGATAAATGCTTGAATATTTGAATCATTTGCAGTGATATCATAAATGTGTTTTTTAATTTATTCAAGAGACGCTTTTTGAGCACAGACCAAGCCCTGGTCACTATACTAAGCCAAGAGATGGATGGTTAAACCCTCATCTCAGATTTGAATCTGTTTGGTTTTTCTCAGTTTTGAAGAAGGTTTTCTCCTTGCCTTCTCTGTCTGGTGACCTCACCCTTTTTCTCATTAGCTGAGATTATATTAAATGTTCTGTTATTAGAAGTTTTAATGAAGCCTAAAGTAAAGCTTCATTCCACCTATAATTTTCTCCAGTTCCCTGAAACACTGCAGTTAGTCATCATCTAATGTACACTATTTATATCATTTTTTTCTCGTTACCATTTTCACCCAAGCAGTGAGATTGCTTAAGTGAATAATTCCAAGTCAGTTAAATCGAGAATAACTAGGAATATGAGGAGAAAATGAATTTAAATGTTCTGCTTTCCCCACCGATTTGAATTCCAAAAGGAAAAGGAATGAGAGCATGAGTTCTTTGAATATCTCAGTAAGTTCACAAGCCTGACAAAGATTGAAAACAAAACATGGGAAATAATTTGTCTTTGTTTGCAAACTCCTTTCAGTTAAAAGAAACCCTGCACGCATTTAATATGTGCAAATTATCTATAAATTATATACTAATATGTGCTAATCTATCAATTACACATGTACTTTAAAAATAACAAACAGAAATTAGAAAGGAATGAATTTTCAGAGTATCAATAGAACATTTGCATTTTCTACCACACCCCTGTGATGGTTTCGTAGCCCCTGGTTCCAGAGTGGATGGACTGTGCTTCGGGAAGCAACTGCAGACTCTGTTTTCTGCCTGTGTAAAATTCTAGTAAGTCCGCTTGTCTGCAGAATCCTATAGAAATGACAGCATAAATCAATAGTGAAACGGCATCAGATAGGAAAAAAAAATGTAGCCAAACAGGTTAATAGGGAAGTTAAATACTTTACATCAATATTGAGATTTTCCCTAGAAGACACTGCATGGTTTCTAATTAGAGATCCATGAGAAATCCCTCTTAATAAAAAAGTTTGCAACCAATTTAGGTGATGAACCAATGCATTTTTTTTCTAAGACTCTAAGCAAGCAGCAGACACCTAGAAAAGCGCGCGCGCACACACACACACACACACTCACACGTGTCTCTGGGAATTATAATGAGAATCCAAGTCATCACTGCATAAGAGATATACTAATCCTTTGAGCAAGGTGTTAATTGTTAATCTCATTGTTCCTGTCCAGTAGCCTGCATAACACTCTGTTTATAACAGGCTTCCTGTGGTAAAAGAATGGGCTGCTAACCCTCAACACATGCTTTCCAGTGATCATTTTAGTGGCCGTGGGTCCTTATAATAGGGGCTAATCTCCATAACATCATCATTACTGGATGAGGGTAACTAAAATTATAGAGACCCTTTGCTCTAATTATAGACTCTGAATGTTAAATCCATTCTTTAATCAACTGTAAATGCACTGTAAAGGGAATTGTAAGTTCTTTCCAGGGAGCAATATGCATTCAAGCTAGCAGACTAGAACTGAGCAGCGTAATGTGTTTGGGGGAAAAATAACTGAATATGCTCCTGGTAGAGCCTGCATTACGATGTGGCTCCTGGCTGCAGAGATTGTCACAGAAAGTCACATGCTTCTAGTTTCCGCATCATTACCAAGGTGTGGTGTTCATGTGTTACTGGTCCAGAGTTCTCCATAGTACACAAGTCAAGTGTGTTCTCAAATGTCTACTTTTCTTCCATTATTTGCTTGTTTTCTGATATTCTTTAGAGCCAAAAGAGAGGAAATTGTGTCTCTCAAAATCCAGAAGTCCATGGATTCCATTCAATTCCACGTATTTTGTTGGCATGGAGAGGAATTTCCATTTGCTTTAAACTCTAATGTACAAAGCCTAAAACAAATCTATTCTGCTAACCCCACAAATATCTTATCATTTACCGTGAAAAGCGAGAGAGACATTTTCAGTCTATTTGAGTCACAGGCGGCAGCTTGGTTTTAATCAAATGCTAGGCAGTTGATAGAGATTCAAAAGAATCTTATTAACTGCCTTGAGAGAATTCACGCCACGGGCTTGCTGGTGACACCATCTTTGTCTTGTTGATGGGATAGGAAAACACTACAGATTCCATGTGAGAATGTAAGCAGTGCTTCCAAGTCAACTTGCATCAGCAGAGCAGACAAATGCACAAGGGGAAACAGCCCTAAGTGTCAGGGGACCCATTCGTAGACTCTCAAGGGTGTATCTTCATTTTCAGTCTTTATCATCTTCCTGTGTGAAAACTAATCAATTCTTCCTAAACACCTTAGAAAAATTTTTTTTCTCAGTATGGGATGCTCTCAAGCCTTACCAGAAGGAACCTAGTGAGAAATCAGAACCTTGTTCCATGTCAAGGTTGACCCAATTGTTCAAATAACCCAGATTTTTTCTGGGCTTTGTTCTTTTCCTTAACTAACTCCCTTACCCCATTTCCTCTCTCCCCAAACCATCTTTCCACCTGTGAAATTAAAAGGAAGACATCATCTACTCTCAGTCCTTTTAATCTCATTCTGTCTTTGTGTTCGAATTGGCCCCTGACATTTTGGGAGAGGAAATGTAATTTATTTGTTATTATATAATATTCACTCCTGGGAAGTTTTAATACCTCGTCACGGTGTGATTAAAACAACAATAACAACCACCACCAAAACCCAGCTAAGCCTCTTGCATTTTGATTTTTAAATGATTCGTCTTCTTTGACAGGGTAGCAATGTTTGTTTTCAAGCTTTTGTGTTGAGATGTTTTAGGCTTCTGATGGAAACAGATGATTAGAAAGAAACATTCTCCATTTTCCAGGTAAGTCCGATACGACAAAGAACAATGGCACTCGGTATGAAGAGGATCTTGTGTTGAGCTGCTAGTGTTAGAGTAACATCCTGCAGGTTTCCCGGAAAACTGGGGGATTCTTTATTACCGTGACGTTCTTCTCTTTGCTTTAACATTCCCACGCTTTCTCCAACAATTTCCCTATATTTGAATTATTACCGAAAGCTACAAAGGCTAACATTAAATATATTAACTTTTTAATGTGATTCAGCTTTTTCAGCCGTTAGTCTCCCTCAGATGTCTGCCATTATTTACATGATTATGTCGTCAGTCCAGCGGCAGCTTTTACCTTCGGAGTGCAACACAATGAGTTTACATATTTCATCCTGCAAGGGGGATGGCATAAGGAGTGGTCATTCAGAAGGCTGACCTGAAGCAGATCTTACGTTTGGTGGGGGATGGACCTCAGATCTACAGAAGAGGGTGTGAGGCTAGGAGCCGAGAGCTTCAAGCAGGCAGGGCATGCACACATGTTTGTCGGCAGTGGGTTTTGGAAAACCTATGTCGTGGTAGATAGAAGATTTAAACTTTATAAGTGGATTCAGTCTTCATCAAATAAGCAATGATTCTGCCAGACACCAGTGCGCTCTATTTTTAACTTGAATAACTCAGACTTCTGTAGAAGGAGGAGCTCTGACCTTTCACTTGGATCTTGGTAGCCTGCACCTCCTCTGTGGTTCTTGTTCACTCTTGCTTAGTGAATGTGCCTGGTGGCATCCAGGTTTAGCGAGGCGGCTGATATCCAGTTGGTGCCTTCTTGACATCCTTCTGTGTTTTCGGTTCTTACCCACGGAGATTTATGAGTTCATTGTGTGCAGCCAAAGGGCCCCTGTGACAATGCCCTGAATTATCTCAGCCTCCCAAAGTAACAGTCTTGAAAGGGCAGACTTAGAGAGGATTTTTAAAGCTTAGCTTCACCCTTTTCATTTCTCATAAAGTACCGCAATAACAAAGGAGTCTGCTTAAGTTTCAGACCCCACTGCCAATAGAAACTACTAAACATGGTGGGGTATCTTATTCCTACCTGACGGCTGGTCTAAATTTTATTTTTTTGTATTGAAGTATAGTCAGTTACAATGTGTCCATTTCTGGTGTGCAGCACAATAAACTGTCCAACTGCAAGATTCCAAAATGATATCCAGCCAAAGTCTGAACCAATATGGGTGGATCTTAGGGTTCTCTTTCCACATGGTTCTCAATGTTTCATTTTCATTTTTAACTCACCTTCAGCAGAAGAATGTAATCATGGAAAACAGTATAATCAGTCAGAAAAAATTAAAAACTGCCTTCCTTAAGCCAGAATTCCAATCACTGTGATTTCTGTCACCACTCACATCTGTTGATCTTTCTTCTCTGAAGGATTTTTGTTCCAGAATTGTGCAGTTTTAGAAAAATGTTTCTGCAACTCGTTTTAAAGTTGGTAACATTTGAACTTACTAAACTAAACAAGTTAGCTTTTCCTCTTTAATTCATGAAAAAATGCTATTCACTTTAAATATAATTCTTTTCACCATGAAGAAATATGGTCGTATACGAAATACATAGGAGGAGAATATACGCCGAGGCAACCATATTGTTTGTCTTCACTATTCCATCTACTGACTGCTGTATTATTTGCATTCAATCCAGGGAATAATATTTACTCTAAAGTGAGAATCAAGAGGATTTATGGCCATGATCTTTTCTAACCCATGGCTAAATTCCATATCCCTTCATCTCCCATCCATTTGGCCCCAACCTTCTTTGTTTTACAACTTTTCCCTTAAGACGCCCTCCCTGGCCCTACTTCCATGACCGTTTACCCTCCTCAAACACATTCCTTTGTTTACTTTCTTTGAACTTGTTCCAACCGCCTCTCATGTCTCATGAACTAATTAGAAAAACCAAAAATTCCTTGGTAAGAGCAGAATAAAGAATAACATGTCCAGAAGAGAAGGTATCCATAAGACAAACATTACCCAACTTTAAAAACAACACTGCCGATGCTTTGTGGAGCCCGGGTGTGCACGGTATCTCGTGCGGTCCTCGTCACGAGTCCGTGGACTGTGTAGGTGTGTTGGTTATTTTCCACTCTTCTCCTTCCCAGTCCATTCTCGGTCATTTTTCTCCTGCACCAGGCTCTCCTGCAGCTGACTCCCCAGGTTTGGTCTTCAGGGTCACCAGGAGGAGGTCCGAGGTGGAGGGGGAGAGATCGGGTTTAGGTGCCCCTCTGGGTATGACTGCTGCCCCCAGCCAGGGGTCCCCCCACACCGCCCGCCCCTTCTCCACAGCCCCAGGGGTCAGCGGGCTCCACTGTAGGATTTCCTTTGCTCATTCCTTCCATCCAGGGTTGGTGACAACTTCCTTTTGTTAACAGTCTCACCATCTTTTAAATCTGCCCACACGTTTGTTAAGTGGTACCCTTATCAACTTCTTCATTTGACTTATCTACGGTGAATTCCATCACCTACTTACACTTTGACCAACAAATGGGGCATATTTTATTAGCTGTGAATTCTGTTGATGGAGAAATTAAAGTACAGCAAAGAAAGTGACTTTGGGAGTCTAGAAGCCAGGTCTCCTTGTGAGACGTTCATGCTCAGAGCACTCTTTTGATGCCTAAATGATGATCTCGGTCCAACAGATAGTAAGGAGTCTTGTTAATCTTGTTCCCTCAAGTATCCCAAGACCCTAGAACAGCTCGACCGACATGCACCCAGCCCCCCCCCCCAAGCTTGCCTGCATGGAGCACTGAGAAGGGAGAGCTGAGAATACATATTTTGCCCTGTGTCTACACACAGATACTGCTGGATGAGTTTTGGGTGTGGAGGTGAGAACTATAAAGCCGTACACACACAGGGGGCGGGGGGCCTTATTTCCAAGCTTGGGGTCAGATACCTGTTTCCTCCACAGCGTCACCCCAGAGAGCACAGGTGGTGACTGGCCGTTCACAGCACGGTAGCTTTTGGGCAGGAACACTTGATGGTACAGTTGAGGATTAGTCCAAGTCCAATTTCTGTGACCCCATTTAAGTCCAGTCCCCTAACCCTCCCAGGGACGTTCCGAGGCACCTGACTTTTTTTTTTTTTTTATTAAATGTCATTACACATGGACCAGTGAGAAAACTCGATATTCCATTGTCTGCAACTAACAATCTAGTCTATGTCTTCTGGATGAAATGGTCATTACGCTTTCCCCCCTCTATTTCAAGCTTCTCCATTTATGCTGAAAACCTCACCCTCCCCATTTTCTATGCCTCTTTTTCTTCCTTATTGTAATAGGAGATCTTACATACCCATTTTTGAAAGAGACCTTTTGTTTATTATCAAGTTCAAGGTTCCTCTCCTTTCTGTCAACCATAATTCACCATCATTTAGTCCTTTATTTCCTTCTTTCATGCAGTAAAATAGGCTCAAAGGAAAAGATCTTCTCGTGAGTTTTTTTTTCCCTTGTGGCTAAAACTGGAGCCACTCTGGCAGTAATGCTAAATATAGAAGTTGGAAGTTGTCTAAAAATTTCATCCCTCCCCTTTTCTAGGGTGGATAACATCCTGTATAACTGGATTTTGTAGATTTTGTTCCTTCCCGCTACATGCCTCTGCCTATTTTCTTGTAATTTGAGGTAATAAAGCCCAAGGAGAGAAGAAGGAAAGGATAACAGAATTCTTTGGAATTTACATACGCTGAAATCAACTTTGTTTTTTTCAAAGGAGCCTAGAAAACACAGATAGACAAGTTCCACCACGTAGCTGGAGATCCTGGAAGTACCGTGAGGTTTAAAGACTTAATGTTCTGTTTAGTAACAGTCCCAAATGGTAAAAGGATTGTCTTAAAGCTGTCCTTGGGAGTCACTGGGAACTGAGGCTTATGATCCACTATGTCCTGTCCTTTCTCTGCTGTTTTCATCCATCAGCCCTCAGGATTATATGTTTTGAATTTTGATTCCCTTAAAAATTTTTCAGTAAAATTAATATCAAGACAGTCTTGAAAGGAGCACACCCACAGGCACACACCCAGAAGTGATACGTAACTGGATGCGTACACACGAGGTCTCTAAAGGAACACCTCCTCTGTCCTCCCGCTGCTGACAGAGGAAAAGACGGGTTTTGCAGGCTGATCATTGTATGTTTATAGATACATTCCAGGTCTCTCTTGCTCCAGCTAGTGGCGTCTCTCCTTTTAACCAACAGCTGCTTCTGAGTCATTGCCCAGCTCCTAGTCAATGTCCCCATTGGGACAAAAACTCTCCCCTCAGTCCCCATTCTCAGGAAAGGATGTTCCTAAAGGCTCTGCCACTGAGGGGCCTGCCTGGAACTAGTTCATGCTTTTAATGTTCTTCTATTCATGCATTCGTTTATTTCAGAAACATTTATTTTGGGACATCTACCAGATGCCAGGCACTTGCAGAGGGCTGGAGGTGTGAAAGTGAACAGGAAAGATGCAGTTGGGACAACGGTGCTGATGCTCAGTTGGGGGGCAACTCCATCAACTGTAGATGGCTTGCTGTGGGTAGCAGAAATGCCGGAGGGGCCTGGAGGAGCACATTTTGGAAAAACAATTGAGTATATGATGCCCTATCCTCTCCGAGAGTTTTACATTGCAAGTGAGGATTGTGTCACCAAAGGGCTTTGACGTAAAGCACTGAAGCATTCATTTGAGGAAGAACTGTCCATTAAGATACCTTTCAGAAGCAACCCAAACCATACATCCTTTAAAAATGAGGACCAGGCCTTTCTTTTTAACAATTATATTCAAATAAGAAATTGCATAAAAGATTTTTTTGTAGTCTAAGCTGAAACAATTATCTTCTTTGTAAATGAATGTAAGTGGCTTTAGTCTTCATTTACAAGTGGAGTTAATGTGAACTGTCTTCAAAATGGAAATGTGCTTTACACATGGGTTTTGTGCCTTCTGGTCAAGTAGAGCTTTGGGAAGATGCACAGAGCACTCTGCGTTTGTGATCTTATCAGCAATTCACATGACTGCCAGCACGTTTGGTTGTAAAGGAATTAACATTCATTTTGCCGATGTATTGAAATTAATTAATTAATGTTAATATGCATGTTATATATTATTCATATATAAAATGTATTTCTGAAATATGTATAAATATACTTCAACATATTTCTGACAGCGGCATGCAAGGTTGAATTTGCTGACTTGTTTTGAGTACAGTCCACACCCCAGTGACCACCATCCAGCGACAGACACAGTCACTGACACACCTGTTGATACTGTGCTAAAGGAACTGTGGACAACTTATAATGACCTTAGAAATTCAGCATATTTCCCCGTGATTGCAGTTTTGAATTTAAGTTGTACATTCTCTTTGGTTCTTTTGCCTTAAACTTATTTTCAAACACTCATTACTCTGGTGGGTATATGAATATGAAGTGTCCTTATGATTTCAGATGTGCATATGTATAGGGGATTGGGTATTTGGGGGCACACAGGAAGTCACCCTCTGTTGTCTTGCTCAGTGTGCAAGGGTGGGACTTGTCCCCAAAACACTTGGTTCTGGTCTCTCGGAAGCACCTTCCTTACTGGAATATCCGTGTAGTCACAGCTCCAACATTAGTATTGCAGCTAGCTAGCTGTTCATTGTCATCTTCATCCTAATGATACAGCAGCTGCATCTGTTTACCTTGTATGGTAAGCATGCCTTTCAATTTCAGACAGTCGGCTATCCATCCCACTACAGGGAGATTTTAGAAACAGCACGAGTGGTTTGGTCAAGAACATGAGTTTGACAGATGGGTATGTAAATCCTTTCACTCCCCTGACATTTCTCCCATCCTGGTTTTAAAGGTAACAGAAGTGACTTGAGCGGACATCACACAGAGAGACAGAGCCAGGAGGAATGGACGCAGCGTTGGCTCCTAACATCAAGACTTTCGCTGAAGCGAGGCTGTCAATAGCTGTCTTTCTGGGAGTCGATCAATTACCCTTCAAATGCTTTGGGAGGGATTGTGGTTTGCGCTTTTTTACTTTCATAATTTCAAGAGCCACTGAAACTTTTCATCTGGAAAATTTATTTTAATAGATGAGAAGGAAAAAAATCTATATTCAATGTTTTTACGTACACAAAAATGAAGGTTTGATAAGTGCTACTTTGTTTCCAGCAAAATAATCATGCGGTTGATTACATCTTTAAACATACATCAAAAGTCTATCCCACGGCAAGTTCCTTTCAAACAGAAAACATTTTTGAGGTCACCAGTACTTCTAAGGGGCGGGGGAAGCCGTGGCTTCTGTCAAAGTAAGAGAAGTGTCAGTTTGCTCTCTGCTTCGCTGTTTTCTTATCAGTCACGTGTGTTTGTGTGAGTCATATTACTTTAGATCTGGAGGCTACGGGAAGTTTTTGGTTTTGTTTTGGGCTTTGCAGAGAGAATTATTGTTCAGGCATTGTCTAATTTGTAACAGTTAATTTATCCACACTAGATTTGGTAATCTCTTGAAACTGTGACTCAGAAGCATGAAGAGGGCAAGGCTACCTGAGTTGATATACACATTAGATAAAACTTATTTTTAATTTTATAGATTAAAAAGAGTAAATAGATATTCTGCAGTCAAATGCTCTACCCCTGAGCTCTACCCCCTGGTGCAAATAGATTTTCTGATATCTTGTCCCCTTACTCTGTGGGTTGCATGCCTACCTCTGGAATGCACGTACCCAACTCACCCTGGGGACCTAAGAGTCTACAATTTGGCAGGAAGGGTGGAGGCAATAAGTGTGTTCAGGGCTCAAATTGAGAGCTTAGAAGTTTGTTTCCATCCACATACACTGTAGCCCCAGTTTTTTTTTTCAGAGACTTGACTTGAGCAGTTCAGTCATTTGTTGGCTGGTTAGTGGGTACCAGGAGCCTGAGTCAGAACTTCATAGTGTGTCTTCAACAGTTTTTAAAATGGCTTCTCAAATGTTCAAATATTCATATTCAAATGTAAGGGAGGAGATTGTGTGTCCCATAGCACTGTGGTTGCTGGAAACCAAAACTGCCCGATGAAACTAAACCAAGTGAGCTGGGTGATTTTAAAGCTCTTTGTAAGTTTCTTTCCATGCACTGAAGCTAAGCTTGTGCAATTTTTCAGTCAAACCGTAAAACAAAATATTAATTCCTTTTTGGATCATTCATTTGGATAATTCATTCTGGATTATCCTTAAGTGCTTGTGCGTTCTCTTGGTTAACGCAAACCATTCATATAAATGTTGACGCGTCTGATTAATTTCAATGGGAAAGCCAACGTTTCTTCATAAGTTATGTTGAGTTACGACCCCATCATTTTGTTTCTTCAATCAACGAACAGAATTCACATATTTTTGTAGGTGACGGAGGCAATTGTTTGATTAAAAGGAAAAGACGACATAATCACTTGATTGTAGCTCTGGTTTAATGCTAAGACTCAGCTGTGTTAATGCAACTAACATTGACAAGCAGCTGGAATAATAATTGGGCTAAAAATCTTTCTCCTAACCCCCTTCCTAATGACAGGCTGGCAAGAGATGGTAATATTATCACAGTTAACTTTTCCACAAATGATAATCTCCTAGAGCAATCAACTGGTATTAACCATCAAAGCTTCCTGGCTTTAGAATGTAAACTCCTTTGTATTCCAACATGTGAACAGATATTAAGATGGTATTTTAAAATGCCAATTTTTAGAGCCATGGAAATTTAATTTTCTGATTATTTTGTAATGTATAGAAATAGTGGATCACTCTGCTGTGCACCTGGAGCTAACATAGTGTTGTAGGTCAATTATACGTCAATTATTATTAAAAAAAAGTTAAGACAGTGGGAGGAAATGAATCACATAGCTAAAGGTGGCTATCTCAGGGTGTCGGGGATTTCAGGTTTTATTTTTTTTAGTAAAAAATTTCTGGAAATTTTACTAATGAAATTTTAGATTTTTGTTTTTTCCTTTATGCTTTTAGGTATTGCTGGTTGTCTGCAATGGACATGTAACATTAGAAAGACCACAACGAATGTCATTAAAAATGAGGGAAAGAAACATTCTGGACTCAGTACAGTGGAGGGAACACTTTTGTCCTTAAATTATGTTGACCTGTTCTTAAATGTATTATTTTCTGGTTTAAAACCCTCAGGGTTTGATGACCCTAAAACAGACCCATTGACTGTCCGCATCTTAAAGGATTTGAGCTCCCTGTCCACAGACACACCAAGGCGTGGATGAGTGCTTAGCACAGAGAGACGAGAAGCCAAGACGTGTTCGTTCTCCTTCTGCCTCCTTTATTTTTCTTGCCTTTCATTTTTCATTTTTTCTCACCATCTCATCTCTCTCTGAGGGCACTGATGGCTTCATGATGTGGTGATTGGTTTTCCTGTCTCTTCCTGGGTTGTAAATGGGCACCATTAACGCAGGGATGGGAGGAACCCACTGGTCCCAAGTGATTTTGAATTCAGGCTTTGAATTTGCTGGCTGCAGGACTCCAGAGGTCGGGGAAGGGGAGCAGGGGAGTGCTGGGGAGAGGAGTGAGCCCGACCTCCCTACCAGCCTCAGATTCTTCACTTGTAACCAGGGGATAAAACAAAGTGACTTTTATTAGAGGTCTGTTACGTGTAACTACTGGGGACCTGTAAGGTGCTCTGGTAGCCTGGCGGGCAGTATATATAGGGACATGGGGTATGTCGGCTTGCTTTCCCCCTCTGGAAACTAGTGAATACTGACTCTCATGGAACTAAGGGAAAAAAGGCAATTTTGTAAGTTTAGAACCTTTTTCACTGATGATTTGTAAACACGGTTCAACAAATAGTACAAACACAACTTTGGACTGTTAATGAAACATCGCATCCATGGCGGCCAGCCCTGGGAGACCGTAGTGGGAGGATTCTAACCAGTTCTCACTGCTGTGTTTGAGAAAAGTATTCACCTACTAGTACGTGTTTTAGATTATCTTAAAAGGCTTGTGCATTTCCGGGGACAAATTGATGACAGTTCTTAAAATCCACGTCACCAAAAGAACAAATAAAGTGATGTGAGGTTTCTTTGCCGAGAAGGGATGGTTAGGGATGGGGCAACAAGCTAAGAATTGTTCTTACAACTTTAAATCATTAAAAAACCTAGAAAGAATATTTTGCAGAACGCGAAAACTACGCATCAAAACACTTCTCTCACCCACTGAAATTTAGCGGAGAACACTTCCTTCCACGCCATCATTATTTGGAGATGATTCTGTTAGCCAGGTAACTCTACCTGTGTATGAATGTGCCTTTAAAAACAAATGGTACTTGCATGTGGCCCTGTATTATTGTCCCCTATAATCAGTCACAGTTAAAATTGCTTGAAGGTTTGTGCCCTGTGTCTTCCCAGCTGACACCCGAGGAGTCTGCTCCGAGGACCCCTCGCAGGTGAAACGCACAGAGGTGGTGATGTTTCAGGCCCCCATGACAGCTGCTTCCCAGGGGCTGCTGACTGTGGCAGACTAGACGGAGCAGTGCTTGGGCGTGTACCTGTTCCTGATGGATGTGTCTGTGTGCAGTCCCAGTTTGTGTGGATTGGCATCTGTGCAGACAGGCAGTGAGCTTCTGGCTAAACTGAACCGAATCCTGTGGTTCTGGGTCAGTTGCACTTCCTGGGGTAGGCACAACTGTAAGACATGCTTTTCTACGTGGATACGTGTATGTTCACACTTTCCAGTGCAATGCAAAGTGAAAAGCAATGGCAGGAAGTGGGTCGTCACAGATAGGTATCCGTGATCTAATCTACCTCGTTATTTGCAAACACCTTATTACTTGCCCATAATGGGATTATTATTTTTTTTCGGTCATTTTGTTTTCCTTTAAAGAACCATATCTATAAAACATATGCAGCTGCTATTTACGTATTTAAAAAAATAAATAATGGGAGCACTTATACATTCTATTATGCAGGCTTGGAAAACCCATTCTGTTCTTGATGGCTGTTTGGAAGGTTTTTATGGGCTGAAAGCCAAGCCCAGGCCTGGCTTTCTGGGAAAGCAAAGGACTGATGAAAAAGGCCCCTTACAGCTCCAGCCGTCTGCCATTCTTTGACTCAGAGATAAACCTTTTGCAAGAGGATGACTTCCTAACGTCTGAAGTGTGAGTGGCTTTAGAATGCCGTGAAGGGGAAATATCCAGCTGCAATTTATTACCGTCCAGTCAATTAAGTGGGTTCCGAGTGTCATCATCTTGTTTATATCCATCACAGATCATTGGAGATGAAAAAAAATGTCTCTGAGGGCTCAGCTCCTGTTTCCCCCTTTCAGAGAAGGAGCCGTAGAGACCCGTAAATGGTTGTTGGGGTACGTTTCAACAGCAGCTTCGCCACATGGACAAGCCATTGCGTTTAAATTGGTTAATATCCTATTGTTAATGGTCTGCCTGTTACATAGAAAGACATTCAGGAAAAGGATTGGATCACTACATAAATAGCCTGGCTCTCTCTGTCTTGGCTTTGTGATGTGAAATTCCTGCCAAAGACGATTGGAGTCTTCGTGTTTGTTCAATAGGTAAAAAAAAAAAAAAAAAGCTTTTGCTTGTCACAAACGGTGTCTCATTTATTTATCTAGACCCTTTTCCTTCTGTTTCACTGCATCCTGTTCTAAAAATATAAGCATACGGACTCTGACAGCGCTGGTTTCTGCCCTGTCAGTATTCTGTTTACGCCACTTGTTTCCTTTAAAGAAAATTACCTGCCTTCAATCTGACATCTCTTGAGACTACTTTTACAATCAAAATATAGTATTTAGATGGCCAAGTGATTAAACAGACAGGCCAGCATAATAGCTGCAGTCTTTAGAATTTCATGTATTTTTCCTGTGCTTCAGGAGAAGTGTTTGGAGGCAGTGATTTGAAAACAAATCCAAATATGGATGGAGAATAATTTGAGAGAAATGTGTGGTTCAGATTCCAAATGTCTTTCAAAATTTTAACCCATCAGTTTGCAAAGCTGAATTGCCACCTGCAAAAACGAGGCTTGTCATCCTGAGGAGAAGTCCTTGAGGTGTACCTGGCACTGTGGTTTTGTCTTTGCTCTGTTCACTTTATAATGTCAGAGTGCTCTTGCTGAAAGGTGAATGTCAGAACTCTGAATCCCGATTGAATGACCAATTTTTTTTCTTTTTGTGCCAATGCCAACCCAGGGCAGTTGTCGTGAATGCCACTTACTGACAATTTTGACAACTTTTCCGTTTCCTCTTTGGCCCATGTCCCTGTTCCTACTCTATTTGCTTCCTCCATCTCCCAGACTTATGCAAAACATTTCCATTTAAGTCCTTATCACAGATTCACTGATTCCTTTCATTGGCTGAGTTATAACCAAGTGGGAAGGCAAAATCCAAAACAAAACAAAACAAATGGAATTTCAAGATGGTAGACAGCATGGTTCCAAGCAGAAGCAGCTCCTCCCAAACCAGATTGCAATGTGCTGCTGTTCAGACTGCGAGCGCGTCCTCTCGTGACAGCATTTCTGCTAGATGTCACCATGGAAAGTCTCCCATCTGCTACATGGAGCCCTTGGGTGCCCCCTGTAGAGAGAAGTTATGCCTACAGGTGGGCACGTGGGGTTGGTTCTGCTCATACGTGTGTAGCCTTGGACCTGATGTTTTAATTATCCAGGACACTGTCCCACTGGGGAAATTATATTTGCTCCTCCTTCTTTCCAGAATTATCTAGAGGATCGAAGGGTCAAGTGAAGATGGGAACGCTGGATAGACAGTAAGGTGCTATTGGAAGGAAGATGCTCATTCTATGGACACGAGTTTGGGTATGTGTTTTGAGGGTGGATGGTTTCCTATTTTTCTTATTGCCACCTTCCTTCCATCCTTTCCTTCCAGAAAGTTCTACTGCCCTTCTCTTGCTTAAAGGACACTCCTTGAGACAGGCTGTGAGTTGATCCCTTCTGTAGACTTTGTTGTAGGACAGAGCAGAATGGTGGGGGTGGGGGGCACCAAGCTTCATCCACGCCACCACGAGGAATTCAGTGGCGGAGACTGGTTCTTGCTCTTTCTAGCACCGGACCAGGGTTTGGAACGTGGCAGGGACATAATACAACACATGTGCTGAAAGCAGTTCACTGCGTAGTCTGTGCGCATACTAGATTTTACATGTAACTATCTCTAATGTTAAGTGAATAGAATTTCACTAATAACAAGACCTCAAATTAATTTGATTTTGGAAATCTAAAAGCTTTGCGATGAAATATTCAAAACTACTTCTTGAGAAATTAAGATTTCATATTTTTCACTATTCTTGTCTCAAGTCATTTGTGTTTCATAGGAACTGGCTGCTTATATTCAAATTATAGAATCAAGTGTTTGAGCCATGAAATTAATTACAGTCGATGTCTTAATTTTTATATTTATTTTAGATGCAGAGAACACTTTTTTCTATTAAGTCAACTAATCATTTAAATTTTTTTTAAAAGTGTGTCTTTCAACCAATATTTACTGTGTGTCTACTCCATGCCGAGCACTTGCTAAGTTTTGAGAATGAAATAATAAGACCAAGCCCCTACATTTTGACATTTTAAGGTCTAGGAAGCAGACAAATGTGCAATAAGTAATTATTACGTTACTGGCTGCATAAAAGATTTATTAATAAATGTTATAAGAGCCGTGAAGAGATAGTATTCTTCCTTCTATGAAAGGAAGATGATCAGCTTTGGAAGACTGCAGCTTTGTGGTGACCCCAAAAGAAAGGGTGGGTTTGTTGTTGGTGAAAGAGAGAGAGAGAAGTTTAGATTGAGGGAACGATAGTGAAGGAATGTGATAATGTTACTGAGTCCAAGCTTGTACTGTTCGCTGTACAACAGGCCAATAAATCGAGAGATGAGTTGTTGGGGCAAGGGGCAAGGAATAGTGACTTTACTTGGAAAGCCAGCAGACCGAGAAGATGGTGGACTAGTGTCCCAAAGAACCATCTTCCCTGAGTTAGCATTCAGGCTTCTTTTATACTAAAAGGGAAGGAGGTAAAGTCTTGTTTCCAGTCAAACTACAGGGGATGTATTAATTTCTTCCTTCCTGCCGTCATTCACCAGTGGGTCTGGTCAGGATGTTTCTTGTGGGCTAAACAAAGGTATTTTAGCTTAACACTCATCACCTGGGAGGCAGGGTACCCAGATATGGGCCATCATGTGTCATTTAAGGTTATCGGCAACATTTCTTTGGTGATTAACTTGTAGCAAAAGTTACATACAGTAAAAGAAACAGATCCAACGGGGAGTCAGATTTGTTCTTCCCTATGACAACTATGGGACAGACAAATGGGCTTTGGGATGATCATTTTGTTGTAGTAGGTAAGGAGTATTGAAGGGGAAAAAACTGGTAAGAAAAACAAAAAAGACTGGTTAGATAGGAGATAATTAGGGAAGTTTGGGTGAGTAACATGAGGTCAAATATAAGAGAAGGGCAAGATGCATGAAGAGTAGGGCACACATCCTGATGCTTTAGAGGCAGAATTCACCACAGTGGGAATAAACAGGACTTGTCTGCAGGGCGTAAGGTGGGGCGGGCCATGTGTGTGACTCTGCAGTGGAGCAAGGTATGCAGTGGTGCTGATGGGGAAACCATGAAGCTGTCATCTGAAAGACAGAGCACAGGGTGAAAATCAAGTTTAGGAAGGAAGACAGTGAGTTTTCTGTGATCCTACAGCTCAAAGAGTGGACCTTGAACCAGCAGCAGTAGGGTTACGTGAGGGCTCATTAGAAACGCAGGCTCTCCAGCCCCACCCCAGACCTACCCAACCAGCATCCGTATTTGACAAGATCCCTAAATGAATCCCATGCACCTAGAAGTGTGGTCCAGGAGCACACTCAGCAAGACAGGCTGAGTGTCAGACACCAGTGGCCACAAAATCAACGGCTTATAAGTAAAGGAACATGAGACCTGGACGTGATTGTCCCAGCCATTAAAGACATCAAAATGTTCTTTGTAAATAAAGTTGTCTGTGAAATTCAGGCAAAAAGGGAGCCTAAGCTTAGAAGTTCTGGACATTAATGAATTTATAAACTTTGTGTTAAAAGGAGATGCATGAATTAATCAGCCAACACAGGCTACTCGTCCTTCTCACTGATATGTCAATTTTAGGTGCTCGTGGAGTCATCAGAAAGGGACAAGGCTCTGCAATGTTTTCTAAATACCGAGGTTTTCCTTTTGCAATACTGTGTTGAAAGCACTTCATGTCTGAGCTGATTTTGACTTGAAGAAAATGCATTTCAAAAGCATGGTTTAAAATCATGACTTTTACATTTGGGGTCAAAGTTGCTGCAGGCGAATTTTCTGATCGTCACTTTTTCGGCAGTGCGTCTGTGCAGTCTTTAGTTACAGTAACACACAACGTAAAGCAATGACAGAGTCACAAAAGATGTTTTAAATTAACAATTGTACTTCACCTATTTGGCAAGGCTTGATTCTATCAAGCCTTTCCCTCCACTGTTCTATCCAATTCCATCGGCATTGCCAAGCCTGGAAATGAATCCGTTTATTAAACTAAACCAGGCAAAGCCAATCAGGGCCAGTCAGATGCCAACTGGTTACAATAGCTAACTCTAATGATGAAATATAACCCAGTGTTCAAGTCAGACCCAAAACAAACAAACAAATTCCTCCAGCTCGGACGCCACATGGGCCCGCTGGAGACACGGGGTATTCAGGACAGATTTTCTAGTGGATGGAATCAGATTGAGTATGACCATTACTTTCAAGAACCATGTAATGTCTGTTCTATGAAAGTAATTGTAAAATATGCTCCAGTATCATTCGACTCCCCCAGATCCCTGAGCTTGGCCTCTTTGCAGTAGTGAATTATATTTATTGTAATGATGTGATGTTTGGAACTCTGCTGGTTCCTCACGCTTGTGGTTCTGATCCAGGCAAAAGTCTGTGACCACAGTAACCACATCAGCCTGGCTCAGAGCCCCCATATATTACAAAGTCATTCAACACTGTCCCCTCCCTAAAAAGCCTTCAAGATAATCATCTCTTTTTTTTTTAAATACATAACATTTGAAAGCACTTTCCTGTCTCCCTAGATTAACAAAAATGGAAAACATTTTCCATTCTGAAAATATATGATGTAGGCTAGGGACTGACTCCATCTGGGCCATCATTTTACTGCAAAGATAAATATACCATCGCTTAAATTTTAAAAAATTATATACCTATACTACATACGCACATATATAAAGGATATTATAGACGTATACTTTACATATTTTAAGATATATTTTTTCCTGAAAATTTTGCTGAACATTGAGTATTATAATGCCATTCACTTTTGTTCACTCATACATGACATTCGCTTATGAATAAATGTGCGTCCTTGGTACTCCGCTCAGGGATGTGGCAGCTCAAACTATTCTGCCTGCTTTGTCTTGATATTAGGTTGAAATTGATGTGTTTTGAAATAGGAATTAAAATAAAATTTGCCTGAGCCAAGACTTTGTTCCTTGAGGCCTAAGAGCTCTTCATGTGACTGTCAGGGGACGACAGAAAACTCAAAAAATGAACCCTTAAAATTCATGTTTACAGAATCTGAGAGCCACGTGCTAAACAGGTAAACCCTCTTCCCCTGCAGACAAGTCTTAGTTACCAGTCCCTTAGCCTGGTTTCAGGGGAATTTATGTCCAGAGTGAAAGCACTTTACAAACTGGTCTTGTCCTGAGCCACCAAGAAGCTTTGGCTTTGAGTCATGGCTATATAGCAAGGTGGTCTCATAAAGAGTTTAAAAAATTCCCAAAAAACCACCCTGGTAGAATTTGGCCATCACCCTTTTTTAATAATATTTATGAATGTAATACCCTCTTTTCTTCCTACTGAATTTGAAATACATTCCAGTTAACACACAAATATAAAGATTGCCCAATAAAGGTAGAATCGAAGATTTAGACTCGTTGTAAGCCATATATCAATTTTTGCAAATACCAGAAATAATATCCTGTCACCTTTTTTGTGTCACCAGGTTGTCTTCTGAGCCATAATTAGTGACTTGGACTTAAATATTCTGGTTATGTTTGATTAAGCTAACATATGTGTACACAACTGTAATTGTATCTAGAAATAATAGTGCATTAAGATAGTTAACAATAAAAATAGAATTCATGAATGCTTTTCATACACTCCAGAATCTTTCACATTCTTATCTTCCGTTTAAATCTCTCTCCTGATTCCAGACACACGTCTCTGGCCACTTCCTTGAAATGTATGCTCGAATGTCTCACAAGCATCTCCGATTTATCACGTCCAGACTAACTCCTGATTGATCCCGCAGGCCTGCTCCTACCCAGCTTCCTGTTCTTAGTGTATGGCATTAAAATCTACCCAGTTGCTCAAGCCAGAAACCCGGGGTCATCGTTGAAAGCTGTGTCCCTCACCTGCACATCTAACGCCCAATCCACTGCCAGATCCTGCTGTTTCTCCAGGATGTGTGCCCCGTCCTCCTGGTTCTCCCCGGCCGCCATCTCTGTAGCCCTTTCCCCTCGCCCCTGCAGCAGTCCCTTTTCCCACCACCAGTCCTACTGCCAGCCAAATTAACCCCTCACAGCATCCACAGATTATATGAGAATGTGAACTGGGTCAGGTCTCTCCCTCATCTGAGGGCTCCTTAGCCACTTAGGATAAAGTCCTAACTGCCCGCCGTGGGCAGCAGGGCTGCAACCGACAGCTGTCTCACCAGCGTCAGCTCAGGCGTCCCGCCAGCTTGCTCCCGGCTTCCGCCCTGCTGGCCCCTGTCGCGAGCTGGGCTGTGCCCACTCCCCCACATATGCTGACGTCCTGACTCCTGGAACCTGTGAATGGGGCCTTGTTTCAAAATAGGGACGTTGCGGACATCCAGTTCCGACGAGGTCGTTAAGGCGGGGCTGCCCCAGCATGACGGGCGTCCTTAGGAGAGGGGCAGCTGGCCACGTGGAGACACAGGCGGGCCGGGAGACCGCCTCGCGGCGACGGAGGCAGAGCCGGGAGGGAGCGGCAGCGCCAGGGGCCGGCGAGGCGCCGGGAGGGGCTCTGCGCCGGTCTCCGCAGCCGCCAGCGGGTGAACGTGCCGCGCTTCACTCCACGAGCCCTGCGCTTCTTCGCACGCGCGGTCCCCGCTGCCCACAAGTCTCTTCTGCGCTCTTGTTTTGCAAACTTGAGTCCAGTCTTCTGGCCTCTGCTTCAGTGTTCCTCCTTGAAAGCTGCCCCCCGCGCCTGCGCCTCTTCTCCCGATGCTCTCCCGCCACTTAGGAGAGACCGAGGTTGCCGGGGCTCCTGCGGAAGCCAGTCCCCGCCTGCCCGGCCTGCGCGACCCGCCGCCCCCCGCAGCCTCCTGCGACTCTGCCCCTTTGCCCCTGCTTGGCACTGGGGCCGCCATCGCTTTGTCGGAGACGCTTTCCCAGACCCCCCAGTCCGCGCGCTCCCCGACCCCATCACAGCACCTTGTTTTATTTTTCCAAACAGCCTCTCAGTTGTGTTTGTTTGGTTTTTATCAGTCACCTCCCCTCTCCCCCGAGACACACATATGTAAGAAAGTTAAATACATACATACTTTCAAATAATTGTTTCCTAGTCTCTAGAAGCGTGACAGGAAGTAGTAAGTACTCAAGAAGTCACTATTCAAGGGGTGGATGAATGAATGAATGAATGAATAGTAATTATGCCCTCCTGGATTTAAGCCTTATATACAATGGCCAGTGGTTTGTTTTGTTTTGTTTTTTAATCACTGGAAATGAATTATCAAAGCATTTTCCTTTTGTTAAAGGAACTTTGAAAATGAAAAAGCCATCTCGAAAAATGAGTTGTTTCCACCATGAGTTACTGTTTAACACAATACCCAGAAGAAAATGATAAATCAAGGAATTTGCATCCTGACATTACTCTTTCACAAGGGAAGCACCTTGTTTTGTCAATCAAGATCTTTCACATCTTTGATGAATGATAAGTATCTGGAGTGAGCAGAATAATTACCAACACCTTCGGGGTCTCAATGAGTTTGCTTGGGGAAGTGTTTCCTGGTTTTGTTTTTGCCAGAAACAGCGGTAAAGGAAGGGCCTTCTCCTGCTAATTATGGCTCTCACTTATTTCAGTACAAACTTAAAACCCCTGGGTATTTATACAAGTGGGACTCCTGTCTATTTCTGAGCTTCAAAGAGTTCACTTTAGCTCAAATAGCAGGAAAAATATGAGGTCATGGGTCTCCTTAGCTAAACTGTCACATACAGCAAACAGGCTTAGCACATAGTAATATGGGGTTTTGTGGGTCTTCACATACGAACGCTTCAAGGGAATAAAAACTGATAAATAAAGGGAAACAAAATAAGCACAGTATTTTTATACTTACTTTGCCATATTTGTCTCTATCAATGAGCGTGTTACTCAGACGATTTTATTTTCTGCTCAGATGTGTTATGGGATATTTAGCAGTTGTATTTACAAATATTGGGAGAAAAAAACACTAAAATTCCATAAATATTCAGAAGTGTTAAGACAAAGATTATATATAGGTGTTGTGTGTGTGTGTGTGTGTGTGTATGTATTTATATGTGTGTGTGTTTATATATGTATATTCATAGGTCCTAGTTAAAAGGCAAAATGTCCACATGGCTGAACTCAAGCTTTTGCCTTAGAATCTGTGATCAGCTAAAAAATCTAACTTCCCCAGCTGTGGGCAGAGCTTTTATTTCATTATTGACAGGTCTGCCTATCAACATCCTGATATTCTGGGTGGATCTCAAACGGGCTAGTAGACGTAGTTCAGAAAGAGAGAACCGGGCTGGACCACACTGAGTGTGTCTTCACCGTGTAGAGACCATGGTGTGGTGAACCAGATGCGGAGGGTTCGGGTCTGGCATTTCTGGGTTGTCATGAACTGGCATTCCTGGGAGAGGTGTTTTCTGCGGATGCTGTAACCGGGCAGATGGAGTTTCTGTGGGTGCAGGTCCCAGCTCCACCCACACCGGCAGGAGCCTGAGAGCGCTCTTCCAGGTGGCCAGGTGCATCTTTGCACATTCCTTGGGCCATTCTGTTTCAGAACTAGGCTTTCTTCAGAAAGTGGGGGCCTGCGTTTTGTGTCTTTCTTCCGAGCCCTGGTAACTGGTCCCAAATGCAAAACGCAGCTGCCGGGACCTCTGAGAAAGCATCCCTGGGAGGCAGCTCTATGGCTTCCTGTGGCCCAATGACTGGGAGTCCGCGGGGAACTTCAAAGGCAAGAGAAAACACCGTACACCTGTGAATAAAGAGCCAGGAGGACACACGTGCTTGGCTATTAGGTGCCTTAGGGTCAAATGGGATCCAGGCCGCCACCACCTGTTTGTGTGCCTCCCCTTTCCCACCACCCGTCCCCACAGAGACTATTTTTTCCCTTGTGAATTGGAACAAGACCCCAAAAATTAGACTGAAGAGAAGAGGAAGCATGAGAGTTGTGCCTCCCAGGCTGCTATCCCCTCTTATTTCTTCTCCAAGTGTTTTTTTCCTTTGAAGTTATCAGCCCGGGTTGGGATGTAGCCTTCATGAGTCTGTCACCCGAGGAAGCATCATTGAAAAGCTATTGTTCAAAGAAATGCTATTTCTCAGACCTATTTAATACTATTATTTTTTTCCTGGAGTTCTATAAGAAAATACGACCTGATCGATCATACTAGTTCCAATAGCTCCAAATCAAATTCATGATAATTTTGTGGTTCAAAGAGGAAGTGATTTGGGGGGAAGGGCATATAGCTCAGTGGCAGAGCACATGCTTAGCACACATGAGGTTCCAAGTTCAATCCCCAGTACTTCCATTAAATAAATAAACAAATAAATCTAATTACCTCCCCCCCAATTTTTTTTTTAAAAGATGAAGTGATTTGGACAAAACTCTAGCCAATAGGTGCCCAGGCAGAGTTTCTCTAAGAAAATTCCTGTCTAATTGATGTTGCAGCCCTGGCCCCAGATCTTCGCCTGCAATACGTCTGCAGAAGGCAATCATGACGGGCCTTTCGGGGAGCTGGGGCGCACTGCGTGCTTCTCTGGAGATCTTGTTTCCAGTAGTTCTTCTTGCCCCTTGTGCTGGGGGAAGCTCATCGCGTGACACAGATGAATTGTCGCCTGCTGGTACCCTAATGCGGCTCTCACAGAGTTGTTGGAAATATCACAAGAGACTTGGCCACAATAGAAGCCCACATCCCTATAATAATAATTTTTAAAAACTGGCTAATTTGCCCACTTCCGATCCCAGCGCTACGACTTCACTCTCTGTCTCCAGCGGTGAGTGGAATTAGAAGCCAGTCTTGCACTGGACTCGTTGATTCAGAAACCCCCCCCCCCCGTGTGTGTGCCCTGGGGCTGCTAATTTATCGGGTCCCCCAACTGCTCTGTGGCAACACTTCCAAAAAGGCACCAGTTTGTAACTAGAGCCCAGGCTTGTCCTCAGACACATCCGTCACCTCTCCCAGATTTCTGCCTCCCTTCTGGAGTGTTCTCTAATCCACACTCTCATCAAACAGAAAACTCAAACAGGACCTGCTCTATCCATCACACAAGTAGGTGGTCTTCAGAGATGGTCGCAAGCTCTCATTTGCTAGAAATCTAAGTGAGTAACAGTTTCTTTTAAAGGAGGTGAAAACTATCTTTTTTTTTTTTCCCTTGCAAGATTACATTTGTTACACATGAAAATTCTATTCTTAGTCCCCAGTGCAATCCATTCATTATTTTAGAGACCCCAAGCCTTCTAGTAAGTATTAGAAAACCACATCACAGGCTTGTGAGGGCTGCCTTTTGCATGTGGGTCTTTGATTTGTCTGACAGCTGGGGAGGAACTGCAGGCAGATGAAGCTCTGGGGAGCCCACATATGTGGGGAGAGAGGGGTCATGCCAAAGCGCGGCTTAGCTTACATGCAATATTTTTTCCCTCCTGATTTTCTCTTTCTGCTAGAAAGATAGACTTTAAATGGGGAGGGATCACGGGCCACCAAACAGTTGCTGCTTCTTGGGGAGAAGAGCCCTCAATTTTGGCCCCACTTCTGCTGCCTCTGGTCACCATCATCTTCAGCAAGTCCCCAGACTTCCCCGGGTCTCAACTGTATCCTCTCCAGAGTCCAGAGGTTTCAAGCCTGAGAATTACAAATGTGTGTTTCGAAGCGTCTGCCAGGCGATTCAGGGGGATAAGAGGTTCCAGAGGATAAGGTGGTCTTGGGCTTGTTTTGGATGAATCTGGCCGCTTCCTGCTTGCACGTGCTGTGGTTGTTAGATTGCCTCTTTCCTGAGAACATCAGGGCTGTCTGTGTCCTGGCCCATGGGATAGTCAGGGCAATTTTGAGGTTAGGTGTTCCCATCTCTGTTTTCAGAGGTGAGAAAAACGAGGCCCAAATAAGCTGCTTAACTTGCCCACACATCACAGAGCTGCTATAGCCAGTGGATTTGAACCCACATTTTCCCTCTTTTCTCGAGTCCACACCAGGCTTTGTCGGCCATCAGGAAGCTGTCCTGGGGACGTGTTCCTTGCTCCTGGCCCCCCACACCTCCGCTCAGGTGGCTGTATCCTGTGTGTGTTGGGAGTCCCCTGAATCTGATCCCGGGTCCTGGGGTCCACAGCCATGGCCACAGCCTAAGCCTGGGGTCAGCAGCTGGCTCCCCACCCATCTTCCTCCCACCATCCACACGGACCAAGCCGACATCCTGAGACCAGCACTGCTCTTGGCCCCTCTGTCCCCTCACCAGTCAGACTCCAGCAGTGGATTTGAACCCGGCTTTCCCTCTTTTCCCACTGCCAAACCCTGCTGTCTGCCCCTTCCTTCAGTGTATACCCAGCAGGAAGAGGTTGCTTTCACCAAACAGGTATGGAAATACCAGCACAGATTCACTGATGCCTCGTCAACATAATGCATTTTTTTAAATTCCAGCACATGTTAGTGAGAGGCTAATCTGGAATCAGGAATTTACCCCAATAAATATTGAGGACAGAGCAGTAAGTGTTAAAAATGACTGTTAGCTGGAAGGAAGGAGTGACTCATAAAAACATCTTGAAAATTACTATTACGTGGATTTCATTAGCAAGGATTCTGACTGTCCGCAGAGGCCAGTCAGTGTCCCGCCCAGGGGCCCGTGAAGCCCCCTGAACTTTGACAATTTTTCTGCTGTACAAAGATGTTGAGACAAGACGTGGTGGTGGCCTGCCTTACTCAGAGCAGGATGTGAATTTACCCTATTCCTATTTAAGCCAACAACAGCACCATGTAAAATTAGTAGCATTTTAAAAATTAACAAATTAACTAGGCACTACTCCATGTTTTTGACTAAGAACGATCTCATTGTAATTCAAAGGATCTCTGATAATTAGATGGAATAGAATGTGGTGAATACTCAGTAGCTTTCTAAGTCATTGTATTTGGTAGCAATTTTGTGTGCAATTACGTGTATTGCAGTTATGGATGCCTGAAAAAAAATCCAAGCATGTTCTTGAAATCGAAGCAGAATTAACATAAAGTAATTAAATGGCATGAATAAGTATGCAAATAGATGGTAAGTCATTGCACAGGAGAGAAAGCGATGGAAGGAAAGGAAAACCGCCGAGGGGGAGGACCGACAGGCGGTGAAGGAAGACGGGAGGGAGCGATTAGGGAGGTCAGGCTGCAAGGTAACGATGCCTGGGAGTTCTCTGAGGGCCTCTCTGATCAGTGCGGGTCAAAGAAGTGAGGGTAAGTTTAAACTCTGAATTGAAATACATCGGAAGTGGCCCTCTTTTCCTTTGTTGATGGCGGTTTCCCGGTGCGGCTCTTCACTGCTCCAGGTTTCTGTGGCTGCTCCCCACACCGCCCACTGCTTTCAGGTCACTACTTTTCAAGCCTCTTTCATCCAAAAGGGACTTCCTCCCACGGGCCATAACAGGAAAGCCGTCAGGAGGGACCAAAAGGAAGACACTAGTTTTGACGAGAAACTGAGGCGGGGGTAGCTCGTAGGAGATGACTCATTTTTACTAGTTAAAGAAAATAATCAGGAAAGGTGTTGTGTCCCAGGCATCAGCACCGCCCAGCATCCGCTGGGGGAGCGCAAACCTGAGACTGTGTTTTGGAATCCGCTGTAAGTGGGCTCATGCTCAGCTGACTTCAGCTGTTCAAGCCCCTCTTGCTCCTGGTGATCAGTTCTTCTGTGCATCCTTTTTAAAGATGCATTTCCCGAATCTCTGTTGGAGCATACCACTGTGACAGATCTCCCCAAATCTTCTTTAAATTTACTATTTTTTCTTTAATTCTATTTGCTTTTTAAATTGCATGTTTTTTTTTAAAAACTGCTATAAATGAAAATTCAGTACGTGCTTTATTGATATGAGAAAACCTTAAGTGTAAGGGCAATGCAAGTGATGTTATTAAACTTTAAAATAAAAGCAATATGCAAGAGACCCAGGGAATAGTCAGTCTAATTCCTTTTCAATAAGGTATATTTGTGGGGTGTTGGCTGGGTTGAGGGGCAGTGGGGGCTGCTGCGGAAAGTGAGGGAATACGCAAGAAAAGGTCTAGGAGAGAGCAGTTTAGGTGGAAAAATCTGGATCATCTCGAAACTGTAAAGAGTTGAAGGGGCTTTATCACCTGCTGCCCGTATTAAACCTGCTGCGCAGAATTGTTCTAGTACAACACGACAGCCAACAGTGGAATAAAAAGCCATTTAAAGGGAAGAAAATGGGAAAACCTCACAAAGTTGAGACACCAACGCCAGGACCCAAAATTATTACCACCAAAGCCTATTTCTAAAACAGATCTAAAAGTTTCATTCCTGGGGATTTGACTCTCAAAGCCGTCAAAAAAGAGGCCATTGCTTTTAACTAAAGTAAACAGTGTTTTTCTGCCTAGATGATCAGTAATATCTGTGAGATCACGACGGAGTGTGCTGGTTACAGATAAGTGTGTGACGGGTGCCTACGTGTTTATGTCGTCTTGGAAAGTTTGTGCCGCGTCTCTTACAATCCCTTGTGCTGCGTCCAGCAAGACCCCCAGTGGATGGGCATGCAGATCCGGACCCTTTGCCTCTTTTTAATTCCTCTTCTTGCTTCTGACACTTGGATGCAAAGCACATCCTACAGCGACTCTTCCCGTCCGGTGAACGTCGTGATCAAAGACCTGCCCTCCTCTCCTCCAAGGGCAGAGGATGTTATTTTACCAGCCGGTTGGAAACTGAGCTCTCTGAGTGCTCACATCCCTGGAGGGATATAAGAATGCAGCAGAGCCTCTGAGTCAACGACTGACTACATGCACGAGGTATCTGGGAAAACGATCTGTATGCACAGAAGTGAACCTCAGTCTCCTTTCCTTTTATAGCAGACACTTGGGTATCGAGAGTGGGGGAGGGGGGAGAAAACTTAACGTACATCTAATAAACAAGTGTCCCTGAAAGACTATTTTTGGTGTCCTAAAAAGGGGAGATGTTGACTCCATTCTTTGGGCTTATCAGGTACAGAACCAGTAAAGTGAGACGCTGGTTTAAGGGAAGGTCCTGTCTCCCAGTAGGCAACAGACTCACGCTGCACCGGGTCCCGGGGCGGCCGGAAGGTGACGGAGACCATCCCTGTCCTTGTGAATGCCACGAGGAAGACACCTGAGAGCAACTAATGCCGCCGACAGCTCCCCAGCCCCCCGACAGTGAACCCCAGGAGTGCTGGGCTGCAGACCCCCCGTACGTGGAGGGAGGGAGGGAGGTTCAGGCCCCCTCTGGTCTTTTCCTTGGAGGCATGTCCATTGGTAGTCACGTGGTGTGACCGAGCTGGTGGCCGGCACGGCTCCGAGCTCACGAACCTCTCGCGCACTTGGCTCCGCCCTCGCTCCCACTCTGTGCCTCCCTCCGGGTGGCACCGCTGTCCTGTCTCTCATGCCCCAGCACCATGCTCGAGAGCCACCCTGGGCCCCATTTCCTTGGGCGCCGACTTCCTCTTGTTGGTCTCCTGCTGTCCTCTTTGAGACTGGAGGTCAATGCTGCACCACGCCCCGGGAAGGAGGCCCCTTCACCTGTGGCTGAACCCCCTGTGATGGTTGCCTGTCCCCAGCTGGCTGTGGTGGGGACCGTCTTCCATGCCTGAACGCTGGGCCAGCCCGATCCTGGATCACAAGACAGGCCACCCCTCCAGTTTGATGCAACCACCATCCTCGGAGCCCCAAGGCTCCCTTTGACAAAACAGCCTGGTAGGTATTTGATAGATTTGAATCACTTTTAAGTTAATCCTTTTTCTCACAGTTGCAAGAGAGACAACACTTTGTCAGGCACATTATATGAACACTTCTGTTTATTCGGTCTTGACTGGGAAATGACTTTGATAAAGCTTCTGGGGACAGAAGCTAAGCCTCTAGCTTGGGCAGGCATCTGGAGTGAAGTCTCTGGAAGGGGGGACGAGCTAAGCTGCAGGGCCAGAACTGAATGGCTCAGGGTCAGTTACTTTACCTCCACTGCCTCAGTTTCCCCATCTCTAAAAATTATCTCATGGTTTCGTTCTAATGATTAAATGAGTTAATGTTTGCAAAGTATGTAAGGGCACATACACTCCAGCAGAGGTTTTATCACGAATTACAAAATAAATCTATCTCCAATGCTGACTATTTTTGAAATACAGGGAAAGAAATACCTGTTAGCCTTCTGCCAGATATGATAGCATTTTGATGCATGGACCCACAGTCTTATTTTCTGTTTTAATTTATGTTATATTAAGAGAAGTAATAGATGGACTCTGCATTACCTTGTGTGCGTTCAGCTGCAAGTAACAGAAAGTGATACAAACTCTCTTAAGCAACAAGAAGAAGTAACTGGCTCATGGAACTGAAAAAGTAAGAGTGAGTCCTTTGTTCGGATTGGCCCACCGTTCTTTTCAGTGTCACCCGTGGGTGATCCCTGTATCCACAATCTGGAGGGGCGGACACCTTGTGCTTACCTTCACTTACTTGCTGAATCAGTCCCTGGGGCAAGGGATGGGAGGATGCTGACTGGGAGGGTGGGCGGTCGGGGAGAGGCGGTGTTGATGATGGTGGCCGTGATGTTGGTGGTTAATCCCATGCTGATGCTGTCACCTGAGGGGAGGGTTGAATGAGTTCAGTGTAAGTATCCACTGACTGCCCTTTATTGCATTTTCTGTAAAATAACTTTTATCAATGACATAATATTCAATGAAATAGGTATACTTAACCTGTCCTATTGCCACTTAGTCTTCTAATAGGAGATAATGCTACAGTGCACATTCTTGGGCACACCTTTTTATAACTCATCAACCATATTAATCTATCTTCTTCCTTTTTTCTTCTCTCTCAGGAGTCTGTTCTCATTTCTGACAACTACCATTCATATTGTCTTCCAACTGATACCTCCTTTCACTTGGGAGCTTTTCATGTATTTTTCTTTTCTTTATGGAAGCCACGAAGTGTAGTAGAAGGCATGTGAGGTTTTGTGATGGGTAGACATGGACTCAAATTTGAGTTCTGCATCTTAGTAGCAGTCTGATTTGGGGGAAGTCTTTTAATTCCTATGACTATCACTCAGTCTCCTTAAATTGTGGACAACAAGCAAGAAAATAAACAGTGGCTAGATTGGACTACATTAAAGTTAAAAACTTCGGAGCATTCAGGGACAAAATCCACAGAGTGAAAAACCTGTGAAATGTGAGAAAATATTTACAGATGATACATCTGATAAAGGGTAATATCTAGAATACATAAAGAATTTTTTCAACACAACAACAAAATAACCTGATTGGAAAATGGGCAAAGGACTTTAACAGACATTTTTCCAAAGGAGATATACAAATGGCCAATGAACATGTGAACAGATACTCAAAGTAACTATTATTAGGGAAATGCAAATTAAAAATACAATGACATATCACCTTACCACTCATTGGGATGGTTACTATTAGAAAGAAAGAAAGAAGGAAAGAAAGAAGGAAAGAAGGAAGGAAGGAAGGAAGGAAAGAAAAAGAAAAGAAAGAAAGAAAGAAAGAAAGAAAGAAAGAAAGAAAGAAAGAAAGAAAGAAAGAAAGAAAGAAAGAAAGAAAGAAAAAACCTAGCAAGTGTTGGTAAAGATGTGAGAAAAAAATGAAACACTTGTGCACTGGTGGTGGGAAGGGGAAATGGTACAGCTGCTAGAGAAAACAGTATGGCGGTTCCACAAAAATTACAAATACCAGATGATCCAGCAATTCTACATCGAAAAGAATTGAAAGCATTATCTTGAAAAGCTATTTGCATACTCACATTTGTAGCAGCATTATTCACAGCAGCCCAATTGAGAAGCAACCCAAACGGCCACTGACAGATGAACGGAGAAACAAACCGTTGTGCACACACGCAATGGCAAGCTACGCCATCGTGAAGAGAAAGGACGTTGTGACACATGCCACCACATGGCTGAATTTTGAGGTTTCACCTCAGTGAAATAAGCCCGTGACAAAAAGACAAAGGCAGTGAATTCCACGTGTGAGAGATAGCTACAGGAGTCAAATTGGAGAAACAGGAAGTAAAATGCTGGTTGTCAGGGCCTGAGGGGAGAGGGAAGCGTGAAGATGTCGCTCAATGGGGATGACGTTCCAGTTTTACAAGATGAAAGAGTTCTGGATCCTGACTACAACAATTTGAATGTACTTCACACTCATGAACCACATGTTTAAACACGGTTAAGGTGGTGCGTTTTATGGGAGGTTTAAAAAAAAATTTTACCGTATGAGAACACCTGACCATCCTGACTTAAGATCCAAGTGTGACTTTGTTCGTATCTACTTCACTGAGATAAGAATGTTACCTCAATTAAAAGTAATAACAATAATGACAACTATACCGACCACGTGGCGCAAAGAAACAAGTGGAGTAACAAAGAGTGTGTCTGGCTCCCTCTTAGCTGCATAAAAGTGCCTGATCACGGCCGCCTGGACCTCTTTTTATCGTTTGTTTATTTCCCCCATTGTACTTAGCTTAATTTTAATGTTCCCATTTCTCACATTTAAAAACAATCGCATCCTTGAAAGCATACGTTGAAACTTTGAAGTTGGTATGATTATTGTACAAGGGAGGAACAGATAATAGCGCATGGGTTTCTGCATATGGACTGCGGGACCCAGACTGCCTCAGCTTGCTAAAAACAACACCATGGGAAACATGGGATTTGTGCTTGTAAAAGCCACGCGTGCGAAGTTGCCCGGCTGAATGGTTCTAAGCTGAGCCACATACAACCTTTCAGGGGAGACGGAGGGAAGGCAGCTGAACAAGAATATTTCAACAAACCATAAATCTTACCTTAATTGGAAATTTAAAGTACGTGAAGCAAGGGGAAAGTGACAGAAAAAGAAGTAAAACTAACATGATCAAGCTGAAATCAACCCGGGTCACCAGCGAAGACACTTAGCGTTTTCCAGGGAAATGCTTCTGGGTAATGTTTCCTGGAAACCAGATGAGAAGTGAGATTAGCTATTTTGTCTCCAAAATAACGTGTGTTTTTGTCATTATAGTGTAACATGTACAGAAACTCAACAACACGCTGGACTTCTCATAGGCAGGGCCCCGCAGGAAACGGTCGTATTGGGCGTGAGACAAGGATGGTCACAGGAGAAGCCCAAGTCTGGGGCCACATTAAAGCTCAGGGACAGAACTCAGGACAGGAAGGGGCAGCAGAAGAGAAGATTACAGAATTAAAGTCACATGAGCAACAAAATGTATTTAAACTGCAGTCATAATTTTTTTTAAATGATAGCAAAGTTCAAAAGTATTACAATAACGCTTCATTAATAGAAGAATTTCCAGATAACTGAGCCTTCCACAAACACTAGATCAATTTGCAACCCAACAACTTTTGCTGATTCCGGCCAAGCATACCTTCCTAAAAGAGATGGTTGATCATATTTTGGTCCTTGTGGACAATTCAGAGAAAACAGCATCCACATGTATTATTACAGTGAGCTTGGAATGGATCATCCAGAGCAGGATGCTTTTGAGAGTGAAAGGGGCACTTTTAGTAACTGTGCCAGGACTTGGGTGGAAAAGGCTGGATGCCAGGAAGACGGCGGGGGGGGGGGGGGTCACTGCACGATTCTACGCTGACGTCAAGCTTTCTGCACGCAGTTTTGTTTTTCAGCATCTTCCGCCCTTGAGAAGCTGAGCAGCCACTTCGCTGCCATCTGACAGCACGCACGTCCCAGATCTCCCCTAGTTCACAGCTTCCCATGGCGGGCATTCACGTGGGAATCGGACCACTGAGCTAGTTTAGAAATGCGTATTAAATAAGGAGCACCTGTCTCAGAGTCAGAGAGGGAGAGGATATAAATGACCTTAATATGTGAGTTGTATCAGATATTTTCGCTCAGGGTTAGAATCCAGGGAGGCGAACACAGGTCTCAGGTTAAGTAAGGGTGGGTGTTAAGTAACATGTATGTTTCTGAAATCGGGTGAAAAATCAGGCTGCTTTCAATCTATAAAGTAGGTTCTGTTTCACGAGGGTCGATCTTGTTCCCCATGATTTACCGTGAAAATGGGGGAAGCTGTTGCTGGTTCTGCTCCTGGAGCATTTCAGCAGCCGCGGGGATGGGGACGCCGTGGAAGGAGCCCTCTGCCAGTGTCGGCACAGCTTCACCCCAGGACCCGGGTCAGAGCGATAACCGCCAAGACGTGCCCGGTGCTTATGAGATGCCAGGCACTTTCCTGAGCGCAGTACGTACATCAGCACACGGGCTCCAATATTTCACATGGAACAGTGTGACTTTACAACACAGGTTATATTAATTCATTCTAGTAAAACTCTAAATAGTGCGGTAGTGAGCGTCGGTCCCAGGCAGCACAGACTGCACAGAGGAACGCCTGGCATCCCTGGGGCGTGCAGAGTTCAGACGTAGAACGCCAGGGAAGCGAGAGTCCCCTTCTCCAGAAGGGCTGGTCCCTGGTGAGAGTGTCAAAATGCAAACATCCCGAGTCAGTCTTGTCTCTGTCATCCACATTTCAGGGACGAAGAACAAGAATTCACCCCCTTAAGATGTTTATCATCAATTATTTTGACTTTACTACACTATCTGTGGGTTATTAAGGTAGGCACTTAATCATCCCCCTGGTCGTGGGTTAGACAGGTGTTGGCAAGAGCCAGCTGGCTTCACACCTGCTCTTTAAAAGCAAGGCGGGAGCGAGTGAACTCGGCAGACTGTGTACTCACCCTTCCATTACTTTCCATTACAGAAAGACATTTACTTTATGTTTATATGAGAAACGGTCCTGTGATTTCAATTCTCTTTCTGAAAAAAGAAAAACCTGACTTTAGGAACTCATGTCTAGATTACCACAGGGAGAGCAGGAACTCAGCCACTCAGTAAACAAGCATTTTTTAAGAGAATTAGGGGCAGGGTGGGGGGCAGTATAAAATTCTTCCCAGAACCCAACGCTAAAATGTCTTTAGGTAAATAACACATCGGATAGCATATCACGCGATGTTCAACTCCTATTTCTCAGATAAACTGACCACAGCAGGAGGGGGAGGCGAATGCAGACAATCCTAGTAGCTGATCGGTCATCTGAGATAAGTGGTTACTTGCTAAATATAATCCTTGCCCACGTGGAGCTTTCCATCCAAACAGAAATTAAAAACAGTCAGATGCCTGGCGGTAGGTGGACTGTCCAGGACGATGGTACCTCCTGCACAGCTGAGGCTGTTGAATGAAGAAACAAATTATTATTTTAGACGAAAGGGAGTAGCTCCCATCTGGGGTTTTTAGGGGAGGGAATTCTCCCCCGTCCCGAGCATGAGTCATTTCTTCGGTGGAGCGGCTGGGAGTGGCCCTCTGAGCTCTCCATGGGAACGCGTTCCCGGGCCGGAAGGCGGGCCTTCCCAAGTTCTTTGAAGCAGAAGGGAGTGTGCTTTATGGCCATGGGAAAGAGGGACCGTCTGAGAGGTGGGTGTGGCCCCAGGAGGGGGTGAAGTCCTAGGAGGGCGTGGGGGCGTGGTAAGTGGAGCGAGAAGAGGGAGGCGCAGGTTGGGGTGATGCTTTTTGTCAGTTTAAAGGTGTTTCTGGGTCTTCATAGCAACTTCACTCAGGTCACGGTTTCTTGTTGCAACACCACCATTTACTACTTAAACTGGATTTAACTGCATTTTATACACAGACACACACACACACACATATATATATATACACACACTATATAAATTCTTATTATACAAGCTTTCATTGATTTCCAAGAGTAAGGAAAAAAGCTATCATCTCTGAAAAAGAGCAAGCAGAACCAGAGCGAGGTGTGAGAGGCAGAGAATACAAAATGAAGAGAAAAACGTCAAAGCCATGGTCGGCAGGGTCCCCACACCAGGTGGAGGGAAGCCACCGAAATCAATGCCACTTCATTCTTTTACTTATTTCTTCATAATTTGGTTATCCGTTCACTCACTTTAATAAGCATTTATTGGTTATTCTGTGCCAGGAGATCTGGACAATTTCCGGTAAGTCTAAGATGGTTGAAGTCCTTCTGGCTGGGGATAAATACACACAAGTAAATAACTATGAGGTAATGTGGTGTACACAGACGGGGGAGGAATGAAAGCTTTCTGAAAGCAGAAGGCAGAATTAATCACTTCATCTGTAGACTGGATGAGAGCTTTGCAGCCGTGATGCTGGATGCGAGCCCAGAAGGGGAAGCAGGAGTTTTCCCGCTGCAGAGGGGATGGGGGCAGGATGGGGTTAAAAGTGTCCGAGCTCCAGAAAGCCAGGCTTGGCATCTGGCCCCAGCTTCTCACTGGTGCTGTGACCCTCCCGCACCTACTGAATTTTTCTGTCTCTGTGTTTTCATTTGTGGGAAAAGGAGATAATTATAGTAGGTCCTCCAGAGGATTACTGTCTAAATTAAGAGAGACAATAAGTCAAGGACTGAGCAGGGTGTTTGATAAACAACATACAACAATATCATTAGAAAGGAGCCCCAGGCACAGGACTTGGCTCACACAAAGGCAAGTGCGGGGAAGGTCAAGGTGTGTTTGAAAGACCCCAGGGGCGCTGAGGGTGGGGCTCGCTAACTTCCCCTCTGCTGCATCCTCAGATCGGGTACTCCGCCTCAGCTTTCGCCTGGCTCGCAGTGCATCTTTACAGCTAGATCTGCCGCTGTCAGGTGCTCGGGGCAGCTGGATGATCTGGTCCAGCCCCGCCCCAGCACCCTAAGGCCCCCTCCAGGTGAAGAGACGGAGCTCTGAAGCTAAAAGCCTTGTCTCTCCCTCTCACCAGTGAGGAAGGAAATGCATTATCTCTACACGTAAAATTTTTATAAAGAAGTCTATCTCAGATTATACTTCATGTTCACTAGTTGCTACACAAGCCAAGAAGGTCTATGTGACCTTTGTAATCTCAGCCTAGCAATAATCCTCATTCCGGAAGTTTCCCGGGAGGAGAATGTCCTGGAAGGGTGCCCACCCGTCTGCGTGTATGTGGCGTGGAGGAGTGGGCCCCACGGAAAGTGACTGGCACCGCCGCTAACACACCGTGTGATCTTACAGGTGTGGGACTGGGAATCCCAGGTTCCAGCGTCTATACTCCTTTTCACCAAAATTTCCAGCTAATCTCACAACCCTAACTGTCAGCTTATCTTGGTGTTTAAAATGACACCAGGCGAAGTTTTTCATCTTTGCAGGTCTTTGCTGTGAATTATATTTTATATGAATCTACATTTTAGTCTTAAACCAGAAAGTACTGGATTTTGCGGGGGAGGGGTGTGTCTATGTTTGTCAGTGACTCTAGTGAGTTACCTGTGTCACTGGGACAGTCTCAGGTGTCGTCCGTTCCGTCCCGCTGCCCCAGCGGAGGTCTTAAGCACTTTCAAGCCCAGATGTCAGTCCTGCTTAAAACCCGAGACCGCAGCACGAATGCGAGGAGGCGGGCTGAGCAGGTGTTCATCAGGGACCCACCAGCCATCAGGCATCAGGCCGGGCGCGCCGTCTACAATGGCTGCATGAGCGCGAGAAGCTGCCTGAGAGAAACACGTCACTGCTCGAAGGAAACAGGGACTGAGAAGTGGCGAGGGGGAGAGGCACTTCTATCCATGTGTTCCTCTGCCTTTGTTCCTCCTGCTGGTGCCCCTGGGGCCCAGTCCCTCCTCTCTGAGTGTTCAGATGCTCCTTTGGAATCTCCGGTCCCTCAGCATCTCCCAGAACTCTTGCTCCCCGATGTCTTGTCTGCCCCTCGACCTTCCATGGCATTGGCTGAGCCTCAGTCATGGCTCACTGCCTGGGCCTGCTCCTGCCTCTCCAGTCCTGGGGGGCCCCCCACACCGCCCTGGCCTTGCTTGTATTCTTGGGATGCTGCATCTGGCCTGCCACGTGGGCGCTTGGCACAACTAGTGTGGGAGCAAGTGATATTCTTCTAAGAACTGGTGTGTGTGTTTGAAAGAGAAAGGGAAGAAACAGCAAACATTGCCCGAGGACAGACTCTTCGTGGATGAACTTCCTGTGAGCTCGACCGTGTCCTCAGTCAGCCTCCTGAGCACCCACGTGAACCTCGGGCTCTGATACCCACCCCACGTGGCACACGTATGCGATGGCCTCCTGCCAGGCCCTGTGGCTGCTCTCCTGAGCCAGGCTGGGCCAGCGTTGCCTTTGGGTCCGGGCAAGGCTGAACCTGCTGGTAGAAGGTAAGGACCGCCGGCGAGGGGAGCAGCTGAGGACGGCGGGGACTGGACCAGGGCTCAGGCCTCCAAGCAGGTCCCAGACCTGGGCCGCTACCAGCCTTCCCTCTTCAGCTGCTGCCCAGACCCCAGCGGCACGGGGTGAGCAAGAGCTCGTTGTCTCCGACACGCCTCGTTTCCACGCCAGTTGTTGGTGTGGTTTATCAGGGGATACGTCTGGGTCATGTTAGGGTTTCAGAAGGATCTTGCCTGTGCTTTGCACATGTGAATGCGGGCGGGACCATCCTGAGCTGCTGTGGGCGTTCTCCGGCCGTTGGCTTGGCAGATGCTGTCTGATAATTCTTGAAACAGTTGCTTGAGGAGTGCGCTTCTGAGTGATCTCATTCATAAGGATAAGGGCCATAAATTCGGAGGAATGTAAGGCAATTCCTCCGACCTGTCTGTGGCTATGGGAATGAACTGCTGGTTTCAGGTAGGGCCTGAAGTTCAAAGAAAATCAGCCCTGCAGCTTTGTTTTTTATTTCTGTGGCTTAAGGCTGAGCCAACCCACTGTGCTTAGTGAGGTTCAAAATAAGACCTAAATAATCGTTTCAATCTCAGGCTGCCTGCTTTCTTGGGGACACCCTGTATGTTCCAGTTTGGGTCAACACCTGGAGCAGGATTGTCTTAGAGCCCGAGGGATGATTTCTGGTTCGTATGGAGCAGAGAAGAACATTGGGGTGGGAGGGGATTCCCAAAGGGATTACCATACAAGACAGTGTTCCAGAAAAAGAGACTGATGGACGAAGGAGACAAGAAAAGAGAGACTCAGGGAGGTGAAAACCCTGATCAATGCAACCTCAATGCTCCAGCACGGACTTACTGTCTCCACGGAGCTGCGTGTCTCTGGCACAAACGCCGAGTGTCAAGGGCACGTTCCTGCTTTGACCTGTTTGTCCTCCTCTAATCTCCAAATCAATCCCTCGCTGCTTTGCATTCAGGAATCGCAGGAAAATGTATTCCCTCCCTGTGGTTCAAAAATCCTTAAGACTTAACATATACCGTTTATGCATAATAGTGAATTTTCTAACAAATTATTCAGAAAAGCAATATTCTGTGTCAACACAAAAGGAAGGAAAATAAGGTAATTTCCTTAAATAGCAATAAAAACTGCCTCAGGACATCCGTGAACTTCCCCTTTCTCCTCCTGCCATGTGAGATACCAGTGCTGCTGGCAAGTTACCTAAGACCCGCACGTGAAGTGAACAGCTTTTTAGCTCTATTTTTGCAAAATCTGCTATAGTTTTTAGCCATTATGTTTTGAAATCTGAGGGTCAGATACCATAGTTTATGTTGCAATTCTCCGTGGTTTCGATGTTGTTCTTCAAAGGTTTCTACTGTTACCCAAATAAAAATCATTCTCGATGGTGTGGAGAAACATGAATTTAAAGCCAACCCAATTGAATCATTTCGCACGATTCTGTTGTTGAAAGCTGTGCTGAAAAGTCCATGATGCCACACCACAGGAGTTTATTTAGCATCCATCATGATGAGTCATTGATCGCAAAAGCCAATTCTGCAGGAATAGGAAAACAATCAAGAGGTGTGCACGTCAAAGTCCAGGGCTTATCAATGGGCAGGGTGAGGAAGGAGTTAACGCTACACACATCAAGGCAGGCATGACAGGTACGGGGAAAGGCTTCAGGTTCAGAGGGGGGACATCTTTGTGTCTCACCAACTGCAAAACACGGACTTTGAATTGTCACCGTGTCGCTCATGTTTACTGAGCACATGCCGCGCACCGAGCTCTTCCCTGAGTACCGTGTCATTTACGGCTGGACACAACTCCTTCCCGTTTCTAGTCTCATCTTACAGATGAGGAAACTGCGGCTCACGAAGGTTTCCTGACTTGCTGAAAGGTGGCCAGTGTAGTGAGTGGCTGGTCCACACCTCTGCCACCTGCACCTGGAGGTGTCTATGTGACAAGGACCTGGGCAATAAGCACTGGAGAGGTGACAGATTTAGCCTCTGGTTTTCATTATATCTGTAAGCCGGTTATATTTTTCAGATGGTCTCTAATTGCTCCAAATTACTTACCCGAAGAGATACTCAGCTGATGATTTGTTATAGTAACTCCACCTCATTTCTCTGGGTGAGCCTAGGTCACCTGGATGTCTATAGTCACCTTTATTTCACTATTTTTCTTTGCTGATTTTCATTTTTGTTGACTACAGAATTTTGAGAATTGGGGTCATTTTTCAATAACAGTAAAAACCAAAGAAACAGTACTATAGTGTTTAGACAATTTAAATGTTATTCAAATCTCTACCTAATTTAATTGTTATGAAAATATCTGGACAACCAAGTGTTTTAAAAAGGATTTTGATAACAACATATTTCTGTGTGGGACTAAAGTGTCCGTATTTTACTTCACAAGTGAAATGACCGTTGTCTGTGCACTGCCTTCCCAGGCTGCAAAGTCCAGGGTATCTGAATCAGGAGACTGGGTCCCAGTCTGGGTGCTGGCCCTGACTACCTGGGGTCACCAGGCAGACTGCTAATCCTGGTGGAAGCACAAAGCAAGGCTCACCTTGAGTGTTGTGATGAAGGGCAGGTAAGACAGTGGGTAAGAAGGGCTCAAGGAGAGCCGAGCACTTTCTGAATATCTCTCTCCATCATCCACTCGCTGATGTGGATGATCTCCTGTGTACTATCATACTGTCTCCCTCCTCCATCACGGCCACCGGGTACCACATCCTGATGCATGCTGATCGAACCTCCGGACCGTGCTGATCACCCTGGACGCCCAATGAACCCCATACTTGTGTCTGCCTGTCCTTTTCTGCACATTGTATTCAGCATCTGGATTTCTGGTGATGTGCCAATCTTAATGAAGTTGTCTTGTTGTTTTCTAAATACCTTCAGACACCTAAGGGCATAATGACCGAGCTAGGGTGGATGATGCTGATAAAATGTGGCACGGGCTGGATGGGCTGGAGCCTGAGTCAAGTTTGACATGACCTGATGAGACTTCTTGACGTCTAATCTCCTCCTTTCACTCCTTTTAGAAAAGAACCTTTTGGCCCTGACTCACAAGAATTATACGTCTGTAAGACAACGTTAATTTGTATGGCATGACTCACGTTTGAATATAAACAAGTTTGTATCCAAGAATCATGCATTCCCAGTTAATTAGTCGCCCTTGTAAATGTTGGGGTGGATCACTGGTTAGTCACACACATTCTTTTTTGTTGTTGTTCCCAGAATGAAGGCAGGTGTGCCACTCAGGTTCACTGTGTGTTTCTTCATGCCTGGATCGGCCGAGTCTACTTCTGCCATTTTTATATCCTCTTCATCAAACTCTGTCTAAATACTTGACTGTCCAAGTGTGTTATTATAAAGGAAGACTATCCACAAGTATTTCAAAACCGATTTAGTTAGCGGCTCTGCGTTTCACGGCCTGAAAAGAAACTAGTCCAGTTCCCTTTGATTCAGAAACATGGAAGGGAAGACACTACGAGACTGAGCAAGTCCCCAGGGTCAGTGCTTATGGTTTCTAATGAGACGGGCCCCTAAGTAAGGAAGCGTGGGGCACTGTGGACTGAGAGAAAAGAACAGATTTATGCCTGTTATCCACATACAAGAAACCCAGATGTGTACATAGAAAAGCTCCAATTCTTGAGGAAAACAGTTTTTTTGTGATATTTATTGGATAATTAATATATACATAAATGGAAATGTTACCACATTTTATTCAAATTCATGTCCAAAATGATTTAAAAACTTAACTCAAAATTTCAGAATTCATCCAAAAATCCCTCCTATTTGTCTTTAAAAATAATGAGTATACTAAAATTATTTAAAGATCTTTAAGGCCACATTTAGTAATAATTCATCATTATGCCATTTTGAACAGATAATTCTACTTTACAACATTACTAAAAGCACTTTTTGAATAGACAACTGAAGCAAAAAGAAGAATCGATTATAATGCTTTTTAGGGGAAAAATATCAGATTTGGATCACTTAGTTTTCAATAGATATTCAGATATTTTATCCCTACAGAAAATTATTTTTGGTACCAGTGATTCTGAGCTGCAGTTTGAGCAACTTACGGTGTCCCAGTTATTTCAAAGAAAAGGCATCATCAGAATAATGTATTAAATAAAATTCAGCTTAATTCTCTATTATCCCCAAAATGAGTACATAGCACGTGACCCTCTGAGCTGATGGAGGGAGTGGCTGGCAGAGGCATCTCCTCCAAACCAAAAGAACCCAGAGGGTTCTGTAACTGTTTTATTAAAAAAAAATGTAAATTATGAAAGTCCTTAACCTTTCTATTTCCAAAAGCATAATCTTAAGCATTAATTTTGTACGAGATACAGAAAATGCTGTTTTCAAATGGTTCATAAGAAGCTAAACAATAACCATTGACTTGTCTGTGCAGTCAAGCTCTGTAGAGTGTGAGGTTTGGGTCACAGATGACAAGCAAGGCTATCTAAGTCCCTGATTCTGTGTGTGCATGGGAAACAGGAGCCCAGATAGTCACGTTTTCTGCTCATTGTCTCAACATGATACTCTGAACAATAACATTCAGATGAAAGTTATGAACGTGGAAAGCAAAATTATTTCTTCCCAAACAATTCAATATTATTCGTAGACAAAAAACATTAAATTTAAGTGAGTTGTGCCATTAGCCATGTTTCCATATTGCTGAACTCTTTGCTAGAGCCCGTGTCTCACCAGCAAAGGGAATTTGTCCTTCTGGGGAGCTCAGTCCTGTGGTACGTGGCCGCGTCTCCTCGACATGTCCTCCTACCCTCTAGAGTCTGCCTTTTTGGTTCAGGGTGTAGATTATTGTCATTGCAATAGTCTGTCTGAAGAGACCCAGAGAGTTCTGAACCTAGAATCTTTTCTAAGCAACTGGAGTCTTCCCACCCACTAAAAAATTGTGACTGTCGCTAGTGCCTCGTTCAGGTCGTGAGTTCCAGGCTGGGGAATGAACGGGGCATTTGCATTTTGTCTCCAGCACTTAGGACTGTGCGGGACACGTGGTTCATAGTGAGATCAAGGTCAGATCAGGTGGATGTGTACACTCTAGTAACTACAAGTAAGTGAAGGAGATTTTAAAAAGGCTACTTGTTCTTCCTTTATTTCTGCTTCCCTTCCTTCCTTCCTTAATTCCCCCCCTTTCTTGACCAAACAGTTGCCACAATACTTGCTGAACCCTAAGAACTAGCATTATTGATTACATTTTGGTCAATTGACTTTTTTAAAATAAATAAAACTTGGTTAAGGGTACTTGCTCAATTCTGCACAGAAAATCTGTGTATATTACGAAGTAGCAGAGACTTGTGGCCATCCGTTTGGGAAGACTCATTAAGCCTTCCTAAATTTGTCATTCACGTGGATTACGGCAAAGCGAAGAAGACGGGGTCTCTTTTACAGAAGAAATCAAGAAGAGGCTGGCTGATACAAAGCACTCAACAATGATATTTTATCATTGTTTCTGCAAAATTAAAAAATACTTGTTATTTTACTGTCCGTTTTTTTTTTTTAATTTTTTATTTTTTTCTTTTGTTTTTTATCTCCTTTTTTTACAAACCCTTGTGTCGAGGGCTGACTTTCAATAGATCGCAGCGAGGGAGCTGCTCTGCTACGTACGAAACCCCGACCCAGAAGCAGGTCGTCTACGAATGGTTTAGCACCAGGTTCCCCACGAACGTGCGGTGCGTGACGGGCGAGGGGGCGGCCGCCTTTCCGGCCGCGCCCCGTGTCCCAGGACGAAGGGCTCTCCGCACCGGACCCCGGTCCCGACGCCGGCGGGGACGGCGGGGGACCGGCTATCCGAGGCCAACCGAGGCTCCGCGGCGCTGCCGTATCGTTCCACCTGGGCGGGATTCTGACTTAGAGGCGTTCAGTCATAATCCCACAGATCTGTCCGTTTGTTTTTAACTGGAGTTTGTTTTCTTTTTGTTTCTGTTCTTGGGGGCTTTTGCTTCCAATATGAAAGGGTGTGTTATAAAAAAGTAAGCAAGTGAGAATGAAATTTAGGGCGTGAAGTGTAGGCACAAATTGGCCATTCTTTGTCAGAAGAGGTAATTTGATCTATTTCTAGTGTTTCCAAAGGCATTAATTTCTTGGTTTTGCTACATCAAGTGTGAGGAGATTACCTTAAGAAGCGCTCTTAACAAGGGCAAAATAATGCCATCTTTGTAAAGAGTTAGGAACACATATCCTAAATTAAAAAATGTAACCAGAGGATGATTTTTGCTGAAGAAGAAAATTACTCCATGCAAAAGATTTTGGTCTGTTTTTTTGGTCTGTATTTGTTTCTTTTTAAAACGTTGGCATTTTTAGGTGGGTGATTTTCTCTCTCTCTTCCTCTTTCTCCGTCGTTCCCTCCCTCCCTCTCTTTCTCTCTCTCTGATTTTTTGCTTTCATTCTGTGACCCTTGTAGGTATGCTATGAGTATCTGAGACCCTGAGTGCGCCAAAAAAAAAAAAAAAATCCCTTAAAAACGTATATAGCTTGAACATAAACTTTGAAGGATCAAAATGTTTAAACATGAATTGTGGCCAGCACTTCATATGTACTTAAGAACTATCTGTTGTGTACATAAATAAATAAGTGAAAACACTTACAAAAAATATAAGCCACTGTCAGCCTTTGATGTGGTCATATTCATGCTAATACAAAATAATAACTAAAGCCAGCCCACAAGTGTGTCCTGAAACTGTAGATGAGAAGTTTTCCCATGGTCAGTGTGCCCTTTTTTTTAATGGTAAAGGCTTGCAATTTGCACGCAGAGGAAGAGGAAGCTGGGACCAGGGAGAGCAGGTGAAGTGGCAACGAGATACCACTGGGCATGCCAGGTCGTGCTTAGAGTTGCTTAGGGCCTGGCAGAGCTCTGCTGTGTTTCAGTGTAACGGCACAAACGTACTGTGGTCTTTGCCTGAGAGAACTCATTCTCCAGTAAGAGAGAGGAGGACCACTAAGCCACGTGTTCCACTGTGTTTTGTCAAGTGTTCTCACGGAGGGGATCGCTGAGTACCGTGGGGACCCAGAAGGGTCTAGAAAGCCATCTCGTGAGAAGTGGTGCAGGGACACAAAGCGGCAGCTAGGACAAGATCAAGGTGAAAAATTGGCCTTATGAAGAGGGCTCCCGGGTTTGGCAAATAAAAATACAGGCTGCCTCGCTAAATTTCAATGTCACAACTATAATCATTTTTTTTTAAGTGTAAGTGGGTCCCAAACACTGTGTGAGGCATATTTAACCTAAAGAAGCAATCTGTTATTAATCTGAAAGTTAATTTAACTGGCATTCTCCATTTTATCTATCGACCTGACTAGAAGCCAGTGAAATTGACTAGTGGGATTTTCATATCTAATTTATACTCTGAGGTCCTCACCTTTAATACCCTCTTAATGTTTTTAAAATTACTGTGTTTGCTCTTACAGCAAATGTCTGCCCTAATTTTGTGGAAATACGGAGGGAGAGCCATATAAACTATATTCTCAATTGAAAAACAAGGCTTCACTTAAGAAATTTTTTAAAATACTAAAACTTAGCCTCTGCTGAAAGCAGAAGAGCTGATTTACCGAGATTCATACATCATCACTGAAACGAAGCATCGGCGAGAGTTACAACGGAGTGAGTTCCATCCAAATTCTTCTCCACCCCAGATACTGATTCAGTGAAGTTAAAAAGCAGTTGAAGGTACCATTTCTTACTCACTTTTAAGGACATCACCCATATGCTTTTTGAATAGACCTTTGTTCGTAATTTTCTCTCTGAAGCTTCGTGTCACCTCCATGTTTCACTGAGGCTTCTTTTACAGATGGAATAATTAATTAGTTAATAATGGTTGGGTGACTTGCCTGAGCTGACACCTTGAGTTACTGGCCGAGCAAAGAACAGAACCCACAGCTCTCAGCGTTCAGTCCCCACCTCCCACAGGGGTCCTGCTGTCTGGCTTAACTCAGCTTCAAAAGCGCATCGTGTCCCCGATGACTGACAACATTAGCTTCACCAGTGATTGAAGAGACACCAAAACCTAGACCTTAAATTCTGGATGCAGAACGTAAGTGAGCCTGGTGTGCTAACCCAGTGCCGTGCCGGAATGTTCCCTGGCGGCCTCCTTGAGAACTCAGGTGTCCCAGAAAGATACCAGCTCACCTTGTCACGAGTCCGCGCACTGATCTGAACCCTTGGAGCCAAATTAAAGGAAAAGGGCTGGCGTTTCTGTAATATTCTTCTGGAGGATAAACGTTTACTTGAAAAATTGACCTTTTTAATACCCACAGGCCTATGAACTCCACTTTAAAGAGAAACTCCAAGCAGGATGGACTAATATGAATAAACTTTAAAAGTAAACACAGGCTTTTAGGAGTTTTCCGTTTTCTTGCTCTGTCAGCTTGTTTCTCTCAGTGCAGAGTTTGTGGGGGAAACACGTGGCAACTACTAAGTGTGCATAAATCCTCACACTTCTCTTTGATGTGTGTGCCCTCCTTTTCTTCCCTAGGAAAGAAATTGCATGGTAGTGCCAGGAATGACTTTTAAATAATTTTAGAGGAATAATTTCTGGCATTTTACGCGATACAGGTTCTTTTGACATATAACCTGTTAGTCTTTTTTTTTTTTTTTTTTTTACTGTATTAAAAAGGTTACCATTGTTCTAAAATGTACTTGTCTCTTTCATGGCTTCCAGAAAGAATCCATTTCAGGCCAAGGGGATAGATCACCTGTCTATTTTCCTCACCCCTCAATAAGATCACTCGTGTCGGGGAAGTAAGCAAACCAGTGTTTTAGAGTCTTCCTCTGGCTTCGCCTCCTGAGATCACACACGAGAACTTTATACCCATCTGTCTGCGGCAGGCTAGCCATGCAAATGGGTATGTATACACTCGTGTTGAGTAAAAGAAAAAGAAGAAAAAACAGTACAGTATATTCCTTTCCCATATGTTACATGGATTTTTCTCTGCATTTATTGGCTTTTCTAATACTCTGTGGAAAAAAGAAAAAATGCCCAATAAATTTTAAAAGTATGTGTTACATAAAAACTAAAAGTACGTGTTCAGTTTTAAAGTCATTTCATGCTTGTTGCCAAAGCAGGAACTGATGCTTATGAGATACGTTGAGGTACAGAGGGGATCTGGGGAAGCAGGAGAGATGCCGTGGGTCAAATGCTTTTCCTAGACTGTCAGTGACCAAGGTGACAGCGACCCCTGCCCCTAGATGTGACCTTTTATTAGCCGTTCCAGCCAGGTTCCCCTAATTCTCTTTGCAACTGGAGCTCATCAGGCGGGGACTCCAGCCCAGTGTAGACACCGTCCCCATAGCAGGAGGGCGATGGTAAAAGCAGAGCCATCACTCAAGGTGAAGGTAAGTCAGTTGTCATGGTCAGAGCTGTTAACACAAGCCCTCTGGAGCCCTGGAAACATTCCTGTGTCCTTCAGCGCTCACATCTTATTGCTCATCTTCGGGACGTCGGAGGGAAGCAGGCGATGCAGGCACCTGGGGCACTTTAACCTAAGGTTGGGTAGAGAAGGGTGTCTGACACCTCCGCCTCATTTTTCTTCCCAATACTGTGACTTTACATGTTAATAACTTCCTATTTTGGGAAGCCTGACACTATCAAGGTTAGTTTCTTATAGCAACTAATGGAAGTTTCACGTAGGTCGTAAGTAATAATTGTTATGTTTTTGTCTGGCTTCTTTCACATAAAATATGTCCTGAGACTTTGTCCACGTCACCACTTTTTTCTTCTTTGTTCAAAGTATTCAGGCTTGCAAAATATTCCAGTAGACGGATACTGAATTTTTAAGCAAAGGCTGCTATCCATCCACTATTCATGATGGTATCTATCTGTTGAATCTGTTTGTACGCATCTCTGATCATTTCTGTACGAAACATTCTTAGTTTTGAAATTACTGCACCAAAGGCTTGAGACTTTTTGCAGCTTTTATGTGTTTTTTCCTTTTCTGGCTTCAGAAAAGGTGTTCCTATTTGCACTCCCATAAGCAGTATTTGATAATATTAATTGATCTTCTTTATTGAAGTAGAGTTGGTTTACAATGTTGTGTTCATTTCTGGGGCACAGACATTTTTATTCCTTATGGGGATGCGTTGGCTGGATTCCAAGGATTGGGATCGCCAGCCACTGTCTGATTTCTCAGACAATTTGATTTTTCAGACAATTTGATTTTTCATACAACTGATAAAATTTGAAAACTGTCAAACATAAAGAAAAGGACCTCAAGGTCACTTATTGGTGGAATTCATGCATGACTTAGAGGGCACTACCTCCTCTGAAGGGAAACAGCAACTAAATAGCTGTTCTTATAGTGCACAGTTATTCACTATGACTGGATTTAACTTGCTCTTTCTTTCCTCACTCTTCTCACATTCCCAGCTGCCACTTCTCGTCCTCCAGGTAAGTGGTGATAAAACTTTATCATACTGGAACGTGCCTTATTTTCTCTACTGTATCCTAGTGACCTTTAAGGTAACTTATTTTTTTAATATGAAAAGAAGTGTACGTCCTAAAATGATCATTACTTGTGTTAAATATTATAACATGTTGAGTTGCAATAGAGTACTTTAAAAGAAATCATCTTCCAAGTCAGATGGTACATTTTCTGTGAGTCTGGGACTCTGAGTCTTTCTGCTTTATCATAACAAAGAGGCTTCTATATTAGAATTTCATAATTTCTAATTTTTCCACTGTGCTATGAGTATTTATGGAGAAAAAATAAAGCTGCATTTTTTAATTCAATGAATTAGATACCTTATTTTTCTCAATGGGACACAAAAATAATAAGAATACATAATATTAAGAAAAATAATAGGAATATAATAATAACCACAAGAAAGAATAGGAAGAAAACAAAAATAATAGATACTAGTGGAATTGTCTTTTATTTATTCCCTTTTAAAAATAGATTTGTCTCACATTACATAAGAGAATAAATGATTTAACCAAGTACTTTTATTTCTCACTTTAATAATTGTGGAAAAGAAAAAAAAATAATTGCAGGCTCAATTAAACGAGGAAGAATTCCTACCTACATTCTATAAAATCCCAAAGCACTGATAAGGATTTTCGTGTTGAACTTTTTAAATTAATATTTAGAAATGTGATACTAAATGTTCTGTTTGTTATGTAAATATTTAAATGAGTCAAGATTTTCTGGTTTTTGAAAGTTTCTTAGAGTATCTTTTTATCTCGACTGCCAAATAATTCTCCATGCTTCCTTAAGAAGCAATTCACATATTGTGTTTTTATTCAAAAAGCCTTTATATTGCAGTTAGGACTTTGGGTCGATTTTGCCGAGAGCTATGTGTCAAAGATCAACTCTTTTATTCGTTGGATGTGAATAAAGGTTATAATTATAATTCAATGTGATTGATTTATGTGTGTGACTTTTCATTAATTTATAATAGTCTTATTATCTCTTTAGATTTCATGTAACATTGTCAGTATAATTTTGAAATATAAGAGGAGTCTGTTGGAAGATGACAGAGAAAATTATATTCTTTTCCCAACCACGTTTATACCTACTGGAGTTCTGAAAAACAGCAAATCTGTCCTGGACAGTGACTAATGCAAACCATAGGAGTCCAGCATTCACTCAACCAAAGCAGTGTACAAAAATGACCCACTAACGTCTAGTTTCGCTGCTTCTCTGAAAGCAGATCAAGATGTGAAAACTATAATACAGGAGTAATAAATTTAAAAAGGCTTATATTAAATCAATAGCATTTCATTAGCTTGCATTACATTAAAATGACAATAACACAGTCAAGTAATACAGAGTAAAAGAACCATTGGAACAAAAACCTTTAGCTTTGTAAAGCTACTCTAATTAACTCAAAGCTTCAGTCAGAGCGTCCTAGCAGCCAAGTAAATGGAGAAAATCAGAGATTTTATGGTTCTCCCTTTCCAGTAAAAGGAAACAAATTAATTAGTCAGTACAAACAAGTTTTTGTTTAACCTGAGTTTTCCCATATGTCTTTAATATTGAATGTCATGGGGAAGGCTGTCTTCAAAATCAGTTTTGTCAAAAAGAAGGAAAAGTGCAGTGGTGTTCCACCTACGGCTGTAAGTTATAGTCATCTTGTATAAAAGCTGCTGGCAGACGTTGTTTGGCCTCATGAAAGCGTGAAGGTACTTCATCTGCTAAACTGTCAACACCTAAAAGAGTGATTGGCATCCTTAAGTACCTACAAAACGTAGCCTCTGTGCCGGAACCGCTGATGAGAGCACAGGCTGTGGCTCAGACCACCTGCACTCAACCCGCTCTGCCCCTCGGTGGCCGAGTGACAGAGGCAAAGGCAAGGTGCTCACCACCGGCGTTGTACGAGGGATAAATTGCTTAGAGCGTATCTGATGCGTATTGCGTGCATTGAGACAAGCTAGACAGTATTTTTATTTGTTAGCATTATTATCAACCTGTCCTTTCACAACCAGAGATATTCTATGTCTTCAAATGTATTCTAGTAAGAAAGAATTTGTGACCAAGTAGGCAGCTGTCTCTTGTTTCCCTCCCACATTTGGCAATCACAATCTGTTTTGAACAATCACGTGCTATCGCTTCAAAGACGCTGGGAAAAAGGTTTTCGGAAGGAGACCCACATTCATAATGCTTGTCACATTTTCTGTTACTCTTCCGATGGAATGTACAACATACATAAAAGGAAAAGAAGCTGTATTTAAGTACACAGTGGTGCACTTTTTAAGTGCAAAACAGAATATCCGCGGTGGTAGGCAGTGGTGAGAAGAAAGAGCTCATTCTAGGTTCATTGTGCGACAAGCTAAGAGGCCCAGTGAGAGCCAGGATGACGTCTGGGAATGTAACGTGTCACTTCTCTCGTTCCTATTTGCCCAGAGCTGTCCTTGTGTTCGGCTCATCACTTAGAACATGGAAATCCTGGGGCCAGAGCACAATTCTTCTGCCTTCCCTCACTCACATCAGTATGATCAGCTCACAGCCCATTTCTTACCTTCCGTTTGCCCAAGACATACACGATGGTTTTAGGCAAAATGCTCAACCTCTTTGGACATCAGTTAGCTCACCTGCATTTGAGGTTAAAAAACCAGGTCTCTTTGACTGACAGGTGTGCTGTGTTGAGTCAGTGGGAACAGTGGGTTGACATTGTGATTGAACAGTGGGATACACTGGGGACACCTCTGCTCCCACTGGGACTGGTTACTAGCTGGATGGGACTATTCATTTCACCCCCCAGGAATGAGCTTTTTTCTTTGTGACATGTTGGTATCGGCATCCACCCCACAGCTGTGCTCTTACGTTCACTGATTCTTTCAGTATACATTTATTGAATGCCTGTGATGTGCAAGGTACCGATTTATATGCTTACATAATGACACGCTAGATTAGAAACTGAAATTGAGGGACACGTCACCATCATCATCATCATTGCAGCAGCTAAGTGTTTCCTGCACTAATAAAGTACGTCTCCCTGTGCCCCTGTTTTCACAGGAATTATCTCATTTCATCATCACAGCGTTTCTATCTATATCACAGCGCCAACAACACCATTTTACAGATGGAGAACTCGAGGCTCAAAGAGCTTAAGTAACTTGCATATTTTCACGCAGAAATGGTTTGCCTTAGTTGTTGGGAAATACTGCCTTGATTATTAACAGATTTTATTCTCCTAGCCACAGTTTACTCAAGGTTTTGGGGGCTCCTAGAGGCCAAGGAGTGTAGACAGAGATATTTAGGCACATGACCCCGACTCCTGTTTTATATAATTATGTGAACAGATGGGAGAGGCTAATGACTTTTAGTCCCAGTTGCGTTGAACAAGATTAAAGATGCCAACCAGGACGAAGGATCCGTGCTGAAGGCTTCGTATCTCATCACCCACATCCCAAGTCATCCCGTTTCTTAGTGTCGCCGTGATCCTTCTGGTCTGTACTGCGTAGTGTGCGTATCTGTACGTGGAGGTGTGTGTGTCACTGTCTGGTTTCTCCAGTGATGTCACTGAGCCCTAATGCCTGCTCCCGGAACGTCTTGGTTTCCTCTTTACAGAAGAGTGTAACTGACTGCCGCGTTGGCATTTGTAGCTTCATTGCTATTTCAGGGTCTGCTGCTTAATTAAGTGTTGGTGGACCATCTGGGCTGTTGAGAGCTTTGCACGGCCTTTTCTCTATCACACCTAGGAATCTTACATTTAGAGCCATTTGTCTATTATAAGCAAGGGTTTTTGGTAAATAGCAATTGCATGAGCCATTCTAGAATTTTAGGGGAAAAAAAATAGCCATGTTTGATTAGTTTTCGTTTAGGATTAGGAAAGCTAAAAATGTACACGTCAGTACACCTTGGAATCATTCTGTTTGTCGTTTAATCTTTCTACAGGAATTTTCGAGCCCAGGACCACATTTAGCTTCTCTCACATCACATTGCATTGTGACTCAGTCTCATTGCTTTAATTCTGTTCAACTTCAAGTTCTGGCGATGGAATAAAATAAGATACGGGGACGTGTTGCAAATACGCAAAGTACGTTTCCAACATTACAAAAGAGATGTTCATGGAAAACACATTGTATCGTATGTATTTTCCTTAAACTGGTTGAATGATGTATTCCCCTCACACACCAAGGGTTCTTTGTAACCTAAGTCATGTCCGTGGACGGCCTGCTGTTGCCATCACCGGGTGGAGGATACACGTAATGCACTGCTTTATGAATAGGTCTTCAGTCTGTTAATGTGGTGAGCTAGTAACTGAGACTGAACTGTCTCAAACAGGCACACATATAACAAATTAAAAACAAATATATACGTGTGTGTACACATGCACACACACACACACACGTTATGTGCTCCACATTACTTTAAGATATATTATGGGTCACGTCTGTTTGTATGAGTAGGCTTAAGAAATTGTAAACAAGAAATAATATAAATCTTCATTTTTCCTGTGCAAAGGCTCTTGGATACACTACTGTATAAGCAATTTGTTTCTTGATTTCTTAAAGCCAATAAGTTTAGGAAATTCTTTCTAGTAAACATAGACTGTGACTTTTTTTTTACTCCTTTTTGGAGAAAGAACTATAAACTCAATCTGTAGTTTAATTTAGAATTACTCAAACATATTTGAATCAGTGTTGAAAGAATTTTTTAAATTGGATTTATTTCTGGACTTTTTAATCCTTTTTTAAAGACAAACAATAATACAGAACATGATCATATAGGTATAAAATTAATATTCAAAGTTCTATAATTATTTTTGTCACTTTTTTCAAAAAGCAATACTCCTATTCTTTGTCTTACTTTCTCTAGTATTACACGAAATAACTCTGAAACTCATTGAGATTATAAATGTTGCTATTGCAACAACCCAATGGCAACATACCTGAGCTTACTTAACCACAATCCATCACTCTGAACAAGTTCCAGGTCAGCTGAACAAAAGGACAATTGAGAAAAAGAACAATAGGATGGCAAAGATGATGAGGATAATGGTGACGGTGATGATGATAAAGCCAACACCAGGAAGAATGAGGTACTGTCCTAAAATAAACCTAGTCCTTAGAAAATTGCTCTGTGACCCTAAAGAAAGCTATTACCTGAACAGTTTTTTTTTAAGATGAAAGCAATATTTTTTTCTAAGTCTAATTAATATGCTTCCACTTTGACCTGACAGAAAGTCTAGGTTTTCATAAGTATGTAGTCAGCCAGCCACAATTCTGAGGAATCATGACAATAGTTTTTGATCATCATTACAAAGGTAAGTTACTTCCCAGGATGCTTTAGAGAGCCTTTTAGTTGAGTTAAACTCCCTCCAACATATACATGTTATCTACCCTCGTTCTGTTATTTATTATTGTCAGTGGTTTTTCCAAACAAATTTTTATCAGCTTTTCCTAAGCTGTCTCTAAGCTTCTTATAACTTTAAAAGTTAATTAAAAATAATCTCGGAATTCTAAACTTTATGTTACAGAAGAGACTAGAACAACGTCTAGAAGAGACCATTTACTGCAGTTCTAGGGGAGAAATACACTAAAGCATTAACGTATTATCTTCTTAATAGTGAATATGGGGGAATTTCTTTAAGTAGCATCACCAAAGGCCAGCAGTTTTCAGTCTTTTTTTCTTAGCAAAAAGTTTTCAGAAAATAAATTTAAAATAATGGAAAATATTTACATAGTATAGTGGTTTGCTTTTCTTGGTTTTTCTTTTCCTTAACAAACCATCCATTTAAAAAATATTTTTGGTTTTTAATTTACTTAAACTGTTGGGGAAGGAGGAATTGAAAGAATGTTGGATGTGTCAGAAGAGGAAATTTAAGAGTCTAAATTGTCCAAGATAAGTACTAAGGGGAAGGCGGGACACAGGACAGGAAGCCATCAAGGACTTTAGTCTCAGGGTCAATCCGACCTGGATTTGAATTCTGGTTCTTCTGCCTGTGTATTGGATGCCCTCAGGTCACTGAGTTAACTTCTGAGCTCCTTAATCCTTAAATGATAGAAAATAATACAGTTACTTATCCCACAGAGGTGTCATGAGAGTCTTTGTTTTAGTGGGTTGGCATTTCTTTATCTGTTAGGCATCTATAAACTGTCTACTGTCCTTGGTGACTCAACATCACGACTCGAGGTGACCAATAAATGGAAGATGATATCTAGGTAGAATGAACAAGAGAGCTTGTGGTAAAAATTAGCAAAGCAATGACCTGATCTCTAATTCAGTAACTTCTACATGAACCCCACAGGAGGGAATCAGAAGACGTGAAGGAACTGAGTCCTCCATTGACCCCAAGCTGATTTGGGAGGAGGTGGCAAGGATGGAGAATTCACCTCCTGATGTTCCAGGGAGGATGGGTGTTATATTGCATTAATTTCCTTATTATTGAAAACAATATTTTTGGTTAATTGTAAAGCTCCCTAGGTTAACAAAAGACAATCTAAGATGTAGGGGAATGGGAGTGGGCAGAATCCAACATCTAGGAGGAATAAGGGGCTAACTTAATCCCTAAGGAGACTCATTTTAATCAGTCAAAGCTTAACACTAAGGGCCATACAGCTAAAAAGTAAGAACTGAAAGTCAGTAACAAAGAGGATCAAAAACTTCTTTGTCCACAGAGTAGGCCAACTCTGCTCTTCTTCCTGGATCTTTTCTTTTTTTAATTTTATTTTTTATTAAAGTGTAGTTGATTTACAATGTTAGTTTCAAGTGTACAGCAAAGTGATTCAGTTATACATATCCATACATATATATACATATATCTTCAGTTTTTTTCTGTTATAGCTTATTACAAGATAGTGAATATAGTTCCCTGTGCTATACAGTAGGTCCTTGTTGTTTATCCATTTTATATATAGTACCTATTATCTATTAATCCCAAACTCCTAATTTATTCCTCCCTACCTTCCCTTTCAGTAACCATAGTTGGTTTTCTATGTCCATGAGTCTATTTCCAGTTGTAAATAAAATTTGTTTTTTTTTATATTCCACATATTAGTGATATCATATGATATTTGTTGTTCTCTGTCTGACTTACTTCACTGGGTTTGATAATCTCTAGGTCTATCCATGTTGCTGCAAATGGCATTATTTCATTCCTTTTATGGCTGAGTAATATTCCATCATGTATGTATACACCACAACTTCTATATCCAGTCATCTGTCAAAGGACATTTAGGTTGTTTCCATGTCTTGGCTCTTGTAAATAGTACTTTTCTGAATCTTCCCTTAACCTCTTGTTTCCTTACTTTGAATTGCATTGTTATGCTCTTCTGTCCCTTGGAAATCCACATGTATGGTGAACTAAAAGGATGAGGGTCTCCTTACTCTGACAGTTGTTTCCTAGTATTTTTCTCATCTCCTACCAGAAGGATGAGTGGGTCCCAAGATCACAGACAGAGGGATGGAATTTTGAGGCTCACTCATTTTGCACCGACTTTAGTTCATTAGGAGCTGATGTTTTGTTATGGAAATGCTTCTTCACCTGAGCTGGCAACTGGTGACATAGTTGCTGGTGTCCTCAAAGCCATATGATCAACGTGTTAAATCTTCCTGGAAGACTTAGAGGTGGGAAAAACCATTTATAGCAAAATGAATATGGGCACATTATGATGGAACATTTGAAATTCACATAAATGTTTAGGATAAAAACAAGGCTTCAAGAAAATGTTATTATTCAGTGTGATGCAATAGGACTTGACTCTGGTGATCATGGTGGTGATGTGCGGGTGATCGTGGAGGGGAGAGAAAGGAAATGCTTGAAAGTCAATGTCAATAAACAGTGCACATGTCTACAGTATAGCCCTTAAACTATTTCTATTGGGCATCAGAGTCATTGTCATTGCCAAGACAAAAATATTCATCCTGGTCACCATCATCATGACAAAATATTATGTATGCAGTGGGAGTGATACTTTGTAAGTTACAGAAAGAAAGAGAATTTTTTTAAAATGATTCCTCTTTTGATGCTTAATTTCAGGATTAAAAAAAATTCTGGGTTGGTTGATTTATCTTGGCTAGAGAACACCCTTTAACCAAATATTTCTTTTAGGAGACTGTAAAGGTACATACAAAAGTATGTGTGTCTGTATAACTGGAAGATTTTCTAAGAAAATGTTCTCCTTTGTAGTGTGTTCTTTTGCAGAGTTATGGGCATTAGGGGATGTCTAGGACTAATAAATAATGAATTACAATGTTTATAACAATTCACATGGTAGATGCACAGTTGTTTGGACTTTTTTGTCTGTTTTCATCTACTGATACTTCTCCTTAGAAACTTTAATGAAACTTGTGGAAATGGAAAGTTAGGAGAACGTCATTTGACAAACATTCCTGAATTGCATTTCTCTACTCTTGCAATTTTTTTTAACACCGTAAATGTTTACACATGCATACGGTACAGGAAATTCTCAAAAGGTTAAGAATTTGTTTAGGCTGATCTAATTGGTTTACTGGCTTAGCTACAAGAGCTTTTGAAAAGCACATGTGGAACATCTTAATGATAATTTTTTTTAAAGTCACGAGTAAAATGGAGGCAACGGTAAGTGAATTTGACTAGTGCCTCTCTAACTGAACAACCACGTATGTACAGATGTTGTCATCCTTGAAGAATACTGTGTAGGTGAAGAATTGGTGTATGTCTCTTATGACTAAATATCTCCTTATAGGCTCTTTCTACCTCTTTCATCACATTAATTGCTACCTAATGACTCTTGCATCTCTTTAATTCTTCCCTGGTTAGTCAGAGAAATCTTCGCTAAAACACCATTCTTATCACGTCATGCCTTAACCCTGGAAACTACATGAGGCTCTGTTCCCTACAATTTCAAGAGTAAACATCTCTGCCTATGTTTTCAATTTGTAAAATGTTGTCTTTGTATATTTATTAATTATGTTCCTATTTGTAGTTCTATGGTTAATGACAGTGTTTTCAGTTTCTTTTTACTTTAGCTAAGACCCTAGACCTCATTTAAAAGTGTTACTAATGGATGTAAAAGATGATAGGAAAAACTGCTTTTTTTCCTAATAGATGTGAGATCTGTGAATTTACATAGGATTGTGCAGTTCAATCATGCAGTTCTTGTAACTGACAAACTGTAATGAACTAAACGAGTAAGACTTCAAACAAAGCAATGAGCGTGACTGCTAATGAAAGTACAAAGCTGAGCCCCGTAAGTGGATTTGCTAGAGGTTCTTATCTGATAATGAGTATGGTCTTTAGCTTTCTGTGTTTTCATTATGATCCTTCAATTTACCGCTATGTATGTAGATTGCCTTATTAGAAACACTTGCAAAAATAGCGGACCTTTCAGAGGGCCATAGGATTTTTTTTAAGTGATTAATATTTTCAATCTAAGTTAGAGAAACATAAAATTAAAATGTGGAAGTACTTTTAGTTCTCTAGAATTTAAAAAAAATATTTTTTTTGTTTTGTTTTTGAGGTTGGTTTCCTAGGATTTATACCATTTTCTTATTTTTTCCCCCCAGTGAATTTAAGGGGTGGAATGAACAGAAGGGTGTTATTCAGATCAGCAGACATGTTGTTTTAAGCAAAACCATTCATTTTCCATTCATATACTAGTAGCTTAGCATGAATTTTATGTACTGAGTTCTTTCAAATAACCTAAATCCAGTAAAAATTAGAAAATGCAAATTGGAGATGGGACTCTCATCTTCATAGCTCCTGTTGTTCAAGAAAAAATACATCCAAGTTGGAAAACAATTCTGGTTTGGTGCATTCAATTATCACAATCATCACAGAGGTAGATATATATTCCGTCATTTGCAACTGTGAGATGAAATATGTATTCAGTAACTTTAAAAATACCGAACAAGTCCATCAGTGACTCAGCTAGGATGACTACAAACGCACATACTTACAAGCTTCAGCTTGTACCAGGCACCGCGCTATTCAACGCCTGCAAATTCAGTGTTTGTGCTAAGCTCTGTAGGAGTGAACAGTTTAGTTGGTATTTTTAGTTCCATTGGCCAGTGTGACTTCTCTTCATGGCTCTGCCACAGGGGAATTTTTTTTTAATTTAAACACAAGTACAATTAAGTTGTTTACCATTTAAGGATATATATATATATATATATATATATCCTTATATATATACACACACAAATATATACAGAGAAGATACAATGTACTGTATTTTTGTCAATACTGGAAATATTTATATTGTTAGAGTATAGGATGTACTGGGGAGAATGGCAAAGAATGGGGCTGAAAAGATGGCCAAAGCACATTTGATCTTGTGTGTCAAGCCAAGGAGTGGGGCTTACAGTATTCTGAATCATAAGGAATGTTAAAGAATTCCAAGCAGAAGAAAATATGATTGGATGTGGATTTTATAAAGCTCACCCTCAGTGATATGAAAAACAAGATGGGGGCTGGCAAGACAGGAGCCAGGAAAAAAATAGTTGAATTTGGTTGCATCCATTTGGTCCAGAAGTTATGGGGTTTGCATCAAAGCAATAGGAGTTAATATGGAAGACGGCCACTGGGAATTACAGCCTCTTGGGTAGGAAAGGATGTGTCCAGCTCAAATGCAGGGTTTGTCAAAGGAGGAAGAGGGGAAGGAATATTGAGACAGGCAGGTGGAGTTCTCTGCCATTGTCAACAAGGAGTAGCCAATGACGCTGAACAATTTTCCGTCAGCTCCTCCCACAGTTCTGGCCTCTGCTAAGCTGATGGTCTGGCCCAATGCAACAACATTTACATTGGAGTGCTCCACCACGGTAATTCCAATGTTTTTAAACTTGGGGTTTGAAAGTTTGTCTTGGCAAATTTCCCTGGGTTTCAGTTTGGTTTGTTTGGCTAGAAAGTGGCATATTCAGACAGGCTTAAGTCCCAATCGTGGCAAACACAACCTGAGGCTTTTCAGATTCTATAGTTCAACATACAGCGATCCGAGGTAGACAGTCCTGGATTACCCGTGTGATGTGCTGGCAAGGTGTGGGAGTTAGGTCATGAATTCAGCTTATGCCTGGGAGAGGGGGAGGAAGAAAACCTCGTCTGGAGACGGGAAACCTGGGGCAGACCTGACTCTGACCCTTGGTCATTTTTGTCTCCTTGAGAGAAATACATCAAATGTCAGTTTTTGGATAAACTGCAAAGTAGTTCAATTTTAGACAAACTTTTTATAAACAATCACCTGTCTATTCCATTTTCAATTTTATCTCATTAGCTGGAAAACGTCTAGGAGCCAAGCATATTTCTGTTTTGTGCCTTTATCCTCTGCTTACCTTCTTGTTTTGAGTAAAACAGCCTTGTTGAGCATTTAAAAGATATTTTCTGGTTATGTATATGTATGTAGAATTACTGGCTTAAATAAAACTATTACTGGCATTTGATAATTTAATGAATCTTTATTTTTCCTGGAACCAAGCACACTGATGCTGTAGAGGAAATGGTTATAAATGTTTCATTAAAAGAAAATCCGGTAATCAAATATAATCCAGAATTAAGAGAAGTGCATATGGCTTAGCATACTGGAGGTCCATAATGTCTTTCAGGAGAAAGAGATCTGTTATGAAAGAAATAACCAGCAGTTGTCACCTCGACAACTCTGCGGTCCGGGAATGTCTCAGTGTGATATACGCTCTCCTATTAGCGAAGCTACCTTGTTGCTAATCTTGTAGACCTCTTTCCGAAGCGAGAAAGACAATTGGTCGTCCCATTTCACTGGGTTGTAAGGAGTAAATAAAACAACGTATATAGAAACACATTGGATGTTTAAAGTAAAATACACATGTTTCTTCTTCTCATCACTGGAGTCAGGTTTTCCATTAGTTCCAAGGGCTCTAAAGAACCTTCAGGAAGCTGTTTGTTGAGGCATAGTTGGGCTGTAGACACAGAGAATTTGGGGCTTTGACTCAGAGTGATACAAATGGGTAACCTTGCTTCAATTGCCCAAGGAAAGACATTCATCTCACTAAGGGGACTGGGTAATGGCACCATAAAACATACTTGCAGATGGCTCTAGTGAGAAATACTCAACTTAAAATGGACATGGAAAATTACCTATTGCAGCAGAAGACAGTTACTTTAAAAATTGTCACAGAGGGTATTGATGCAATGAAGAATGACAAGGAAAATACCTGGGACCTGTGTGTGTGTGTGTGTGTGTGTGTATACATGTCTATATCTGTATCTGCATCTGTGTATCTATATCTGTGTATCTATATATGTATGTCTGTATATATAAAATCTCTTGTGGCAGAGAAAAAAAAAAGATTAGCATTTGACACATAAGATAACCTAGATTACAAATGTGGTTTATGCACAGAACCGTGTTTGTGTTAGGATGATTTAATTATGCTTTTAATGCTAGAAGGTATGGTATCCACTGATAGATGATTTAATATCCATATACAAACTGCAACTATTAAATCATTATAATCAATCTTCTGAAAAGACATCAAGTTCTTTTTTTCTCAGAAGTTTTTCATGTATTCCACAGGTGTAACTTGAGTATAAGTTGCATTTTTCTCTAGCATATGGGAAAATGCTGGAGAAGGTGAGGAGAAAGGGAACCCTCCTACACTGTTGGTAGGAATGTATTTTGGTGCAGCCACTTTGGAAAACAGTATGGAGTTTCCTTTAAAAACTGAAAATAGATTTATCATATGACCCAGCAATCCCACTCCTAGGCATATATCCAGAGGAAACTATAATTTGAAAAGATACATGCACCCCAATATTCATAGTAGCACTATTTACAATAGCCAAGATACAGAAGCAGCCTAAATGTCCATCAACAGATGAATGGGTAAAGAATTTGTGGTATATTTATACAATGGAATACTACTCAGCCATGAAAATAATAAAGTAATGCCATTTGCAGCAACATGGGTGGACCTGAAGATTGTCATACTAAGTGAAGTAAATTAGACAGAGAAAGAAAAATACCAGAAGTGGAATCTAAAAAAAATTCCACAAATGAACTTATTTATGAAACAGAGACAGACTCACATAGAAAACAAACTTATGGTTACCAGAGGGAGGAAGAGGGATGGGGAGGGATAAATTGAGAGTTCAGGATTTGCAGAAATTAACTACTGTATATAAAATAAATAAACAACAAGATCTTACTGTATAGCATTGGGAACTATATTCAGTACCTTGTAATAGCCTATAATAAAAAAATATGAAGAGGAATATATATATGTATAAATGAATCACTATGTTGTACACCAGAAATTAACACACTGTAAACTGACTATACTTCAATTTTTTAAAAAAGGGAAGAAAAATATCTCAGGAAATATTCTGATTTCTTTATAAATATTATTTTATTCTCCCAAAGGAACACTTAAAGTAGGTACTTTTTTTTAGGGCCAACTGAGTTCCAGAGAGTTAAATAACTGTCCTTAGGTCGCATGGCCAGTAAGTGCAGGACCAGAACTGGCCCGCAGGTCTGTCTGATGGCAAATCCCCTACTCTTAGTCAATTTACCTGCTGAGGCTAATGGACTGTTATCATCTCCAAGAGGGACTTTCAAGCTGTCTGCAGAGAAGTGCTGATTATTGTCTATGTTTTTTAAAATTGCCAGCCCATGGAAGACTAATATTTTTTGTAAAATACAATATAATGTCACAGCAATGCGCATATGCTATAAAAGTTCCTAAAGACTTTGCTTTTGACACTTATCTCATTGTAATTCTATCACAAACTGTTCACAAACTGGCTTCAATCTCTTTTCAATAGCATGAATTTAAATTCCAATTTGGGATTTCTTAGATGTCACTTTCTAGGAGCTCCTGGTGTCATTGAATTCAAGTTGTGGAAAGTTTCCTCCAGGAAATTATTTTCATCCTTTGCAATAAATGATATAAAACATCTAATATAATTTGAGAGCACCAGGAAGTTTCATTATCAGTGCTCCAAAAATAGCCCTGCCAAATAAATTCTCTGTTATATTAGCTTTATAGATTGTGTATTATAAAAGAGGATAGTTTATAAAAAATACCCGGTTTGACTTAGGCCTGTTTTTCACCATTATCCCAAATGTTAATGGGGTGGTTTTAGGGTCTATGGTATTATTTACAATGGGAGTAAGAATTCAGTGTACTGTGCTGTGGTTCTGTCTCTTTCTTGATCCTTAGTAATTCACTTTTCCTTCAGATAGTTTGATGAAAGTCTGACGTTTGATAAGATTCCCCTTCACATGATGTGGATGGTAAAAGTACTGGGCAGATCTGTAAAGAGGTTTTTTGTTTTTGTTTTTGTTTTTGTTTTTGTTTTTGTTTTTAAATGAAGGTACTGGGGATTGAACCCTTGTGAGTGCATGCAAAGCATGCGCTCTACCACTGAGCTATACCTGCCCCCCACCCCTACTGGGCAGTTCTTTAAATAAACCTACAAATACTTCCAGGAAGTCTCAGTTTAGACAAGTCCAAACCATACTCTCTCGGTTTCTAGTTTGAGTTGGAGAGGTATGAGGAAACAGAAATCATGCTGCTCTCTTTAAGCAGATACGGCTGGCTAAGGAATGGTGGTCATTTAGCTATCTATACCAGAGGTGGTACTCACATGGCCACAGGGGACACGGAGGTCATTTAAATGAGTGCAGATTTCTAGAGTAAAGCACAAGACCCTGGTGGAGCCTTGGCTGAATGGAAAACATTTACCCCATAGGAAGGCCTTCACAGTCAGTCTTGTAAAGCTCTCTATGAGGCAAGCAATGCAGGTGTCTGGGGATTTGGCTAAAATGGCATTTCTATTTTCATCCTCTGTACACATCAGCAGCATGACTGTTCAGAGCTTTAAAATACCATAAAAACTAACTCTAAGCCATTCAGTTTCATGTAATATAAAAATACTTTTAATTTTCTGATATACCAGCTACTTAGAAGGATTTTTCCCACAGAAATAAAATCCTCCCAGTTTTGAGGACCAGACTGATGTGAGAGGAGAAAATGTGAACGCAGAAGCCGAGTGGGAAAGGCACTTTTTTTTTAAATTTTATTTATTTATTTTTTTAACAGGGACACTTTTTATTGATTTGTAATCATTTTACAATGTGCCAAATTCCAGTGTAGAGCACAATTTTTCAGTTATACATGAGCATATATATATATTCATTGTCACATTTTTTTTCACTATGAGCTACCACAAAATCTTGTGTATATTTCCCTGTGCTGTACAGCATAATCTTGTTTATCTATTCTACAATTTTGAAATCCCAGTCTATCCCTTCCCACCCTCTGCCCCCTTGGCAACCACAAGTTTGTATTCTATGTCTATGAGTCTATTTCTGTTTTGTATTTATGCTTTGCTTGTTTGTTTGCTTGTTTTAGATTCCACATATGAGTGATCTCATATGGTATTTTTCTTTCTTTTTCTGGCTCACTCCACTTAGAATGACATTCTCCAGGAGCATCATGTTGCTGCAAATGACGTTATGTTGTTGGTTTTTATGGCTGAATAATACTCCATTGTATAAATATACCACTTCTTCTTTATCCAGTCATCTGTTGATGGACATTTAGGCTGTTTCCATGTCTTGGCTATTGTAGATAGTGCTGCTATGGACATTGGGGTGCAGGTGTCATTTTGAAGTAGGGTTCCTTCTGGATATATGCCCAGGAATGGGATTCCTGGGTCATATGGTAAGTCTGTTCCTAGTCTTTTGAGGAATCTCCATCCTGTTTTCCACAGTGGCTGCACCAAACTGCATTCCCACCAGCAGTGATGGAGGGTTCCCCTTTCTCCACAGCCTCTCCAGCATTTGTCATTTGTGAATTTTTGAATGATGGCCATTCTGACTGGTGTGAGGTGATACCTCATTGTAGTTTTGATTTGCATTTCTCTGATAATTAGTCATATTGAGCATTTTCTCATGTGCCTATTGATCATTTGTATGAATTGCTTGTTTAGGTCTTCTGCCCATTTTTGGATTGGATTGTTTGGTTGTTTCTTATTAAGTCATATGAGCTGCTTATATATTCTGAAGATCAAACCTTTGTTGATTTCATTTGCAAAAACTTTTTCCCATTCCATAGGTTGTCTTTTTGTTTTACTTATGGTTTCCTTTGCTGTGCAGAAGCTTGCAAGTTTCATTAGGTCCCATTTGTTTATTCTTGCTTTTATTTCTATTGCTTGAGTAGACTGTTCTAGGAGAACATGTTTGAGATGTATGTCAGATAATGTTTTGCCTATATTTTCTTCTAGGTTTATTGTATCTTGTCTTACATTTAAGTCTTTGAACTAAGTCTCCAAGGCAGGGCCTGGCAGCCCCGGTCCAGCCAGGCTGGGATGTTGGTTTGAGGGGGTGGAGGGGTGGCAGGGGACAGGGCTTTACGCCAGAGGCTGGGACCCATTTAAACAAGTGCTTCTCCTCCTGGTTAAGATTGAATGATTTCTAACTGCGCGGGCCTCTTTCCATGGAGTGTATCGTTTATTACCTTCAACAACTTTTTCAACCGTTTTCTGAGCTCATTACTCAGTTTCTCATGAGATGAGCTGGATTCTCACTCGGGATGTTTCAGCATATTTAGAGTCTCTTGTGCGTCCTTCTATACTATATTTATGTGCATAATTCATAACTTCCTGAGGCAAATATTGAGGATGGAAGAGATTTGATACATTTTTAAATGTTCCTTTTTAACCAGATAATGACATTTTGTGTTTGGCCCTCACGTCTCCTTAGGAACCTCCAGGGCAGAGGTGTCTCCCTTCTCTTTGGAGCCCACAGGAACGTCAGCTTCACGAGGGCAGGCGTCTTCCTGGCTGGCTCACTGATGCAGCCTCATGTCTAGAAGAGCATCCTTCTCATAGGAGGGGCCCATTATCATCTCCAGATGGTGACTGAGTGAATGAATTGTCCTCATTTACAGGTGACGAATGGAAAGATTTAATCACCTGATTAGTTTACATGGCTGAAACAGTCAGTAAAAACCCCCAGTCTTGACAAGAATCTTGATCTCTGTGTGATGAGGAACCACTAATCAGAATGATTGCTTGTGTGACTCTGGATTCAGGTAGATGCTCTTGGCAACAGTGAGAACAGATGGTCATGTGGGGTTTTGGAGGCCACTGGGCCAAGGACTGAGCTTCTGTAATAAAAGAAGTGGAGGGTGAGAAAGATGCTCTCAGTGCAAATGGACAGTGGGAGACAAGAGAAAGACAGTCACAGATGACTTCACATTTTCTGGGATTGGAGACTGAATCTTCACGTGAGTGTCCAACAATTTCATCCTCATCCCTGACCAAAGGCCAGTTCCCTATCTGACCATGTTACCCTCTGTAGAGTGGAGACTAACTAAGAAAGGAACAAAAGAAGGACATTGTCACGTGGCCAACCTGCCCAGCTGAGTCAAGCCTGGGAATTCCAGGACTTGCCAGAGCTCCATCTCCTCATGTCCAATTTGAAGTCCTTGTAAGAAACGAAACTGGGAGGCAAGGGTCCTTCTCAGGACTGTGAAGAGCGGTGGCCCTGACTCTCCATCCCAGTCCAGCTCTGAGAGCGAATCTCCATCCGGAGCTTGAATGTTTATTCCAACTCCCCGTATTCACTCCGCTGCTGAGGGTTAGTTTGTATGTTCTTGGTGCTGGCATTTTTAGTTTGTGCTGTTCTAAAACACATCCTCTTTCTTTTCTTTTTGGAATCTGTTTAAGTGCTATTCTCTTGTAATGCATGCTGGAAATGTGTTTTAATTTTGAGTGGATCATAAGCAATTAAAGAGAAAAGACCATATCTTTTATATACATATATATGTGTGTGTGTGTGTATATATATCTGTATATTTTGAATCTCTTACAATTTGCAGTGCAGTCATCATATATGTGCTCAAATGTTGATACAGCATTGGCAACTTTTCAATTAAATAAACCTTTCCTATCAAGTCAGTGATGCTAGATGATAAAATAAATAGACAGATAGACAGATAGATAGACAGATAGATAGATAGATAGATAGATAGATAGGCAGACAGGCAGACAGATAGATGATTCACAGATAGATGGATAGGTAGATGATATAGCCTGGCCTGATTTCCACAGTGAGTAATTCATACCTGGTAGACAGTCATCTACCTTTGAGTAGATGAATTGTCTATTTTTAAGGCAGAAATATATCACTGACCCAAAAAGAATGTTACTTTATTCGTTTTTCTTGAAAAACAGATTTGTCTGCTAAATGTGGACAGTTTATTTTCGGGGACTGGTTAACTCGGTAGGAGTATTAGACATGCAGCAAACATCTCTTAGTTGATGTGGGACCCTAGACAAGATACAGTTTCAACTTTTACAGAACCTACCTTTTGAAAGGTATTTTAAACTATTTGAAATTCACTGGAAACCTACCACAAAATCATAAATATTCAGGAGTCGAACTAATAGTGTAACAGGACTCTAGAAGATCTTCCTCCCTCCCTCTGCCGATTTTCTTCTGCTGAAGTCAGGAGTTAACGACACAGGGTCAGAGCTCTGGGTTACACAGGCACACGGTACGTCATCAACCTTGATGCCAGACATAGCCTTTATCACAAATGCCTTATGGAGACTGAATTGTAGAAGAATTAATTTTAGAGATAATATAAGCTTGAAAGTATGGTTGTTTGCTAGAAACATTATAATTCTAAGCTCAGTGATTTTTTTATGCCAATTAATGATTTCAGGATTACTTATGAGGGCGTTTCAAGTTCACAGAAATTTTAAAGGCACAGAAACTGTTTACCACGCTGTCATCTCAGAAGCAATAGAGACAAGAGCAAAAGGAAATGCTTCAACCACCTTCATTAAGAAGTTTATTGAACTGCTTATTTCAACAGCAGGATATAAACAGAGAAAACAGCCCTTAGAAATAAATATTAAAAGCTTATCTCCGTAGGCCTATAGGAGAGAACAGAGGGCTAACAGCCTCTGATACAGCTTGGGAGACCCTTCCTCCGCTGGAAATGCACCAAAGAAAACCTTTCCAAGAAGGAAACCTTTTTCTGAGAAAAAAGGGGAAATTTTCTAAAAGTCTATTAAAACACTCAGTGTGAAATAATAGAAAAAAATTAAAGGATGCAACATAAAATAATACGGCCTACGAATTCAGCAGGTTGTAACAGGAAAGGAAAAATACCACCTCTGTCAGGTTAATAAAATGAGAAGTGAAATTAAACACGATAAATAAGATTTCTTCCGGTCTTTAAAAAGAAAACGGTTCAAAGGGAATCATTTGCTGAGGCTTAACTGTTTCCAGCAATTCCTCTTTCAGTGAAATGCTGTCGTCCTGCAGCTCGGTCTGCAGTGTGGTCTTCACACCCAGATGCTGGGCAGGGACGTGGTGGAGACAACGGGGTTTGGCCAGCAAGTGAAATCGGGTTCAACTCTCGGTCCTGCTTCCTGTTTTAGGGCCTTGGGCTCTTTCCTAGTCTCCATGGTCGCGGATTAATCCTCTGTAAATTAGGTGATCCTATCCTGGCGGGCGGTTGAGCGCAAGGGTTTCAGAGCTGGACCACCTTGAGCTAGAGTCGACCACTACGACCTGTGTGTAAGCAGGTCACCCTCTTGAGAAGCCTGTGTCTCCTCACCTGGGAGAAGGATTCTAAGATGCATCTCTCACAATTGCCAGGACTGAGTAAGCCCACGGGAAGTGTTGGGTTTAGCACCTGGGACACAGTGAGGGCTCAATAAATCAAGCCAGCGTGGCGTGAGGTTGGTGATGGTGCACGGAAGATTCAGTGATGTGCCTCATAAAAATCTCTTGAAACCTGGCGAGTTCTGAGTAAACAGGAATTCTCTTCTCCTGCCCCACTATTTAAAAAAAATTATTTTTTAATTGAGGTATAATCGATTTACAATGCTGTGTTAATTCCTAGTGTAAAGCATAGTGATTCGTTTATATATATATATTCTTTTTCATTATAAGCCATTGCAAAGTATTGAATATAGTTCCCTGTGCTTCACAGTAGGACATTGTTGTTTATCTGTTTAATATATAATAGTTTGTATCTGCAAATCCTGAACTCCTAATTTATCCCTCGTCCCCTCTTCCCCCCATAACCATAAGTTTGTTTTCTGTCTGTGAGTCTCTCTCTGTTTTGTAGATAAGTTTATTTATGTTTTTTTAAAAAAGATTCCACATAAGTGATATCATATGGTATTTTTCTTTCTTTTTCTGGCTTACTTCACTTAGTATGATGATCTTCGGGTCCAATCCTGTTGCTGGAAATGGCATTATTTCATTTTTATGGCAGAGTAGTATTCCATTGTGTGTGTGTATGTATGTATAGACATATACACACACACACACATATTACATCTTCTTTATCCAGTCATCTGTCAATGGACATTCAGGTTGCTTCCGTGTCTTGGCTATTGTAAATAGTGCTGCTATGAACATTGGGGTGCATGTGTTTTTTTGAATTAGAGTTCTCTCTGGATATATGCCCAGGAGTGTGATTGCTGGATCATACGGTAAGTCTATTTTTAGTTTTCTGAGGAATCTCCACACTGTTTTCCATAATGGCTGCACCAAACTATATTCCCACCAACCCCCAACAGTGTCACACTATTTTGACCCAGACACAAGGTCTTCAATGGCAAAGACCAGTGGCTATTATGGAGCATATTACATACAGATATTTAGTTCATATCTGCTAATTAAGGACTGGTTGAATAAACGCACCCATGCACACCTACCTCCTACAGTTGTATAACACTCAGGGTATATGACTCATTCTTGTATATATCGCCGCATTTGAAAAGCACGGTGATCCCACGAGGTAGATTCCACTAGCATAGTTTTCCTCATTTTCCAAAAATTGTTAGGATGCAGAAAAATGAGCTCATACTAGGAGAGTGACGTGGCTGGTTAGTAGATCCAGCGCTGCTCTCCCGTAATTTGGTGTACTTTCTATGATCACATGCGAGTCGCTGGGAAGTTCTAGAATTTTGCATAGAGGAGTTGATGCCCGCATGTGAGAAGTGTGCTTCTGATTAGGAACACGCCAGAACTCCCCTAGAAAGATAGCCCTGGGAACATACACGACAACATTGGCAGCCCTGTATCCCTCTTCTAAGGAGGCCCCAGACTTTCCCTGGCCTCAGTCGGATCCCTCAGAATATCTTCTCCAAGACAGAACCCAGCAGAACTCTGCTTACTTTGCAGAAAGCCTGAGTCTTTTGGTATCAGGAGAGCACAAAACATAGTGAGCCTTTGTGTTCTTTTAATCAAATTTCAGGACCAAGCTGTTTGCACCCAGCTTCTAAAAGTCTGCAAATGTTATGGGGCCAGAAATGGACTGGAAAAGAGTTGACAGAGGATGTGGAACAGAAATGCTTGTATCATTGAGAAAATAATGTTTCTATTTACTGAAATTGAACCCAAAAGGGCAGAGGTCTCTAGGCAAGGATCCTCCCTCCCTCTCCCTCCTTCTGCTTCTTATGAACCCTGTTCTTTTCATGTTAAGTCAATTTGCAAAATTCCTGACTCCCCACTTCCCTTCCTGTCTTAATCTCCATGGATTAATGAAACTGACAGTCAGATCTAGGCAACCAGGGACCACAGGTGGCTCTTGCTTGTAAACAGAAAGTTAAGGTGGTTTTATTGTTTACACGGAAGTGACTGAGCAGATCAGTGGATGGATTAACTAGAAACCTCTTCTTCCTGGGAAAGGTCGGACTCATGCAAATAGGAAGGGTTCTTTCAAGCTTGTTCCCACTGCCTGAAAAACACACCTGCCTGTCCCCACTCTCCTGGGATACAGGTCATCTCTCCCATTTTATTAAAGATAATTTATAATTGTGTTATGGTGGCTGCCTCTCTGATATCCTTAAAATGGAAACACTCTAGAGGGGGAATAGGACAAAAAGATCTGGGATTTAGAGACGTCTGTGAGAAAAAAATCTTTAAATTAATTTAGAAGGAGGCAATCACTGCCCTAAATAAATGATACAATCTAGAGTCCTGGGAACATTTTGCAGCTTCCTTGAGATCCATTTCTTGAATAGGTAGTACCATTATTCTGAAGATGGAGATGATAGAAATCTGATTAAGGAAACAGAAAACTTGAGAATACCTTTCCAATTGCAAGCAGTAATTCAGCTGCCTTTGAAGTGGCTTGTAGCATCATAGGAAGTCGGTGGGCTTGGCTGACCTTGGGTCTTGTTCTTTTTTTAAGTTTTATTTTGCATTGAAGTGTAGTTGATTTACAATGTTAGTTTCAGGTGTACAGCAAAGCAATCCAGTTATATATTTACATACATATATATTTTTTCTTTTCAGATACTTCTCCATTATATGTTATTATAAGAAATTGAATATGGTTCCCTGGGCTATATAGTTAAGTCCTTGTTGTTTATCTATTTTATACACAGTAATGTGCATCTGTTAATACAAAACTCCTACTGTATCTCTCCCTGCCCTTTCCCTTTTGGTAACCATAGCTTGTTTTCTATGTCTGTGAGTCAGTTTTTGGTTTGTAAATTAAATTTGTATTTTTTTTTAGATTCCATATATAAATTATATCATATGCTATTTGTTCTTCTCTGTCTGACTTACTTCACTTAGTATGATAATCTGTAGGTCCATCCTGGTTGCTGCAAATGGCATTATTTCATCCCTTTTTATGGCTGAATAATATTCCATCACACACACACACACACACACACACACACACACACACGCACCACATCTTCTTTTCCCAGTCATCTGTTGATGGACATTTAGGTTGTTTCCATGTCTTGGCTATTGTAAATAGTGCTGCTATGAATATTGGGGTTCAGGTCTTGTTTAAAACAGCTTTCCTCTGATGATCAGCTCTGTGGCTTTGGAAAGTGTATTCACCTTCTTCTGTTCCCCTGGTAGGCTTGTTGTTTTCACAGTACATCTGCGGTGGTTTGTGGTGAGTGTTTGGTAAATGACATCCCTCTGGCTATTAAGACATCATCTCTGATTTGTCATTCCTCCCAATAGCATTGTTACTCTCCACTGCAGGGTGAGATGTGTCCAGACTGCTTGTTTCATCTGATTTTTCATACCCAGTTGTGCAGTCCACCAGGGATGTGTATGTGCCAGAATCTTTTGTCACTCGCAGCAAATGAGTCATGAGCTGTGCTGACCCAACGTCAAGGAATCGCTTAACTGTGCTTAGTTCTGCTGTCCTGTAGGACCCGCTCTCCCCTGATCAGCATAGACAGTCAAAAGTAACTTAGGAAACTTGATGGATCATGTCGTCTGTGCACCTTGATCCAATGAACTGGTGACTTGCCTCATGTGAACGTGAGATGGCACGCAGGCGATGATGCCAGTTCTACTAATAAAAGCCTGAAACACTGAGCTAACAATGGCCACGTTAGTAACGCGCAGTGTAAACAGCAGGCATTAGTGAGTGAAGCTGAGCACAGTGCATAGTGCGATCGTAGCAGAATAAAGCATGCTTTTATGCCATAGGTCAATGAGGGAGAGAAAGAAAAATCCACTTTGAAATGGATCAGTGTTGCCTATGAAAATCGGAGTCTGAGAAAGTAGGCGCTCTCAGCCGCGACCCCGCAAGTCGGTGGAAGGCAGGATTCCGCAGACTGCCGGGTACGCAGACTGCCGCCCGCGGACGGCGAGACGCTGCGGAGCCAACACGCTGCCATCAAGGACACCGTGAGCACGCGGCCCTCTGTCGCCAGGGTCTGCCTTCCCGGGGCGGGGAGCGTAAACAAAGCCGGTGGCCTTCGCAGAAGCAGGGCTGTCCGCCAGGACTTCGCCGGCCTGAGTAAGAGTCTTCTGGAATGGGAACTTTCAGGGGTGTTCCATCAAAACACTGTCCCCAGAGTCCCTTCGCGCCATCTCGGTCGTGGCAGGCTGCTCTGAAAAGGAGACTATGAATTCCGCGTGCAGAAGAACGGTCTGAGTGAGGGCGGGAGAAAATAAAATTCCCAGCTCTAGGAGTAATTTATCCGAAAACCTTTGTCCGATGCTCTCGCCCTGCTCTCTCTCTCCGTCCTCAAATCCTCAACTTGCAAGGGAATGCCTTAGCTGAGCAGGAGCTCATTCCAGCTTTTCTGCTCCTGTTTCAGAAGAGGACAGGGCTTGTCTTTGAGTCTCTGAGCACTTGGTGGCACAGATGAACCCCTGAGTGTGGAGGCGGGTCACTCGCGGGGTGTAAAGTGAGCTGTCACGCAGCCGGTGATGCTCAGAGGGAGCAGGCGGGTCGGGGCCCCGCCCCCTTTCCGGTCTGGCGCACCCTTTTCTGCTTATCGGCACCAACGTGTCCTCCCCAGACCCTGGCAGCTAAAGAACGACTTTTTCGATCTGTGGTGCCTACATATCTTGACTCCCTAGATTTTCTGGAAAAGTATTTTTGTCTTCTAATCTCTGCTGGCATGATTCGCAAACTTTAACAGCATTGTTAAAAATACTGATTTCCTAGATTTATGATCTCAGCAATTTCAATTCAGTGAGTCAGTGCATGTCTCCGGAAACCACATTTTCATAAACATTTCAAGTGGCAGTGATGCAGGCTGTCTGTGGACCACGCTGAGAAAACTGCTCTGAGATCCTTGCTGTAGCTTGTTCCCCAACTTCAGAGTCTTGCCTGTGTGAGCTGGCAGTCCCAGCCTTGCTCCGTCTTCTGGAAGCGACATTCATAATTCTGCTTTCTGCCAGCCTTCTCCAACTCGGGGTTGTCCTTTGGTTCTGATCACACCTGGAAAACAAAGCTATCTGATACTCCAGACAAAAGTTCTACGTTTTCCTCCATGTTGTGTAGATGAGACAAGATTAGGAAACAGAGAAAGTTATCAGGGTTCTGTTGTTTTTGTTGTTCATTTCCTGTCTTCCATTCTGTTCATGGAAGCAATAATATCTGAAAATGTCTATCGAAATCCTTGGAATTCATTCAGGAAGATGAGCAACATCCAGAGCATACAGGTGAGCTGAGGCGGCAGGACCAAGGGGAGGAAATTATACACATTTGGAAATAGTGGATTGAGGCCAATTGCCTTGAATTCATTCTTTCATAAATTCACAAATAGATCAATTTCAGATTTCCCCTCCTGTAGCCAACTTCGTTGACTTCTAACTATCCCTTAAAGTTTTCGTGGGTAGTTATCAAAGAGAAAACTTCCATTTGATTTAGGTTTTTTGTTTGCTTGTTTGTATGTTTTGTTTTGCTTTTTGCTTTTCTCTGTCCTCCTGCCTGCATGGAGAGGTGACTCCCATGACCCACTGGAGGGGATGGAAAAGCAGTCAGCCCCTACCTCCACCCCAACTCTTGGACATCGCGAGGCAGTTTAGGGCCTTAACATCTATGTTTTTCACGAGATGGGGATGGTTTAAATATTAACTCATGCTTATTTGATTTATGTAGCCCAAGTCTTTGTATCTTTTCTTGATTGTGAAGACTAATAAATCATTATGGGTAGTAATTTTATCATAAAACTTTGCTCTTCCTTTTTTAAATTTAGTAACTTAAATAATGTTCTCAATCATTGAGTGTTTAATTAATGTGAGGTAGATTTACTACACTGACTGATTTTAAACGAATTATCCTTTTCACCAACACTGGTAGAAATTAGGACGCTTAGGCTGCAAGACCCTTACTGAGGAGTCTTCTCTTTGCCCAAGTCTGTGTGGCCCCAGAGCTCTTTCTACAGGCTTCATACTGTCTTCCGGGCGCTGAAGTCTAACGCTGTGAGACTACCAGGCATTACTCTTTATCTCCGTCCTTATACTTCCCGCACTCCAAATTAAGTCAGTCCTTTGGTTTTCTGAATACAGAGCCCAGCTATTCACTAACTGCCAGTGAATGTAGGACATGATCCTTCCAAAGGGGACATGCTTATGTAACTGTAATAGAATTCCTGCTCTTCCTGTTAGGTCTGTTTTCATTTTGTCAGAGAGCTCAGAAAGACCAAGAATGCTTAAGACCAAGGTAGTTTTCTCAAATAATGAGGTTGCAAAAATTGTAAATAGCCAGGGTAGTGGTAAACTTCATATCACACCATGGAGACGTCCACGTTGCTTGCTGGTATACAGAATTCCATACACAATTGCAAATACATTAACTTATATGTGAATCAATGCACTAATGTCAAATACACACTGGGAGCAGTTTTTGACTCGAGTATGACCTTCATTTTTCTTTGAGATATTTCAAAATGAATCTTTTCTGTTTCTGTTTTATATCATTGACATCAATGACAGGGGTCTAGAATGATCTGTGTGGTATTAGGTTAGAGCTGAAGATATCATCAGTATGAAGTCACAATGGTTAATACAGATCACTTGGCTACATATAGAAATATTTGTTGAGGTGTGTATATACACAGGGTAACATATACATGTATGCCCTTACTTTGTCAGCTGAGAGGGACTAGAAGCCGTGACACCCCACTGTGGTGAGCACACTTAGCACCCAGATCTGAAACTCTAATTCCATTCTCTAATGAAAGGAGCCAGGACTCCTTGGAGCAATGACTGATTCTAGAACTTGGGCAGGAAAATATAAAATGATCCTGGATCATCTTGAAATGTCAGAAGGTATGGAAATGTTCAGAATTGAAAAAAAAAAAAACCCACACTGTTGGATGTATGGCAAAGGGACACAGGAGCCAACTGCAAGAACCAAATGCCAACGCTGGGATAATTTGAGCAACAAAATAAAATAGTATTAGATTATAACCTAAGGTATGAAATATCTAAGAGTCCACACTGATATAAGTAAATGATGTAATAAATCAATACATGAGAAAGAAGAGACAAATTGCCAGTGCAGAATAATTCCAAATAATGTGTGTAAATACTCCTTCCTCAATGGGAAGCATAGCTCCCCACTCTGGTAGGGGCCACCCTTACTCCCTTCCAAAGAGTGCATAATGCGAAGGGTTATAAAAGTCACTTGACAGTCAAGACATCTGACAAACACTATCTCATCCAGGCAATCAAGGGCCACATCAACAATGGCAAGTGGTAATTCATGTTAGTAGGTACTCCTGATATGATGTTTATTTTATTTTATTTTATTTTATTTTATTTTTTAACTTTTTTCAGTTTTATTTAGATATAATTGACATACAGCAGGATATATGTTTTAAGATGTACAGTGTGACTATACTTTTTCTAGTAGTTTAATGGTTTCCTGACTTACATTTAAGTGGTTAGCCCATTTTAAGTTACTTTTTTTTTTTTAAAATCAGTTTACAATGTGTTAGTTTCTGGTGTACAGCATAATGTTTCAGTCACACATATACATACATATATTCATTTTCATGTTCTTTTTCATTATAGGTTACTACAAGATATTTAAATAGTTCCCTGTGCTATACAGAAGAAATTTGTTGTTTATTTATTTTATACATAGTGGTTAATATTTGCAAATCTCAAACTCAGTTTATCCCTTTCCATCCCCTTTCCCTCAGTAACCGTAAGTTTGTTTACTATGTCTGTGAGTCTGTTTCTGTTTTGTAGATTAGTTCATTTGTGTCTTCTTTTTTCTTCCACATATGAGTGATGTCATATGGTATTTTTCTTTCTATTTCTGGCTTACTTCATTTAGAATTATGGTCTCCAGGTCCATCCATGTGGCTGCAAATAGCATTATTTTATTATTTTTTATGGCTGGGTAGTATTCCATTGTATAAATATACTACATCTTCTTTATTCAGTCATATGTTGATGGACATTTAGGTTGCTTCTGTGTCTTGGCTGTTGTAAATAGTGCTGCTGTGAACACTGGAGTGCATGTATCATTTCAAATTAGAGTTCCCTTTGGATATATGCCCAAGATATTGCTGGATCATATAGTAAGTCTATTTTCAGTCTTTTGAGGAATCTCCATATTGTTTTCCATAATGGCTGCACCAAACTAAAATCCAAACAGCAGTGTAGGAGGGCTCCCTTTTCTCCACACCCTCTCCAGCACTTACCGTTTGTGGGCTTCTTAATGATGGTCGTTCTGACTGATGTGAGGTGATACCTCATCATAGTTTTGATTTGCAGTTCTCTGATAATTAGTGATACTGAGCATTTTTTCTTGTGCTTTTTGGCCATTTGTATGTCTTTATTGGAGAACTGCTGGTTTAGATCTTCTGCCCATTTTTGGATTGGGTTTTTTTGTTGTTGTTACTAAGTTGAAATTAAGCCTTTGTCAATAGCATTATTTGCAAGTATTTCCTCCCATTCTGTAGTTGTCGTTTTGTTTTGCTTATGCTTTCCTTTGCGAAAGTAAATGTGGCATATTTTATTCCCCCTCTTTAGTATGGTGGTCGTGTTCCAGTAGGGAGGCAGGAAGCTACCATTACATTAGAGATTTTACTTCCACAGACTCTTTCCTCTAAATATATGCTTTGAATATTTATTTTTTCACACTTGACACTTCCCTTTATTTTTGTTTCCTCAATTCTATTGTTTTCAATTTTTAAAGCCAAAATTCAAATCCTCAACAGTACACATAATAATTTAAGCTTCACCCGTTAGGTGTGGATTGAAATGTTATCTTCTAGTTACACAGAGAGAATTTGAGGGACACAAATTACGTTAGCTTATTTAGGAGAAAAGATATGATCATCTCCATAAACCAGGAGGTTTGAGATGTATCAGTACAACGTAGAAGGTTAATCTTGTTATATTGGACGAGTTCACAAAAACTCACTCTGTGTAGGCAGTAGAAACATTGCTTTCAAGAGAGACAGTAAAAATGCTTTTAATAAACTAAACTTATTAAACACATTTAATGATTCTACTCTCTAGTGTACATTTTTATATTATAAATGTTTTTCTATTAAAAAGCATACGATTGAATTGTTTTTAATTCAGAATTAAGGAGACGTAAGAATCTATTTTTAGAAAACTGTACATTTTATTTTGCTGTAAAGTGTTCACGTTATACATACAAAATTAATGCATTGTGTGTCTTTCTCCTTTTTAATGTACTAAGAGTGAGAGAGGAGTGTATAATTACTTGCTGATTACTCCCAGATTCCAGTGTGTAGTCTTAAACTCTGACTTTATTGCCTGAAGGCATTTCTACGCAGATATTTCATTATCACTTCTCACTCCCATGCTTTTGAAGATTTCACCCAATCCAACTTGCTTTCTCATTTCTATTAAGGGTAACATTCTTCTCATCTTCTAATTCATGATTTTTTTCTCCCGTTTTGAAAACCACACATTCATCACTGATGCAATGACACCTGATTTTGGGTTCCGTGTATTTTGAGACCTCTTCCACCCTTCTTGAGTTGTGCTCCTCTTTAAAGTCTTAGGCCTGAATACTGTGGAATCAAAACTGATTCGGAGGTGGGGGAGCTTTTAAAATGTATTTTGGATCTAGACAACTAACCACTGTGTACTGGATTCTGGTTCCCTAGGACTCTCATGTTGATTCCACAATGCTTTCCACCTGGTCTTCTGGCCACACATTTCTCTGACATTGAGGGTCAACCTTTTCATTTATCCATCAGCCTCCATCTCTCTTCTCTGTCTGGTGGTGACTTTGCTCTTTCAGTACTCCCATTATCTTCTGAGTCATCTGTCTATCCTTATATGCTAGATTATTTCCTTCAGCATAAATTGCTTTATTGTCTCCTATTTTACAAAATTGTGCTCATGCACTACAAAAATCTTACATAACTCTCCTATGTCTTTACTCACAATTCCCTGCACAATTTTTTAAATTGAAGTATAGTTGATTTACAATGTTGTGTTAATTACAAGTATACAGCAAAGTGATTTGGTTATACATATATATATGTATATTCTTTTTTATTCTATTTCATTTAGTTTATTACAAGATATTGAATATAGTTTCCTGTGCTATATAGTAAATCCTTGTTCATTTTATATATGGTAATTGTATATTAATACCTTACTCCCAATTTATCCCTCCCCCTCATCCCCTTTGGTAACTGTAAGTTTGTTTTCTATGTTATGTTATGAATAACCATATAATAATTTATATATTTCATGTGTCAACATCATTATTCATCTGTACCTGCTCAATAATGAGTTGGTTCAGTCATATTTCATGTCTTGCCAAATTTCAGTTATAAAATCATATTTTCACACAAATTTCTCCATATGGAGGCATATTTGTCCAGGGAGGAGAAAATTATATATTTCAATTAATCATTTTTTAGCTAGACATACAACTTTCAGCTGTTTGAATGTATGGTTTGGGGGCCTTCATGTCTGCTTTTACTGAACTAACAAATCTGTGGGTATGTAACTTTTAAATAGAATAACACAATGATCAAAAATACTTAGACCTGCTCAATTCCAGCAGTGACAGGCTGATGAGATGGTGCATAAGTTCCTGTTACCTAGATCCTCAGCATCTTCAAAGTTTTCTAGAGTCTTTGCTCAATTCTGTGCCCTCTAAAATATTTTCCCCATCAATTTGTTTCCCTGAAGTTATCCTAATCTGTTTTCTGTTGCTTACAATCGAAGAACTTGAAGTGATACATCTATTATGCCTTCAGGAATACCGAATGCTCCTAGATTTTCCTTTCAACTTCACCAGACTCTCTTCCTCGTCCTTTGTTTGCTAGCCCTTCCTTGAGGAGGCCTTCTTGTCTAATTACATTCTCTGATTTATGAGACATTTTCTAGTCTCTTGACTTATGTCTTTTAGGGCTCATGGTTCCTACATGTCTAACTGTGCTCTGGACCTCTCCTCTGAGACCCAGATTCACAGCAAGTGCTCAGTAACTGAATGAACATGGCAGTGATGATGGACAGCGAAAGAAATGAGGGGCTTATGAGAGGTGAAGTAGTGACTGGAGTGACTGACTGTAAGAGCCAGATGCTGGATACTAATATCCAGACACTATGATACTAGATGAACGCTGTGTCAAGACCAGGCTTGTAGGCAGAGAGAATAAGCAGAGACCATGGAAATGGTGATATCACCCATGTGCAGAGTGAGCGACAGGGTGAAGCACGAAGCTGTGAAGAAATACATTTCAGATTTTGAAATATCCAAATGCTTTTAGGTGAAGACAAAGAGTTAAATGTGTATATGAGAATGAGCTTCATAGATGAAGTGAGCAGAAATGAGGCAGCAGTAAAAGATGCCAAGAGTTTTGAGGCTGGATGTGTTGGAGAACTTATTCCCAGACCAGACACTCAGGAGGGCTATGAGCTTCACGTCAACACCTTGGTGCATCTGGGCCCACAGCGTAAACGTCAGCCAGGTGACATGAATCAATTATAGGAAGAACTGTATGGCAAAAAGTAGTCAGAACAGTAGCCAGCATCCCCACCTCTTGATGTCAGAGGGGGACAATAAGAGAGAGGAAATGAGCAAAATAGTTAAATGATGGAAGTGAGGGAAAGAGGGAGGGAGGGGGGAGAGAGGAAGCAGAGAGGAGGGGGAGAGAGAAAGCAGAGAGGAGGGGATGAGGGGAGGAGAGAAGAGATTAAAGAAAGGTTCTGAATGCTGCTAAAAGAAATAGACGGTGTCTAAATTAAAAACAACACAAGCTACTTAACAAATCAACCTTAAGATGTGTAATGATTCAAACAAAATAGTAATCTGAGTCTCTTTATTGCCCAGCATGAGTGCTGCCACATCCATGGTGGGAACAGAGGAATTCCCTGAGGAATCAAGCTGATAGGGAATCTTCTGTCTCTAACTTCTAAGATGCCAGTGGTTGTTCTACCCAAATAGCTAATGAAGAAAGAGTGAGCATGATCAAGATTGCAAGGTAATTACAGTTTGGGGAGTCAGGCTTGAAGATGTCATACTTCACAGACATTCGTTTGGCTGCAACTCAATCTCCTGGCCACAGCTAACTACAAGGGACCCTGAAACAGAAGGCCTTGTTGTGTGTCCCGCAGCAGAAAGAGCCTTGGATTCAAATGAGCAAAGAGCAGTCTCTGTCACAGTGAAGTATGTCTTTACCCTCTAAAGTTCACTAAATTAAATAAAAATTTGGCTAACGCACAGCTTTCTTTTTCCTTTCTCAACATTTAAAAACATCCAGATGTTTAATGGTTAATATCCGGATGACTCACAATTTTCTGTCTTCACTAACATGAGGGTGCCTTACTGCTCTATCCCAAATTTGCATGTCTCTGTTATTCTCTCCAACTGGAAATCTGATGCTCAACTCCATTTGACTAAAATAACTTCCTATAAAAAGACCTAGGGATTCCCATGAGTACAGCTCAGTCAGAATCTTTATTTAGTCTCTTTAAAATGGAAAACCATTTGGAAAATAAAAATTTCAGGATGAAACACAAAAATTGCAATTAAAACATACATATGAAAAACAAACAAAAAAAGCTTTCGTCTTCTTGGAAAATCCAGAAGGAGAAACATGAACAATTCAATAGCAGCGCCATCATCGACAATTGCTCTTAAGACACTTACGAGCTTCTTTGTTACCCGGATATGCCTGGGAACCCGCAGTGCTACAGGGAGTCACATTACTTCTCAGCCATCGTGAGAGATGGTTTACTAGGATTGCTTGGCATCCTCACATCCTGCTCATCTCCCAACTCTTTACCATCTCTGCTTTGTCTTCTCTCTCTTCCTGCTCCCTATCCCCAGGCAAGTTTCTTTTTCTACATGATAGCCTTCAGCAATCCTATCTCCTTCCTTATCTGCAACTAGCAGATGTTTCCCATATTGATCTATTTCTGACCTACCATCTTAGATGTCCTCCATGACCGAAGACTAAAAGTGCTCAATATCATGCTCTCAACCACCTCTCCTTCATTAATCCTACACATGCACCCCTAGCTTTTGAAACCTGAGTTGTTTTTGACAACTTTCTTTCCCCGTAATTAATCACCAAATTCAATGCTGTGCTTTGCACCTTTGTGATATCTCTCTCTTGTATGTTATTTTTTACTGTCTTTTTATCCCCTGTGTGGACAAGTGGTGCAACCTCTTGATTAACACTCTAAACTCCAAATCTCACTTCACATCCATAGTTCACATTTTTTGCAAAATTTACCTAAATCATAGATATAATAATGTCATTCCTACATTCAACAACTCATAGTAGCTTCTCATTATTCTAATGGCATAAGTCTAATCATTTTAATATGGCACACAAACTCGATTAAAATTTTGCCCCAAAGTTAATCTCTTAAAATACATCTTTACATTATTTAATTCTTTATCTTGTGCTTTATTCTCGAACTGTTATTAAACTTTGACACCTATCCTTGAAGATCTTGATTATGTACTACCTTATACCACTGTTTAGAGTGGCTGTTTCTCTGACAGGTATAATATTTTTGGTACAAAAATGTGGGTATGCAACCTTCCATAAGCTCGTCTTTTCAAACTCAGCTTTGCTTTGAACTTATTTTTCTTCTGGAAGAAATTTGATGTCGTTCATTGGGGGCTGCCTGAATCTAAGCCATGTGCTCCCTGAGGATGATCTGCAATTCTAGACAGTATCTTTTGTTTCTGTTTTTTGTTTTGTTTTGTTTTGTTTGTTTGTTTTCCTTTCTTTCTCTTTATAATAACAGTATCAGGGTATGAATGTCTGGTCTACACTGGCATCCTCATACATGGCATTGTCCTGTCTGACCCTTGTGAGCAGCCACCAAGATGACTTTGATCTCATAAGCAACCTGACTTATGGCCCACACTGTCATCTGCAGGGGTGCTCATCAGCCCAATCCTGCACCCTCTCCAAGGGTGCTGCCCACTCTCTGCTCATGTGCATTTCCTTCCCGAGGACACAGGAAATACTGGCTGCTTTCCAGGCGTTCTCTGGGACACCAGTGAATTTTGCAGGGCCAGCACAGGCCCCAGGACCTTGACACCAGACTCGACACCCTTGGCTTCCATGCCATGGCTTTTTTGAGAGCTCTTAGGTGGCTGCTTCTCTTCTTTCATCTCCGAGTAGCAAGTGGGATGTGATTGCTTTGTACTTTCATATCCCTAAACTTACCTAGGTTATGAGATCACTCCCCTTGACGTGATTCCTGACGATGGGGAAAGGAGGTGGGGAAGAGGAGGAGAACTCAACTGAAAGTCTCAGAGACCCCGTCGGAGCCGCGTCTGTCTGTCTGTAGCAAGTTGCATGCACATTATGCTGGGAATCCTTTCATATCAACAGGTCACACTTTGGAAACCTTTCTTTCAAATGGTGCTTGAAATTAATTCTTTTTCCTGCTGTGTCATTCCTTCCCAGAGCCGGTATCCTTGTAAGGCCTAAGGTATTAGCTAAAATGGGTTGCAGGAGCAGAAGAGAGACAAAAAACTGTAACTATAAATGCCTAGGTTAGCAGTTCCAAATAACCTTCTTGGAAGGACTGATGCGATATAGATTCAGATGTGTAGATACAGACTTAGAGCCTCTCTGATGCTCAGAGATCCTGGCAGCAGACCTTACACACTTCAGACATGGGTTGCATTAATGAAAATATAAAATACACCTTTCTACATATAATGGGATTTTTAACCCAGTTGATTCAAAGAATCATAAAACTGAGTTAACTAGGTAGTTGTTTGAGTATTCTATTTTTATTTGATAAATAAAACGGCCACTAAAATATTATGTTTCATAGGTAGGAGTTTGTCATTTAACTTGTTTCATTCACTTGTGAATGTTCACAACGTATCAGTAGGTGATAAAATTTCTATAGTAATTTCTATAGGTATAAAATGAAAGCTTTCAAAGTACTATTTTTCTCAGTGCCAGGTATTTAAGTCTTAAATGGCCAATTCTAAGGATACTTGAACTTATTGTTTTACAAATACTTTCTATAACACGTGAAAAATGACATTTATTAGCTCCCTGGTTATTTTCTTTATGATTGTGAACAATGTAGCCCAGGAAGGGAAGAAAGGGATTGCATTTGAAAGCTAAAAAGCCTACAAATGATTAATTGGAAAAAAATGGCAAATGGGAGAAAAATGAGAGAAACAAAAGAATGAAATTAAACATTAATAGAGTGAGAGGTGTAAAGGGCATTCAGAAAATAAACAATTCACATTTTCTCTTTTATGGGTTATTTTATCTCAGAAGTCTAAAAATACCATTTTTAAATTAACTAAGAAAAATATCTGAAGAGTTGTGACTATAATCTTAGAGGAGATTGAAATTTATGATAAAGGGTATTTCATTTAGTAGTGGTCAGCATTAAGAATAAATTAAAAGTTTTATCAAAATAAGTGACATGATAAAAGTTGTTTTTTATTTGATTGCATCCATTCACTGCATAGATAATTACTGAGCATCCACTATGACCCTGGTTCAATGGTAAGTTTTGAACCAATCTTAAAATTGCATAGTGGGAAAAGCATAGCATTAGGGTCAAATTACTAAATCCTTCGAATCTTCTGTTTTATCATTTGTAAAAGAGGATGATGACGGCGACAATAAAAAATGTCTCACTCACACACTTGGTGCATAAAACACCAAGCTAATGCATATAAAAGTGTTTATAAACTGCTGATGAAAATAAAATGTAATCCAGTTCACATTTCAGTCTAAGACTTTTTTTCCCCTCCATCTCAAATTTTGCAAGTGTTGAAAATACCTAGATTGAGAGGGAAATATGTAGGCTGTGTTCATGTGAATTCTTGTTTGACTCAGGTTTTACCATTTCCACCCACCAAGCTCATTCAAGCCATTTTCATTTCCTTTATTTCTGAAGTCTCTGATGCGATTTGATATCTATCTCCATTGAGTTGAATTGCACTTAGAAAATTATTTCTCTGTGCAGCTCTAAGAGAGCTTGGTGTCACGTGGGGCAGGTCTTACTGTAAGGCATTGTGACTCAAAAAGGAAAGCTGCTCATTATGCCAATTACACTTATGGGAAGCCAGGGAACCCAGTTTCTCATCCCTCTTGTGAATTCTTTCAGCAAATTAAATTATGGGCATGGAGACGTTTAATTAATGGAGTGCATTGCAACTTGGAATTGTAGCGTCTGTGCACAGAGAAATCAGCGTATCGCAGTCTCTGAGATGTTTTCTACTTGGCCTTTCATCATGGATGCTATTCATAGCCCTCAATTTTCCAGAGGGGAGCATCTCACTGATGTCGAGTTAATATAAGATATTAACAACTTCTGAGTCTAGCATCATGCGTTGTGCTTAGATGTTTGATAACTGTGTTTGCTTAGAAGAAAATAGCTTGTAAAGATTGTAGAGCATGCTCATCGTACACATTATTTTCCCAGTAGATTTGGCCAACAAGGAACTATGATACTTTTATGTCACTGATGATGGAGTAGCTTGTAGCTTCTCTCTCTCTGTGCTGCAGGATCGAAGCTAACTGGATTAGCAAAAATAAGATGAACCACTCTGAAATATTTCTGTTGCTAAGTGTACAAAAGTTGAGCTTAGCAAATGTTTATTGGGTTTGTGTTTCACACAAAGCACTTTCTGAGGCATCCTGGTTTATAAAGCTGAGAAGATTTAAACTTGGCAACTCATTGTGGGCTAAGAGAGAGGAAATGTACACATTAATTCCTGCATATTCACATGATCAGTGCCTTAGCAGAGATGTCTGAAGTGGAAATATAGATTCATGGAAATCTAGACTCAAAAGCAATTATGGCCATCAGAGGAAGTGGTGGACTCCTGGAGACAAGGACCAGGAAAAATGATGTGGTCCAAATGACATTCCATCTAAGAGAATGACTTAAGCCAAACTATGGACGTATAAAAAATGAGTCTCATTTCTGAGCAGACTGAGCAGTCTAGTTGGGACTGTGATTAGAGATGGAGCCTCAAACGGACACTGGCAGAGCCCGAAGGCTCTGCTTGGGAATTCGAGTATTTGTGTCACAAGTACCCCTTAAGATGTTATAAAGGAGAGTGACAAGACTGCACCTGTCTTTATAAAATCAGTGATCTCATCCGAATGGAGAATGTTGGGGGAAGAAGAGGAGGAGTATCCTCTGCAGGACAGTGGACGAGCATGGGAGTGACCTGAAGTCCTGACCAAGGATGATGGAAGTCTGGACAGTGGCAGTGGGTGTGGAGAAGACAGAGCAGCAGTGCACACCTGTATCCACTTTCCTTCCTTCTCGGTAACAGGACCTGTCTCCTGACAGACCACCCCTTCCTCCATGGTCACCTGTGTGGTCTGAGGAAGTTGACTCTGACCGTTCTCCAACTGGAGGAGCAAGTGCTGAAGAACGAGCCAGTCTGCATGTTTTCATTACCAAGATACTATCAAGGGATCAGCAGTAGATAAATGCAATTGGAACAAATCTCAGGACATCCTAGGAACTGAAACGAATAGTACACCTTAAACATTTTTTACATCTTCGCACTTCTTCATCATTATTTCCATTTACTCACATAAACTCCATTATACTACTGTATCGTAATTCATTTTAATCCATCCTGCTATTGTGGCCATTTAGGAATTTGTCTTCATATTTTTCTCTGTTATGAACAAGCCTACAGTGAACGTCCTTATAGAAAATGTATAATCATGTTCTTAGGATAAATTTTCAGGCTGGGTTTATTACAGGATCAAAGTGGGCTATGTAATTGTCTTTTATATGAAAGCAAAAGTTCCAGATTATCTGACTCTGACAGAGCTAACATCCTGTCATTACAGCAGCTGACTTATAATTGGATCCATCCAAGTAATGTTTTTATAAACCAAAAACATATTTACAAGACTGGAGTCTGAAGTGGCTTCCCCTCTCTGCACTGTTTCATAAAGACAAGGCTCAACCAGAATGTGAAACAGTGATGGTCACACAGGAGATTTTCAGAATGGAGTCCAGCCAATTAGCAAGCAAATTTAAGACTGAAAAATTCCCTTTGCCTTCCCCTCCACAATCTATTAATGTCAAAATCCTATTTATCTATCTTTCAAAAGACAACGAAATATGAATGGCAATTCACAAAAGCTTCTTTATCTGGAAGTAATCTTTTTTTCCTGCTTCCTTGGTTTTTACTTCCTTAGTACAATTTTCTTTTTCTAGGACCATCTCCTCATCTCCGTCCTCAAACGTTTGCTTGGAAAGGATGGTGCCTTTGCACACGTGTCCTCCATGACCCCATCTTCCACATATTTCTCAGCCCAGACACTACTTTTTCACCTACCATTCTTTCTCAAGTGACCATGAAATAGCAGCAGTTAAGAGGCCCCCTGTCCTTGCCACTGGGCTGGGACAGTGGAGAAAGGGTATCATTCATGTGCTTAGTGAGTACTTCGGTTCTTTGGATGTCCAGTGTCTCAGCTTTCTAAGTGTGCCTTAGAACAAAGAAAGAAAGACAGATGGAAGGAAAGAAAGCGGAGGTACTTTCTCTCCAGGACGTGGCTAGCCCCAGCAAGTCTAGGAGACCTAAGTGTGTCCAGGGGAATGACTCTGTGGGTCTTTGCATATAGGATGGCAAGCAGAGACTTAGTGTTTATTCCACCAGAGTTGGCAGCTCCCTGGTCCAGAGACAGCAGTTGGTTGGTGATCTAGGTCTTGCGGCAACCCTACATGACTTCAGTATTTTCCGTGTGTGACTTTCATTTTTGTTAGCTCACCTTCTGTCCGAACCTGGGTCCTCAATTCTGGTTGTCTGGGTTCCCTGTTGATTCTCTGAGTTACCTGTATGCCTGTGATTACTTTCTTTCTGTTAACTGAGTTCATTTCTTTTGTTCCACACAGTAACCCTGATGGACAAAGGGTTGGCTTTGTGTGGCCAGAATAGCAGGCTTATGTCTTCATATTTCTTGGGAATAACCAGACCTAAGTTCAGAGTCTTGATAGAATAAGAAACTGCACAGGAATTTCTGTGACACATCTCATAGACTAAAAACGGGTGGTAGCTAGATTTCTGAAAAATTGGAGCTACAGAGTAGCACGTTCATTATCATTTTAGATCTAATGTGCCCCAGGAAGCATCTTTTCTGATGGAATAACGTTACCATCTTAGACTAATTGAGTGTCTTGTAAAACAAAATACAGTGGTGGCATTACTTTAACCCTATCTCATCTGAAATTATTCAGCGTGAATTTTTAAGTCCTCCCCCCCTTTTTTGAAAAGTACTATCCCTTGTTGGAATTGATGCCCCACGAATTACAAACTTTTAAAATTTAGTATCTTTTTCATATTTCTTCAGCAACTTTACCATCTCAGATTCCCAGTGACCTCGCACGGACGTCTGGATCAAGCCAGTTATTCCATCTTTCTCATGCGACACGTGAGCAAGTGCCCATAAACAATGACACCTGCTGTTTGCCAGCTGCGCTGCTCTCTGGGAGAAGGTGGAGTAATCTTATGTTTTGTGACTAGTGGAACTCAAACAGAAATCTGGAATCTTCTTTCCCATCATCCTCTTCTGATTGCCTATTTACAGTCTCAAGTTGTTAAAGAGCAAACTTGGTATGATCGTTAACTGATAGTACTTTTTATAAAAATAATTATCTCACTATTTCACTGTCTGTTTACTTTCGTCTTCAAATGCCAACTCTCACCATTTGGCAGACAGAATAGTCTCACTAGGAAGATGGATTTTCTCAAAGTTCAACAGATTTTTCTGAGAAGAAAAAAATAATGACTTGGAATTTATCATAAAATTGTAATAAAACAGAGTGTGGGTACAGCTCAGTGGAAGAGTGCATGCTTAGCATGTACGAGATCCTGGGTTCAATCCCCAGTACCTCCATTAAAAACAATTTTGTTTTTAAGTTGTAACAAAACATAAATATCATATGATTTTCTGAAGATAATGATTAAATTAGTTTCTTTCAATTATTTCACTTCAGCCATAATCGTGTGGGCTACAAATACTTAAAAATTAAAATGATTTATTGTATGTTAATGAAAGGCTGTTTCTTGCCAGCAGGAAGGGAGACAGGAGAAAAGATCCTGAATAGATCTCAGCTTTCACTCACTAGCTGGAACTTTTACACGAAACGATATCAATGCTGGTTTCAAATGACACTAAATACTCTTGTTACCTGGACATGATGAAATTGCATTGCTCAGACACCTCGGGTTCTACAGAGACAGTCAGGGCTACTGAAGTAGGTAAGGCCAGGCGGAAGGAAAAAGTGCACCTTTAAACTGGCAGGTATACTGTTATAAGTAATTTAATATGTTTTCTTCTTTTCAAATCAAATTTGAAAATTACTGCCTAAAAAGTTGGTATAGAATTTTTAAAAAGAAAACTACTAAATGTAATCTTAAAGAAGTGAAATATTTGCTATGCCACATTGAGGGAGCTCAGTGGCTTGGAATCAGCCTAGAGGGTGATAGGGCCTTAAGGCAATAAAATTGAACCACAAAATAAGGTTTCTGAAGGATAGAGTTTCCGGCTAATACAGCGTTTAGCCTGTTCAATTCACTCTAAATTAGAGCTCATTACTCTTCATGATACATTTGATTGCTCTCAAATTCTCAGTAAATGTACCATGAAAGGAGCAATGCTATTGCTTTTGATCAGCAACCAAAGCTTGGGACTAACTGAGACGTCACTCATCTCTGGGCACCAGGAGGAGTCGGGACAGGAGAGCGCTCAGAAGCCACTGACCTTGAAAGGACTCAGAAAAAGGGCGAAAGAAGCGAAGCACACAAACAACGAACAGTCTTATGCTGGCGTCGCTCTTTGAGAGTTCAGGGCTCTCACTGATAGGGTCCATCATTCACATCTCTCTTTTGTTTCTCCATTTCCTTCTTTTGTGCTCACTAATACAGGACACATATTTCCTCCACCCCAAGAAAATGAACAAGTCACTGCAAAGACATTTAATTATTTTCCAAATATAGGCTGCCCCCGCCAGATAGCTCTGTTCGAACCTCCTTCTGTTGCCACAATTCAGTGGAAGTTGGGGACAAATATGGAAAGGAGGGTTATGTAGAAGCAGTAGACTGATGAGTGTCGATATTAATCTATCTCCATTACATATGTATTTAGTCATATATAAAATGTCAATATTATGTCTACACATGTAGAGTCAGTATATAAAATATCAATAGTATAAATATACACATATAATAATCAGTATATAAAATATCAAAATGTTTATATATACAAATAAAATCAGCATATAAAATATCAGTATTTTGTATGCACACATATATAATCACTATCTAAAATATCTATATTTGTATATATACAAACATATTCAGTATATGAAATATCAATATTTTGTATACACACATATAAAATCAATATCTATTTATACTTATCTATATATTTTTGTACTAGCATGCAGTCGGAAGCCCTCGGTCTTCCTCTGGTGCATCCTCTTTAATGGCGGCAGCTTGCATCTCCTCAGGCTGCCTGTGTAAAGGCATAATGAATTTTTGCTGCTGTGAGAAAGTTTGGTGGAATAATTATATTCTCTTGCAAACGTAATTTCTGTGTGCTTGCTGTGGCCATAAGGAATATGGAAGGAATAAGGAATCCTGTTCTTATGAAATTACAGACCCATTGAAGTTACATTTCATGACAGACTGTTTTAAATCCTAAAAAGATATTTTCTGCTTTTACGTTATTTTTTCTCACTCATTCAATCAAGTTACCCTCATACGCAAAAGAAGTTTTCTGAAAAGCACAGATTCCTGCAGGAGTGGGCTACTCCCACCTGGCGGACTGCAGGGAAACACCCTCATCACACAGCACGTCAACTCCTGGCCCTCCGATGGCCCTGGGTCTCCCTCAGAGGAACCGTGGGCTTCACTGCTTATTGGATACTAGGAATGCAGACCCTCACTGGTTTCTTTGCCTGAAAAGCTAGAGTCTAAACAGTCTGTTCTGGGCTTCCTCTTGGTATTGCTCTTGAGCGCTCTGATCTTCCGTTGATCTTCCACCACCAGACTTTGCCTCTAAGTTTTCATGGTATTCTGTTTCCTTTCCGAATCTCCACGGTCACTACATCCTTTACAGTTCCACGTTGTCTTCACAATGCCTTACAAAGGCTACTTACAAAGTTGATACATAGGTTATTTTCTATTTGGCACCATCTATTAGCAGATCAAATGTGTCACATGTACTTATTAAAACAGGTTTATTTCTCCCCATTGTGTCTCACAATGTACAATCAAACATGTTTTTCAAGATATGCAACAAGGAGATAAGAATTAGCAAATGTAAAAGAATATTGCAATGTTAAATATAGTATAAATATTTATTTAAAAAATTGGGAAGACACTAAAATTGCAATCAAGTTTGAGGCGCAAGGAAATCTTGGAGGACTGAGGAGCCCAGATCTTCATGGAAAGGTAACAAAGCTGAGGCTTTTTTTAAAAGAGAAATTTTCTTTATTTCTTATATTATGGTAGAGAGATTGCTATGATAGGTGAAATTCTTTCCTTTGTGCTCTTCCTAGAGTTGAATTAACCTGCTTGCACAGCCTCACTGATGTTATCCCCAGGTGATGTCCTTCGTGATTTAATGACAGCAAATTTACAAAAGCTCTGGGGAAAGTAGGAATATTGTGGACAAGTGGGCTCTGAGATTCTCTCCCTTGAGAAATTTCTACTGATCTTGATTCTTTAGTAATAGGTAAACATGACGACAATTACTGGGAAACCTGTTAAATTCCAGATGCATATCACTACCACAAATACTCTGATTTAATTATGTGTTGAATGGGGCCTGGAGGTCAGCACTTTTAACAAGTATCCCAGGTGATTCTGCTTGGAAGAACACCATCCTAGTGTAGAAAAAGTTCTAATCACCAAGTTCATTATCATTTTTCAGTGCTTTATTAGCAGTCTAGACATTCGCATCTGGCAAGTGATCTTGTCATTATTATCTTTAACTGCGTGCCCACCCTACTTAGGACAGTTCCTTTAAATAGAGGAACGGAGCAATGTTCTCTAAGAAATGTAGCATGTGCACTGGTGCCAGAGACTCTGGAAAGTTCTCTAAGACCAACGGGGGTTTCGCCCTTAAAAACAACTGGCAAATAATGGGTTAAATAAAGTGAAACTGGCTCCTGGCTGTGGATGACCTCAGAATATGAATAAAGACACAATTAGAGATTGTTAAGAATCTCCAGTAGGAGATTATTGTATTTGGTTCTTCCCAAATGTGTTTGGTCACAGAAATACATGTCTTTTGAGAGTTACCCTACAGAGAAAGTAAGCTTGGAAATGCTGCAAAAAAAAAAAAAAAAAGGAGATGCTCAGACAGGGAAGGCGCTGCTGACACCTCCCCTTTACCCCCTTCATGCTGCATCCGTTTATTATAAAGAGTCATCAGCTCTATAGTAAAAAGTTTGCCACGGGCCCTGCTGGGGCACTGCTGGTGCAGAGGACACGTGGAAGGGACCAGGGAGTAAATAGTTTAGGTGTCATGGGACGCCATGGATGGAGGCAGATGAGTGGACCTGGCTGCTTCCAATTAAACTTTATTTAGAAAACCAGGCCACAGGCTGCCTGTGGTCTGGAGGTTGTACCTTGCTGCCCCCTGGTCTAGAGCTGGATAGCCAACGTCCTGAGAAACCTGCTTTCCTTCCTCTTCTCCAGAGTGTTTGTTTCCTCCCTAGAAAAATGAAATTGGGGAATCAGTGCACATGAGCTCAGATATTTATTGCAAACATACTTGCAGACTAATTGTTTATTCCTTCATCCCTGCCCATTTGTTGAGCACCTACCACGTGCGGGGAGCACTGATGCTGTCTCCCCATCTGATGCTGGCTCGTGTTTCCTACTAGACTGTGAGAACGTTATTGCACTTTAGTGGATGCCTTGAGTCTCAGTTTGGGATAATGACAGATACTTCAAGTGAGGTTTGTATTGGGGGTTTTAGCAGCTGCTACACAGACTGCTCATCTTCAGTTCACAGCTAGGTCTCAGTTCTTTGTAACCTGAACCTATGAAGCAGACGATTTTTAAAGTGGAGAGCTTTACACTTGTCCATGGTCTCTTTCTTTTGCTAAGTTTGGGCAGATATTTTTGTGGCTTTCCCCATAGTCTACCTACATGTACTATCTCATTCAGATTTTAAGAAAAAGCTATCCAATACTTCCTGACACCCTTTACAATAAATACCTTCTGTATGGTTAGTTCACAGCAGATCTTCAGTATTCACTGAATGGATTAATGTTACATTGTTTCAATCCATCTATAGGCTACTTTGATAAGCATAACACTTGTTCTCATTTCTGAAGTGGTGTATTTATTCCCATATTTCTTTTGATCTGGGTCATTTTGCAAAAGATATGGGGTGAAAGGAAGGCTGTGAAATGTTCTCTTGGCAGATCAAGGATACACATAAAATAATATATTGATTTTTTTCTCATTGAATCTCTACTAATGCATATAAAAGTCATTTACTATCATTAACTACTCAGAAACAAATGATAACTGAAAAGGTAAACATTGGGCATATTAAGGTAAAAAGTAATGATTTGAAAAAGTGAAATCTATTTAAACCTTAATGAAGGTAAGGGTCAATCTCTATATGTTACTTGAGGGAAGCCATATATATATAGTTTTAAATAGATTGTTAAGAGGGAAATGTACAAAAGAATAGAAGTGATCTTTGTTGTTATAGAAAAACACATAGGTTGATGTCACATTCTATTGTAAGAGCACAGCCATCAACACCTCTGCACTCAGAGCCTCCCATTATTTTTCTCTTAGGAGATGGATGCCGAGTCAATCTTTCACAAATCTCACCTGAGGTTGGGTTTAAGCAGGATTTACTCTTTGTGAAGTGAACATTTTTGATGGGTTTTCAAAAGCCTTAATTTCCTTTTTAGATTTCCACCAGTAATTTGGCAGAAATAAGACATTCTTCTCTTAATTATATTTATATCTCTGTATTTCCTAAGTGGTATTTATTATATTTCCTTCTCAAGAAGGAATTTTTTTACCCTCTTAAAATTATTCAAACAATAGGTCAAAAGCTAGGAACAATGAAAAAGCCACACTCAGCATAATTTCCTCCAACAATGCTTGACTTCTCCCGAGTTCTTCACTGCATTTGCCAAAGGGGACCTAAGCTAGGGGAGCCATTTCTTGTAGCTTTTTCATTACTGTTTTGCTTTAGAATTAAGGGTGGTTGTACCATAGTCCCCAACAACATCTTGAATAAAGTTCACTGTGCACAAAAGTGCTTTCCACTCAATTTTAAAATAAAGTATAGGATACTTAATTTCCTATGTTGTTCTAAAATGTGCACATTCACCAAAATGGCCCCAAATTTGAGTGCCTATGGGGAGGAGATGTTCTGATGCCTTCTTACATGGGATCTATTCAGTAGAAACTTTAGAGGGCAATTTAGCCAATTCATTCCAAGGATAAAACATGCATACCTTTTATTCTGCAATTCCACCTCTAGGAATTTATCTTACTGAAACTTAGATACAAGTGGCAACTATATGTTTAAGGACAGTCATTAAAGCATTTCAATAACAAAAACTGGAAATGGGCTGTCTTTACAGTAGTAAGAGGGTTAAATAAATGATGGTGTATCAAGGAAAGGTAGTCGCAGTAAGATACCTGGGACAAATTTAGAGGAAGGAAGAACCAACCACACACACATACACTCAGCCTTAAAAACAAAAACAAACAAAAAGGTTGAAGACAATTAATCCACCAGATATTTTAAAAACAGCCAGTGGAATTCTAACAATGAGATGGTCTATTACTGTATATCTTATATTACAGGATATATCCGTTTACCTCAACTAGATGATCTGCACTTTTCTACACATAAAATGTCAGCTGTTCATTCACACTTAATCATGTTTTTGTGGAAGTTGCAAAACAGTGAAAATTTTCTCTGTCCCTGTAAGAAGCACTTCAGTAAGAAGCACTTCAGCCCTCCAGGTAAGCCTCCTGCAAACAAATGAAAACAATAACAAAAAACCCCTGCAGTGTGGCCTGCTCGGGACCCTCAGTGTTTCTCTGCTCAAGGTCAGCGCAGCCTTTTGGAGTTACTGCCACCGATTCTGGACCTCACTCCCATCTCTACGGTAGGGGTTTACTTATGCTGAGTTATGTTCCCCCAAAGCCCCATCCTTGGAGGTCATGCTTCATGTCATGGTGAAGAGAGCAGGTCTTTGAAACTAGAGCATCCTGGGATTAGATCCCAAACTCATCTCTTACTGGGTAACTCAATGTCTGCCATCAGCTAGGACATTTGTTACAGTCCCTGAACCTATGTTGACACCATTATCACCCTAAACCCACAGTTTGCTTTCGGGTTCACTCTTGGTATTGTACAGTCTATAGGTTTGGACAAATACATAATGACACACATTCTCCGTTATGGGTCATACAGAACCAGCTGTCTTTTCACTCAACTATCACCTTCGTGGAAGGGCTGCTACTCACTGGCCAACTTAGCTCTGTCAGTAAAAGGACAGCGGGTTCATCCGGTGGGGGATGTTGATAGTGGAGGATGTTTTGAGTGTGAAGGGGGCAGGGAATATGTGGGAAATCTCTGTATTTTCCTAAAACTGCCCTAAGAAATAGTCTATTTTAAAAAAGGAAGAAGATAACTGGCAGCCTTGTGGACATTAAACCACAGGGAGAGAAGGCAGAAGCACAAAGACGTGTTGGGCAATTACAGCAACCGTCTAGGTGAGAAATCATGGTGCCTTTTATCAGAGAGTAGGTGTGGAGGATCTAAGAAGTATTAGATTCTGGACTATTTTGAAGACAGAATGGTATATATATTTTTAATAGATTGAATGAGTTGTATAAGAGGAAATGAGATGTTAAGATGACTACTTTAGCCTGAGCGCCTGGAAGAATTGAGATGCAGTTTACTAAGAGGGGAGCTTTGGGGGAGGATTGGTTTTGGGGACAAACATAAAGAGTTTAGTTTTGTACATAAATTTGAGATATGGCACATTTGAGAAATTAAGTAATTCCCCAAGGTTGCAATATTACTGCAACTGAAAAAAATAGAGACATAGATAGAAAAAGAGATTGGATTGGAATGGAATATATATAGACATTTTGACAGTGATTCATTGTTAGTAAAATTATAGGTGAAAATTTTGCCTACTTTTCTAGATTTTCTCAGTTATATATTATTTTTATGTTGGGAGTTAAAAAAAGTAAATAAAAGGAAACAAATGAGGAAGAAACAAATGTATCATTTTAGGAATATTGTGGTTTACAAATCTAGGCTCATATGCAACCACTTCACAATAGCCTCATGTCAATTCTCCTAGCGTGAAAAGAAAAGAAAAGAAAGGCGGGGCATTACTCCCTTAAATCTTGAACATATTTTGTCAGTTTATAATTTTTTAATGTTATAAAAAACACTGGATAGACCATTTTATAACTAAAAACTTACTACCTTTCAAAAGTTAATTATTCTTATTTATAGTTTTGCATTTTAGCAAGGTACAAATTTACCTATAGATCTGAGTTTTTCAAACCAAGGTTAGTCAAAACCTGGAGCTTGCTCACAAGTGCCTTTGACCCACAGAAATGGGCAGTTAAGGCAGTTGGAGGAGGGGCTTTCAGACTCTGACCACTGCCTTTACCTAGACCAGCTGCACTTTTCATCTGCCGTCTTTTACAGTGAATTGCTGTGCAAAGTTTTTTTCTTCCTTTTTTTTTAGTTTTTTTTTTGGGGGGGTGGCAAATGGTTTATTTATTTTTAGAGGAGGTATGGGGGATTGAACCCAGGACCTCATGCATGCTAAGCATGTGTGCTACCACTTGAGCAATACCCTCCCCCCAAATTTTTATTTAGGTGACAGTCATGTCTCAGTAATGCAAGAAACACTGCTTTAAATGGTGGAAATACTGTCCAATGATGACACTTCAGCCTTGCAGGAGAGCTGTTGAGAGAAATATTAGAAGGAACTCTATATTTCCCTATACTCAGGGCTGTACACAGCCTTCTGTTTGCATATAAGCTAAGCCTTCCACCTCTAGTTATTGGATGTACTGTTGTCACAGGGCAATCTGCCCCTTCAAGCCCATGCTGAAAATGTCAGAAAAGACTACACCTGCCTTGGCTCTTTTCAATGAATACATCCAGTGTGGGTGCCTCATGCTGCAGACATGTGGGATACACAAAGAAGACTAAGGCATAACTCCTGCAGTGAAACACTTGAGTCAGAGTAAGGGTGGAGGATGTAGGGCAGTATAAAATTAAGGGCTAATTTGTATTAGTTGGGATGTCTTAAATGTATGTAATAAAAATAGAAATCTAAACAGTAAATATAAATATCTAACAAAGAATCAGAATTAAGGTAGCCATTGGGCTGGTTATTTAGAAACTCAGTGATGTACCCAGGTGTGTGTGTGTGTGTGTGTTTCCATTGCTCCTTTTTGTCATCCCTAGTGTTGTCTTCTTTTGTGGGCTGGTAGCATATCAGTGACCTTAAATCCAGGCATGACACTGTCTAGAACTAAGTTCTTTTTTTTTTTTCTTTTCTGCCTCTCTCTCTCTTTTATTTTTTAATTGAAGTATAGTCAGTTTACAATGTTGTATTAATTTCTGGGGTACAGCATAGTGATTCAGTTATACATATATGGATATATTCCTTTTCATATTTTCATTATAGGTTGTTATGAGATATTGAATATAATTTCCTGTGCTATACAGTAGGTCCTTGTTATTTATCTATTTTATATATAGTAATTAGTATTGCAAATCCCAAACTTCTAATTTATCCCTCCATCCCCATCCTTCCCCCCCCCGCCCCAGTAACCATAAATTTGTTTTCTAAACCTGTGAGTCTGTTTCTGTATAACTAAGTTCTTCAATAAAGGAGCCACTAGCCACATGCAACTATTTAAATTAATCAAAATTAAATTAAAATTCAAAGCGCAGTTCCTCAGTGGCCACATTTGAAAGCTCAAAAGCCACATGCAGCAAGGAGCCATCATGTTGGACAGCAAAGAGACAGAACATCTACATCTTTCCAGGGGGTTTTAATGGATAGCACTGAATTTAGCAGAAATGACAATGACCTTCCTGTGGTTCTTTCTTATGAGGCAGGACATCATCCTTTAAGCGTTCAAGTAATCTTACCCACACGGTTCTTTGACCAGAATTGATTCTCACATTCATTTGGGTCGAAACCCTGACAAGGCAACAGGATTACTGCAGGACCCAGCAACCACCCACCAGTGCAGGATGGAAACAACGTCCCCCTAATCCTGAGTCTGTTCTTCAGGGGGAAGGCCGGAGAAACAGGCAGCGATCGTCTCCTGGGAGGAACTCCGGCCACCTCACAGCTGACTGGAGGAACAATTTGGCCCTGCTGGGGACTGAGTGGAGCCCCAGGTTTCCACACCAGAGCTGGCCGGGGCCCTGGAAGGTGACTTTGCGGCCTGTGCATGCGCAGCTCACTCTAGGGTTCCGGCCGCACAAAGCAGTCCTGCCCTTCCCCAGCTCCCCGACCACCAGGCCAGACTCCTGAGAAACACCCCTGCACTGGGACTCTGGAGGTGCTGTGGTGATGTGTCTACAAGGATTGGGGTTTGCCAGACCCCTACGGACAAGTCCAAGAGGAGGAAGCCTTGACACCAAAGGCATCCAGGTGTTGCTCTTCCCCGCGGGAGGTGCCTATTGGCCTCTTTTAACTCCTGAGATCCCGCGAGATCCCGCGAGATTCCCCGAGATCCCGCGAGACCTGGCTTCCTCTAGGAAGTTGGGTAGCAGCGCCTCAGGCTTGATTAAGTCATGCCCCAGCCAGCCCTGACTCGTAGCGCCTCGGGGCGCATCCGCTCCCTGCCCGGCTTCGGGACCCCCGCTGACCGCCCCCACCCACCCGAAGCCGCATTTGCTTTCCTGGGAAACCCCACACTCCGCCCTGCCAGTCCGGCCTCAGCCCTGCACGTCCGTCAAGGTTTTGGGAAGAATGTCGTCTCAGGAGCAGGCTGCAAGGGAGCGGGCTGGGGCCCTGCCCGGGAGGAGATGCGGCGCTCGGGCCCCGCGGAAGCGGCTGAGCAGCCTTGACTCTTGGAGCTGACCGAGCGTCCAGGAAGGCGGGTCCCGGAGGCCTAGAGCCGCGGGGTAAGGTTTTATCAAGAAATGTGATTTGAGCTGAGAGTGAGTGGAAGGGTATTTCAAGCGTGCTTTCTACTTTTTAAGAACCACTGTGTATTTAGTTCGTTTTAAATCTACTCTGGTTTTCTAATTAGAATAAAGATGACTGAATTTGAAGAAAAGATAGATGAATTCTTAAGTGAGGGGACTGGCCTTTGAGAATGAACGTGCTGTGGAAGAAATGCAGGCTGGACCGCGGGGTCTGGAAAGAAGGCCATAGGTGTTTTTTTTACATCTGAGGATGTTTAAAAACACTGATAAAGATAACAATGGACTCATCCTTCTGAGGTGTGACTTTTAACACGAGTTTCCTATCAGAATGTCAGTGTAGAGCTTGTTGAAAGTAAACATTCTTAGATGAATACAAAACAAGTCATGAATATTTTTATAAAGTTTTACGAAGAGTTCTGTTGCTGTGTCACTACCTCCAAATAGGCCTGTTGCTTGAAAAAAAAAAAAAAAACAAACTCAAACAAAACCCTTCCTTTGCTTCCTGTTGCTTTCAGAGTCCAGGTGAAATTCCTTGGGAGGGCGTTGAGGTCCTGTCTGCATCTTCAGCTGTGTCTCTTTCTAGTGAAACTGTAACAGGTGCGCCTTCTGGAACAGAAGCGCGCGCTTCCTTCTTTCTCTCACTCATGTCTTTGCCTTTTTAAGATTGAACCCTGGCCTCACGGCCGCTGGGAGATGATGGTTGTTGCCATCACTGTTACTGAGTATTTAGTTCTCCTGTAAGCCCTCTTCCTGGCAGAAGGACTGCCCTTTGCTGTGCTGTTGAACTCAGGTGCCACAAGAGCATATGATTTTGACCAAGTACCCGTGAGTGGGAAGGATGTGTGTCGTTTCCCAGCACACGCTTAGAGAACCAGTGTGCGCTTTTGGGATGCTGTTTCTTGTTCACGAGGTTCCTGGCGGAGAGTCTCAGATAGCACCTGCTTCACCAGCCCCTTCTATGTGATGACCAAATGGAACAGAGGCCCCGGGCAGCCTTGGTGGAGATTAGTATGAACAAGAAATGAGCTGTTTCAAATCACTGTCATTTGAGGTTTCTTTATTACTTCAGTATAACCTCGTCCACCTTGACTGTTCCAAAAGTATTCCAAGACTTTCCTAGTCTAGGTTTGGTTTCATATTGAGTATCACATTTTATTGGTGTCTTAAACCAGGACTCAGCAAACTTTTTTTGGAAAGGGCTAGATAGTATTTTGCACTTTGTGGGCAATGCGATCTCTGTTGCAACTACTCAACTTTGTGCAGCGCAAACGCAGCCATAAATATACTGTAAAGGAATGAGTGTGATTTTGTGCCAATAAACCTTTATTAATATGAGCAGATGCTGGGTTGGATTTGGTCCTCAGGCTGCAGTTTGCTGACTGCTGTTGGAATTCATGAATCGGAAATCAGTAGCACAAGTCCTTTAGTTGGTATTGTAAAGATCAATTAAATTTTTCTTCTCATGTGTCCATCTCATACATACCAATCTGAATTTGGGGCTATGATTTTTAGTAAGAAAGTCAAGATAGATTTGAACTCAGGAGTATAAACATTTGTAAAATCATACTTGAGGATTGGGGAAAACATATGAAAAATTAATTTCTAATGAGTAATTAAAGAAATGGCATACATAAACATGCTTTAAAAAGGTAAAGTCTTAATTATTTTAGCTACACTTCTAGATAACTGATATTAAGAGCCATAGGAAATTGCTCTTCTGTAGAGAAATATTGGCAATATCATATGATGTAACCTATTACTCATAATTATATGCTGGATTTTTTAAATTATAGTTTCTATATGCAAAAATCTAGAGCGACACCAGCTCTTGATGAGATAAGTAACCTGGTTCACGCTAACCCACACTCTTGTGCAGATATGTACCTGATTTTACTGCATCCGTGAATTTTGGTGCCAGTCAGTATTCTAAAATCGCTTAAGAAAACTCCAGCTATTTCTATTTGAAAAACAAGCACAGTCCATGTGGGCTCAGCTTTCTCTCTCTGTTTGGTTTGTTTTCATAGGAATGAGGATTTTTGAAGGAACTTTTCATAGGTATGAGGCAGGCGAGAGCTTTCATTCTTTAGTGAGAGTGATGAAAGAATCATCTCGAGAGGTTACCAGTGCTCTGAAAGGAGGGGGAAGAGGGTACATTCATACATTCCCTGCACAGTTCTTAGCCAAAGGGACTATTTCCTTTTTGGTGATTTCTAAAAATAAAAGTAGGAAAAAAACAATGGTGAAATGTGTCTGCATCACATAAAATTGCAAATCATGACATAATATAATATAATATAGCTCATCTTTTCTCTAGGGCAGAATGTTTATACCATGTTGCTTTCCCAGGATATTTATAGATTTCCTGAGAATGACTAATTGTTCTCCAAAATCATATTTTTAGTTTCCTTCTCCCAGTCCACAGCTCTAGGAAATGTTAGACTGAAAAACTTGAGGCCTGTTGGTGGACTTCCATCTGTTGTTAGTGGTTTCATTACAAAAACGTGTGTATCAGTAGAAGAAATTTTTTAGAAAGAAGTCATTTCAACTTCATGTCAATTGATAGCTTTACAAGTTACCCTTCATAGTTTATTTTGTGTGAGATATACCCTTTAAGGAAAAAAAAAATCCCTTGAAGCAATCTTACAAAAAACTGTGCTAGGATATTAAATGTATGAGGAGACTTTTTAAGGAAACAAACCTATGGACTGAAGCTAATGAATTATCTATGGGTCCAAGTTCAGATTTCCTAAGTTTATTTAAGAAGATGAATATATTCAGAAAAATAAATGCCATTACTGTTTCTTTGTCTGCTAACAAATGGCATTACCAGTAGATTTTATTTTGTAAGATGTGCATATGTGTCTACCTAGGATAGCTCAGAAGATATTAATAGTCAGAAATAATGTAAATTCCAGTAATGTATTTATGAAATATATTGATGCTGTCAGTCTTTATTTATTATACTGTGCCATGAAGTCTAGACAGAATAATAGTGCATTCTTTGTAGAGGCATGCATTTCAAAAATCATTGAATTTGCTGTAATGCCAGTCCCTGGGTCTCATTCATGAATTTTTTACAGTTGGTTTTACATTCCATCTAGAGAAAATAATTAGCAGCATTTTCCCCCCCAATTCAACTAGAACTTTGTCTTTGGCATGAGCAAATAACCTTTAATTTGACCGTCGAGCTATGTCTTAGTTTTTCTCTCTTGCCTGTGCCAAGCAATCCAATTTATTATGCAAATGTCAACAATTTCAAATATTTCCCATCTAAGAACATTTCATAGTGATACATACAGCTTGTGTCATTATACAAACATCCATTTAAGAAATTCTAATTCGTTGCAGATCCTCATTTAGCTCCTGAATAAAACCAGTACTTCTAACCCTAAAGTTTTATTGTCCATTAGCTTAAATTGGACTTGCTTTTCTTTTTTAACCTAAAAGCCATAACTGAATAACCTAAATGTAAGGAAAAACAGAGCTCGCTCTTGACAAATCTAAAAGGACCAACTGACAGAGAATGAGGAATCTATTAAATCTTCAAAGATCTAGTTTTATGCAGCCCGACCTCCTCTGCTCGGGGCAACTCGGAATATTCAGCATCAATCATGCATTCGTTCCTCTTACGCCCGCTTCCTCTCTTGTGCCTCCTGAAGTGCAGTGGGGCGTTAGTTATGGCCATCCCTGGAACTGATTCAATGCGCACTGCCACTCAACAGAAGACGCTGTATTTAAATTACGGACTCTCCAATAGTTTAAACAGGTTTATTATCCCCTTGCCTTGCTGTTGGTCTTGTCGACAGGAAATTGATTTTTTACCTGACAGCCATCCATTTATAAAAATAGGTGCTTTTTCCAAACTTCGTTATCTTCTTTGCTGATGGTCTTATTTTCTCTGGGTTCCGTTTGTCTGCCCTGATATTTTTCTGCTTGATAAGGAGGTTATCTGCCAAATGGCACTCGATTAGGGTAGACCTAGTCCCTGTCGTGGCAGCTGCTCTATTTCAGATGATCTTTTTTATCGTGTTAACTTTCCCAAAGAAAAAAACATGGTGTATGCACATTAAGTGGAATTTTTTTGGAGTGTGTTTATTCAAATACACAATCAGAACTTTAGCCTTCCATCCCTGGACAGAGGAGTAACTCTTTGTAGGGAAAAGCCCTGTGTTTTTCTGGTCATGCACACTCTGGACGCAGGCTGGCTGTTTGGAAGCCTGTCTCCATAGCTTACCAGCTTGGGGCTTCGGGCAGGATATTTAATTTCTGTGTCCTCACTTCTCAGCCACAGAACTGAGGTAGAAATATTACTTTCTTCACAGTATTGTTGTGAGGATTAAATAAGTTAGTATGAGTGAAGCTCTCAGTTTGGGGCCTGGCATGTGAAAGACACTCCATTAACGCTAGCCGTCCTTGCCTTTGCATCAGTGACTTTGTCTCAGGGCGCTCAAAGAATCATGGAATACTTATTCAGTCTTGGCTGTTCTGCCCATATGACTGGTGGAATGGCATTTGCATTGTATTAACCATTATTTAAAATTGCACTGACTCAGTTGTCCAGTGATGTTGGTATAGACATTGAGTGACACCCAAGAAAACTTTGAGCAACACTATTCAATAATATTAAAGAACCGTATTAGTCAATTCAAACACCAGATCTAAACAACCTACCTCTTACCAGGTTTGTCTTCCTGGCAAGACGTGTTGTGTAGTGCAGCTGGTACAGCCATGGCTGGGGGCTCTGACCCTTATCTATAAAGCTAAATACAGGTGTACATCAACATTTCTGTTAGGGCAAAATATTGGCACGGCGACTGGAATGCTGGGTTCAGATCTTGCCTGTGCCTCTTGGATGTGTCCTTGGGTTAACTACTGACGTCTCTCTTGCCTCCATTTCTTCATCTGTCAGAGAGTTGCAGGGTGAATTAGTAAAAATGTGTAAACCACTTAGAACGAAGCTTCATCGTGGGCACAGGAAGCCTAATGCTCAGACGCAGCCGTCGACAAGGAAGCCGTCTCCTTTTGTCCTTCCTTGAATGCCATGCTTCTCTAACTTTTCCTTTTACAGAGTAGAACACTAAGTTGTATAAAACCTAAATTTGTGCAAAGTGGGGAAAAAGCCCTCTGTCCTTGCCTCTGAGTAGTCAGACTCGTCTGAACATTCTAGATGCTGGCGTCTGTGTCCCCGCGGCTCAGGTGCCCCCAGCCACGCCGGCTGGGCTGAGGGCATCTGTATCTGTTTCACCAGCCAGAGTGTGTGCACTGTGGGTGACTGCTTCTCTCTCCTCTCTCGCCTCGCTGAGCAGGGTGGACAGGCTCTCGGGCACCTCCGGAGGCCCACGCGGCAGATTCCCACCAGGACAGCCGTGGGTGGCCAGTCACAGAGAGAAACCAAACCTTTTGTTGGGCTGCTTGATAAATGCCCGTATCTGAGAAGTTGTTTACTTTTGCCCTAACAAAAAAGTTGATGTCCACCTATTTTCATACATTTTGGTGATACATTTCTATCCTACCACATTAAGAGCTCAAAATACCTGTTCTTGGGCAGTTGACAGGAGCTTAACAAAAATCACAGTGAGTTATGGTTTCTGGGTTTTCTAAAGAACATGCCTTCGTCAAGGCCTTAAATACGTTTCAAAAAATTAATGAAATGGAATCATTAATTTTTCCCCTTTTACCCACCGCAGACTGTTTTATAGAGGATTTAATCCATTGGTATGCTACCAAAGGGAAGACATGTTTTCCAAGGTAAATTTGCTCTTGAGAAATAATCAGGCTGCTTTGGATGAATTTTGAAGTCTCTGTATTTCAAAGAAGTAGCATTTAAAGTATGAAATTATAATTGGCTATTTCTGTCAAACTGAAAAAAGGCTCTATCCCTGTCAGTAATTAATTTTAGATATATAGTGATTCTAAAATTTTTCGTCTTTTAAATTAACTGCATATTAGCACATTTTGGTCCGTGAGTTTATTTTTCTTTTTTTTTTCTCAAAGATGCATTAAGAGAGAAAAGCTTTTAAACAGACTTAATTAACAGCCAGAAATGACATGATTTATTTTCGTGAATTGTACGTATGGCTGTGGTTCTTCCTGTGCCATATTTTGAATACATTAAAATATTCTTTACATTATGATGCTTTATAAAATTATGCCCAACAGCTCTGGGGAAAATAGCTATTATATCCTTAGGAAGATAAAATAATCCTCATTCCTCTGGGACTTTAACATTGAAGAGGTTTATAAACTGTAGAATGTGGGGGCTGAAACCGTTCTCCTTGTTTTCTTTTTGTGTTTCTAATTAGGCACCATAAAATGCAGAGAAGAGCAGGCATGGAAAGTCATAAAAGTAAAAAGGTTGTATATCTTCACTGTACTTCAAATGTATATTGACCCATTTTGTCTTCAGAGTAAATAAGCTGAGGAAAACCATTAAATATATATACATGTTCGTATATACATATTTTATATATATGACTTTTGTTAAGCTGTCAGCTTTCCAAGAAAGATTGTTTTGAGCTCTTAATCTGGTGATGTAGAAATTTATCACAAAGTTGTATGAAAATAGGTGTGCTTAGATATTGTTGTTAGTCAGAATATATAAAACATTCGTGTGTGTATAGATATATATTACACAAGCATATTAGATCTAGAAATATATATGTACTTTTAGGATCGCTATATTGGAGGCTAGTAAAAGGGTTGCTATTTCCCTGGGTTACTGCTACACACATTTTAAAAGCAAACAAAGTAGATTTAGTAGCGATGACATTTTAAAACAGGAACATTTGGCCGATTGGGAAGGTGAGCTGATTCTCTGACTCAGTTATTACCATGGCAACTCTTGGGTTCAGCAGTTTCATCCCTTGGCGGTAACCGTTGGGTGCTCTCAAGTAAAGCTCAGATGATTTTGTCCTCCTTTTCTCAGGGATGTTAAATGGAACCTATTAATAAACCAAAAAATGGGAAGACTTAGATTTAATGTTCTGATGAGATTCAGTATCCTTGAATGCAGATGTCACTAATGGTTTATCCAGCCTAAATTTCCCCACTGATAGTCAAGCAAACTGGGGACTCATTTCCCCCTCATTTCTGGAATAGTATAAGTTGGTCTCCCAGAAAGTGAAGGAAGCTTCTTGGTTCCTTTAAACAATTTTACAGATTATTTCTTGCTTATAAATTTTACGTATAAAGTAAGTGTATTCCTATACCTACCAACCCTGAATATTTCTGCATTAGAAGGGGCAGGGCGTGAGCGTACATGCCTCCCTTGGAGGAAGGATGTAGAGACACACACACACACACACACAACTGGGATTCTTTGGCAGTGCTTCCTGGACATTTTAGCGAACAAGGACCATAATGACAGATGTTCTATCTTTCCATGTATAAGTGATCTCATATACTGTTTGTCTTTCTCTGTCTGACTTATTTCACTAAGCATAATATTCTCTGGGTCTTTTCATGTTGCCACGAGTGGCAGAATTTCATTCTTTTTAATGGCTGAGTAATATTTCATTTTATATATAAACCACATCTTTTTTATCCATTTGTTTGTAGATGGACACTTGGGTTGCTTCCTTGTTTTGGCTATTGTAAATAGTGCTACTATGAACATGGGATGCATGTGTCTTTTTGAATTAGTGTTTTTGTTTTTTCCCGACGTTTATCTAGGAGTGGGATTACTGGATCATATGGTAGTTCTATTTTTAGTGTTTTCTGAGGAACTGCCATACCGTTTTCCTTAATGGCTGGACCAGTTTATGTTCCACCAGCAGTGTATAGGGGCTCCCTTTTTTCCACATCTTCTTCAGCATTTGTTATTTGTCAGCTGTTATGATAGCCATTTTGACAGGTGCGAGGTGTTACCTCATTGTTACTTTGTTTGACATTTCGCAAATAGTGATGTTTAGCATCTTTAAATACGACCGTTAGCTCTCTATAGGTCTTTTTGGAAAAATGTCTATTCAGGTCTTCTGCCCATTTTTCGATTGGGTTGTTTGCTTTTTTGATATTGAGTTGTATGAGCTGTTGCTGTATTTTAGATATTAACCTCTTGTAGATTGTATCATTTGCAAGTATTTTCTCCCATTCTGTTTGGTCATTGATTTCCTTTGTTATGCAAAAGCTTTTCTGTTTAATTAGGCCCTATTTGTTTATTTTTGCATTTATTCCTTTTGTCATAGGAGGCAGATACCCCAAAATATTGCTATGATTTATGTCAAAGAGTGTTTTGCCTATGTTCACTTCTAGGAATTTTATGGTTTCTTGTGCTACATTTAAGTCTTTAATCCATTTGGAGTTTATTTTTGTATGTGGTATGAGGAAATTTCCTAATACTATTTTTTTTATACGTAGCTTTCCAGTTTTCCCAGCACCACTTACTGAAGAGACTCTCTTTGCTCCGTTGTATATTTTTGCCTCCTTTGTCTTAGATAAATTGACCATAGGTGCATGGGTTTATTTCTGGATTCTATATTCTGTCGCATTGATCTATGTGTCTCTTTTTGTGCTTGTACCATCATTTCTGATTACTGTAGGTTTCTAGTATAGTCAAAAATCAGGGAGGGTGATACCTCCTGCTTTGTTTTTTTTTTTTTTTTTCCTTAAGATTGCTTTGAAAATTCAGGGCCTTTTGTGCTTCTATATACATTTTAGATCATTTGTTCTAGGTCTGTGAAAAATGTCATGGGTATTTTGATAGGGATTGCATTAAATCTGAGATTGCCTTGAGTAGTGTGGCCACTTTAACAATATTAATTCTTCTAACCCAAGAGTACAGGGTATTTTTCTACTTCTCTGTATCATCTTGAGTTTCCTTCATCAGTATTTTATAATTTTCATAGTATAGGTCTTTCACCTCCTTGGTTAAGTATATATTCCCAGGTATTTTTATTCTTTTTTGATGTGGTTTTTAATAGGATTATTATTATTTTTTGCTCTCTTTCTGATAATTCATTATTAATGTATAGAAAAGCAACAGATTTCTGTATGTTAATCTTATATCCTGCGAATTTACTGAATTCATCTATTATAGTTTTCTGGTGGAGACTTTAGGATTTTCTGTTTAAAGTATCCTGTCATCTGTGATTAGTGACAGTTTTAATTCTTCCTTTCCAATTTAGATGCTTTTTATTTCCTTTTCTTGTCTGAGTGCTATGACTAGGATTTCCAGTATTATCTTAAAGAGAAGTGGTGAGAGTGGGCATTCTTTTCTTGTTCCTGAATTTAGAGGAAAGACTTTCAGCTTTTCACTGTTGAGTATGATGTTAGCTATGGGTTTGTCATAAATGGCCTTTATTATATTGACATATGTTCTTTCTATACCAACTCTGATGAGAGTTTTTATCATGAATGGATGTTGAATTTTGTTAAATGTTTTTCTACAGCTATTGAGATGATCACGTGATTTTTATTCTTCAATTTGATAATGTGGTATATCACAATGACTGATTTATGAACGTTGAACCATTCTTGCATCACTAGAATAAACCCCATTTGATCATGGCTTATGCTCCTTTTTACATGTTGTTGGATTCAGTTTGCTGATATTTTGTTGAGGATTTCTGCATCTATATTTGTCAAAGTTATTGGTTTATAATTTTCTTTTTTTGCAGTATCTTTGTCTGGTTTTAGTAATAGGGTAATGATGGCCTCTTAGAATGAATTTGTTGAGTTTTCTGTCCTCTTCAGTTTTTTCAAATGGTTTGAGAAGGATCAGTATTAGCTCTCCTAATATATGTTTGGTATTTCCCCCTATTTTTAAAGGTTAAATTTAGATTTCCTATAAGAACACAAAAATGAGTATAATTTATAGACATGGAAGATAATATCTGTTGGTAGTGGCAGAAAGGAACAGTGGTATTTACAAAAAAAAAAAGATCTATATATAGCCTGCTCTTGGTTGTATAGAATTTCCAGCAGACCTTATCAGATAAGAGCTTATGAGAAATTCTGTCTTTTTTTTTTTTTTTTTTGTCCAAAGCTTTCAGAGAAATAACCATAGTCTGAGTGGCTCTGGGATATGATCACAACCACAGCTTCAAGTTTTACCTTGTGTATGATCTGTGAGATTATCTTTATGTCCAAGTAAATCACTGCCATACTGTGAACCAACAGATGTGCTGAGTACGCTGTCGTGAGCCAAAAATAGAAATCATACTTCACAGCATTTCTCCATAGTATCTGTAGGGGATTGAGAAGATCATTGGAAATGGGCTATGGGGTTCATCTATAAACTTTTATATTAGCATTTATAATTAGCATTTGTGAGAGTTTAATTTGTCTTCCTCAACTCTACAGACTTTTCTTGAGAAATCACTAACATAAGGCAGTTACAAAAAAGCAGAGGATGTCTCTCTCCATCTTGAAGGAAAGATGGGCATCCATATATAAATATGCAAATAGTATGTTTGTGTAATTGTAAAAGTGCTTAAAAATAAATTCGGTTAGTTTGGGAAGTCAGTGAAGAGAAAAAAATATTTTTATTTCTCTTCACCTGGTAAAGCACAGTTTTCTAATTTTAACTAGAAACAAAGCAGGGCCTTGTTATTACTTCCTTTCATAGTTCCAGGGTTGGGGACAGCACAGACAAGGTAAATACAGTGGGTTGGAGATACTGGAAGGGTTAGAAACGTGTGAAGTAGGCATACTAGGTTAAGCGAGTTGCTGTGAGGTCAGTGAGGAGCCCACCTGGTCTGGTCACCTTCCTTCCCCCTTCCCTGTGCTGTCCACCCTGCACGGGGCTGTGCAGAACTCTCATGACTGACCGTAGTCTCGAGGCTGTTTCAGATCCGTGAGTTCGGTGATGGCCATAGTAAAGCAGAACACCACGTGCAGATAACAAGGGGGCATGCCACCTTGAGAGACTAAGAAACTGTAATAGAACCCACTGCAATCTGTTTTTAAAATAACAGAGATACAAGCTTTGCAGAAAAAAAATGTTGTGTCAAGTGAAGACCACACTCACTTCCCTGTCATTATTTTATACTCCAAACACATACTAAGTTAACTAGGGCCAAATTAACTAGTTACTCTTCAGCATAAACCTATGATGAGTTTGAGATTATTGTACAGGTTAGAGTAAACCTTCCTACTGCCATGAAGTCCAAGACACACACAAAGATGCCAAACTACAGCAGTAAAGAAGAAATGGAATCTGACGTCTGAGCATCAAACTGAAAAGTAGTCCTGAGCATAAGTGTTTGAGTAAATGGAATGTTGAAACATAGGTGGACATGTGAGTCTTGAATTCTAAGGAAAAGTCAGGGCTGAAGACGTAAGTTTTGGAGCACAATATGAAAGGCATTACAAGCTACACGACTGAATGGAATTAGCATGAAGTTAAGGGTTTATAGAAGAGAGAAGGGGCCCAAAGATAGAGCCCCTGTTGTCTCTGCTGCATTATAAGGATGAAGATTAAAAATGCAAAATGAAACTGAGAAGGATCAGCCAGTAAGTGGGAGGAGAACCAGGGCAGGGTAGTATTGGGGGACCGCAAGGAAGAATGTGTTGAAGGAGAAAGAAGTAGGGGAGGGGTTTTTGTTCCTCGTTGTTACTAATAGACCATTCTTCTTCCATAAAGATAGGCATCTGTGTCCAGTTCTTCTGACAGCACAGAAAAATAAGATGGAAATGTTGATCTTAGGTTTTGGTAACGTGCAGTTCATTGAGTTCATTCATAGTAACATATTTGATCACAGAGTAGAGGTGAATTTGATTAGAATGAATCCAAGAGACACACAGGAGGGATAATTATCTGGGAGTGAGGATGAGAAGCTCGGAGATCATGCGCCTCATTTCCAGACTCAGGTGTGTGCTCTTGGGAGAAAGACAGGTGACCCTGAGGGGGCCACCGAGGAAGCAGGCTTTGAGCTTCTGTTCTCACCAAGTCCTCATTCCCTCTGGAATCCCCAGTTCAAAGACATGAAAGATAAAATGTGAAAGGCATTCTGCATTTTCTTTTTTGGATAAAATACATAACATTATAATCCTGTTGTTTCCACCCAATTAGTATTTGGCCAACATGAAATTACCTGACTCAGTAATGTGGTAAAAGGCATTGTGTGAAATGATGGTCCTGCCCTCTCTCCTCCTCCCTTTTTACTCCTGGTGGGTCTTTTGTGACCCATCAGGTAAACGTTTACCTTGGCTAACCTCTGAATATTAGCTGATCCTATGGAAGGCCGAAACACCAGTGCTCCCCAGAATGCTGAAGTTGTGGAGCATGAGAAAAATCACATTTAATATGACTTCTTTCTTCAGTAGTGAACCATACTTAGCCATAACCCAAATAAACATTTAATTGGAGAAAACGATAATTATGACTTCACCCAGCACATACACACACATGCATGTATACATGTTATACCACCCACATACATAAACTCATATAGAACTTTTGAATAATAAAAACAAAACAAAGAACAATAGGGCCATTTAATTATATAGCTTTGAGCCTGCTGTATGGTACAATGAATCTTGAAATCCAGAAAAGTTCAGAAACTTAAACTTCAAAGAAAAATTAGAGTGTAATTGCTGGCTAAATTTTAGTCATTTAATCAGGAAAGTGAACAAATTGAAACAAAAAAGTAAAGGAAATGAAAAAACTGAGTTTTTACTAAACCGTAGTCCCCCCAAAATTCTGTTTCCTTCATGTTGTGTTTTGATATAGGATGTTACATAAAAGACATAGAAGTTAAACTATGACAAAATTTAATGAAGGTGAGGGCCCTTGGCTTTGTGCAGGAAGGAATTCAAGAGCGAGCCACAGTAGAGTAAATGTAGATTTATCTGGAGAGATACATGCTCCATAGATAGTGTAGGCCATCTCCGAAAGCCAGAGAGGCCACGAGGTGTGGGGGTGGGTGTTTAAAGTACAAGTAGATACATTCTCCATAGACAAGTGCAGTCTGTCTCACTTGGAAGAATGACCATGAGGTGTAGGGGTTAGTTTTTATGGGCTGGGTAACTTCATATGCTAACAAGAGAGGATTATTCCAACTACTTTGGGGAACGAGCTGGGACTCCCAGAAATTGGGCCACTGCCCACTTTTTGACCTTTTACGGTCTGCCTCGGAACTGTCATGGCACCTGTGGGAGTGCCATTTCCCATGCTAATATATTACAATGACTGTATAATGAAGCTCAAGGTCTCCTGAAAGTCAAATCGCCAACCATCTTGGGCCTCAAGGTCTGTTGGGAGTTGAATTTTCTGCCATCTTGGTGTTAATTGCTATGTCATTCCTTGAATGCCTGTGCCCTGCCCACTTCCTTCCTATCTCAGTAGGTTTTAAACATTTTGCAGACAACTGTCTGGTGATTGCTTCAGGGGTCCTTAAAAAGTATGGTGGTGGTGACTGCGCTCTTGGCTCTGAATAACATTCTCTCTACAGAATGAGGTTGGAGAATAAATGTCAAGACTCTTTCTCTTTTATGGCAGACAGAAATTGGATCTTAATTTTCCTATTTACACCTTACTCTCTGTCTAATAAACTTAGTGATATAAACACATTGAACACTTGATGCAGTTCATTTATACATCTTGTTCTGGCTCTATTGCGCAGGATTTCGTTTATTCTCCTGCCCAGTTGTCACTGGACACTCTTCCTCTGCAGATATGGAATAAGTCTTTTACCACATGTGACTTGTAAACATGGAGTTTTTGTCCTGTATTTATGGTGTTGACTTCTATGTTAGACCATAGGCAGTAATAACTAGGATTACTCCTTTCAGTTAGCTCTTATGCTCACTTATTGGAACTATGGTCATAGTTATAAGTAATAATGACCGCATAACATTTCCTGGTGTAAAAGAACAAGATCACTCAACTATTTCAACATAGACGTGAACCCCTTCAGCCTACTCAGTTTCATTGAAATGTTAATAATGGCCTTTTCTCATAATAGCTTTTCTTACATCACTCCTTTTGTCTTTCATCCAAACAAACCAAGATCCAGACATCCTGGTATTTTCAGGCAACTCTGAAGGAGTTTCCCAGCAAAATTGCATTCAGTAAAGTTCTCCTAGTGATAGAAAGTATTTGAGGTCTCAGAGAAAATCTCACAGTGCTTAATTCTAGTATAAGCACAGAAAGAAGTCTTGGTATTTATTATCAGTTAAAACAACTTACGTCAACAGAAAAGAATCTCACTTCCCACCTTTGTCACACAATTTATCATAAATTTCTGCTCAATTTATCATAATTTATTTATTAAAAAAAGAAGTCAAAATACTGAAGCTAATCTCCTGCAGGAAGACATTGCTTTATTGGGTGATTTTCCAAAGAATCCTTAGAAATATGTGATCCTAAAAGTCTGTGACCTAAGTCTATTAAACAAAACGGCATTCCTGAAGTGAATTCCAAAGTTGCTAATAAATAGATGTGTATTTGTCAGCAATTTCAACTTCCCAGATCATTGAATGTATTTACTGTCCTGAAAGGAGAACAAATACAGTGTTTCTTCACTAGCTACTTATATGTTTTTTCCTGAATACTTTAGAGGACAAAAGAAAGATTGTGCAGAGATAATTTTTTGATGAAATTTTTTTCCCCATCACTGCCAACAGACTGTGATTTTTTTAATGTTCATTTATTTGGCAAAATGCTGATTTAATTGTTGCCAGTTTTTTTTTTTATGAAAAGCTACATGATAAAGCTATTTAGCTTTCTCATTTGCAAATGGTGTCTCATGGGTCCTTAGTAAGGTATTGCAATGAATTTCAAAGGCACTGCCATTATTAGTTTACTGCTGTTCTTAAAAACCTACAAAGTTACAAATATTTTTATCCAGACGTGATGCAGATTCATTATCTAATGGAAGCAATGGTGAACTATTTAACTACAAAAGAAAATATCATGGATGCAGACATGTTGAAAGTATCATGGTTGCAGAAATGGTGTTAACTGGTTAATAGGCTATTTAATCAGTATGAAAAAAATACAACCCATGTAAGAAAAAGCTTTTCAAAAGATAATGGGTAAGGATTAGCAGGAAATGGATTTACTCTCTTACTTCAAAAAACTGAGAGGGTGGACAAAGTGCATAAAACAATGTTTTACAAGACACTTTGCATCAGGGAAAAAAGGACAGTAATCCTTGAAAGATCAAAAATAAACAATGTGAGTGCTACAATTTCTCCAAATTACAATCTTTAAGAGAGTTTCCAGGTCATGACATATAGAGAGGGAACCCAGTCAGAATCCAAGGGAACCCTCGAGTTGGGGAGAAGATCAAAGTAGGTAGACTTTTCAGGACAATGTTGTAGAGAAATGATAAAGTGGACTGTGATGAGCTAACACTGTGTCACCCTAAGGTAACCTATTAAAATCATATAAAAAGTGTTTTATATATTAATAATTAATAAAACAAATACAGAATAGTGAGGATATAGACCTGAGCAATCAAATTAACCTAATTGACATGTAGAACATTCCTGTCAACACCTGGAGAATTCATAGTATTTTTAAGTTCACACGTAACATTTACAAAGACAGACCATATTCAGAACAATAATACAAGTCTTAATACATTTAACATAATTCACTTCATGTAAGGTATATTTCTATTGACTATAGATTAAACCAGAAATAAATAAGAAGATCTCTGAAAATTTCCCAATTATTTGGAAAGTAAATAACAAACTTCTAAATAATCCATGTGTCAAATGAGAAATCAAAATGAAAGTTAGAAAACATTCCACGTGAGTGGGATGCTACTGCTAAACTTCTTCCGGTGGAATGTGTGGTACTTGGCCTCTGTGTTAGAAGAAAAAGGGCCTCAAATCAGTGATTTGACTTTCCAACATAAGAAACTAGAAAAAGATATAGAAATTAATCACAAAGTAAATAGAAGAAAGAAAGTAATGAATAATCAATACAATAGAAAGCAAAACACAATACAGACTTGTTATAAAGCTACAGTAATAAAGATGGTATGTATTGGTGTGAGAACAAATAAATCAAGGGACCAGAACTGATGTTCCAGAAATAGACCCAAACACTTATTGACAACTGATTTTTCACAAAGTTTCACAAACAGTTGTGTGGATTAAGGATAGTCTTTTAAACAAACAATGTTGAAATAATTGGGTATCCACATGCGAAAAAAAAAAAGATGTCTGATCCATACCTTGCCCCATATAAAATATTAACTCAGAGTTTATCTTAACTTTAATGTAAAACCAAGAACTATAAAACTTCTAGAAAAAAATGCTTTGTAATTTTGGGTTAGATACAGATGCCTTAGATAGTACACCAAAAGCATGCTCAGAAAAACTGGTAAATTGGAATTTATCAAAATTAAAGCTTCTGCTCTTCAAAAGATACTAAGTTGATGAAAAGAAACCACAGATTGGGAGAAAATATTTACCAATTTACATATCCAATAAAGAACTTCTATCTGAAATAAATAACTCTAAAATTAAAAAAAAAAAACGCCCAATTAAAAATGGACAATTGATTTGAACGGACACTTTACCAAAGAAGATACATGGGCAGCAAGGAGCACATTAATAGATGTTCAGCCTGATAGCTGCAGTGGGATACAGCTACACACCTATTTGAACAGGTAAATTTCAAGACACCAACCATAAACATTTCGTTCAGGATATGGAGGGAACGAGAATTCTCATACACTTCTGGTATGAATATAAAGTCATGAAGTTATTTTAGGAAACACTTCGACAGTTGCTTAAGAGTCTAGGTATTTCCCTGTAGAGGAAAAAATACATATACATACAAAGACTTGTACAGAAATGTTCATAGCAGTTTTATTCGTAATAGCCCAAGTTTTGAATCAGCACAAATGTTCATCAGCAGGTGAATGGATATACAAACTATGGTATATCCATGCAATGACATACTACTAAGTACTAAAAATGAGTGAGCTGTTGATATAGGCAACAATGTGGATGAATCTCAAAAGAATCATTCTCAATGAAAGTAGCCAGATTAAAAAAAGAATATGCTTTTTAATTCCATTTATATGAAATCCTAGGAAATGTAAACTAATATTAGAGCACATCAATGTTTGCTTTGAGGTGAAGGAGTCAGGATCAAAAAGGTATAGTAGGAAAGGTTTAAATGGGACATGAAGAAACTTTTGGGGGTTATGGAAATGTTCATTATCTTGATTGGAATGTTAATTTTAAGTGATTTAAAAATGTCAAAATGTATTAAATGGTACACTTCAAACGTGAGCTTTATAGTGTATCAGTTCATCCTTAACAAAGCAGTTGATTAAAAGATAATTTTAAGTACTTTTATGGCAATATTTGGGCTTCATGAATGTGGATTCATAAACAATTATGAATTATGGCTTAAAAATCTCATTTTAGCATGTGATAGGATAAAAAGAGAAAATGATGATTGCTGCAAATGTGTGCCAATGGAAAAATCTGTAATTCTTTTTTATAACCACACTTAAGATTTACCAATAGAATATTTGGTTTAAGAGTAATAACCAAGTGCCCCTTTAAAGACCTTTATTCATTCATTTACTTAGGCACACACCAAGTTATGTGCTTACTGTGTGAAAGGATATATGTGAAGACATTATATATCATGCTTGGAATAAAAAATCAGACGTAAATTTTGACTTCATGCCCTCACATAGAAAGAGGGCTACAAGATAAGGGCCCTTAACTAAATATTTCAATAATTAAGTTGAACGATGTTTGTAAAATACATAACACAGAGCTTGATATACAGCACATACTCAATAATATTAGCACATCATTAATAAAGAAGAGAGAGTGATAAGTCCTGTGAAAAGGATAAATAAAATATCATGGGAATTTAAGGAAGTAAGAAGTAAGAGATTTTTAGCCCTTCCCTCTCTCCGTCCCTCTCTCCCTCCTTCCCGCCCAACTCTTTCCCCCACCGCCCACCGTGTGTAGGAGGAGTGTATTGGGGAAAATGTGTCTTTAGTATGCTCCATGAATTGGATGACTTTAAGAGTTGATTGAAGGCTGTCCTTCAGCAAAAGGCTATAAGTCACATAACGATGAAGCTGGATAGATAAGAGAAAAAAAATGTTTAGCTCTGAATTCCATATTTTTCCTCAAATATTATTGATTTTGTTTTCCTCTTCAATATAATCTTGTGACTAAAGATAATGAACTGAAAATAAATAAATAAATTGGCAGTTTTACAGAATACACCAAAATTGGAGATTTGGAACCTAATTACATATGCTGAGATAGCTACCTGCTCTTAAAAAAAAAAAAGAAAGAAAAAAATGAAACTAAACAAAAACAAATCGATCACATAAAAAAATTCCCCACCCCAGGTTGTCTCCTGGGCTGCACACCTGTGACTTAGAGTAGGCCCTGTGTAGATGTGTGTAACTCCTCCTTATCTGTGGTGCAGAGGCTGCACACTCAACCAACCTGGGATCCTGCAGTGCTGTAGTATTTACTACTGAAAAAATGCACATCTAAGTGGACCTGTACAGTTCAACTCCACGTTGTTTAAGAATCAACTGTAAATATTGTTTCAGATAATCAAGTTTAAAGCAGTTTTTAAAACCTAGATAATTCAATATGATGATCTGTATCAAAAATTGTGGTAAAAAAGTCCACTCTGAAAAGGCTGATAAAATAGGTAACCTCTAGTATACAGTTCAAGCAGACACCATAGCATAGAAGAGTAATCTCAGTATGTTCAGAATTTCTTCTGGCTTATCAGAAAGGCAGGTTTTCTTTCAAAGACCGCAGTGGAAAAGGATGTATATCGAGACGCCCAGAGAGTACCCTCTCAAGTTCAGGGCAGTGCATCTTCTATAAAAAGGGAGCGTACAAGCGTGATGTTAAGTGGGTACCAACTTGAGATTGCCTGAGTGCTAACCTGTGCCCTTAGTCCTGTTGTTTAGGCTTTTATTCCCCCAAGTTTTAAAACTGTGATAAAATACACATACTATAAATGTTACTGTCTTAATCATTTTTAAATATATAGCTCAGTGGTTTTAAGTACATTTATTTTGTTCAACCATCACCACCATCCATCTCTAGAACCCTCTTCATCTTGCAGAAATAATACTGTTTAGCATAGTATTAAACAACTCCCCATTTCCCCTCCTCCATGATCCCTGGAAACCACTGTTTTACTCTGTCTCTATGATTTTGATGATTCAGTATCTCACGTAAGTGGAATCATACAGAGTTAGTCTTGTTTTGACTGGCTTATTTTGCTTAGCAATATGTCCTCAAGGTCCATCCATGTTGTAGCATATGTCAGACTTCTCTTCCTTTTTAAGGCTAAATAATACTCCATTGTATGCATATACCCCATTTTGCTTATCCGTTCATCCATCAGTGGACACTTGGGCGGCTTCCACATTTTAGCTGTTGTGACTAATGCTGCTGCAAACAGGGATGTGTGAATAACCCAGCCTTTTCAAACCTCACATTCCACACTGTAAAGTGAAAGGAACAATAATACATAGAACATTAAGCTGTTGAACGGATTAAATGAAATGATCCATGTAGAGCAATTAGCACAGCTCTGGCACATGATATAATTTTAAAGTAAAATGTTCACTCTTATTTTTATGAAAGTGTCGGCTCCACACAATTGAGCAGTAGACCTTTCCCAGTGCCCAGGAACTGAATATTAAGTGTCAAGTAGACAAATCCAATAGCAACAGTGCACAGTGAGAGCCAACTGTGAGGCCATCGCTGTGTGTTCACTCAACCGAAATATGTTTTTTTCACCTTAATTTTTAGAATTGTATCTTTGTGTTTTATCCTGTAGAGCGATAATAGGCCAAATGTTGAAGAAGTCTGGAAAATTATGACTTCCCGTCTCCAGACCTTTATAGATCTGGTCATCTGAGTGCTTGACATCATCTATCTTTCCACTTATCTATCCCTACGATAATAAAATATGGGATTAAAGTGGCTTTTATCTGTAGTGGGAGACGGGATGTATTTCACATGTCAGTTCTTTGAAAGGGGAAACTCCAGAGCTTCAGAAACTATACTGAAGAGTCAAGTGAGTGCTGAGGAAGAACATTTCTGAGTATTACCTGTTAGGATTACAATTTTACTGCTTTAAAGTAATTATAATTTTCATTGCAGAATCTATTAAAAAGACTTTACCTGACGGTAATTTATCTTGTAGTTACAGGTCATTGTCAGAATGAAGGGAAGAAAAGAAGACACGAAGGAGAAATGGGACTATTTACCAAGAGTATCTTCACAAAGCGAGAAAAGAATTGCTGAGAACCTTAATGCCTGCAGAGCGTAAATCACTTAAGAAGCATACAAATTCTGCTCCAGCCTCCCAGAAGCCTGCTCGTTCACGTGTGAGTACTTAACGTGATTTCACTTCATACTCATATTTCTTTATTAGATAGTTTTAATTCAAATCTAATCTTTCATTTTATTAACACTCTGGGATATATAGTGTTTTTTGTGTTATCACTTGTGTCATCAAGAATGGGGAGAGATTCCTTTTTTATTTTTATATTATGTTTAAAAAACTAACTACAATTGCTGAGCACTTCTGAATGCCAGGTAGCACAAGTCACTTAATTTATCTGTTGCTAATAAATATCCTCCTGACAAACATTTGAATACCTACAAGCATTCCCATTTATGCAGAGAGATTTGAAGTCACGTGGCTTTTCCAGAGATCCTCGAGCATCTGTCAGAGGTAAAACTCATTACAGACCTGTAACACTGAACATTCACAGACGTAGAAATCCCTTATGCTTCTTAAATAAATAAAACATCTAAACTTCACTTTTAAAGACCTTACATTCTAGGTTTGTCGTAGACCAAGTGACCAAACGTAGTCAGAGGTGTTTGTATTTTTGTTTTGTTCTTGAAAGAATCTCGAAACTTTCCTAGAGCCTTGCGTAGCCAGTGGTGTGATCTGGAGGCTGCACGAATGCTGATGCCATTAAATGAGCTGGGAAGAAAGGAGTAGGAACAGGATTGATGCTGAACGACGTGTTTGGCTTCTGCAGTGTAAAGAGGAGGGAGGCTTCCTCCTGACGTGCGGGCAGCTGGCCCTTCGGACCCAGTCATGAAGTTTTGTGTCTTCATGTTGTGAGCTAAGTTACACTTTGAAGAAAATGCTGTGTTGGCAGCAGCTATTTCTAATATGAGGAAATTGTCATAGTTTCTGAATTTCGTCAAGTGTCACTTTAACTAATAAAACCATCCTCTTTCCATATATTTATCTAAAATTTCTTGCACAAAATAAATTCAGTGCAGCTTCATTTGTAATTATTGATGTTTGATATGCAGTTACTGTAATCCATTAATAATCTAAAATCTCCTTTTAGCCATTTTTGAGCTTCCTCATTTGTGAATATTTTTAAACAGCACTTCCAGAAAGAATGAACTTAATATTAATACCTTTCTGCCATTATTATGGAAGTACTAATACTGATATGGGTAAAGCTGGGTGGCAGCTTGTAGCTAGATGCACTGTGTGGGTGCAGTGTGTGACCTGGAGAAACAGCCTCTCAATTACCTAGAATTAGCTGTAAAAATATGTTGTCTCCAGTTATGAGAACTAAGATTTGTGTTAGACTAAAAATCCTTAATTTTCTTAGCAAGTTGTATGTATTTGATGGACTGGTTTTTGAAAGGGCCTCTACGATTTCAGTTGAAAATGTTTTCTTGAAGTAACTCAATATGGACTAGGCAAGCCAGAGTAAACCATGGCGTGAAAATCTGGAAGACAGCCTCCAATTTACATTTTATGCATATGACCTGCCTTAATGAGGAAATGAAAATCATAAAATTAGCTTTTATCTAATGGCCTAATACTTGTTTATGGAAAGTGTTGCTGCTGACAAAGGAAATGTTACCTCATGCTGGCAGCTGAGAGACTTACAGGCACCTGAGTGACCCACAGCTCAACAGCTGGTAACCGAAACCCGTCTTGTCAATGTCAGCTACAGTCCATCTTCCCTATTCGCCAGAGGAAACACAGCCACAATTTGCTTACAGTTTCTGGTGTCAGAAGGACCGTGCTCTTGGCTCTCATCCCTTTAGGATTGTGGAGAGAAAGCCAAGGCATACATCCAGTGTGCCTACCCCGTCAGCTGTGGGGCAGAGGGGATGAAGGATGCAGTACGTTATGAATCACTGCTTCCAAATATTCAGAGGACCAAATGGGACAAAGGTTGTTTTTCTTATTATAACTATATAAAGAAGAAGAAAATTCAAAATTATACCTCTCTGTACTTCAGTTTTGAATGTGTGGAGATCAGAAAGAAAATCCATTTGCTTCATCTCTTAAACTTAGGGCTAAGACAAGTAAAAGATAATCTCTATTAGTAAATTATCCTCGAGACTAATTTACTCAAAAAAGAAAAGCAATTCAAGATATACTGTAAGCAAACAGCTAATAAATGCTGCTATAAATAAGATTAAGTAAGGATAAAGATAAAAGGGGGTAGGAAATATCAAAGAAAAATAAAAGAATTCTCCAGAGCTTACGAATACAGTCACATCAAAAAGAGTTCACTGAAGACCTAGCATGTTGACTCTGAAGACTTATGCTTAGAGACAGCGCTTGAAATCACAGAACAGACCCACAAAGGAAAATCTGGTCAGCTACGAAAAATAAGAATCAGACTTCCATCAAAATCTTCTTAGAAGAGAAAGCCACTAACTGTATAGCATTCTCCCCACAAATCCATAACCCCAGTCTAATTGTGAGAAAACACCAGCCAAGGCAAAATTGAGGTATATTTTCCCAAACACCTGACCAGTACTCTTCAAAAATGTGAAGGCCAAGAAAAACAAAAGACTGAAGAACTGTCTCAGATTGAAGGAGACTGAAGACAGGGAGACTAGATGCATGTGGTTTACTGGATGGACTCCTAGAATAGAGTAAAGGTCACCAGTGGACTACCAGCAAAACCCAGATAAAGTCTGCATTTCAGTTAGTAGGGTTGTATCAATCCAGTGTGAAGTCCAAATCTTGATATTTTCATAATGTGGAAACGTTCTGGAAGTTTACTTTCACCAGCATTTTCTTAAATACTTTACAATGCGCTATAGCAAACGGAGGCACCAACTAAGAAAAAGTATGATACGGAGAAAACAGGTGGAAGCAGTTTAGGAAAGGAGTGGAGGGAAATCCCACAGTAGTAACAGTAGAGGAGTTGGCCTGGATTGGAGCAGAAGATAAATGCCGTCAGGAGTGAGGACTTTGAAAAAATTTAAATGAAGGAAAATATCCTGATAAGGTACCTGATGGTACTGAGACTTTGGACAAATCACTGACATGATAAGAGGCTATACTGTTAAAGAAAGAAAAAGAAAAAAGCAAGGAATAAAAGAAGAAAAAAAAGGCAATTAGAAATTCCAAGAAAACCAAAAGTTTGTATAAAAATGAAAATAATACATAATTATTTCCTTCTTGGCTCTTTAAAGAACAGTATTTACGTGGCCACCATACTATAATTATCATTCACTGATGTTAAGTGAACTGGCATTTAAAGTGGCATTAAAGCACAAGGGCTCTGATGAGGAAGCACCACAGAGCAGGGGACTGAACCTGAGTTTAGGGATGAAGAAAAGCTTGGCAGGAGGTCCTGTCTGAGCTGAAACCTGAAGACTGGCTGGCCTGAAAGAAGGATATGGCAGTAGGGAGGATTTCAAGCAAAAGAAACAAAATTTGAAAAGACCCACAAGTAAAAGAAAGCATGCTGTGTTCAGGGTGCTGAAGGAAATGAATTAATAGGAGTAAAAAGCTGAGGAGTGGGGAGGCATTGGGTAAGTGGTAAGAAATAGAGTTTGAGGAGAAGGCACTGTGTTACGGAGTGACACGTATTTTTTAGACTTTGAACCTGTGGCTTTGTAACAAAGTGGCTTAAGCAGGAGAGCCACAGTCATGGTATCACTTTCATTAAGGTGACTTTGGATGCTGTGTGGGGAGTGGCTGGAATTGAGAAAGGATAAAGGCAGAGAGGAGAGTCGTTACTATAACAAGAACAGCTTGGCCTAGATTAGCATAGGGCCAGTAAGGAAGGGATGTGAAGGGCATTTGAGGGGAAGCACAGGTGACATTTAGTGACTGTGTGAACTTGGGGAACAAGGTAGATGGAAGAGTTGAGAAGAGTGTCCCGTTTCTGACTTGAGTCACTTTGTAGATAGAGGTACCAGTCACTTCACTCAGCACAGATTGGAAGTGGTGTTGGAACACAGGGCAGAAGAGCTGATGACTCCAGTTGTCTGATTGTCCATATCTAGAAGACCCAGGATGAGATATAGATTAAGTGGTTGGGTATATGATTTCAAGCTCAAACTGAGGGCATGGGCCAGAGATATTTTTGGGTGGCATCTGATAAGGATTCATGATTGAAGTCATGGCAGTCAGTGTTACTTCAGTGTTCTTTTGAGAGGCTGGTCCTTCCACAGCTACTTGATGACTGTTTTTAATGAGATAAAACAAATAGTAATTCAGAAGTTTATGTAGAGAAGGGTCAGCAACAAATACTCATGCCTTCCCTTTCACTCACAAACAAGGCATTAAACATCTACTAAGGTGTTTGGGAAAACATAGGTGAAAAAATTCGAGGTGCCCACATATACAGACTGGTTAGGGCTTTTCCAAAATAGGAATGTAATGTATTCTGTGGAAACGTGGAGAAACACAGATAAGGCAGATCTAGGCGGAAATAGTCAATTTGGTTGTCATTTCATACTGAGGCAGATTTGCCAAGTATAAACTGTATTCCATTACAAAGGTAGATTCTTTTGGAGTGGGTGTTGTCTGTAGCTACACCTGTTGTATTTGACCTCACATTCTAGAGCATTTGGTTTATAAACGTGTGGACTGCCAACAGGAAATACTGTAAGCCTTACGAGAATCCAGTTCATTAATTGATATACTTAGGCTAGGTTGGGGGCTGTGGTGCATGCTGTGCTGTGAACTGGAGAGCCTGGGGTGGAATCTGGGGAGAAGCAGTCTTCCGTGAAACACATTTGCTTATCTGTCTTTGGATAAAATAAGCTTTGAGCAGTATTCCTTAAATTTGAGTATCTTATCTTTTTGGACCTAAGGATATACTTACTTGACTATATCATATCTAATCTTCTAGACTGTTATTAACCTGCGGTTATTGCCAGTACCATGTGGTATTTATTGAATAAGAATATGCTCCGATGTTATATACTGGATGAAATAACTAAAAAATTCCTTTTCTTTTACTTTAACTTACTACCAGTTAGTGCCAAACCGCCTTTACTGAAGGAGTTGCAGACATGGCCAGGGCCAGTGAGGAGGGAGCAGGCTCACAGTGTCAGATCAGTTACACTGTGAGAGGATCTGAGAGTCAGGTAAGGCCGGCGATTAATGTGATGAGAGCAGATCGAAGTCAGCTCAGAAGGCAATGTGTTAAAGAGAGCCTGACAAGAGGAGAAGGAGAGGAAGGAGCTGCTTGGGTAGGCAGGTCAGAGGGTTCAGAGAGAAGGGTGTGGGAAAAGTGGAGGGAAGTGGAGGCTGGCATCAGTGGATGTGGGAATGAGATGAGGGAGATGAAAAATGGACTTATTTGTAAAGAGAGTGAATTAGAAATTATGCTGTGGTAAGAGAAAAAAGTTAAAAGCATTAAAATACGTTGGAGGCTCCTGAATTACATTTATGCTTAATAATTTGATGTAAGAAATAAAGGAGATACTCTAGGCTTTGTATCTGTTTCAGGCAAAGGGTTATGGAGATCATAAAATTAAAATGGTAAACAGACATAGATGGAGAGGCTGGCTTTCTTCAAAGGAAGCAATGGTGAAACTGCTAAAAGAGACAAAATTTGAGTTCTTAAAATCTAAGTTAAGTCTATGGTAAGAAATCATTTTTATACCGAAGAATATGAAATCATTTCCTAGCCCAAAAATAATTTTTAATAAGATAACATGCATAAAAATGTATAATATATAACACGTAATAGAATAAAGATACTGCCCTGTTTAGTTTGAATGTGACAGTTTTCAACCACACGGAACACCCTCAACTGAGGGCGAGCTTGATTCAGGTGAGAGAGGATTTAATTTGAAGCAGTAGGATCTGGGAAGCTTTGCCAGGGTACTGAGGGAGAGTGGTGGGCTTTGGAAGCCGGAGTGGTGTTGGCACAAGAATTGTGAGATAATGTAAATGTGGAGTTACGGAACAATGATGATCGGTTGTGAAGTGATAGCTATGGGAGTGGAGAGAAATGGTCCAACACAAATCATTTTTTAAAGAAAAGACATGAATAAGTTGAGAAGAGATTGTAATAAAGAAAAAGTAGATAAAGAGTGATGATTCCAAAATGTACTGCAAGAGCAATGACTTCATACCAGGGACTGAAATGAATTGTTTTAAAGGGAAGCCAGTTTTTGAAGAAAAATGATGAATTTGAGTTTGAACACATTGAGTCGGAGGTGATAGTCAATAATCCAAGGAGATTACCATTTGGACAGGTAGACAGATGGGTGAGGATTACCAGACATAGAAGTAAAATCATAGGTACATTTACTGAGTGAATTAGCATATAGAGTAAAATGTGGGGGCTCTCACATATGTAAGAGGGAGACTAATGAAATCAGTAAGAGAAAGTTAAAAAGAGGGAGACATGGTGAACTGAAAATTTGAGATCCACAGAGGCCAAAGTAGATGAGATTTGTAGAAGGCAAAAACCATTCAGCCATGGGAACTTTTGCACAGGTCCAAGGATGATGATGGCCACGAGGAGGTCCATGGCGTGGTGCTCATGGACATTAGTCATCTAGGAGCAATTGAAGGAGTTAATAAATTGGGGCAACAGAAACCAAGATGGCCAGGGGCTAAAAAAAAACAAGCAGCAGCTAAGGCTTATACTGCTGAGAAGGAGTTTTTGGAAAATCTTTCTCTACGTTTCTATTTTAGGCCAGAAATCTTTGAGGACATGCTAGAAAGGAAAATTAATTTTTTAGAAAGATGATTAAATGAAGTGGTTGACATTTTTGGCAAATTACAGGGTTTTTTTGTTTGCTTGTTTTTGCAGTAGCTTGTGTTCCTAATATTCCTAGAGCTAAAATGTATGTCACTGGAATAATACTGGTTCTTTTATTATTGAATATTTTACAATGGATTGGTGAGATGATCATCACTGGTGACACCATTAGGAAAGGTGGTACTGAAAAAACAAAATTAAACTGAATAGACTTGAAGATCTGCTTGCCTTTATTGAATGATTCATGAATTGGTCAGCATCCCATTTAGAGAACAGAAAGCAGCTCCTCGTAGCTGTACGAAGTGGAAGACTTTTACAGATGGAAGGAGGTAGGGCAAGGAAGTTACTCTTCAAAGGGTGGATTGTTTCAGGGAAGGTCGCCTTCCTTTGGGGAAGGCAGGGCTCTGTCAGGCAGATGACATTATTAGCGCTGGCCGGGTAATTCCAGATTGGTTCGTAGAGGCTGTAACTGCAGTCAGTTTAGGCACTAAGTCTGGATTTGCTGACATGGGGCTTCCAACAGGTGACTCCATTCTGGGCTTACTTTCTCTTTTCTGACAATGGTTTAGTTCAGTGGTGTAGTTCCAATTTAAGTTCAAACTTTCCAAAGTAAGATTAAGTGGGTCCCTTCTGAGGTAGATATAGAGTGATGTTGCAAATATCAACAAGTAAAAATGAGAAAAAAAAGTGGGCTTATTTTATCACTGACAGAGGCAGACTTCAGAGATACTAGGTCCAGTTCTAGACCAGCTCAATAAAGTGAATTTTGCAATAAAGCCAGTCACGCACATTTTTTTGATTTCCTAATGCACATAAATGTTATGTTTGCTCTGTACTGTAGTCTGTTAAGTGTGCAATAGCAATATGTCTTTAAAAATGTACACACCTTGACTAAAAGTACTTTATTGTTAAGAATGCTAACCATCATCTGAGCCTTCAGCAAGTCATGGTAGTAACAACAAAGATCACTTACCACAGATCATCGTAACAAATATAATGATAAATGATAATGAAAATGTTGGAAATATTGTAAGAATTAGCAAAATGTGACACAGAACCACAGTGAGCAAGTGCTTTTGGAAAAATAGCTCTGATAGACTTGCTTGAAGCAGGGGTACCACAAACCTTCAGTGTGTGAAAAACGCTGTATCTGTGGAGTAAAGTGATGGGCAGTAAAACGAGGTCTGCCTGCGATTCCTATATGCACTCAGGGAGGGAGAGAGAATTACATTTCCCCACCTTACCGAAGCGATCCCAGTTCAAATTTGTATGTAGCAGAAAGCTGCCCAGGAACCATTGTTGAAATGTTAAAGAAAGTGTATCCAGTGTCCTGCTGGACTCTGCCTTTTCTCTTCTCTCTCCCTCTCCTTCCTTTCCTCTCTCCATCATCTTCTCAAGCCTCCCCCAGGTCTGAGGATTCAGCGCCCTTGAGGAGACTTCTACTCATAAGATAATGTGCTGTTACTCAGAGGAAGGACGGTGAACCCCAGCTCTCTCCCTTGCTTATTTGTGGCTTTTGCTTGCTAATCCCCAGCCAAGGGACACACTGGGAACATGTAAGGAGTCCTTCAGAAAACAAGAGCACAGGTGTACGCCAGGCCAGAGAGAGAACGGTCACCACATCCAGCCATTCAGCATGACCTCCCTGTCCTAGCTTCTGCCAAACTCTTGTTTCATGTTACAGATGGCTCCTCGCGGTGCTCTGTTTAACTTTGTGGATTTTATTCTTGTCCCAGGAAGTTACTGGACAGTGTAAATGGCTGCTGTGGAGAAAACAAAAAAAGGACCTACTCAGAAAATTCGAAAAGGGAAATTCCATTGTACTTTGAGTCTTTCTTTCGAAAAGACAAAGGAGTTCCTGTCTTTCGCTCAGGCCAGGGTGGCCCCTAGGAAGTCAGAATTTATGCATATCCATCCTTACCATGACCCACTGTACTGATCACCAGCATGCAAGTGTTTATCAAGCTTTTACTCAAGAACAATGTTAATGTCTTTTTTCCATTGAAGTGACTTTTCAGCCCCACGGCATTCCTCATTATGTATTTGTTAACGAGGCTCTAATGTGATTTAAAGGGCCATCACAAACTCACTGGGGAAAAGGAACTGTTTTCAAGATATGTGGATATCTTTTGAAAATAACATTTCTTTCATAGAAATCAATGCTTCTCTGCTATCTTGAACAGGTAATTTCCCCTCAACGGGTGAAGCAGTTGCATGCATATTGTATAAAAGAAATAAACTCAACAAAAATAGGTATAAGGAATCGAACAACTTAAAACATTACTTCTGTATATACCCACAGAGAGGGTGATCCCAGGGTTACATGGTAAGAAAACACTTTATTGAGTGTCTTCTACATACTGGATAATTTGTAGAACCCTGCAGTTATTCTAGATCTTATTAAATACAGTCTTTTTCCTATTCAGTGCCAAATCCTAAGGTTTCCCCCATGCCTCTCTGGTGCTCCCTGAGATCTGATCCCCATCAGTGTGTCATTCATGCATATTTACATAAGTATGTGTGCGTACATACACTGACACGCGTCTTTTGCATTTGTAATTTTTTTTACCCAGTTGCTTCATAGAAGATTAAAATGGCAGATTAGACTCCATTCAGAATTTCACAATCCCTTGGTAATAAATCAGTTTTAATCATTTGACGAACATTTCAGAACTGTGAGGTGGGACAAAACCTGATTTGAGATTCATACCATTGTATACCTACTCTTAAAAAAAAAGAAAAACGGAAGCAATTTACACATCTGCAAATCTGAGGAAGCGGCCGAGAGAATTTGCGTGATCTGGGCACATGAAGCCATTTTAGCACACAAATTCCTCCCTTTCTTCTCTCAAGGGTGTCGAAAGGATACAAACATATTTTTTGCAGATGACGTGAATTATTAACTGGCATAAATAGCAACTCACAGTAATGCTTCAGAAATGTGTTTTTTTTAATTGAGTAAAGATGGCATCCGGAAAATATATGTAGGAAAAAACAGTGTCTTATAAGAGCTGAAAATGCGGACTGCGACGTACTATTTTGTGTGTGCGCTGTAATGACATGAGCGTTTAGCTGATCCTTGTTGTCCACTTAATGTGTCTAGCTGTGGTTGAGACTTATTCTCAGAGACAATACAAATAATTAAAAGTAAGACAACTTGGAAATTGCTTACTAGATCTTCACAATCTACGTTAAATGAGATGCACTAAAAGGTAAACACATCTTTTTACCTACTAAGGGGAGCTATTAGACATTTGTTTCGTTTTTAAAACACCATGAAGTTTAAAAACGAACCCAGTCTGATTTTCTGTTAAAGGACAATACTCAAGGCGCTATACGTAGTCATAGTTACCTTGAGAGTGAATTTTTGCACTGTGATGCTGACAATCCTAGAACTGTGAGCAGTAAACTGACGTGCAAAGTCCCTGAGCTAAAAAGATCTTAGTGTTCATTTGGTTCACTCATTCTTTTACACATGGAAACTGAATCCCTGAACGTTCCAGTGGGTAATGAAAGCTTACATGTCATGGGAGCGACAAAGCTATGACTGAATCAGGTAACTGAAATTCTTCTGACCTACTGTTTAGTGGTCCTTCCGTTGCGCATGTCATACCATCTCTTTAAGGAGAAAAAGTAAAACTTTGAGTCACCGGCAGTCTGTACTACAAGAGTAACTTGTTTTTTTATTGCGCTTCACGAGTATTGCATTTTTTTTTTTTTTTTACAAGTTGAAGGTTTGTGGCAACCTTGTGTCTAGGAAGTCTATCAGAGCCGTTTTCCAGTAGCATTTGCTCACTTTGTGGTTCTGTGTCACATTTTGCTAATTCTTGCAATATTTCAGTTATTTTTATTATTATTATATTTGTTACGGTGATGTTTGATCAGTGATCTTTGATGTTTCTACTACAAGTTGCTGAAGGCTCAAATGATGGTTAGCGTGTTTTAGCAAAAAACTTAAAACTAAGGTATGTACATTGCTTTTTTAGACATAATGCTATTGCACACTCAGTAGTGTACAGTACAGTGTAAAAATAAGTTTTATATGTACTGGGAAACCCCCCCCCAAAAAAAATTCATGTGACTCGCTTTATTGCTATTTATGTACGATTTGTGGTGGTGGTCTGGAACCATACGCGCAGCATCTCTCCAGGTTCTTGGTCTTGAGGAGTATTCACGCCAGGGAGCGTCTCAGAGATAGACCAGTCCTGGGTGCAAGAAGTGGGAGTGCAAGGTGTAAATAGTTCACTTTATACAAATGCAAGGAAGTCTGATGGAATCAAACATTTTGCCATTTAAATGTGTTGACTCTAGTCTCATTGACTCTGAATTTAGAAATGCTAAATATTTATTGTTTTTTTTTGCCTCTTGATTAACTATGGTAAATCAAACTGTGGGACTGTAAAGCTTTGGGAAGGTAAGGAGTAGGTTCAGATGGTTTTATTTTCCAACCCCGGCACTTGCACACTACCTAGTGCATAGTGAACTCTGTCATTCCCCACCCCCTCAAATACACCTAATCACATTATCACACAATTTAAAACATAAAAATAGTATCATTAGTATTTTTATAAATTCAAATTTATAAAATTCACTTATTTCAAAGTCAAATCAGTAGAAATAGAGATGAATGCCAATGCTTTTTAATGGGCTGAAATTTGGTTTATAACTCATTTTGGGGGTACAGGGTGTATTTAATTATACTTTTAAGAATATTGCTTATACATAAAAATGTTAAATAAAATTTTGAAGACACCTAAGAATAGTTGTGAACATTTAGAAATAACAGACACATTTTAAGGGCAGAGGAGAAGTAGTTCATTTGTGTCAAGAAAAGGGCAGGACAGCTAAAGGGGTAAGAAGGAGCGTGGTGGCTACAGAGCTGCGCACAGGTGCTGGGCCGTTGGTGACTCGAGGCTTCTGTCTTGAATGCCTGGCTGGATAGGAGTGCCACCGACCAAGACAAAGGAGATTAACGGGGAAATATATTTGGGGGAAAATAGAAAGTTTAGTTGAAGCACATATGGGAAGTCTCGGGGGGATTTTTAGTAGGCAGTTGCATAAGTGAGCTTAAAACTTGTCACAGACTTTAAGCCTAAAATTGGTCTTCAACACTGACTGCACGTTAGGGAAATTTTAAAAATTAATGAAGGCCAGGGCCAACTTCAAACCAATTAAATCATAGTTTTTGTGGGTGTGGCCTGGACTTGGTATTACTCCTTCATTTTTTAAATTAAAAAACAAAACCAAAAACCCTCCCTGGGTGACGATAAGATGTGGCCGGCTTTGGGAACCACTGGTCTGTGGTTAATGCTGTAGAGTCCCGTGTACGAAGGTTGCAGTGGGAGTCACAGGAATGGATGAGGTCAACCAAGAGTACACGTTATGGCTTCATGTCCTCCGTCTGCCCTTTAGATGTGCTCTTCTCACTGTGCTCTGGACCCCAGAACACTGACCCAAGTGGACTGTATCAGTGGGCTCTCCTGAGCTCTGGCTTCTGTTGAATCCATCAATGGAAGACATTGAGGGAAAATCAGGTTGAAAGTAAGTAAAATCATCTTTGTTTTCTGAGCTCCCCACTCCTGGGTCAGTGAGTATAGTTGTCTATCAGAGACCGCAGCTCCAGCAGACGGGGCTCTTTATGCAGCTTCCTCGGAGGCCCTGAGCCTCTCCCTCCTGACCCTCTAGGCCAAGGGGTGATGAAGTCTCCCAACTGTTGCCAGCCCTACCGTTTCCCCCTTAGTAGATAGTCCCTTTATTAAACTCTTCTCGGTAATTAAAAAGCCGCAGCAGGGTGCTATCTGTTTCCTGCCGAGCCCCTGGCTGGTTCGATAGCGTAGGAAAAGCTGTGGGCTGAAGATGGAAGCTAGGGGACTACGACCTTCACAGGATGAGTAAAAGAATGGCTTGGGAAAGAGAGACCGAGGAGACCGTGAGTAATGAGGACACCCAGGGACGTTGATGGAGACAGAATCAGAGGCCCTAGAGAGTTTGAGTGTAAGGAAGGGGCGATGTCCACCGTGTTGGGAGGGTCATGAAAGCGTTCTGCCTGAGAAGTTCTGTGGTCTGCTGACAGCAAAAACCTCATGACAGGGGACCTGGGTGTGATTGCAGGTAAAGAAGAGGAAACTAGTCATTTGACAAACTGATGATAGGAGGAAGAAAGTGTATGGAGTTTATAAAAGAGAAGACTTAGAGTTAATCAATTTATTGAAATTGTTTTATACTTTTAATAGAAACTTACTATGCTCTGTCTCCCATGGTTACGACAGAGTACTAATAACATCATAAGAGTCTTTGTAGGTGTGTGTGCAACAAACATAATTTGTGCTATTAAGGTTTAGGTTTTTGTTAGTCGTTCAAGGAAGAACACCAAAGAGTTAATCCTTATTTTAAAAAATGAAGAAAGATAAATTTAAGTAGATATAACACAGAAGATGTACAAGTAAAATCCATTCTACACTACCTATTTAGAATTTATTTCTGGATTAAGTCAGAGCATCAGAGACCTAAATATCTGGACATCATTCAGTGCCCTTCCTCTCCTCTTTCTCCCAAAAATGTTTTGCTGATTTGGACTTTGTGATGATACTGCTTTATCTGAAAGGGTTTTTAAGAAATCAACGTAAGATATTTTTAAAGATGATAATCATTATGCCTTAGGGGAGTCAATCTGAAAATTGTTTTCTTCAGTATTTAGAGCAGACCTCTTACATTGCCAAAAGTTTAGAGTTGACCTTGAAACTCCTTGTTAGGAAAGTCAGTCACTTCATAGGCAAATTTGATGGATTTAACTTTGCTCCTGGCTTCTTACCATGTAAACTTCATTTCACTTGCCTCATTTTCTTGATTTTTTTTATACATTTTATTTTGCTTCTTTATTCTTAAAGCAAAGTAAGTTTTTTCTGTTTTTAGGAAAAGACTGAATTTAAAGGCATAAATAAATAAAACTAAGAATAATGAAAAAGCATGAGGACTGTAAAGTACTAGATGCTCATTGTTTGGTTTTGATGTTTGTGCTGTTCCTACCCCACCTGTGATTACGTTCCAGTCACAACTTCAGACACACCTAAGGCTGCATTTATACATCACCACGTGAAGCGGACTGCTGGGAATTGCCTTGATTTAACTGCATCAGTCAAAACAGTTGATCTTGATAATTCAACCTACTCATCAACTTTGTCTACATTGGTGAAATTAAGTGACCTATTGCCAGATCCCTCCCCCTTCTCCCCTTCTTTCTTTAATTTAGAGATTTCCAAAAGAAAGAAGGAAAGAAAAGAAGAAGAAAGGAGAGGAAAAATAGCTTTTCTATTCAGATTACAGATCCCATTTAAGATCTGGGCAAAAAAGAGTCACCTGAAGCTTTGCTAGGTTTTTGTTTTTGTTTTTGTTTGTTTGTTTTTACAATGCTGCTTAACTGAACTGCCACCATAATATGGCACAGTGAATAACTGAGGGGTTCTACTCCAGAGCCTGTGTGTGTGTAGGATCCATTGATTTTTCAGAACTGTTTGCTCTTAACTGAAGAATATACATAAAGTCATATAATATGGATACCGTTACTCCAACTTGAAGGAAGATAAAGCTAATGTTAAGGTAGGCATGTAGGGTTTTCTGAGATGGACAGGGACCCAGATGTCTGGCAAAGTCATAGAATATAGTCATCAGCCAAAGGCACATATTTCATTGTCAGGAGAGACAGTGAAAGATTTTGAAATGGGAAAAACGAAACAAAACAGAAAATCCAACAGCTTCCTGTCTATTTCAGAGTAACCTTTCGGGTTATCTGTTTTAAGTGTTTTTGAACCAGTAGAACTTCATAGGTAGTAAATAACTTTACAGGTGTTGTTAAAGTGATACCTGTCCATAGAAGTGCAAATGAATTTCGTAGGAAGGGACACCTGATTCCTGGACACCTTTGCCCCACACACACCTCCATGGAAAAGCCAGTTTTGCATCTATTTGTAAATACATTTCAGCATTTCTGATTCATCTGTGTAGAGGAGGAAGAATAATTTTCCCTCTTCCCTTCTAGGCTTTTGGCTGAGACAGCCCTGAAATAAAAGAAATTAATAGTACGAAACCAAATTGATGTCCAACAGCACATATGCCTCCTGTATTCATGGGAGAAACCCAGGGAGACTACCGCCTCCAGCTAAAGACAAAGGAGAAATGCGGGGAGTAGGGGGCTTTTGTGGGGGGTCGCCAGGAAGAGCACAGTAAACAGCGTATGGCGGGTGTGCATAGCTCGGTCACTGCCTGCTTGATGGGTAGGAGATTTTAGAGATGCGGTCATCCTCTTCCTGCTGCAGAGGGAGACACCCTTAAAAATGGAGTTCCCTTATAATGTAAATCACTCTTACAGAGGGCGGCACCTCTGTTTTCAGAATGTCTCCTGTCTCTCCAGCCTCTCAAATATAATTAATAAGCCAAAGAGACAGAAATTTACACTGGCAAATTCTGTTTGCCTTCACCTACGTGTATGTGTGTGTTGGTATTTTGAATTCTGCCTTGAACTGACTATAGCATCTTACTAGTTCTCTAATTAAATGAAGAGTTAAAATATTTGATGTGCTCTTTGGATATGCACATGAGTTTCATGATACTATCTTTTAAAAAACAGTATTATTATTTTTTAACACCAGTATGTTTTCTTTTGAGTAATACTCCTCTTTGTACTTCTTAAATATTATGTTTTAGGAGGATTTAGTAGCATTACAGCAGAGATTTATTTTAACTATATTTTATATTCATTTATGTTTTTTAGTTAAGAGCAGCTTACTGTGAAGAATCAATAGACCCAATTATATGTGCAGTAATACCTCCTTATCCAATCGGTGATACGTTCCAAGACTTCAAGTGGCTACCTGAAACCAGATAGTACCTTTCGACTTAGAGGAAAACGCCCAACATGAGAGTGGTGAGTTTAAGTTCTGTGTAAGGCCTTGCTGAAGACGATAGCCTGGGAGGAGTTTCATCAGGGCTGACTGAGTGCCTGTCCTCCGGTCTTCAGTCCTCAGCACGACCCTGAGTGAAACTTAAACTCACAACTCTTGTGTGATTTTCTATGAGTGAATGTAGGCGACAAGGGGATGATCATGTCCTGGAACAGAGCAGGGTGGTGCAACATTTCATCACACTACTCAGAAGGGCACACAATTTAAAGCTTATGAATTGTTTATTTCTGGAATTTTCCATTTAAAATATTTGGACTGTGGTTGACTTTAGGTAACTGAAACTATGGAAAGTGAAACCAGGGGTAAGGGGAGCACTGTGTACACACACACACACACACACACACACACACACACACACACACACACACACACACACACACACACACACACACACACACACACACACACACCCCTACCCCTGTTATGAAATGATGCCTTAAAAATATAGCAGTGACAATAGATGGTCTTTCCATCATTCATATTTTATAAACCAGTGGCACAGGAAACTTTAAAAACTGAAGATAAGATGATTAGTGACTTATAGTGCTGAAGAGAGCATCCATAAGGGAGAAGAAACCTGGGCAGGAAGGTGTGGCTGTATGAAACTAGCTTCTGTGAAACAATGAAGTTTTACTCTGCAAGCGTCAACATGCAAATTCTAGGTTTTCTTGGGTAATTGCTGGGAATTTCATTGGGGAATGGTTGTCTTATTTTAATCAAATGACATACAGTGCATTTTGCACTGAAATATATTATTATTGAGATTATTGGAACATAATTGTATAAGGATTCATGAAATGCACCCCCAGAATCCATATTCAGCCAAACTAAAAACATGTATTATTTTTTCTGCTGTTTGAGTGCCTGATTAAGGAATTCCACACACCCGTCAGGAAGTCAGATGAGGGTTTAACAACAATGCTGTTGTTGGTCTCTCTGGTTTTTATTTGTTCTTAACAGGTGTCTGTAATGTCGATCAAATCAGGTTCAAGGTTTAAATGACAAGGCTTGGAATTTTTGATAGCACTGTGTGGTCTATAAAATAAAGTTGTTGTTTTAATTCAATTAGTTGTTTTTCCATGAATTAAAAATAACAGGTGATCTTACATAAAAACCTGGATATCCAATACCTCTTTAAAAATTGTAAAATTTCCCTACACTGGTCCACATCCTCCCATAGTGATGTCAAGTACAGAGGCTGTCTTTCTGAGACTGGGCATGTTCCCCTCACTGCCCTGCTCCCATTGGCCTCCTGGACTCTGAGACTGACCATGTAGCATCTCCGTTTATCTATCACCTGCCTGTGCTGTTGTTTTTCTTAAAGTGAGGAAAAAAGTGAAATATTTCTTTACCCATGTGTCTGTCAAAAATGAAACATAAAATAAGAAATGAAACAGAAAATAAGACCACTGGTCATGGAAAAGATACATGATGCAAAGTTTTATGAAGTAATAAAGAAATTTTAATAGATTTGTTTTTGAATCTAATAAATTAATGAAGCTACCGTGAAATGCTGGGCAGTGATGAGTCTAGCTCTCCCCCTTTGTTGATCTGGACCCTGCCTCTACCCTAAAGCCACTGAGTTTGCAGTTCCTGCTTGAGGACAACACTCCTGGTTCTCTGTGCTGGAGATTCTTCTGTTAGTTTAATTTTATTTGCATTTTAAATGAATCATTAGTTTATCTTAACAGTTGATTTTTAAAATTAAAAATATGTTATATTAATCTGCTTGGGCCACCAAAACAAAATATCACAGACAGGGTGACTTGACGTCAGTGTATTTTCTCACAGTTCTAGAAGCTAGAAGTCCCAGATCGAGGTGCCACAAATTCAGCTCCTGGTGAGGATTTTCTTCCTGCCTTGTGGACCACCACCTTCCTCTGCCTACACGCTTGGCCTGTATTTATTCATTTACTCATTTTGTGCTCAGGGGAGAGAGAGAAAGCTCTCAGTGTCTTTTCTTGCAAGGACACTAATCCCGTCATGGGGACCCCACCCTTGTGACTCCATCTAACCTTAATCACACCCCCAAAGGCTCCATCTCCAAACACCAGCACATAGTGCGATGATGTGGGGGTTCGGGGTTAGCATGTAAATTTGGGGATAACACATTCAGTCCATATACATTAAAACAGTGCATTCAGAATGTGCGAATAAAGTCTTATTTTTGTTATCCAGAAAGGATTATTTCCTTACATTTTAGTCTATTTATTTAAATTAAACAGGCTTGGATTGCTTCTGTCTTGCTTGCCTTCATCAGAGATTCCAGCTTATGTACGCAATCAGTGCAGAATCTGTAAATACTGAACTACCACAGCAGTATTTTTATTTAGCATAATAAATGGTGAGTGGCTAGAACCTACTCTACTTTGGTTTTTTAGCGTGAAATTTATTGAACTAATTTCGGTAAATATTGTTGCCATTCTCCAAGAAATGGGCATAGTTTAAGCTGTGCTGTACCTTCAAAAGGTATTTTTTGTTCATTTGATTTATTGAATTCAAAGATGAAATGATTAACCATACTTATTTAAAATGCTTAAAATTCCAAATAACTTTTTGTAGAATCTGAGTACAAATATAGGGATGATTTTAGTATAAATTCACAAGAAATGTGTAAGTAGCCACTGTGGTATTTCCTACACTTTATCAACCAAAGGCACCTTGAATACCTCCCAGAACAGGACCTCAGTAACTCTGACAGTCCATTTCACTAATGTGTATTTGTGGTGGTTAGAAAATTATTTTTATATTCATTTGAATCAATTGATCCATGTTCTGCCCACTAGACAACACAAATACAATATATTCCTTTTCCACGTAGTAACCCTTGACGTAAGAGCAGTGAGGATGTTTCTTCGGGTTCCTGTTTCTCCCTGCACTTTCCTGTGTGACAGGGTGCCCAGGCTGCCTGCCTTTCCAGACTCTCTCCCCCGCGTCCTCTGACTTTTGAGAGTTTCCCCCTTGGTGTCCGTTTAACCCAGCTCTCCCTGGAGCTAAAGCTTCTTCTGATGTAGACTTTGCTACTGTCTCCTGTTGTGAAAACGAGATTCCGTTATGGGTCTTTCAAGGTATGTATCTACGTACTGAACCAGGAAATTGGTTTTTGAAGTTAAATTGAGAACTTTTAAATCTTATACTTTTTAGAGTCAAAAAGAACCTTGAAATCATACAGAGATTAGGATTGATATTCCAGCGTCACTGTGTAATAGTTATCTGGCCTTGAACAAGTTACTTAACTTCCCGAGAGAAAAGGATACGAACACAAGATGCCACTGTCTTTCCATTCCACTCCTGCAGTATCCTTGTGTCTTCATGAAAACCAAACATCTTGGAAAAAGCTGTTGTGTGGGTTCTTCTAATACTGACCAGTTCTCTGACATCATCTGAGTGTCTAACAATTCAATTCAGTTCAGACACTAACAACCCAGAGTTAGAGAAGCCCCACAGAACAAGGGCTCAGTCCCAGAAGCCTGCCTCCACGTGAGATGCCAGGTGGAAAGGGGGCCCAGATCACCCACACTTCTGCCTGGCCAACTCCAAATTTGGGGTTTCTGTGCTTCCCCTTCGAGGTTTTTTTTTTTTTTTTTTTTTTGCTAGAGTGACTCATAGAACTCAGTTAAACAGTATACTTAACGATGACCAGTTTATTATAAAGGATGCCAGTCAGGGACCAGCCAAACAAAAGAAATGCAAAGAACAAGGTTACAGGAGGGGTGGGGGCAAGAGCTTCCATGCCCTCCAGGAGTGTACGTGCAGCCTTGCTGACACATCAGAGTGCTCACCCACCCTCAAGCTCTTAGAATCTTTTCATTCAAGAGAGTTTTTATAACTCAGTTTCCTTTAGAACCCAGTAACCTCCAGGGAGGGGAGAGGGGCTTGGCATTGGGTTATAAAAACTCTTGAATAAAAAGAATTCTATCCCCCCCATCACCTTATTAGCAAATACTTGGCTGTGGTAGAAAGCGGCTTATAATGAATAACAAAAGGCAATCCTGTCTTTCTGGAAATCCCAGGAGTTGTAGAAGCTCTGCGCCAGGAATTGGGACAAAGACCAGATACATTTTTTATTATACCATAGCTGTCAATACCTGTTTCCCACATTTTCTTTTACTCACTCCTCAGCTGACATAATCTGCCCCTTCACTCCGCTAAAACGGCTCTGTATTTTTCTCTCCTCATCCTACGTAACCTCTCAGGAGCATTAAGAGCAGTTAAGCCTTCATTTCGTCTTTCTTGAAAGCACTCTCTCTCTTTGGAGACACTAATACCACATTTTCCGTGTTTTCCTTCCACAGTTCTGACTCTTCCTGATTTGTCTCCTTGGAGACATTCAGGGAAGAAATAAGATGTTACAGCTGGCTCCAGTGAGAATTTGACATACAGGGATATATGTTCCCCAGGGGACATGGAGGCTTTGTATTGCCATGAAGACTAATTATTTGCATGCCTCTGGAAGGAAACATTTGCATTACTGTTTTTTTTTTTTTTACAACTTAAGTTCTATCTCTACAGAATTGTAAAACAATCAAAGATACACACTCTTAAAGAATCAGATTCTTAAAGAATCACTCAGAGATTCTCCTGGACAGACTCCCTGCATTTTGGTGAAAGGACACCCAGGAATTCTGCTGCCCAGTGTCCCCGCTTGTGATGAAATTAACGTCTGAAGATAATTCTTGATAACAGAAAGACAAGTCTCATTAGATTTGACCTGATTATTCACGTAGGAGCAGCAGCGTTTAAATTAACCATCTGGGCATCCTTGAGTTTGCCTTGTAGGCATAAATCAGTGAATTGTTAAGCTACTGCTGAGGCCAGGAAATAAGGTTATATCCGGGCGTTCACTAGGAATCTTGGATTGGGCTTTTAACAGCCTCTGTTATTTGCTATTCCACGGCTAGGAAACCAAGCCTAAGGAACTCTTTCCATCAGCTGTACTTGTATTTCCTATACGTTTGGGTGAGCACCTCAAGTTGGCTGAGGTACGGGATGTGCTAGGGAGTGACCTCTGCTAACACCTAAGGCTAAGCCAGGTACCTGGATACTTCTTCAGGGAAGGCTTTGATTTTGGTTCCACACATAAAGTCGACCTTGATACTTAATGGTGGGTTTGTCAGGCCTGATTCAGTGAGAACCATTTTCGAATATGGCTCTCCAAGTCAAGTCTTGGTTGCACAATAAAATTGTCCTCTTATCACCTATAAAAAGGCAGACAAAATCTCAGAGCGCCTATGCGGCCATCTCCACAGCGCTTCCATTAAACATTAGGAGACTTAATACAATTTCAGACTTCTGGAGTCAGTGAGAATCAGACTTTGAGAAATGTTTCGTTTCATCTTCAAAAGCTGAGTTTATGAAATTAAAGATTAGATTTGCTTCAAAAGAAAGACGAAGGGCTTTGTTGATATCTTTTAGAGCATTAAAAACCACAAGAACAATATTCAAAAAAAACTTTGCATTTCTCTTCCCAGTTGACAGTAACTAACTTTCTCCTGCAGGGTCTTGCTTTCACGAGGGAAGTTTGCTTCTGGATCATCAGGCGGCCCGCGCAGCCTGACTGTTTACGGCTACTCTCTCAGAATCGTTAAGCAGTGCCATCTCAGTAGTCTGTACACAGGAGGCCATTCTGGAAGTATCAATAGTTAAAAGCCCCCAGCACAACCCTTTCTATGTGGCTTTGAGACTGTGCTGCTTTATTAAAGAGCAGAACTCTGATGTGAGGCTTGTGTGAGTCTCACAGTAAGCATCAGTGTCGAAAGAAACTACCTAGAGGTGCTAACAACGGGATGGTTGCCGGTACTTTATGATAATAACCGGTGACGTCAGAATGGAGGAGAGGGGAACTCTCTCTCGGGGTGTTCCACGCAGCTGCTTCATGAGGCTTTCATAACGTTTCCTCTGAGCTAGAAGTACATCATGGGTAGCCAGAGCATTGACAGATCTCCAGGGCCTTCCTGTAGGTTGTATAATTTCTAAAATACTTATATTAGTAGTTATTATGAACTGAATTAGGTCCCCCCAGTCATATGTTGAAGGCGTAACCCCCAGGGTGGCTGTGTTTGGAGATAGGGCCTTTAAGGAGGATATTAAGGTAAAATGAGATAATAAGGATGGGACCCTAATGCCATATGACTGGTGTCCTTATAAAAAGAGGGGGGGTGGTGGTCAGGGAAGTGCACCTGCACGCCCGGAAACCCGCCGTGTGAGGACGCACTGACAAGATAGCCACCTGCAAGCTAAGGAGAGAACCCTCACCGGAAGCCAAGCCTTCTGTCTCTCAGAGCTGTGAGGGAGCACGTTTCTGCCTTGTGAGCCGCCCGGCCTGTGGTGTTTTGTTATCGCAACCCCAGGAGACTCCTATGGCGGTACTTCCCGGGCAGGCTGTGTCCAGCGGGGGTCGAGCTGCTCTTGTAATGTAACAGCTCTCTCCCTGCTCTGCTGCAGTGTGGAGGTAAGTGAAGAGATAGGGAGTGCATCAAACAAACCTGCTGACTTCTAATCTTTTTCATAAGTTGAAAGAACGGACCTTTGTGTTTTCTTAGGGACCTGTTAGGAAATATCAAAAATAGTTTTAGATGTAGAACGTTTACAGCGTTTTATTGTATTTTTTTCTTAATTTAGGCTACAACCTTGGGCAAAAACTTGAAGATTGGTCAGAGGAGATTTGAGCATTTGTTTAAGATAAGATCGTGTGCGCTTGGTTAAGTAATTAATCAAATGACAGTAAAAGATTTTATGTAAACATAGAGGGTAACCCAATTATAAATAATCTTAGCTATTTTATAAACTAGAAGACATTCTATTTTAAATAATAAAGGACATATTAAAGTCAGCACAGAAACTTTCTCAAGTAAGAGACAATCTCTGGTATATTGGCAGTTTACACAAAAGATAAAAAATGACTTTTCACATTGTAGGCAAGTCATTAATCAATAAACCAAGGGAATAAGCACATCAAAACTAAGAGAAATTTGCCAAAATTTAAAACATTTGAGTTTCGTATAAGGCTTAGATATTGTAAGCAAGGAGGTATAAAATTCACTTTCCAAGTTTTGTCCTTAACTTTGCTCTTTCCTACTCTGAAAACAAAAACTACTGTGTTGAGACTATTGAATGTATTAGATCCTCTTTTATATCCGTAATTTAATTGGACCAGACATTTTTTTAACTTAAGGAGAAAGGAAATATTTCTTCATAATCACAAAAAAGCTCAAAGGTCTTTCTCGGTCACAGATACGGATTAGAGTAGAAGGCCAGTAGCTTCAGTTCACCCACTTCAGCTACAAGGATGCATCAGCCCAGATCTCAAAGGGCTGTTCTGTGTCCCAGTGTGTGTGAAGCCCTTAGTTGATCTGAGCTCACAAATAGAAAAATAAACAATAGGGTAATAAGTGAGGTCATCTGTCATCTTTCACTCAATAAAGAGTAGACCTAGAGAGATAACCGAATTGTCAGATCATAAAACCAAATTCCCAGTTGTTTCCTCCAGTGAGGAGCACATCATGAGCCATGGAGTTACCAGGGATGAGACAAAACACCGAGGTGGGAGGACAAAAATGGGGGAGAAACGGTCAGTAAAATTAAATTTCTACTGCCATTTGTGATTCTCTCTTTGAGTCAGGAAAGACTGTGTCTGACTTCAGCCGCCCACGAGGTGGACTTGTACAGCAGCGCAGTGAGCTGGATTGGTTCAGTTGGTCAGCTGAGCATTTTGATAGGTGACCTACCTCTAAACCTGTTAATACATAACTTTCAAAAAGGTAAAATCATGATTCTAAGAAAAATAAAGAATAAATACCTGTTGAAATTTTATTAACTTATCAGGTAATGAGGGAACCAGTAAGATGTTCAAATCAGTTCTCACCAATTTATATTTTCAAACCCAGAATTCTCCACTGACCCAAATCCAATCAACAATTGCTTTTTAACATTGTATGTTAAATGCCTCTAAATTCTATGTACAAGAGGGAATTCATGATTTTTTTCCCCCAAACTTCTTTCACTCCTCTTCTAGCATTTCCTGTTTCTGATAATAGTTCCACCTTCTGCAGAGCTATTTGTGTCAGGAGTCTAAGACTAATACTGAATACTCTGTCTCCCTGTACTCTCACCTGTCATCATTTTCACTCTGTTACCAAGCTCTGTTGATTTCATTTTCTAAATAATCCTCAGTTCTGTCTCCTTCTCCTTTAACTGCCTTCACCAGTCTTCTTACACCACGTCACCAGTTCACCTAGACCACATCCCATAAATGGTGGCATTAGCCTCCCCTCTGCCCACTGCTTCCACTACCCAATGCTTCCTCTTCGCCATCCGAAGTATTTCCCACATATCGGACAGAATGATACTTGCCAAATGCAAATCTGATCACTTATTGTGCGACTGAAAGCCTGTAATGATTTCCCCTTGTTCTTCAGATGAAGATCCAAGCTGTGTGCCTGGCCTACAGGGCTCTCTCATTTCTGCTGCTGTTTATCCTTCTCTCCTCTTTAATGTCAGTGTGAACCAGGCTCCCCTCCACTTTCTGATTCAAGCCACACCAATTTCTGTACATGTCTTTCAGCTTCTTCCCACCTGGAATCTTAGAGGTGCTATTTTCTTTGCTTGCAATTTAAAAAAATTTAAAAAAATCAATTTAAATGGAGGTACTAGGACTGAACCCAGGACCTTGTGCATGCTAAGCGTGCGCACCACCACAGATACCCACTGCCCACTGCAATTTTGTTTTCTAACTCTCCCACTTCTCTTGGTTCATAGTCATCAAAGTTCATCTCATTTCCTGCTTTGGGCTCTTTTACTTGACTACTAAGAGGAGGCCAGATACCACTCCTCCCGTAGTGCTTAAAAACCACTGTAATCTGATACTGACTTTTGTGACTGTTTTCTCTGCTGTTGCACTGAAAGTTTCAGGAGAGCGGGGCTGTGTTTATTTCTCTTTATCATTCCTGGAGCAGAGTGTCTAGTTGGCACGGTTTGGGTGGTGAATGTTTATTTACTGAGTGAATGAATGAATATATTGCTATTACATATTTCCAAGCTGGATTCTATCTCCTGCTATACTAAGTAAATGTATTACTTCCAGATTTGATGTACACCTGTTACGATGTGTTCTGATTCCAATAAAAATTCATTAAACAATATGAGGCTTAGACATAGCACAAGAAGGCCAGAGGTAGAGGAGTTGCAGCCATTTAGCCTCTGAATCAGAGTAGATGGGGTCACAAATGACAGTCCATTACTCGGTCAGTCACCAGCTGTGTGAGTACAGCTCTGTATTTACCCAGTACTGTATCGTTTAAACTCAGTCTTAACAAGAACATGGGGATGATGATACCATCTTTAACACAGAGGTTCTTTGAGAATTGGTACTGGTCAAGCACTTCAGTATTGCCTGTTATTCTGATCTCCATTAATATCTTGGATGTTATTCAGTTGGGCCTAGAGTATTAACCATTTAAAAGACATCACTGGCTTTTACTGTTACCTTACTTACCTCATCATTTAGGACTAGGTTCACCTTCTGGGAACAGAAACTATGACTATGATGTATCTTGTGCTGCAGGAAGTCCTGGGATAGGCAGTTAGAGTGAACGACAGCAGGAAACCAGACCCTTGTAACTTCCTGAGATGCTCTAGTCCTCTGGGCGGGAGGACCAAGACAGAGAGGAAGCAGCCTTGGTGGACTTGGACTGACACAAGAGGAAGAAGCAAGTTTTTATCTTTCACAGCCGCTGCAGTAGAGTCGGACGAGGCAGCATGGAAGCAAAGAGAAGCTGGGCCGTCAGATCAGAGTGCCTGCCGCACAGTCCTGGTGCAGGAATTGGCTTTTCCCTGGAGGTGATGGTCATTCCACGGAGTGTGTCACCAGCACCTCATTTCTGAGCTGTGTGGGAAGTTAACTTTGCCTCGTTCGTGATCAATACACCAGTGCAGATCACCGTCTTGAAGATCTTGTGCAATGACCATCATTTCTCTGAGTCCAGGTTCAGACCTTTAGGGTGACTGAGGCACACACTTGGGTACAAAGAAATACCAATTCAGAGCAAATGGGGAGTAAACATTTTCAAGAGAAAGAAATATTTCTCATTTCTCAGCTGCTTAGGCGACTCTTCATTTATTTTCTGAATTCTGAAACAGCAATTTGAAAAGAGAAAAAAACATCAGTTTTCCAAAGGCTGCCAAGAATAAAAGCTATTCTCATTTGTTAAAGTAAGGAGAGGTAATAAGTTAGAATCAGAGCCTTGAGAATGGGCTCTCCTGTATCTTTCAGGCTCTGGGCAGCATTCTTCTACAAAAGGTGCAGAGCCAGCAGGACGCAGCGCGGGAAACAGAGCACAGGGTTAGAGCCAAAGGAACAGATCCAATATGGAGTCGGATTTGTTCTCTTCTGTTACAGAGCTGACCACACCTAAATTCAGTTATACCAGAAGCTCTGTTCATCAGGATGAGAGAATAAGGCGTGATTTAACCTAGTCGACAGACTGTTTCCTTGTTTTTTTTAATACTGTATCTTTTGAGTGATAAAATATAAATGTATATAAAATATACATAAAATTAACACTTTCATCATTTTTAAGCATACTATTAAATAGCATTAGGTACTTTCACAACCACCACTATTTCCAGAACTTTTTCATCTTCCAAAGAAAAATTCTTACCCCATTGAGCACAAACTCCCTGCTCTCTCCTGCCCCCAGTCCCTGGTAAACTCTATTTTTTGTGCCCCTAGGAATTTTCCTATCCTGTCACAGAAGCGTAATCATGTAATGTTTTTCCCTTCGGGTCTGGCTTCTTTCACTTGTCCCAGGTTCATCCATGCTGTCACGTGTATGAGAACCTTGTTCCTTTTTTGGCTGAATAATGTCCCCACTGTATGGAGCTACCATATTGTGTTATCCATTCATCGTTGTTGGAGACTTGGGTTATTTCTCTTTTTTGGCTACTGTGAACAATGCTGCTGTAAAACACTGCTGTATGAGCATCTGTTTGAGTCTTTGTTTTTCATTCTTTGGGGTACATACTTAGGAGTGGAATTGCTGGATCATATGGAGATTGTATGTTGAACATTTTGAGGAACTGCCAAACTTGTTTCCAGGGTGTTATACTGTGTGCACATTTGGTATGTGGACCTGCATGGTAGGTAGCCTGTGGGCCTGCAGATATTAGGGGTAGGGCCTTCTGGATCTAAAGATACAGCCTGTCCATCCTTATAAATGTCGATCTCTTACTTTTGTCTCCAATGCCTCCTGAGTCACATAAACGAGAAATCTGGGTTTCCATCAGTGTTCAAGCTTGGAAGCTTTTATGTCATATAAAAAAAAATTCCAAGTCAAGCCTTCGTGTGGTAGTTTAGATCTGGCTTAAACTGAGAAGTAATAGGAATATAAAAAGAAAACTTGATCTTCTGAGGTTTTCTGCACTAAACTACCTTGGATAAAAATTAAGCCTTTAAAAAATTTGAGGCTCATCTATCAGTGCCACTGAATTTTTGAGAAAGTAAAGAACTCAGTTCCCCTCCAAGGCTCTGGAGAAATTCTTTGTCTTAAATAATATAGCTTAAAAAAGGTGTCTTTTAAAACTGTGAAGGATGTCAGAAAGAAATGTGAAGAACGAAGAAAAGCAGAAATTAAAGGAAAAATGAGCGCTACGCTCGCAGGGAGACCCAACTCGCACCGTTTGGGTCCAGCCAGAGCTTTTCAAATCTTCTGAAGCACATACAGTATTCTGATCCCTAACAACCCATATTCTTGGAAAATTAACCAGGAAACTAGCATGAGCGAAATGTCTTTCTGTTTGACTTAAAGAACAGAGACAGGGCTTGCTGCCCTAGGGGAAGGCTTTTAATCAGCATGTCTCTTCATCCTGCCTTGTGACCTTTCCCAACATTCAGTTGTTTTTTCACACTGGTCTTGAAAGAGCCAGTGGCTCTAAGGAAAGAAGGAGGGTATCTTCATCTTGCTTAGCATGGTTTATGTCAAGATTTTGCCCTTGTAAAAACCACCTTCCTGTGCTGGTGACAGACAGAGCAACGGTTATTTGAAAGTAGTCTCTGCTTTTGCTAAACTTTTATTTCAAAACAACTGGAGACACTTCCTATCACAGCCATGAAAATGTCTACCTTTAAATCCACGAGTAATTCTTTGGAAATTATATTTCTGATAAGAATCCTTTATCATTTCTAGTAATGCCACTGGCATTTTGCACCCCCACCTAACCTTTCTGCCCTCCTCACATGTCTGAGAATATCAGGTGGTATTTTCCAAAGACTACACCGACTTAGCAACAAATTGGCCTGTTTTTTCACATAGTGCAAACCATAGTGATGAGGTTTAAAAACTGCGTAGCTGCCTCGGGTGAGCACTGGCACACGGAAGCCCTCTGCCTCTCTGACTCCTGTGAGCCTCACCTTGGTCTCTCCTGTTACCGTGTAGCAGCTCTGATTCACCAGTGTGGCCCATCCTTTAGTAAATCTTTCATTCTCACCAGACTTTAAAGATCTTGAGGGTAGGACAATAATCAGTTTAAACATTTTAAGCTATTTCACTTCTGATATTATTCCACCCCTTGGCATTCAGTGTGTTTTGTTGATGGAGAGAAGGTGGGGCCAGTGGAAGGGAGGGACACTGGTTCGAATTACTCCCAGTCATGGATTCGGAGAGCTAGGTCCGTCATGTATTAGGTCTGTCACATCCTAAATCTTTCCAGTGGATCTATTAGAAATAATCATTGAAAGGAAAACAAATATCAGTAATTGTTCTAAGATACAGAATCTAAGACATGATGTTTAAGAAATCGACAGAACTGAGAAATGCAGAAATTTCAGACACATTTGCGTGAAAGCAGAAATTGTACTTTACAGAGCAGACATGCACGTCCATTAGGCTGAAAATCCCTGCAACCGAAGGCAACAAAGGGAGCACTGATTATTTTCTAATAAAGCACACATCGTGGGAAATTGTTCTGTTCTCAAACTCAAACCTTAAATTCCCCATATGTTTTTATGTATCAGTTTTATCAATTCAGTGGTATTCAAATAAACTTTTATTGTTTCTTACTGTATGCCATGAACTTATTATTTATGTAACTTATCTATGTATATAAAATAAGTTAACAAGTTCCTGGCACACAGAAGGAGACATCACGCACACACACACACTCCTTTGTTACTCATTGTATTGAACTAAGTGGAATCTCGAAGTCTGATATGGCCAACAAATAATCTAAATTTCTAACGTGAAACTACCTTTAGGAGAAAGCATCACTGAGATTTAGAATAATTTAAGGATCATTTGGGGGCGTTCTAAAAATTGTGACTTTCTGTGAATGGAGAAAGCCGTTGGCCTTGGATCATTTGCAAACAGGATGTCTCCTTTTGCCTGTTCTGAGCTCCATGTTTTATGCAACTAATGCACGACAAACTGCAGCCCTGCTCCTCACAGAAAAGTGAATTTATAAAAAGCATACGTTAACATCCTGTTCGCCGTCCTCGCCCAGATCATGCCCCTGCCCCTTTCTCTCGCCTTTTCTGGACCACACTTGCTCTCCCACCAGTTCTTTCCACGTTTCCCAGAGCTTCCCACCTCCTAACCTGCCACTGAAGCTTCTGGTCTGGCTTTGCACCTGAATGACCATTTCTTCCTGTCTTGAACACATTGCTTAACACATTTTGAAAGTCAGCTCTCTTTTTGCCACACTGTTTTTCTCCAACCTCCTTTTTAAAAATAATCTTTATTTAAAATAGCTATCATCAACATTGTGAGGATTCATTATATTCATCTTTTTTCGTATATAGGCCTTGAACTAAATCATTGGTGGTTAGCTTTGAAAATAAAGTATAATACGATATTTTCAACAGTATTCCTGGTACCATGCCAGATATTATACTTAATACTTAATACTTGCACGAGCAGAGTGTAAGTTCAAGATCGAAAGATTTTCAGAACGTGAATGTTACCATGGTGTTTATACCTAATGAGTGTTATCTTTGACATCCCTTTCTCCAGTGCATATGTGTACACACGCACGCACACACACACACACACACACATTCTATATGTGGCAGCGTAGGTAGGATAAAGCAAGTTAGAGAAGTTTCAGGTATTTCAGTGACTAAATATGCAAAACATATTGACCCGATTTGTTAATCAACTCGTGGTTAATAAGTTGGGTGAAAGGAGCAATTATGAGGGCCGAGGCCAGTTCAGCAGAAGCGTGTGTTTGTCCTCGGGTCCTTACTGGGGAAAACGCAGAGCTGGGAACTGCAGATGCCTTATGACCTGAGCCTGTTCGGTTCTTAAGCCACGGAGGCAAAGCACATGCGGAGTCTGAGGTGTTGGTAGTCACACTCTCCTTCCCTTGCGAGGGTTCACTTGGCCCCATGGTGGGGGGAGTCAGGTGGGTTTTCTGAGATTAACTTTTAGACAAGATGGAGTTTTCTAGGAAGATGCATATTAGTCCTTAGAATCTGAGTTAAATAAATTTCAAAGTGCTTATGTATACTTTTATTTTACCACTTTGCCATCATGGGGTGCGTGCCTTGGGATGTTGTAAACAGTCCTAAAAATCATGTCTTGGTGGGCAGTGTCCAGAGCAGCTGCGTGCACGCTGAATCAAGCTCACACGGTAGCTTTGCTGTCTATAAACGTGGACGTAAAAATGGCTTTATGTCTATGTTTATGTCTATGTCTTTAGCCAAAAGAGAAGAGTCACACATTGGTAAAGAGATATTAAAGCACTGATGCTGGGTGTTTTCTATTATGATCTGTGAGATAAACAAAATCTATGCAAAACAAAAGCTTTTTGTTAAGGTGCTAAGCATGCGTAAGGGGAACATGTTGGTTCATATTCAGGTAGAGCTCATTGCCATTGTTTTATTTAATATTATTCAGTGAATGGTACACGCTAACTGTGCAGGCAATTAAAATTCATAATCATAATATGAGATACTCTTGCTTCTCTTAAATTTGGATTATAAGTGTGGTTAGCACTGGATATAGTTCACGTAATTTGCAGGCTCAGGGAACATCTGTTATAAAAGTTTCTCCTGTGGAAGGCATTTATCACTGTCCCACCTCATCTCTAGTTATCCTAGGTTATTAAATGTGCTAGTAATCATAAAATTTAAACCATCGTAATTTATGTTTATGCTGTTCTAAGTTTTGAGGAAATTATATTTTAGAATGTTTATAATTATTTCATTATGTACTGTCCAGGAATAGCGTATAGCATCATGTGTGATTTCAGAATGAGACACTAGAATTTCTTCAATAACTGGAAGGCACTAGGCTCTGCTACTTTGGGTTTACTGTTCCAGATGTGGGTTAAGTAACAAGTGGCATTAACATGTTTATCATTTGATAGCCCAGCTATCACATGCCACGTGCCTCCTTGATGCCGCTGTCTTTACTAATCAGAATGTGCTGGCATACTGTAGTCATGTGACCTCAAATCTTAATAACTTGTGATACAGGTTTATTTTTCACATACGTTATGTCTTCACTACCAGTTGGCTTAAGCTCTGCCCCACGTCACCTTCACTCCAGGACTCAAGCCCACTGAACATCATCTCTTTAGAAAACTGCTGATAATGGAAGAGAGAAAGAGTGTTGTGAATACATTTGTGTTATCTCTCAAATGTTCTTCTTGGAGGGGACACATTCCTTCTGCTCACACTTAATTGGCAAAACAAGTGACAGTGGTGTGCTAAGCCTGATGTTACTGGTGTCAGAGCAGGGAGAGCAGTAACTGTTTGTGAACAGTCCTGCAATCTGCCAGCGTATCACAGGATGATATTAGAGTTGCATGTATTTCAGTGATCGATTCTCACTGTTCCTTATACTTGTTTTGTTTACATATTTTTCCAGAATCTAATATAAACTAAAAAACAGAAAACAAGCAACAAACATTCCAGATTGTTTTCTCATCCAAAATCAATGTCCTAAATTCCATTTACCTTAATCAGAGTATTAAAAAAATCAATAGCTCAGATTTTAATGGACTAGTAATTTTTGCCTGATTATTTGCTATAATTGTTTTATATTGATCACATTATCTAGAAGGAAGAGGCCTCCTCAGATCGTTCAGAACGCGCACACTCAGGCAACATCAGAGAAGTTGCTGTGACTTAGAGGTTTTTCTTAGCAAGTTATGTTTCGATATGTGGGTAGGGGAAAAATCACTGAACTGCCCCAATAATGCTGGTGGGTTCTTCAACAATTTCTTACTGGTTTTATGGCCACAGCCTTTTCAGAGTAATTAGCTCATCAAATATCTGTGTAGTAGTGCCTCCCCTAGGAGAAAAAATAATGAATCTGTCCTACAAAAATGTCCTTAAAAATGAGTGATTCTGGACTTTTTGGGAGAAAGATTTTGTTGGGAATGTTCGACCTCTCTGCTACTCTTTAATTGGGGTGTCAGGAAACAGTTTTTATTTACCAATGTATCAGGATTTAGCTGAAAGTCATCCTGTTATTGAAAATTCAAGGTATTTTTGTGCTATAGTTATGAATATAGGAATTATTTATTTTGAAAGTAATTTTAGTTCAAGTATTTTTCCTCTAGCAGTCTTATTTTAGTATGCCTAACATTTTTTCCCATTTTTTTGTGGAATCATATATAAAAATACAGTTGAAATTAAAAGATTATTTAACCTGATACATATTTAATGGTTCTGGTTTTACAACTATAAGAGGTTTATTCCATCATTTCCAGAGTCACCAATTCCTGTGTCAGGCATTGAGAATTTATTTTTCCTTTTTATAGACTTTCTAAAATATCTCATAACCAAAACACAGGGTTATCATTATACGTGTGATGTGGTTTTCTCTATGCAATGTACCACATACAGCATCTTCTTCCAGCTGAAGATAATTATTTTTTAAAGCAACTAAGGAACAAGAAATAGGGAAGCATTGACACAAATAGACAGTAGTGAATTCAGAATGCATAGTAGATGTTCAAATTAGAGACAGTGTTTCCATGCCCAATTACCTAATTTGTAATTGCAACTATTCAGTGCACTTGATTCTTCTCTTCAACTTCTTCCTTTCCCTCCCCCTAACTTTCCCTCCCAGTTTTTGTATGACAGCTTGGTAGTAAACCCAGAATGCTTAGCTATTTCCTCCCCAAACCATCCCACCTTCCAAAGCCCAGTTTCAAGGATATATGCTATAAAGATACTTTCCATATGATACCAAAATCTTTAGAACCTCATTTTCTTCTTAAAGGTTTTAGATGTGAATAACTGTCAACCAAAGCAGAAAATGATTTCTGTGCTCAGAGACAGCTGAAAGACAAATGGTATGTGTGTGTGTTTGTGAGACAGAGATGCAGAGCACGCTAGTGCTAGCATTTATAAGATGCTATAGAGAGAGAGGGCATAAAGAATAAGGAAAAGTGTAGGAGAGTGGTCTTAGAGAAATAAATCCTTGCTTAGAAATGATTATTTAAAGCTAATACCATGTTAGTGCCTAAAATCTGGATGATCACATTAAAGACATATTCAAACTTTTTTTTTAGGTGTACGTGACTGTTATGGAGTGTGGGAGTGTTAAACATTAATACTGTTTTCAGTATTCAAACCAGTAAATACTGAGGCATGTGTTGGTCCGCTCAGTCGTGTCCTACCGGTCCCTTAGGCTCTGTTAACTCTTGGTCAGTCTTTTTGTTTCTGTTTCTCAGACTCAGTTGGTAGTTTCCATTGTCCCATCCTCAAGCTCATCAGTTCTTTCTTCTGCCTGCTCGCATCTCCCTTTGAGTCCCTCTAGCGACTGTTTCACTTGCTACTGCACTTTTCAGCCCCAGAACTTATTTTGGTTTCTTTTTAGATTTTCTTCATATTGATATTTCCATCTTGTTCATTAATCATTTCCTTGACTCCCTCCACATCTTCTTGTAGTTTGTAAAGCATCTTCAAGACATTTTTTTTTTTAATTTGTCCACTAGATCCACCATCAGATCTTTTTCAGGGACAGTTTGTCTTGGTTTATTTTTACCTTTGAATTGGCCGTACTGTCCTGTTTCTTCGTATGCCTTGTGATTTTTTTTGTTGTTGAAACATTTGAATGTACTAATGTGATAACTCTGGAAATCATGTTCTCCCCCTCCCCTAGGGTTTGCTATTTTTACTTTTTGCTGTTATTTTTGTTTTTGTTTTCTGCTTGTTGTAGGCTGTCTCTGTGCTGAGTATCAGCCTGAAGTGTAAACTGGGTTCTTCTGACTTCTTTCCTCTGCCTCCTTTCCCTGGACGTGCAAAGTGATGTTCTAATTTTCCTATTCAGATCTCCCTCACCGTACAATGGGGTTACATCCTGATAAACCCACTGTAAGTTGAAAAGACATTCAATACACCTAACTTACTGAACATCATAGCTTAGCTCGCCTGCTTTACGTGACTCAGAGCACTTTCATTAGCCTACAGGTGGGCAAAATCATCTTAACACTTTTATAATAAGATGATGAGTATCTCACATAATTTATTGAATAGTTTGCTTAAAGTGAAAGGTGGAATGTTTGGGTACAGAATGGTTGTAAGTGTATCAGTTGTTTGCCCTCATGGTCACGTGGCTGCCTGGAAACTGGCTCACTGCCTCTGTCGAGCATCACAAGAAAGATGGGACCGCATATCCTTAGCTTGGGAAATATCAGAATTCAGAATTTGAAGTACAGTTTTGAATGTGTATTGCTTTCTCACCATCGCAAAGTTGAAAAATTATAAGTTGTACCACCATAGGTCGGGTTCCTGCTGTATATACAGTTACTTTTAAATGCCCTGGTCTTCAATGATTTGTCCCCAAAAGGGAAAAAGGGGAAAAATGAAGCTAGGTGAAGGGGGAAGTATGTTGGCTCTTTGAATCCCCTAGAAATGACTCCAGCCAGAGGGGGTGGGCTGACCACAATGGGGGAGGTGGAACAGCAGTGGCTGCTGCCTCTCCGAGTACCCAGAGCACAGGTCCTCAGGGTTGGTGGGCAGGGTCCTTCATGCCCACCCTGGCTTTTGTAAGCTGTGTGCAGGCTGCTCTAGGGAGATTTGCACAGCTGTGTGCCGTGGAGCTGAGGGCTGGAGGATAGGCTGTTTCTACTGTGCTAAGAACTGACAGTGACTCTAATTAACCACAGTTTACCGTCCAAGCCTTCCCCTGGTTGCAAGTCTTCCGTAGATTCCCGAGTTCCAGTTACATCAGGCAGATTCCGCCCGTGCAGTCGTGGTCTGTGCGGGATGACAGGCTTCTAGTACGTCCCACTCCATACTGTCCCCAACTCCCGTCTCTGCAGATGTGCAGATTATATCACAATATCTAAGACTATTGCCCAATAATCTATATTTAAACAATTTCTGTAGGTGATTCTTTGCCTACTTTAAGTTTGCGAGTCAGAGATCATATTTAAACACTCTCTATCCTCAGTGTAAAGTGAAGGCCCCGTGCAAACATTTTGTTCTGAGTGTAGTTACTCCATAATTTATTTTCTGAACCAGAAGAAAATTGAGACTAAAAGGAGACGCTGTAAATACTACCTCTGTAATAAAAGATGTGCAGTGGGACTAAGTCATTTGAGGAGCACTTAAATAAAAGGATACTCTGGGACATTTCTTTAAGGGATGTCCCAAATACGCTTTGCTCAATTTCTGCATCAAAATCTTGACTTTCATAGTGAGGTGATGTCCACAAAGTCCAGCTGTTCATATGTAACAATTGGAAGGCATTTCTTTGCTGAGGATTGTATGTGTAGATCACAGAAGAATAACTTCAGACATGCTGAATCCATATTATGTTGTACGAGTTACAAATTGTTTGCTATTTTGTTTGTACATATTCAGCGTGTGTAATATGGAATGGGTTTCTGATAGTAACTTCTGGTTTCTCTTCCTCACTGGATGTGGAACCTCTTATCCGGGGAACAGTGTCTCCTTCCGCCACCCAAGTCCTGTCAGCTCTCCTCCGTGACTCACTCACTGCCCTTGTTGCATAGGACCGTGCAGGGGACTCATCTCTTCCTTGTGTTGAAATCAATGTTGTTATTTTCAGAAAATCTTGGTTTCTCCATTGGCAAATGCTGAAATAAAACTTTTTGTCTTTATAATTCTGTTGCCCACTTTGCTTCCTCTAATAAGATACAGTAAACACAGGGCAGTCATGCAGTGGGATGGGTGTGTGTGCATGTGTGAAAAATGTCATTTTAAGTGGTTTTTGGAGAAGAGCGACCAGTCTGGACTGAATTGAAAGCTAAAGCGGTTTTCCACTTGGAAAATATTTAGACGTTATTGCAATTCTTGTAGAAGAGCGTTAAACATCTTAGCCTAAGTGAAGCACCTCAGGGGATGTCATGATAGCTGTAACGTTTATGGAGGAAACAGTCACTCTTGGAAGACTTGGGTACTGCAAGAACTTGGAAAAGGAGTGACAACACATACCCGACTGGGCCTCGGCGGGGGATGTATGGTTGTGTTCCTGGATCCCTGGATGCTTGTTCTGGATTTCATTATCCAGACAGTTTAAACAGTCATAAATAAGCATAATCAGAGCTTTGTGAAATATGCCCATTCCGTCTGAATTCAGCCTGTAAATAGTGCACCCAAATAGGTTTGCTATCTGTTCAGCGCTGGGACTGGGAATCACCTCAGCTCTGGTGTCCTATTTTTCCCTCAGTTAGCAGAAACTAGACATTCTTGCCCCAGATCTGTTTCCACATGCTGTGTCTGCCGTAGCCTTCCTTCTTTTTAGGCTCTGCCCGGTGCATCTTCTCTACCTCAGTTTAGCGGAAGCGCTGAGAACACCCTTGTGGTCCTAGAGCTTCATCAGGCTGGCTGCTGTCCACTACCACACACAGGCGCTCGGCGACGCGTGGGGGGCTTCTGCCGAGCGAAGGTGGAAATGCGTTGCCTTTCCCTTTCCAAGTTCTTGCCGTGCCCGAGATTGCCGAGAGTGAGTGTTTCCTCCACACACGTTACAGCTAGCGTGGCGGCCCCCGCAGCGCTTCATTCAGGGTAAGGGGCTTCATGCTCTTAACACAAGAATTGCAGTGATAGCTAAATATTTTCCAAATCGGAAAGCCACTTTAGCTTTCCATTCAATCCACACTGATTGCTCTTCTTCAAAATGCAAGGTCCTGAGTAAGTGTCATCAGTCACTTCACCCAAATTTGGTGAACCCGTGTTTTCTGCAGAGGAGGAGGTGAATTCCAGGACTGCAGCTCTCCTCCCTGTCATATGCCTTGGACGGGAGTTCTTCATTACTGCGCACTGTGACATTTGAAGATCGCCTTTCTTGCTTTCTCAACATTTATTAATAGATGTGAAGCTTTTGTATTTTGGCTAATTAAATGCCAGAACTTCATTTGCTTGCTTCTCCTTTGATGAACTACTTGTGTTGTGTTTGACAGATAGTAGAAAAGAGATTGCATTGGACAAATAGAAGAAGGCATACTTGCACTAACATGAAAGGCAAAGAAAAATATGTGTCTGACAGCCGAGAGCACCTGCATGAAGGTTGCAAAATCCTGGCCGCCGTCCAGAGCACGTGCTTTATCAGTGCGATGTCAGTGATGCGGGAACTCTACCTGCTTTCCATTTTGTTATGTTGGTTTTGTTTAGGTTGACTACTTCTACATAACGTTAGCAAAACAAATTTAACTGCAAAAAAAATCCTGAAATTAGTTTGCCTTGCTGCATTTTATAGCACGTTATCTCTGATGACAGCCTGTTTTTATAGTTATATTTTGAGAGAGACAGGAAGGAGTGCTGGGTCTGCTGCAGAGTTCTTTACTGTCTGTGTGCTCTTGGGCCGGTCGTCTACCCTGAGTTCTGATTGCCTGCATAGCTCTCACCCTGCTGCTGTTTCCCAGCGCTGTCACCCAGCAGAACGTGAAGGCTGGCCTCTTCTGTTCTGATAGAAGGGGATTATTTCCATGCAGTCTTGGCTGTGAAAAGGAATGAGCACCGCTTCAAACATTTCTTTTACAGAAACTCAGCCTTTGTGTTTAGGGCTGTGTATAATGAAATGGAATTTGGGTAATGAATAGGAACTTAGACGTCTACAAAATATCCTCAAGTAATTCAGAGGTATCAAAAGTTCAAGTATGTAAAATGTCTCTTTAATCCTTGTGATAAGGAAGAGCAAAAAGGCCCTGGTGAAGGGCTGAGTGGTGACAGGAGATCTGAGGCTAGATTTCCATGAAGCTAAACATTGAGGTGAAAACTCCGAAAGGCATCCAGGTGTATTTCTTGAACATCTTTCTCCTGTATTTTATACATAATTAAAATTTTCTGTTTTCTTCCAATGATTATCCATGTAAAACTAACTTTCGAAAGACTCGATTTTTTTTTTTTTTGCTTTTTTTCTCAGTTGAATCACTTTTCTTTGGTGGAAATAGAGATTTTGTTTGTTTATTTAGTTAGTTGTATGTGTTGCATTTTCTTATGGTTCAGTATTTATTTTTTATTGAAGTATAGTTGGTTTACAGTGTTGTGCTAGTTTCTGGTATATAGCATAGTGATGTAGTTATATATATGTATGTATGTGTGTGTGTGTGTGTGTGTGTATAAATATATATTTCTTTTCATGTTCCTTTTCATTGTAGGCTATTACAAGGTATTGAATATAGTTCCCTGTGCTGGAAATAGAGTATAATGGAGACAAGTGGTATTGATTTAGAGGGTTTACTGAAAAGTAGGGAAATACAGACAATGCAAGCTCATAATATCAAAGTAATTCTTTTCTGTATTATATTAGACCTTAATGACCAAAAGAGGCTGAGCATTCATTGGTATAAAGGACCTAAAGGAATAAGCAAAGACTTAGAGGAATAAGATCAATACATAGCAGAGAACCAGTTTGATTTTTCTTTTTTATGATGGAACCACAGTGAAGGGGTTGCTACCCAGTGTTGCTTTTCATTTTCTTTTGATATGCATGCAATCTCACTATGAAGAGAAAGAACAAAAATAGAAGAAAAAAATAAAAGAAGGGAGGAATGAAGTAGAGCAGTAAGGAAGGGAAGAAAGGGAAAGAAATACAAAGAAACAAAGAGTCTTTTATCACAGAGAGATTGATGATTAAAGATCACAGAGAAGTTGTTTTTGTACTGAACTTGGCCTTGATCTGTAGCTGTTGACATTTAGCTCTTGGAAATACGTCTGTTCTCTTGACTGTAGTTCTCAAGTGTAGAAACCCAAGTTCTACAGTAAGGACGTGCAGACATGCAGGTGGACATAGTGTGCTTTTTTCCACAAAGTTAGCAGGTGACAGAGCTCTGTTCTGCACCCATCATTGCTTAGGCATTTTATTTGAAATTCTGTTCACATTCCCATGTGTGCATTAAACTGGGACAACAATACACGCACTAAACTACCTCTGATGATGTCCACATTCAGCAGTGTTTCTCTGTAACTCTTCGTCCTGAGGGATGTGATGCTGGAGAGAAGAGAAGCTAGCAAAGTGTAACTCGGAGGGAGTCTTTATTTGTACTTGAATAGTTTTTTTTAAATACACATTTCTTTCACTTTCTTAGCTTCAGTAATCCTTGAAGAGAACAGAATCAAACCTTGTATTTTAATGAGGATTTTTCAGTACTATGGCCGTGTGGAGCAAAAGTGAAAAAGAAATGCTATCGGTGTGTGTGAAAGAAAATAGGACCAGGGTTGCTTTCTTTGAGAACAGAATTTATATTGTCTAAGCGTAAATGACAAACTTGAGATTAGATTTGTTACGTGGAACCAAATGAGCTAAAAAGGAGATATACTATTTTAAATCCGCGATGTCAAATCAATGCCTCATGTAATATGACCCAGTGGATAATAAAGCAGAATATGTAAGTGGAAGAAAAAGCACCAGAAATGATACTTAACTGACTGGAACATTTGCACTCAGATTTGTCATGAGCCATCACATCCATATTAGTATTTTTCATTTTTAAGGGTCTTGGCAAAGCAAGGGAACTTGCCAATAAGTGAATTGACTGGCCTTCTAAATGTCTTTACTTATAACTACAATTATAATTTTCTCATCACCCTGCTATGAATTATTAAAAGAATATTGGCATTTTGCTATATATTTTAATTATCTTTAAATCATCCCTCATAGTAAAAATAATATTATAGCAATTAAACTTTTGTTAAGAAAATTTTCAGCCTGGGCTAAGTTCTTAAATCAATGCTCATTTCAGTTAACATGTAACTTTACTTTTTTTTCTTCTTTAAAATCAATGTCCACATGATTCCTTATAGATAAAAGTGTTCTATTCCTGAAATAAGAAAGAACAGTCTATAATTTTAGTATCACTTCTCTTAATGCCTTTATGGATATGTATTTTAACTTGAATTACATATATAGATACAGATATATCAACATATCTACATGTGGATCTATGCTCATTGAAAAAAATGGAATCCCTCCCCAGAGATCCATAGAAATATAGATCCCATATGTGTAAAGTGTGTTAAACCTGCCTGACCACAAAAGATATTCTGTCTTTATAGACCCCCTTACATTTCTGGGTCTGCCAAATTTCCTCATCTTGTTGTTGCTGTTTGTTAAACAAGGCTAAAAGGAAATTTCAAGTATTTAGAACATCCTTTCTAGGATGCATTTGGAATGCCATAAAAGGCACGAAAATATTGATCTTGGACTTCCACGTAGGTTTGAGGGACTTTAAATTTGTAATGGTATGTTCTCCGCTGACTGTGGTACCTGAAGTTCATCGCCTTGTAGGAGACAGGGCAATAACCCTGGTACCAGCACCATTTCTAAAGTTTTGCGGACATGGTGACAACGTGTCTCTTCATTGGAGAGCTGGGGAGGTGGTCCACCCTGACTCATGCAAAAATGTTTCCCCATTTCCTGCTGGACTTAGGAATTTTAGTATCTTTATAGAAAAGTCTCTTCTACAATTAATGTATTCAGGATTGATTGTGTTGCATGAAGCTGAGTAACTCTTAAACTGCTCCGACAGGATTCTGTCTGCATCATGGCAAATATGTTATGAGAGTGAGGAGCACGTCCCCCACCGCCCACCCCGGCACCCTCGGTTCTCAGTCATTAACCGAGGATGACACACTTTCCCAGCGAGAACAGACGCAGGCTTGGGATCGTCCTCAGCGCAGTGGTCCCGGAAGCATCGCGCGCTGACCCGCGGTGGCGCGGGAAAGAAAACTGTCTTGCCTCGCTGTCTTTTGTTTCTCACCAACGGTTCTTTTAAAAATGAAACTGTTATCAATCAATGAGTGTAAAGGAGTCTATTTATGGTGATATTTTAAAAATTCGTGTTTTGAGACACATACCCCCCACTACAGAAAAAAAAAAGATACAGACTATAAAGAGAAAATTTAGATGATCAAAAGCAAAATGAGCGTGTCAACAAGCGAGAGATCAGGGAGAAACGGCGAAGGTAGGCGGAGCGACAGGGTCTGGAAGGAGGCGGAAGCAGCGGCATGCTGTCTCCTCTGGGGACCGGGAGCATAAGTACCACGTAACCTTTCACTGCTTAAAATAATAACCTGCGTTTGGGCTCTCCTGCTTGAGAAAGGATGCTGAAAGGAGATGGACTGCTGACCATTGCCTGGGACTAAGGCTTAGGTAGTGAGATTTACGGAGGGAAGAGGAGGCAGCCAGGAAGGGTCCAGGTTGCCTATTTGATGTGCTACAGGACCTGAGCTATCCCGGTATCAGTGGAAACTGGCGCTGTTCTAAGACATGGTTCTGGAATAGAGACTGCTAGTGAGAAAGAGTGAGATTACAGGAAAAGGAGAAGGAGCGGAGATTAATTTAGTCCAAATAAAATAAATACAATAGAACAAAGAGAACAATATGAAAAGATTCTCAGTATGTTAAATATCCTCAAAACAAAAAAGACATAACAAGAGAATTTTCCATTCCTGCTGTAGCAAATTATCATAAACGTGGTTGTTTAACACAACACGAATATGTCATCTTACAGGAGGTTAGAAGTCCAACACGCGTCTCTCTGGGCCCGAAATCGAAGTGTCAGCAGGGCTGCTTTTCTTCTGGAGGTGCTAGGGGAGAATTTGTTGCCTTACGTTTCCAGCTTCTAGAGGACCTGGGATTCCATGGCTCAGGGCTTGCCCCTCTGTCTTCAGAGCGCATCACTGCAACCTCTGCCTCTGCCATCAAATCTACTCTTCCATCTCTCATGTTCCTGCCTCCCTCTTATAAGGATTCTTGAAATTACTTTTGACCCACGTATGTAATCCAAGATAATCCTCCCATCTCAAGATTCTTGACTTAATCACATCTAAAAAGTCCCTTTTGCCATACAAGGCAATGTGTTTACAGGTTCCTGGGACTGGGGCGTGCACGTCTGTGAGTGGTGTGTGGGGAGATGTTGATTTGTCTTACCACAGCATCCATATAAAGAACAAAGAAGACTATGAAATAAATATAGGCAGAAGTAAATTTGTGGCTAAAGGGAAAAATAAACTAGAACACAGTAGAAGTGTCATCAGAAATACTTGGTAGTTTCTAGACTGGCACAGTCAGGAAAGAATTCACCCAGGTGTCACACAGAGATTCTGCTGAAGCTCATACTGAAGAATTTTTTGCACATCTACACATACAGGCACACACGTGTACACACACACACTGTGTATAAAAGGGCAGTTCAGAGACAAGGAAGCTAGACTGAGAGACTCCAACATGTGCCCAAAATAAGGGGAGAAAGAGGATATAAGAAAAGCACTATTTGAAAAAAAAAAAAAGTGGGGAATCTGCCACAATTGAAGAAAAATGTGAACCTTCAGATTGAACGGGCAAGCCTAGTACTGAGAAAAGGGAATGAAAATAAACCCACACAAAGGTGCAGAAAAATGAAATTGCAGAGCACCAAAATGTATACTCTGAAAAGCGAAAAGAGAGAAAAACTGTCCAGAAAGATAGCAGTTAGACTTCTTCTATACCCTAATTAAAAAAAAAAAGAAACACCTGCGACTCTAGAATTCTGTACTCAGATAAAACATCAGGTAAGGTTAGGCTGAGGGACAAAATAAAGTATGGTGTATCTTGCAGCCTGATTTTTTTGATCTGGGTTCAGTTTTCTTTTGCAAAAGTATACTGTTTAGTATTTCTTGCAGTAACATTCGATTCTATGTACATCTGAATATTTCTGTTCCTCTGGTAACTAATCTAAGGTGCAGAAGATGAGAAGACAGTAATGATAGAAATAGGGTCTCGGTCAGGCCATGAGAAGAGAGGGGAACCCCCCCCCTCGCTGTGGGGTTGAGTTGAGTAGGCAATGTGAGATCCTGAGAGATCTCTTGACCAGTGAGACTGAGTTGACGTGAATCAAAGGAAGTGTGTAGCATGAAATAACAAGGCCATAATCCTAGGAACTTCCAGATTACTGGAATGTGTTTATTATGGGTTTCTTTTTTTTTTTTTTTTTGAGGAAGATAGGTCATTCTCAGATAGACTGAAAAAAAATAACTGATAAACAACCTGATTTCTTTAATCTGTAAGTACTGTTGAAGTAAAGTTCCTCTGGTTCTTTACTTAATCAAAACACTTTAGATGTTATTAGGGAAGTAACAATATAGACATTTCCTTTGGATCAGGGTTAGGGACTTTCCCGTATTCTACTATCTCAATGTTCATCATTTACCTAAGTTAGTGGCTCCTGTAAATATTGTAGACATATTAAACTGCCTGGTAGGTTTACACTTAGGAGCCAACTCTAAACATCTCTTAGTGGCAACTGTGATTCTTGGTTTTGGAAAGATTTTTTGCATAATCACAAGGCCAAGTCTAGTGAAGTCTGGCATCAATTACAAATACCTGTCAACCAACTAGCAGGGAAGGGATGGCCCGGGGCTCTGGTGTACCTGTGGCCTGCCCGCTAGATTGCTGACAAATGTTTAACAATAGGCTATCATGGTGGGTTGGGAGGGCCTGATTATGGCATTTGCTAACTCCCCTGGTCTAAATATTCCTCCAGGGAACTCACATGAGCTTAAAGTTACTCACTTGACATCATTCAATTCTGGGCACAGTTGGTTGTTGCTGGCGGGTGTGAGCTGGTGACTTAATTCTAAAACTCTGTATCTGAAGTAGTTACCTGTTAGTCACCCACACGTTGTGCTAGGTAAGCAAAGCATGGCAATAAGAGTCTGAATTTAGGTAACATTTTTTATATATTATGAAGAGTGGTTGAAGAAATCTGTTCTTTATCCTGGAGTGGAGGCAGCTGAATGGTGAAATCCTGAGCTCTGTGTTTATACAGATTTTTTTTTTTTTGACAGAGTATAATCTCCAGTTGCTTTCCATCCCTAAGGATCAAATCCAGATATGCATAGTCTGAAACATTCCCCTTTCCGATTGTGCATAGCTTTGAAAAAGATTTCGGAAAAAAAAATTTTAGAGAAAAAGCTTTTTTTAAAACTGGTTGTCAGTTGACCAGATTTTACACTTTAAATCTTGCTAACCCCTTATATTATATGAAGGATTAGGGAAGGTTCAAGGAGAAAACTTTTGAGGCCAAATAATTCAACAGCGTTTGGATAATCTGGGAAGGCAGGAGTTATTTTGCCCAGACACTCGAGCTAGGAACTTCATTCCTTACCAAGCTGCTTCCTGACATGGAATTCACGTCACTGTATGAATTCTAACTCCAGAAGTTCTCTGGAATTTTCCCTGGCCCTTCCTCTCAAATCACTGGCCAGTTCAAGCTACTCTGTATAGTACTGTATTCTGTTCTTATATCAATTGAAATAAGCAGGATAGAGAATTGCTGGCCATATGTGTTAAATTTGGCCGTCAATCTGACGGTTTCCCCCAAATAACATTCTGTCTTATACTTTTCAGGTGGGGGGGATACTTTTCAAGTCAGCCCATGATGTTGTAAACGCAAGATTTAGTATCCTTTGCACATGTTTCTGTTGGTCAGATCTGAAAGACTATACTGTTTTTGAGAATACCAAATACCATTGGCATTGAAATTCTTGTGTTGCAATGTTCATCAGTTTCATTGCCCTGAATCTTTTGCCTAAAATGCAGACATAATTTTCTATGAAGGAACATGTTAGATTTTGCATAAAACTCAATTTTTCTATAAAATTATTTTTCTCTAAATCTTAAAAATGACTTAGACTGGTCAATCCTTTAGGGAAATCCCTAGTGAGAAAAATGAAATTAGTAATGCACAGACAAGGCTGAACAGGCCAACATCTGTTCAACTTAAAACATCTTATCTCAATAAATTAATTCACAAATGATGAATTAAGTAACTACATTAATTATTTATTAATTCATTTATTAACCCAATTCTTAAAAGACATTGCTTTGTGTGAAACATATGTGTTAGGGATATAGCGAGAAAGGTAACTAACATTTGATGGTCTCCTAATATGTGCTGAGTGCTTTATATTATTACATTTAAACAAATATTTAGGACATATAATACCTCCCTTTTTTGAATGAGGAAACTGAGGCTTAAATAATTTAGTTATAGAATTTAGATGTATCTCAGAATTCAAGTGTGGAGTAACAATAATCTATGTCCAGTTCTTAATACCTTCAAGAATCTTTACGCTTTGGTTCCATGTAGCTTCCTACAGGCAAGTGTAACATTAAGATATAGCACATAATTTCCTCTTTCAAAATTTTAGTGTAGATAAGGAAATAAGACATGCCCAATTACCAATATTGCTTAAAAAACAATGTCTTTTATTTAAAATATGATTAAAAATAAGTAAGTGGTAATGAAAGTAAATGTGTTTTTAGAGCTTAAAGATAGAGAGACATCCTTTGTGAGCTAAGGAGTTTTAGAGATTCAGTTTTATTTACTTACTGCATATAATGAAATAGCCAGTACCCCATTCATCCATCCATCCACCCATCCATACATCCTTCCTTTCCATGCATCCTTCCATCCATTCTTTCATCCAGCATTCACACATCAATAACACTTTTAAAGGAAGAAGGTGAGTTTACTCAGATTTCTATATAAACAGAGGTATTCTGAGATTAAATATGGATAGTTATAATTTTATCATTACTTCTCCTATCCAAATATAGGCAAATCATATATTTATAAAACTTATAAAGATAATAAAATTTATGAAGAAAGGCATATTTTAAGGTTGGTTTACTTTCATTACTACTACTGCTGCTACTATATGCACATACAAAACTAGAAGAAAAAAACTGATTTAAAATATTAACCTAAAATAAAGAAGGGATTGGATCAGCTGGACAAGAAACGTATCAGTTTCGTTGCGATAGTGTACAACACCAAAATCTCAAGAACTTAATAGCACAAAAATGATTCTAGTTCACACACTATCCACTTGGGTCCTATAGACATATCAAGGGAATGAACTGTCTTCTATATATGGGCTCAGATGACCGGGACACTGTAATCGGCGGTGCCTCTGTCTGAACACAGTACTATAGGGTTCAAGGAGAGGAAACTTGGATCATCAAGAATTGACTCTGAAACGCCTCCTCTTAGAGATGACACACACCACTTCTGATGATATTTTATTGGCCAAAACCCATTACTGTACATGGTCACGCCTCATGTGACTTAGAGAAGGCAAGAAAGTCAGATTTTACCCATCTGTCCAGGAAATACTGCTGAGTGCTAGTAATGTCTGTCATTACAAAAATGCGGCATAATTGTTAATATTTAAGACCCAAAGAGACATTCACCAACATAAAAATATTTAAGACATAAAAGATATCTAACAGGAGAAAAACATAAACCTGGGGGTGAAATTCTGAGTAGCATTAATTTTTCATCTTTTCTGAAGCTAACATTGCTACATTTCTGAAGACAAACACTCCCTTCCGTTCTGTCTTGGAGAACAGGAAAGGACACATTATATCACATATACACATGTGTATGTGTGTTTGCATATGCATGTACACATGTACATGTATATGGATTGTGTATAGTACATCTGCTGTTGCTATGCAGGGCATTTCTGTTACAGTTTTGCCTTTAACTCATAGAGTTTTTGTAATCAGTTGTTAATAGCATGTATTTTTTAAAAGCACTAAATTCTCTTAGTTTTTTCTTTGAAATAAAATTAGAAAGATTGTTACTGTTGCCAATTGTGCCCTCAAGTGTTAACATTATTCACAAGTGTTTAAAGGAATAATTAGCTTCACTTCATTCCATCCTACTTGTACTATAATTATAACATGACCTTTGTTCTATTTATACACACAAGTGGTATATTCTAATAGGATTTTTTTGTGAAGAAGAAACACTTGATAATAGCCTAATTTCCTGATGGTATTATACAATAGATCATAAATGACCTTACCTTGGAGAAAAAATTAAATGAAAGACACCTGCATTAGAGATCAATTTCCTAATGTTCAGTTTAAATTCATCATGCTGAGCTAGCCAAGGACACCTTTCTTGTCCTACCATTTGATGGAAATGATTTCCATGTGTTTTGCGATTCGACTCCATCCTGCCTTAGATAATGCAGTGACATCAAACACTTCAGATGGCTGACTATGCCTTGTAAAACTTGCTTTTTATTGTCCGAGTACTGTAAATTGTAAATAAGAAGGGGAAAATACGTTTGGGGCAAGAATAGTAGCACTCACATCTCAGAGTGATTTCACATTTCAGTATTTACATATATGACATCAAATATTAATGGTTTTATTTCATTTTTATATCAGAGGGATTCTAAATGTGATATGACAACCTTAACTCTGAATTTCTCTGGTTTTGTCAGAACTTTGCTATGCAGTTCTGAGCACTGCCATGCTTCTCACTTTTAAACAAGAAACAGTTGGTTAAATACATACATACAACTCTGACAGCTTGACCGTAGCTTTGCATTCCTATTTGGGTAATGCCTAAATACCATGTTTGTAATTGTCAAGAAGCAACTTATTTTCCCTTTATCAGTTCTATTAAATAGCATATTAATAGGAAATTTAATTAAAGCTGAGTATTAAAATTAATAAAATTTCAATTTTCTATTCTATCTCTCAAAAGACAGTGTTTTCCATTTTGTTATTTATTTGGTGTCAGTCAGTCACATCCGGGTGCTGTGAGCATCTGTTTGCAGGGTACTCTGAGGTTTATCTTTCCTTGACGTGCCTCACTTTGTACTGGAATCACACATGCATGCTCTGAAATTGAGACCCTGGAAGCTACTCTCAATAAGGGATTCAGACACTGCCCTGTTTGATCCCCATTAAGTCTTTCCAGCTCCGGAACACTGATTGGCACTGCAGGACTCACAGAGTTTCTGTTGCCTTCAGCAGGTAAAGTTGAATGTTTGGGGGCTGATTTACTTTGAAAATTCCATTTTGCATACACATTGTGCAGCCTACATTCCCACAGGTTTTCTAATCCTGGTTCAGTCTCAAGTCTACCACTTGTGTATAAAATGGAGACAATTTTAAAAGCAATACCAACCTCGAAAATCCACCTCAGTTAAGAAGCTGATGACATACAGGAATGCATAGCATCTGCGTGCTCCCACAATGAGTGGAGTGGGATCATTAATTAAGTCTAAACTTTCCCCTGCTGATCGGGTTTTGATATTTATCACCAGACTGAATGAAGCTGGTGAGGGTTTCAGTAAAGCCCTCAGCCTCACCTGAGGGTAAATTTCTATTTCCTTTGGATTTTTCTGACACCTCCCTCCTCTGTACTTTATGTAGTGAGTGCCTGTGCTGTCTGGTTAAAACAGAAAATGTAGGGAGAAACAGAGGGCTTTATGAAGGTGGTACCTAGTAAGTTAGAATGGAGGTCCAGCCTGAAGGAAGGGCAGAAAGACTCAGGACGAGAGGGGAGGACATGTCAAGACCTGCCTCGTGTGTAGTTTTAAACAGACCTTGTCCCTCCTATGAACTGAAAACCTACGGAGAAAACAGACAGATGGAGATCAAAGCACTGGTTTGTTACTGATGAAGCTGAACTGGAGGAGGCAGCTTGCCACTGTGACTGTACAACTGGGCTTCCCAACTTTCCTACTAAATTGACAAACTTCTTTTTTAATGACTATTTAGTGCTGACTTTTGAAAGTTTATGGTATTGAGCAGCAAAGAATGAGAATCTTCAATGAAGAGGATGGCTCCAAAAAAGACTGAAACCTAGATTAAACTCAGGGAAGTTATATTTTGCCTTTTTTTTTTCCTGTGTGTGTGTATATATATATATATGTATATTTATTGACGTATAGTCAATTTACAGTGTTCTGTTAATTTCTGGTGTACAGCATAATGCTTCAGTCATACATGAACATACATATATTTGTTTTCATATATTTTTTCATGATAAGTTACTACAAGATACTAAATATAATTACCTGTGCTATACAGTATGAACTTCTTGTTTATCTGTTTTATATATATATTAATACCTGCAAATCTTGAACTCCTGGTTTATCCCTTCTCATCCCCCCCGTAACTGTAAATTTGTTTTCTTTGTCTGAGTCTGTTTCTGTTTATGAGTTTGTCTTTTTTTTCTTCCTTTTTTTTAGATTCCATACATAAGTGATATCATATGGATTTTTCTTTCTCTTTTTGGCTTACTTCACTTAGAATGACATTCTCCAGGTCCATCCATGTTGCTGCAAATGGCATTATTTTATTATTTTTTGTGGCTGAGTAGTATTCCATTGGATAAATATGCCACATCTTCTTTTTCCAGTCATCTGTTGATGGACATTTAGGCTGTTTCCATGTCTTGGCTATTGTAAATAGTGCTGCCAAGAACATTGGGTTGCAGGTGTCATTTTGAAGTAGGGTTCCTTCTGGATATATGTCCAGGAATGGGGTTGCTAGATCATATGGTAAATCTAATTTTTTAGTTTTTTGAGGACTCTCCATTACTGTTTTCCATAATGGCTGCACCAGACTGCATTCCCACCAACAGTGGAAGAGGGTTCCCTTTTCTCCACACCCTCTCCAGCATTTATTGTTTGAGGACTTTTGAATGATGGCCATTCTGACTGGTGTGAGGTGATACCTCATTATAGTTTTGATTTGCATTTCTCTGATAATTAGTCATATTGAGCATTTTCTCATGTGCGTATTGATCATTTGTATGTCTTCCTTGGAGAATTGCTTGTTTAGGTCTTCTGCCCATTTTTGGATTGGGTTGTTTGTTTTTTTTCTTATTAAGTTGTATGAGCTGTTTATATGTTAAGCCCTTGTCAGTCTTATCTTTTACAAATATTTCCCCCATTTCATAGGTTGTCTTTGTGTTTTGCTTATGGTTTCATTTGCTGTGCAAAAGCTTGTAAGTTTAATGAGGTCCCATTTGTTTATTTTTGCTTTTATTTCTATTACCTGGGTTAACTGCCCTAGGAGAACATAGCTAAGATTTACGTAAGATAATGCTTTGCCTGTGTTTTCTTCTAAGAGGTTTATAGTGTCTTGTATTATGTTTATGTCTCTAAGCCATTTTGAGTTCATTTTTGTGTATGGTGTGAGAGAGTGTTCTAACTACATTGATTTACATGCAGCTGTTCAGTATCCCAACACCATTTGCTGAAGAGACTGTCTTTTATTCCACTGTATATTCTTGCCTCCTTTGTCAAAGATTAGTTGACCAAAAGTTTGTGGATTCATTTCTGGGCTCTCTATTCTATTCCATTTGTCCATATGTCTGTTTTTGTACCAATACCATGCTGTTTTGATTACTGTAGCTCTGTACTGTTGTCTGAAGTCTGGGAGGGTTGTTCCTCCAGCTTCATTCTTTTTTCTTAGTAATGCTTTAGTGATTCTGGGTGTTTTGTGATTCCATACAAATTTTAGAATTATTTGTTCTAGTTCTGTGAAAAATGTCCTGGGTAATTTAATAGGGATCGCATTAAATCTGTAGATTGTTTTGGGAAATATGGCCATCTCAACAATATTAATTCTTCCAATCCAAGAACATGGGATGTATTTCCATTTCGTTTGTTTTTCTTTTTATCTCAATGTGGATAATTTCTATTGATCTATCTTTGTGTTCACTGATTCTTTCCTCTTGTATGTCCAGTCTGTTGATAGACTTAACACATTAATTTTATCTCAATATTGAATTTTTTAAATTTACTTTGACTTTTTCATTGTGTTCATTTCTCTACTGAAATTCTCCATTATTTCACACAAATTATCTAGTAATCAGTTGTGTCAGATTATTTAACACATTTATTATATTTATTCTGTATCTCCTGTCTGATAAGCTCGACATCTAGATCACATTTGGGTCTGTTTCTATTTTTCTTTATTCTTTTGTCCATATGTCATATTTTTATTCATATATATTGCAATTTTTGTCAATAAGTTATTTATTAAAATGTTATTAGGAAAAATGAAGTTGGAATCTTTTCTTAAACCACTTATGACAATAAACTTCATATAGACTCAAAGTAATACAAGGTTCATAAAAATGCCTGATTGTCTTTAAGGCAATTACAATGTGATTTTTATTTATTCTGAAATGAATACTGTGGACAAAAGAACAGTATTATTATTTAGCTCTGAAAAAAGGCATATCTCTTCTTTTGGCCACTAGTGTGTGTGTGTGTGTGTGTGTGTGTGTGTGTGTGTGTGTGTGTAGAAGGTTGCTTAATCCATCTAACACACTTTTAATCTATATCTGGACTTTAGTTTCCATTATATTCATTTCATTACTGGCTCAGTATTTAGCAAGACTTGAGACCTAAGCACAAGTGAGACTCCAGACTTTTCTTTGTGTTTTATAACTCAACTACTGGTTTTCTGAATTGAAGGACCTGTATCTCAGCCTTACTGCCTTGTTTCCAGATTTTGAGTTGTCTGGTGAGTTCTCTTTGCTCACCAGTTTCACATTCAGCTTTTTACAACTCAGGAGATCTCTCTGCCCTGCACTGCATGCATGGCTAAGTGCATGCAGTGAAGTCCTAGAGAAACTTGGAGGTATTTCTCACTGTTTTGCTCCCCGAATCCCAGTTTGGGCAGCAGACTTATACTGGGTGAAGTCTCAGCCTTGCTCATAGTTCTCCTGACCCTCAGCTTCAAGAGGACTCTGTATGCCTCAGTGGGGGCTTTGTTCAGAGCTCCTGCCTTTCCCCTGACCTGGGATATTCCCTGCATGCACTCAGTGAAGGCCCCATTTGGAAAGAAGGAAGCAGATGGGTACAGATTCTTCTTTGTCTGGGCTTCTTGAGGAGTCTCAGCCACCACACCAGACCTTATGAACTTTTAAAACATTGTTGGTTATTTGGCCTGTTTCCTCACACCCCTTTCCCTGGTGAACTCCCCCTTCTCCTTTTACTCCACTCAGGATGAAGGCAGCAGTCAATCCTTTTCTTATTGGAAGGACTCATTATCACTGTCTGGATCTTAGTTCATTTAGCTTAGGGGGTTTGTTTTTTTTTTTTTGGTCTTTTTTTTGAAACTGTGTTTGTTTGGTTGTTTGTTTTTAAGTTATCTATCCTGTTCTCATTTTTAGGGCTCTTACTGATTCCTAATCCCTGATGAGAAGTGAAAGCTAGCTGCTTTTACGGTGGAGTCCGCTTGCTATTTGTAGGACTTACATATGAGTCCAGTGTGGAAAGAGCCAGAAGAAATGTTAATAATAACCATCGTACTGTCTTAGGAACTGCTGTGCCTTTACCACCTGAGCTGTGTTGTTCATTGCCTCATAGTGTGTCTGGTGCCTTCTCATCATGCGAGTGCTTTGTCTTCCAGGAATGTCATCCACATGAGTAAGTGTCTTGAAAAACTCAATCTGATATCTCAAGACATGTCTGAGTCCTAGTTTAAGATCCAACTGAGAATCTCCATGCCTTGCTCTTTCCACACTTCCCCAGCCACACAATGGATTTAAGAAAACGTCTTAACAAATTTGTAGATCAATCTGTCTAATTATCAGGAAGTTTCTATTGGGATGAATTTTCAAATCTTGTTTGATTTTACCCAGGAGAGTGATTGTGGGCTAGTCTGTATGTTTCACAGAGAGTACAGGCAAACGTGTGACTGAGGAAACAATGAAAGGCCCAGAGAAGGGAGTAATGTAAGTAGACTCCCCGAATGAGCAGACGTCAAAGTAGTAACCAGGGTTCACGTAGAAGGGGGTGACCAAGAGGAACTGTTTGGGCAAATCTGTGTGATGACAGCAAAGCCCAGACTAGAAACCACTGAACAAAATTAGTGGTAGAAACAGACAAATACAGAAAAATGTAAACAAAAATGTACCTTTCCAACCAGCTATAGTAACCGTTCCTTTTCACATTAAAGCAGAGATATAAAAAAAACTGCACCATGCACTGCAGGAAGTCAGGTCTCTTCCCAGATCTGCACTGCCACCCCTCCACCAGGATGTCTACCAGTGGCTCACGCAGGCACTCCCTGGTCCCGCTTCCTAGACACCTGCTTCACTGCTTGGAATTGTTTCCTTCATCACGTTGTCCGTGACGCCTCAGCCTCACACAGTGTCTCACTAGCTGTCTGTTTCTGAGCAGCCCTCATTCCTTCCGTCTTGTTCTCTCTCTAGCCAACACCGTTTCTCCAGCAAATCCGTCTCCTCTATCCAGGCTTTACATCAACTGCCTCGCCACCATAAATGAGTGTGACTGTAAGTCTCTTCTGTCTAACAAAGAGAGGAGCTCTGTTTCTATAAGGATCCCAATCTTCCTTTTTAAGTTGATCAGTTCAAGCTACTTCCAGCTTTTTAAAATAGCTATCTTTTTTTCTCTATTTTTACTAATTAGTAATAGAATATAATTGTTCTTTTTTTAAACGGTATACATTTATTGACGTATTTCATCCCCCAAACACCATTTGCAGTAGGTACATTTACATTTATTCCATGCTTAGAGATAAGAAAAGAGATCTGAAAAGGTAAATTACTTGCCCAAGGTCATGTGTGTAATAAAAGCCTGACTCCTGAGCCTGAAGTCTTGACTACTTTCCTCTAGATCATGAATGAATCATTAAGCAAGCAGTGGGGTACTGTTCTCCTCAAGGAGTGGCAGAATGTGTAATTCATTAGTAGCTAACAATAGCTTATGTTTTGACCTAAACATTGGCTATTGCAAATGCCAAAGACAGAAAGCTAGACTAAAAAAAATTTGTGTTTTACACAATGTGAAAAAAATTTTAGTTTCTTACAATTTGATCAAAGATAAAAATGCCTCTCCCCAAAATATGCACCTTCTCATAATGAAACTCCCATGTGCTCCATGTTTTCATGAAACAATCAAAATGATACAATAACAGCCAAATTACAAAAATACTATTTTACCAAAGAATTTGGTGATGAAATTAAATCCACTAATTTCTAAATAATTAGCTTTTCTGTGTTTCGTGAGGCAATTCTAGATGGGTCCATTTGTGTGTGAGTGAATTTAAAACAAATATCAATTCTGATTTGATCTGTGATGACTGGACTGTGTAACTGTCTGCATTTTTTTCAAATAACTAGTTGAAGGCACAATACTTCTTGTATTTTCATAGCTTTGTAGTTAAAACTACCCATATCAGTTAGGAAAGTTTTCAGCTTCAAGGAGAAGGAAACCTGATTCACAGTGATTTTTAAAAAGTGAGGATCTGTTTTTTCCTGGATGTAGGCAGCTTTGGCATTGTATTAGTGACAGTGATGTCAAAGCCATCATCGCTTATTTTCTTGTTCTTTCCCGTGGGACTGAAATGCAGTGGTTACTGTTGCTTTAATCTTCATGCCCACGTTCAAAACAAGAAAAAGAAGGCAGGAGAAAGGGTCATCATAAGTTCTGCTTCATCTGGAAAGCAAATGGCCTTCCTAGGAACCCTCTTGACAGTCATCCATTTGCATGTCATTTACATCTTTTTGGCAGAAACTGAGTCGTTTGGCCACACCTCAGCGACAGGGGCTTGGAAAGGAGGGACCTGAGCAGCAGCCTCGGCTGGGCCAGCGGTGTTCCATCTGCTGAGTGGCGGGCGCATGTCGGTGCTGGGTAACAATGAACAGTCATTGCCCTTCTGAATTGTATGACCCGATTCTGGAACTTTACTATGAAAAGTTATTTGATACTCAGTAGTTACACTGGTAATTCAATCATGTATAAGATCAAAGAATATTTTATATATATACATTTAAAGGATAAATGCAGTTTAATATCTATAGTAATATAAAAATATTTGATGGTAATACTCACTGCTCTATCCTTTTAAGTCTTCTATTAATTTTGTTGTTGTGTATTTATCAGTTTAGGAAAAAAGTAGAGGTCTGTTTATTTCACAGCCACAAAGAGAAGTATTAGGTTATAGTGAAATCACCAGAGTTCCTTTCTCGATACCCCCCTCCCCACCCGTGCACATTCAGGAATGGGAATAGTGTTGACATCCACGGAACCTAGAACAAATACCGATGTCAGTCACATCGAAAACATAAACACGTTTCAAATTCATGTGGATTTTAAACAATCTGTTTTTTCTGGCTTGTAGGAAAATTACCAACTAGCATATTGCATTAAGAACAAAATGTTCTTTAATCAGGATCAAATTACAATCTTATAGTAGTATAGTAGTAACACATAATTATATAGATGGAATATGAAAAATTTTTAAGCATATTCTTTAAAATATCCAAAGACACCAGTGTTTTCTTTATTAAAAAGTTATTTTCCAGATCACTGGATAAATGTAAATATTAAAAATTTGATTTTATTAAGATTAACTGAATTTTTTTACTTCTGTGTGCAAAGCATAGAAAAAAATGGTAACTACCTTTCAGTTTGACGGTTTGAAAAGTCTGGCGTAATTTAAAAGCAACTTTCCATCTGGCTGGCACAGTAAGCAAATGGAATTAGAAGAGATTTGGTCTCTGCTTCTTGATGTGAATGATAATGATTAGTGTGATTTCTTTGGTTTGTTTTTATTCCTGCTTTCATTTTTGTTTTTTGGTTTATCTGTGGGGTATCCATGAAGGGTGACATTTCTGTCATGTTATGGCTTAACAAATAAAACAGGAAAATGTGTGTGTTTCTGGACCACTGTTGTTGCCTAGGCAGCCCCCCTTTTCCTTCCTGGCACCCTCCTCCATGTAACCACATGTTTATGGAAGATGACATTGTCCGCAGCCGCCGGGCGAGTCTCTGCTACCCAAAGCCAGTCAGGGTAACCCCCTAGTGGACCAGGGAGTGCGCGCTCCCTGTTCTGAGCAACGAGAGGTGCGGGGACTTCACTGCAGGGCTTCTTAGAAAAGATTTTTCTTTTGGCAAATAGAAGAGCAGGGCAGGAACAGTCCTTTTTCTTCTGCCAGACAGAGTCACGTGTACATGGAATGGCTGGAAGTGCAGGAGCCCGTTGAGAGCAGGAGGGCAGCCCCCAGCTGCGGCTGGCAGCCCTGGAGCCATCCTGCCTGGGCTCGAGTGACAAGATAGGACATGTTTTCCTCATTGCTATGTTGTTTTCTGTTATGTATAGCTCAGTGCATCCTGACCGATACAGTCGGCCATATTTAAATCTTCTGAAATCAATGTCCATTTAAATGCAATTTAGTTGTTTTGTTATACAGTAGTTAAAATATAGTGTCTTAAGCAATAGTGTGTGTGTGTATGTGTGCGTATTGTATTCTTAAGTAGTACTTGGAAGAATTTTTTTATCTAAATTTTAATGGTGACCTTATATCCTGACTATTTGATGTTTTTTGAATCAAATAATGTCACAATAAATAAATATATATATATGCATATTTTGTCCATATGGACATATAAACCTTACTTTGTCCATAAGCTATAAATATTAAATTAGGGTGTAGCTCAAGGGGTAGAGCGCATGCTTAGCATGCAGGAGTTCCTGGGTTCAATCCCCAGCACCTCTTCTAAAAAAAAAAAAATAAAGAAACCTAATTACCCCCCCCAAAGAAACGTAAAAAAAATTATGAATGATCATCTCCCTCCAGAGTTAATTGGTAGTCTTAATTATTTGTTGTCTCATTGTTTCATACCTTTAAGTAACCATTATTATATAATCATAAATAGCTTTTACCAATTACTGTCTTTTTTCCAGAGTGCTGGTAAAGCATCTCTACCAACATATTAGTACACATTTCTAGATAATTGGCTTGCATTTTCAAATACTTCCAAAATAAAATTTCTAAAAACCTCAAACACAAGGAGTTTTGAAAAATGTGAATTGGTATAATTTTACCTAATATGGCAGATTGGGAGATGAGTTACTTTATCATATATTAATGTCGAAGTTTATACATCTGAAATTCATAAAATTAGTGCAATCCATAATGCATGGTCAGTCTTGCAGTACATGTGGTTATAGTAATATAAGAGGACATGAAAGTCATTTCTGATGGTTCCTAGAGTTTAACTGTAAACTCTTGGGTAACTTTTAACAAATGGAATAATGAGTGTCAACCCGGGAATTTGTAGTTCTAGCTAAATCACCGTGTTCCTGGGGATTTTTTTTTAAGAATTCATAGTGCTGTAACTTGTCTTAAAGAGTAGACTAATATTGAGAAGGACAGAAAAAGAAAAGAAATACAGGTGCACCCTCTTCTGCTTATTAAAAGATTCTGCCCGTCCTTGAGTAGAGTGCTACTTAGGAACGTAAACCGACTGCCCTTTCTGGTTTCTTCTGTGCTTGGTTTGACATACTCTTGGTGTCAGGAAATTCTCCCCTCAAAGCCTTAATCCCTCATGTTCAATTTAAGCACATTTCCTCCTCTGTAATCAGTGAGGAGACCGAGCAGATGGTCACCATCTTCTACACACTAAGCCTTCAAGCTTTTTCTTCAGAATAAATGATCCTACTATTTTATAGACTTGTAAAATTAGATGGGACCTTGAAGTCATCCCAGCCTTCCTCTGCCTTTAGACAAGACTACCCTTTAACCATCCCAAACAGATGAGCAAATGCATCCTATTTTTAAAAGAGATCAAGAGAATCTAATCAAAAACCTCCAACAGTCACACATTCCTCTGATGAAAAACCCTCACTTTCAGGAAATCATCATCATTATCATCAAATAGCATTTTCTAAACACCCACATGTGCAAAAAACGTTTGTATATTCAGACCCTAAAGAGGGCCCAGGAGGCCTAGAAGAGAGGGCTGAAGAAAACTGCAAAGGTGTAGTAGAGTCTATTCAGGGCAGTGGGGGAATCTAGCTACGGCATGCACAGACCTACAGCAAACACATCAAAGCAAGTTATTTTTAAGGGACATTCCAGAAACCCCAGAGGATTTTTATGTTTCTATTTAGGAAAATTGTCTTATAGTTAAAGAATATATCCATTTGAAACAAATCTGTGTTACTTTAAAGTCATAACGTTTCTAACATACGTGATAATGAATCTATTGCCTCTGACAGATACTGGGGGAGGAACTGTCTCTAAAATGTTTGAGTTCTTTTCTCCCATTTTCAGCTCTTATGCTCCCGCAGAGCCAGAGTCAAAGACTGCTCTCAGAATTTTCAAACTCCCCACTCAAGGCTGGAGTGTCTCCATGTCCTTCAACTTTTCTTCCATTCAAGGGTCCCCATTCTCTGAAGGTTGCAGATTTCTACTAGGTTTTAATTGAATAGAGCAATTTACTCAGTGGTAAGCTTTCTCTTAACATAAAATCATTTGATTAAAGGAAAAGACTTCCCCATAAACATGAAATATTGGTATGGAATATACATCAGTATTGACATATCATTCTTTTTATTTTATTTTATAATAGATATGTCCATTCTGTTCCCTGAACTTATTCAAGGCTTAACATTTTCACTACCAATGAATAAAATGCCTACATTTTCTAGGGAAATGGCAAACTTCCTTATTAATATTAAATGTCTCTTACATTTGAAAGCAAAGGACATAACACTGGATACTTTCGTAAGTGATCACATTTATTCTTTTAATTGCATTTCAGGGTAAGAATATTTATTCTCTCTCTCTCTCTCTTTGATAAAGAAACTAAGCCTAAAAGAGGATTTCTTTATGAGAAACTGAATTCAAATACAGGCACCTCTGGTCCTAAAGGATGTGTATGTACAATCATGTAATTAATTTGATCTAAGATCAACTAACTAAAGGTAGGTTTCTAGAGTATCAAACAACATAAAACAAAACAGAACAGACTCTTGCTTATTTCCCAATTGCAAAGTGAAGGATACACATTTTCATTTCAGGATAAAATCAGTGCATTCTCTGTATTTTGGTCTTGTATTTACTACACAATTAATATCCTTTAATATAATATAATTCTATGAAACAGTATAGTGTATATTCTAGGTATTTTTATCAGTTCATATTGTTGGTTATTATGAACAACTGTTTAGATTAGGCTTTGGTCCCACAAGCCTGAAGCTCACTGGGTAATGCAGTTACTTCAGTTCTGTTCCGTTCAGCTTCTACAACTTCATGATTAAGCAATTTGGAAAAGATTATAGGAAATATGAAGTGTTCCCTTCTGAAGGAACTGGTGAATTCATAGGTACAGCTGTCCCAGTGAATTCTGTAATCTGTGCAATTATAGGGAGTTCTCATCTTTGAGAGTGAATGGGTTGCATGAATTCAGTTATCTATATTATCATTCAGTTTGTGTACCAGTTTTGTTATGAGCAAAAAAAGTAATGGATGTACTCCTTAAAACAGTTTCACAAGTTAAAAACTAACTGCATCTTATCTTTTTTTAATTTAAATCTATCTGTGTGAGGTGATTTTAATCCTCATCAATTTTTTAATATTTTCCCGTCCTGGTAATGATCATAACTGGCTCCTGAAGTGTAAGTATAAGGCAAATGTTAGGTTATTGTAAATTCAAGTGGCTTCCACAGTTGATGGTAGAATGATGGTAAGAAACCCCCCTCCCTCAGTGTCAGTCATCTTGGTAATCGTGCTGCTTCTGCAGGTCAGCAGACCTAGAAGAAACAGTCACTCCTGTTTCATTTTTATGTGCATTTACTTTGGTCGTCAGTTTGGTCAGGCAACTGGGACTGAAGCCATCCTTGGAACAGATTAGGTTATTGGATTCTTCTATACATAAAATAATTCTGAAAATAGAGCCCTATGGACTTCTTAGATGCGTCTTAAATAGTTGTGGTCAGCCAGTGTAAGTAAGACAGAAACTTTGTGGTCAGCCAGCATAACCTTGCTTTGCACGTGGTGAATGCTATTCTTGTACTGCTACCAACAAAATCATATCTGGAGAACTGACATTTTTACTTAGGGAGGGTTTCAGGTAGGTTTTACAGCATTTCACTGTGTTTGTCCACTTAGCTTGTTTCAGCCAGGGTCTTAAAATCCTCCTTGCCTCCTTTGACCGTCACCTCTTTCTTGTAAAAACTGGATTTGAGCAAGATGCATTTAATTAATCAGATCCGTTAGGCAGTCAAAACATTGCTTCTCTTGCAATGAAAAGGAAGAGAATGATATCACAAGCAGACGGAAATGACATATGTAACTCTGTTTCTCTGCGTGGGCTCCAGTACGTGCTTAATCTTGAATTCCCATTTTGAGAGGCTTGCCAAGTCAGCGCTCAGACATTTCATGGAAGATGTTGCTGTGAAGCAACATCAAACACTATTCTAATTCTTGACGGGTTATTCTCTACAATTGCACATACCTGGCCTTCAGAATAGGGTAAACTAAAACTCACTGAAGAAGAATAGAAAGACCATTATTACAATTCTTGAGGAGTTCAGAAATCAATGATCCTGCAGAAGGAGAATAGGCTGTTTATCATCTCTCTGTCTCTTTGATGTCAAGGGAAAAAATTGCCCTTAAAATCTCAGCTGGTATTAGTAGCTTTAGAATTTACAAAGCACTTGTCTGTCCCATATTTCATTGAATTCTCACAGTGTCTTTGCAGTCAGTGCTAATATTGCATATGGTAACCTGTTTGAAAGCTGAGAAATTGAGGGTCAAAGAATGCATGTCGTTTTCCCAAGGTCATGAGCTGATACGTAATGATTCTAGGATTCCACCTCTAAAAGACTGAGTGAGAGTTGGATCTGGTTTTCCATCTCATTGCAGTGCATGTTTTATTAACAGGACGTCTATCATATATTGGAGAATAATTTTATTTAAATTACTACATTCAGAATATGTAAAAGTGGTTTGTAAATACTGTTTGATTTGAATAAAACAGAGTAAAACGATTGTTTTTATTTGCTCACTAGAAACAAATACACACCCTCTGGGTCAGCACTTTTCCAATGATCATGTGATTTAAACAATAATGTTATTCCGGATATTTGAGATTAGGTAAAATTACCGAAATGAGACAAGTATACATTAGGGTTCTCAATCTTGGCACTAGTACGTTTTGTGCTGAGTAAGTCTGTGGTAGGAAGCGTGTTCTGTGCATTAAGATTTGGACTCTCCTGCCCTCTACTTGCTAGATGCTAAGAGCAGTCCCAGCTGTGACAACCTCAGATACCTTGAGACATTGCCTGCCACCCCCTCTTGAGAATCACTGCTCCACCTTAGTTGAACTGCCAGGACGGTTGCTCTCTCTTCATATTACAGTGGGCAGTTGGGGAGAGTTGCCACACATTAGCAGAGGTGTTACATCTTGTCACACTTGTGTTGCGGTGGACACATTAGCAGACTGCATGATTCTCTAGTCTCATTCTGCCTGTGAGGGAGGGCAGAACTGACAACATGCCAGGCTCTCTGAATCTTTCTTTGAATCTCCTTCTCTGAAGTGAAGATCTTTAGCTTGTTTTGTTCTTTTTTGCAGAATGTCCCTACTGGGAGTCAACCGGTCCCTCACACTTTTGCGCATCTTGCAGGTGAGGCACTGACTTTGGTTCTGGATTATCTTGTCATGGATGTTTATACAGCAAACGGCTTTAGACAAGAGAGGTCATGTCTCCTTGTGGAGTATAAGGTAGACATGTGCACTCCTTATTGTAAAAATTCAGATTCTCTGAGCGCAGGGTCCTCTCCCTCAGTGAGTGCTGGTTCCAGCTGATCCTCTTCATGCTCTCCTGTGGGAATTAAGAGTTGCAGAACCGGCACAAAATGTTGATGTGCTACTGCTGGGAGTGATAAACTGTCCTTCGTCCCTGAGCCAGGAGTCTCTTTGTCTCCCACCAGCATCCATGTAACGACGGCAGCCTGAATTTTGATTTTTCAAGTAAGGCGGTCCTTCCACTATTCGCATTTAGTGGCAGTCTTTGCTATGGATGGGCAATTAATTAAAGGCTGTTTATTTCTCAGAATGTTCTTGGCTTGTATCGCTTTTGTATGCTCATTGATAATATCACATGAAATGTCTTTTTGCATCTATTGAACGGCATCCTCAAGAACGCCATCCACTGTGGCACACACATTTTCCTTTTTGTATAAGCATGTTGTCATTATGAAGGAGAAGCTGTTCTTTGCCCGAACAACAGCTTTATTTTGTCTTACGGACATCACAAAAGTTATGATTTACTGCATTTTCATCCTCGCTACATCTTTTAGGAAATGAAGGCTTCCTTTCTCAGTCAGCTGCTAGCAGCTGCATAGTGTCATTTGGTAATAATGTTTGGTGTTAATCTTACTGCTGATTTATTATTTTTCTACTTCTAAATAATTGGACACCTGGGGAACTCGTATCAAAAAAATATAAGCCAACCTCTTAAAAGGTTCATGTAGCAAGTCACCTTGGAACAGATTTTTGTTATTAACGGGGGTGAAAAAAAAAAAAAGAATCACTTGAGTGGTCTCCCTTATATGGCTGTCCCGCATCAAGGAGACCATGAGATCTTTTGTCTTTTTCCTTGGGCCTCTGGGTTAGGAGGTAACTCATTTGCACAAAGATCCTGGGGATCCTTTGGGAGGAAAATTGTGGTGATCCCTCACAAAGTTTGAAAAAGTGATGGAATGGACTGGAGTAGTGTTTGGGAAAGTTTTCCAAGAGTATGACCCAGGAACTTCAGGAGGACCCCCCCCCCGACTCCCAGAAGTGCAGGAACAGCCTGGCTTGACACTTGTTTTCAACGTCTGATACCCCCTGGGAGAGGCTGATTCTGGTCCACAGGGTTGCCGGCTCTGGAGAGTCTGAGCGCCAGCTACTCTAGCCTGATGGGCTTCTTTGAGGAGTAAGTGAAGAAGCACTTGAAAGTAAATTTTAGAAGTTTTAACCATGGAACCCATGTATATGACACATCTTAGCCTGTGGGGCCAGAAATGCTAAGTGTCCTTCAGACTGTGTCTGGCAGCCCCAGGAGACCCAGTTCTAGCAGGTAAAGATTAAAATTCCTCTTCCTTCACTCTGGCTGAAGGATGCATGCTTACATGGAATGGGTTGACCCTGGGGTTCTTGGACATGGGGGGGTCTTTGTTTGATTTGTTGATTGATTGTTTGAGGGGAAATGGTAATAATACCAAGTGGGGAAAGTAAATGGATTAAGACTTGTTATTAATAAAGTAAAATGAATATGCTCATGAATAGAGTTAGATTATTTTTAAAATTTCTACCCTATTCTCTCAGCTCTTTATCTTGTTCTTTCATGTGTTTTTGTTCAGTATAAGTGTTTTTATTTTTTTAACATTTTTTATTGATTTATAATCATTTTACAATGTTGTGTCAAATTCCAGTGTAGAGCACAATTTTTCAGTTACACATGAACATATATATATTCATTGTCACATTTTTTTCTCTGTGAGCTACCATAAGATCTTGTGTATATAATCTTGTTTATCTATTCTACAATTTTGAAATCCCGTCTATCCCTTCCCATCCTCCGCCCCCTTGGCAACCACAAATTTGTATTCTATGTCTGTGAGTCTATTTCTGTTTTGTATTTATGCTTTGTTTGTCTGTTTGTTTTAGGTTCCACATATGAGCGATCTCATATGGTATTTTTCTTTCTCTTTCTGGCTTACTTCACTTAGAATGACATTCTCCAGGAGCATCCATGTTGCTGCAAATGGCATTATGTTGTTGGTTTTTATGGCTGAGTAGTAGTCCATTGTATAAATATACCACATCTTCTTTATCCAGTCATCTGTTGATGGACATTTAGGCTGTTTCCATGTCTTGGCTATTGTAAATAATGCTGCTATGAACTCATGTTAGTTTTGAAAACTACTTTAGGCTTTTATAGATCAGGTGGGTTTATTAATTAAATGCATCATTTAGGTGCAGAAATGTATATTATCTCTATTCTAGAGGCAGAATATTATCATTCATGACTGCATTGTTGCCTAAGGGATCTGGAAGAAAATCATGATTCTAATGATTGACATCTTTTTAGAATGGATTCTTTCATAGAAGCAAGCACATCCAGAGACCATGATCTGAAAGTTGGATAATACTTCTAAAACACAATGCAGAAAAAAATGTCAATATTGGCAGTTGCTAATGATCCCTATGAAACACCTAAACAAAATAAAGAATGAAAAATGACTCCATTTAATTGATACTTCTGGGAAATTCAGGTAGGTGTTGAAGTCATTTTAGGTCCTGGGCAAGTTACCAGATGGTATAATCTGTATCTTTTTTCATTCCTGTAAGCCTGAAATATATGATATTTTAAATACTTTCTTTATGTATTGTGTTAAATCAGGAAATAGTCTCTTGGGTTGGTGTTTGAGATGGCCGTGGAAAAAGCATTCTGGTTTGATTGCTATGATGTTGTTGGTCACCATATATCTGTGACATTGAGATACAAGATTGTGAGGAATATACAAATAAATAAGTGGTCATTTCAAAAAATGTAACATTTTCTGAGAAAGTTAAATTTTCCTTGATTTTCACTATTTTTCTGTATCACCTATTTTATCAGCCCTAAGCTGATAGATACTTATATTTATAATCAATTGCCAGTAATAGACAGCTTAAACTAGTTTTGAATGACCTTTGTAAATCAACTTGTATAAATGACAACACTAATAGTAAAAACAAAACAAAACAAAGCAAAACTGAAAAGGGTTCTTAGTGTTTGGATCTGACCCAAAATGACTATTAAAGTTGTAAATTTTCCCATTAAATTGATAACAATGTAAGCAGCTCTCTCTATCAGTGGAAATGCTGACATAATTCTGAGTAATAACACCCTTTCCAAGGGGCTTTGATATGTTGACTATGCCTTTTATGAGTCTGAGTGTGTTTCTGATTTTGAGGAATGTGTTGATGGATGGTGCTGACCTGGAGGGCTACCTTGCTTGCCTAAGAGTACCCTTCTCAGCAGATGTGCAGCCTGACACAGTGCTAGGGTGTTACCCTCAGTTTTGTTTGATGCTCTTCATGATCTTTCAGAGTTGGCATCCAGTGCATCACTGAGGACAGCTCGGCCGTAGCAGTCTGCCTTGGTACCGATTGGAGCTAGTGACTGAGCCCCTCTCTCCGTAAGAGGGGCAGGCTGTTGTCCTATGATAACTCTTGCCCTCTCACTGGTGGGTCTATTGGTGAGAATCATCCAAGTTTGCTGATTTGGTTATAGTGATGGCTGCCTGGTGTGCGCATTGTAAAGACACATTTCTTGGGCAAGTAATAGGTAATGTGAATGCCCTTATCTCAAGAACTTCCATCCAGTGGTTTTTAGTACCCAATGGTTTGTCCTTGCCAAAACAAGTTGTTATGTGGATTGCAAAGTGGTGTTATTTCTAATTTTGTTGTATCCTGTGTGTTTACTAGGTGGCAACCTTCTGTAAAAATTTTTTCTCTTTAAAAATATATATTTTTATCTTTTAAGTTACGTGTTTAGAGTATTTAAATATTTTGAAATTTTCAAAATTTTAAAGAAATATTCTAAAGTAGGATATTTTCTGTAATATCTTTGAACATGTTTTGATAAGCATAGATAAAATGCATATTACATGAAATCATAAAAATCTTTTCAATTTTGAAAAAAATGTATATACTTTTTCTTTTCAACTAAGTTTTGTTGAAGGTAGAAAGAAGTAAAAATCTATGCCTTGAGTTTCAATTTTCTGTTCCTGCTAAGAAATACATGTCTATAGAAGTGAATTCTTCATTCATCCAACCAGCCTGTCTTGAGGACCTGCTATATCATCAGGGTGTGATGCTAGCTATGAATCTGGTGTAACTTGTGTTTTTGCCTCCACTTATGAAATAGGAATTTTTAAAATACATTAAAAATATATGTGCACATAATATATGTATAAACATATGCTTTATGATGTAAGATTATATATACATATTTTATATGTGTATATGATTTCCTCAATCATTTATATGGGCTGACGGTCAGTAAGCATACAGTTCTCCTGGTCACAGATGACCATGTCAATTGTATGTGTTATAACACATTTTTTATTAATGGGAGTTAAATGAAGTCTCAACATCTAAATCTCAGAAACTCCCATGGAGATCCAGATGATTGAATAGAGTACATGATATGCTTAAAAGGTTGATTTTGTTGTTGTTGACAATTGATCATTTCCATGGAAAATTTCCTTATCATAAAAGTTCAAATTGTCATGTTAACTAACAGAATGTAAAGGTGGTGGTTCCCATTCTGCAGTCCAGTATCTTCTTTCCGTTAGACTCACGTGGCAGAGTTTTCCAGAAACATCATTTATAAATATAGAAGAAAGACACCATCTGCTTTTCAGTGATCTTGCTGACTTGCTTTTGCCTAGTGTTTTAGCATCTCCTGACTGAATTGCCATAGTTTCCATAGCCTCATCTAATAAAGGATATTTATAGCATATGTAATAATGAAGATACATTCTTTGAGGACTTTTACGGAGATACAAACACTGGTTTAGTAAAATTCTTATGAAGTGTAACAGATGGAGAAAGCACAGATTCTGGAGTGAGAAGCACATGGCCTTAATTTTCACTCCACGGTTTATGAGCTCTGTGATTTAGTCAAGTTGCTTGATTTCTCTGAACATCGGTCTTCTCATCCATAAAGAGGAGATGCTAACGCCAAACAAACATTTCTGGAAATGATGTGTGCAAAGGGCCTGACACATAGTAGGTGTATGAGTCAGGTTTCCCCAGAGCAGTAGAATCAGTACGAGATGCCAGGCTGGCAGGTCTGAGTCCTGCAGAGCAGGCATCAGGCTGGAGACCCATGGAGCTGGTGTTGCAGCTGAGGCTGAGGGCAGCTGAGGCTGAGGGCATCTGGAAGCAGGCTGCCCTCTACCTCCTCCTCCTCGGGACTTGTCAGTCTTTCTCTCTTCTGGTCTTCAGATGACTGGATGAGGTCATCCTGTTACGGAGAGGAATCTGCTTTACTCAGAGTCCACTGGTTTACATGTTATCTCAGCTTAAAAACACCTTCATAGCAATATATGGGCTGGTATGTTTGATCAGCTTTCTGGGTCCTGTGCTCTACACAAAATGACATAAAATAAACCACCACAGTAGGTCTGCTTTGAAAAGTACCTACACTTGCTAAAACGCCCTAGAATTCTACTTACAAGACCTGTCTGGAGAGCCTCAGTTCCCTGCAGACTCTCCGCCTCTTCCTGGCGGTGGCTTGGATATTGTCACCTATTGGCTCCTCTCACTTCCTGTTTCACTGTTGTTTCATTGCCGTTTCTGTGTGCATAGTACTGTTGAGGCCAAGGGAGCTGCTGGCTGCACGTGTCCCAAAGCCACTCGCTGATGAGGCAAGTGGTACCTGACTCCATACACAAGACAGGAAAACACCTCTTCCCCATTCCTCGTGTCCTGCTTTGCCACCTGTGCCCTAACATAACACTTTTTATTTGCCAGAGACTCATAAAAATCTATTACAAAAATACACACTTCAACAGTTTGGCCTTTCTCTCATTTGGTGCTTTAAACAGTCCCTCAAAGAAAGGATAGTGTTGCTGGACCAGTCACGTCCATTTGGGCTGTATCCCGCCACGTGCATCAAACTCCCTTCTCTGTCTTTAAAGGACCCTCCCCTCTCCCAGCGGAAGACCAGCATAGGGCATAGTTCTCCCCGGAAATCCATCAGGGCATGCAGATCACTTTAGAGATGAGTGCTCCCAGACCTCCCCCAACCAAATTCAAATTCTAGGTGAGCTCAGCTGATGCATTCTTAAGAATAATTATTCTACTTACTTTACAAACGCCATGTAAACTGTGAGATGAGTACCAGCATTATAATTCACTTTAAAGATAATTCTGAGGTGTAAAACAAATAGGACTGAACATCCATATCCTTTAATTACAGAATCCACATGTTCTCCAAACTTTATCTCATTCCACTCAGGAAAACAGCTGAGTATCTTCATTCCGCCCCCCACCTGCCCATCAAATGTTTTTTATTATCATGTTCAAAGCTTTTGATTAAGTTGGCATTGTAGGAAACCCTTTTCTATTTTCTTTCATGTTTTTCTTGACAAGCCTGAATCGGTAATTCTGACTGGTACTACAGGCTCATGTTTTTGGATACGTTCATTTATCATGGAGTGAGTCACTCTGCTGTTTTTGTTTCCATATTACTCTGAAAGGCACCCACAGAAACATTACAAGAATGCGGGGTTACACCAAATACATTCTTATACTGGGTCTGTACTATGTCTCTGCAGTTAATCTGTCCAACACAACATCATCTCTGAATCACAGGAGGGAATGGCTAGGGGTACAAGTGTGGGCTCGGATAAAACAATTTTCTGCCACCCTGAATGATCACCCCACATTTAATCTGAAGACAGTTGTTCGAAAAAAGTTATTTTTTATCACCTCTGTCCTGGTTCTCTAATAGTGAAATTTTTAAACTGGTACTTCTTTCTTTTTTATTTGCTTTTACTGTTTCCTTAATTTTAAATCCTAAACCTCTGGGTGTTTTGTTTTAAAAAGAAGTCTCAATTTCCCACTTGCTTTATGCTTTCTTAACCATTTGCACGTTTGCTAAAAGGAAAGGAGAATCTATACAATAGTTGTGCATGAAAGGAGACTTTATAGTGCTATATCAAAAATATAATAAAATGAAAGTTAATCATCAGTATTCCAAATGTAAGTTGATGGATGTAATTTATTTATCTGAATATGTACAAGTAAACCCATAGGAAACAGAATTTAGATGCCATTTTTGACTCAGGTTCCTTGATTTAAATGGTAACAGAGGTTCTGTTATCTGGAAAGGCTCAGGTTTTTCATAGGGAAATGCAGGAGTCATTCCAAATGTGTAAGGGAGTAGCACAGTTCTTTCACATCACATTTTTCTTGGAAACCTAACATAGAAACAAAAGCACACAAAGGGAGCTCTCCTATTTAAAGTGTGAGAAGAGGGTAGCGGGTGCCAGATCCCACCTCATCAGCCTCCTTCCGTAATGCTGAGATGCCCCTGACCCCCATGCTGGGTCCCAGGAGTTCAGATGAAAACCCTGCACTAGAAGCAACTGGGAATTTAGATCATGAATGGAAATGTATGATTCAGCCACTGCTCTCCCCTGTTACCCACCAGCTCTTCTGGAAGGTGGTCTCTGAATCGGTTCCTTCAAGTCTTTGGAAGGGTCTCTGTAGAGATTGCCCTGTGGGTGCTTTCTGGCCAGTGCTTGGAGGTCAGCCGAGGATGGTGAATACTGAACGGAACATGCTAGAACCATGTGTTCATATTCCCCAAACAATCTCCACGCTGGAAGGGAGGATGGATTTTCTTCTGTTTGCTTCATTAAAAAAATAGTGCCAGTGATTGAGTCTAGATTCCTTCCAGCTTCAGTTATTTCCCCACATTTGATGGACACTCAAATGCTTAATAACAAAATTGATAACCCTTCCCTCAGAATTGTTGTTTGCCTTATAAGGTTGGTAGAAATGAGAATGTATGTTTTTAAATTCTGAAGGCAGTCTTAATGTATCCATAGAGAATAACGTGCTTTATCCTCTTTTCTCACTTGTGTATGTATTTGAACAAGGATGACTTAAAAGTTTCCTCACATCGGTAGAAATCACTGAGCTAGAGATTGCTTATTGAAAAATTCATGGGCATAATGTATCTTCAAAAGGGTGATATGATTATTATTTTTCTGGACTAACATTAAGGGATTTATAAAAATAGATCTGTCTACTGATGAACCACAGTGATTAAAAATTTTTGAAACGGTTGAGTTTTTCCTCTTGGAAAGTATGTAATGACTCAGTGGCCACGCATCACTGATTATCAGTGAGGAGATGACTGTGCTGGGTGAGACTTAACCGAGGTGTCCTTCCCGGTGGCCCTACCAAATTAAGGAGGGTATGAAAAAAATCCACACACACGACTGGTTTATTTATCAGAGGGTACAAAGCAATAGACTGATTTACCTGAAGTCAAATTTGATAATTTTTATATAGTATTTTGTTGTGAATTCAATACATTAACCCTTATTATTGCAGTTAGAAAATTAAACTGAAATCTATATTATGAAATGTCATGAACTAAAAACTGGCAGCTGTATCAAACAGCTGCAAAAAAGAAGAGTGTCCGATTTTGATGATTTCATATAAAATTGAAATGCTATGGAATAATCCTCATGGTGAATTATATGTTTTGTCACACACACACATACACACACAAAATCAAAACAAAACAAAAATGTCTTCAACAATAGTTAAGAATAAAAAACTTGGTTTGGAAAAATCGAGGTATTTGGCACTGATTTAAATGTACAAATTTCCTAGCGCACTTTATGTTTAGCATGTTAACATAATACTGAATTTAATAGAGAGGCACTCCGTTTCTTACTGATGTAAATATATTTAAGCAATAATGTATCTATTTAGAATCAATTTTCATTAATGAGGCCAGTGCACCCTCTGTCTGAATGGTCCGGATTTGGGGCAAGTCACTTTGGCAGCTGCATTAGCTCTTTCAGGCCACCTGAGGACCTACTTAGTGAATTAAACGGTGCCTCTAATAAATGAAAAGAACTCACGTGACTTATAGTGACACCAGTTTATAAGAACTGTGAGAAACCATTTAAACTAGAATTAGCATCTTTGAATGAAGTAGCATAGAACTCAGTTTAAAATCTTTAATAACATACAACTTTTGTTATTTCCTAATTTTGTCGCATTTCAATTTGAATGTTTTTCCCAAAATATTTTGAACACAGTCATTTGATTCTTTAAAAAGATTAGACCAAAACATGCAGAAGTCCCCTAAGCAATACATTTTTAAACTGAAATCATAATTAGTCAGAAGGGAAAAATCATTTTCGTGAAAAATAAAATTCAAAAAAGCTAAACGTTAACTCAAGTTTCTCTTTGCCCTTTGCACATTCTTTCTATGTGATATCATTCTCTATATATTTTTGAGTGCATATTTCCAAAGAAATTACGTTTTTGCTTAATGTAAAATTCTAGGCAATTAGATGCAAAAGTGTAGTAAAGCAACATGAAAGTTGCCAATTTAAACACAGGGAAGCAAAACAGTCCAGGCGGTAAAGGTCTGACAGTTACGTTAACTACACGCTCAGCACCGCCCACTAGGTGGACAGACACAGGGCTATTTTCACAGTCATGGAGGAGCTCTAAGTGAAACAGAGTTGAACTTACCTCTGCTAGAAAAACAACGTGATTCCCAGATACTTTTCTGACTCTCCACACCTGAAACAGTTTGCCAAAATGATGAAAAGATGTAAATGTTCTCAAGGTAAACAGATCTAATATAAACAGTCCGTGAAGCTGCATGAAGGCGTTCTCAGGCAGGCAAACGTGGGCATGACGTTTGATGATGGCTGTTTTCGGGGCTAGAGAAGGTTACTTTCTAAAAAATAAATATGTAAATTGTTAACAAAAGAACTTTAACTTATAAACAAATTAATAAGTTACTAAACAAACTAAACTGTCCACCTGGGTTACTTCTTGCAGCAAACTGCTCGTAGCACCCAGCGAAGCCTAGAAGCAGCTGAAACATGATACGCTTGGCAGTGTGATGTTTTCCTAATCAAAGATCCGAATGTTTTTCACTTGTAGGCACTGAGCGGCAATACAGACACAAATAACCAGACAGACCTGAGTTCACGTTCTGATTTGCAGTTGGATACTGGAAGGCAAGTAGTTTCTGATCCTGAATTTCCTCATCTATACAATTAAAAGGGTACGTTATCATGTTCCAGTGAAGAGTAAGGAGGATAATATAAAGAAAGCATTATGCACGTGTAGGGCCTGATACAGGAGATACAACAAACTGCAGAGTGATCGTCATGATTTTTATTTTAGACAGTAGCTTGCCAGAGGTTTTTTAAAATGTGGTGCTTTGAGAATTTTATTTAAGAATATGCATACAGTTACCAAGTAGACAGACATCCGAGATTTTGTAACATAGTCTGGAAATAAAGTCCACACGGAACTTTCCTACCCTGCTGTTAGTATTTACTTTTCCCTTATTACATAAATATTGATTGTCCCTTTCCCAGCTTTCCCTCTCAAGTTTACTTAAAAACACCTATTGAGAGTATTTACTGTGTCCCTAACACTCAGCGGAGGATGAAGTAGTGAAAGAAACATAACCCTGACCAGTGGTGTTTGTACTATTATTTAACAGGTGGTAAGAGAAAAGCTGCGTAGCTTCTGAAAGTTAAAATGAAGTTTGATTTCTGCTTCATGCCTTATACCTAATGTGTTCCCCAAACATCAAAGCAGCGATGTCACAGCAGTGCTAGAGGAGACCGTAGGAGTCACTGGTTTTGTTTTGTTTTTATGATCACAGAGTAGAGAAAGCCATTTTTGATATAACATAAAACACAAAAATCATAAAATACTGATATATTTGACCATAGAAAATTAAAAATACCTATATTGAAAAATAGAAAATCTAAAAACTAAGTGGCAAACTTGGAAAAATTGAGACATGAATTAAACAAATGCCTAATTTCCTTAATACTTTAATATATTAAAGAGATTCTAAACATTTAGTTAAGTGGGAAAAACAGTTCATTAGAATCATGGGCAAAGGTTATGAACAAAAAGTTTCCAAAACAGTCTTCCAGATAAGTCAAAGTGTGCTCAAGTTTTCTCACAGCGAGAGAAGCGAGAAAGTCAGGGCAGCGGTGGTTCACTTACTGGACCGGCACAGAGTGAAACCTTTAGTGATGCACCTTGTCCTGAGGCTGTGGGAAAACAGACCCGTACCCATGGCTGTGAATGTCAGTGATCTCTCTGCAGGACTATTCAGCTACATCCATCAAAACTTCACAGCAGTAACTTTTCTACCTACTGATTCTACTACTTAGTGGGGAGTCTACAGGTATGCCCCCAAAATTAGATCAAGCAAGAAGAATTACTGGTCTCATTTGTATTACTAAAAGAACAAAAATAACCTCATGTGAAGAAAGGTGATCAGATAATAATTACGAGACTCCTGTTTAATGAAATAGTAGGCATTCCTTAAAAAGAGTAAGAGGCTCTTATGTGTCCGTATGGAGTTATCTTCCAGATATGATTTTAGTGCATGCTTGTGCCATGTGCAAAATTTTGTGATTATCTCTGGAGAGAGACTCAGGAAAATGATTGTCTGAATGCAGGAAAACCAGGTGCTCGGAAATAGTAGTGGGGACAGGGAAAACTGGTATTTTTTCCCTACCCCTTGCACATTTTAAATCTCACCTTACATGTACTAGTATTCACAAAGTAAATACATCTTTTAAAAGTTGATGTGATTACTGTGTTTTAGTCAAAAACATAGTTAAAATAAAAATACCGCTGTAGTTACAAACTGCACACATTGAAGAGCACTGCTAGGAAGTATCCACATTTTATAGGCAATTATATTAGAGTTCTGAGAGCTTAACTATCTTCTCCATGCCATCCAAATATTGACAAAAGAGTAAATTCAAATTCAGCTCTCTCTACAAAATTCTGCCTCTTAGTTTTGTTATTTTATACCCCCATATTCTACTTCTTAAACATTCTGCACGTTTGCAGCTCTGTGATATGTGGCAATAAAATTCAACAAAAAGAACTGGATTTAATTTCTTTAATTGGACTTGATTGTTTTAATAAAATTTGACAGGAATGCCCCAGTTTGAATATAGTGTCTGGCACGTGGCATATGCTCAGGATATATTTGTTAAATGAATAGATAAATGAGTAAAAGAATGAATGACTTAGAGCATGAATTGTGCACGTTGCCTTCAAAGGGTCTTGGCATGGCATCTGAAATGGAAGACACTTGAGAACTGTTTTCACATAGTTGAACTGAGGCTATGATACAGCACTATTTTTTTCCAATTAACTGAAATTTGGTATGTATTGTATTTACGTTATGTAAATTCCTCAAATGAAAGGAAATCTTTTTCTCTCACTGTCCGTGTAAATGAGCGAAATACATCTATCTCAGATTATAGAGTAATATTTAACTCTGTTAGATGGTATATTTATAGATACAGACACCAAGGTACAAGATAAGTCATTTGAGCTTTTTATCCAGCTCTTGTTACTGAAATCATCAACGGTTTTTACTGTGAGGGTGTGGCAATATGACATTACCTTCAGAGAGCTTCGAAGCAGCAAAAGCATGTCAGAGATCCAAATGCATCTCCGAGTGCCAAGAATATAGCTAATATACATGGGAGTTGTTCCAAGAAACCCATATGGCAATGTGTGCTGAACATCTTTTACAGCAGCCATTCCACTCTAATGCAAGTTCGTTCCCTTAAATAGCACCTCTTCTATTTCCTGTGGTCAGAACTGGCTGCACAAGTTCCAGTCTTGCCAAGGCCTGTGTCTGGGATGTGCATCTCCAGGACCCAAAGTGTTAGACCTCTCTTTTCACTAGCCCGCCCTGCCAAAATCCATCTCGACACACCTTAAATTACATTAGATCAAAGGCTGCAAATTATATGCCATCAAAAGGAGAAAGATAAAATGTTTATCTACCGCATTAGAGGGTGTGCGATGTTTTTAAAGCAGTAGAGGTTTGAGTGAAACATTGTTAAATGTCTCTCCAGAGCAGCGTGGCTTACTTCCTTGGAGTGTTTGATGGATATATTGTAACAGGCTGGTGGCAAATTCGAAGTGGCATATTCAGTACGTGTTTAGGATGTGTACGCGTTCTGGATTCTTGTGGTTCTCAGTCTAATTGGAAGTAAGGTTTACGTGGTGAGAGCAGCGAAGCAGTGACAGGCAATACTATATAAGCGAGTCCTGCCTCTGGCCCACCATTGCTTGTAATGGATTTCTACACATTTGGAAAGTTCTATAATTTCTTCTTAAAAAATAAACCCATAAATGTCAGGAAGAATATGTTTTCCTCCTAATAGAGTCTGCTCACCAGGTTGACTTGGCTGTAGTGTCTGTAGGTGGGCTGGGCTAAGGGCCAGGGGGATTAAAAGAATTTTCTGAAATGTTCCTTTTTATTTTTAAGGACTGTTTTCTTAAATAAAATATAAACAAGGCACTTGAGTAGCCAGGTTTCCAATTGGTAAACGCATCATGCTGTCTATCATCAAGCATATTTTGTCAAAGGGTCTTTGATGAAAGTCACTAAGATGTCTAAATCTGAATAGTTCACTGCCCACTGAAATGTGCATTGAGATAACAAAATTATCAATTTGTGCTGTTGTCAAAATTATATTTTTCTTGTAAAACTTAACTATTATATGCCCTTGGTATTTTTGCAACCTTAATTTTTTTTGATTATTAGGTAGATTTAAAAACATATTAACCTTTGAGAATATTTTATATGTTTGTGTGCTACTTAGAAAATACATTTAAACACAAAAATCATGAAGTATTTCCTATTGCATGGTTTCATAGTAGGTAACTAATATTATAATCATTTTTCTTTAAATAATTAGACTTTCAGGAGGTAAGAAGTTATTCTGACATGAAATTCTGTGAAAAAATTCACTTGTAAAGAATTGTCATTAACTTACACTCAGAGTGGAGAAAACTGAAATCAGTTTGTTTTATCATTTGTTTCTAAGAACATCCATGAGTTTACTTAGAATTTCTTAGGAGGATAAACATATTCTTAAAGTTGTTTTTGAAAGTACCTATTTAATGGGGTGATCCATGTTTCATACAGTCATTTTTAATTCAATACCTAATTTGAAAATAATAATGAAAAACTCATATGTCTCATTCCCTTAAAAATACACTTAACTCTCAATATATGTTAAGTCGTGTATTATGCAGAGAGGATTAAAAAATCCTGATGGCGTGGCTCAGATTCCTTTAATACAAATAACACTGAGATCCTATTCCATGAAGTTTGTTATGTTGCTTAAAAGCAGGGAAGCCCACACATAATGGAATAAATCAACCTTAAGGAAAAGACACCGCCACCATATACTCATTGCACCCCTTCAGTGAGATGCTTTAAGTGTGACACTGTGAAGAATGCGAACTCTTGTTAAGATGCTTGCAGTCATGGGAGAACAAGAGATGGACGATGAAATCAGCTCTGTACCACGTGCTGGGTGCTCTGCCGGGTGTGGAGGACGAAGTGCTGGAGGGATGTGAGAGACACCTGTCTAGAGGAACTAGAAGAAGCATCAGGGAAGTTAGAACTTTTGAATGTGTGTCTTGAAATTCTTTCTAAGCAAAGAAATAGCTTGAGCCAAGGCATGGAAATCTATTAGTTTGACATATTTGGATAATAGGGAAGGGAAGAAATTTGGTGTGGCTAGAGTCTGAGTTTTATGGGAGAGAATGGCCAAGGATGAGCCTAAGGGTTGTGGTTAGTGGCAGACCTTCAGGGTTTTCCATCCATATGCCAAGATAGCTAGGCTTTGCTTTTGAGTCTGAGGGAGGGTTGGGGACAGCCAAAGTTAGCTGAAGGGACAGATTCCATTTTGGTTTAGAAAGTATTCTGCTGGTAGTGAAAGAGTAGACAGCAATGGGGAGAGGCAGGAAGCCGTCGGTGTCGGTGGTCCTTGTGAAAGATGACTGGTGGTCATGGAACTGGGGGAAAAAGGAAAGAGAACAGGGCAGCCTTTCTTGGCCAGCTGGACACCACTGATGATAAAAGGAAAAAAAAAAAGTCAAAGAGTAGCAGTCGGGACAGCCAAAATTTGGGAATGATCAATTTGATAGAATGGATTCAAGTAAAATTGACCATGTGGAAAATTCAACCCAAGAGCTGTGATTTCTGAAAACTAAGATTTTTAAATACCAAAGATAAAAGTTGAAAGTCATTTTAACTATGGTTCTCCCCACAGAAGCTGATTTAAACAAACTAAAAAACCCACAACACTGCATTTTGAGACTGTTTAACACACTATTGGCTCAGTTTAAATGATTTATCCAGCAGATACTCATATTGTCTTTGATAAATCCCCCGTTAATTTTTCTTTTTTTGAACAGCACAGCGAGGGGTTGTCATGCCTGAAGGGACAAAGGTTGGACAGAGATGAAAACTGAGGACAGGGAATGTGTAGAGAAAGAACCACTGAGTGGGCAGAGGCCCTGCCTGAGATCAGAGGAACAGGAGGGCGGAAAGTGCATCCAAGGCTGTTTCCAGGCTGTCACTGGATGTGAAGAGCCACAACAGGGAGGCTCTCAAAGCCACAGTCCAGAGGGGCCACTTAAGTGGCACTTGAGAAATACCAGCGAGCTAACTGGGGGCCACAGGAGGGTGTGAATACACGTATGCCTGTACGTCTAAAGCTGCTACCGTAGAAATGACTTTAAACATCTCCCAGATGAGAGTGGGTGGGGGCTGGTGTCCTCCTGTGAAGTGTACTCCGCCTGATTATCTTACTGCAAGATACCGTGCTAGTTCATTTCCACTGCCTGGTGAGTCTTGGACTTACCTTGCCAAGGGTGTGATCCAAAACAGGGTGGGATGATATGAGATGGGCAGAGCCTAGCTACCTGCAGAGTTTGCCTCCTGAAAACCTCCCTGAAACTTGGACAGCAGCACTGTGAAGGGGCCGTTCATCAGCAAGTCACAGCTGCAGGGCAGACGCGGACCCTCGTTGGGGCCTTCAGAAAAGTGAGTTCTGGATTTTATCCTGGGCACAGAAGAAACTGTACAGCGTTGCAGAATTAGGGATAACTTTCCTTTAAGCCTATCTGTACTTCTAATTTCTTTGCTTATTAGGAGTGAGAACTACTTTTCCTACAAGGCTAGGCCTTACTTTACAGCCCTTAAATGGGTTAGCACCATCTGTGGGTCTCCCCCGAACTGTCACCAGTCTCCGTGTGCCTCTGACGTCATGGAGATGATCTGGAAACATTCCGTCTGTGATGTCAACCCAATTAAAAGGCAAAAACAAACAGACCTTTCAAACCCTAAAATACCCAAACTTCTCTTTGATCTTTTAGTAAATGAGTTATTTAAATTAAAAATTATTTATTTGCTGTTAAATAAATTATCCGCCACATAATTTGATGCCGCAGTGCAGCGTAGTTATGATCCTGTGTCGTTAACCTTGTGTTTCTCTGGAGTCCTGTCCTTTCATTTTTTGAGTTCTAAGATGTTAATTTAATTTACTTGTTTCATATCTTCCAGTTTGCTGAAGTCCTGGCAGAATGATCCACAAAAATCACATTCAGGGAATTCTGAAGAGGCACTTAGTAAGACCCCAATTCCTGGTTTTGATTGGCCTTTGAAAATCAACGTAAATATTTCAGAGCTGCTAGTGAAATGAATGGTCTTTAAAGGCTTTTACAGAAAGTTCAGTGTATGACTCACCCTAGTATTGAGAAACTTCCTTGAAAGTCACTCCCTAAGACTGAAATGTGTCTTCTATGGTTAGTGCTGTGTAAACTCACAGGTTTTTTTCTCTCAAATTCTCCATTCTTTGGCATGGTGTTTCAGCTGCTAAGTCTACATGGACTTAGATAACTACAACACTACATTGTTATCTAGACATTCTTATTTCATTCTTTCTTTCTGCTAGGATTATTTTCTTGATTTGTGATTAACTCATCCAAAGTGATTCATGAGCCTTTTTAACCACACTGTTACATGTTTTAATTTGAATTTGGTGTTTCTGTATTACAAGTGGGGAAAAGGGCTGACATTTAGAGTTAAAGAGCAGAGTTTGAGTTCACGTCTCAGCTGGTAAGCCGGTTATCTATTGTTTAACCAACTAACCCCCACATGTAGTGGTTTTAAACAACTAACATCTTATTATATTCCTTAATTTTGTGGGTCGGGAATTGGATGCCTCTTCTGTTCTACGTGTATTCATGGAGGCCTCCCAGAGACATACAGGCGGTGGCTAGGCTTGTCTGGAGTGGGCGCAAGATGGCTTTGTCATGTTTCTGGCCCTTGCCGGGGATGCCAGAAGGCTGGGCTCCCCTGGATCTGGTACCTACCACACCTACATGATGCCTCCACCTCTCGGCGGCCTCAGGCTAATGGCACTTCTACAGGGCACCCAGTGAGGGTCTTCTAAGAGCAGATGTAAACCTGCTTATGGCTGGTCCTGCCAGTGCCAGGGGCTACTTCTGGTGGGTCCCCTTGGGTAGACAAGTCCAATTAGACTCGCTTCTCACCGGGAGCACTGACAAGTCTGCGCCATCTCTGGCCTAACGCGCCTGGGTAATTTCTGCCTGGTATGATTTTTTTCCTAATCTCATTTTCATGATTTTTCTTCAGTGAGAGTGAAATAGTAAATTCCAACTTCACTGAGTTGGTATGGGGATTGAATAAACTTCATGAAATTACTTCTTAAATTGTTATTTGCATTCCTTACTAAATTGTAGTTATTACAATTAATTTTGTTTCTGGTCGCATTTTGAATTATTCATTCTGAATTTGGATCTCTTCCTCAAGTTGGCACCATGTTACCCTTTGTGAATACTTGCATAATGTCTCAAATTTAATAAAATCCTTTCTGATTCTGTCTTCATCAGGCATGGTCTATATGATCCCCTGGTGGGTCTTAGAGTTCTAATTATGTGTGCCCACAAATTAGGTTTCCATCTCTACTAGTTTTACAAATATGTTATTTCTATTACACAGGGAGTGGTCGATGGCCTTTGAACATACTATTTTTTTCTGGAAGAAACTCTCTTCTTTCAAATATCAAGCCCCCCCCCCTTTACTCAAATCTCCACTCAAAAATCACCTTATCTGAGAGGTCTTTCTTGAGCACGCTCTCCTAAATAACACTGGGCCCATGGTCTGTTGGGTTACCCTCTCTCCTTTTATTCTGTGTTATGCTTTTTTTTTTTTCCCAAAGTGTCTTCACTACCTGACATAATGTGAATGCTTGTTTATTGTATCTCTTCACCAACTGAATGGATACTTCATGGCCACAAAAATGCGTTTCCTCCTCTCTAAATCCATAGGACATAAATCAGGGTCTGGCATAGGGTAAGTGTTCAATGACCAAAGTAGATAGATGATTGAAAATGATTTGGGGGATGAAGATCACATACAAGAAGATAATAAAATTTCTAAGAAATCCTTTTATGTAGGCCAAGAAGTATCAGATCACTGCCTGTAAAATTTAATTTCATTGGGTATGGTATATTTCTGAAATAAATTTAGATGTGTGTATATAAATATAACTGAACCACAGATTGTAATCAAGATGTTCTCCTTGCTCATTTTCTCTTATTTTGACTCTATCACATTAGCCATCCCTGCTCCCATCCCAGGGATTAAATGCTTAGCGTGGGATATGATCTCAGCCATACCCTCAGAATGGTTGGTTGGGTGGTCAGTTGCACATCTGGGTGGTGATGTCAGTGGGCTGCTGAATGTTGTGGGGAAATCCTGGATTTGGATAACGATGCCATGGAAAGCAGTCTTCAGAGTGGTCTGGCTCTGGAGTGACCCTAGTTGGGCTGGCCAAGCTGCATGCCAGATGGAGCTGTCCGCCCACTCTGCGCAAGAGCTGAGCAGGCGCTTCTGGGAACTGGGGTGGGGAAACACTTGTCTGACCAGTGTTGCCGCTTTAATGTGGGTTTGAGTTTCTGTTTGGTTGTAAACTCAAAAAAATAGAAAAAAAAAAGTAGAACCAGTGCATATAACCAAGATTCATTATTGGTTAGTTGTCTTTAGTAACCACATCAACAGTTCGCCTCTGTGTTTTGAGAGAGGGTTTTGGTTGTCTTGCAGACAAAGCCCCGTCAGCCGCAAGCGAAAAGTAGCGGTGGTTAAGCACGTGCTCTTCATTGCTCCGGGGGCTGTCACTGTGTCTCCCCACAGCCGGCAGGCATTTTGCTCCCAGGTAGGATAAGAAACTACAGGGTTTCAGGAGTTTTTTCTTTTCTTTTTAGGGAAAATGAGCAGCAGAATCTTCAAGCAGAAATGTGAAATGCGAGTGACTGCAAGTCTCACTGAAGTGGCAAATAACACGCTCCACGTAGAGTACCTGATACTTGCTTTCTGGTGCGCTTTTGATCTCAGAACACCTAACAGGGCTGGGGCGGGCGAGTTTTGCTGACTTGTTGAATCAGTGCGAAAGATGAAAGGAGACAGTCTTCGCATTCACCCTGGTGCTGATTGTCCTACAAATAGGAAGCTACCCAGTTAACCCTGCCTGTTGGCAGACTGAGACAAAACTGAAGAGTCTTATTAAAAATAAACAGTGCGTGTCAGGGTAGCTGCATGTGGGATTTCTGCTTAGGTGCCCACAACTCTTTCAAATACTGCATTAAAATGTGCAGGAGGACTCCTTCGGTTCTGTGAGCAAAAATATTGTTATGGAAACTGAGGTCTGTTATCATAGCTTCAGTGATTTGCAGTGAGTATTTAATAAATGAGTATATGTTTGAGAATATCCAGTGTGGTAATGTGAGTTTACACTCCCCATCCTATTTCTTTTATTTTGACACATATGGAAGATGCTGTTTTGTTTTGACACTCTGAGGAGATGCTCTTTTTATAAGAATCAATGAACAGTAATGAGCTTCTAGTTGACGATCTTACCAGATTTCTCTCACATAAGGAAATCTGATGCTGATGAATCTGCAACGTTCTATCATGAGTACTCGTAGGTGTGGGCATCATTCCCGGTGAGGGATTCACCAGGAGCTGTGTCGTGTGGCTCTCGTCAGTACGAAGGACATCCCGAAAGCCAGAGCAGGATGCAGAGCGTAGTGTGAGGAGGAGCGATGACCTCCCGCCTGCGCAACACCCTCTTCAGCTGAAGAGCAGGGCCCTGAGCAGGTGCATGGGGACACGCTGCCATTGCTCTCTGCGCAGGATCAGAGCTGGGCTTCCTCCCTGAGGGCACGTGGATGAAAAGGGAATTTGAAGAGCAAGTGGTGTGCTGAAAAGGGCGCTGGGCTGGGGTCCGGCAGCCAGGCCAGCCTGCGGACGGAGCTGCTGGGAGCATCCGTTCATGCCGCAGGGGCCCCTTCCCAGAAGCAGGATGGTAGTGTTGCTCAGAAGTTCTGGAAAGACCCTTGCAGCTGTGAAGTGCCTGTGATTCGATGGGTGTGGCTGTTATCATTTCATTTCAGTGCTGTTAAGGGCACAGCTGTGTCTGTGCTGCTGGGTGCAGAGGGTACCTCCTCCCCTCTTCTTACCCTAATCCGTTAGCTGTGAAACAGCAAACACGCCCATTCAGAGCCCTGCAGTGGGGAGCTGTTATTCAGTGTTCGCTAGTCATGCCTCCTCTTTAACATGACATAAACCTCTCTGGGTTAGAAAGACAGAGGCGTATAGCTCGGTAGTCAGACCACTGAGGTTTAAATTTAGCTCCATTATTTATGCACTGCAAAGCCTCATGCAAGTTAATAACTTGTCTGTGCTTCAGTTTTCTTACCTGTAAAGTGGCGATAATAATATTTACCTCTGAGGATTTGGGGGATTGAGGAAGGAATCCCCTGTAAGGAACATAAGAAGGAATCAATAACTATCCATTATTATTTTGATTTTAAAATGAGAACTGGTGTGAAACTAAATGGTTGGGAAAAAGCACCCTGAATGACCAGAGGGGGCTTATCAGAATGGTTAGCCAGCGTCAGATGAGAGACAGAATACTCTGTTAGGAGCTGTATGAGTCTGCGCGGGCTGTCATAGCAGAATACCGTAGACAGGACGGCTGCTACGACAGAAATGCGTTTTCTCACAGCTCTAGATGCTGGGAAGTCCAGGATCAGAGTGTCCCCTGGGTTGGTCTCTAATGTGACCTGTCTCCTTGGCTTGCAGAGTCACCTTCTGGGTGAGTCCCCACGTGGCCTTTCCTCTGCACATGTGGGGAGGAGGGCGGACTCTCTGGTGTCGCTTCCTTTTCTTATCAGCCTTACGAGATGAGGGCACCATCCTTGAGATTAATTTAACCTGAATTACCTTTCTAAGGACTGTTTCCAAACACAGTCACGTCGGGGGTCAGGGCTTCAGTGTATGCATTTGGCGGGGGGAGGTACAATTTAGTCCGTAACAGTGACATCCAACAAATACAAACTCCAGGGAACACCGCTGTCCTCTCTTTATCGTAACATAGTTTCACTACGTGTGGTGAGATGGATAGCGTCTTCACTTTAATTGAAATCAGAATTATATTGGAATAAGGGATGATCAATATGGGTTTTAACATGTTTGCTCTTGAACTGATAATGTCTTAGCAAAAGACAAGAGTTTGATAGTCCTTAAAAAATTGTCTAGAAGTTGACTGATATTTTTTTATTTTGGCATTCTCAGATACGTTAGTTTTAATAAACTCTTTTGGTTATCATCTGATGCTACTCAGGGAAGATAGATTGGAAAGCATAGATCCTAGGTAGACATGAAGTGGAATGAAACCCTGCCCTAGTCCCAGCACCCAGAGGTAGCTCGGGGTTGTTATAATATTGTCCTTTACAGTAAATTGGAGGGTTACGGTCTATTAACTGAGGCAGAAGTCCTGTTGGGGGTATAAGCTGTTGAGTCAATTCGTGTGTTTGTTTTCTAGGCACATTGAGTTTGATATACCATGGAGACATCTGAGAGACGTCCAGAGGGCACTGGGCTTTGGGTAGGGAGATCCACAGCTCGGAGGAGAAGGCTGACTTGCAGACAGACATTTGTTACTGGTCTGTGTATAGATAGTGGTAACTACTGTGGATTCATGCGTGTGGTTGAAGTTGTTAGAGGGCGTTCATCTGACGGGGGGCGGGGGAGACGCATCAGCACTTGGGGCACAGTGCCTGAGGCCCACTTCTAGGTGCCCCTGAGCATATTTGGATTAAAATCAAAAGGAAAAAGATAAAGCTTTAGGATCAAAGAAAGTGTTCTAATTTTATTCCCACGTCAGAATAAAATGGCATTCTCAGGGACCATAAGAATATATATAACTTTACCGAAAACAGAAACAAAAAGAAGTTTAAGGGTTTAAAACAGTTTTTTTTTTAAATATTGATGGTATTATGATGGTAAGTTTCAATGAAGGCAAAAATTCTTAGGGCCCATGAAGTTATATTGTGGCTCTGGGTTTATAAAAACCTGGAAAGAGCAATCTTAAAGAGATGTGGGAAGAAATAAATACTTGCACAAATGTTTACAAATGTCCCGGGGTTCAACCCCAGTTCACTTTCTCATAACCCCCCAGCCCCCAAGGACAAACAATGATATTTTTCTACAGATCTTTCCAGTCCCACAGGGCAACGTGGAGGTGGTCCCTCTGCTCTGAGATTGTTATTTTCCTATTACACTTCAATTACATTTATAAAGTTCTTTCTTTCATGCCAGCCTAAATGGTTTTCAGAGTTATTAATTTTAATGTTTAATAAACCAGTTTCCATAGCAACATTCACATCACAGATGTTTTGTTAAAGCCTCTCTAAAGCACACCTTTGTCAATATGTTATTTTGAACATTGCAAAAGATAAATACTTGAAAAAGCCAACACATCTCTTAGGTTTCAGGCTCACAATTTGCATCACTAATTATACACTCTCTTCAAAGAATAAAACGATATATAGTATTTAAGTGAGAGTTGACGAGCTAATTTCAGGCATATAAAACAGGAAGAGGTCAAAATAAAACTTACCGCTCTTGGAAATGAAGTGTAGGGTCGAGAAATATAAAGTTATAATTATGGAATATATATGTTTTTTGTTAAATGTTAACTATTACATACAGGTGCCGTGAATGATTATTAAAATTTTTAAATCCATGAATATTTTTCTCCAGTGAGTGGCACTGATTGTTATTCCATGGGTAGAGCCTGGACTCCTGGCGTACATGGGTCACTGACTGGGAAATGATGCAATCTTGATGTACTTTTCTTCATCCCTAGCTCTTATCTGATCTTGAAGTTAAGGCATTGAAACTATCTCAAAACCTTGATTTTTTTTAAATTAAGATGATAATATTTAATAGCCACATATTTTAATGACTAATTAAATGGTTTTGGCTCTGGTTTCCTTTTCTGATTTTTTTTAAGGGTTTTTAAAACCATTTTTTTTAATTAACAGAAGGAAATAACAAATAACATTGGCTAAACGTCACTCTGAAACTTAGAAGAAAAACAATAATAACTTTTTCCCCCTAATTTTCATCTGCTTCTTTGGAAAAACCAGAAGGAAAACTTGGGGGTGACAAGGTTCATTCCGATCTTGTCCCGTCACGGGAGCTGGTCACTAAACCTTCTCTTGCTTTGTTTGTAGTCTTTGTAGACGCTTTGTTGTAGAGTCTTGCTTTGTTTGTTGACTCCCTGTTTGTAGAGTGAGTGAGGATTCCTGGTTTATGTGACCAGGTCCAAGTGAGGACAAATGACCATACTGTTTTCTGAAGGAGCGCCAGGCCTTCCCTGCCTGAGACGTGGCTTTGACTCAGACTCTAGTCCAAGGTGGTTTACGTGGTCTGTGTGGGAAGTGAGTCCTGATGAATTCATGTGCAGGGGGCAGAGGAAGGGGCTGATGTTTCTCCTGAGCGTTTATGCACAGTTATGTGAGGTAAACATTGTCTGTCCTCTTCCCTGTCCCTGGAGAGCTGGGACAACCCATGTCTTATGTCTCCCAATAGTCAGAAACCTTGGATTCTTCTCAGTACCAGCCTGGCCTGGGCTCACGCCGGATGAATACTTTTCCACGACAGAAACCCCCACATTCACTGTGTAAGGATGCATGACAAATTTCATGTAGAGCAATGACCTAAGAGTCATACTCAGATGTGAAGCAAGAGTGAGCACAAAGCTTTTATTTGTTCTTTAAGAAAAAAATCATTTCTTTGTGAGTTTAAATCATCAGCCAGGCTGCAGGAAGGAAAATGGATTTTACGCTGGCCTTCTTTGGTCTTTTAGTGACTGTGTGAAAGTAGACCATTAAGATCTCCCTGAAAGATTGCAGACCCGCCCATTAGTTTTAAATCTCAGGCCTTTGAATGTAGATAACATGAACAAAGGAATTTAAAATAAAAAAAAAAGTAAGCAAATGGATCCCCTAGCATCTCTGTGAGCCCTCCGGCTGTACAAAAATGCAATACACAAAACTCTGCTTGACTTACCTGGGAGAATGTTACAGTCTATTAAGTTGGTCCTTTTAGGGTAACAGTGACTTAACGGATTGCTTTGCAGCCAAAATTTGGAGAAAAGTGAAAAACAAAATGGGCAGTTTATTTTTTTTTCCTCTTCTTTGTAAATTTGATGTTTCATGGTTGGGTTGGTGTTTGAGTGAACTGTGTCACAGATCATGATGCTGACTTCCGTCTTCAGCGGGGCTGCTGTGACACCCCTGACCATGGATGGGATCTGCCGCCTTTCACTGGCTCCTCTAGGGGGATGCAAGATACTTGTTACAAGATAAGAGGCAGGGATGACAGCTCTGGTTTGTGATGGGGAGCGTGCGGAAGCTGACTGGCCCATTCCAGGAATAGGAAACCTGTGGCCTTCTAGTGTGATGCTCTATCATTTTATTCCCACATGGTTTCTCTGGGAGACATATAAACCCTGCTCAAAATATTTATTTATTTATTTATTTTGCATTTCCTAGCTCAAAAAAACCCCAAAACATAACAGTTTAAAATATACCCTTCAGGGTGCAGTACTCTCAGTTAAGATATTTTTGGAAGAAAAACTAAGTCTTGTTTTAGGTTCACATTAGAAAATTTATTTTACTGTCTCAAAAATAGAAAGTAGCATGCTTTCTTCTATTTTGGAAATCTGAGCTCTTTGCCGTAGAAAATAAGGGAACATTCTGCTCTTCCTCACTTACAGTGATATTATTGATATTATTGTGCACATCTTTTTTTCTTCTTTATCAAATACACCATATGCTTCCTGAGTGTATAGTCCAAACTACTAAGAACATGTTTTTCCAGTTTGACTTAATTGTCACTATAACTATAATTAAATAATTGTCTCCCTCAAAATGTTTGCTTAGGCAACAGATTTCTGCATATTTGAAATCCTAATAAAAGGTTTTATTAAAGCTGTTCACTCCAATTAGGCAGTTCTGCCATGTTGAGTAGTTGTTCAAGACCAAATAAATTGTTTGGCTGTTACACAGAGAAAAGAACATGGCCTGTGATGGATATTATCAATGTATCCCCCAAACTGGTGATGAGAGAGCCGTTAGCTGTTATTTAGGGAATTCTCAGGAAGATCTGGAGCTGCTGAAAAACAGAAGGTTCTCCATGTTGACCCGTGGGAGTAACTTGCCTTCCTGACTGCCTGGGATCTGAGTTTGGGGATGTATTCTGTGTCGGAACACGTTATGCTGTCAGTTTGGATCGATTATTGTTTATTTCAAGTTTGTGGTGCTGTTTCTCTTTCCCTTGCATTTCCAAACTTCCTGGAAGACTTCCTGAAGTCATTCAAGCTTATCCTCATTTTTTTATCTCTAATGACCAGTCACTCAATCCTTAAATAACCACTTTCAAGCTAGAATTTCCCTTATCCATTTGCCATAACTTCTCCTAAGTCATCAAGAATAATCTTATAGCAAGATTCAGTGGCTTTTTTCCAATGTTATAATCCACAGCCTCTCTGAAGTATTCTGTCTTCAGGTTTTGAACCTCTTAGGTCTTCGTAGTGTTCAGTCTGTGTCTCTGAGCACTCACTCGTTCTCCTTTTTTTCTCCCACGTCAATTCCCATCAGTGTCTTTTTTGGAATGAGCAGTTCAGTCTCACTCACTCTCTTTAAATATATGCAGAAGAAACATATAAGCAGAAATGGAGTGCAGTTCGTTATAAATGTCTGACTGTAAGCCACGTGTTTAATCTCCTAACACTACCTGGTTTGCTTGTTATAAAGTCCAACTCACCCCCTATATGTTTACTTGCCATATGAACTATTAAGGACATAAGAGAAATGGCAGTAATCTAAAACCGCAGAACCTGAATCCCTTACGCCCACAAAGAGGTGGCCTGCGGGCCTTTGGCCTCCCTTTCCGTGTCTCTGGAATTCAAGTCCGCAGGCACCCACAGAAGCAGCCCCCTGGCTAGAGCCTGCATCTCTGTCCTGCACAGTGTGGTGACGAACCCGCAGCGCACCTCTGTCTTTGGTCAGCTGGAGTGCGTTCAATGTCAGCTAGCAATCAGGCACCACAAGGCTGTGTGAGAGGATGCGCGCTCCCCGAGTCGTGCTGCTTTCAGAGGAGACGCACGGGTTGAAATCTGCAAGGCAGACTCACCTGAGCTCGAATCTGACCAGAATCCCCGGGTTAATCGCTTTGCTCTGTGAGAGAGGTCTAAGCTATTTTCATTCCAGGCCACGTTTGCATTTGCATAGTCCCTGTCACTGAAGCCCCCAGGGACTTTGCCAATAAGCAGATATTTACTTACTAAAGTTAATGTATCTCCCCAGTGCTTTCTGGCCTTTGGGCACATTTTTAGGTGATAAGAAAAAAAATGTGTGTCTTATGTTCCTTTTAGTTTCTAAAACATAATTAAAAAAACCCAAAGCCCGTGATGCTTAAAAAAGATAATTACAATGGTAGTTCCATTTGAAAATCTCATGACCGCCCTTCCATGTTTGTTATTCCACTGTTTTAATTCACTATTAAACCACCTAGAAGAAAAAATAAACATTAAAATCAGGCAACGTCAGCCAGTGGGCAGTAGCGAGTGTATGTCAGGGTGTACACCCCACCTCGGGACTGCATGCTCATGATAAATTACATGAGGCCAAGAGATCTGAGCTCTGAACTTTTAAGTAGAAGCCCTGATCAATAACAATTATGGACTGTGCCACTGCCCGAGAGTCAGTCCGGATGCTTTTCGTTACGAGTGGGAGAAGACCCAACTCAGCTTTGCTTAAGCAAAATACAATACTCTATTGGCTCATGCAACTGACTGTTCAGGAGTAGATCTTCCAGTGGGGCTGATTTAAGGGCCCAGAGACCATCACCAGGATCTGGCTGATCTCATTTTACACTTACTCGTTAAGCTTCATCTGTGTGAACTGTATTTTGAGACACCAGCTCCTGTGGAAAGAGAGGGACACTTTCCCGGTGTCTCTAACACCCCGGAATGGAGTCTTAGAGGACCCCAAGTAGCCCAGCACGTGCAAGTGCCCACCTCAGAGCCACACGACGGCCGGAGACGTGCGAGGTGCCGGTTCTCAAACAACATCGTGTCTCCAAGTCAGTGTGACGTTCCCTGGCGTCCTGCAGCTCACAGCCGGCCTCTGCCTCCTGGGGTGGGGGTGCAGGCAGCCTGGCCTCACCAGGGAAGACGCTGGTCACCCCAAGAAGAGCGCGGGTTCCCTGCTGCTGCAAGAGGCTTACTGCTGGGGCCTGAAAGCATCAGAATTCAGTATAGACGAGAATTGATGGAATCTGCTGACACTTCTAGCTCAGCTGGGCACCCGCTGGTTGCCATTGCTACTTCGTAAAAACTAAGACGTCAGCAAGGGTGTTGAACACGTACTATCAGCTGGGTCCTGCGTTAAGTAACCTAGTGTCTTTTAGTGAGGGTTTTCTAATTTATTTCTCATAGCAATCCTGCGAGGTAATCGTCATTGTTATTCCTTTTTAGAGCTAAGGAAACTGAAATGCAAAAAAAATGTAAGTAATGCAAGCAAGGTCACACAGCTAGTGCGAGGGAAACTGAGCCTGGGCACAGGTTAGATTCCAGAGCCTGCATCTGTGCTTGTAGAGAAGACAGAGAGAATGTTGGTTGAAAACACAGAGTTAAATCTTACGTCGACCACTTAGTAGCTATACTTCTTTAAACCCTCCACGGTTGGCTTTGGGTCCTTCCTCCTATAGCTGATGTCTAAACACTTAAATGTTCTGTCTCCTGTCAGGCACCTTCAGAGACTTGTGATTAAACCTGTCCTTAGTGCTCCGGTTTCCAACCATCTCTTTTTGCAAGGTGGGCGTGTTAATTACTCTAGGAAAGTTTAGTGAAGTTCACCAACCTCTGCTTCCAGTGTGCTTCCATGGAATCCTTTTTCCTTTCCTCTAGTTTAGCTTGACTCAGAATTTTTGCAGTCCTTCAATGAAAGGGGATGCTTCAATGCTGTATTTTCATTGCCTAGGGTACTGCCTGGTACTCAGTGCAACTTTGTGCTGACTCTGTTCTACATCTACCTTGATCAGGTGCACCTCTCCCAGCCACAGTCATACGGTGAGAGACGGAGCCCAGAGACCCGCTTCCTCTCGGCCCAGGCCTCTCTAAGTCACCATGAGAGTGAGAGTCTGCCTTTTCCTGGTCCCTGGTTCCTTCCAGGTGGTGGTTTCAACATGCGGAACCAGAGAGACAAGATGAAAGTGACTTGATTAGATTCAGAGGGAGAAACAACAGCACAGCACTATCCAGACACGCTGGCTCACGCTTCCGCCTTTGTCCAGAGCATCAGCTTCTCCCAGACTCCCCTGCTGATCTTGCCTGAAAGTGTTTACTAACCCTGCGTGGATCTGCCTCATATCGCTATTGACCTCATTTACACAAAATTATGATACTGCTAAGAGGTGAAGAGATCCCACTCAGCCTCAGCTGGATCCTCAGTTCTAGCAGAGCAAGGTCTAACTGGATTCCTGGCCCCCGCCACTGTTGTGGTCGGAGATACTCTTGTCATCCAGTCTACCCTTGATAATGAACCCTCTCCCAGTAAATACATTTCCTCCCTGACTGAGCGGTATTGCCCACTCAGATTATATGATTGTCGATTGAGTGAATGACAAAGCAAAGGACTAAATGAACATATGCAAGAGTTAGCGTAAAAAATTAACTGTATTAGGACAGTGAGTTGGGACTCCATTTATTAAGCAAGCAATTGCTGAGTATTTTGTAAGTGATATTAGACTCACAGACCCTCAGAACATAGTAGTGGACAAGATAGAACTGCACATTTCCTTCATGTTCTTGGTTCAGTCGTATATATCGCTGATGTTCCATAGTTCTTGGTCTACGTAAATGTTACTTTCATTTGTTTCCACTAATAGTAAAAGATGCTAATATTTAAATAAGTGAGTGCAAAATGGAATAACTTAAAGCAGATCACATTGAGTGGGTCATAAACAATATTTTAGTATCCCTCACTGGCTCCTTAACTTTAAATAATTTGATAAATTGGGCTCAGTTTCACAAGGTATCAGGATCTAAGAATCATACCAAGGAGTGGTATCAAAACTATGAGTTCTGTGTATAAAAATGCATTTGCCGGTATGTTGTAAACTCAAGAATTTGACATCGAACTTAGTGAAAGTTCTGCAGTACTCTCCTGGCAGTTTTAAGAAAATAAAGAGTTTATTTCTTAAATTTAGGGCCAGGGGTCCCTAAGCAATTTATGACAGGTAGTTGAAGTAAACATACTGCTTATTAGTATTTGTAGTATTTGACTTTTTGTTCAGTCTAAATTTGGCAATGCAGTGCTGAGAAGTAACACAATAAAGCAGGGTTGCTTTTTTTGTTTTGTTTTAATTTGTTTTCACAAACAAGTTTCTGCATGGGCCTGAATATGTATAATGTGAAGGCTGTTTGGTCACAAGTAGAAAATACGTTCAAACTGAAGCAAACCAAGTTTTCAAAAGTACACCTTTTAATATTACTGCCCAATTGTTTAAGAAAATGACTTTTGCCTAGTCAAGCCTGTTTCCTTTCCTAGAAGGAAATTGCTTCTGAGATACAAGTTGGAGAAATGCAAATAAGAAAATTATCCTTCCAGACTAAAAAGGGAAGACAGTATCTCATCTACGTTGGGTTTTCTCATAAATGAAAATATATTCCTATCTCATTTATTAATTATAAATAGTCATAAGATTATCTTTCATCTTTTCTTGTCATGTCTTTAAATGATAATAATTCCAGAACTATTACCACTTGATTGCTCCCTGAATGCAAATTTATAAAGGCAGCAATTATTCAGAAATAAGTTTTCTTACATAACTGTCACATTTTTCATACCCTTTGCTCCTAATTTATATTTGGGTCTGAAAATTGATAAAGTTACTAGTTTAGAAATAATTAACTGTGACTTTTTCCTTTCAGGAAACACAAATGAAGAGGTACTTCTCTCTAGAGCCTTTTCCACATTCTTTTAACAACCAGATAATTCCCAATTCTCTGTGTGCCAATTCAGTGCGACCAGTGCAAATAAACAAAGGGACAAGATTTGGGCAGTTGAAGCCCATTGTTTCACAATGTCTTTGTTTATAATCCTTCATAATTCATCCTCAGAAATGGCCTTCCTCGTAATGAGTTACCTTGAATGTCTTCATTTTCATTTAAATGGCCAATGATCGGGATAATGAGAATGAATTTGGCATTGTCATTTTATGGAAATGGAGTTTCTGCCACTTACCGGGAGCATCCTGCAGGCAGCGTTAACAGAGAAATATGTGACTCCTCCACTGCAGGCACTGGGTAGTAGTCCTTGGTTAAAGCCGTAGCTGTAGGACCTGGCCTGATTTCCAGGGGAAATTTATGCCATTTTTGATGGAGGACTGTGGGCAGGCAAGCTGGGGAGCCCAGCCTGTGCTGGATGCCATTCTGTGTATAACTTGGTTCCCTGCAAACAGTGCAGGAAAGGTTTCCGTCTCCATTCATCTGGCTATTTTACAGGCTGAGACTGACCCTACAGTTAGAACAAAAGGAAATTTCTCTCTGTATTAAGGTGGAAGAAATGCCAACCCTAACCTTTTTCAAGATTTTAGATAGAACACAGGAAAGCAACTTTTAAGAAGTTTAGTACCAGAAAAGCTATAAAGAAGAGAGTGTGCTAGTGAATTTTCAAACCGGAAGAGACTTTGTTGCATTATCTGGTGTAGGGGTCTCCAGACCAAAAAAATAAATTTTCATTGTCATCCCCATTCATGCCCTGCCATACCTTTGCCTCAGCAACAACACTGGTTTTCCCATCATTTTCATGCTTGCCTGGGAAGCACTTAGACAAAGTAAATGATTTAATTGACCGCAAATCTGGGTGAGAAATAATACACATGCCTAGATTTGTCAAATGCTTGATTATTTAATGCTGCATTGTGAACCTGTCCCAGTTTCAGAATTCGAACCTTGTTCATCTCTGAAGCCTACTTTACCACGTTTTAAACTTGACCTTTATTCTGTCTTCTCAGGAAGGAATATTATATGACCCCTATCTATATTACTTGAAATTATCATCAGTAATAAAATACTTTATAATTATATATGAAAATAAATACTTGCTCTCAATAACTCCAATTGTGATGAGTTTGAATAAATTAGAAAGAAGACCAAAATTAAGTAGTTAAAAAAATTATTTTGCTTGTGAGCCAGGAAGTTGGGAAGGGTTTGGGCAGTGCTGAGTCTCTGCTGTGTGTAGTCAGATGTCCGGGGTTGCAATCACAAGAGGGCTCACGGGACTGCACATCCAAGATGGCTCATTCTCCTGGCTGGGGAAGGGATATAAATCCCACCCATCTATGGGAGATGGAGTGAAGAATTTTCAGACATGATTTAAAAGCCACAGAGGGTGAAAAAGCTGCAAGGTTCTGCATTCAAAAGGAAAAATAGAATTCCCAAGGGATGTGGTTGTAGAGATGATACAGTGTAATGCAAGTGAAGTGAGGCCACTGGGACCTTCCCTGGAGAGTCCCAGTGAGAAGCCTTTGGCAGTGAGCTGGAGCCAGCCCACACGGCTTGCAGGAGCCAATTACCGTGTTTTCTCAGTCCCAGCTCTGATTCAGTGGTGTCGCATTGATAGCTCGCAAAGGGCCACAGTGGGACATTTACACCACAGAAATTGGCAGACACTACAAATAAAGGGCTCTTCCTCCACCAGAGAGCCAGTTGCTAGACATTTACTGGCACACTGCTGATAATGGGCCAACCTAGAAGCTACTTTGGGGAGTTTCTGTATTGTCTTAAAGCAATTCTACATGGTACACTGTAGTGTAGAAAACACTCCTCTTCGGTGAAATCCTCAGTAAAGTTTGCAAGATTCACTACTGCTTTGGGATGAATTTGGGGGGGTTACAGACTTGTCCAGAATTTGAGTCAACATTGGTTGTTGCAAGATTAGCACATACTGAAGCAGGAGAAATCATGAAAAGAAGTCCTGATAATTAGCAGAAATTGCAGGGAGGCTCTGGACATAAAATGGAGGGTTTGAATTCAGTTTGAGTCTCCAAAGAAGCAGTAAAGCCTATTCCACCAGCACTTTGGTTACACAACTGTGTGTTACTTTATTGTTCACTACAATTTTATGTATAGTATCATGTTTTGCTTGGATTATCACTAGGTGAAGGTATTTAAATACTTTGTATGGAATTGGACAATTCACTTAATTTCTCTCGTCTTCAGAATTACTCGTCTCTAGCAATGATCTGAAAGTGTCTTACCACGATGTCATTTTAATGAGTGCTGTGAGATTAAAAAAGACAAGAGATTAGCATTAGTTATGACTTTGGTAAATATTGCCCGGCTGTGGAAGGTCACTTCCAGGTTTATAATGAGCTGGTGTTGATGGGAAGTAGGCAAAGATCAGAAGCTGCAGGAGGTGAGGGGGGAAGTTTCCTCACAAAGGTCTGTGCTCAATAGATAGAAAAAAAGAGGCAAAAGCCACAGTGTCCGGGTTTTAGGGGGAGGCAGAGGACTGGGTTTGCTCAGTTCTGCCTCGGTTGGGATGCTCCTGGCCCGTGGGTTCACTCTCTGCTTCAAGCCACGCCCTGAAGGTGGTCTGTGAGATGGGGTGAGAAATCACTTTTGCATTTATACCTGATAGGAGTTTTTACCTGAGTGCAGTTGTGAGTATAAAGGGGAGATTTTTATAGTATGCTGCAAAATAATCCATTTATGAATATTTTACAGTATTAAGAAAATTGTCTTGGAACTAAATGGATTACATTTTAGGTCGTGTGTGGGCTGGAATAAAAGTGTGAATACGTTCAGAACTGACATTTTAAATGAAACACTTCCAATCTGACTTCATTTGATAGTGGGTCTTCACTGGCATTGATCTGAAGTCGGGTTTTGGTGGAATTTGTCGGCACATTCATTGGTATTTATTGTTAATACTTAAGTTTTCCAGGGTTTTCTTTACTGTTTTTTGTAACAATGACAACCTGTTCCTTTTCCTCCCACATTCTTTACGTTTTAAGTAAAGAAGCTTCATGGCAGCTTTCAGAGGGGAAACTGGAACTTATCACTGGCAACAGCTTATTTTTCAGTTTTTTTATTATCATAAAATAATCAATATACTTTTTGAAAATATAAGCATGTGTGAAGAAAGAAAAAAATAGTCACGCATTTTTCACTGTCAGACAGCAGCTAATATTTCAGCATTTGCTCCTATTTTCTATACACCCGACATGGAGTTAGACTGGTAAGTGAATGAATGGGTAGAAAAATTGATAGATTAATAGATATATAAAATATAAGTATATAGAGAGATGATAGAATCAGATTGTTTTGATAATTCTGTATATACTATTTTGTGTCCTTTCAACTCAAAATTAGATGCATTCTCATGTTATAAAAGATCTTATAGTTATTAACTTTAAATGATTATAGCCCCATTGAAATTTTACCATAATTGACTAATTGTTCCTCCATTATTTAGCTTTAACTTCAAATTTTGATTGGACATAATTATGTCGCAATAAAAAATTGGGGGCATTTAGGATTGTTTTATAGGATAGATTACCAATTGTGAAATTTCTCAGTGAAAAGGCATTTAAAACTTTTTAGGCAACTTACTATAGTATTGCTTTACATGTAAGTGTGCATTCGTGGGCAAGTTATTTTGCTTTTCTAAGCTTACGTATCACCATAAGTAGAAGAATCATAGTGTCTGGCTTGAAGCTTGATTGAAAGATAGCAATTAATATCTCAATATATAAGTAATGTCAAAATAATTGATTACTACTATTATCTTTATTATATTATCTTGGATCTTGAAACACATCACCAAAATGTTTTAAAAATATTTGTATAAATTTACATTTATGGCAGTGATGAATGAAAATGCCTTCCCAAACCCTGGCAAGAGATTACTTTTTAGATCACAACTAAAAAGCACTAGATACGTTTCCTTTTCAAAATCCTTGCTATTAGTTTCATTTTGCGGTAGTTAGTGGATGAATTTTCATTTTTTACAGTATTTCTGGAGTTCATACCTATCAAAATTCAGTAAAAACAATCATTCCTTCTTACTTAGGACGGTCAGTGTTTGCTGAGCTCTAAGTAGTAAAAATACGGAAACAAATTTCTTTAAAAACTAAGACAAAATTGTCACATACGTGGTAGTCACAGGTGAGGCTAACTTCCGAGTTGGTTGCTCTGCCAGTTCAGTACTTCCTGCCAGATCCTGTCACTTTTTTTCGTCTTGGGTGGTGACTGCATCTTCAGGCTGCTGGAAAGATGACTGCAGCACTTTAAGGCATCACATTTAGTAGCAGTAACCGAAGGAGGGGCCACAGCTGTGGCAGATGGAGAATGGCTGCAGATTCCCATCACCTCTGGGGGCTGGCTTGATCAAGGCCCAGGATTTCTCTTTTATATGCAGCTTCTCCCAGCCCACCTGTTTCTTGCCTTCAGATACGTTTTCTGCGGAAGAATACCATTACAGACACGGTACCGCAGTACCCCCCGGGAGCTGCGCCTCCCTTCACATGCTCTCCCACGGTGGTCCTCTTTGCCTTTAGACAATTGACAAAAGATTTCTCTAGACTTGCCTTTTTTGCTGCTTCACTGTTTATCCATGCTTATGCCCCAAACAGTACACTTACATCCCAATAACTTCATTTGAAAGAAGCACTGGGAAAGTCCTCTATCATTCCACCAACACGTACCTTCCAACTGCCAACTTTTCTTTTAGGAGTCATTGATTTTGGCATTTTTTTCTTTACCCAATGAGTTGTATTAAATGAATGGACAAATGAAGAAATGAAGAAATGAACGAGTGAACTGTATGACTTTTTAAAATATTTTCTGTGAACCGTGATTTATTATTGATAGTGGTCTTAAAATGTACTTAGGGAATTTGGGGGGAAAAGTCTGCTCCTTGCTACACATAGCAAGCACTGAGTCATTACGATTACACTCTCAATAAATGGGTCTGAATTAGTTTAAAAAGAGAATTTTTTTTTAGAAAACCATGAAAGTCCCAATTTGCTTTAAGAGGGAATGAGCAACTGAGAGTAATCAACCTTTGTTCTATTCCTGACAAGTAGGGGCAAGAGTTTTAAAAGTAGTGAGTTGGTTTCAGGCTGGAATTAGAAAACTACTTACTAGAAAAATAGCTGTCAGGTACCCTACAGAAACCGTCTGCTATAAGATAAACAATATTTAAAGATCAGTGACAGTCTTTCTACACACAAAAAAAGGAGACCTGAGATGAATTGCCTTAGATTCTGATTCTGAAATTGCCATTGTGTAAATTGTGGAAAAGCAGGGTTTTTTCCACAAATTAAATATTTGCATGATTGCCCTAAGGCGGAAATTATTGCTTATAGTAATTCAGACAAGTCATTTTCCTTTCACAAAATATCTTCGCATCCCTAAAATTTCCACAGGATAAAATGGAAGTTAAGCTACATAAGCACTAAGGTTACTTTCAAATTATAAAAATCTCTGAATTTCAAAATATTGATCAAGTACTTATGCACGGTGGCTGAAGCACCTACATTTTAGTATAATGCGCTGCTCTTCTAGCATTCTGAGCTACTATGTAAAATTCCCGAGGTATTTGTCCTGTCCTTAACAAAGAAGTTAATGAAACCTGCCTCATATGGTGTCACACTATTCTTCCATGTTGTCTCAAATTTCTTAAAGCCAATCATGCAGCCTTTACCAGGATATAAATTTAAGTTGATTCACCTTATTAACAAAGATGAATTCTATTTTGAAATTATGATTGAAGCATGTATATATGTACTTTAACAATTATGTTTAATGTTCCATGCACTACTATGTTTAGCATATAAAGAAAGGTGTTCAGTAAATGTTAACTTCAGATGAACAATGAATGTATAATATATATATATTTTTTTTCTTACCTACCTAACCAAGCTTAACTAGTCAGTGAATTTGTTAATACTTAGTTTTGAGAATTAGTTTTTGCTCTTCTTCATACTAAGCTTATTAATTGAGCTACACAAATTTTGTATCTATTATGTACATTTGTACACGTTTTGCATATAAATATTGTACAAGTTAATGGCAAATTACATTAAAAGAATTCTTCATCCCCAAACAGTATCCATTTACGCTGTAAAAAATACAAAATTTTACTGCCATCTTTTCAAATAAAGATTCAAGAATAAATTGGACAAGTTCTTTCTCTGATTGTGATATACAGACAAACTGCTTTCCATAAATGGCCAAAAGAGGTTCACATAGACACCAAGGATGGGTGACCCAAGCTGTTTCAGGTGTCAGTGAAACAGTCAACAGAAATGTGGAGCATAAGGTCGGGTAAAAATAGAAACATTTAGTCATTTCCTCTCCTTGATTTATGTTTTCTTGGTTGTTTGCGGGCACAGCCAACAGGCAAAGAGGAAGAGATGGCACGTGTGTGGCTGAGGCTGATTGTATACAATCAGAGTGATTATGTGGAAATCAATCGGAATTTTCTTAGAACATGCTTGTTCTGACATAATGAGTGACATCTGAGCTAATTTTTATTCATTGCCTTCTCCTTTCACAAAGATCTTCATTTCCCTCAATGTTATTCTGTGCCCTTTATATTTTTCTGTGCATCCTGAAAAAAGGAGGAATAATTCCACATATGTTATTACTTTTAAAATTATTTACTAATGTATTCAGAAACAATGCAATATGTTAGGGTTTTTTTTTTAAATAGTATATATTAGGAAAATATCAATTGGGCACCACCAATTAATTATTTTAGACAGTTGGCTGGTTGGTAAAATGTGGAGGAAAAAAAGAGACAATGGTAGAATTCCCATCTGAAAGAAACTGTCTGTCAGCTAGAGTTATCCTAAAGTTACTTTGCAGTGTGGGGGACATTTTAAACTCCAGTTTCAAGTGTTGTGACTTGTAGTGGGAAGGAGTGTAAGAGGACACCGCTGACCCAGACCTTGTGAATTGTGCCCTCCTCTTAAGTGTGGGTGGGGCTTGTAATTTTCTTCTCGCAAACAGAATATGGCGAAGGTGATGGGATATGTTAAGTTATACGCAAAGGTAAAAACGTTTTGTGGGAATAAGTAAACGCTCAGATCAGTTGACTTTATATTGAACATAAAGGAGCTTTTTCTGGGTGAATCTCATTTAATCAGATGAGACTTTAAAAGAGGTCAGAGACTGTTCAAGTGTGATCCAGAGGACACAGCAGAGGGCCTCTCTTCCACTGGTCCTGAAGAAGCAGGACTAGGCACTGTGCATTCTCCAACTGAAATGAATGATTTGTGCCAGGAACCAAGTCATCATCACAGTCCTGGCCAATATCTTGATTTTGGCCTGTGAGATGATGGCTGAGCAGAGAATCTAGCCAGTGTGTACCTGGACTTGTGACTCATGGAAACTAATGAATGTTGTTATTTAAAGTGGCTAAGATTGTGGTGATTTTCTAAAAACAAAATAGAGAATATATTACTTTAGAAGATTTCTTATTTCTAGAGATGAATTACTTCATTTATTCATGCACACATTCACATACAAAACTTTACCAGCTGGGTGTGAAAAAATAAAACACAATTCCTCCTCAAAGAGCTCTGCGTGTGCATGTGTATAGGAAAGAGGAAAAGAGAGGGGGGAAGATACAGGAGAGGAAGGAGGAGAGAAAGAAACTTATCGTACCAAGAAATCTTTGTGCTTCAAGGTCAGAACAAATGAGTATAGATGACTGTATTGGGGTGCATACTTCTTTATTAAAAGGGATTTGCATTAAGTGTTCTATTTGGTAATTGCTAGCATCATGCAAGGTGATGAGTGTGTGGGATGGTTGGGGAGGATGAAGGTGCATAAAGGAGAAATCAGGATTATGGTAGGTTGTCTTCGCCAAGATCACTACTATAATGTCTTCTGTACCACATACTTTCTTAGAACCTTGATGTTATTTGCCCATCAAGAGGTGGAGCCTAAGTCCCACCATCTTCAGTAAGGGCAGATTTGTGACTCACTTGCAACAGAGTTGTCTCTGAGTTTAGATCATGAAAAGTGACGCAGCTCCTGCCTTGGCCACTGGAATACTTGCTCTTGAAGCCGCTAGCCACTGTGTCAGCCCACTGACTACCTTGAGGTTATCATGTTCTAAGGAGCCCAAACTGGCGTGGATAGAGAGACCAAGACTGCATCAAGAGACATAGCAGCTTTGACCTGCTCCACCAAGCCGAGATCCTCCCCAGTTTTGGATCCACAAAAGCCCTGAGATACAGTGAAATCACTGTTACTATTTTCAGACATTAAGTTTTGGGAGCAATAGGTAACCTGAGAAGAGCTGTTGCTGCTGGCACGGACAGCGATGAACTGACAGTGGGGCTGTGTCACAGCTGCAGTGATTATGTAAAAGTGCTGTTACTGCTCGCAGCCTATCGCTTTCTATGATACCTAGCTGAACGGACACGCATTAGCTTTCATTCAAGGCTAGACACATATTGGGCAGCTGTTAAATATCTGTTCCTTTCCATCCTTAGCTTGTGTTAAAGCACCATTTCATTCTCTTCTTGATCAACTTTGTACATAAACAGAGAGTTGAAAACTATCACAGGATACCTCTGAAGGCATAAAAATCCTTAGATGCCAAAATCAAGTAACTGTTAAGGATGCTGCTATTTCCTCCACATGACATCAACTGAATATCTGAAAATTTTAAGACTTTAACAAAGAAGAACTTCTTACTAGAATATCTTACATCCTAGGGAAAGGAAATTATAATCTGCTGGCTTTGAAAGCATGATTTCTTTAGACGTCATTTTTATATTGATTGACTTACAATAAAAAAAGAGAAAATGTAATCTCACATATTTGATGTTTATATAATTTTAACACCCATAATCAAAGATACTGAGTATATTACAAAATGTCAATATATTATAAAACTTTATATTCGGAAGGAGTTTAGCTTTTATATACCCCTAATTCATTGCTTTATATGTTAATGAGGAAATAGAAGTCCAAGGTAATGACTGAATAGAATCCTCACGTCTAGTCTGTGGTAAAACCCCATATTTCCATGGCACACGTCTCTTTCCACATCATGATTATCTGTGTAGTTTGACTTTCTGTTTAGGTATCTACACACTTCCTCTGACTTGTTCACTACGTGTTTTTGAACTCTTTCTACTAACCTGCTCTTGATCTGTCTGTTGCACAATTTGTGACCAAAATGTGAGTCCTAAATTCATGAGCTGCACAGCCAACTAATCTAATTTAATTAGCCTGAGTTTAGCCTCTTAAGGCCAAGGTAAAGTTACTTTGTATTTCCCTCCTGGTTCTTCAGAGGCAAGAAATAGAGTCTAAGATAGAGAAGAAGCCAGTCTTGAATCAGTTAGAATTCTGCTGGATGTAGAAAATCTTTACAATCAAAACCCACCCGCTGTTGCAGAAGGAAGCTTATGCAGTAGAATATAGCAATTATCTTTTTTTAATTGAGGGAAAATTGAAAAATAACATTATATTAGTTTCAGGTGTACAACATAATGATTGGATTTTTGTATATATTGCAAAATGATCACCACAGTAAATCTGGTTAACGTCCATGACCATACATAGTTACAATTTTTTTTTCTGATGAAAATTTTTAAGATCTACTCTCTTGGCAATTTTCAAATTTGCAATAGAGTATTCATAGCTATCACCACCAAGCTGTACTATATCAATTTTCTTGTCACAAAAGGTGTCAAGGAAAATAATATATGGAGGAAGCATGTGGCATCTAACTCACAGCAAAGATTTTCAAAAGGAATATTAGGAAATCCAAATTTTAAAAATGTATTAAGGAATTCTAATAAATGTTATAAATATGAATTATTTTGTCAGTACTCAAATAGGTGTGCTAATACTGTGTTTAAATCCAGTAAGTTGCTTGTTTTTGCCTACCATTCTCACTGTGTGTCAGGCACTGTTGAGCTGGAGATGGAGGTGCAGAGAACACAAGTCTTGCGCTGAAAGAAAAATTCCCCGTTTAGCATTTGGAAGGTTCAGAAGCATCTCACCCTCAGGCTACCCTCTCCTCCACCAGCGTTGGCCCTCATCCTGCCTTAGATTTGGTGCGCTATTTGTCATTCTTTCTTCATATACTTATCACAACTACTGTAGGTACTAAGGACTATTTAAAATTTAATATAAGAAAAACAGTGTTAGAGACGCCAACTTTCCCCCAAGGTCTACTTGTTTGGTATTAGCTTTGGCTATTTACTGACCCTCTTTGCGACACTGAGTACTATAAAAGTTACAAGATACTATTTATGACAAAGATTTTATAAACTATTAAGGGCTACCTGGATATTTGTTATTTTTATGCAGTTGTTCTTTCCTTGGAGCCTGTGAATTCATTTAATTATTACAAGTAGGATTTTTAACTGTTTTTATTGAATTAATGTAACATGAAAAATTATGCTTCAAAGAAACAAAACAAAACAATTTAGTTTTTCTATTTCTCACAAAAGCCACGTGATAGGCATTGATCTTTATGCAAAAATTTTAGGATGTTAATCTTAATGCACAAATTTAATGATACATTTTAGGTTTTAAATTTTGCTTTTCTCTTCAATATGGTGGGAGTGATCTCTTTAAGTAAAAAAGAACAGTGAGATGTTTTCATCAAACATTACAGAAAATTTAAACACTTCTAGAATTCACAGTGACAAAATGACCATTGGGTAGAGATTTTGGTGAATACCCAGTAATTTTTATCAGTGATGAATGCAAGCCCATATGACATTGTTTCTCCAAAAAAACCCTTTTTTGATGAATATAAAGCTTTCTTCTGTTTTCTTTTTTTTTTTTTGCAACCCAATCATGCTAAAATGGAAAACACTGCACCACAGTCTCGTGTATCCACAAAGTTGTTCCTGTGGATTCCTCTTCTAGTGTGACTAGGTGCTCTGGCCTTGTTGGTCTCCATTTCTGTCCCACTGAGGTTAGCCAGAGTTCACTTGCCTTGTCAGTTAAGTTTCTAAACCAAATGAATTATATTTTCTATAATTGAGCTAACCACAGTTAATTGCCTAATAGACTGTGCCCACACTAACTGAAAAAAGAATCAATTGCTTGGAAAAGAATGCATTATATATTTCAGTCACATTTACGCAATCATGGTGGAACAAAGTGACAAATAAAGGCCTTTCAGTGTGACCAGAGCCAATGGTGACACCAGAGCCAGTGCTTAAATTAGGTGTGTGCTAAAGTCTTTTTTACCTTTCTGGGGCGTTTTCCAAGGCTATAAATTGAACTTGTTGAAGCTGAATAAATTATGTATTGTTATTTTTTCCTTTCATTACACAAGAAAATAATTTTAGGTGACCTTTGGCAAAGGTTTAGGTACAATTTAAGAAAATATCATTTGTAAAAGAAGGCTAGATGTTTTTAAATTGCAGGCTTTTACTATTAATGGTTAAGTCTTGCATTTAAAAATTTATTTCCTAGTTAAGGTACTATGGGTCTAAGATCTCTCTAAACTTTCTCTGAAGACCTGGAAATACACATAAAAATAATTTGGTACTTACTACAGCCTTTTGTTTTACTAGATTCCCCCCCCCCCGCCCCCATACGTGAAGTGGTACCAGTACTGTATTTTACCAAGCTATGATAATGATTCCAGTGAGTTCCAAATTTCATTACCTGAGTATGTGGTCAATTAAAGGAAAAGACCAACAGAATTGAATATACCATCTCTCCAAGTTACACTCTAACAAATTTGCTATAATAAATGGAAAGTTAAAAAGTGAAACAAAACTTACATCATCTGTTTAAGTGTAATTGATAATCAGGTCAATCTCAAAAAATCCTGAGTGGGCTGTACTCTGAAATGAATATGAGCTTTCTAACACCCTGAAACCATTTTAACTGTTAAATCGTTCAGTCAAATATTTTTAGTCTCAAATAAAAGAAGAATTCAAAACCCATTGCTTTAGAAAATGCCAGAGAAACTCAAATATACTTGTTATTCAAAATAATTTCCGAGATATTTGATAAACCTGTAAAGCACAATAAGCATGTTCATGAATAGAATCCTATTCATAATTCGAATGCAGAAGAGTCTGCTTATAAGGCAGAATAATACTAAGAAAAAACTATGAAGAAAATACAGCTTGTCTGTCACCTCCACGGTCTCTCCTCTTCCCCGCTCTCCTGCCCCTGCAGCCCCGTCCTGCTGCTTGCCCATCACTTCTAGGTCAGCTCAGACTGATGTTGGCTACTTCACTATTTCTTATGTGTATTAAAAGTTCAACAACAACAACAAAAAAACAACCCTGATATTATTGGTTAAAAGGAGCAAAAGGAGGTCTAAAATAGTCTACAGATTCTAATTACTCACATTCCTCACTGCTTCTTTAGGATCAATAGTTAAGGGGTTTCGGAACTAGGAAATTTGAGTGCTTCTAATATAACTTTTTGTCTGTGGTAACCACGCCTGCAGGTGCAGTTTGTGTGGGCCGAATGAACTGCAGAGTATCTGAAAGGAATAGAGAATGACTAGGTCTTTTAACAAGAGTAGCTAGAAAGAAGGATGTATTTTCCTCCTTCCTATTGAAATTTCTCTCCATCCTTCCTTCACCTTCCCTAACCCTCTGTGCTGCTGCCGCTCGCCAGAGCACATCCAGCACACGAACAGGTGCACAAGATCATCCTGACGTGGGTGCCGCTTCCACTGCTTACTTTCACGTCCCCCAAATCTCCAGTGATTCTGAGCTGCTAGAGTTCTCTGAGCCAAGAATGCTCCCCCGCCCCACAACTAAATGCTTTCTCTTTTTTATTCTGCCCAGAAAAGGCTTCTCTTGCCTAATTCCCTTGTGAATTCTGATTCAATATTTAATAACCAATTCGAGTATTTCTTCTTTTTTTGAAATCCCCAGCACATCCCCAACACTCTCTGAAGAATGAATTACTCTCTTATGGTTTCCCCATTGATTTTTATACAGTATTTTTATTAGTGGTTCTCATGTCTGATTCTCGCTTTTGGCTGTGATGAACCCGAAAGCAAGGAGTAAATTCTGTTTTCTTTGTATTGGGTGAACTTACCACATAGTAATTGCCCATAAAGTTTAATGAATAATCAGTACAAATGAATCAAAATGCTTAAACTGTTAACAGTTTCTTTTAAAGAGTTGGAATTAAGTCATTGGACATCGATGGGTAAGTTTTCTAGAAAGCTGAGTCCTTTCTGATGCTTGAACTCACAGTAAGGAAGTGGCCTCCTTTTCTACTTGTGTTTGGTATGATAAATAAAGGCTAACTGGGAAGATTTCCCAGAGGAAAGATGGTAACCAGTGTTTTGGAGAAGGTGGAAAACATTAAGTAGAACCAGTAGAAGTGGCATTCAGGGACAAGGAATGTGATGTACGATAAAGTGGAAGTAAGTGTTTGTGAAACGTTTGAGATAAAGAGTGACGAGGCTTTGATAGAAGGTACGACTGGTTGGGGGAGGCCACTTGTTGGAAGTATGTAAAACTCACAATCAGAGCTCTTCTAGTGTGAGGCCATGCTGGTGATTACTAATTGAGGCTGCATTTGCTCAAGGTGATTGCATAATTACAGGCAAATTCAGATTCCTGATTCAGTTTAGTCATCCTGCTCTGGCTGACAACATGGAATCCTTTCTCTAGAAGACGGATGCACCGCAGAACATTTTACAGATTCTGGATTCTGCCAGCATTGCTTTGCACTGGACTCAGGCTTAAGTGTCAGCCTGAATACTCAGAACACCGTCCATTTTTGGAAAGGGATTAATGAAGGCATTTATTTCAAAAAATATTTTTTCTACCCTCTCATCTGTGTTAGTTTTCCAGACCCTGCTGACAGCTTGTCGGTGGGAAGGTGTTGATTCCGCTTTATCTGTGGCTTATCTGTCTGCTTAAGAAGAATCAAGTGCATAGAAGAAGAAAGGACATTTAAGGCTGATTAATGTAAAAATACTTAGATGATCAGTATAATGCAAGATAATTCCAACATTTCAAATTCAATATATCGGTTCTTTTGAACATGATGTTATTCATTTTTGCTAAAGGACTCTTTTCTGAGTTTCTTCCGTGGAACACGCAACTCAGTGGAAAGATACGTGTTTATCTGACTAAGCTGGGTCTAATCCCAAATGAAATGTGTGCAGATCTGCTCTCACATCGGTATTAATTTATTAGACAGTTAGAATATGGCAAATGAAGTGAAGGCTGTAACTTGCCTCACAGAAGTGTTCTAATTGTTTCTATTCACACCTCTTCCCTCCATACACAAAATTCTGAAAGTCTATAGGGATATCTTAGAACATATTTATGCAGATCACTTTTTTATTTATGGAAGGGGATTGCTTGTTCCCCCAGGTGGTTGTAAAACTGCAATTTCACTTTGACATGCTACAAATTGGTTTAGAGAAAACAAATTATTCTAGAGTCTTTGGAAACTGAAATGATGCTGTTGGAGCATAGGAGCAAGGGAAATAAATCTAGAAGATGGCAAAATTTTATCTTTCCAACACGAGACAGGTTTGTCCTGGATCATGTCTCTGAATTTAGGTCACTGATTTTTATCCAGAGATGATTTTTGACTTGTAAAAAGAAATGGAAACCAAGAACTAACCATAAAACTTGAAATGGTTTACAATCTTTTGAAATGTATATTTACACAGACCATGAAATAAAAATACTTTGTTCAAGAAAAAGTTGTCTTTTTAATGCTGCTTTGAATGGCCTACCCAAAATAAAAAAATTTAGGAGTGAATAAATAGTTTTTGCGATTTAGTCTTCTTAGCCTGTCCTATAAACAGGGAAAATGGGAGCATGGGAGCATACCCTGAGGTTAGGAACTTACTTTATTATTTTAAGTAAAATTTTATTGAAAGTTTGTATGTATATACAGAAATGTACACAAATCATAAACCATAAGCTCTATGGATTTTAAGTGAATCCATGTAACCAGCATGCCAATAAAATAAGACAACAATAGAATATTGCCATGTCCCAGTAGGTCCTCTCACGGCCCATCTGAAAGATAGTTAGTGTTCTGCCTTCTACCTCCTTATAGTTTTGCCTGTTCTCTGGAAGACAACCCTTGCAAGCAAATGGTGTCAATTCTATTTTAGAAGATTTTGCATGTGAGTTTGCATTCTCCCACTTACCAGTCATTAGCCAAGATATAGCAACATGGAATCAGAGAACAATCAAATGCTTCACATCAGTTCTAACATAACAACAGTCTTTGCAATTATTCAGAGTCCCCTGAAAGTTAATAAGGTCACCGAGGTGGTGTTTTGATGGCAGTCCAATCACTGATGCCACAATTCTTTCCTACCCTCTTCTGGCCCAACGTTATATCTAAGGGTAAAATCTTCAGTCACACCGTGGTCCCCTGATACATAACATGGAAAATGGAGATAGAGATGAACAACAGCTTCAAAGATCAGAAAAGAAGGAAACAATAGTTAAGAATTACATGTAGTTAGAGAACATTCCATAACATATTGAAAGAGATTAATTCAGTCAGTTCAGACATGACGTTTATTTTTAACAATTAGTATTGTGTTCTCTATAATCATGCCCCAGAGTTTAAAGTGCTTAATGAACTCTTACTGGAAAGTGACTTTCAGGAGAGTATAATGACTTTTAATCACTTCACCCAAGCTATTAGTAAGAAAGGTTGTCAGGAAATGTTTTTACTTTTGGTATAAAATTAATTGAATTCCCAATTGAATGAAACAAGAAGTTTGTCAATATATAACTCCCGGTGTTTTAATCCCTCTTTTTATGCCATTTCTCCATCTTCTTCACAGTGTATTAGTGATGAATTTGAACAATTTCTGACTTTCACCTGTTTACAGAGTAAGCCAAGAAGGAAAATAACTTCTAACTGAGCAGCTGCTGAGTTCTTGTGGGAGGTACTATACTCATATTATCTCAACTAATCCACTCAAAAAGTCAGTTAAGCAACTATTATGCCCATTTTACAGTTGAGGAAATTGGAGTTTGGGGAAAGTACTCATTTTTTCCCATGTCGTACTAGCATAAGTGTCAGAGAAAGTGTTGAAACACAGAGTTATTTAATTCTGAATCTCTATGGGAAGATGCTTTTACAAAGTATTCAAGGCCAAGTGTTAACATTACCTGTATTCTGTTGGTTGATGAACTTCTATCTCTTCCAAAATAAAACATGTTTAGTGTTGTCAGAGTTTAACTAATAAATACCCCAGAGGTCCGTGTCATGGGGTCTTTGATCATCGTCTCAGGAGGGTCAGCACTGTGTAGGTCAGTGGTTCTCAAAGGGGCGCCTGGACTAGCAGCATCAGCAGCATTTGTGCGCTTGTTAGAAACACAGATTTGTGAGCCCCACTGTGAACCTCCACATTTCTGAGCATTGGACCCAAAAAGCCATCTTTCAACAAGCTCTTGAGATGATTCTCATGCATATTAAACTGTGAGAACAAATGACATATTTTTAAAAGCATGAACCATATAGAGTTAGACTGTGTACATTTATATCCTGGTTCTGCAGAATACTAGTTATGGGACATTGATCAATTTAGGTACTCTTTCTGTGTCTCAGTTTCTTCATTTATGAAAAATAAATAATAATAGTACCTATATCATGGGGTTGATTTGAGGTTTATATAATCCACATAGAACAGTGCTGGGCTCATAGCAAGCACTATATAAGTGGTTAGAAATAAATGTAATTTTTTTTATAATGCAAGCTAATGTAATTGGCATCAAAAGCAGTCACTAAATAGCTCAATATTTTTGAATAATTTATTCTAATAATGAAGTCTAATAAATATTGAGTTATTGAATAGGAATAAACATTCTTTTTATAATTTGTTTCACCATTTAAAAATATATAAAACAGAAAAGGAAAGGTGATGAAGAGCTCATATAAATATGTTACAGTAAATTACACTGTTTTATGAAGATGATTTCATATGGAATTCAAAGTAGATGCAATTAGTGCTACAAATTAGAAATTGCAAATGATGATTTAACAAACAAATCAAAGATGAGAAAAAATTTCAAATGAATTGAAATCGCTCTCTGTTGGTTTAATCTTGTGATAAGCAATTCTCCAGAGGAAGCATAAGTTGTTATTCTTCGTCCCAAAAAGTAGGACAGCTTAGAAGTTGAGAACGATTATTGTAGAAGCTAGAATTGTCAATGAAGACAATTAATAGAATCCATAACATGCATTTAAATGTATGAGAATAACATCTAATATAATTTGCTTTTTATATGCAATGCCAGTTTTAATGGCGGCATCCACAGGGTTGCACCTGTGAGTGAGTAGTCATAATATTTGTGATGGCAGTTGACACGGTGGCCGACGCAAAGGATCTGCGCAAAGAGCAGCAGGTGGCGTCTAAATGCCAAAGCCATAGCCACCCACTTTTGGGGACTAGATTTAAGTAGCTTTAAATAGATTTAAGTAGAGTGAGGGTATCAGCTGAAATAAACTTTTCCCTTTTCTAGTGCATATGCACCGATTAAACACACACCTTAAACAGCAAGGGCATAGGTCAAGACAAGATATGTGGAGAAATGATGGAGAAAATTCAAGACACAAATTCGTATTTCTCTTTCTCAATTCCAAAGGAAATATCAGAATACAATGGCAATCCAGTTTTTAACAGCATTCTACAGGATCGAAGGTGCTTTCCCATGGACTGTCTTAAATGAACCCCACAAGAGCAGAAAGGAGCTGTGTGCTGCTGTTTCCCCATTTTACTGCTAAGAAAATGAAATGAAGAATTTAAATGACACAGTTAGGGTCACACAGCTATTTAATGGCAGAGATGGAGGTGGGACACCTCCTTAGGTTTTGTTCCAAAATCCTTTTTCTTACTCTGCCACACCCTCTTTTAGTCATTTAATTCACTTTCCATTAGCATTTATTATCCTAATAAGAAACCTTAGAGTGTCCACAATCAAGATATCAAGAAATATCAGTTTTGCAGTTGTATCTGTAAACCACCAAAGGTTTAAACCCACTCCATTGAGAGAAGTGATTTTATCCTTGTATATGTATTTCTTCTGGTTAAAAAACTACGTATTTCTAGGTAGGTCCACTTTTTGAAAGGAGGTAATTCTCTCCTAGTGGGCATACTGGGGTTAATGTCCCCTCTCATGAGCAGAGAGCGCCCGTGTGGGACTCAGCTTGGTGTCTATCTTTTTGTTTGGCCCTGAAGTCCATGATTTTATTTCCTGTGTGCCTGCGGTCCTGATACAGCCACTCCAGCATCCTGCGGGGGATGGATGCTGCCTCTGACCTCCTGGTGCAGCCTGGTTTTATGTAGTAGCATCCCTGCGGAGGGACTGGTGTGGATGACGGGGAGTGCCTTGGATCAGATGTCTGTGTCGCCTCAACATGCATATGCTGAAGCCCTAATTCCCAATATGGTGGTGGTAGGATGAGGGGCCTTTGGGAGATGACTGGGTTTAGAGGAGGCCGTGAGGGTAGAGCCTTCATCAGCGGTTTTGGTGTTCTCATGAGAAGACACATGAGAGACACGGTCCCTCTCTTTCTGTCAGAGCAGATACAGCATGAGGCGTCCATCTGAAACCGAGGAAGACAGTTCTCACCAGAAGCCAGTGAGCTCACGCCTTGGTCTTGGACTTCTCGGCCTCCAGAACCGTGAAAAATAATTTTCTGTGTTTAAACCCCGACCCATGGCATTTTTGTTACAGTAGCTCAGAGTGACTAAGGCAGGGAGGTCAAACATGATAGCACCTGGGGCATTCTTCTGTTGGTGACTTCATACCTACTGAGCTTTCTGTCCTATCATTAGAAAAGTTAGTGAGTGTGGCTGAATGGGTGGAAAGAAAGGGGCTATTGCAGGAATGAGAGAAGGGGAGTAAACTCAAGCTGCAAGAAAAACTAGATCTTTTAAATTTAAAAAAGGGTAATATCCATTTTTGTGAATGCATTTTTGCTCCACTCTACTCAAGCTGAATTACTGAGCTTCAAAGAACAGCATCCTACTTTAAGACAAACCCTGCAGGCAGATTGGAGGGGAGATGTTCTAAGTGAATGCCATGGGGATTTCAGGGACAGACGCTTCCAGCATCACCACTTCTTACCCCGTTGATATCAAAACTGACGTGTCAATAATTATCTGTCCTCTATCATTTCAAGTCAGGGTATTCAGACATTGTGTTCTAGGAATTTTTTCAAGTGGAATATTGTGCTTTCTGATGTCTGCACAATTGTTCTTCATTGAGTTTAGCTTCATGTGGTCTCAGTATTCATAGTCACAGCTTTTGAGTTAATACTCCTTTTGCCAAAGAGCAAATTAACCTAGTTTGATCACAAAGTCTGGATGTTTCTAATTCTGATGCTGAAGGAAATCAGTGCTTCTCTCTTATTAGTAACCAATTAATTTTGTTGATTGTGAGGAATAGTCTAGAAGAAATTGAAAGAAACTTTAATCAGATTTTGCTTTGTCCACAACTTATTTGGCATCTTAATAGCTGTCTATTCAATTGAACATGCCTCCCGGAGTCTTGTAATGTTCACACTGCAATGTGAAAGAACAGAGGATGAGTTCAAAATACTCAGTGTCCAGTTTGTTCAGATGAAGATATTATAATCTCTCTTTTTTTGAGCAATTGTAGCACTGTTTGATACAGTCGTATAGAAAGATTTTGTGTAGATACCTGTAATGTCAATACTGTAGAATTTAAATAATAATAAGTTTAGTGTTTGATAGCTGTTAACAGCAAGTATTGATTTTGCTTGGTAATGGCAAATTTACATGCATTATCTCATCATCACTGTCCTTTGAGGTCTGCATTTTATTGGACGTGGTTTACAAATGAGGAAACTAAATCTCAAAGAAGTCTAGTGACTTTTTCCAGAATTACACAGCAAAGAAATGGCAGGGTTTGAAGTTAAACCCAGATCTGCCACCCACTGTCCTGACCACACCTGGGACCTTGTTAACACCTGGCAATTCTCTATCTCTAACTACAGAGGATTGATATCTACGGCCATTAAATCAGAGCATTGCTCTCTCTGACTACAGTGGCCGAAGAAGAAAGGGGTGGAGCTGGTGGGGGGTGCTCCTTGTTTTCTAAACACATTAAAAGGCTTCTTATTTCCCAGACAAGCCATCTTGTCTCTGCGTCCTCTGCCTGGAACTCCCTTCTTCACTTTGTTCACCTGCCAGACTTTCTCCCCTTCAGTGCCCAGTCCAGCATTCTCCTCTGTGCAGTCTTCACTTTTTCTCTTGGGCAGAGGTAGGGAGCTCTCTCTGGCCTTTAATCATTTCAAATGCACATTTAAAATTTGGAGCATGTCTGCATTGGAGAGAAATGCCCAGATTTCAGAGGACTAAGCATTAAAGATACGGCATACGAAAGGCATGCACCCTGGAGCCAGGGCATAGTGTTCAATAAACTGATAGATTTGGGGTCGGGGAGGGGCTTTGTGATTGATAGAGATCTAATATCTCTGGTGCTTTGAAATGCAGCTCTTTGGAACTAAAACGAACTTGTTAAATGCAAATTTGAATTCAAGATGGCAGACTGACCATACGTACTTGTTGGCTTATCTTCCCCAATCTTTGTTGTCCTTTAAAGGAATGCATAGAAAACAGCAAGCATATGGGAGGTGGGAGGGAAGTAGCAAGCCACATCTGAAGTGTGTGTGACAGGCTGAAGCTGAGAAAGTGAGTTGTGGTCTTCTAAATGGGGTCCTAGAGAGATTTGGGGTTCATAGCCACAGGCAGGCAACCAGAGAATGAGAATTGGGTTCAAAAATGGTGAATAACTGAAGGTGAACAGTTGAAGAATTGTGCTAGTCAGTTGACCTCTGTAGGTCCATCTCCAAAGAGGAGAGTCACTTGGACTTGACAGTCAGTCAGATACTGGAGAGTTGTGTGTGGTCATAATGAAGCGTACAGTCTGAAGAGAGTCCGGGCTGCTGATGCGTGGAGTGGGGCCGCCCAGTAAAATTCTCCCTACTTTTGATCCATTGGCAGAGAAAGGGGGCAGGCTATCAGCCTGCTCTACATGTGACCTGACTTCGGTTGGTGGTGTTATTTATAATTACCTGGGTCCTTTTTAGTAATATTGTTAGCCTTCTGTGTGTAGTGGTGGGCGAGAGTTAGAGATCCCCTTCCTTACAGTCTCAGACAGGCTTCTGCTGTACACGCACATGAGGACCACCACGCAGGGACGAAATCAATTGCACTAAACTTAATGAAGCCATGACTCTGCTTTTTATATTCTCTAGTTTCACATAGTGTAAAATGTTTACTCAAGCCAGAAGACAAAAGGTTCTGAGGACAAACTTCAGCCTAACTCAGGGTCAGATAATTGTCCTGATATCATTGAGTCGGCAGCTGGATACAAAGCCATTTCAGAATCACACCTTGGGTACCAACTGTCCAGGCTCTTAAATCTGCTGGAGACTCATGACCTCTTCCTAAAGTGGGAGGATGTATATGCAGTATCACCAGGCAATCCACATGTCTTGAGCATTAGTATTTAACCAACTGAAATGCGTCCTATTTGATCAGCTCTATTATTTAACCAAACCTCATCAGAGGTAAAACTAGATGGCATGGTTTTGTCACTTGTGGTTCCAGGCTTCTGATATGAAGAATTCCTACTCGTTAAACATCCCTGGGTATGAGTTCTGATTTGATCAATGGTCCCCAGAGTACCTGTCAAAATTAATATTTGGTTGAAACTTATGAAATGTACTTTTTTTGGTCAAAGAATGCCAAGTAGTGTCATGTCAAATGGTAGATTTATATATCACATTGCTTGTAATGAAGTTTTTGAAAAAATTTAATACAACATAAAAGGCACACAGTCAGCCCCACTGTTCCATTTATCTCTTGTGGAATAACAAATTTTACCAAAACTGACAGCTTAAAACAGCAATTGTATCATATCTCGTGATTTTGCGGTTCCAAATTTTAGGAAGGAAACTCAACTGAGTTTCTCTCCTTTATGTGACAAATATGTTGCATTCAGCTGGCAAACAGATACCTTTGTAAGATTCAGTTTGGGTACTTGCACACATCTGGTGACTAGAGGTGGTACTCAGTGGTACCATTGAAAGTGTCCACGGGTGGCTTGTCCACTATGGAGATCTGAGGGACAGTCAAACTTGACTCCTTGTATGATTGCCAGGGATTCTGAGAGAGACTTCTTCAAAAGAGAGAAAGGAGAAGTTGCCAGTGTCTCCAGGTCTGGCCACAGAAGCTGGCACAGCTTTGCGTCCACCGTGCTCTGTCACCAGCCCCTGTCACAGAGCTTGCTCATATCCAGTGAAAGGGGACACTGGCAGCCCGTCCTCTGCTTTTTCTCTGCTACAAATGAGTCAGTCTTCATGTTCCATCTCTCTTCTGAAAGCCTGTCTGTCCTTAGGTTTTAGGCTGTTTGGTTTCCCCGAAATCTCAGCTCTCTGACGGGCTCAAGAATAAATGGGATTTTGTAATATGTCCAACTTTTTTTATTAACAGGGTGCCAGTAACATGCTTTCCAAGATACATCCTCGGAGGAAGTGGTGTTCCCTGGCTTTAGAACGTGTCAGCAATTCTAGATCCTAGACTGCTGAGGAATTGTGTCTGCAAAATGCTTGGGGAAAAATCATTGTGAACCTAAAAAAATTCTAAGAAATCCTTTTTTAGCCAAATTATCATTCTAATAGAAGAACAAGAAATGACAATTTTCTTTTTTTTTTTAATTTTAAAACTATTTTCTGTCAACCTATTTCCGCTTTGAGAGTTTGTGGAAGAACAGCTTAAGACCACTCAGTGGTGGTCCCTGCTTACTCACTGTCCTGAGCGGTGGGAGCTGCAGGCCAGCCTTCAGGGGCTGACTGAGCGCTCGGGTCTCAGGAGGGAAGCACTGAGCAGGCACAGAGGGCGCCTGCACGCCTCCCCGCTCTGCCACCCCGGGCTGAGCAGCAGTGAAGTCGGGAGCTGGAGCGGTCCCTTCCCCCTGGAACTCCCCCTCGGGCACGGCCACAGCCTGCTTCCTTTGCAGTCTCTTCAGCACCTGTGTAGATGTAGAGACCAGGCGTGACCTCGCACGGTGCTTACGGGAGATGCTGCAGCGCATGCGCAGAACCTCCTGGGCACACATCCGCCGCATCAGACCCCCTGAGCGAGCGCCCTGTAGTCGCAGGGATGGCGATGTCCACACAGTGCAGAGCGGGGTCTGTGTTACACAGAGAAGGGGTAGGCAGGTTAATGTAAGACGCCAATGGGAGAGACTGAAGGTCAACCCTGGGATCAGTAACCACCAGGAGTCTCAGCTCCGGAAGGCTGCCTGGATCTGGTGAGTGCAGGTTCCAGGAGTGAAGTGGCCAGCAGTAGGGGGGCTCCAGTGGCAGCAGGAAACTTCAGCCCTGCTCGCAGGCCAGTCTTCCTGGAGGAAGTGGCACTGACATCAGCTGGGTGTCCAAGGGCAACAGCGACATGAGCTGCCAACAGAAGCTTCTCCCAGGCTCTCTTCAGATTTATGATTCAGACACCATCACTTTTCCTCTCCCAGAGAGACTGCTCCATTTGGAAGTCAAGACTGGCGCCAACTAAGTGGGCTTCTGCAGCAAGGAATTTGAGGACGTCCTCCTCTTTCAGTTGCAGGACATCAAGGGCTCCGGACATTGTGAAAGTTTCCCTTTGAGATACAAGAGAACCCAGAACAGCACCACATGGACCACTGCCTGGGTAGCGAAGAAAGGAGAAATGACAGTTTTGACTTGCAAGAACTAAATAAATCATCTTGCTATAATTTCTGAAGAAATATCTTGAGAACGTATTTCAGCAAAACAAGGTGGGGGAGGAACAAAATGGAAACATATGGGAACCCAAGAAATGATGGCTTTTACCGAGAGATACGTGGTAGGGCGCTTCTGAGTAATTGTCAGCAGGCGTGGAAGTCAGAGGGTTCAGACGAGAACAGTAAGTCATAAAGTAAGAAGAATGTGTGAAATACAGCAAACAAAATCCAGCATGACTCAGAGGGTGATCAGGGTGATTCTTGACCTCAGTTTTTAATGATGCAAATAGTTTGGCTAATGAGTGGCACATTAACTGCCCCTCTGTTATTACAAACCACTTTCACTCTACCCTGCTCTCTATTGCACTAGTTTTTTTCTCCCCAAGTAGACAGTAAGCCACCTTTTCATCTCCTTCTTAATGATAACTTCATATAGAGTCATGTTTGATAGTAAAGAAGTGTAGTCAATTTCACAGTTAAGTGTATGATTTTATTGACATGATCCTTTAAGAAATAGGATACACAAATTAAATTGGTACAAGTTTATACAGCTAATAAAATATTTTTTTCCTAATCCTAAACCTGTGGCTAGTCAAGGACATATATTTAATTTTATAATCATTTTTTTTAAAAAAGAGGTAGAGTTGTTGAGTTGGATGTGGGTTAAGACTGACCATAAGATGATGTGGGTTTCCTGATAGAAATCTGAAACAACAGAAATACATCCAATTTGATCAACTTAGCCAACACTTGGGATATGCAACATGACTTATCTGAATGTAGCATATGTTAAAGTCATTCTGTCACCAGCTAAAGTATAGCCAGCTTTAAGATTATACTGCAGATCTAAGCAGTGACTACATGAGACATAATTAATCGGAATCAACTTTATTGATGATGGCAGATGGATAACTGTGCTTCCGATAGTGATGCTCTGAGAAGGACCCAGCGTCACAGAGTAGTGCTACGAGGAGGAGGAGGGTGCTTAACCTGGACCCCGTCCCTGGGAAACATCCCGAGAAGCCCAAGTGAAGAACATCTTATTTTGAAATTTCTTCAACTACATCAATGCCATGAAAGATAAGGAAAGGCTGAGGACCCATTCCCGCTTAAAGGAGATTCAAAGAAGCATTGAACCAAATGCAACAGGTGATGCAAAATGTGGTAGACAGGACATTATTGGAGCAATTTGCAAAACTGGATGATGGACAGTAGATCAGATAAAAGGATTCTGTCAGTGCTGCATTTCCTGAAATGATACATACAATGATTATGAAAGAGCACATCTTTGTTCTTATGACACATACGCTAAGGCATTAAGAGAGGAAGAGGCGTTGTATCAGCAGGTCATTCTCGGATGTTGTGCACACACGCACACACACAGGCACACGCGCGCACACGTACACACGCACACAGACACATGTGCACACACAGACATGCACACACAGGCACACGCGTGTACACACATGTACAGACACGCACACAGGCACATGTGCACACGTGTACATGCACACACAGACACGCACACACACACACAGACACACACACACACACACACACGACACAGGGAGAGGCGACAATCAGTGAATCAGGGAGAAGGATTTATGGGAACTCTTTGTACTAGTCTTGCCATTTTTCTGTAAGCTTGAAATTACCCTGAAGTAAAGTTTGACAATATTACATCAGGAAATAACTGGCCTAATGCTATTTTAGAGTAATCCTTATTTCCACAGCTCCCTTTATTTATTGAAATCTGCCCAAGCACCCTGGCTTCTAACCCAGAACTTATCTCTCTGCCTTAATTTTGTACTCAGGAGGTGTTAAGCGTGGGCACTCAGTTTCAGCGATCTTGAGAAGTGCAAAATCTAGGTACTGCACAGTCCTCTTTTAAAATGTTACATTTCATCAAATCACACTGATGTGTGAGAACTCTGAACTATTCTTTTAGGAAACTGAAAATCAAACCCTCCTTTAAGTTCATCCCTAGTTAAACTAAGGAAACGATGAAGATTTATGTCTCATGGAGTTTATTTTTTCACACAGGCCGTTAGATTTGAGAAAATAACGATAAGATTGATAGGAATGACTGTTACAAAGGGCGTGTTGACAACTGTCTTTAGAGAAGATGTCTACAAAGGGTTCGGGAGGAAAAAGTTATCAGCTTGGGATTTGTGGAGAATTTTCCCCCCAAATGCAGACTCTCTTCTAAACACCTGAACAGAAGGCATTCAGATTAACAAAATGGTGCTTTCTTGGCCAGCATAGAAATTTCTCTCTTGCTCCCCCTCCTCCCTTCTTCCTTACTCCTGAGGCCTAATACCAACAGAAGACTAAAATTCATCTGCACTCCACTTAATACGTGCAGCCAGCTGTGATTTTATTTTTGATGCTGCCACATGAAAAAAGTTTTTTTTTCCTGAGCTATAGGTGTTAATTGGTATCTTTGTATCTTGCTAATTAAGTTCTAGCAACACCTTTTCCCTCTTCCTCATTTGCATTTAATGAGCTCCCTTGTTGTATTAATTTATTAGATAATTAGATAAAACAAAAAATAGTTCAGTTTCTTTAGGCATGGCTTTGGAAAGGACACCTTAAGAATTCAAAGGCTGATAAAAATGCATACATTACAAGAAATAAGATCAGCTCAGGAAGAAATATACTTAATGTTAGCCTACACATTCTTACTGACATGTTTAATAATGGGATCATTAGGGCATATATATATATGTAAAGAAAAGATTGATTCAGAAGCTCAGGCAACAATAATTATTTTGGTGTAAGCAAAACAGAATCACATATGATACAACGTGATGAACATACCAGAAACCTTTGCAACATTTAAGTACAACAAACAGATTATCAGTTAAGCAAGGTGCCCTCTGTTCTCTAATTATCATATTTATTTGCATGTTCATTTTCTTTCAAAAATTCTTTTTAAGCCATCGGCCAGGCGTTATTAAGTTTTTGCTGCCTAATATGGTGCCAGAATTTACTTGACGAAAGAAAAATGGAAAAATCATTGGCGTACATTGAAACTGATCATTGTTTACTATTATAATGCTTCCCGCCCATCGGCACTTAGGGACTTCTGGACATCATTCTGAGTGATGTTATTGATTCCATCCTCCTGTTCCAGCTCAAACTGGTTCAGGCTGATCGCTTTCTAACTTGTGTAGTATCTGCAGAAAAGTTCATGACATCTCTTATTGCTCTATTTCTGTTTTCGGCTGAGCGGTGGATTCTGTTGGGATCCTGTCTTTATCTCTTTAAATACCCATTATTCTTACCTCTTTAAATATCAATTAATCCTTAAGGTGAAGCAAACATCCAAAAATCAAGATATTAAGCCTTGAGTATTAATACTACATAGATAGGCTACATAGGTAGGCCTAAACTCAGTCAACAATGACATTGCATTTTGTGAACCACAGAAGATACACTGAAGCTGAAAGTCATAATAATATGCAAGGCTTCAGGTATCTTTAATAGCTATGATGACAGAAATGACTACCTTTGTGGCCCAGTTTGGTAACATTGAACTTCCCAGCACATTGTAGTAAGAAGCCTTAAGAAGTGCAGTAACTAAACCCCCAGGAGATGATGCTGTCAGTACATCCTAAAGCGATGGTACTAATTTTCTAGGCTGCACACATCACATCGATACTTTGCTTGAGGGTAGAAACAGGTCTGTAGAGAAGTCGTGAGCTAGAAAGCAAGATGAGTTTTTCTCTGCTTGATCTTTAGGTGAAACGCATTGGAGTAAAAACTCTTTCCAGTGTCATTTGTCACTCAGAAATTAGGAGAGTTTTTCTCCCCTATATTCAAGAAGAACCAAAAGTCAAGTAATAGATGTATCAGTCAGAAAACTCCCACTGCTGTTGGTTTTGTGTTGCCCCAAATGGCAACTTAAATCCCTCATGCCTGTTACAAGTATAAAGGGAACAGAAGACCCAGAGAGGCGATTGGAGCCAGAGATAGCAGAGCTGCGAGGAGACTGTTTGCAGAAAATATTCTTCCCATGTGTGGACTTGGCCTTTGAAGCAAAGAGTTACAACAGGAAATTAGGAATAGGCTGGTGCAGCCTCGTAAACAAGTATAAAATTGTGTCAGCGCACCAAAATATTTCACTAGACTGCCCTTCCCCTAGGAGGGTCCCAGGTGGTGTAACACATGCAGTCAGCAACCCTTCCGACATGTCTAGCATATATGATTATTTTGGCTCTAACCGGCCATTAGTTATTTGTAAGCTGGGGCATAAATACAGAGGCTCGTTGAATATTTATGTCCAACTCCAGCATCCACATTTATTAATTTGTCTACATATGGGGAATATGGTTATGAGGGGAATGGAAAATATTTACTCCGGGAGCCCTTGATGTAATACATTAAATATGAACACGCTCTTGGTGTGGGGGGTCCTGGAAACTTGGTAGGAGTTGGGTCCCTGCTGGCCCTTTATCATTTTTCTCTTCCTACAACTGAATATAAAACTGAAAGGCTGCCTTTAACATTCTTAAACTGTGATACTGCCAGACTCATCCTATAAGAAATTCCCTAAGTTTTCATCCAGACATAATATTTTTTATTAGCTAACTTGTAGCAAGTCTCTTCTCGGAGCCCTACTAAACACGATACTAAATGTTCTTTTTGCCTTCCTAGGAAAATAACAATCTGGGACTCCTTTGTTTTTCGCAGAACAATAAAATTAACCAGTTACTGAATTTATACTCTCATTAGAGAGCCATTGTTACTGTTCTTTTAACAAAAGAAAATACTCAAAGGAAAACAAACAAAAATTAGCACAGAAAAGAATATGACAGATGTGCATTATTCCCCCTGGATATTAGATTTGGAATGCGTTCATAGAGAATGGTGTCAGTGTCAAAGATTCAATGCTGTAGGAAAAAGCGATCCCCCCAGAAAGTCTAATTTTCACCTTTTTTCTCATTTATTGGATGAAGTCTGTAGACATCATTCTCCTTTTGTATAAGGAATAAATACCATGATTTGCCAAAGTAAAGTACTTGAAAAGGATTTCCTACAATTTAGTGGAGAATCTTAAAATCTTATACCACTCTGAATTTTTCCAGATATCTATCAATCCTGAAATGTTTTTCCCAGGCTTAGATTGATTCTCTAAATCACTCATCCTTCTCCGATGTACAGTGATGTAGCCACTGAATTATATCTATTGAATTTTGCCTTCTCTTTTGAGTCTCCCAAAAAGGGACACTAAAATTTTGTACTATTGAAGGGTAGAGAAATGAAGAAGTATCTCAAACTACCTTCCTTTTTAAGAGGTAAGCACAGATTGATCAAATAAGATATCTGAGCGAGACCTCAGATGTGATTCAGTCCAACAGATCTGCCAACAGAGTTGTATTCTAGAATCACCTGGAGAATTCTGTAAAAGATTCCTGGGATCCACCTTTGAACTTCTAGGTGGGATAAACACCATGATTATCAAAGTAACTCCTTGTAATTCTATTGAATGCCCATCAATCTTTGATCACTTAATTTTAAGAAAAGCTGATTTTTTTTCAGTTTAAGTAATTTAGTCAACATTAAAAATGTGCTTTAGTGGTGGAGAAGGATCTGCTTTTTGAACTCCTAATCCAGCATTTTATAAAATGTATTAAGAAGAACTGACAGGAATTGTGTTTTTTATCGCTGTCCTACATAAAGCTAGTCCAATAGGATATTTAGGGTTAAATATCCTTTTTGATCAAGTAGGATATCTTCTAAAGTTATGGAGTATTTAAATACCCTTAGAGAATAGTCACAAAATTATTCCTTGCATTTCTATCTCCTATGGTAATGTTATCAAAATAAAACGAGGTAGTGTGTCAGGTGCTTGCTGTAACTGCCTAGAAATCCTAGGTCTTTGGCATATTCATCTCATATTTGTTAGAAGAATATTAATGCTTTTTATCTCTTATTTTCATTTATAAGATGAAAAGGTAGCTTTTGCTAATTTCATTAGGCTAAATTGAGGGATATAGAGAAAAACGAACAGTTTGGAAACGTTTATTTGGAATATATTGTGAACACTTGAAAAAAAAACTTTCAGTTGTGTGTGTGAGAGAAAGACAGACTATGTTGACATGCAAAATGGCCTTGGGAAGTTTTATGGAATAAAAATAAAGTGGCAATACACCACTCTCCCAGATGGAGTGGTTTTGCTGTGGTTCAGATCATGGAGGGTGACATTAAGCTCTTCCAAAAGGAAAGCACAGTGATAATCCAGTCACAGTTAACTCCAGGATGAGGGACTGAAGACGCACATTGGGATTAGTTTCTTGAAAGCAAGAGACACTCGGGTTACAGTCAGGACGTGCTTGGATTAACGTATTCCAGATACAAGACTATTCTGAAAACAGTGTGAGGGTTCTATGGGTTGGAGCAACCGTCCAGCATGGTAGACAGTCACGTCAGTCAAGAATATTTTTGGCCACAAGTAACATGTATGCCAATAGACTGTGACTTAAACAAGTAATGTGTTTATTTTTCTCAAGAAAAAATGGATTTGAAGTTAGGCAGTCCAGGGCTGGGTTTTAAATTCCTTTCCTGTATTTTTTTGATGCCTCTCTATGATAGTGACTTGAAAGTAATATAATTGAATGTCTTATCCACCCCCCGACCCTTAGAACTAGGTTTTTATCACATAATTCCAGTTTAAGGATGATTGGATTCATAGTAATATGTCATATGACTGGCAGAAAAAAGAGTGTGAAAGAAAGGAGGTGACCTTTAAAAATACTGATAATGTTGTTTAAGGCAATGAGGCAAAACTGGACAGCGGCAGGCAGAATGAAAATGATCTCTTAAACCAGACGGGTGATTGGAAAGAGCTAAATACGTCAGCTTTTTTGTCTCTCTGTGTGTCTGTTTGTTGTTAATTATTAATGAGTTACAGGGGCATAAAGACTCAGTTTAAGAACTGTAACCCAGAACTTAGCTGAAGTCTTTCTTTATCAAGTATTGCCACAAGCATGCTGCATGATCATCTATCCAAAAATGTCATGACTTAACACAACAAACATTTGTTCTCAAGCTGTCCATCCTGCATTTGGCTGAGTTCTGGATGCTCTTGACTGGGTTCCGCTGGGAGGGGGGATCTGCTTCAGGCTGAAAGGTGGCTGAGCTGGGCTCCTGACGTCTCGCCCTGAGCACAGATTGAAGGGATAGGAGTGTGTTCTTCTAACGCAGTGACAGACGCTCAGGTCAAGCCCACTGCACAAGCGCACTGGATGAAGTCAAAAGAGGGTGGTTGGGGGAGGTACACACAGCCATCATGAAGCCGTGGGCAGACTGTTGACATGTGCTTCGACTGTGGGCGAGCGGGGTGCTGGAAACTCCCTGTCATTCATATAAAATGGTCACCACCAAGGCCTCCTGAAAACTATCTCAAATGTATTACTGTTAGTATCATTATTTAACCATGAGGTTTGTCACCACTGAAGGTATGCAGTAGTTGAAAAGAAAGTTGCTTTGTTGACTGGGAAAGTGTTTTCCGAGTAGAAGAGGATGGAGGAACAGCCTGGACCAGCGCCTCCCAGTAGAGGCTGGCGAGAGAGGGCTCTTCTCACAGGAGGAAGGACACAGGGTTGAGATGGGCTCACAAACCCGGCTCCTCCTGGTTGAGGACTTTTCTGTTCTCTAATGGAGGCACAGTCATGAATGATCACAAAGGCCACACACCCGTCATTAACTGTGAGTTGATATATAATTGGTTTTTGGCTTTTCTATGTTTATCCAGCACCTCGTTCAGATCTCCCCACTTATTTGCATGTATCATAAGGCTTTTATTAATGACAATTTTTCTCACTGATTTAAAGGGAGTAGAGTGTGTTGTGGTTCTTATATAGAGTAAATACTTGGTATTTATTTGATGATGAAATGATGTTTAGTTTATTTACTGTTAGTATCTTCAGAGAGACTAAGCTAAAAGAGTCCCTTTGCGTTTTGCCAGGATGTCTGAATTAACACAGAGATATTTCCTGGCATTTTTTTGTCCCCTGAATGGCTGACCCAGACTCACTGATGGCAGTGGACCACAAGAAATGCAGAAAACTATTACTTTTAGAAAAATGGGATAAAACTTGTAAGAAATTTAGATAACTGTCTACTTTTATAAAAATGACGTGGATTTTAAGCTCTAGTCTCCTATATTGTAAACTAGTGAGTTTAAATCACATAAAATTATACAAAATTTTAATTTTTCTTAATATTGTTATTTTGGTAAAATTGGGGTATTTTTCTCTTGTATTCTATTATAAGTATTTTATTTTCAACTCATGAACTACTTTTTAAATACCAGATTCTTATATCTATTTCCTTGTCAGATAAATTGAGCCTTATTTATAGAGTATGAATGTTCCAGTGGCTGGTTTAAAAGAATGAGGCAGTAACAATTATCACATTTGTTATATGATTCAGATGTGAGACCCGAACCCCTAAAGAGCTAGGTCCCTTAATTCGTTCAATCTAGTTTCTAAAATTACGGGTTTAGAAGGGACCTCAGAGGTTCTCTGCTCCAACCTGGCATTAAAACCGGAATGTTCCCCACCAACGTTCTTGAATAAGCTGAGGGGTAACATTTTCACTAGATACATAGATTAGGAAAAAAAAAAACTGAATGACATTTGCATGGAACAATGTTAAATGTGAAAAAGGAGGTGACTCAGGAAAAGAAACTCATGCAAATTGCGAGCACAAACACTTCACAGAGAAATTTACCAGAGTGAAAGTAGCTAATAAAATGAACAGTAAAGGAAATGTAATTGTCTAAAACACATCACAAAATAACCAAATTAAACCAAAGAGAATGGGCGATGCTGTGAATGGCGGGACGAGAATTAAGCCGACAATTTCTCTTACTTGCTTTGAAAATTTGATAATCATCATTATCATCTGAGCAGAATGATCAGTTAAATAGTTCTACTTTAAGTCATCCTGGGACTTACACAGAAAAGGACATGTGACATTTATGAAAGACACATGCAACTTCTATTATCAAGGAGATATTACAATTAGTAATTAAATCACCTTGCCAGGAAGGATTTATTCAATTTATCATAGAAAATATAGATGTGTCCTGGGTGCTTGACTTTGCCTTCTGGTTTCTTGTTTTTACCATATCTTAAATTAAGGAAAAATGATTTATTATTCACTATTTTTTTCTGAAATATCCACATAAAACTGTTAGCTTATTAAACAATAAGTCAGTTTTGTTCTGATTTTTGAAACTACAGTGCTTGGCAAAGAGAAAGTGACCTTACCCACAGAATTAGGTTTTGTTGACATGATCTGGTTATCTTACTAAGATAGGTGCCTTTTTCTGCATTCACAATAACCTCTGTTACTCTGATTATTTTCATATTGCCTTGTTCCCATCAGGAGAACACATAAATAATGAGAAACAGGGGATTCAGGGGAAATGTAATATTGTGTAGTTTTCTTGTGCAAATTTCCTCTTCAGTCAGTGCATGCTCAGCTGGAAGAAATAATTTGTCAAATATTCTTCCCCACCAAACGGTGGTGATACTCCCTCAAAAAATGTTCACACTAAAGCCATCCATTAGTTTTGTGCTGACAGCACAAGTCAATCCAGTGTCCCTGGACCCTGAATTACTCTGAGGAGTACAGTCAGAAGGAGCAAGACAAACGTCTTTTTGCAATATCATCCATCAATCTAATAGCAAATCAGGTGTATCCATTTTATTGCAGATAGTTTCCATCCAGCTACCTGCTCTCCTCCCCGTGGGGTTGGTTCTCCTCCTGCCTCTAAAATGGCTGCCAGCACCTTCTAAGTGTGCGTGCTTCTTCACTGGCATCCGATGAGAGAGTGAATATATTTCCCCAATATTTTTGGCTCAGGAAATTTCTGATTAGACAGGTCAGGTCACATGCACACCCCTGAACCAAACGGTGTGACCAAGAGAAAACAGTATGCTAACTGGCTAACCTAGGATCTTATGATTGGAGGACTAAAACACAAAAAATCTCAAGTTGAGGAGAATTGGTTCTTTGAGCAAAATTCACCTACTTCTGCTACGAGGCTGGGAGATGCATGCTGAGAGGCAACAATAAACACATCCTGGTTATAAACCAGATCTGGCAGCGCCAGACACTCCACTTTTTTGTTTCATCATATCAGAAAAGCTGCTGTGATTCAGAGCTCACCCAGTAAACACATATCCTTTTGATGACAGTTATTGGCAACATATCTAACAGCAGCTATGCCCAAGTTGCCCTCCTTTGAACCTCTAGCCACGTGCATGTCCAAGGCTACAGAGTTAACGTTATGTATATTTCTTTGCCTCCCCACATGCCATCACAATCAAGTATTTCTTGAGAGCCTGTTGTGCTGGAAAAGATGGACATGAACAGATTTGTAGAATGTAGTTCTCGTAGGACTTTAATATCCTCACTAAGTCTTGAAGGGTGAGTGGGGAGCATCTCTGCAGACAATGGGAGAAAGGCTTCAAAGTAGAGTGAAGAGTAAGCCAACAAGAAAAATAAAACAGCATGGAATTTCCAGAGAACTGCAAGTCACTCTGCAGCCTGACCCAAGGGTGTGATGGGATTAGAAGAGGCAATGGTTGGTAGGAATTAGATCTGGAAGGGTCCTGTGCTACCCAAGGGAAAGCTGGAGACATATTTTGTCACGAGTGAAGCACCACTGGGAGAATTTTCAAGGGAACCTGCATTATTGTTTTCACCTAAGAATTCATTTTGGCAACAGTGTGGAACATCATCTGGGAATACAAAGAACATCAGTGAGGCAGTGTGGAAGCTATTTCCAAACTCCAGATGATGAAATCCAAACCAAGGAGATAGAAGTCCCAACAGATGCAGGTGCTCTTTAATACACAGATTCTGTAGGACTTGGGAGAGAATTAAATATAGTAGGAAAGAGGAAATGAGAAGTAGGAGAGCGTGACCTGGTTTTCTTACTGAGTCTGCTGGTGTGAGTAGGGGTAGTGTATTAATAGAAACAGGAGATTCTAGTTGAAGGAAAGGCTTGGCAGAGGAATGAATTTCATTTTAAATATGTTAAGTTTGAAGTGTGTGAGGGATTTATGTCAGGGGGTCTAACAGGCAGCTAAATACCTTTGTCTGGAGCTCTGTAGAAAAGTCTAGGTGTCAAATATCTGCTTGTGAGTCACTAGTTTATATGCAGTGGTTGAAACGATGAGAATAAAAGAGATCATGGAGGGAAGTGTTCTGAAGGAGAAGTAAGCAAACAGAAGACATTTGGATAACGCTAGGTACTTAAGGAATGAATTACAGACAGGGAATCGGTCAAGGAACCGGAGAATAAAAGGTCACGGAAATAGGAGAGCGACCGGGAGAGAATACCTGATGGAAACTAAAGGAAGAATCTATTTGAGGAGAAGAGCTTGGTCAGCACTGGAATATACTGAACACACACCAAGTAAGACACATGGCAGTGTGTTTGCTGGATGCTGCCATGGCCATTTCTAGTCATTATTTAGAAGAGTTTGGAGTTTGCAGTCAGAATTTCTTTTGAAAGTAGCATTTTTAACTGAATATTTTCTTTTTCTTTTTTTTTAAAGATGATTTATTGATTCTTAGAATCACACGGTATTGCAACTGGGATTTCTTCAGTGATTGGCAGGTCTCATTCTTCACTGGCACATATCCAAATTCTGCAGTGCAGCGTCAGGACCTACTCAGGGTTACACAGTTAGCTGGCAACCGTGTCAGGACCAGAATTTCATTATCTTGATTTCAGTTCATTTCTAGAATCTTTAATCACTTACCCTCCAAACACAAGCTATACTTTTAGTTTTTAAAGCAGATAAATTCTTTTGTATCAAGTCTTCCACTTTTTTTTTTTTATCCTTTCATTCTTATCAGCTATCAGTTCTTCCAGGCAGCCTTTCCTTTTTTCAGCCTGGATATCATGAATACCAATCACTTCTCTCATCAGCATCATTGATTCCCATCACCTTTTTGTTTCCTTCACTTCTCCCTGCCCTTGAGACCTGCACATCAGGAACAGTCCTCTGATCTCTTCTTTTGGTCTCCACGCCCACATTGCTAAACATAGTGCTGCAGTTCTGGAAATTGGTTCTAGTTCTAATTCTTGCCATATAAACCCTTCTTGAGTGCACAGTGCTGTGCAGAAAATATTTTCCTATCCTTGGTCAGTATTTGCTGTGATTTTTCCTATGTGTTTATATCTTCCCTAATTTTTTAGGTCAATTTCAAAGCTTTTCTTTCTGGGATTCAGAACACATCACACTTGCTGCTTCACCGAGATAGTAGTAGCACTGTTACGTAGGAACCCTCTCAGCTGTGTTGCTGCCACCTACGAACATGCCTAGAAACACACCAATTTACATCCTCCCCTCTCCTTCTGTTTCACCCCCTCTTCACTGTCCAATGTCAATCTCAGTCTCTCTCGCTGTTTTAAGAATCTTGCTTCAGCAGGCTTTGCCCTTCCCTCCTAGATCACCAGCATCTCACACTCTACTGGGTCTTTTCCCTCGTTAGCAACCATTTTGTAAGTGTAAATTTCTACAATGTAACGTCATCTCTAAGTTATCACTCTTTCCTTCTTTTTTTCTCCTCCTGCTCCTTTCCTTTCTACCCCTCTTTCCTTCCTTCTTCTTTCTCCTCTCCCTCCTCCCCCTCCTCCTCTTCTTTGTCTCCTCCTTCTCCTTCATCTCCTCCTTCTTTTCCTCGTCCTCCTTCTTTTCCTTCTTCTTCTCCTCCTCCTACCTCATTTCTCCTCCCCCTCTCCCTCCTCCTCTCTCTCAAGGACCATGCTTCTGAAAGGAGTCTCTTCTCATTGTCTCAACTTTCTCACTTCCAAGTCACTCTTCAGTTCATTGAAGTCCACTGCAAATGACCGCTACTTTCATTGTTAAGTCCAAGCTGACATAAATCCACAAATCCTGACCTGGCAATGTGGTTTTGATCTCTGATTATCAGACAGTATTTTGACAGCAGTGAAATTAGTCAAAACCAGTGGTTTTTAACTCTGCACATTAAAATTATCTGGAGAGTTAAAAGTACTTACTGATGCTCAGGTCCCACAAGAGCAATTAAATGATAATCTGTTTTGGGTGGAATCCAAGCATTAGTGCTTTTAGAAGGTTTTCCCTGCCATCCTAATGTTCAGTAAAGTTGGAGATCTTACAATCTAAACATTAATATGGAATAAAGTGAGGAGACAAATTATAACCATTCCTAAGCAGAGGACCACATGGCATTCAGTAAATCTTCCAACGAGGAAAGGGGAGATAGAACTCAAAGGGAAAGAATTGTGTGTGAAAATGCACTGGTAATTGGGTTTGGAAGTAAAAATGGAAAGGCAGGAGCATGTAATATTTTCTTCTGGCTCAAAAATGAGGCAAATCCACAGGAAGAGAAATGTTCTTAAGGAAGAATGAAATTTCAGGCAATGTAGAGTGATAGGGATCTTTTCATAAAGTTTGAAAAGGTAGAACATTTCCTTCATGGTGGAACAGACTCCAGAAGTCACAAATAAAAAATAGTGAATGGGAGCTAGTCTGTAGTGGAAAGATCACCACGAAAGAGAACAAACAGGCTTATGAGTAGGGGCTGTAGCGTTTGGACCTTTATGTTTCTATACAATGGGACCCACTTTTGCTTAAGTTCTAATCCAGATGTTACTCTATTGTGCAAGTTAAAGACATTGGAATTCCCTCTTCCATCATGGAAAAGAGCAGATCTCTAAAGGAGTAGTGGGGACTGCATGGGAACGCAAGTGAAAATGGTATGGGAGAGCCATGAAGGCCATGGGTCATTGAGTGTGGAAATCTTACAATCTCTCACCAGGAGCAAACTTCCATAAAAACAATTTTGGCAAACACCTGCTGCAATAGTATAAAATAAGAATTTTCCACGTAAGATTGCTGACACTGTGTGTATGTTTGTGTAGACTAATGGATGGCAAGACTGGGGGATTCAAAAAGTAAAGTATTAGCAGAACGTGGACACTGAATTTGGAATATACCTGAATAGGACTTTCATTTCTCACACCTGTCAAAGTGTTTTTTCAGAGTTCTTGGTAAGAATCCTTCCCTGAAGGCTGTGCTCACAGCTCCATCATGAAGTGTTCACCGTGAGTGTATATAGATGGGGCTTAAGTAATCATGGGAATTGGTATTTACAGAGCCTGTGCAGCAGGCACCACACTCAGGGCTGTATGAGACATTCTTAAATTAGAATTATAATAATATACTTACAGCTTTCATGTCCTAGTGGAATAATTCACTCTTACTTAATGTCCTTACACTTCTTGTATAATCTTGTTTTAAAGAACCTTTCAAAATGTAATTAATATTTATTTTTACTGAGTATCATTACAATCCGAGCCCCCCAGTCAAAATGCTTGTGAACAAAATTGGCTAAAACTTGTTAATAACGTGATTTTCTGACTGTTGCTCTAACAACTTTTATTTTGGGTTGAGATGTGCTATATTTTGCAGTTGTGTTTTGGGAAGTGCCTGAGGGTGACAGAAATTAATTGACAACAAGCTCCAAGTAGAATTTTTATGTTGGAAGCTAGGAAGTCCAAATTCCTGGAACGCAGCAGTATGTAATAATTTCGTATGGATGGTGATGTATTGCTTTGTGCTGAAATTTTCCAGCAGACTTCATTATAGAGTTAGGTTTTTGTGCTATATCTTAGTAGATCAGTAGTTTTCAATGGGAGTAATGTGGGGAAAGATATCACAGATGAAGTCTAAAAATTCACAAACATTTAGTGTAGTTCCGGTAACCTGAGTTTGTTGAAGTGGAGCTGCCACAGAAGTGTGAATGAAAGTTAAAGTCAGAAAGTGGTTAAATAATGCGTTGCAGTGTCTCTAAAATAAGATCAAGAAATATGAGCTCTGTAGGCGGTGGTGAACCCCTGAAAGATCCTAAGAATTTCTTCAGCAGAAGCAAAGTGGTGTTTCATTGCCAGTGACTTGGTGCACATGAGGGTGGGCGGGAAGGCACCAGGTAGCTGGTTGTTGCAGATGCTGGTGCCTTGGGTGCGACTTTAGTGTGCTGGCATGAGGGTGGATGTAAGAAAGTTCAAGAATGAACAGTTTTTAGCAATTTCATGAGGGGATGGAGGAGCATAAAAAAAAGTGAAAGATGACTCCAAGATTTTCATTCTGAATGTGACAGAGATCTGATGCCAAGTAAGTACATTTAATATAACTGAATTCTCCTGTGAAGAAGGAGAAATCGTTTTCATCATTTATTAAGTACTCAACTTCTCTGTGGACTTATAAACGAAACAGAAACAGACTCACAGACATAGAAAACAAACTTATGGTTACCAGAAGAGAAAGTAGGTGGAATAACTTAGGAGTTTGGGATTAACAGATACACACTACTATGTGTAAAATAGGTAAACAACAAGGACCTACTGTAGAGCTCAGGGAACTATATTCAATGTCTGTAATAACCTGTAATGGAAAAGAATCTGAAAAAGAATAGTTACACACACACACACACACACATGCACAACTGAATCACTTTTCTGTACAACTGAAGCTAACACAACGTTAACTATACTTCAATTTAAAAATGATTTTTTAAAAAAGAGACTTCTCCAGGTTTTCTGGAGTATGCTGTTCTTAGGGATTTGATCGTTTGGGAAGATTGCATGAATGAATATAGAACCTCACTAGATTATGTGTGTGATAGGTCCTGTTTTCCAAATGGCTGATACAAAATTCAGTAAATGGTTTTCAGATTGAGAGGACTTGACATCTAGCTTTTATATGTAAAGACATGCACTAGTATAGCGTCTCAGTTCATTTGAATATTTTGTGCCATTTTCTCACAGTCATTACATCACATCTGCTGTTTCATATAACTCAACCCTAATTTTGAATATCATGATTTAAATACTTATGAAATATCATTAAAGAAACCTTGAAGTTCTAAGAAATGCAGTGATCAGTGTCTTTTAACTCAAGATCATATGTGAATAGCTTTCTACTCACTTAATTCCTCTTGGGATTTTGAAGTTAAGTTCACATTTTTTAAATGATGTAAAATATAGCTGCTACTTGATCTAGACTGGTTACTAGGGATCTGCAGTGAAAATGCTGCTACATTGTAAATTGCACCTATGAAATCAATATATTTATCGGATATTTGAAATGCTTTGAGAATCTCACTTTTACTCTGGGTCACTTGATCAGGCAGCTTTGGGTACTTTTGTAGATTGCCTTCTTTACCTGCACAGCTGCTTACAAATGATTCCCGGTAACAGTTAATTTTTATGTTTTCTTTTTTTTATTACAGGGATAAAGTTGTCAGGAGATTGCTTAATTTTTATAGCTTTCTCATTTGGTATATTCATCATTATAAATTAGTTTTCAACAATTTTGTATCATGAGGTTATTTAATACATGGTTCTAACCTAAGAGGGTCTGAAGTCTAATACATTCTCATCAACCTGAGTCTGAAAGAATAAATACAGTACATATATGGAAGATCAAAGGACCAGAAATGAACGATTTTAGCCACCGTATCCTACCGAACCTGATAGGGTACAGATTTGGGAGTTAGTATTAAGGAGACACTAACTCCTTTAACAGATCAAACGCCATGTTTTCAGTGAATTAACGTAATAAAATTCATTTCTCACTTGTGTCAAATGGTCAGGTGTCCTTCAGTGGCTTAGAATTCTGTGATATCTCTGTTCTTTTATATCAGCTTGGTAAGAGTTCCACTGCATTACTTGGTGTATGTTTTTGTGGGCTCTTACTGTTAAAATTAAAGGGAAAGGCTAAGTGGTATGGGGAATACTAGGATATGTGTGCATCAGTTTACACAAATTACCTTCCTGTCTCAGTGGCCTATAACAATAGAGTCTTATTTTCCACTCATGGGATTTGTTGGCTACTGATCCACTAAGACTTTGGTCTCACTGTCTTCTTTACTCTTAGATCCAGGCTAAGTAGCTCCCCTACTTGGGACAGCGGTGTTCTTATGGCAAAATATAGGAGAAACAGAGGAACTGTAGGCATCATTTCTGCTCATGTTTCCTTACCCAAAGCAAGTCACGTGGTCAAGTTTGGTGTCATCAGGCTAAGATGGTTTGATTTTCCTACAGGACAAGGGAGCCAATACATTGACTCCATCATACAACTTACTGCAGTGGATTCATCTAAATAAAATATTTATTAAATCTGTTACTTAAACACACAAACCTTCTATATAATGGTTTCTTTTTGTATTATTTGAAATGCCAATACATAAAGAACAGTAAGAAGCACTTGTATTATGTCCTTATTCAAATTTTACTTTGTCTTTTATCTATTATGGAAATCCTCATAGTCTGATAGTGATCCTATTTATTTATTTATTTATTTATTTATTTATTTATTTATTTATTTGAATTCTTGACTAATGACAGAGGAGTCTACTTCAATTTTACAATTTTAAGAGTTTTGAAGTCATGGAGGAAAAATATAACACAATAAAATACAACTTTTATCTAAAAATAAAGAACTTTGGGGAAAAATCCAAGCATGCTTTTGTTGATTTTGGTATTTGGGAACACAAAGAAAATATTACAGGTAAAATAAAGGGAAAGTCACACGTGTGTTTTTTTCATTAAAGAATCGTATTTGTCAATGCTGTCCAGACCACATTCTCAGGTAATCTGAGAGCCATGCTACTCACACTAATCGCTTTTAAGAGGGTAGCTCAACCCTTTCTTCACAAAGAAAGCAAGAAGTTCTCAACTTCCCTTCTGCCCCCTCACAAATCATCCTTTCTCCACACTTTTAATATTGAGCTCTGTAACACACCCCCTACCCCATTCTCCAAGGGTCTTTGTTAGGGGCTAACCATCTCTCCCATTTATCTTTTACCTTGTCCTATGATTATTCCAATGATGCTTTCACCCTTCCCTTGAAACTGTAATCAGTGTGTATTTTCAGCTCTGTGGACCATATGGTTTCTATCACCCTGCTCAGCTGTGCCTTCCTGGGGATTATACATAAATACGTAAATGTGTGGCAGGGGTACTTCCAATACAAGTCCATTCACAGAGACTGGTGGCCCCACGGCCCTACTGTTGACCCCTCCTCTAAACTCCTCCTCTACACTCTTCTAGTTTCTCTATTAAACCACTTTTTATTTTTTTCAGTCAACCTTCTTAGAAAAAGATTGTAATGCTCATGGTCTCCATGCTCTCCCCTGTTTCATGCTTCAGAAATCTGCAGTCTGACTTCCACTTCCCATGTCCTGAAAGTTTCTTGGGAAGAGTGACTTTCTAATTGAGTAATCATGGGGAACTCCCAGTTTGACCCTTGCCATTTTTGACTTCTTTTCTTTGGATTCTGTTAACAGCCTACCCCTGATTTTCCCCTGCTTTATGATATTTCCCCTCAGTATCTTTGTTGTAAAAAATGACTTTAATGGTAGATCCTAAACAACAACAACAAGAACAAAAAACAAGGAGTGACTAAAACAAACAAGATTGTTTTTCTGCCTGTCTTGAAATCTGGAGTTAAGGAGCTTAGGGCTGGTAAAGCTATTTGATGATGTTGTCAAGAGATCTAGGTACTTTCCATCTTTCTGCTCCATCCTCCTTATCATCTTGGCCTTTGTTCTCATGTTTTCTGCCTTGTGACAACTCTGCAGGATTGATATGCTGTGGACGGACCTCTTGTCTAAATCCAAGACAGACAGGAAGAGACAGAAACTAGTTCAAGTCCCCTCTGTTCCCTTTTATCATAAAGGAAACACAGTAGATTCTCCTCAGCTATCACTGGCCCAAGTTATGACAGGCTTCGACAGTCCGAGGTGAAAAAAAAGTTGGGATGATCAGTATTTTCAACAAGGCATATTGCCTTCCTTTTCAAAATTTGGTTTTCATCTGAAAGGGGCTGAATGAATATTGGTTAAATGGTTAACACTGTCTATCACAGTGGCCTGGGCAGGTTATTTTTCCTCCAGTAACACTGTAAGTGTTGGTGTTCCAGAAATGCGTCCTTTAATGGGTCATGCTATTTGTCTACATGCTGTTCCTGGACAGATCATAAACTATGGTAGCTTTAAGCATCACAGACACACTGCTGATGGTCAACTATTTCAAGCTAAGACTCTAGCATCTTATGTCCATCTTCTATGGGGTTTCACCTTCTGGTTTCCCCATGTGGTTTTCAAACAGAAGGTATACTAAATGCGATGCCTTTTCTTTAAATTGCTATTTCTCATGCATCCCCCACCTTGGTTGTTATGAAACCAACCAACAAGAAACTCAGCTTTCACCCCGTTCAACCCCCTACATTGCCAAGTCCCATTTACAAAGTCTCTGTCACCTCCCTTGAGACTATTAACTCCTTTTCACACCCACTGTCATTCTCACGACTGCTTTCTGGTTAGGACTTAGTATCATTTCTCACTTTGTCAATTGAGGAATAAGTTCTTACTTGATTGGCTTGCTTCCTATTAATGCTGCCATCAGAAGAATCCTCCTAAGGTACAGATCATCTTCTAGCTTAAAACGCTGTGACTCTTGTCATAATTAACCACAGGCCACCCAGGCCATCCCTAAATTATCTATTCCTCTGTGTCGCCGATGACTTTCAAATCCTTTCCTCCTTCCAGACCCATTCTTAGAACTCTGTTGTGGGGGAGGGTATAGCTCAGTAGCAGAGTGCATACCTAACATGCCCAAGGTCTTGGTTCAATTCCCAGTTCTCCCATTAATAAATAAATACATACATACATATCTAAATAAATAATCTAATTACCTCCCCCCAAAAAAATTTAAATAAAAAAACCTTTTTTTTTTGGTTGGCTAGATATATTTACCTAATGTCTACCTGGCACTTATATGCTCGTTTCTGTTGCCTCATTCCTCCATCTTTGCACCTTACTCACTGGCGTCTTCTCTTCCCTGAAAAGGATATTCACTTTGTGCTTTCAGGTCTTTCCATATTGCCCTCTGTCTGCCCATAAAACTGTCTGGATTGCTTGGAGAATTGTCCCCTTTCAAACTAGATGGCATTTGCCATGTCTGAGTAAGAGCTTTCAAGGCTGTGATATGGTTTTGCTCTCACACTTCTCCCTTTTACCCTTAGAACCACATGTTTCTAATAGAAGCTGCACCTTTGATCTGGATTCTAGGGTGGAAAGGCATGAGGAGCAAAACCATAGACAAACCGGAGCAGAAATAGAAAATGAATGAGAAAGAAATGATCATTGTAAGCCTCTGACATTTGGAGGTTATTAGTGTACCCTAACCTTGGGAAAACGGACAAAAACAGATAATAATATTTGCATATGTAAATTCAGTTTCCATCTAGTCTCCTAGCTTTCTATTGATGCATGCAAGCAGGGAATGTTAGCATATTTCCACAGGAAGAAAAAAAGAAAAAAATAGTATCGCTACATCTCCTTAGATGTTGAGTAAATTACGAGCCTGGATTTCCTTCCTGTATAAGTCCTATTAGCTTCAATAATGCAGAAGTCTCTTCAGTTAGAATAAAATAAAAACTGAAAGCCGCACTAAATCCTACTCAGCACTGCATTTACCATGTGACTGCTGCTTAACAACTACTTGTAATGAGTTTTACGAAGGAGTTTTCTTCTCTCCATTTCCATTTCATCAGCTTCCATGGACTCCCCAGCCTTTACTGTGTTTCCGTCCTGACTACGCACTTACACAGGTGCTTACTGATGTGCGTGCCTCTAACCAATGGACACTTCTTCAGTGCTCAGTTTACTAGAGGACCCATTAACCTTTAACTTTTTGGACCATTTCAGCCTTCATAGGACATTTCCATCTTTGGCTTTAGAGACCACAATTTAATCTTTTTTTTTTTGCTTCTGTCCTCGATGGTCTCTACCTCTGAGTGTTATCTTTTCACAAATTAATATTTAATTAACTGGAGATTTAACTTTTTCACTTGGAGGTCTCCAGATATATCTCAAACTTAAAACCTCTGCGATAAATCATGATCCCCCACCACGATCAGACATCACTGTGAACCAGTATTCGCTTTTAGAACTTCATAAAATCATAGAACCTGTGCTCCTTGGCCTGGCCTCTTTCACTCCGTGTAATGATGTAGAGATTCATCCTTATTGCTTTGGTTGTTTGCTCTTTTTTATTGTTGGATAGTAATTCATCATATGAACAGACCTATTTTTGACTCTGTGTAATAAAGTTCCATGAAAATTCATGTACATTTCTTTTAGTGGACACAAGTTTTAATTTCTCTTGGAGAAATACTTAGCAGTGAACTTTCTAGATCTTGTGGTATGTGCATGTTTAACTAGATAAGAAAATGCAAAACCTTCTCTGTGTGGTTGTTGTCAGAGTCTGGGATTTTACCCTGCTTACAAGCTAATAAGTTAGTCTATCAATGTTTTATGGATGCAGGCAAAAAACAAGAGACTCTGGGGTCAGAGAAAAATGACTTTATTATCCACTGTATGTTAGGTGGCATAAATATCATGTTTTTGTTGGTTTCTGTAATCCCCAGGTCCCACAGGGGTGACACAGAGGGCCCAGATGGATGCCTGAACATTACAGAGATTTGTGGAACTCTCTACCTTAAGGTAAGCAGTAAGTTTATGGATGAAAACCTTTCCTCATTCCTCAAAGTTGCCTTTTGTGAATGTAATTCTGAGAAATGGCCCAGGTAAAGACAGTGGTGAGGCCTTGTGTTCTTGGCATACTCAGAAAATTTGTAGCCATAGGAGAGACCCGTTGGGGGGCTGTCTCCCAACGGCTGTGTAATTTAGACTCTCGTCAGCAATGTAAGACAACTCTTTGAGTCATCCTAATAGGTGAGTATTAATTTAAATTTTCTTGATAATAATGCGATTGAATGTCTTTTAATGTAATTTTTGGCCACCCATCTCTCTTCTTTTGCAATGTATCTGTTCAAGAATTACTTTTTTATTTTTCAAATTGGGTTTTTGTCTTATTATTGAGTTTAAAGGACTCTTTATATGTTGTGGATAGAAAAGTCCTTTGTCAGGTATATGCATTGCAAATATATTTCTCCCAGTCTGTGCCTTGTTTTTTTTTGTTCTTAGTAGTCTCTTTTGAAGAGCAGGGTTTTCATCTCACTGAAGTGTGATTTTTCATTTTTTTAAGCTTAGTGCTTTTGTGTCCTGTGTGAAAAATATTTGCCTAGGCCAAGGGTCTGAAAATTTTTCTTCTACATTGTCTTTCAGAGGTTTTATAATAGAGTTTTTATATTTTCATCTGTCTTGAATTTAAAATATTTTATGTGGTATAAGACATGGTTGGAGTTCATATTTTCCACATGGATATCCACTTGTTCTCTCACCATTTATTAAAAACTGTTCTTTCCCTGTCCTCTCCCCCACTGAATTCTGATTCAAATAACAATATTTGTATACTTTAAAATTGTTGGTCTCTCTGTTCTGTTTCATTGATGGGTATGTCTATCTTTATGCAATTACCACACTGTCTTAATATATTTAAAGTAAATATTCTAGCCAGGCAATATTTGATGGGTTATAATCCATTGATTTTCTCCTTATTACTACTACACTAATTACTATTATTATTATTAATAATTATTTGTAGTGGGAAGGCTAGTCCTTTAGCAGCTACTTCCTCATAACTTCCTCATAACTAAGTGCAATTTTTCTTTTTACTGCCAGTTTGATAACATTTTTCTTCCCTTGGGAAATTAAAGATTTCCTCAAATTATTCACTGTTCCATCCACTGAAATATGGAGGCTAATTCCCCCCTCTTGAAGGCAACTTCATGTCCAACAGGACTTGAGAAAAAATTATATTCTGAGACTTCCAAGATTAGGTCATAAGAAGTCTTGTATCTTCTTACCATCTCTCCTGGAACACTCTCTCTATAAGACGTGAGATGTCACATAAGAATTCTGACAAACCCAACACTGGAGAGAACACGTGGAGGTGTTCTGATCTATAATTCCAGCCTTGCTCCGAGTTCAGCTGTCCCACTTAGATGCTGGGTGTGTGAGAGTAGCCATCTTGGACCTTCCAGATCAGTCTGTCTGCAAGCTGAGTGTCAGAGTGACTTCTAGCAATGCCGTGTGACATGGAAGGATCTATGGATAAACATCTCTGCTAATAAATGGAACAGAAGAAATGTTACCAGCTGTCAGGTAGAAGTAGTCCTCACGTGCCAAATTTTGGTGGAAGTTTTCAGTGTCTGTTGTTAGGAGCTTAATATGGCCCTCCACAGTTCTCAAAAGGAGTTCTCCAACATTCTCCAAAAAACATTGATTTTAAGGTAATTCAGATTCAAATCCAGGAATTTCCACTTGAAATCTATAAAGCATTAGATCTTGTCAACTCTTCTGACACCCTATCTGGTCATCACTGTACCCAGGAGAACAACCTACCAACCTACTGAGGTCATCCCATCTCTGCTGCCTAAAAGCTACAATCATGCTGCTCAGCTTCCCCAGGTCACGTTCGTCTATAAAGTAACGATAGTGCCCCCTGCCCCAAGAAGGGAAGGCGAGGAGTCAATGAGACCACTCAAGTAAAGAGGTTAATGGCAGATGGCGACGATTTGCTTAATAAATATTAGGTATTGTTCATATGAAGATTAGATGAGGAAAGGTAAAGGCCTGTGTCACATAAAAGTGTCCAATAAATGCCACATTCCTCTTTTCTTTCCCTTCTAGGACACTCTGAACATAAGGGAAATAAGAGATTTCACAGTCCCAAGGAGACCACGGGTCCCTAGTTACTTATAAAACTTAAGCTGTAGTTCTGACTCAAGTTGTAGCTGTTTTACACAATATAAAATATATTGAGACAGTAATTAGTTATTTACTAAACAATTTTATTTGTACAGATTTTAAATTCTGTCATTAAAAAAAAACATAAGACTGAACCACAAAAAGCTTATCATCACCTGTTTTATTCCATATTAGAAAAAGGCTGTAATTTGACTACGGAATAAGGTATGACTGTTCAGTACAAAAAAATGTTATTATATTTTAAAGAGTTACATAGTCCATCGTGAAACAGAGATACATCACAGGCAGAATTTTATCAAAAATGCTACGGAAAAAAATGAGGTGAGGCGGTATAACAAAACCAAACACTGAATACGAATTTTCTTACAAAGAACCTTGTCAAAATGGTCTCATTTGGAAATGCACATCTATTTGACTGTATTTGCAAATCATGATATTTTCCCCCTATAATACGGAGTGTAGAAATGCTTTCCTATGCAGGAAGCTTTTGATTCATTTTGCTGAGCTTTAGGAAATACAGCTTAGCAGCTACCTTGCATGGAAACTCTGAGCTACAGCGCCCACAGCTTCGGCAGGGTCCGCCTCATACAGCGATTCTGATACTTCTACGTACAATTCGTACTTACAGCATTCAGCCAGTTACACCCCTGTCATCAAGGTACAGTGCTTAGAGCAGGCTGGCAGGTCACAAAAGTGTGATGGCTGGCACGAGGGCTGAGTATGAGACCGCGTGCTTCCTGGTGGGCTTTAAGAAAGGACTGCTCCTTCAGACTCACCTGGGGCAGGGGGAGAGGGTGTCCCATGCCTTCTCTTCCCGTTCCTCTAAGGCCCGACTGCAGTTCTGCCTGATGGGCATGCAACGCAAACAGCCCCCAGTTCTCCCGAGGAGAGCACAGGAGAGGTTGATGAACACCTTCACAGATCTCACCCTTATTTCACTGGGTGGTGAAATTACTCTGATTTTCTCCAAGAACTGAAGTCCCCAAAGCTTCAGGAGCACGAAGCCATCCTAGTGTGGGAGAGCGATGTCTCCAGCCCGCGTTTATGGGTCTCCTAGATCCTCGGTCCTCTGTCTTCCCCTCAGTTCATGATACACAGAGTTGCTGGGTCCAGACTTATATCCAAGTCAACTCTCTGACTGGAGGCCTTCATTTGAGGTTTTCCTGCCAAATATACTCCTTTGAGCCTCAGCTTGTGGCCCGTTCACACGTCTGTTTTTCCGATGGAATCACTGAAAGGACCTGGCTCTCTCTCATTCATTTATAAGAACCAAAAATTGAGATTTATTACAGAGTATATATACTCAGTCTGTAAACATCAGTCATCCATCAGTGGCCTGAATGACCATGATAGGGAACTTGCTAAGTTTAATATCAGAATACTGCTGTTCTGCGAGTGTAGAAAGGTAGCATTTTAAAGCTAAAAACACTGGAACCAGTGAAGAATGGATTCTGTATAGTGGGGTCCATTCAGAATTTTATCACAATGCCCACAGTAATAGCAATTAGAATATTTAAACCCATTTAAAAAACTCAAGCACCCACCATTAAAAACCCTGTTAAATTGATAAAATGGAAAACTGGTACTTACTTGTTGAGGATTATGCAGTGTGCTTCATTATTAAACACCAGATCATCTTCGCTATAGCATTGTTTCTGTTAAGACCTGCGTATATCAGTTATTCAGGACACTTACAGAACAGTATGTCCAGATCTGTGTTAAATGGCAAGTCCATAATTTAGTTAAGTAGACTTGGGAACAGAAATGATCTATTTTTTTATTTTAATAACAAACTTAAAGGGGCATTAAGCAACAAAGTCTAAATTTTATGAAGCATTTGTACATTTGCAAGATTTCATTAGATTTCTCTGAATTTAAATTCTCTCATCATGATTTTCCGTTTATGACAACATGGGAGTCTAGGCCCTCTGACTGACCGCTCTGCTCAAAAGAGCCGGAAAGTCATGGCAACTATGTATTTCATAAGCGGATCAGTGCACAAGCAAGAATGAATTTTTATTTGAAAACTAAGAAGAGAAAGAGGCCTAGAGAGGGAAGTGAATTCTAAAACAGGTTTGACCATGAGGAAGGTTGCCAAAAATATTGTTTAAAACGGTTTTGCGCAGCTTCCTGGAATTCGCAAAATAGGAGAGAACATCCGGGGACTGAAAAGGCAGCAGCCTTCTTGGAAAAGTGCCTTCCATGCGCGGGAGGTGTCAGCAGGCTGAGCCCTCAGTGCAGTTGTGAACGGAAGCTAAAATCAGCTCTTTCTCCAGGTGATGGGAAATTAACATCCTGTTCTTAAACTTGATACTGCGTGAAAGGCGGGCACACGGGCACACGCAGGTGTACACACTCACACACACACACACTCACACACTCACACACTCACACCCCTCCCGTCAGTCCTGGAGAAGCATATAAAGCAGGACCTTGCACTTACACTCTTTGCTTGATAAACACATAACAACGTAACACAGAAACCCAGTCTACTTTAATTAGTGGGGCAAAAGCAGTACAAATCCTCTGGAGGATTCCGCCTTCATTCCTGAACTCCAGGAATCCCTCCAGAGAAAACGAGCGCTCAGAGTCAAATTTCGCTAAGGAAACAAGAAAGAAAGAACTGTGAGTGAGGACCTGCAAAAACAAGACGCCACGGCTGAAAACAAAGCCATTAAGCAAATCAGGTATTACTGCAATCACACAGAGAGGAAAAATACATACGTACATACGTAAATACATAAATATATACATAAAGTTGATATGTTAAAAAAAAAGACTAGTTTGAAGATACGATCCTGGAAAAAGAAAACATGAAGAATACAGAAACACATTTTAAAAAGAACCAAGTGGAACTTCTGGCAGTAAGAAGAACAGATGAAACTGCGTGTAACAGCCAGTGGGGCACTGCCAGGAGACTCAGGGCACCGACAGAGCTGAAGACACTTCTAGGATGCAGCGCAAACAGGGAAATGGGACATGTGATGGAGAACGTAGCACACACAGAATCAAGGGCGCGAAGGGTTCACCTGCGTCTCACTGAAGTCCTGAAGCGGAGTGAGAGAACTGTTACGGAGAGTATATCTGAGAACTGATGAATGTCATCAGTATAGTAAGAGAACCTGGCAATGTTAAGCAGGATAGTTACAGGAAAAAATTCATATTTTGACACATTATAGTAAAGTTGCAGAACCCCAAAGTAAAAGGACTATTTTAAAAATAATCAGTGAGAAAAGATAGATCAATTTCAAGAGAATGACAATTACACCGACAGTGGACCTGCAGTTTCCTGACCTTCAGCTTGTACCCACATGGAAGGTACAAAGGCAGAGTTGTAGCCTCTCCTTGAAGAAATTGCAGATGCACCGTGAGTCTCTACCCCCTGCCCCACCCAGTCACCAGAGAACTCCACCACATTTGTCCCTGGACCTAAGGGGATACAGAAGAGTGGGATTCACCTCAGAAGGCATTAAGTGTGGGGGGCTGGTTGGCCCACAGTGAGCTGCATCTTGGAAATCACTGCAATACCGCTGACAACAGGTGAAATTGCACTTTTCTTGTGAATCACGGTTAAGCTCTTGTCCAAAAGGCCCTGGGAACGAGGGGACCTCTACAGACGGAGATGGTCAAGGCTCAGGGAGGAATCTCAGGAGAGCAGCCAGCATCTATGCATTCAGCCTGGTTGGGAGAATGACACACGGGGGCCACTGGCCATGGGGGGGGGGTCTCGTAGAGCCCCCAGGTGTGCCCTGGAGATTCAGCATGAAACGTCCCATTACTTTCAGAGGAAACAACCCAAAGTTGACACGTGGCAAGCCAGTCAGACCATCAGTGCCCTGGCTGTTCTCTGCACACCACCTCTCACTCCAGTCCTTCAGGAGCCACAGTCTTGTTGGGGTGAGGCAGGGAGGATCAGGGGCTTATATGTAAACCAAGAAATGAAAGAGGTTTACTACTTGTTCTTCGGATTGGCCAAACTCGTGAAGAGAATTTAAACAAATATTGATGCTTTGATTCTTGTAGAATACAGGGAATTGTAGTTAACAAAATGACGTGATTCTTGGGAATAAAAGTGTCTGGAGGACTCTGTTTCTTGGCAGTGAGCAGCTGAATGGGTTCTACTCTGTGTTTCATTCAGTAGCAGGGGTTGCGGTAGCAGCAGGGGTAGGTGGGTAAGTTGATTTCTGATTGTACCTTTGCTCATTTTCCAGGTTAAATAAATATTAAGAAAACTGTTAATTTAATATTGAGTAGTTAAATCAATCTGCAAGGAGTTTATTACATGATAGTTTTGGAAATACAGTTTTAAATATCCATTTAGTCCACTGAATACCTTCTAGCTTTACTATAAAAAGAATGCTTTGAAAATAATGAGAGCTAAATAAAAATAACTCCATTTCAACTACTTAACCGACTAAATACACTCCAGTGCTGGGGAAGGAGGAAGGTGGGAAATGGGGAAATCACAGGCGAGGGCGTCTCACGGAGGTATAGCAAATCCTGTTAGTCCAGGTAATTTCCTTGGCTGGAAGCAGGACAGGGTCCCTATTGTCTTGTCTGCTTCGGCTGAATTTTTTTATTTATCCTCCATGTCTGTTTCATTTGCAGGTAATTCTATTCCTGTTCCCACATTTGCCATGCTGGGTCATTTTTGTCTCATGACAAAGTCCCTATAACGTCCACAGTAAATATTTAAAATTCTTATAAGCACGTTTTAGCTATTTCTGTGCTGAATAGTTCTAGTTCTTGCTGATAGTATCTCACTAAGCTTTCACAAATGTATTTCTCTGCAATGGGGGAGTGTGTTCCTTTGAAATTTGATTGCCTATGAAGCTTGACACGAGGTTTATTCTCCTTGTGAAATAAGCCATTTAATCTGGAATGCATACACATCCAGCTGAAACTTGAAGGAAATAAGTCATCTTTGGCTTATGTTTAAGTATCGCACGTTTCTGTTCTAATGCTGGGAGGTTTGCTATCAGGGTTAATTATTAAACATTTATGATCCGTGATGCTCTGCACACAGAGTGCACTTCTCGTTCACAAGAGAAAGTCACAAAAGGCATCTCTCGTATTTATCATACTTATCCTGGGAGGTTGGCTTGACAGGTGTTAGATTTCCAGCATCAGAGCTGGAAAGAGAAATACGTGTTGGTTAAGGGATTCGGTCCAAATCTTCAGTCCATGACAACAAAGCTCTAAAATACTGTATTCAAAGAATATTCAAAACGGTCGTGGTGCAAGGAGAGGTCATTTAAATGATCCCCACGAGGGATACAGGTTGCTCCCCAACCAAATGCCATCGGATGGTTAGGGGGTCTCTTTTGTTCAGCCCGTTTAAGGCACTGGGAGCTTGATTCCTGCCTCTAGCCCAGGGCTTTTCCCAGGACGGCACAAACTGTCTCCTATTTCTGTTTGTTTCTTCCTCCCTATTTTGTGTTTGTTTTGTTTTGTTTTAAAGAAATAGCCTGAGTCACAATATAGCCATTAGAATTTTTGGTTTTGTACCGTTAAGAGCCCCCAGAAAATGATTAATAACACGATCGGTGGGAAATTCACCAACAAAATCCTAAAGCTAATAAGTCGGAGAAGGCGGCATGCAAGACAAAAGGCCGCGCCTGGCTGTAGGTTCAAAAGGAGTGGAGCGGTGGTTGTGCGTATGTTCCGAATGGATCGGCAATTTAAAAAGACATTTAGGCCAGAGTCCTTGAAAGGAAAGAAAAAGTAAAAATACCGCCTTGTAATTTAGAAATAGGGAGTTCAGTTGTAAACTTACCAGCGGGTGGATGAGCACTGCAGCGTTGGTATGAATCATCACAGCCCTGATGGTTCTGGGTTGACCTCAGGGAGCCGTTGAGTCAAACGTCCGGCCAGAAGCTGTGTTTCGTTCGGTCATCAAAATGGCGAGCCTTTGGATTAGACCACAGAGGCCTCTGCCTTCCGGAGGAAAAGTCGGAGGCAGATAATTGTAGATGAAGGGACGGTTCAAAGGCTACATTAATTAAACAACTAATTGGATATTAGAAGAATTGTTCCTCTCCTAGAACTTACTTAGGAGTAATTTAGTTTCCCTTCTGTGCTGGTGGGTGTTTTATGAAGCAACATTTTAATCCATGATTAGCCTCTAAGAGTTCAGACACAGGTTATGGAATTGGATAATATACACTTTTAAGTTTGCTTCAGCCAAGAAATTCTGTGAGATGTTGTGAGCAACTGTATTTTAAAAAGAACTGTTATGGAAATCCTATTTTAAAGCAATTGTTTTTCGCTTTCTCAAAAGGAATATGTGCTATATTTTAAAATTTATAATATCATTATCATGAAAACAAAAATAGAAGAACTTTCCACTAACCCCTTTCCCTTTCATTTTCAAGAATCTTAATCTTAAATTTAAGGCTATGCTTACTTTTTATACATTGTCTTTATTTTCTATGAAAAAAATAATCTGATTGATCTATTAGTATGTCCACTTTTTATCTTAAAATTCTGTGTGGCTTGTTAGGAAAGAAACACTTTTTTTTAAATTAATTAGTTTATTTTTTACATTTTTTTATTGAAGTATAGTCAGTTTATAACATTGCATCAATTTCTGGTGTCCAGCATCGTGTTTTAGTCATACATGTACATACGCATATGCCTTTTTATATTTTTTTCATGATATTCTTTTTCATTATATTTCAAGATATTGAATACAGTTCCCTGTGCTATACAGCAGAAACTTGTTGTTTATCTGTTTTATATATAGCAGTGTGTATCTGCAAATCTCAGACTGTCAATTTATCCCTTCCTGCCTCCTTTCTCCACCCCCTGCCCCGCCCTGCTCCGCTAACTGTGAGTTTGTTTTCAATGTCTGTGAGTCTGCTTCTGTTTTATAAATAAGTTCATTTGTGCCATTTTCTCGTAGATTCCATGCCATGTAAAATTAAAAGTCATTTGATATCACTTATATGGGATTTCTCTTTCTCTTAAAAGGAGGACTTCTAATTTTACATGGCATGATAATAATAAATGTTTGATGATTCTAAAATGATAAATAATATGTTGTTATAATACCAGGGAAAGGGATAGGTAGGAAAAAAAACTTTCCATGCTTCTACCAAAACAATTGTAGGAAATTTTTGTCACACTACAATTATTCTTCTGTCATGAGAAGTTCCCTGAGACAGAACGGCCACAACTGTTTCATTTTCTAACTTATTCAGCAGTCCGAGGGTGAACGGAGAGTTTCAGTTCCAGGTTATGGTTATAATTACTAGCTGCAAAAACCCCTGTTGCCTTTTATTAAGTAGTTACAATATTTAATTGAGACTACAGGGTGTCTGCACACCGCAGAGCGCCGGGCATGATTATCTGTGCTCATAAAGAAGCACTAAGGGTACCTGTAACAATAAAACAGATTATCAAAAAATTACATTTTTAATTTCAGGTTTGACTTTAATCTTCTCAGTGATTAAATACATATCTCCACATTTCTCTGAAAATGAGGACATTAAGCTAAAAAAAAAGGACCAGAAAGTGGGGCAGAAAAGAAAAACTTCGCACTGTAACATAAGTGGATAAGCCTAGGATGCCCTGATAGGTCATACGATGTCTTTTGTAAAAGCTGAACGAGGACGGAGAGCGGACGCCCCGGGGCTCAAACACCACCGCCATTCTGGCTGGTCAGCCTCCTCTCCTCGGTGAGCTCGGCGGTGCTCGGATCCTGGGGCAGAGTATCTGGGTGGCCTTTGTGCCAGCCTTTTGCTCCCACAGCTTTGCTTCTGGAAGAGCACTTACCTCTGTGCCCACCTGGATACTACTAAAAGGAGTGGAACTTGAAAGGAACTGGAACTTTCTGAGTGAATCTCTTTGAAAGTTCGTTCGCTTTTCAAGGAAGTCAAAGATATTAGGAACCTGAAAATAAAAGAAAGTTGGCACAATGAAACATCACCTGTTACTGGTTCCCTCATGGGAAATGGAGCTCTAGAATTCTAGGGAGAAAATGGCATTACGGTGTCAGGAACTCATCAAATGATTTCTGTAAACGCTGATGTGAAGAGTGGAAGGGAAGCTACAGGGAACTCCTGAAATTATTGAAACAGAAATTAAAGGACCCCCCCTGGTGTCTAAGGCAAGTGAAATTATTGTTACCATTTAAAAATTGTCTTCCAGTTTATATTTGGAAAGTGCTTTATAATAACTTCTTTTATTATCCATTCCCAGCCTACCTGAGAGGGATGATGAGAGCAAACATTTTTGTATTATTTTAGTCATTATTTATCTTTATGAACAGCATTCTCACTTTGCTATAATTACAAAATTTACTTCCACGGGGTTGGAAAGATCACACTCCGCTGCCTCTGCCAGGTGCCAGTTGTCAATAAAAAGTAGAACCTAGTAGAGCTGCTTTAGTTCTTGGGTCAACATATCCAGTTTTAAGACAAAAAATAAATTGGTACTTGAGATGTAAATCAGATATTTATCACATACTCAAAAACTGTAATTGTGGGAACTTAGGTTCAGGAAAAGAAAAAAGAGAGAAAGGATTTGGCCCCCTTCGTGGGAGCTACAATTGCAGGCATAACTGCAAAATTGTAGCCAATGTGCAAATAACCCTACCTGACATTATTGACCTCTTCCTGCAAGCCAGGGCTTGTGTCTGACATCCTATGAAGAGGATCAACGGGCAGCAGATCTGCAAACATGGAAGCTTGCTGGAAGTGCAGAAACCTCTTCCTGCGATGCAGAGAGACAGAACACTTCAATGGGACTTGTGCACACGCTCCGGGACACCAAGATGCACGTGACAGGGCTGTCGCCACCCGCCGCCCGCAGTCTGCAGAGGAATGATTTCAGTTCCGCGTAACAGGATTCTCAGTTACCAACAGTAAAAACCATCTCTGGCCATTTTTAGTGAGGATGGATTTAATTGAAAGGATATTGGGGATTTCCCAAATCTCCAGGAAGGCCAGAGAGAGAGATTCTGCACCTGACAGAGAGACCAGAAGACCAGAAGTAAGAACCAACCGGAACTCAGACTTCAGGGCAGCGATGGTGCCAGTTCAGCCATTGATGAACCATGGCTGGTGCTCCCACCGGAAACTGCCATCTCCAAGGGGCCTTGGTTGTTTTGCTTCCCTGCTTTGCTAGCTGGTGGGGCAGCTGACTGACAGACCCTAGGATGCATTTGTAGCCCTACCGGGGCATCCATACTGGGAGCGAGAGGGGTCCCACCCAGGGATGCACTGTAGAGATTTTCTTCTTATCAATGAAGACGGTGAGGGAAGCGTGAGGGGAGGGTCCTGGGTTTTCTTGACTTCCATGCAAATATGTGCAGCGGCTCAGGTGAGAGAAAGAGTCTCAGCTGTGATCTGGAGAAGCCCCCACACCAAAGAAAATGGTTTCTCAGGAAAGGAGTTTCGTCTGCTAGCTGTATCCTCCCATCACTTCCGTATCCCTGGAAATGTGGTTCCTTACTTCTCACGTGTCTTGCTTCAGAGGCGATTTCCTGCACTGTGTTTTATGATATACGTCTGTCTGGTGCATCTTTTAGAGGTTCTTCAGCCACGTTCACTGAGCCTCCGGGGGACGGTCTCCTGGGACTTGCGAACTGAGTTTATTCTCCTAAAGTGTCAGCTTTTAAAGAGGCATTTTTGAAATGAGAACATCCCAAGAGAATTTTTTTTAATCGTAGTAAGAACACTTAGCATGAGATTGAACCTCTCACAAATTACCGTGTGTGCAATACTGAGAACTCCCCAGTATCGCATATCGTTAGAGTCCTAATGTTTGCATGAGCATTGGATTGATGCTACAGAAATGTGAGCAGTAAGATACTATATTAAAAAGGGGAAATGTGACAATGGAGTTATTGCAACATTAAAAAAAAAATGTTTTACCCCCAGTGAGGTCCTTGGACCAACCTATTCCAACTTTGAAAGATGTATTAATATACCCCAAAATTTTAATATAAGAAAAATAAGGCCATTGCATCTGTGCTACTCCCTACAGGATTAAGAATTTAGTTGATCTAGTTCATTATTATAAAATTAATTTTTATCATCTACATCTAAACTTAAAATTATTTTAGGAATTTTCTGGAAATATGATTCATGTGTATTCTTTAAATTAGCTACTTAATGTCAATTTATCTCTATTTAGGAGAAGGAGATGAAGATGGTGGAATAGAAGGGTGTGGAGCTCACCTTGTCCCACAAATAAATTTAACTCTATTTTAGACAAGATGATGGCCTTTAATTGGCAGTTTTAATATGAGGCATTCAAATGCTTTGGAACTGTCAAGGGAGGGTTTTTGCTAAAAGAGTAGCAATCTGCTTAATCTCTCAACAAATGTTATTATTTATGGTGAACAAAATTTAATCACAAAATCCTAGACTTAAAGATATTTCTTCACAATCTGGGGCGAGAAATAACCTAAACTGCAACCTTTATTTATTTTGGAAGGGTGAGTTTTGCTGCAGAGTAAACCTAGGAATATATTTAACAACAAGAAGAAACCAATTTAAATAGCATGCTGATTCCATTCCATTGGAGTATAAATAGTACCTATAATAACAATGACACTGCATTATTTTGTGACATTCCTAAATTTTCAGACCTAGTATATCTGTTTTTCCCTCTATACTATTCCTATGAATTATTCAGGGAACATAATACTTTCATTTTACAAATGGGATAATTGAGAACACGACAAATTACATAATTTATCTCAGGACACAGAGCTGGTTAGTGGTAGAGCTATTGCCAGAAACCTCAAGATTCCTTGGGATATTCCTTTTCAATTCTGAGATCCCCTGGGAGGTTTCAAGGTGCACGCCTCTCCCTGGAAGCTCCTGTTGCCGATGGAACTCTCAGGCTTTCTTTGGGAGTTTCTCCTGATTATAGAGATTGCTTGTTCAGAGCGGTTTTGATAAAGAAGATAATGTTAAGGTATTTCCAGATCACCCCTCCATCCTCGGGGCTCCCAGAGCCCTACATGTTATGAGAACACCAAACAAAAGAAGGATCCTTGCCTTCCTCCTGCTCTGCATCACTCTTCCTTAAAGGAAACCTAATTGTCCGCTGTGTATCATGGGGTGGGATGGGCAGGCTGGGGATGCATCAGGTCCAGGGGTAAAAAGACTTAGGTGATTGTTACGGCTCCGTTTTGAAGGCAGGCAGTTTTCGGTGCATGCCCCTGAGCACTTACTGAGCAGCTACTATGTGCTAGTAACCTTTAGACAGGCTGCATAAATACTTAAACATCTAAAGCAGAGCTTCCCAGACTTCTTCGCATCACGGTGAATGGGGCAGGTGGTTATGTTGGTGCAGTGCCCAGGGATAAGTGTGTGGATGGGGGCAGCTAGTCTATGAAGAGGGACCACTATTTCTGCACACCCGCAACCAGCGAGGGGCTGTGTTCTGTGTCTACGCCCCGATGCTCACAAGCGTGGTCTGGGAATCAGCGGCAGGCCCCTTGGGAGGCTGTCAGAAATGGACAGCCTCAGGCCCACCCCAGACCTGATGAACCAAAGTCTGTATTTTAACAGAAGCCTGCATGATTCTTATGTACGCTGCAGCTGGAGAAACCCTGGTCTAACTGATGTTCTTCAGCCTGCGCTCCTGGGATGCAGGCTGTAGGAAGTTACCAGGAAACTCCAGTGCTCACCCGAGTTTGAAAAGTAGCGAGGAAATGTTAAAAAATACTAATGCCAGGGTCCCATCCACAGAGACTCTGTTTCGATTGGCTTGTGATGTTTTAAGTCCTCCCAGTGGTGTCTTGTGGGAGACAATATTTGGGGGGAAAATGCTCTAAGAGTAAAGCTGTAAGCTAGATGTTATTCCCATTTTTCTGATGTAGAAACTTTGTGGCACATGCACAAAAAGGACTAGGAAAACTCAATTTGTGAGAGATGGATGTAAATTTTGACCCCAAACTCACCCATTCTATCTAGAAAGTGGCCCGGGCTATGATCTTACACAGCTTCTTGAGGATTTTTATAAAATTACTATTAATTCAGTATATGTTTTCTTAAGATATGTCTCAAAAAGCAAAATGAAATCTATTCCTGGCTAGTATGATAGAACCATAGCCTCTCAAGAAACATGTTAAAAGAGAACAAAAATATTTTATAGAGTAATTCTTTTTGTGACTATTGTTCTAAAGACTTCAAAATAATTACCTTCCTTACTTATATCACATTTAATTTTAGGATGACTATATTCAAAAGTGTATTCTATTCATCCAGGTGCTTATATTTAACGTTACATTATCTCCTGTCTTTCTCATAAATGATCTGTATAAATTATGTAAAAATCATTCCTAAAGATTTGAACTCACCCTTAGAAAGGCCATTTATATTTTAAACACAGTTTTAAAAACCAATCTCTCGAAGTGCAGTTTCACATGTGAACCAAATTAAAGAGGTTAATCAGGAGAGGAACCCTGCATTATATTCACCATTAGAACTTGGGTATTATTTCAAATGCTTCCCTCTTTCAAATCTTAGCAGCTGAACCAATTTTACAGGTCAAACCAGCCAGCTGGACAGTCCGTGAATGGATACTGACAGGATGGACCCACGGAGAGCTGAGAGGGGGGATCCGTCTCTCTGAGGGACAGGAAAATAATATTTGAAATTAGCAAGACGTGGATTTAAATCTTATCCTGGTAGGAAGTCTTGGGCAAATTCCCTAATCTTGCTGAGTATTTGCTACTCGTTTAATAACTAAAGGAAATAACATGTACTGAATTAAGGAGTTAGCCACATATGGAACATGGTGTGTAAAAGCTCCAGCGTATTGTCCCTGATCCTTAGTTCTTTGAGGGCTAATATGACAGCACGACAACTTGGTGTCAAGAATTAAGGTCGCTCAGCAGCCGTGGTGCTCGGCACCCTTCTGGATGTTTATTTACTCCCAGCCACTGAGGCTCCGTGGGGCCAGGGTGAATTCGCCATTCATATCCAGGTCTACGTGCCTATAAGAACTTTTCCCAGCATCAGAATTCCCAAGTTTTTCTCCAGTGCTTCTTTCAAGGCCAGGTGCATCAGAGTCACTTGGATGCTGTCCTCAGCTTTGTTCCTAAACCAGTCGATTTGGGGGGGAGGTCCCAGAATTTCCATTTCCAACAAGTGCTCAGATGATAGTGTTGCCGATCCAGGACCACACGTTGAAAACTGCTATTTTAATGCTTACATATGGTAGCAGGAGTCAGATTACCTAGAGCTTTAAAATCCAACTTCTACCCCTTTGTAGCTGTCTTCTCTTTGGCCTGGTGTCTTTACCTCTGCAATGGGGGAAATAATAGTACCCTATGTGACAAGATTATTGTGAGCCATAAACCAAGGAATCACTTACTGCCTGGCACATGGTATAACCACTCAGTAACTATGGCTATTGATAATACAAATGATCTCTCAATAATTTTAATGGTGAGAGAAATACTGTAAATTCTATAGCATTTTTAAATGTAATATGTTTTATTTCTGAATATTTTTTAAATTCAATGACTTGTAGTAACCTGTAATGAAAAAGAATATATATGTGTACTGAATCACTATGCTGTACACCAGAAACTAACACCACATTGTAAATCAACTTCACTAAAAGAAAAAAGTTATTAAAAAAAAAAAAAGGAAACATACACAAGGAAAAGTCAGAGAGACTGCAGACATCACCTGCTGGTGACTCTGGGAAAACCCAGTCAGGGCCCAGTGATGTCCAAGTTCAGATACTAGATGTTTTGTGTGTTGATGACAGTGACTCTGCTCTGTGTCAGATTCTGAAGACAGCTGGTGAGTACCAAACTTCTGAATCAGGCAAACCGTTCGTCAAGTCTGAGATTGTTGAGTCCTTCAATTTCATTTATCAGCAGGCCTGTGATTAGCTGGTCAAAGAGTCCTTTAGACAATAAGGATTAACTGTAAAGCCCAGGGAACTATATTCAATATCTTATAATAAACTATATTGGAAAAGAATTGAGAAAAGAATATAGATCCACACACATGTATAACTGAATCACTTTGCTGTGCACCTGAAACTAGCACAATACCGTACATCGACTGCACTTCAATAAAGAAGAGCTCTCTCTCTGGAGCGTTTCGGTGGCACGTGCCTCCACCTGTTGTTAACCAGCTTCCATCCAGCGCCCGATCACGCTGGGCTCTCCCTGTCCTGAGCTCCCGCCACCACCCTGATGGCCTCGAGCACTCTCTGGCACTTCTGTAGGTGCGAAGGGGATAAACTCTAAGAATTGAGAGAAAGAACTACAAAACTCAAATCTTAAATTTTTTAAATTGGAACATTTGCGTACATCCCAGAGGCACCTGTGGATGAATATAGTGCTTGTTTTCCCCCTCAGTTAATGTTATTTATTTTAACCTTTGCTTTTTGACTAGAGCCTTGCTGTTTTTCTTTCAAATACCCCTCAGAGTGCTTCTCTGGAATTGTACAAACACTGCCTTGCTCATAAATATTTTCTCCTCTATTGATTTTTTTCTTTAATGCATCAAATGTAAAAATACTATTAGTTCTATTTACTACTTAAAGTTATTTTCATCACACACAATTTAAACCCATTCTTATTTTCATCATGCACTTAATTTAAACTCATTCTTAGGTTGTAAATTAAATGCGAAAAACTCTCTTTTTTGGTGCTTTTCTTGTCCTCCATTTGCCTTAACTCTCCTTAAACTAAACAAAACCCAAGGCAAAACTTCTGCCTGGAAAACTGAAGAAGTTTGATTTGTTCCAGCAGTTTCATGCAATTTAATTTGGGTTCCTTATTCGAGTAGTCTAGAATATAAACTTTCTTTTAAGGGGCTCATTTTGGAAAATCCACCTAAACAAGTCGAAATCAATGGTTTCCTTACAGAAAGAACCCTGGGGAAAGAATTAGCGGGAATTACTCTATGGGTATGTCTGCTACTAGTTTTTTATGCTTGATTGCTTGTCAGTCGGCAGAAATCAATGGTTCTCTTTTCACCACAGAGGAGCAGAGAAATGGGGTAAACTACAAGTTATCAGCACTCTGAATGTGGATTAAACATTTCACGGCTGTCTCTCCAACATGCGCCCTGAAAGTACCACTTGGCTCCAAATTACAAAGGATTGCATTTAGCAAAGCTTTAATTTAAAAGAGGCACAGGTGACAGCTCTATTATTTTTGCACGTTCAGATGCATCCACAGCTGTTTTTATTTTTCTCAGCTGTAGATGCCAGTATTTGTTGTAATTATTAGTCTTGGATGTAGTTGAAGATAAATATCTCAAATGCCTATCAAGGCTAAATTAAATTAAGGAAATCACACTTTTCACCCCTACCCTCTTTGGCCCTGCTTTGCTGCAGGAAATAGCAACAGTGTAAAAGTTTGAGCCTCATTTTGTGTCCCCATCACAAGTACTTTCCAAAGTAGTCCTACGTTCCCCACGTATTCCAACTCAAGACCCTCCTTACTGGCATTTTTTTTCTTTTTCCTTTACAGTCAACGCAGCAAAAACAATTCCTTTCAAAGTTTCTTCCATACACATAAGACAGTTTTACATTAATTCTGATGGCCAGAAATGTGAAAAACTGTTAATGTGCAAAACAATTATGACCCATTTTAACTCTTTTCCTGGTTTCTCCCTGGCAGTTTTGAATGGCAGACCTGAATCTGGTGTGTTTTCTTTTGTTTTAAGTATAGTTGGTTTACAATGTTGTGTTAATTCCTGGTGTACAGAGTAGTGATTGAGTTTTATATATATATACACACATATATTCCTTTTCATATTTTTTCATTATAGGCCATTATAAGATATTGACTATAGTTCCCTGTACTGTACAGTAGGACATTGCTCTTTATTTATTTTATATATAGTAGTTAGTATCTGCAAATCCTGAAACCCCAACTTATCCCTCCACCTCTGCTTTCCAACAGATGATGGGATAAAGATGTGGTATATACATATACAATGGAATACTACTCATCCATAAAAAAGAACAAAATAATGTCATTTGCAGCAACACGGATAGTGTCTTTTTGTTTGTATTTCGTCTGTAGCTCATTCACTGTATGCAACAGATTGCAAAACAACAGGGCAATGGTTTCACCGTCCGTAATGTAAGAGTCAACGTGGAGAAAATGAGAGTCTGGAAAAGTTGGAAAAGAGGAGAGAGAAATAATAAAATGAGGAGGCAGATTAAGAAGATGGAATACCAGGGTTTTTAAGAGGTAATTTGATCTGTAAGACACATAGAAGTTTGCTTGTGGAAATGTAAAAAGGATATGATATTTGTCTCCCAAATTCATATAAATGTTGCTTCTGGGGAAAATAACAAAGCTGTTTGTGGCAGTGGCCCTGGGTTGGCTTACTTTCAGATGGGAAGACAGAGTTTTATTTATTTATTTTACATTTTAAACAAGACTTGATATGCAGCTTTGTAGAGGATCTGGCTGGCCTATTAGTCAGAAGAGTGGCCTTTGCAACCATGGTGATGATATTAACTTTCGTTCCTCTTGGGGTCTGAGTACGTTCATTAATGACTAGGCTGCCTGGAGAGATTCATTGCATAGCAGATCCTGCAACAATATTTGAGAGAACTAGGTAGCTTCTCAAGAATGAAAGAGAGAAAATGCCAGTCAACATACTTACAAAGCGAAGAAATGTTGCAGAGGTGAGCAGGTGATAAATGATGGAAATGTGCATGCTTCTGCCTAATGAGACCATGGAAAGAGAAATACGTTAGTGTTGGCAAAAGAGAGTTGTATAATACTAGGGTTTTTTTTTTTATTGATTGTCCTGTTGATTTAAAAAGCATTTTCTATTACTTTGATTTATCACTTCAAACAGGGATACATGCCCGCTACGTGTCTGAAGTGGCTGGATATCTCGTAATGGCCACTGAAGAGCTCCGGGTAGATGAAAACACTGACAGCCAAGTCCTTTTCCAGGAAGATCATTAGATTGATTCTGTCTGGCTTACCGTCCTGGTTACCGTTGGCTGCCTTGCTTTTTTCTAACTCAAATCTTTCTGTCCGTGCTTCCATTCATTTTAAGGGACTCTCTTCAGAAGGACTTGTGATTTCCCTCAGTACAATAGAGTTTGTCTGACATTCACTGTCCTCTAAAAAATGATATTAAACCCTCGTCCCCATACATGTCCTTAACTCAGCCAGTCAGCCTTTGTGAGGATCCCTCGGAACTGAGACACGCTTCTGGGTTTGGAGCTGCCGGCAGTGGGATCATAGCTGAGTCACTGACTCATCGTCACCACCTCGTTAGTTAAAAGTACAATGTTTTAATTCCTTCATTTGTAAATTTGGAGGATTGGGGCGCGTGACAGGTGATAATAGAGGTTCTTAGCTGCAATGCTTCTTGAAATATTTAAAGATATACTTTAACACATTTTAATAATTATTGAAGATCCCCCTTAATAACACTAAATCTTTTCAATGAAAGCTTTTGAAATCGTAGGAAAGTCAAAACAAGGTGTTATTTTCATCCACCTTATTATAAAATGTTCTCAGTGTTTTCAAACATGTAGTGACTTTCGAGTTTAATTCAAGATCAATATTTTAAGACCTATAAACTAAGTCTGTATGTTGAATCTTGTTCCTTTATGAATGAAGGAAGAGAATGAACTCTCTAGTTCTACAAGCTTTTACTTTCCCCTCCCCACCCTTCATTTTCACCCTCTGTCTTGAAATACTCTGACTTTGACCTGGGAAGAGAAACATAAACTTCATTATTTCTTTTGCTTCTATTCCCACTTCTCACCAGATGATACGTCTCAGCCTAAATTACAAAGCTCATCCATTTCTCAATCTTCTGGCTCCTGCAAATCTTCTAACTCCTGAATTAACCTACCATGCAACATTGATATTCTTTCAAATTGTGTCCAATAAACCCTAGTCTCTTCCTTTTACTAACTCCCTTAAGTTGATACTGTTTATAAAAAAAAATTAGTTTTCAGTCTGATTGGTGGGGCATTGTTGACAGTAAGTCTATTTCATACATTGTATAGATCTTTCTTCTGGCAAAATGAAGTGTTGATAGAAGTTATTTTTGACCAAATCCTTTATGGTAAAGATCACAATCTGACAGAGAAGTATCTCCTTTGAAAGGATTAGAGCCTCTAGATAGATACAAATAAGACAAGAAAAAGTAGACACGTGTTAAATCACGGACCAGCAAAGGGGATGCTTTATGGAAATGAACTCACAAGATAATAATTTGAATTTGACAAGGTGATAATTAAAGTCCCCAGATAGATTTCCTTCACATCTGTATGCCTTTCAGTAAAGTTGGTTAGCATATTAACTACTGCCGGAGAATACTAACAAATATTCATGGGATGTAAAACTGCAAATTATTATTCATTTCAATTTGTATAATAAGTGTAACAAAATGCAATGCATATAATATTACACAAGAGGCACTAAAGTCTATTATAGACATTTTTAGAGCACAGGCTTTGGTGACAATTTTTGTCTTGAAATATTCAAGACATTTAAGTATGAATTAACACTTTTTATAGTTTGAAAGAAATTTTGTATTTCTTCAATGTTCTTTGGGGCTATTAACTTCTTATTTTGGAGGACTAGACTCATTTTAAAATATTAAGTATTTGGATCTGGGCACATAAGCATATATACACACACATATATATATATATATATATGCATATAAATAAATCATTAGTCTAACCTATATATTTGATTTTGTTATATTTTTCCTCTAGAGGAAAATTGGGATTCAGCAACCAGAAGAAGGGGGCATAGATGTCTGAAAAAAGTCGATAACCACCATCAGTTCAAATTTCAAATAGCAATTCAACTTATTCTTTTCATAACTGAGTTCAATTGTACATACATTTTAATTTAAACATTTATATGAAAAACAATTTTAATATGATGATATTAAGACATCACATGATATTGAAGGAAAGAGCTATTAAGTGTGTCCACACACTGTGGGTAGTGGATGTCACACTTGAGTTTTCTTTGGACCCAGTGATCTATTCAAAGAATATTTCCTGTCATATGGGATTTAAATACAAGAAATAAATCACTATGCAATGAGATGTGTTACCGTTTCCTACCTATGAAAAAGCATACAAAGGACCAGGAAGAAAGGCTTTCTGAAATACATCATCAGTTATATTGATAACATTTTATACATAAAACATTATTTTCATGGGCTTGAATAAAATAATCAGTTTCAAACGTGCCTAGAACCATCACGATGGACAATGCAGGGACCCTTCCATCCACAGTCAAGGGGCAGCCAAGTGTGGAACCAGTGGTCTCCGTCGGGAACGTCAGTCAGAGTAGGAGAGAAAAGAAACATGATTGCAAAATGGAGAGTCACTGGGGAGAACAGCTTTGATGTGAAGTTATGTTAGAATGGGGAAAAAAATGATTTCCAAAAGATCTTTGCAAGTCCCCTCAAGGAAATAGAAGTTCCACTTGAACAAACTTAATAAAAGAGGAAGAGAGAAGATCAAGAACAAAAGTATGGGGAAGGAAAGGTCAAACACGGACTTTCTGGCAAACCAGGAAGAAAAGGAATTTAAAGTAGAATGTCACAGTTTAGAAAAGACTGCACTTGCAGAGTAAGTGAAATCTTTAGGCGCCCTAAACAACGCAAATTTTATGTGCATTTTTGTAGAGCCGTCAGATCACAACACATAACTGGTGCCGCTTCTGGAAGGAGAATGTGGCACGTTCTCTGCAGGTGCCTGGGAAAGTCTCGTTGGCTTCCTAAACTTGGGGTTCTGTTTAGGACTCTGGCATATGGAAATGCACTTTGCTTATCCTCTTGGTGAATTAATGGGAAAACAGCCTCTTTGCTTCTGAGTTTTGCAATTCATACTTCATGTCTTTTCATTTTTCTCTGCGATTTAATTTCTTTCACTACGCCGGGCATGACTAATTGTTGATTTTCACTGAATTACAGCCATTATCCACTGGCCAGCTCCTCATAGCAGCCAGCCTAGTAAGCTTTCCCCAGCAGACAGGAAGGAAAAGTCAAAATTCACCCATTCTAGAAAACCCCTCATCTCTCCTTATCATGGGCACGGCTGTCAGATACCTGTCTCTCTTAGAGCCGTGAGTGTTCCACTGGTATAGCCAACAGTGAGCATCTAGTCTACCACATGAATGAGTATTAGTTTTGAACAAGATACGTTTTGGAAAACAAAACAAAATCTGGATTTTTTTTCCCTTTTTAATAACTCATCATTTTCTTTACCTCCTTTCTCCTTTTTTTCTACTTACCATTTTCCCCCAGCTGTACTTTTCCCAAACTGTGACTGGTGCTACCTTTGTAAAACAAGATCTGAGGTTCCATCTTTTTGCTTGGATCCTTTCAGTGCCCCCCTGCTTCGTACCACTGAGGGATCCTTCAGAGACCAGCCCGGCCTTCTGCTGACCTCTCACTGTCCTCACACGCCAGCCCTGTTCTTACATGGTAGTTTCCAGTAGTTCTGAACCACACATGGAGAAGATTTAAAGAACACGTTTTGCAAAAGTTCCTGTGTTTTGGAGCCCAAAACTCTATTTATTTTCCGAGTAGTACACCAGGTTCTAGGGAAACCACTGTGAGTTTACCAGTACTGAATGGTCTCAGAATTAATAGTTTTTCTGCTTTAACGAAAGCAGAAATTGTTGTGAATGAGATAATAAAATATAACCACATAGGTAATGTAAATATTTCTTTCTAAAAATAATTTAAACTTTGCTAAAAATAATTTTTAACAATTTCATTTTTATGAAATGTTTAACTTGTATGTTACATGCTTCTCATTTGTAGCCCATTGATCTTTTAAAATCTTAAATTTTGCTACTATTCTCCTGTGACTTTGTGTTCATAAACACACCCAGTGTTCACAAACACAAATCTTTTCACCCCAATCTATTTAACAAAATAAAAGTAAAATTATTTTACTCCAAATTTTGTGCATTTCAGATTTTTCTAATTTTTTTCTATTTGGCTGGCTTGAGTGTCTTTAAGTATATGATGCATTGCAAACCATTGTGTTTTATTGTACATTTGACTGTGACTCAGTGTGACATTGCTAAAGGCTACACACTGATTATTTGGGTAGCATTGCGAATATAAGGAAGGCCAGACACATGGGTAACATCAGTTGGCTAATCTGAGAACCCATAAGCTTCCAAGATCATAACTGGGTACTTTTGAACATGTTCCTAGGAAATACACTCATCTTAGGCTCTCTGTATTTTATTGAATGAACCTATCCTTCTCAATGCAGCCCTTCCTGGATCTGTCACCAGTGTCTCTGTGTATACGTTTTTGTGCAGACACCCTGTCCGTAAAAGTGACTTGACTGTGGATGAGCTCATTTCCTAAGGAATCCAGAAAGGCAGACGATCTCCCAGGCCCTAGAGGAGAGTCTGTAGTTGGTCACTCATACAGCAGTTGGTTCTCACCCACTTTGCTGCCTTCCATCGGCATATTTGCCTCTTGAACTTTCATGAATTAACCAAACCCTTTTGTAGATCTATTAGTTGAAACATTTTGCAATGGAAAATCCTAGCTGCGACTGAATCCCCCAGTATTTCCTCGACATATCAATGACCGGAATTTTAAAAAGATGGCCAGTGTAACTAGCCGGTGAGGTGCCTCTTCCCATAGAAGTAACTCAAATTCAACACAGTGAGGTCACTGTTCCTTTGTTTTGGAGAGAAAACAGGGCGAGTTATTTGCTTACACAAGAAAGCAAACATTTTTTTCAGAAACATATCATTTTGAAAAAAATCAGAAATGAACCAGGCACCATGATCTGTCAAACATTGAAGAAGATTTTCTTCATTGTTAATACAATTCCGCCATGTAGACTGTTCCTTTTAGGAAACCATTTACCCTTCTCCAGTCACCACAAATAGCTTTCTGGTTATAAATCTGTCCAAGACACTTCCACTGGTAATTTGCGTCTTATAACTTGCCAGAAAAATGGGAATAAGGGGGAAAATGATCATTATTGAAATCCTGGAGGAGCTTAGCCTGTGAAATCTTTGGGCAGTCCCAGGTGATACTCACGTCACTGTTCTCAGCTCTTCAGCCCCTGCGGTAACAGGGTGTCACCCCCACCCCTTTGCCCTGTGACTTTATAGAGCCTCCAGGAGGGTATGTAAGTGCACTTCCCTTAGCCACTGCCTCTGATCTTGTTGACTAACTTGCGCTGGCCAGTGGAAATTTAGCAAACACGATGTGACAGAGGCTTTAAGTGAACGTCTGTGTTATGTCTTGGCCTCCTGAGCTTCTGCCATTTGTCAACAGAGGAGTATGCTCCAGGTCACCTGGAGTCCCAGAATGAGGAGATGCCTGTGGCTGAGCTAAACTTAACTCACATGCCCCTCTGATCCCAGCAGCCTCCTGCTGAGCCACTGCTGACCAGCAGGGCCATGAGCAAGGACTGACTGCTTTTGCCAGCTTCTGAGCTTCATGTTTGTATCAAGCAGCCTTATGCAGTAGAAAGTTGACAAATGTGATGCTTTCTGCGTGGACATGTATTCTGTGTCCTGCAGGCATCAATGAAAGTCATGTCCAGCGAAAGCCTGATTTGTTATGTTGTTGGGAACCAAGGGACAGATGCAACCTTGAAGTGATGCTACGCGGTGGGGGAAGGGCGGGCAGCAACATCCGCCCAGGAAAGTCAGAACAAAGAAAAAGAGGGACGAGTGCGGAAGAGCGCTGCAGGCGTCTAGCATCAGATGCTTTGCTGAAGGACAGCATGCAACTCTGACGTACAAAGTCGTGGGACACATAGGCATTTTCTAGACATTCCCAGAAATACTTGGGGGAGAGAAACCCCGTAAAAGACTAGATTTTCTGCCACAATACACAAAGGAACGTGGGCTATTGCTATTTAGGCATTAAAGGGAAGCATGTCCCACCCCTGAAGGCTGAATAAGTGTGAGACACCTGGTTTACATTTGCCTAAATCTTTGCACAGGACAATCCAACCTTCTAAGCGCGATGCGAAGTGGCATAGCCAATCTATTAAGCACAGCTTCTCTTAACTCATAATACATAGCATATAGCAAGCGCACCCCAGCCGACATTTACTCTGCTCCTTCTGTGGACAAGGCTGGACTCAAAGATTTTTCAGGTTTTAAGTCCTTTACAGACTTACGAGATAAATGATTTTTACTATCTTTAGTTCATAACTGAGTAAATTGTGGTTTAGAAAAGCTGAGTAGCTAGACCAAAATCCAGCAGCAAAAAATGACTCTATGTAGTCGTTTTTTTTTGGAAAACACACTTTGCTATTTTTCTTTTATCTTTGCTCCCTACCTCTGTGACTCCTAAAACATTGCAGGTGTCAGTATTTGTAAAATCTGTGTATATGTATACATATATATGACCATATTACATGTATAAAAATTATATATATATGTATGAATTCCAAAAAAACTGTATATGTTTAGAAATTGCAGACAATAAGCCATCCTGTCCTTGGAGTGAGATCTACAATTGACAGATTTTGTCTGAGGACCAAGCACACTACCTACAAAGATATGGCCCCATGAGGAAGGAAGACTTCCTTAATAGCTATCTACCAGACACATCATTCTTTTTTTTTTATTCTTTTTTCCCCCTAGGAGAACTATTTACTAAAAATCCACCCAAGCTGATGCAGCTTTGCCAAGGTGAGATATGCAAATCATCTGTGTAGTGCCACAGACACGGGAGGATTAATCATAGCATTAACAAAAGTCTGTTGTTAACCTTGAGGTGCATTTAGAAAAAATGAAAAAGCACAGCCCAGTGGGTGCATAGAAATGGCATTTTATCAGTTACTGACCAGATAGTTGCAACTGCAATAACCACAATCCTATCACCTGAAAAAAAAAAAAAGCCTTTAAAAAAAATAATAGGTCAGATTTGCATCTGAACAGTTCTGCACAACTGAATTGTTTCCACTTTTTTTGTTTAACTCATCAGATGTTAAGTTACTGTTCTTTTGAGGGACAGTGAATCATGACTCAGAAATAATTTCCCTTTTTATTAGTAGTCAGAAATAATATAAGAAACAAATAATTCCAGGTTAATTTACAAAAATTAATTAGTAACATTTTAATAGTCTTCTTCCTAAAACAATAGCTTGAATTAGTAAGAGTAGAGAAGGGTCAATCAGCAGTGTCAATTGAAAACGTAACGTTCAATGTACCACATTATAGATCTGTAACAGTGGTGGTGGAAGGTGTTCATTCCTGTTTGAAATAAATTAATCTTGTGAGTTTTTCTCTACGTAAATTCACTGACAATTCAAAACACTTCCCAGGACTGTTGACTTTCTATTGTTTGTTTGTTTCACTGATCAAAATAGCTCACAATCTAGTATGCATGTGACCTAGAGATGAAAAATAATCAAGCAAAAGGCATTAGTTATTGTATTAATACTATTGCTGTGTAACAAATCACCATGAACTTAATGACTGAAAAGAACACGCATCAGTTAGCTCACAACATTCGTGTGTCAGGAGTCTTGAGTGTGGCTTGCCTGGATTCCATGCTTAGGGTCTCATAGGCTGTAATCAAGATGCTGGCTGGGCTGTGTTCTCATCTGGAAGTTTGGCTGGGGGAGATCTGCTTCCAAACTCTTTGGCTTTGGCAGATTTCCCTTCTTTGCAGCTGTATGATTGGCTTTCCTACCAGCTGTGGTTGGCAGTCCCCATTAGGTCGAGAGTCTGCCTGCAGTCCCAGGAGGCCACCCACAGTCCTCTGCCACCAGGACTTTTCCAACATGTCCATATACTCCGTCAGTCCCAAAGGAGGTCTGGCCTCAGTTGGCCAGACAGAGTCTTATGCAGTGTAATCTCATCACTGGAGTGGCCTGGTCACAGTATGGACTGTGTTAGTTAGAAGTGAGCCATAGCTCCTGTCCACGTGCAGGGGGTGGGGGCTAGAGAAAGAGATGAACACAGTTAGGTGGGATTACAAAGAGGTGGACGCTAAGAGGTGGGGATATGGGGTCACTTTAGGGTTTGTCTGCCACACGTGTATATTTGAATGTAGCTTCTCAGAAATACAGTGGAATCACATAAGCATACTCTGTGTCTACTCTAAAGTCTAAAAGGTAAATCTGTGGCTCATTTTGACACATCGGTTTTAGCAATGAACAGGCAGCCCAGAACGGAAGCTTCTGCTGGACATTCTGCTGGGACTTAGGCTACTATGTCTGGGTCAGTTGATAACATATTAAAATACTGTCATACTCAGGAAAAGATGGATAGGGCCTCTGTTTTCATGGAATCTGCTTTCCAGTAATAATGACGTTTACACTTACGGGATGCTTTCACGTTCCAGGCAAAATACTAATCCCTGCAAACTTCTGGGATGGAACTCTGATTTCCCAAGCCTCACTCATGACCAGGAAACTCTAGCTAAACTTGTTCTGGGTAAATCTGAGTGAGATCTGCTAGACGGGGACAAAGGCTTATAAGAAGCTTGGGCTTTGCCTGAGAACTGTGGATCCTTAATTATACTTGTGAGGTTTTTATCAGATAAGTTTAGCATACTTGAAAGTTTAAAAAAAAAGCAGATCTGTTCATATGATTTTACTCAGTAAATAAATCTACCTGACTTGTGTTTAGGGAGAAAAATTTAAAAAAAAATGAAGTACAGATAGTAGAGATCATTTCTCCAAAACAGTTGAAATATTATTCAGTAGAAAAAGACCAGCAGACCTGATTTAAACCCAGTGTGAGACTGAGTACTCTGGAAGGATTAAAAATCTACTATGAAATTTCATTTTTCAGATGAGAAAACTGAGGTATTGGGGTTAAGTATCTTTCCCAGGGTCACACAGCTTGAAAACGCTGGAGCAGAGCTTCAAATCCAAGCAGCTGACTTTAAACCTCAGGCTGTTAAACTTGATATTAAATTTTATCTATTGGAGACGGGAGGGAAGGGGGCGGGGCACAACCATTAACAGAATGACACAGCAGTTAGCACCATGGTGGCAGAAGAGTCAACCCCCAGTGGACCTTGAGCTTCATTATACAGTTATTGTACTGTATCAGCATGGTAAACGGCACTCCCACGGGCATGGCAGTTTCAAGGCTGATCATAAAATGTCAAAAAGTGGGTGGTGGCCCTATTCCAGGGAGTCCCGGCCGCTCCCCCAAAGTAGGTGGAATAACCCTCCCACTTGTTAGCACGTGAAGCTACCAAGCCCATTAAAAACCAACAGCCCCACACCTCGCGGCCTTTCTCCCTCCTTCTGAGACGGCCAGCACTCTGACTGTGGAGTGTGCATCTGCTTTTGTTTTAATCACCCCCATGTCTCATGTCCTCTCTTGTGATGGCCTACACTCGGTCTATGAAGTACTCATCTCTGAATAAATCTGCTTTCACTCTGCTATGGCGTGCTCTTGAATTCTTTCCTGCGCAAAGCCAAGGACCGTCACTCGGTGGGCCGCATCCCAAGGATGCAGCCGAGACCTGGGACATGGCCATCCTCGCACGCCCCATTTTTCCTGTATCACGTTTACTTGCGAATGTTACTCTATCTGGAAAAAAAATCCATTTAAAAAAAATCCGTTCCATCACAAAAGTCCTAGACACACCAAGCAGATGGTTAATCATGTGGCCCTGTGGGTACTGCCCACAAGACCTGGGCCCCGTCATGTCCTAAGGTGATGTGTGTGTTTATGCTGTTTATCTCTCTCAGTGAACAGTTATCTCATTGGAGCGTAGCTGTGTCTTAAGCATTGTGTTATCCGTCTCAAATGTTGTAATGCATCCTGCATAGGTGAGACTTAATCCTGATGCCTTTTAAATTCTACCCAAAATAGTCAAGCTATGTTAACGGAAAAGTGGCCTCTTAGTTTGAGAGGGGACCATCAGAGTATTTGGAACAGGGTTGTAGCCTCAGGGTTCCACACAGAGGACACTTACTTCATCGTCTTCTAAGGCCTGTTGGCTTGGCTTGATTCTAATCCTTTAGAGAATAAAATGAAACGTTTTCCACTTTTCCAGTGGAGTAAGCAGAGTTTTATTGTGCTTCCTGCATCATTGTCACACTACTAATCCATTCGAAAATGAATTTGTTCTGGAAAAGAATGGGTCAGAGGCCTCTATGGAGGAATACAATGGTAGGATATTTTGAAATGATTGTAAAGCAAAACAGATAATCGCATTTTCAAACTCTTTGAAATATATATGTAAAATGTTATGTGCTTGAGGTTGAATAAAAAGATAAATAGAGTTGTTACCCAGTAATGTACCAATTACAGATAGGATTGTGTGTCCTTTCTCCCTCGTACACAGTCAGAAAGGGAAGAAAAAGGATTATCCTCCTTTTAATAATTTGATTTGGTTCATTCATCTTTGGAGTTACCTTTCCATACAATTAGATGCTCTGCTTTTCCTTTCTGGAAAGTGGAACAGTGTGAGTCAAGAGAATGTTCTCATATTAATAGATGCTGACAAGAATATTAGAGTGACCAAGAGAAGAAAGGAGGCAGGTTCGGGGTTGAGGAAGAGACAAATGAGGAAGACCTCATTTGAAATTATTAGTTGCAAGAAAAATATCTATTGACTTTTTTGTGTTTTTTGAAGTACCTCCATTCGCTTCCCCAAATACAGCTATGTACAGTGATGGATAAGTTCCCTCGCTTTTAAGCTTATTCACATCCATTAGTTCTGCCTTTTTCCCCTGTTAAAAATCTGAAGCTGTCAGACTGAAGTAGCATGATCAGCTAATGTTCTTGCCAGATTCAAAGCATGTCCCCAGGGGTGGCGAGAGCATTCTGAATCGCAAAGAAATGGCTTCTTAAACGTTGCCTGTTGACACTGGTCACTCCATTTACTCCATCGGAAATGCTGAAATAGATATCAGGCAATTAAGGATGTTTAACAGGCCTTTGATGATCAATTTTCTCTAAATATTTCATTTCAGACGCAACAAAAGCAGACAGTTGAAATTCAGTATATTTTACATAGACTTTTATTTAAAAATAGCACATAGCTGTATTTTCAAAATTGGTTAAGTCATTTTCTAGTTTTCACTTCAGATTTACTGATGATTATGCCCTTCATTCCCTGTAGTATTCGATTATTATTTTGCAGACTGATTTTTTTTTTATTTCTTCTGTAATAGTTTCATAGTTTCTGCCTTATCACACTTATTATTTTGTACGAACGAAAGGGAAGAGGTTTCAGGGGAAGTAAATAATTTCTAAGATGTAAATTCCCCAAACATTTCATATTAGAAGTAATTGCCAGCATGTCTCTTACAGGGTACAGAACTCAGAAGCTCTTGTGATAAAAATAATAGAATAAATTGCATTAGTCCCTGGCTCCATCAGAATATTATTATAGAAATTAGATCAGGTTAAAACAAAACCAAACAAGTTTGTCTTAATAAAGAACAAAAACAACAAAAGCCCCAGGAGAGAAGAGGAGATATGCAACAAGGACCAAAAATAGACACACACGAGAGGAACCAATCCATTTATTGACTTGTTAAATGTGGACAGTGATTGATGAATAATTGAATAAATGTAAGAGCAGCATTTTCAAAGCCAGCTGGCAAAGTGACGTCATTCCCTGTACACCACTGTCATGGTTTTCCTGCTTCTGTGTCCCTCCCTCATTGTCCTTTCACCCCAATTCCTCACGCAGTTGTCAGAGTTCTTCTAAGTCTTTGGACTTGGGTGACTGACTTTTACCCTTGAAATAGACCGGAAATGTAGAGCTGGGCTGGAGAGAGGAGAGGGGGAGGAAAGAAAGTGTGTGGACAGAGTTGATACTGAGGTCACCGAGGCTGAGAGACACATGGATGGGGCTCCCAAGGCTCCTTGGCGTTGTATTCATTACATGAATTAAATGAATGATTGCATCACATTGTGAGCGTGTGTTTCTACGTTAGTCAGTGGAGACACAAATACATGGTTCAGTTGCCTGAATCAGTTACCCTGAAGAAGTTTCTCTGCGGAAGCGACACCTCAGTCACTCCCTAAGGAAGGTACCGAACCAGTGGACTAGAGTATTTCGAGCAGAGGGAAGAGCAGTGTGTGAACTCTCAGAAGCAGGAAGAACATAACTAGCTTGAGGGAGAGAAAAAACTCAAGTAGAGAAGAAAGCATTTCAGAAAGAAGGACGGGAGGGACTAGTGAGGCGCATTTAGACCATGTCAACAATCCCTGACTGCATCCTTAAGTAATAAAGAGGCACTAAAAGTTTTTAATAAGAGCAACGACGTGATCAGAATTGCCTTTTTAAAAGCCCATTCTGCCTTCTGCACGGAGGGTCGCATATAAAGAGGCTCAGAATGATGTCAGGCGACACAGAAGGAGTTTGTCTGAGTGGCCCTCAATGGGATGAGGTGACAGGGAGTATATTAGTCTCCTGGGGCCGCCATAGGAAGGTACCCCAAGTTGGGTGGCTTCAAACAACATAATGTTCAGGAGACTAGAAGTCAGAGCAAGGCATCAGCGGGGCATGTCCTCTCTGAACGCTCTAGGGGATCTCCTCCATACCCTTCTTTCAGCTTCTAGGGTTGCTGGTAATCCTTGGCATTCCTTGGTTTGCAGATACCTCACTCCAACACCTGTCTCCATCATCGCGTATTATTCTTACTTATGTGTCTTCACATTATCTTCCTCATGTGTGTCTGCCTCTGTGTCTCTCCCCTCTTCTCAGAAAGACAGTAGTCTTACTGGATTAGGGCCTGCCCAGATTACCTCATCTTAACAAGTTACATCTGCAAAGATTCTATTCCAAAAAGGTCACATTCACAGGTATCAGGGGTTAAGACTTTAACACATCTTTTGGGCGGGGATACATAATTTAACCCATAATGGAGGGCTTTGAAATGAAATGAGATGATGGGTAGTTGAAAGGAACCATGAAAAGTTTTTACAATATATTTATGGTGGTAGACTCAACAGGACTTGGTGATTGAGTGGGATTTGAGGGACGGGGTAGCGTTACGGTTGACTTCCAAGTTTCTGACATGAATAATAGATGATGATGCCATTTGTTGAAGCAGGAAATTTAATAGATAAAATAAGTGGTGGGGTGAGCAGGGGTTCATTTTTGACATACCACGTTTGACTGGTCTGTGAAATTTCACGTGAAAATGTATGTAGACTTGGTGACTGAAAAATGCCTTTGGAATTCAGAATGAGAGATCTGGGCTGGAGATATAAATGTAAGAGTCATTTGTATATAAATGATAATCAGAGCTCTGAAAGTAGATAACATTACTGTTGATATTAGAAGAAATTTCTTCTAATATCAACATTAAACATTTAAAAGGCTGAACGGACTTACATTTCTGGCCAAGATGGACAAATAAAAACCAGATTTACCCCAACATGGGAAATAAACAAAAACAGAACATTTGAAACAATGGTTTGCAAGACAGGGGACTTCAGGCAATCAAGGAAAGAAATCTTTGAAAGTCCAGAACAAAGCAAGCAAATTGAGCCCTCCAATTGCTTAAAGATCAAGAACAAACCAAAGGTGACTGCACTCACAACTTCTATTTAACATAGTACTGAAGCGTCCAGCCACAGCAGCAAGGTAAGAAAAATAGGGAAAAGGCATACAGTTTGGAAAGGAAGAAGCAAATTGATTTTAGCTGCAGACAATGTAGTGAACTATGTAAACAACTTAATGGAATCTGAAAAGCTGCTAGAACAAATGTGTAATTTTAGCAAGGTTGCAGGATACAAGCTGAGTATACAAAAATCAATTGTACTTTTAAACAACAGTAATTAACAGCCTGGGATTTTAAAAATGCTATTTATAATAGCATGAAATAAGAAGTGCTCAACAATAAATCTGACAAAATATGTGGAAGGCCTACCCAGTTAAAATTATAAAACACCACAGAGAAAATAAAAGATTATCTAAAAAGTTGAAAAAAAATACATTTTCATGGTTCAGAAGACTCATTATTTTTAAGATGCCAATTTTCCCTGAAAGTGATCTACAAATTCCATGTAACCCAGTAAGCTGTATATAGAAATTGACAAGCTGAATTTGAAATTCTGTGAAAATACAAAGAACATAGATTGGTCATAATAATTTCTTAAAAAGGAAAACAAAGCTGGGAGTAAGAAGAATTTTAAGACAGATTTTCTCATTAAAATAGGCAAATAGATCAATAGAACAATATAAAGAGTCCCCAAATACATTTATATATGTGGACAATTGATTTTGAACAAAGAGGTAAAGGGAATTAAGAATTAAAAAGACAAACCATAGCCCAGAAGAAAATATTTGCAAAAGATACATCTAATGTCGGGTTATCTGTGTTAGAATGGAGAAAGAAATCTCAAAACCCAATAAGAAAACAACCAACCCAATGGAAAAATGATCAAAACTTTAACAGACACTTCACCAAAGACATGTGCATGGCCAATATGCATTGAAAATGCTCAACGTTATTGCTCACTAGAGAAATGCAAACCAAAGCACAATGGTAGCACTAAACGTCGATTACATGGCTCAAATTAAAACTACTGGCCATGCCAAATATTGGTGGGAATAAGGAGGAACTGGGACCCTCATACCCCACTGGATAGAGTGCAGAATAGTTCAGTCACTTTAGAAAACTGCTGGACAGTTTCTTTAAAATCTGAGCATAAACCTACTATATAGTTACACAGCCTTAAAAAATTACATCAAAGTAAAAATGGATGTGTGGAAAAGGAGATTAAGAAAAAAGCAGAGGGACAGAGCACAAGGAGTAGGAGCTACAATAGAAGCCAAGAGTAGGGACCAGGCAACTCCTTCTAATGCTATTTACAATTAAAGGACATTTGGAACTTAAAACCATTCACTGGATTCCAAGTTTACAATATGGATAAAGGAAGAGGAATTTAGTTAACTGAGTCGGCATGAAACAGATAAGAGTAAGGTGACTGAGAAATGATAAAATAGAGATAGCAAGGAGACATTTTAGAGCTTTGTCTTTTAAAAGAAGGAGAGAGAGAGCGCAAGACAGAGAGAGAAGGAGATTGTTAGCCGGAAGGTAAAGGATTCTTGTTATTAAGAGGTTGAAGTCTTAGCATACTGAATACTGATGATGGAGGCCAATGAAGAGAGAGTGACTGAATCAATAGTTTGTTTCGACCACCTCAGAAATGGATGGGGTACACAGGTTTGGTAGAAGGATGCGTTTTCCTCACGGGACAGATGAAAGCAGATAGGTCTGAACACTGGGTCCTAATGGTGGGCTCTTAGGGAAGTCTTTTTATAGTTTTTAATTTCTCTTTGATTTAGGAGGAATGGACAACTGCTGAGATGTAAGGGGTTGAATGAGAGGTCAGAGTATTAATAAGCAGAAAATACTTGAAATAATCCCTTGAGAGAGTGGGACAGGCAGTTTGTATGGTGGTTTAGACCTGGGTGTCTGGAGTTACAGGCATTTGCATCCTGATCCTGGCTCCCCCACATACTCGTGATACTGCGAGCTGGGGATAAACCAAGCTAAACCTCCACGTCTTCATCTCTACTTCTGGATGATAGCCGAGCAAGTTTCGTGGACTTCTTGGGAGGAGTAAAGTACTTTAATTTATTTCTATTTTCACGGGGCCTGACTCTTAGTGAGTCTCGAATACATTGTACCCATGATCACTACTATTTCTGAAGGAGGCAAGAGAAAGCCAGTGGTCATATTAACATGCACCATCACTCCCTGCAAAGAGAAGCCCGAGAAGAATTCAGTGCTAGGAAGGAGCAGTTCCCCCTGAAGAGTCTTGTCGGAAGCGGAGATCTGCTTCATCTGGTTAACACGTGGAGACCTCCTTCCAAAAGGAGGCTGGTCTGGATGTTAACAAGCCAAAACCAGATGACAAATGCCTGCCGTTGACATACCGTCTTTCTGAATGAATGACACTTGGAAACTGAGATTCAATATAAAATTCTCTGTAATACCCAAGCCAGAAATACCAAGCAACATAATATCTGTTTGTTCACATAACTTCTCTCACTACCACAATCTGCTGTAATTCAAACACTGAGTAAAAAATAAATGAAAGCCCCCCCAAAGGCTAAAATTATTAATTTTCATTTGGATAAAAAAGATAAAGTTTTAATGATAGGCGATTTTCATTTTACTACTTTAATTTGTAAAATGTCGCTTGCTGAGAATTCTCATTTACTAACATGATAGATAATATGTGTTATGGAATAATTTTAATAATTGCAAGGCCATTTATTGTCTTGCCCTCTTTTGTTTTTTCATGGGTACTTTTGGAAGACTTAGTTCATAAAGACTTCTGCTAAATAAGACATTGGAAAAGAAGAGAGATTAGGGCGCCAGTTTCTGTGGATTATTTAAAGTTCAAAAGTAGTCTGTACTGAGTTGAACAATGTCCCCTCAAGATTCCTATCCTTTCCAGAACCTTAGAATGTGACCTTGTTTAGAAATAGGGTTTTGCATATATAATTAGTTAAGATAAGGTCATACTGGAGTAGACGGTGCCCTAAATCCAATATGAATGTTGTCCTTATAGAAGAGGAAGAAGAGACACAGAGGGAAGAAAGCCATGTGAGAACAGAGTCAGACAGTGCAGTGGTGCAGCTACAGGCCGAAGGCTGCCACGGAACACCAGAGCTAGCAGACATACGGGACAGATTCTCCCTCAGGGCTTCCGGTGGGAACCAGCTTGCTGACATCTAAATTTTGAACTTCTAGCCTCCAAAACTGCGAGACAATAAATTGCTGCTAGTTACGCCCCCCGATTTGTGATGATGTGTTATGGTGGCCCAAGCAAGCTAATACAAAGTTCTACAGGAGCTTTCAATAAATGGGTCAGGAATTAGAGACCGCAGACAAAACCCCATTACATTTCTCTTAATATTTGTTGCTCTTTTGGTCTTTCCTCTTTCCGTTGTGATTGGCTGAAAATTCAAAAAGAAAAAAAAAGCTAAACAAATAAGTAAGCGCAAAAGCAAAATGGTATTTGTTTGGGGAGAACACAGAAGAGACAGGTGGAGAGGCTCTGTTGTACTCGGGAAAGAAGCTTGTGGCGGTGATCAGGAGACAGAGAAAGAGAGGGCCCCCCTCCCCATGAGACAGCTCATTCGCACCTGAATTCTGAGAACACTACACAAAGCCTACGTGCATGTTAGTATTCTATAAATGGTTATTGAACAAATGGAGGAGTGACTATATCAGTGAATGGATGATAAAGTCAATCTGCGTTAACAACGAGCGGCGCATAAAGGAGGAGACAACTTTGGACAAAATTTGACTGAACGTCGGGGGTCAGTTGTTTTTCATTCAACACATGTTTCGTTGAGTCTCTGGCATCTCCTACACACCGGACATGGTTCTTGATGCCTGGGATAAAGACCGAACAAAGCAAAGTCTTGCTCTCTTGGAGACGCGGTCTCGTGGTTTAGCAGGAGGGCATGTGGGGAAAATCAGACTTTGTGCCGTGCATTGTTTCTGAGACACAGTTGGGCTGGAGTGGCCCAGGAGCAGAGCAGCAAGATCAGCAGGTTTAAAATGTCTTCCACACACTCTCTTCCATGGAAAGAGCAGAGAAGGTCTAGTTTCTGGGCAACTAGAAAGTCACTTTTCCTTTGTATCCCCCAGAAAAAATGTAATCAATCCCTTCTTGAGCAAAAAGGAAAAGAGTGACCTTTCTCTCCGGGGTTTTATACACGGCTGTAAAGTCACGATTGGTGTGAAGGTGCCCCTGCTCTGTTCAGTTGGAATAGTAACACAGGACCCAGCATCTCTCAGTGCCAACGGATCATTCAACGTGTGCATCCGTGATGCAACTACACAATGGGGAGACCCTGTGGAGATTCTGTAATGAAAATAACATACTGGGACCTCCCACTGAATCTGAAGAAAAGATCTATTTGAAAAATGCATTGGTATAAGATACACTTGTGTGAAAAACGACAGTCTTTCAAATAGAAATGTGGCTGGATGGTTAAGATGTTGTTCTGACGAAGGTCAACTTAGGACTGAATTTCTAATGAGCTGCTTTGGGTGTGTTATCACTGCATAACTGGTTGGTCAGATGCGCCCAGCAAACTAGGGATGTTTTGCGGTATGAACCACATTACAGACTGTTAAGTGATACTGAACAGTAGAGATCTTGTAAAAATTATTTTGAATGATAGATCCTATTTTGGGGCAAAGGCTGAAATATAAGCGGTTAAATCTATTTTTAATAAAGTTTGACAGTCAAACGAATTAATGTCCAGGGCACAGAATTAATTCTGGAAACGATTCTCAAAGCTCTCGTGTTATTTTAAAAAACCATGTGCCTATTTTAGGAATTAAAATTTCTCTAGTGTTGCCAGGTAGCTATCTCAAAAACATGTTTTTGTGTCACATTTAATTTGTTATTAAATACTTATTAATTAGTCTTTTTCTTAGAACAATCTATTTTCTCTGAAAATACTTCACAAGTAAATTTTAAAAATGCCTTTAGTTTATGATTTTTACATTTACATTAGTTTATTTTATGTGAAGTTTTAAAATTTTTTTATATTCATTTGAGTAAAATTATTTTTATAAGTATAATATTTTAAGTATGTAACCCAGAAGTAAATCACTAACCTAGCTGGACTTAGGAAAATGGTAGAAATTATAGGTGATTGCCTGAACCCAAACTGGGGTATCTCAGTTTCGACAGACCACTGTGTCTTTGGAGGACTGAGCCACAGTAAGATTAACCCTCCAGGTCCCAGGTCTGGGAGGGGTGAGGGGTCAGAGCTACTGATGGAATGGCCACTTTATACCAAATGGGCTTGACTGGGTGGAGTGAAGGCCTGGGATTGGAAGGAGAATTGGGGGAGACAGGCAACAGAAAGGGAGGATGATTGTCAGCTCTTTGGCTCAACCTGTGAGCATGAATACATTTCATCCACATGTTGCCAGTGGGTTCTCAGAAGAATTTCTAGAGGACATCCTTAGCAGTGGAAGGATGTTGAAACACTCGGAGGTGCTAACATGAGCCCTTGGTGCTTCCGGAATGTCGGAGCGATGCATGAAGACAGGCCGTCAGGGCGCTGATCACCAGGCACCTGGAGACACTGAGACAGGATGATGGCTCAGATGCCTTTGGCCCCACCAGGTAATGCAGCGGAATGAAGTGAATTGGGAGGTAGGGAACTGGGAGTGACTGGAACTCTAGCGTAGCTGGCCAAAGAGTTCGTGCTTTGTCTGTAGCCCTTCTCCAGATTCAGAGGAAAAGAAAGACCTGTTTTTTTATCCCCACTTCCTTTTTCACACCCACATCGTAAATCACCCGGAGAGAGAACTGAGCCTGCTGACCTCCTCTCTCCTGCCTTTTTTTGGTACCTCATCTGTAACTTAAAAATGAAAAAAGCCCTATGTTTCAGGGACAAGTGAATGTTTCGGTGTGAAGAGAAGGCATCATCTCACATTCTGTACCAGTGCCCCCGGATGCAAATGATTGTGGATATTGAAAACACAGCACTTACTGTGGGAATTATGAACCAAACTGATTATTGTCTCTCGTAGCTCTAAATGTGGTCTATTTGAAAATTCAGAACATGGACAGTTAGAAATGTATCCTTTCAGTATTTAAAGCTGAGAAAGAAAATAAAAAGTGAGAAATTCCAGTGCCTGGATATTCCCAGGCTAATTTCTAGACAAGTGAATTTTGATAAATTCAAGTTTCAGATAAGAACATTTTTTTTCTTCTCTCAGTTTTTTTTAAATGGTGAGTAAAAATGTCCCTGGGAGAGCTGGAAAAATTAGTAATAGATTGTATCAATGTGGAGAATTATTGAGATAAGATTTTAGTAAATTGGTGTAAGGATGAGAACATCCAATGATTATTATTTAGGGTGGATTTAATAAAAATGTGTATGTATAGACACGTGGGTGTTTCTAAAAGATTAGTGCAGAGTTCTTAGTTTTCCTTTACGGGGAATACCCAAAATAAGTGTGAATAATTGAAGCCATTGTATACACATTTTCCACCAAAATTCTGTAAGTAGTAAGTATATAGACACTTTTCCACTAAAATTCTGTAACTTTCTTTTTAATGAAAAATGTTCGGATTTCAAAGGTTCAGGAAGTCATATTTTTCAGCCTAAATAACCCAGATAATTTCACAATCAATTTTTGCTTTACTTTGCCTACAGAAATTCCACTCTTTGAGGAATATAATTTAGCTGTTGATAAATCTGAAACACTTTAACCTCCCCACATGAGAGCATGCCACAGAATGAAAATTTACCTTTTGGGTCTCAAATGTACCAAACACAGTTTCTGGGGTCAATTTCCTCTCCTTTTCCAAATTTGTTTGGGGGACACAAGTCCTTTGACAAGGGAACCATTTTAGCACCAACAGGACAAAAGCTCTTCTGTTCATAAGGGAAATCTCCTCCCCTGAATTAAATTTAACCTCTTTACTACCTCCATTTAGCCACCTGATAAATGCGCTTGAGCTATCTTTTGGAGAGGGAGAGGTATATGGGAACAATAACACTTCCTTTTTGAGCACTTTAATAAAGCTTTGTGAGATTTCAAGATGAAAGATAACGTGTAATGCTGATAGCGCCCTCCAAAGCTCTGTATTCATGGATCCAATTACTTTTTTTGCCCTGGTAAAAGCCACAGTGGATATATTAAATGGGAGTGTGGCTTAAGAATTAAGGCCCCGGAGTCTGGGTATCTGGTTTCTGAGGTTGACTTAACTTCTGCTTTCTTATCTAACTATGGGTATGCAGCTTAACTTCTTTGCCTCAGTGTCTCTTTCCATAAAGTGCCTAGCAAATATCTAAGAAATGCTTTTAAAATGACAGGGCAAATTGCCATTTGGAATCGCGCTGGCATTGTCCAGGAAAAAAATGAGGTGAGTGTTAGCAAAGGGAAGGACTTTCTTCTGCTTAATTTTGGGTTTATCGTAAGTTTTCCTTTTTAAAAGTCATGCGATTTCTGGAAGAGGAATGACATTTTCAAAGCCTTAAAGACACTTGTACAAGAATGCTCTGTCAACGCTTCTTTATTTCTCACGAACGTTTTGATGCTGGCGTTTCTCCAACTTCCCCCCCTCCCCACCTCCCCATTCCAAGTGGAAGAGAGTAACTGAGATGCAAACTTTTCCAATTCTGGGATGTTTTTTGGGGGTTGATTCCTTTCATATATATATATATATATAATTTTTTTTTTACAAATATATGCCCATCAGATTTTATTACATTCTATTTGTATATGGGGTTACTGAGTTCAGACACTTCCCAAGCTCTCAGATTGACTCACTTAACTATGAATAATTGGTTATAAATTTGTAGAAGTATCTGATTTTATTTGACAAAATTTGAGTGGATAGAACGTTGTCTTTTATTGATGACTCTATTGCCCATTGTCTTGAGACAATCTTAATAGCTGAAAGGTGACATGAGAGACAACATCTATGAGTTTGGGGGTTTTTTTGATTGAAGTATAGTCAGTTACAATGTGTCGATTTCTGGTGTACAGCAGTGTCCCTCCTGGTCATGCATATGTGGACATCTATTCATTTTCATATTCTTTTTCATTAAATGTTATTACAGAATATGAATTGTTAAAAGATAAACTGAGACATATTCAAGATTTTAAGTGTTTATTTGAGCCAATTAATTCCATTTGAATTAATCACCAAACAGGAAGTGATTAGCAGCACTCCACCAACGAGGGTTGGGGGAGAGGCTTTTAGAGGGAAAACATGGAGGCAAAAAGCAAGGAAATTATGCACATGGGGTTGCCTTATTCAGAAAAGCCTAATTGTCTGATTGGTTATCCTTTGGTTTGTAACCTTGAGGCATTTATGGATTTAGGTTCCGGTTTTCCACTTTCTTTTTCTACTATTGTAGTTACTAAAGCATCAAATCTACCTCTGTCTAATGGCTTGCTTGTTTAATTAATTTAACAGCAGCAAATGACCATGCTCTTAAAATATGCATGCCAGATATATGTTCTACTAGAAATAAGCAGTGTTCTGAGTATACATTTTGTTAAGATGTTTAGCCAACTAAAACAAGCTCTTTCTCTAGGATGCCTGTGATTGTGTCATTCAGGTATTTTTGGAAGGGCTGTTGTGATTCGCCACCTGGACTATGTTCTCAGTGAATCAAAGATACAAACATCAAGTGTTTGGCTATAACAAATTCATTCAGTATCTAGAAATGGTTTTCATTACTTACAGTGACTCAAATAAGTTATCATAAAAATACTCAATATAGGTAAATTAAATACAAATATTTTTAAATTAGGCTATCTGTTCTAGAATCGAGAGTCCTAACTTCAGCTCTTCTTGCCAAGTAAATTTCTAGCCTATGAGTGATTTTCACAGGATTCAATCTACAGTGTGTTCTTGCCTAATTCTTTCTTCCAGAGGTAATTTTAGGAAGAAAACTGAAGACATAAGCTTCATTTTGAAGATATGAGAATTTATTTAATTCACTTTCCTGTAGTGCAAAGATTAGGTGGCTCTGATTAGAACTCTAGACTGAGAACGGGTAGAAATAACCCTTTGGAGGACTCATCTAAATTTAACTTTGCTTCAGACCAATAAACTGTAGCCCCTACTACTGTGTAGACAGATGATAGCTCATCAGGATGACTGAAAAATCGCTGTGGAATTGAGCTGTAATAGTCCTGTTGCTGTGCCTGTAAATATCATGTCACTGAGGGACTCTTGTATTTTCTCCTTTATATTTTACTGTGGCAAACTGAAGGGCCTCAGAAATATTGTAAATGACAAATTAAAGTAGCCTCAAGATAAAATATGAAATGCCATTGCTAAATTATCAGATTTGAAAAAAAGGAAACAAAAGTGGATCATTGCATCAGAAGCATTTTTTAAAAATCTTTCGCATCTGATTCTAGCTTCATCTCTTTTTCATACAAGCCCAAAAAGGTAAAATTAAATCATTTAAACTTTGCTTAAATTCTACTGTGGCTAACTTACAGAAATTTTTTTTAAATTGGAAAATAACCAGCCCCTATTACCTAAATAAATACTTACTAAAAAATCTGCCATGAAGGAGATGAGAAAGATAGAATCGGATGTTGCAGCCGGGCAGAGTTTGAGTGTTAGGTCATCAAATTGTTGAAAAGAATCTGAAAAAGATGTTTTATATGTTTTATATTAAAACAAACAAAAAAGAGGACTGGAGTAGTCAGTCTGAAATTCGTACTTTTCCTTTTTCATAGTATCATTGTGATGCTCATTTTCTACTTATTTCCCCCTTTCTCTATAGCTTTGTTGCTCTCAAAGTGTAACTCAACATTACAACGTTACATCTTTAAAGGGTGCTTTTAAAGATGGATATTTTATAGACGATCCAGATTTATTGCTGGTAGAGGGCTTGGCAATCTGCACATTTAGCAAAGTTTCCAAGTAATTCTTGGAAGAAATAAAATTTACGAACAGCTACTAGAAAGAATATGATGAGAAAATATGAAGAAATCAATGAATACCTTCTTTTTTTTAAATTATGACTTTTTATTAGAGCAGTTTTAAGCTTTCAGCAAAATCGAAGGGAAGGTACAAAGATTTCCCATCTATTTCCTGTCCCCTCACATTCATAGCCTCCCCTGTTTTCAACATCACTCACCAAAATGGTCCATTTTTTACCAAGGATGAACCTACATTGACACATCAAAATCACCTAAGTTCATAGTTTATGTTAGACTTCACTCTTGGACGATGTCACATGTCCATCATGCCAGCATACAGAGCACTTTCACGCCCCTGAAGGTGCTCCACACTCTGCCTGTTCCTCGCTCCCTGTTCCCACCCTCTGACAACCGCTAATTGTTTCATTGTTCCACAGCTTTGCCTTTTCTCGAATGTCGTATAATTGGAATCGTACAGTATGTAGTCTTTTCAGATAGGCTTCTTTTACTTAATGATATGCATTTAAGGTGCGTCCATGCCTCTTCATGATTTGTTAGCTTATTTTATTTTTTAATGCTGAATAATATTCCGTTGTCTGGATTACCAGTTTATTTGTTCATTCCCCTATTGAAGGACATCTTGGTTGCTTCCGAGTTTTGGCAATTATAAATAAAGCTGCTGTAAACATCTACGTGCAGGTTTTTGTGGGGACATAAGTTTTTAACTCCTTTGGGTAAATACCAAGAACTACAGTTACTAGATCATATGGTAAGAATATGTTTAATTTTGTAAGAAATTGACAAATTGTATTCCAAAGTGGCTGTACCATTTTGCATTCGCACTAGCAATGAATGAAAGTTCCTGTTGCCGCACATCCTCACCAGCATTTGTTGTCAGCATTCCAGATTTTGACCACTCTGATAGGTGTGTGGTGCAAGCTCATTGTTGTAATTTGCATCTCCCTGATGACATATGATGTGCAGCATCTTTTCATATGCTTATTTGCCATCTGTATCTCATCACTGGTGAAGTATCTGAGTCTTTGGCCCCTTTTTAAAGTTAGGTTGTTTTTTCATTGTTGAGTTTCGAAACTTCTTTGTATATTTTAGATAATAGTCTTTTATCAGATAAATATGCCTTTTGGAAATATTCTTTCCCAGTCTGTGCCTTATCTTCTCATTTTCTTGACATTTTCTTTTGCAAAGCTGGCATTTTTAATATTAATTAAGTCTAGCTTATCAATTATTTCTTTCATGGATTGTGTCTTCAGTGTTGTATCTAAAAAAAAATCACTATACTTAAGGCCATATGGGTTTTCTTCTATGTTATCTGCTAGGAGTTTTAAAATCTTGTGTTTTACATTTAGGTATGTGATCTATTTTGAGTTACATTTTGTAAAGGGTGTAAGGTCTGTGTGTAGACTCATTTTCTTGAATATGGATGTCCAGTTGTTCCAAGACAGAAAGACAGTCTACACCATTGTACTGTCCTTGTTTCCTTGTCAATGATCAGCTGACTGTATACGTCTAGTTCTGGGCTCTCTAGTCTTTTCCGTCGTTTCATGTGTCTATTCTCTCATCAGTATCTCTCTGTCTTAATTATTGTAGCTTTCTTGTTTAAGGTTGTAAGGTGGTGTCAGTCCTCCACCTTGGCTCGTCTTCAGTATTGTGTTGGCTCTTCTGGGTCTTTGGCCTCTACATGTAAACTGTAGAATCAGTTTTTCAATATCTACAAAATAACGTATTGGGTTTTTGATTGCTATTGCGTTGAATTCATAGATCAAGTGGGTAGAGCTGCCCGCTTGACAGTATTGAATCTTCCTACCCATGATTATGGGCTATATCCCCATTGATTTAGTTTTTCTTTGATTTTATTCATCACAGTTTTGGAAACACTTATTTTAAAAAGAGTTTTAAAAGCGAACACCATATTATAGAGAAATAAGGAATTTTTGAGCTAAAAGGTAATTAAAATAGTTTATTCTGATATTTAAAAAAATCCTGAGAGGTTGTTTTCATAAGGTCCAGGATAAGCACTTAGTCTTCTTATGCTTCAAAGTTTAAAGTGAAATAGATTTATTCTCTGCATGGGGAACAGTAGGTGATTCAAATCCACGGTCATCTGTGTAAGTATTTCTGTGGCATCTGAAAATAAAAGTCTGGCTGTTCTTTCCTTCCTTCCTCTTCCTCCTTCCCTGTCTTCTCTCCTACAGCAATACTTAAATGGACAAATATGTCCATGAACGCTATTACCTTTGGACATACATGCCGTTCTAGTGAGTGCAGAGATGACAGGAATTCTCCAGTTTACCTAATTTTGCAGCAATTGTTGGTTAGAATGAAACTACAAATAAACACTCTGATAAATGCAGCATGTTGCTTAAAATACGCAGAGTATGCTTTGAGATCTACCCCAAACGAAGGGTGACTCCTTTGTCTGGGTAAGACTACCCTTCAAGTCATTAATTTCAGTAAAACAAAAATATCGAGATGCCAAGAAACAAAAGTTAAATGTGGTGCCTCCGCTCTTCATTCCACATCAAATTTTGTGCTCAGACAACACTTAACACAGGTATAGCTGCCTTAACGCTCAGTAGCTTATGATCGAACGGTCCACATTTTTCCCTGTGATTACCAGGGGGTTATTTTTTCTGTGACAAGGCTTTTCCTCCCTTCTGCATAAGGCAGTGTTTGGAGGGGATCTTTGGTTATCTGGGTATAAACAATTCATTTAATTTTGATACATTAAGGAAATGGAGTATGATAGTGTTTGTAGGAACAAATATTAAAGGATTGAAATGAACCAAAAAGATTAGCAAATGACTGTCTAGCACGATCCTCCAAGATGTCTCTGCCTTTCATAGTTTTTGAGCTAACTTATAGCTTTGTAAATTATAAGAAAATAATATTAATGCAAATTAGTTTCTTTAAAAATTGCAAAGCTATTGTATCCAGTGAAATGCAGTTGATTATTGACCTGTGAATAGACCTGTTTTACCTACACATGACTTTAAATTTCCCTTTGAAATAGTTGTAATATCTTACTGTTTCTCCCATTAGTTAATGATGTAAGTAAAATGTTTATGTGTTCATTTCACATCCTTCATGAACTTATAATTAAACTTTTTAAAATACATTATCATTTAGCATTAATTTACCTTCTAGACAACAAGCACCCCCTTCTTTACTTTCTAGCAAGCAGCAAAAAGGTTTTTGAAATTCTGCTCCATTGACTTGGAATCTAGCCTTTATAAGTCATAAATATCTAATAAATAATATAGTTTATATTAGTGAATGTGCCATTTGGTATTTTGTTGGTTGATTTTAAAATGGTGAAAATAAAAAGATGTGAACTAAAAAGCATTCTTAATTTATTTGTCATGATGATTTAAAAAAAAAGGGAACTGAGCTGAGTTACCAGTATGGCTACACATAGAAATTTTTATTTCCTAAAAATCTGGAACATAAAGCATTATAGTCTCCTTGATACGTAACAAAGATCCTGGCTTTATACTTAGAAATCATTTCTGGTAATCCTTCAGAGCTCATTTTTCCTCTCCATAGTTTGTTCTGATTATAGACAACTCCAGCCTCTCTCCCCACAAAAAAATTTCTAAATGAGCAAGAGGATTAATTGAGTAAAGAAAGATATCAAGCCTGCAGACAAAAAAAATGGATCAAATTATGGTCAGACAGATTAGCCAAGTAAAAATCCAGCAGTGGGAATTTATTATAAAAGCAAGTAATAAGAGATCATCCAAGAAATGGAAAACTTAAAAATAGTTCTCAATGTGGGACAAAAGGGACATGGTAAGATTTTCTTTGTATTCAACAGAAACTGGGAAAACACAACTGTCAGAAGATTAAATGTTACTTGTGAATGTTTAGAAATAGAATGAAAATAAATGAGGTAATTATAGAAAATTTTCTTCACTCGGTTCCCCTGTATATCACAAAAAGTTTGATATTTCTTTTTTTTTTCCTTTACAAATTTAAGGCTTTCTTTTATAAGAGCTGTGACAGGAAGAAGGAATGATACTGCAAAAGTCAATTTGAACATATTTTATTTTTGAGTACTGAAACCATATTGGGAGGTAATTTATAACCTTGAGTTTGTAAAATCTGTTACTTTTCACTCATTGTTAACTTTAGAACATAAGGCCCTAATAAAAATATGACATGAAAGAATTAGCTTTAATTCAGAGAAAGTTTATAGGATGAAGCAGAGGAAATACAGCCGGGACAAAAAGCATGTTGCACCGAGGAGGTTAAGAACATCAAAGAACATTCTCCCCTTCAGTATTTTGGCTTCAGTATTCGGTCTAATACCAGCATAATTGAAGTATATGGTATAGTTCTTAAATATCTAAACAGGATGATCAATCTCTCCGACCTGTAGAAAAATTGAGATACCTTACTGACTTCTTTCTGAAGCCTGTTGACTTCTGGTGACTTTCCTAACTTTAAACTTGCTTTTAAAAAGTGAGGCTTGATCTGATGAAAATATACATTTGGAAAAAAATTCCATTATCCCAACATTCCTTATTTATGAATTTGTGTAGCTATCAAGGGAGGTGTATTCCAAGATCTTTCTTCCCTTCATGTCTGGCTTCACACTGTTTGTCCACAATTCTTTTCATAATATTTTATTTTGATGCCACAAAACTAGGGACGAGTCTCTGGAGGAAACAGTGTTCCAAGGCGCGGCCATCATTAAGAGACAATAAGCTTGTTTTCATTCCAACAGTCTTAGCTTTGTTAAAGGCTAAGTGGAAGAAATGAACATACTGCACGCCTTACAAAGGAAATTGTGTCTAATTAGTTTGCTTCTCAAATTATTTCGTGAGGCATTGATTAGACTATAAATATGTTTTATTATCAGATGCTCTCAGCTAACGTTTATAATTTTTTATTGTTGTTAAAGATGGTCTATTAATTGAAATAAGATTATTCTACTAAATACAAGTAAATAAAATTACTAGGGTAGCCAGGATATTCCACTAACCGCACATTTTGGTCAGAAATTAAAAATAGGATGAGCCAAATCTAAAATGAAGCATTCAAATATTGTCTGTATCCTTCAGAAAAAAATTTAATTTAGAAAATCTGTGTATTAGTTATGCTATCAAGGGCTGTGCTAGACAGAATAATAGCCCTCCAAAGATGGCCAGGTCCTTGACTCTGTAACCTGTGGATATATTACCTCATGCAGCATAAGGAGTTTTGCAGGTGTGATGAACGTTAAGGACCTTGCCATGGAAGAGTAGCCTGGTATATCCATGTGGGGCCAATCTAATTACATGTGTCCTTAAAAGCAGAGAACGTTTCCCAGCCTTGGTAAGAGAGAGGTGTTGCAGAGAGTGGTTACTGAGATGCAACCTGGCTGACTTTCAAGATGGCAGAGGGAGCTCTGGAGCCAAGGGATGCTGGCAGCCTTGAAAAGCTGGGAAGGCAGGTGAGCAAACTGCCCCCACCAGAGCCTCCAGGAGCAGTGCAGCCCTGACTACACCTTCGTTATAACTGGAGAGACCTGTGTCGAACTTCTGACACATAGAATTGTGAGACAATGAATGTGTGTGTAGGTCTTTAACCACTAAATTTATGGTAGTTTGCTCTGGCAGTGATACAAAGTTAACACAAGGTGTTATCTTGGCATGTAATATTTTAACTATGAGAGTTTAGAAAAGCTCTATGAAGCAACTATAATTATGTCTTTTTGAAAAAAAAACATAACTCTCTAGGATTTAAAAAAATTAAGCATAGACATATAATTAAATGAGGAACCATAGACCTAGGATTGAGTTTGTGCGTGTAGGTATTTATCAGGTGCTGTTTTGCAGATTTTCATGTGAAAGCAAGATCACTACCTTAAATTCTTTAAATTCTCTGCTTTCAAAGACTCGTGTGATTCGATTAGCCCCGCGTGGATAATCCGGGTTACCCTCCCTACCTCAAGATCCTGAACAATAATCGCAGCTGCAAAACCCCTTCTGCTACCTAATGTAGTATTTTACGAACAGAGCATGAGATTGAGAGAAAGGATTTAATTTGGGGTATTTCATACAGAGATAGTTCTGTCTATAAACACTGAAAAATCTTCTATAAGTTTCACAAGGTGCATGTCCCAGTCTATAAGTGTGGAGGGTTACTGACATCCCAGCAACCAAAGGTTATTCTTCATGAATTGGGAAACTGACTCGAGATCAGTATTGTGGTGGTTAATCCCTTCTGTAAATGGTATAATACTAAATGAGTGTTAGCCATTTTCACTTAAAGCACTTGGTTATTTTACTGAGTCCCCACATGTAGACATTCAAGACTGCAGTGATAGGTCTTGTCCAGGTTTCTAAATTTTTAAAGCGACAGCTTGCCACACCTGATGACAGTTTTTAGGATATAAATCTGGGAAATGTGGAGAAATCAGGAATGATTTAGCCTACAGATTTTGTAGGCAGGAGAGGTCGTGTGCATGGTGGATGTGTTTATACTGTTCACAACTTAGAGCTTAGTGAGCAGCTGCAGACGTAGCCAGGGCACATCTTTGTGGGGCTCCATTGCTGCTGTGGGCTGATGACAAACCTCTCACTTAGTGTCTTGCTGGACACCGTAGGCATCAGTCAGCAGCTGGCTCCAGGCCAGAAGAGCGCCGATGGATTCTCTTAGCAGGTGCACCCATGAGACCCCCTGGAGGGACTAGGACGTTCTGGGATCCCTAGGGTGTGGGATACATGCCTCTAGCTGGCATGGTGGGAAGCCCATTGACCTCTGCAGACTTCCCTTGGCTGAGCTCATTCACAAGGCTCTGTGCGAACGCACAGCACCGACCACTGATAGAGGGCCCAGGAAAGCACTGCGGCCAGAGAGACTCTAAATGTGGTAGACACGGGACAAAAACAGGTATCCGTGTGGACTGAGGACTTACCCATCAAAACGAGGATCTTGTTCTAAGTATCACAAAACGTGGAGCTGGTTAATGTGATGTTTTTTATAGCATGTAACTCGCATACCCGTAGTAGGAGCCACGCCCAGTCTCTTGGCTTGGCAGCGTCAGAGGATATGACCGTCCTGAGAGAGAGAGAGACTCTAGAACCATCGTGGCAGCCCCTAGCAATACAGGAATGTTTAAATTAATTAAAATAGCCAGTTCCTGAGCAACACTGGCCACGTTTCAAGTACTCAACAGCCACACGTGACCAGCTACCATATTAGACAGCCCAGATTTAGACCATTTCCATCACCGCAGAAAGCTCGGCTTCACAGTACTTTTCAAGAACCAAGTTGGGCCCTTTGGGTACCCAGAGGGCTGAAATGCTAAATCTCAATGTGCCGCTCTGCTTCCTGATTTTAGTTCAAAACCTTGCCGGCCTCCGTAATTGACCTGGAGAATCCTAAGAGCAACTGGTTCCTGCAAATGTCACTGGACCTTGAGACCCGAGGGCAGAAAACTTGAGTGTATTCTCTGGTGACCCCTCATCCATCCGCTTTGTTCAGATTTACCCTGGGACCAATTCATCCAGTTGGTGCATGTTTCCCAAGACCTACTCTGGCACCAAGATTCTGTGAACAAAACATGGGCTCTCCTCTCACGGAGATTACATTCTATGTGGTTGATACAGACGGTTAGAAAACATCAAACACATTAAGATAATTTCATACTGTATGAAGTTCTATGAAAGATATTTTTAAAAGGTCGTGAAATGGGGAAGGTTGATGCTCAGGTGACTAGAAGAGGCTTTTGAGAAGGAGCTGGTTGCACCAAGTATCTGTGATTCATTTGTTTCAAAATATTCAGTGCCTATTATTAACCAGCTATTGTATTTGATTACCAGTGGGGTGCTTTTAAAACCACTAAACCACATTGATGTGTCAGAAACTCAGGACCCATGCCCATTGCCAGTAGATTGAATTTAAATCTCATGCATGTGATCCAGAGATCAGTATCTTTAAAAATCACTAAAAGCAATTTTAAGGCATAGCCAGAATGATAGTAAAGATACCTGAATGCTCTCTTGAACTTGATTTACTAGAACATGAGAAATGATGAAAAGGAAGCAAATAGTTTGGCTTCTAAATGAATGAGGAAAGGACAGAAAGTGAATTCCAAGAGACAATTAGGAAACTCAGTAATTTATATTAAAAGTTACAGAGGACCAAAATTGAGCAGTATCTATGAAAATGGAAAGAATAAAAATAAACAAAAAGACTTAAGAGCTAAGAATAAAAACGCGTCAAAAGTAACCCTGAGATTTTCAACTTCATGTCTGGCATAAAGATGATGATGTTTTGAGATGTAACCAAAGCAAAAATATTAGGAGAAGTAGGCTGGGTTTGTTTTCAGACATTGTAAATTTGTAATTCTTGTTCAGTTGTGAATGTATACTTTTTCTTTTTCTGAAGTCCTGAGACAAGCAAAAACAATAAAGAAAACCATGATTTCATGCCAGAGACTAAGCTAGAAAAAAAAATTCTGATGCCCAACATAATTTTAAGCCTCCCACGTTATCCAAAATACATATGCTGTAAATTGGAATTTCCAAATTAGATCCACCTTCTTATTACAGATAAAGAGAAAAAGGAAACCAAGCTTTGTCTTTTTCAGAATCATTTTTAGACCCTGCATCATGAGAAATATTCTGAAACAAAGTCTTTGAACATCAAAGTCCAATTACAAAGTAAACTGGACTAAACGTATTCATGTATTAGCTTGACCTACGTCTGGGAACTGGGCCAAACTTTTCAAGTTATGCTACCATGATTTACCAAAAAAAGGACATGTTAACCAACATTATTAAAGAAAAGCATATATATACACACATAACAGGAACCAAAATAAATGCTTATGTTAATTAATGTTGAAGATGTGTATATATACACAAGGCGAAGATACAGTACCCTCTTGAGCAGTGCTGGGAATAGTAGCTGTGCCAGGGGAAAATGTATACAGTCTCCTGGCCTGCAGGGTATGTGTTTATTGTGTTATACAAATACACAAAGGAGCCACTTCCACAATTGCCTGGAACAAAATTGCAATCTAACGTTTTGCATTTAAAATTCCTTCTACTGCTCCATTTCTTGATGAATAGCAGGTCATGAAACTTAGGTGTTTGCAAAAATAAACATAGTATGAAAGATACCTGAATCTCTGTGAAATGCAAACTTTTTTTTGCATATTTAGGGAAAACATTGCATCTGTTCAGAAAATTGATTATTTTTTGTAATCTCACTTTTTTCTTTTAATGAATATGAAATAAATGAAACTCTTCTCCTTCTCTCCTGCCTCTTCAGCCCCCAATGCTGTAGCCACCATCATTTTATATTCTTCCAGACTTTATTCTATGCTTATAGGAATATATTTTTTTCTTGTTTTTTCCCCAAATGAAAATGGTTTTGCCATGTGCTTTTTTGTTTTTGTTTTTTTCCAAGTCAGTACATATGAATCAACTACTTTCTTTTTAATTGCTCTATGAATTTCCTTTAAGGAATATTTTGTAATTGATTTAACCATTTTTCTATTAATTGAGAGTTCTCCCCACCTCCCAGTTTTTGGCTAGTAAACTATACTGTGCTGTAATGAGCATCCCTGGACATGTATTTTTTCTGTGTAAATAAGCTAATATTTGTGGAGGACAGCTCCCTAGAAGTAGGATTTCTGAGGACATTACTGGATCAAAGATTATGCATATTTTGATCTTGATAGATAATGTCAATTTTCCTTATAAAAACCTATAACCATATTCACTCTTCTCAATACAGTTATGACAGTGCCCATTTTCTCATACCAAAGGTAGAGTTATCTATTGAAAAGTTGCCCAGCAAGTCAGTGAATAAGATATCTTGTTTTGTTTAACTGAAAGTTGGTATTTTATATTCATGATGGACCCCATTTTAAGTCCTGTTTAATTTGCTGCATTCCATCTGGTCCAGGGCAGATATTGTCCTTTTTTTGTTTAACCATTGAAATCTTTTCTTCTAAATTAAATAGCCTATTAACTTTCTTGTAATTTATGCAGTGCAGGATGGAAATTTTTATATTTTGCTTGGATTCACTATTATGGCCAGTTTGATTTTATGCGTAACAGCTTTCCTCATCAGACTGGATATTTAAGCCACCTGTCTTGACAAATATCCCACTTTTCTCTCTGAAATGTTTGCTCTTTCTTGCCCTGTCGCAGGATTTCATGTGTCTCGGAGATATTCACCTCTGTGTGGGGTCCCAATTTTCCCAGTGACTTTGCAGCACAGTAACTTGGCTGAAATGCTGATGAGCCCAGATAAGAAGGAGATGATGACAGGAAGGGATAATTGGGAAATACTGCCCTGGGGAAGAAATAGTTTGTGTCTGGGAGAGAAGGGCTTGACCACTCTTTCTCAAGTGACACTGATTTTTGAAAAGTGGCGTTAAGAGCATGCAATTCCAGAGACCCCTCGGTTCTTGCAGAAATATCTACCATGGCAGGCTGAAACTCGTTTTCTTTAAAGGTTAAAAAAATAGAAAAATGTGCAACTCTTGAAGAGATTTCCAAATTGTCATTGTGAGCAGAAATCCAATATTTCAAGTTAAAATTGAGAGGGTTTTCAAGAAGCAGCAATTATTTCAGGCAGAAAGCAAACAGAAATGCCAGCAGTCAAAAAAGCCTGTGAAAAGATATGATTAAAACTGAGATTTTTAAAAAATATATTTGTCTGTAGTTCTTGACTTTTAAAGTCCACATTTTCCCTTGAGAAAAGAATGAAAAACATTAAAAATGTTAAAGAAAGGCATAAGCATGTTTAAAAAGAAACAAATTAAGAAAATATTAGTATCATGTTACCAACCCCAAAGCCAAACAGAAAACACTTCTCAGTATGATTGGAAGTTAGTGTGAGGGAGAAGAAAACCATTATTATTATAATTATTATTATTTATTTATCTTTTTGGCAGTCTTATTTGCCGACTGACTGATGCCTGGTAGTAGACTCACTCTTATTTATTATATAAGAAAGGTTGTATCCTTTGATTTTAGGGAACGGTTTTAACAAAATTGTCTACTTGCGTCTTGTAAATGCTTCAAGAGGAATTCAGGGCATTCTACGTTGGAAATATCTCAAGACCTCTTAACTCCTACCTTTCACTCTGATTTCTTAGTGGTTCTGCCAGCCTGGCCTCTGCTCAGAAGCTGTCCTTCCTAAGAGGTGAGAAATATTTTTGAAAACCAAAGTCAATACTACTAATTTGAATATGATCTTCCTCTTGAGAGCAATTAATGACAGATATTGTGTTAGATGCTTCTCTGTTCTTATGGGGATAGCTCTCAGTGAAGATGTGTATTTCATATCAGTGTATCTAGATTTAGTCATTCTTTTTAATGATTACATAGTATTTCCATGTATAAATTACTCCCAGTGGTTATTTTTTTACATTTTCTCCCCAAGACAAAGACTGTCTTAATGAGCATCTATCAGGTTTCTTTTTTATTGGTCCATTTATCTACCACATTCTCTACCCACATACTACTGAGGGCATCTTTAAATTAGTTTGCTGATTCATACTCCATATTAAAAACATAGGATAGCATTTCCAAGTACTAAGCAAATGCTATGAAAATCATTGCCATCATTTCCTATTCTCATTACTTCTTTACTACAACTATTACTGCATAAAGTCAACAGCACTCAACAAGAAAACTTTTATTTTTTAACCTTATTTTTGTCAGAAATAGGACCTTAACATTTTTTTTTTTAAAGGTGACATTCTAGGATGTTTTGTGGCAGATAGATGGTACTTAAAACATTTGTTGAATGAAAAAAAGTAATAAATATTAGCTATTTTGGAGAGTTTTTTTGACCAAAAAAAAACACGTTGACAAAAGAAACATTTGAAAATTTTGTGCCAAATAAACAGACCTATTAATAGAGATTTTTGGTATTTATGAAGATTTTACAAATTTTAATAATTATTATTTTAAAGGTTCATATTGAAATGGGCAAACTGATACCTCTCAATCATACTATTCAAATTTTTCTCAGTATACTAATAGATGTTCTTTATTATAAAGTGATTTATTCTGAACTGTAAAAATACTAGATGGATAAGATAGTACTTGCCACATTAATATACAAAACGTATCACACATTAAACGAATATTCATGGTTTAAGATTAAATTTGCTGTTTACTTTCAATATTTTTTTCTTAGTAGTGAAGGCTCCCTAAATTTCATTGGTTCTTCTCCATATACTAACTTGTATATAATTAATACTTCATCATTTGATTTAATCTTAAGGCTTCAAATGTCCTTTAGTTAATGTTACATAAACTTAAAATTCTTTCTTAATTCTCTGTGTGAACAGCCCAGTTAACAGTGGAACAGTGTCTGGCATTACAAGTCAATATGGTTGTTTAATGCCATTCTCTTCATGAGTGTGTAAAGGAAAATTTTATAAATAGCCTTTTTAATGCAATGGTTCTCTTAAACTCACACCAGTAATAATTCTGCACAGAAATAAGACAGCCAAATGTGTGGAAATAAATTTCATTCGTATATAAAATATCTAAGATAGGAAAAATTATACACATAAAATTTAAAGCTAGCTAAGGATTCATTGAAAATTTTTCATATGCCATCTCTCCAAATCTGGTTTTAAGGAAACTGTAACATAATTCCAGGAATAAAGACCTTCTGGAATTGGGATTTATGGAAAAGAGATTATAGCCCCATAAGGTTCTAGGAATGTAAAGGGCCTGAAAGATTCTGTAGGAGAAGGTACTTTTCTTTTCTTGCTAAAGATTAAATGAGTTTCTGAAAACTCTGTTTTCGGTGAGCATACATTTCTTCCATTGGTGCTGGATTTTGTATTGATTAATAGTGACCTTTTTTTTTTTCTTCTTTGGAAAGAAAACTTACAGGGACAAAAATCACTGTTCTGCTTTTATTAAGATCCCCTGTTGACTTTGAGAGGTAAACATTGATTTTTGATGGGTGGGTGCAACATATTGAAGAAATTATTTGAATCCTTGGTGAGATAATGCTTCTAATAATATAGCTGGTTATCAAAACAGGATGTGTCTAACGTCAGTCTAAATAATCGTACACCTTTAGGTTTTTACGTTGATAATTTCAGTAGAACATTTTGAGACAGAAAATTTCTTTCAACTTTGAAAAGTAAGTCTTTGATAAAACATGGCTCTTAATAATTGTTCGTTCTTCTGAAAAAAATATTTGAGTACAGGAAGAGTAACTGAACAGCAAGGAGTCCCAGGCACAGGGTTTTTGATCACTTTAGACTTTCAAACAGTGTCTCAAACTTGAGCAGGATCTGGAAAGTCTGTCGAGGTTTTAGGAAATAATCAAGTGATGACTGAGGGCACATAGGACTGAATCACTGTATGTGCTATCTGTGTCTTTTGTAGGTGGGCGGGGCTGGGGGTGGGGAGAGTCGTTGCTGAATGTGATGGGGACTGGGTGGTGCAGGCTTCTGATGCTCTCAACATTTTCCACCTTGTAGGTCAGGCCAAAATTGTAATAACAAAGCTCACTGCAGCTGCCTCCTCAGTGTTTCGGACTCACTCACATGAGAACATGCATCATCTCTGCCTTTCTTGAATGCACATGCGTGCACATTTTCAAATATAAAGTCCAAAGACGTTGCAAGATGTGGATGGAATCCTTCATACCTAAAACTAGTCCAAAAGAACGATACTTTGAAACTTTACCAAGGTTTGAACAAATGGCATGATCTTGTCCATTTAAATGTGTGTGTCTTCTGGTCTGTCCCATCTTACAGAATTGTATTTTTGATCAGGTTAAACTTAACCTATGCAAAATCATGCAGACTCTTGACTAATCTGTTTTACTGAATTATCCTAAAATCTAAAGTAAGAATAATTTTGAAATTTTATTGATAATCCTTGAGTAATAAAAAAATTACTGTAATATATTTTCTGCAGATTTTCAAATATATTCAGTATCTAATGTGACAATTACTGTGTAACAATATTTAACAATATTGTTAAGTTAATTTTTTTTGTTATTTTGTTTAAGTGACTTATTTAGCACTCCAATAAGGATCTAGAAAGATAAAAACACTATTCTTTCATAATGTTATTACACTGTGCTGTTCCAATAACATTTAATAGATGGTTAACATTTTCTAACATTAAGCTGGTACTGTGGGATCTTTGAAAATATCACGTATATTTGGGTTTCGCTTTAGCACTTTAGAAGGCTCATTATCATAACTTAAAATTAGATTTGAAATTTTTTTTCAAAAAAACCTGTTATATGTATTTTTTGGGTGGGGGAACAGGGAGGGAAATTCCTTTGGTATCCTCTGTTAATCTTTATGGCTCATTGGATATTTATCTGTATTTCTGAATTCCAGAAGTAACATGTTTAATGGAACAAATCAACCAATAGTATGACAAGTTAAAATCTGTAAAGATAAAGTCAGTTCCTATATTAAAAGAATATAGTTAATTAAGATGCTACAAAATCCTGCCTCCTCATGAGGGCAAACATTTGTTCTTTGATAGAATGTGTATTGATTGACTATCCATTCCATACAATAACTTTCCCAGGCTCTAAGTTTAGAGTGAGGATCAAAACAGATAGGTTTCAAGGTCTCTGCTCACATAGAGTTTACAGCCCTATCTGGGAAAACAATAGCAAATAATCAAATATCAAAATAATCTCATTAAGAGATGTACATCTGATTCAAATTTAGATGATGATTCTGAAGGAAAGAGAGCTAAGTCCATGAAAGTGGCTTAAAGTAGGCGATCAGGGAGATCTCCCTGAAGAACTGTTGGTTGAGCTGAAGGAAATCTAGCACACGTGGCTGCCTGGGCAGGGGGCGGGGAGCCTTCCTGGAGAGGCCACAGTAAGGGGAGAAGGCCAGGAGTGGGACTTACTCAAGTGATTCAGGAAATGGGGGCACACGAGGGTGCCTATGTCCCAGGTCTTGGTTGAGTTCCTGGGACATGCCCTGCCAGGTAAGGGTCCTTGGCATCGTGGGTGAGCCATAGCTGAGTTAAAGGTAGATTTATTCAGAGAGGTGCACTCTCCATAGACAGATGCAGAGCATCTCAGAAGGCAACAGAGAGGCCACGAGGCATGGGGGAGGGGGGCTAAAGTAGAAGTAGATACACACTCTGTAGACAGAGTGCGGGCCATCTCAGGAGGCCACAGCGGGTGAACACGAGGTGTGCAGCTGTTAGCTTTTATGGGCTTGGTGACTTCGTATGTTAACAAGTAGGAGGATTATTCCAGCTGCTTTGGGGAAGGGGTGAGCGATTGGGCCACCACCCACTTTCTGACCCTTGATGATCAGCCTCGGAACTGTCGTAGCACCTGCGGGAGTGCTGTTAGCATGCTAATGCGTCACAGTGAGCGTGCAGCGAAGCTCAAGGTCCCCTGGGAGGTGCGTCTTCGCCGTCTCGTGCTGACTGCTGTGCCGTTCTCTTAATGGCTGTGCCCTGCCCTCTTCCCTCTTGTCTCACGAGGACTGGCAAGAAGCTCACAACTGAAGAGAAAGCAGATCGTGAAGGAAGGCAGTTTGAGATGATGCTCAAGAAGCCAAGGGCTTGGTGAGGCAATAAATCTGGAATTTAGCCAAAAAGAACCGGGAAGCCATTGGACAGGTCGGGCAGAGAGTGGAGGTGACAGGACCAGATCTGCATTTTGAAGATCTCCCTTGGGTTGCACAAAGGAGGGGTGATTGGACGGGTTCAGAGTGGACGAGAGGGGGCACATTAGGCCCTTTTAAAAGCTCAGGAGAGCGAGGACGGCGTCGGCCACTGGGGGGAGGGCTTGGCAGGCACTCCTTTGTTGTGTTTGTACAGGCAGACAAGTATTTCAAAGCATTTATCTGGTGCAGGGATGGGCACTAACCAAGCAGCATGGGAGACGGCCGGGTCAGAACACGCCCCAGTACCTGCAGGCTGAGCGTGAGCTCTGCGTGGCAATGTGATTTCAGAACACGCGCAAATCTATATAAACAAAGTGAAAAAGTGAAAAGATTACTTTATGCCCTTGGCTGTCAGGGGGTTAGACTATATTACCCTGCAGTTTGAGGAGATCAGCATTTAACCACAGCATTTGTTTTCTTTTTCTCCACATAAAAAAGTGACAAATGATCCTTGTCCTTAATAATAAGCAGAAAGGGCCTAGGATTACCAAAACGTCAATACTTACACCAGAGAGAGTATTGCAAGCGAACCCAGAAAATACTGTCTGTTTTGCTAAGTGAAAAGCATCTCACTGAATATCTGGAAACCTCATTGTCTTCTCTTTCTGGCTCTTTTATGAGTTACCATAACTCAGCTGGAGCTGCAGTGTAACTGACCAGGGCTGATGATGAAATCAATAACCACTAAAACAAAAATAAATGGTGTTTGGGGTGCAAGAAACATTTAGCCATTTTCATCTTAGGGAAAGTACATCTGACTTAAATGTACTCCAATGGCTAATATTTCACACACACACACATATATATATATGTTTAGTAAACTCTGGTTTTGCTAAAATTTCTGTACTAGCTAATCAATATCCACAATGGTGGACTCTCTCTTTGGGCTCAGAGTCAGTGCACAATTTAAATAGGAAATGCTGTGTCATTTGATTCCACTGAAAAATAATTTCCTGGTGGGAATGTGTTTTAAACTCTCCCCACTATTCAGCCCAAAAGCCTTCAAACAAGTGAGCGTTTGGGGGGAATGCAATTGGAGAAGTTAGTTTCACACCTCAAAATTTAGGAGCTAAGTGGTAAAGGGGTGCTTCTTCATCCTCCACAAAAAAAAAAATTAGCTGCAACATTTCAGTGGAGGAAAGAAAACAAGATTCTGGCACTTTTAAATTCTAAGGTCATCAGTAGATTTTTTTTTTTTTAACAGTCCTTGATTCTCAAGTTTGTACGTCTTTACTGATTCACCTGTTGTAATGGTGGAACCATTCTGGGACACTGAGGCTGGCATGATATGTGCAAATTGTTCCTTTTGGAGGAGCACAGTGACCCCTCCTGTTTCTTTTTTTCTGTGTTTTAGACAGCTGACTATGGAAATTGCAATGAGCTTTGTGTCTGAGGTGGGAAAGCCGTTGGAATAGTCTGAGATTTGACAAGAAATGATGGCATCACCAGTACCGAACAACACAGTGTAGCACGATTTCAGAGGAGAGGGTGGGGTGCACAAGATAATATAACTTGTGATCTTGATAAAGGTGAGTAAGTCTCTGAAAATAAATTAAAAAAGGAAAAAAAGCGCATAATCTCTAGATAAGGTATGTGGGTATCTATAGTTTACGTTAGTACCTACAGACATTCAAATTGATCTATCAGTATTTAATTATATTTACTATCCTTGATCTATATATCATTTGCTTAAAATACGTAGGATTGACAAGGGAGGCTACTTTAAAATGTGAAAGTAGGAAGAGATTGTGATTAGAAGCATTTATGAGTCAATCACGTAATTCCTATCAAGACGCTAGATCCAATCAGGTATTATGTGATTGCAGAGGATTATTCTGCTGTCTTAAGGCTGTGGGTATTTAGGTTATGATTTCAAAGTTTAAGAGGCCAAAGCTAATTGCCTCCTGAATTCACAGTCGTATCTGGAAGGGACTCACGGGCAAAGGTAAAAATACATGATCATCTACAGCTGATTTGATTGGAGCTGATGGAACCACAGCAGGAAAGGGGTGTCACTGTCACACGTGGAACTAGGTTTTGCTGACTTGGCAGGCCCACGAGTTTTGAGGGACACATGTCGCAAATACGGAAAGTAGATGAATATGTAAAATTGTATGAATATTTATAACTCTCTGGTCTTTTCATAGCGTATTTATTAACACCAAAACAATTTTAGATGGGCTATCAACAAAAATATTTAAAAATAAATCGCAGTCTACTCATTTAACACACATTGATTATGATCAGCTACAATGAGACAAATTAAACATCCGTCAGAGACTATTTAATAAGTTTTACTGCACTGACTTTTAACTAAATCACTTTCAAATGCTTTATCAACAGTTTTTAAATACAAAGACACAGCGGCCAAGCTCTAATATAAATGAATGAATTTGCCTTTCTGGAAGATCACAGGCGGATAAACAGGATGCTGAGGGGACAGCCGTGAACCAAGGAGTTCTTGCCCTGTTTAAATGGTCAAGAGACTCAGTTTCACTTGACCTCTGTCAAGGAGGAATACAGTTCCTATTTGCAGACTTTTTTTGAATTTTTACATAAATTCCCAACACTGTTAAATCAGTAATTGATTTTGATGTTTATACAACAGTAAACTGCCAAACAAAATAAGTATGCAACTGGAAATGGCCTGCCCCTCCACCCCCAGATGTGACCTTGTCTGTTCCAGTGTTGAGAAATTTACTCCAGGGCAGACGCTCGTGTAAGTTTGGCTAGCCCTAGAGACTGGCCTGGGGCAGGGCCGGGGTTGGGGTGGGAGGGCATTAGAGCACTGTTCCAGAATCGCCCAAAGCGAAACTCTCAGAAGCTTGAATTTTCACCATAAACATACACAGTATACACTGTCTATACTGAAGAAATGGCCTTGTCAAATGGCAGCTTGACAGGATGGTTCACATGAAGTTTTTGCCTCCTTTTGTGAGTAAAAGAATCATTTTAGTTGCCTTTTCCTCCTCCTTGCCCCCTCCCACCTTTTTTTTTTTTTTTCTTATTTTCACTGAATGACTCTACTTCTTCCGGCCCCTGTGAGGGGGCCTGCTTCCAGTGTGTCTGCCTGTGGAGCAAAGTGAAGGAGGGGACAGAAGTGGGTGGCGGTGAGATTCCCAGCGCCCCGTGAAACGCGGTGGCCGCGAAGCAGAGCCTGAGACGGTGACAGCTGCCGGAAGCACTTACTGTTCTAGAAATTCTGTCCCCTACTTCCTTCAGAATAGTATGAAAATTGATTAAATCACCTAGATTTCAGCTTCTTGCTCTCCAGCATCCTCTGATTTATGGCAGAAGTTCTCGCACAAGATGTGCGTGAGTAATTGGGGTCCCTTTTGTTTTACCCGCCTTTTTAATGGAAAGTAAATCCATTGATTAGATTATAGTAGAGGAGGGAAAAGAGAAGAGGGGGTCTTTTTTTCTTTTTTTTTTTTTTAAACCAGAATTGCTCAGTACATATCTTGCTGTTCAGCTCGCCTGCTTGCTTAGGTCTGGGGATGCCATTCCAGCCCTGTGGGTTGCAGCCCAGAGGGCTGGGCCCCTTCTGCACAACTTACTTGAAGGCAAGTGTCAGTTTGTTGGATTCTTTATCCGTTTTGCCAAATTATCTGTGAGTAGGAGTACTGAAATAAGATCTTGAGCAACTTACTTTGGATGTTGGTTTTCTTTTGAAAAACAGTTATTACAAAACTCCTAGGACGGCTCACTTGCTTTTTTTCTTTTTTGTAAAAAGCAACGTCATCACTTTCTTCCAGTATTATATTTCTCCTCAATAATTGATATGTTACATTAAAGGAACACAAAATGGTCTTAATTATGCAATAATGATCAAGGCAAAGAGTGTTTCCTGGGAACTAATGGTTGCCCGAGAGGACATGATGGCTTGAGGTCCAGCTGGTTAATAACCCGCAGGAAATGCCGTGGGCCAAGATTTGTATTATTTCACTGAGACGAAAATGAACCCAAAAAAAAAGGACAAAATGGATTTTTTTTTCCCACTAATGGGTAAAATGGCCTCATTTTGGATGCAGAAGACATTTCAGTGGAAGGGATGTGTTTCATAACAGCTAAATCAAAATTTTCAGAGATCTCTACCTTTTGTTTTTAATACAGTACAGGACAGATAGTATTCTACTTTTGACTAGAATAAAATTTCATTAAAATATGCAACTGAAAATACATTCAGAAAATAGTTATCTGGTAACAAGCAAAGAAAATACAGGCTTTATATTCTTTTGTTTCTAGGATTCCTTCAAATACAATGTTAGGGACCAGTAGTTGACCAAAAAGACAGCTTTAATCTTAAGAAGCTTTACTCTTAGGTAAAACTGTGAGATTAAAGATGAATTATTTAACCTTCTTAACTGCAGTTGATTTATCTATAGTCCAAATGGATGCTAGGGTTGCCTTTATCTCTGTGATTGGTAGTGAGATTGTACAAAATGAGTGTTTATAAGCGTGAGTGCTATAAAAACGTAGCTATTGCTGTATTTGCTTTATCAGATTAACAAGTTAAAGAACATATTTTATTTTGCCATGTTTTGATGGAGTAGGTCAAAGGGCAGAGACACCCAATGGAAAGAACTCCTAATGGCCAAAGTTGAAGTAATTTGAGAACAAAAGAAATAAGGTAGCATTGGGTTATAAACCAAAGTACAAAATAAGTATCCGTGTGTCCATACTAATGCACATAAATAATAGAATACATAAATAAGTGGAGAGAATTTATTCTCTCATTCAGAAGAATGACAAATAATTCGTGAACTCCAAATAATTTCTATTTTTGGTATATTTCATGATGTACGTAAAACATTAGTATTGCTAAAAATGTGTAATTTGTAAACAATGGTGTAGACCAAAAGTTGGAGCTATGTTCATCTTTTCTTATTAGACCTGTAGAAGCAGTTAAATATGTTCATTGATTTTTTTCCCTAGGTTAGATTACAGGATAAAAGTAAACTCTTGTATACGACTAAGTGATGTATCATTTACTTACCTTTATCTTTTCTCAAAGCCTGGCTTACACGTAAATCTCTTCACATCCCTCGCTCAGTCTTCTCTCGGTGAGAGCTGGCCGTGTGCTGCAGAGAACGCAATCGACATGTTCCCTCTTAAGCAGGGTGTTTGTATAATCCCAGCGAAGGCCTTAGCTTGCCATTTGAACTTCCCTCCTTTTAAACATGTTCTCTTTATATCAAGTGAGTAGAAGAGGAAGAGGAACGCTCGAGGCAGAGCTCTGCGGCAGCCAGGGTCCTCTTTCTCAAGAAGCACCTTTCTACTGTGTTCAGTTTTGCACTTTTCCCTATTACCCATTCAAATTTAGCCAGATATGGATTTGAACAGCTTGCACTGTATGTTTACTTTCCTAAAATATTGGAGCTGCTATTAACAGTTGGGTACAGTAATTAAAGTGATTAGAAGGATTTCATCCTTCCTTTAATTAACACACATTTATCATTGCCCAGTGAACAAGGGCAAGACGGTGGAGAGTGAAGATGGTTAGTTAGATTGCGTGTCTTCAAAGACTCTGCATTCCAGGACCTGACAAAGACATTTATAGATAATTACAATACAAGGTGGAGCACATAACAAATGTGAAATCTGTCCTTTCATATTTCAAAGTGAAAGTGATCAACTCTGGCTCAGCCCATCTACGAGGACTTTGTGGGAAGAGATGGCATTTGAACTTCTTAAAAGATAGTCTTCATCTCAGCAGCTGAAGGGGCCATTCAGGTGGTCAGTATCAGTACGTGCAGAAATGTGGGCTTCCCGAAAGAGTTCTAAGAGCTTTATACTTTTCAGAAGAATGAAAGTTTGAATGCATATAAGAAGTTTAGAGTGAGCATTTATACCCATTTCACAGTGTGCGAGATGGATTAACACAGCTGTAAGATCAAATTCACACCTGGCCAGGTGCTCCCTCCCACAGGGCAAAGAAATCCAGCCGTCTCTACTGTTGCAGAGTAGCTCTGCCGCCCTGAAGAAGTTCTTCCTGGTAGAGATTTATTTGGGTCTACAAGTGTCCTCTTTAAAATGCAACCAACCCCTCAGTGTATTACAAGCACTATAGAAAAGTCACCTTCATTTTCACATAAAATGGCTTAAAAATCAGATTACTTTCCTCCAAATATTTAACATAATTTCCACTAAGGAAATAGAAATTTTAACAGTAGTTGGTGGAGAGAAGGGATTTTGGCATAAAAGAAAAATTGTGCATGGGAGAAAGACCAGAACAGAGAGCTGTGAGTAATCAGAGAGGAATTTTAAGGGAGCAGAAGAAACAGGGGCCTCAAAATCTAGGAGAGAAATGCAAGAAAGGAGGGGGTGAAGCAAGAGTACATTTTAATCATTTTGAATTTTACTACTAGTTGGCCCTTCACAGTTATTCTGATCAGATGAATCTTACTAAATAATAGTTTTTGACCCCATTTGAGTATTTGAAGTTACCTTAGATATTTGTCTTCTCAATCATATGGCTACACAGGTCAAGTGCACTGTCTATCAAATCAAACGCTCCCATTCAAGTAGGCTGTCAAAATACCCCTGAAGAATGTTTGAACCCATGTCTGCAAATAGATACTTGACCTCATTGTACTTGAGTTGTATTTGAGAGCTTGTGTTTTCCATGGAAGACTTAGAACATTAGAGGACAAAAGATGGCTGTGTTTCTCTTGTTGGTAAACAGCTGAGACAGTGACTGCAGGCTCACTCTGTCTTCCACCCTTGCACGTGCGGTCCAGGTTGTGTCCAGAACTCACTGCGCTGTACATCAGTGATCCATGATGACACAGTGATCTGCTCCTCACTGGCCTGCAAAACTTTTGAGGCGACAAATTCCTTCATTCTTACTATCTATCTGGAATGGTGACTACCATCGAAATTCATATTGAATGAATGAATGAATGAATGGTGAATGCTTTCTGAATATTCTATGACTAGTCTATACATTCTTCTAGTGCTATATTTAGATACTGTTTTGCCATAGGAGTCACAGATTATCAAAGTAATTTTTTCCTTTGTGTTTTGATTTTTTTCCTAAAAAAAAAATAGGACTTGGACAGGAACACCATAGTTAGCTCTTCTAGATCTAAACACTCTATCTCTTGATCTAGAGTGTGAGCTGAAAGCAGGGATGGACTGAAGATTAATCATACTGGAAATTAAACATACCTGGTACTTACCAACATTCCATGGTTTCCGTGGACTCCACCCCATTCTTTATCCCCTAAGAACTGATCTTTCAAAGAGAAATGGAAAATGTGATTGTGTTCTGTCACTGCTCAAAACTAGCTGAGGTCTCAGCATGGCGTTTGATAGGCCATGTGGTAAAGCTTGACACGTGACTGTCATTCTATAGTTTATACACAGCTAATATGGTCTATATATTTTCAGTAATAACTGAAAATTTTTGATGATCACCTCTTCGCAGGAGTTCAAAGTATTCAGCGTGACTCAGTTTTCCTTTCTGAAACCTGTACAATCAAATTATATACCAGTACGACTTGTGAATTTTGTTTCCACCCAATATATATATAAACATAAAATATTATGGGAAAAATGCTGATTAACAAACTTCCTGGAATGAATATAGAGTATGTTCTGATGAGACAGATTTTTTTCCTCCACAGTATTGATTTTCTGTGCTTCTGTCATGGGTCAGCTACTTGATCGTTCCTGTGCTAAACACAAACGCCTTACCCAACATTTTCCCACAAAGAAGTTACATTAAGTAGTGAGAGGATAAGCCAAACACATGTAAAAGATTTCTAGGGAAATGGAAACAAATAGCAAAGTGGTAAATTGAGGGAAACAAGAAAAATAGTGCTTTCCACCTTTAAAGAAATTCAAGACAATGATTACGGAAGGCAACATGGGACTTACAAAGGAACTTCATGAATGGATATAATTTATACACACAAAAAGAGGGAGCAGAGTTTCCACACACAAGATACTTTTGTTGAATTTGATATTTTTTTCTTTGTCTAGTTCTACTCAGAATGTCAAAAGCTTTCTATCTAAGAACAAGTGTGACAAGTTTCACTTCTTATGGTTGTTTTATTGCTTCTCTTATTAATTGTGTTCATTGGAGTCGTTACCTGGTAGACCCCAATCCAAGTACTTGTCCTACATAATTCATGCTAAGGTGCCGTGGGCTAAAGATGCAGTGTTCCTTAAAGGCCTCTGCAAGCTTCATTTATGCTGGAATTTCTATAAGAGTGTAGTCAAGACTGTTAATGGAAAATTAAGATGATATAAATATATAAGAACTGGGAAGTATATAATCCTAAACATTTCACATTATTTTTATCATCTCCCTTTCCCATAGCCCTATCAGGCCTTGGATACTAACAGAAAAACCAAAGTTATAAACTTCTCTCTGGATGTTTATTGCTCAGGCTACAGTGCATGCAGTCTTGGTTCTGAAGCTCTAACTCAAATAATGACATTGTTTTACCCTCTGACATGTCAAAAAAGAGCATAATTGTTGCTGTGGTTGTGAATTAGGAACAAATGTGTTTTTGAAGACAATGTATTTTTCTTTTGATTTTCATTCCTAGCTTCACAACATATGTATACATAGAGGTCACCTGTGATTTTAATATATTCACACCTTCACACACACTCATGTACATATGCTTTCAAATACAAACACACAAATATGTAAACATATGTATATAAATACATACACACACACACACACACACACATTTATGTAAAGATTTGTTGCAATGCGATTCACTCTCAAATCTCTTTCCTGTTATGCTTATGATTAAGATCTATTACTTACTGGGGTTGATTTAATTTTTTCACAAGATTGAGTTGAACTAAAGAGCCAGAATATTATGGTGCTAAAAAGATTTGAGGTCTTGACACCAAGCACTTAAAATGTTCCCTGTTGAAACATAAATATAAACACTAATTACAGAAAAATAGAAACATTTGTAACTTTCAAAACTACTTCTCACTGAATGCATGTTGAGAGCCAGGTTATGTTCAGGATCCAGGAATGAGGGCATTACCCACAAAGCGTAGATGGGGAAACCACTACATAGAGAAAGCCCTCTGCCCCAGACCTCACAGAAAGTGGGAGAGCGAGGGCGCGGCGCGGTTCTCCATCACTTTTATTCCAAAGCCAAATCCTCATGCATAAAAGCAGAAATATCCCCACTCTTTCTACGTGCTAACTCCTTCTGCTATACTCATTTAACTTCATACGTGTTTTATATGGATTCGTGCTTGACATGAAAATCACAGCATTTTGGTGCTAGAATGGACCTTATTTTAGTAATTGGGTACTGAGATACATTCCTCTGTGAGTTCTCTTCTTTCTGAAAAATCTGTAAAAATCAATAGAACCATCAGTTCCCTTTCAGTTGGGTTTTAACTTTTATAAGACTTCAACCTCCAGCCTGATCTGTGACCCATCTGCTTGACAATTCCAGCAAAGAGAGCAGGTAAAATCCAAAGGCACAGGGAAGGTAAAACCCGTGGGAAAATGGGTTTTGTTACCACAAAGAACCCTTCCCCTGACCACAGACGCAGAAAGATCAGGGCTTCCCAAATTATCTATGCAAAAAGAAAGCAGTTCTTTTATTTGTATTGATTTCCACTGTATTGTGGGCCAGCACAACAATATTTGACCTAGCACGCATGGCCCGTTTGTGGCTTGTGACACATAATAATTCACCAAGTTCAACCAAACCCTCCTCGTCCCTAACCAGCTTCAGGAGATGAGCCCGCTGAGAGCTGGGGACTATGGTGATACCATATTTCTATTAAGATTTTCAGAATCTTAGCTGTAACTTCTGAAGGCATATCCACACTGGTTGTAACAGGTTTTGGTCTGATTTCGGTTAACAGACCACACCTCAAGAGAAACTTTCTCGGTAATTCGTAACATCCACACTGCCAATCCACTGAGAAAAACTGAAGTTAGTGCAACCTTTGTTTGGCTGGGAATTTAGATTATAATTTGTATGTATTGTGTTCAATATGTAAAGAATTCGAATCACATCGTATTTAGAAAAAGTTTTACACCCTTTCCGCTTAGAGCACGTAAGTCACTAGAACTCATCAGAGAAGTGTGCGTCCCTGGCCACCTGGGCCCGGGAGTGATGTCGGCATCTGCCCATCGCCTCTGATGTGCAAATAAACTGAGAGGTAAAGCGCTCATCAGCAGTGGGCGGGGAGGAAGGAAAGGCCACACCCCCAGCTGGCCACGGTGATTGACAGCATGTTAGTATTACAGTGAAACAGGATGTTTGCTACTGCAGTCACTAGGAGCGAGCAACGGCTGGATGTCAGCACATAGAGGAAGTCAGGTTTCACAGTCACGTGGAATCAATCTGAAAATCTGGATAGTGCTTGGACTTCAAGTAAACCAAAAGCAGTCAGAGGAGACAGACAGAGGTTGAGATGCTGCAACGAAATGACAAGTGGGGTGCCTCCTGTGTTGTGTGAGCCCATCAGGACTTTTGATGGAATTTAGTCCATTTTAATCCAGACTTTAAATACGTGCATGACTAACCACTCGATCATAGTCCACGAAGCACATGTCCATTATTAGTTTCCATTTCCACTGTGGCAGACACCTAGGGGGCAGCCATGGCCACCATCCAGGCTAAGATGAGCACCTTCAAAGACTGTGTGAGCTCTTTTCTCTCATCCCGAAGGAGACCCTGTGGGGCTTCACACACTTGATCTTGCTGCCACCGTGATCTCTGGGTGACGCTGGTACAATGAGGACACGGAGCTTCTTAATTTCCCACATCCCCGATCTCGTGAGTGGGAAGTCAAAGATCACTGCTGCTTATTTGTATGTTTTTCAATCACTTACAAGTTAGAGAATCTCAAGTGCCCTTCTAAGCCTTTTGGGTTTCCTCCGTTTCTCATTCCCTTCTATGTTTTCCCCACATATCTGTTGCTAGTTTTTTGCTCTTGCAAAGATCTTTTAAGATACAATCATTATTACCATCATCATTATTATTTTCATTATTAATAATAGCAGTAGCAGGAATTAAATTTAGTTTTGCCATTCACACTTGGGTCTTTAGTCCCATCAATTCTAAATTCGTATATGGTACCATTATTTTTCTCCACATGTGGTGCGTTACATGTCTCTGCGCCCTCTGCCAAGCAGCCTGGCCTTCCCACATCATATATTCAGTGTCCATAAATACATAGATCTGTCCTGAGTTTTACTTGGCTTCATTGGTCAATTCATCTGTTCTCACTGTGGTGACCTGCTGTGTGTTATTCATGTTATGGCTTTGCAGTCTGTCTGAAAAATCTTTTTCTTTTTAAATAGATTTTATTTTTGAATGTGTTAGGTAGGATTATTTTTAGATAGATTCATCTGTACGTTGGGCCTATCTTTCTACCTTCTCTGTTTTGCTTATTTTATCTTTTTTCATTAATTTGTTTTTGGATTGAGGCATAGACTCATTCAACTAAGAGTAACAGCAGTGGCCATCTCTTTGACGCACTGGTGTTTGTAACCTGTCTTTAACAGAACAGCCTCTGTAGTTTTGAGTAAGACAGGGATGGTGCACATAATTCAGCTCTTCATTTCAGTCAAGGTTTCCTGAGATTCTGCTGTGTGTTCTGCACTAAGCAAGGTAGCCTGTCCTTGGTTACAGGACAGTCAGTTACAACGTGGCAATTTCTGGTGTACAGCACAGCGTCCCAGTCACGCATATACATACGTATATTCGTTTTCATATGCTTTTTCATTAAAGGTTATTAAAGATATTGAAAGTAGTTTTGTGTGCTATACAGAAGAAATTTGTTTTTTTATTTATATTTTATATATAGTGATTATCATTTATAACGGGTGACCCCTTACCCTTCAAGGCCAAGTTCAAATGAAATTTCTTCTAAGCAGAATGCTGCCCATTACCAGACTTAAACGGGTGAAAGCGAGCGCCCCTCCAAACGCGGTTGCAGTGAGCTGTCTCACAGCACCCCTAAGACCATCCTGACAGGGCCCTCGTGGGCTTCCAGAGGCTCCACGGAGTACGAGAGTCAGTCTGAATTTTGGGTCAGAACACTGTTTTCAATGTTCACCTGACCGCTTTTTATTTTAGGCCGTGATAGTAAAATAGTAGTGTTCTGTGTCTCAAAATTCCTGACAGGGATCTTAATTTGCCAAACCACAAAAAAATGTTAGCCGTGTCGCTTCTGAACTTCAGTCGTTTATGTGCACTTCAAACGTAAGTAACTTAGGAATGAGGGAGAGTCATAAAAGAATTTTTTTGGTGAAGCTTGACTTCCGGAGATTTTGCTTTGCTCATGTCCTGGTGTAAGTCTTTCTTATTTAAGATGTATATTGACTTAAGCTAACACAATTGCATCAGATGCTGATTTTGTGTGTGGGGGGGAGATGTAAGTGGAGGTCCCTACCTAAATTTACCAGAGCTCAAACCTTCTCATGTATAAATTAGGTAGCATTCCAGAGTTTGACATTATTGTTAGAGAGTCCTTTCTGAAGCTTGAAACCTAAGCTTCTGCCCAAAAGGTACCTGGTTAATCTGCTTCAAATAGCGGCGAATGCTTTATCATTACCCAAACGGGGAAGGGCCGGCTGACTGCGGCCTCCTTAAAGGTTCCCGGATGATATATGGGGTCTAAATAAAGGCTTATCAGGTGACCGTACATCAGAACACTGATAAAACTTCCTCAGGAAAGCACCAAATGGAACAAGGGCCTATTCAGAAAATGTTAGTTTGTAGATACGCCATTACAATGGAACTCATCTAAATGACAGCGTGGCTTAAGTGTGGAATTTTTCCTCCCAGGCCAGGAAATTCTAGGGCAGGAACCAAAGCGCGGCTCAGCTCTTGAGAAGTGGCCGGAATCCAGGTTGTTTTTCTGCCGTGGGCTGGTTTCTGAGACCTGTGAGGTCTGGAAGATAAGAACCCGATAGCCGATTAGCTGCACATGTGGCGCTGGTCAGGTTCGCAGAAGGAGCAGGAGGCCTCAGGGGAGGCGCCGTTTTCCCTGAGGTCCTTACTGGTTGAGCACAATGTAATGTTCAAACTTGAAATCCTGATGTGAAAATGGGAGAAAGGGCAAAAGATGTGTGAGCCACAGAAACAGAATCGAGCTCTTGTCACTTTTTATGGTGGAATGAAGGCCATCGTGTGTCTCTCTTCCAAATCAGAAGAGTGTGCGTCTGTATTTTGTTTTGTTTTCCATTTTATGTCGTGCTTATAAAAATTGTACTCTGTGCCCTCAGTGCATGACAGGGCTCTTTTAAAGGGCTCCTTTTAAGGGTTGCTGGACTCTTTGTCCATTAGAAATACTAAGGCCCACAATTTTGTGCAAATAATCCCAGAGAATGGAACCTCTTAAGTTAATTGTGTCGTCCTCACTAATTCCCATCAAGGATGTGAAAACCCCGACTTCAGTGATCTTTGGGATGATTAGTGTATGTATCCAGGAAGTCCTTTTCCTTATCTAATCTAAGTCACTCTAGCTGTAATTCCTCCTGTTTTGTTTTTGATGGAGAAAATGGGCCCATTTCCACATTATAGGCAGTGGTAATGGGGCTGTCATGTGTTTTGGACCACAGTGAAAGCAAATGGAAGGGGGCAGCTGATTAACTTGTTTTCAATTGTCATTTTGTTATATACCACGTGTGTGTGTGTGTGTGTGTGTGTGTGTGTGTACCGAGGAAGCAATTGCTTGTTAACGTAATTGGTAGATTGCAGGTAAACTATGCATTTGGGATTCCAACTCAGGCCTGACTACCTCTAAAGTCCATATCCATTTTTTTCCTATATTATAGCTGAAGTATGAAAGAAGAAAAGCATGGTTCGTATAACCCAGAAAAGCGTTATGGTGTTTATATAACACTTGGGGAGAGGATGTTTGAAATAGGCTTCATGAATTTACTCACAGCTGTACTGAGAAACAATATCTGAAAGCGTCAGGGAATCAGAGGGTAAAACAAATCGACACGTTCAATTAACTTGTGTCACTGTGATCTCATTTGTGCGTAAGCATGCTCATTAAATGCCACACATATGAAATATGATACTCAGATTTATCACAAAAGTTATAGTAGAAAGGTTGGTGAACAGTTAGGATTTGCAAGAACAAATCCACACTTCACCATGAAAGGGTTAGTTGTCCAGATGAGTGTCTGTTCTAGCTGTGGGAAGTGATAGGACATAAATCGGTCCAGCCCTAGCTACTCTAGGGAGAAATCACAGTACCTAGGGCGACGTTGCCATCAGCGTCAGTTATATTCATAACAGCACGGTCAACATTTATTGGCTTCATCCAAGGAAAGATGCTACCTGGGCTCAGCTGTGTGCTTGCTGGGAGGGTGATGTGAAAGCAGGTTGGACCCAGTTGAGATGGGAAACAGCAAAGTCCACAGTCTTACAGATTGTCAGTACTTGACCCCTCTATAGAGCACAGCTTCATTCTTGGTGTCTGACTGAATGTCCATGCTTCATTTTGGGGCAAAATCCTAAGAATTCTTCAGCTTTTTAAAGTTTAATTTTTTTTCATAGCTACTTGCATTTAGTTTTGTCATAAAATGAATTTAAAGGAAGTATAGAGCCTGGTTTTGTCTTTGAGGAGTTTTGAATATTGTTGACTAGACAAAGTAAATGGAAAAAGCGAGCAGAAGCAGGATTTGAGCCCTTTCTCATTAACCTTCTGTATTAGACAGGTCAGTTCTGTGTCTGGGCCCGTGTCAAGTGAAAGAGTTGGACTACACTGTGTCTTGACCAAGTTCTACTGGAATTCGGTAATTCTATCATCCTCCTAAATGATGTGGAGTAATTATGGTACAGAAAATAAGGTCAAAGGATTCCAAGGAAGGGGAGAGGAAGAGAGAGTTAGATGTGGTCAGAGAAACTGTGAATTAGACAAGCTTTTGGCTGATATTAAAAGCAAAGTTAAGAATTAGCTTAATGGATGAGTCAAAGGGAGGAGGATTATGATAGGAAAAATAGAAGGAATGAGGAGAAATGAAAAATGCATGAGGTAGTCACCTGGTATTGAGAAGTTTGACTTAACTGCTAAGAATGGAAGATGGTTTTATGTAAGAGGGTAGCAGGTCCGTTACAGAAAGCCATGGACCAGGGCTGCCAGGGCTGGATTTGATCTCATGGATAGTGAGAAGTCTTTGAAAGCATAAATCAGGGATCTTTCTTATCAGACACAGAGAAAAGGGAAATGCTCATCTGGATTTGCTTGAGCTAGACGAAACTGCTAGTCACCATTTCCAGTTATGAACTGATCCATAAACTATTTGACCAAAGAAACTAATCAAATGACATAATAAACAAACAAAAATTTGCAATCTCTTGAAATTGCAAAGACCTGGCAAAACAGACCCTACGATTCCACATGGTAACAATTAGCAGGGTCTGGGTTTCGTCCATGACCTTCAACAGGGCCTGTAAGCTCCAGGTTGTTACAACTAAAGGTGGACCTGCTGCTCATGGTCTCCCTGAAATAGGAGGGTGTTTGAGTTCCAGACAACCAGTGTAGGGATCTAGATGGAAGGTTGCTTTAGAAAACTTCTATAGCGATCTCTTCCACCGGGGAAGAGAGTTCTCTCTCAGCTCTGTTTTGAAAGCACAGTAAGTATAACCGTGACTGAGTGATTTGCTATAGGAGAGACGGGGAGAACTAGCTCGCACTGCGATGAAGCTGAAAAGTATTTAGCATGGATATTAATCACCGGTGATGCTTTTGAAAGTCTTCAGATAACAGACACTTAATTGCATAATTTTAGCATCATATGATGTGGCAAGTTGAAAATACCATCTTTATTCACCTGCTTATTTATAGCTTTCCTCAGAATTTTGGCATATTTTGATCGGCCCAGAATAGATACAAATGCTAAACAAAGCCTGTATTGTCCTAGTTTTTGCTTACATTAGTTTTGAGTACACAGATTTCTTGTCTAGCACTTTGCAAGGAATTTTTAAAATTTGATGGAGTGCGATTTTATAAATGAAATAGTACATCTTAAGGTCGAGTACCAAAGAGGGATCAGGAACATCATACTTGAACATGAAAACCCACTAAACATAGCTAAATTGAGGCCAGGAAAGCAAAGATTTAACAGTGATCCAACTAGACACTGATTTATGTACATGGTGTACGATCCAGGTGTTTACAAAGGAGAGAGGGATGAAACTAAGCAGAAAGAAGAATCGTATGCTATTTACTGTAATTACATTTTGTGTGCATTTTGACTCTTAGGTGAATTCTGAAGCCCTTGAAATCAGAAAATTGTTAATTTTTGTTTGTTCTACTATACTTAGTTCAAAATTGGCTGCATAGTAAGTACTTTCTGAAGTCAGTTCAATTAATATACAATTAGTAGTTTTTAAAAAAATCTTTTTGTATTTTTTCTTATTTAAATAGTTTTTAACTCTAATCCCCAGATCTGAAGATAGCTTGGAAAACTAGAACACATTTGCAAAAATGAATAATTTGGCTTCAGTTGGTTATTGGAAGTATTGGAGTAAAATAAAACAATTTAAAGAGTAAAAAGAAAACTTGAAGTAGGTAAGGAGGGGCTCAAAATCACCCTGCTTCTTGGTTTCCAGTAAATTTTGGATCTGCAGTAAATTTATGTAGACAAAGCAAGCACACAATAGTTTCACCAGACATTCACAGCATGTGATTCCAAGACCATTGCAGGATTTGGTTTGAGTTTATTTTCTAAGTTGTCTTGGAAGCTTTCCTTCCCAGGTATGTCTTCTCTTCTGTCTCATGGATCATGTCTTATTTCAACTCCTCTGACAGCTCTTCAGGCATTAGCTGCAGAATCATCTGTAGGCCCAGTAGGGGAGAGAGGCAAACCAAATACACACTGAATGGGGAACAAGAAGTTTCCAGCAGTCGATACATTACTCTCCCCTGTAAAGGAGCAGATCTGCTAAGCATACGGAGACAAGCTCCAGGATCCATAGGAGAACTTCTAAATAGACGGCCATCCTGTGAAAATTTATATCTTGACTTGAGGATATGTTTTGATAGCATAAGTAATATTCTCATAAACTTTTTGTAGTGACACATGAGGAATGAGGGAAAACGTAATATAAAAAGCACATGTTAGAGCCTTGCCAATGACTAAGGCATCCTTTGGCTTCATAAAGACACTGATTTTCATCCTATCATAACCTTTCATAGTAGCTTCATTCTGTGTAGCTTGAGAATTCCCATGAGAATAAAATACAACTGAAATTAGTGTAATGAGCTTAGGTTAGGGGAAGCAAGAGTCCCTGGATCTTGGATAAATACACATAGTTGAACAAATTTGCCAAAATGTACCCACTGAGGATATCATTTTCCTTGCAAAAATATGATGCATTCCTTTATTTATTTGATTTTTTTTCTTAACCCCAGAGCCAGTAGGATAAACTTGAAAAAGAAATTCTGCTAGACTTATGTTTTTAATATACTGCCTTAAATTCTAGCATTTCTTTCATGGAATTACCCCCAAGACTCACTTTTGATCTATTTGCTATGGAAGAAGAATAAGAAAGAGATCTTGTAATAAAATTTCCTCTCCTCTTTGTGATCTTCTTAGAAACAGGAGAGATGGTTTCTGAATTACCGAATATTCCACTGAGAACTCAGCAGGTGGTTCTAAATGAAATTCACAAACTTCCAGGATGACCTTTTCCTTGGAAAATCTCAGGATATAATTTTACCAGGTAGATGGATTTCAAAACGAAGCCGCTCTGCCAAGAGATAGAACAGAAACCACTGAACTCTAAAATCAAGAATAATACTTTCAATTAGCATATAGCATGTAACAGCGAGGAAGGAAGCTACCAGTATGCTTTGGGGTAGAGGTTAAATGTGTGTGCAGCTGAGGAAAATTCCTTACAGTTTCAAGGTCTGTAGCACTGGAAGTATGATCTTGCTATAAGTTTTGATAGATCTCAATTAATGAATAGTTGCTAATTTTATTATTCATATTGCTCTTTGAATTCTTACTTTTTGCTCATAGCTATCTTTAGAATCAGTGGACTCAGTTAAAATATCCACAGTACAGTATAGAACATCTATGGAATTTTCTGTTAGCAAGTTATATTGATTTAAAACTGAATCTCTTCCCATGAATTTTAGTTTTGGTCAATTCACAAAAATCACTTTAAAAATGACCACAATGATTAATTTTCAGCAAACGTTTAATGAAGTTTGTTTCTCACAGATATACTGACTAAACCAAATTCTGTTGTGAAAGCCATAATCTTATCCTTGATCTAAAAATAAAAGTAATAAATCTAAGATCATAATTTATTTACTCTGGTGTGTTTATTACACAGGCATGTGGTGAATGATGCATAATGATCATTTATTATGTTGAAAACATAGAGATACAATGAACTCACAGAGAACGGAATGAATGTACTATTCTGGCTAATTATATTTTGTGAATAACAAGCCAGTCATGTTTCCTTAATTTTGAACTTAGCTCTGCTATAAATGACTGAAGTCTTTGTTGTTATAGTTTCAAAATATTTAAAATAATCTGATGGCCTCTAGATTACACAGTAAAAATTATAGAACATTCCATTGTTAAAATTTATGTTAATATTACAAAACTTACCAAAAATTATAATGTTACAATGTTATTTTGGTGTTTGCCTCTTTTATGTAAAAATCAAGTGAAAACTCCAACCATGATCGCTTTTAATAGGAGAGGACTAAACACAGGCTAAACTTTACCACTCATTTTACAGAATTTTCTTCTGGAATGTCAGAATGCCAGTGCTAAAATTTCTAAAAATTCCAAAATTTCTGGTTCTTGCACAGTCCTCTTGCCCACTAAAGATACAGGGCAAACACTGCCATTCTAAAGCATAAATTATTTCTTTCACTCCCACTGAAGGGAGAATGAACATATCACCCCTAAAAATCAATACATTAAGAACCAGTTCATCTCAAGTCCCAATTCTGCTTCTAATTAAGACCTGTTAGCTGTTTGGATTTTTTTTTTAATCCTGATATAGAAAATAAGGAGATGATGATCCTGCTAGACGTAATATTCCATCTTTCTATGGGACAGAATTTTTGTACTCTACCCACCCTGACTTTTATTAGGCACCAACTGCATGCCAGTCACTGGGCTGAGAGTTCTTCACACTGACAGTAACATTCACTGTTCAAAATTCTCATGAAAGGTAGATAGGAGGGGGAAAGAATGGCAGAGAAATGAGGGCTTTCTCCAAGATCACAGAGCTCAGTAAGTGAGGGGAAGGTTTTGAAGGTTTGAAGGAAGGTTGAGGGTTTGAAGACTCTGCTCTTTAGCACCAGGTCAGAAAGTCTCTGAGGACACACTTAACTCAGACCTCACTTTTCCCAGAAAGTGTACAGAGTTGCTTCGGGTAATTCACAAATCTCTCAGTCTTTCTAGAACAAACCTTTCAGAAAGGGCCAGATGTAAATATTTTCAGCTTTGCGGGCCATAAGTTCTTATGAAAGAAGACACAGACAACAGTGAACCAATGGGTGGGACTATGTTTCAATAAAACTTTACTTATGGACACTGTTTAGTGATGTATTATATGTATTTATTTATGGATACTTATTTATGGATATCATATAAAATTAGAACTTCATATAATGTTTACCTGTCATGAAATTCTATTCTTCATCTTTTTTTTTAATAGAAGTATAGTCAGTTACAATGTGTCAATTTCTGGTATACAGAGCAATATTCCCAGTCATGCAAATACATACATATCTTCTTTTCATATTCTTTTTCATTAAAGGCTATTACAAGATATTGAATATAGTTCCCTGTGCTCGACAGAAAAAGTTTGCTTTTTACCCATTTTCATATGTAGTTGTTAACCTTTGCAAATCTCAAACTCCCAAATTTATCCTTTCCCACCTCCTTTCCTCTGGTAGGCATAAAATTGTTTACTATGTCTGTGAATTTTTTTCTGTTTTGTAAATGAGCTCATTAGTGTCCTCTTTTTCCTTTCTTTCTTTTTTTTTTTAGATTCCACATGTGAGTTATATCACATAGTATTTTTCTTCCTCTTTCTGGCTTACTTCACTTAGAATGATGATCTCCAGGTCCATCTGTGTTGCTACAAATGGCATTGTTTTATTATTTTTTACAGCTGAGTAGTATTCCATTGTATACATATACCACACTTCTTTATCCAGTCATCTGTTGAATGAGCATTTAAGTTGTTTCCATGTCTTGGCTATTGTATATAGTGTTGCATTCTATTCTTCCTTTGTTTGTTTTGGGTTTTTCCCCCCAACATCTTTAAAATGTAAAATCATTCTTATGTCCCAGGCCTTCCAAAAATGAGTGGCGCCCATGGGCCATAGTTTACCAGCCTCTGTTCTAGAGGGGGAAGCTTTTAAATCTAAATGTCTCCTGCCCCATTGAAGTTCTCTAACAACAACAGGTGATGAGAGAATGCTTTAACCAAAATAACCTTACAAGGATGAAGACACGCATGGTTTACCAGATGCCCCCCAAAATGTTCCTTACCTGTTAGCTTCAGTCACTCTCACAACAGCCCTATGCCATGGACAGGATTTACCTTAAGTGGGCAAAGAAACAGGGACTTTATTTTAGTGGCACCCATAAAAGTGGCAGAATCCAGATATTTCTCTCTAAATGTGAAAAATTTTTTATTCTTCTATACTGAAAGAGTAAGGAAAAAAGCAAGTCACTTTCACATTTCAGGAGGGTGGGTTTATAACCCACCCAGCACCTCTACTGGGGAGTGCTGGTGTTCTAGGGATATTTGGAAGTCACTCTGGTGTCTAAGGAATGAGCAAAAAAAAAAAAAAAATTGTGCAGGTGCTACCTGTGTTCTAATTAGTCGATGCCTTGCTCTGCCTCCAACATTGGGTTTTAATGGCTTCATATTTCAAACACAAACAATAGCATAGAAGCAAAATATATAGCCATGAGGTGTTTGATTATTGCAGCCATTTTTCTTTAAGTCTCAAATACATCTTAAACTGATAGCTACTTGGCTTAATTTTGTGAGAAGAATGGAGACAGATGGCCAATGAGCCTCATGGACACACTCTATATATTTAACTGCATTGTGCTAAACAGATACTCCTTGGAGTGAAAACTGTCTGACCTTCCTGGATAGAACAGTTTGGTTTTTACAAGAAAATGAGATATGCTTCTTGTTTTTACAACTTTTCCTTTAGGACTAAATGGTGAAATTATAGCTTATCTGCCACCAACTGGACAAAAATTCCAACTGGGTTTATAGCTTTACATTTGTTTTATTTAACACTTGACCCTAGAAAACCTTGTAAAGTGTCTTCAAGTGTCTACAGAATCTAGAAACATTGAGCAAATATATCACTCTTTTCCCATACTGCAGGGGAGAGGCCATTTTTCCCTGCCAAAATTTTCAAAGTTTGGTGCTTCAAATAATTGAAGTGAATGAACATTTAGACTTTAATATTTCATCTCATCCGTTTTCTAAATTCAGTGTACTAAATGCTCACCCCTGCCAATGTCATTTAAACACAAAGTTTATATACTGCATGTTATTATGGATTTAATAGCAGAGGGAAAAACTCGTGAAAAATACTATCAATGTACTTAATTTACACCCCTTCCAACATTCTGTATGTCTTTCAAAAGAGATATACACACACACACACACCCCCTCTCCTGCCACTCAAAAGATGCGGTGATGAAAATACAGTTTGCTTTGCTAAGTAACTTCCTCATAAAGCCAATCACCCTGCATTAGAAATGACTTAAAACACAGGCAGATTACACTGAGGCGTTATTGTTCCTATTGCACGTCGTTTGTGTTCTCGGTACAGAGTGTCCTCAACCTAGTATGATTCAGCTTCCCTTTTGACTTTATGATGGTGCACAAGTGATACGCACACAGGGGAAACTGTACTTCAGATTGTAAATTTTGACCTTTTCTGAGGCTAGTGGTATGTGGGCCCATCCTCTCTCGTGATGCCGGGCAGAGGCGGTGAGCCCCAGCTCCCAGTCAGCAGCCAACAGACACACTTACAACCTCTCTGTATCCAGACAGCCATTGTTTTTCACTGCCAGTACAGTATTCAACAAATTATGTGAGATGTTCAACACTTTATCATAACACAGGCTTTAGTTGGATGATTTTGTCCAACTGTAGGCTAAGGTAAGTGTTCTGAGCACCTCTGAGGTAGGCGAGGCTAAGCCATGATGTTAGGTTAGATGTAACAAGTGTGTTTTCAACTTAGGATATTTTTAACTTATGCTGACTTTATTGGGATGTAACCCCATCATCAGCTGAGGAAGATCTGTATGATATCAGATAAAGACTGTAAGTATCAGAAATGTCTTACTGAGAAGACAAGCTCTGATATCTCTGTGAAGGAGTAAGTGATTGTAATCTCCTGTGGCACGAAAGTGTTTGAATTAGTTTAGCCAAGACAGATAAATATACTGAAATAAAAGATTAACACTCGGCACAATCCTTTGCCTAGAACTTATCACATTGTATTGAAATAATCTTTATCCAAGTTTTTTTTTTAAACCTTTAGACACTGCTGCCATAAGGATTCCTTCCATCGTATGCCCCTGTGCTTTTAAGCCTTAACCAAGCACTGACAAATGATTAGTGCTCAATAAATATTGTATTTGTTTCAACTACTAGAAGAAAGCAGTCACAATTAAAAATAGATATGTAACACTTATGGGGTTTTCCAAATTATCTGACTCACACACGAAACACACAGAGAGAAGGAAGGAGGGAGGGAAGGATCTCCCAGGAACATCAAACTTACGGATAGATCGAGGGTGATAAAAATACATTGACTGACTTGTCCTGACTTGTTTAGTTCTGCCCGTTCTCGGGGGTGAAGGAAGAAGAGACCTGACATTTATTTAGTGTCTCTTGTGCGAAATACACAGGGCAGGGGCATTTTCATTCTTTATCCCTAATAGTACCTACAGGTTTAGGAAAGCATTAAAAGCAAGCTACAGGTAATGACTTATGTATATTTATACAAATACTTACCACAGCATTTTGAAATATGTGACTATGTGGAGAGGGAAATCACAGCAATTTGAAATGACCTACCATAGGACAGTGATAAAAATTGTTTCCTGTTTCTTAACTTTCCATAGTATTTTTTTCAGATTTAGCATCTCATGCAAGTTATATGTCATTTTTGTGACAAAGTACACAATTAAATTTAATTGATAAAGATGAAACTACAATCTGATACTTAAACTACTGTTAGTTATCTGGTATCAACAATTTTATGAGGAATTAAAATATGGGTTGACAGCCAAGGATAAATTTTGTCCTATCTTAATTGTTTGTCACAATTTTACAAAGAGGAGCATTTCGGGAAAAACATAAAGGCCAAAGAAAATGAGAAATTGTTGACTGGTTCCCTGGATTGCAATTCTTCTTACATTTCTTTAAAATTGCCCTTGAAAAGTTCAGAAGAGCCTTCAAACTTATTTCTCATCATCATTTTCAAAGTTTCTTCCAAAAATTGGTCTAATATGATGCTTTTTTGTGTGGCGTTATTGTCTGGTGGTGGAGACAATGCTGTCACTCCCAAAATAGAGTAAAGACACATCTTGTTTTGTCATGTGACCACGTGTCTCAAGAATCACTTGATACATTTCTGCTCACGTGGGACTTAACACATTTATGTTTCCTTATTATCCAACTTCTAATAGTTATTAAAATAAAACAGTATAATATACTGCTTGGAGCCAGCCTCCACATTATCTCAAACTGGCATAAAAAGTTACTCTTTCGAAGACTATGTAGTCACAAAAATACTCATTAAAACTTAAAAGATTAAAAATAGAAATATGACTTTTGCTGTTTAAGCTGATGGCTGTTCGTTTTTATTTTTTAAATCCTAAGAGCAGGTTTTAATTTACAACCATATTTTTTACAAGTTTATAATTGAAGAGTTTACTTTAAAGAAAATAAAAATGAATAATTGTTGCATGACTGTTCATCAGAAGTGGAAAGGCCTTGATTCAACAGTGCCTGCCAAGTTGTGAGTCTCAAATTCTACTTAGAGAAATATTGCTTATTTGGGCAGTTTTCACCGTGCCTTACCTACAGTGTATGTGCTGCTGGTTTCATTTCTGAGCATTTAAATTCATAGATTCCTACCATGTGACTGCATTCTGCAGTATCATGAGTGTGTTCATAATGATTTCACTTGAATCTATTCACAGATTATATACACGCTCAATGAAAATGCTACAGTTTTAATATCCATTACATGAAAATCTCAAATTATCATTGATTATTCTGGTCAACTGTTGAGAGAGAGTCCTCACTCTTAATATCAATTTCCACATTCTGTCCATCATAACAGCAGCAGCTGCATAGACACCAGTCTGCCATATTATTATACATAAACCATCTTATGTAAGCCAGGCCGTAAACCTGTGCTGGACTTCTGACTGTCCCTAGTTTATAAATGAGAGATGTGAGATTCAGGAAGGTTAAGCCCTTTATTTAAGACTTTTTAACTAATAAGTGACCAAGACAGAAATTCAGTTCTGTGTACAAAATCCAATACAATTTTTCTGTATATTTAATCTCAGCCAAAATGAATAGAAGATTTTCTGAATAGACTAGAATCTATGTAAAGTTCGACTTTAAGGAAACTGATCTGTTTTTGTTTTTTTAAATCCTTAGTTAGTAACCCAGGATTACTTAATTTTGGAGGAGAAACATTATTTTCTCAATGTATTCCACAAATGATACAAAATTTTACTTAGGAATATTATAACAAGACAGTATGAGAAATCATATCAATGATTTTGAAATAATCATATCAATATAGTATTATTATATATTAGATTCCACAAAAGAAGCTGTAGAAACACATACTAGGTTTATCAGTTATATTCACAGAGGCCGTGGCTATCATTCTATTATAACATTTCACATTAATGTCCACCAGTAACATGTGAATACACATAAATGTACAGAAAACCAAAACAGACACCTCACTCACAAATCTTGCTGAGGTGTGTGAAAATTAATAAAGAGAAACCACAATTAAAATAGAGTCCGGAGGTCTCATGCCCTGCAGCAAAAGCGGAGCACAACAGGAAGAAGAAAGACTTCCAACTTGTTTCTTGGCAAAAGCTCAGCCAATGAGAGACTGTCACAACACGGCCAATGAAAAGCCACTATACTTCGAACACTCAGTTCCTCCAATGGACTCTTTGTTTTCTCCCGCCCTCCCAACTTCCTTTCCCTCTGTTTGAAAGACTTTTCCTTGCCTTGCCGTGTGGGGACTTGCATTTAGCTTGCTGTGGTTCTAGACCCCAAATTGCAGTTCTTTGTTGATCTTAAATAAATTTTTTTTCTGGAAAAAAAAAGATACAAGCTCTGGCTAAAGTACAAGGGCTTTGGAATAAGTGTAAAAGTTTATTCTGACAGTGACATTTTGGCTGAGGCGTCTCCTCCTTTGAGGTCTTTAAATATAGGCCAACCCTCCCCCTGGTGATTATGGAAGATTTATGTTTTTTACTTCATGATGGAAAATTAACTATTTTCAATATTATACACATAAGCTTCCCTAAAGAACTACAAAAATGACTGTGCAAACACACAATGTGTTTGACTACAAAGAATAATTTATGATGGTCTCATAATCAATTTATAAATATTGAAATATATTCATAAACATCATTTCCATCTTATGTCGAGTCAAAAAGCAGGAATGGATGGGGAGTTGTCTGCTGAGGCATCCCCTGGATCCTGGTTTTTCTGTCCACTCCCAAGAATCAGCTGAAATTTGGAAATTTCCTTCCCAGATCCAGATAGTCTTTTTATTAGAATCACATGGTTATTAGTTTTTATTTTCCAGATGGAAAACATGAAGGCCAAAGGAGTATTTGTGGGGAAACTGGGTTCCAGGACCCTTGTGCTGTGGCCTTTTCACTTCTGAAGTCTTTGGTCCACTCCTGTTGCAGACTAACACATTCTTCATTCACTCACCTAATCTACATTCTTTTATTCCTTTGAAGATTTTCAATACCTAATTTAAAAGCCAGCCAGAATGAGCAGAAGCATTAAAGGAAGAAAAAAAAAGGGAATATGTTCTTTACAGGTAACTTCTTCCTGTGCCCATCAATGAAAGGCACTTGGTCAATAAACGAATTTCTCATAACCCTCCCCCTTTCTCTCCACAATGTAAACAGGTGCATGTGAAACATGGTTGAAAGGGACTGTACTCCGTATCAGCACATACCGAGGACACCAGGAAAGCCATGACACTCATTCCCCTACTCAACGTAGTTTTAATAAAGAACATAACTAGACTCATTGTAGTGATCAGATGACATATCATAAAATATTAGACAAGTAAAGAATGTCAACTTTTATGTAACTAAGTTTCAGAAAGGCGTGGCGAATTGTCTAGCATTCCACACCAAAATTGTGTATAATGAAATCCAAATTCTTGAAATGGTTCTTAAAGCATCCTATAACCTTCCGTTAAGCTACCCCCAGTTTTATTATCACTATATCATCTGTGTGGTCTGCGTTGTGATTTTACCTCACAGCCAGATTTAAACTTATCTTCTGCTTTGCTGTTCTTACCAAATGTTTGTCATTATTTGTACCTCTGTCATCACAAAGCCTGTGCCTTCTGTTGGAGTTGTTTGTGTGTGTGTTCTTCTGCAACCCTCTTGAGACTGTGAGCTCCTGAGGGAGGACTTCATTCGTTCAAGCTTTCTTTAACGTCGAGTGGGATGCTGTGAACAAAGGAAGAGTTTAGTGATTCCTGTTTACTAAATAAAATGTTTCTGTTAATTAAAGTGTATCTGTGTGTGTGACATGCTAACATTATACCAGTCTCGTAGAAAGAGTTATATGTGGTACGTTTTTAATCTTAAGACTATTAGGACATAAAATAATTGGAACAAAATAATAGACAAACATAGAGGTACAATAAAGACACTAACAGAAAAATGGCCAGGTCGACTTAGGTGGACAAAAATAATTCTGTAGAACAGATAAATTGAATCTCCAAGGATAAATGCAGATACAATCCTTGCAGCTAAGAAGGTGTTTTCCAGGACAAAGAGGCAATAGCAGGGTGAACAAATATATAATGCATGAAAGATGTGGAGCATCCAGTTCAAGAAAGAAGACTAAGATATTAGGTTAGAGAAGTGATCACTGGTCTGAGAGGAAGATTACGTGTCTGTTTATATATCTAGAGAGAGAAAATTTTAGTTTTTTTTTTAGGTAATAGAGACCCTTTGGAAAGCTTTCAGGTAAAGAGTTATATGATTGGCTATACATTTTAGAAAACTCATTTTGACATCCTATGCAGAGTGGATCAAATGTGGAAGCTGATAAGCCAAAGAGCTTGAACTAATTTTGGTAACAGCAGTAAATTTTTAAGAAGAGAATAAGTACAAGAGACAGTCATATGTTTATTAAACAGAATCCCAAGCATGTGGTAACTGATGACAAGGGGGAGGATGAGGGGGGCCATCCAGGTTGACTCCAAGTTTTCATGGGAAGAGAAGAATGAATATTTCATCCTTTGCTAAGGTTAAGGATGGCAGGAAAAAAACAAACTCGAGAGAACATGAAGGGGGAGAAAGGAGAGAAGAAGGGAGGGCACCAGACAGAAGACAAGGGGAGGGTGAGGGGAAGGAAGCGGGAGAAGAGAACCTTTGTGTTTTCCAATTTTCAGTGTGGGCAGAAGAAGTAATCTGCGAAAAGAGACAACGCAGGGTCAGAAGGAAAGAGAGATGTTTGGCATCAGGAGATCTAATATTCCTGAAATCAAGTGTGATGAGCAGAGCTAGAATCACTAAGTGGGCGTCCAAGTGAGGTTCAAGAACAGGAAAAGCCATGTAATGTGACAGGCGTCCTAGGCGTGGCTGTGGGGTGCTGTTGGGGCAGGAGCGGAAGGAATCCTGGGGTGCCCAAGACACTTTCTCAGTGCATGGCGTGGTTACATGACTGCACGTGTGCATTTTAGGCTTTAATTTTAAAAATGTTTAAAATATTATATGAAATAAAAGTTACACCTATAAAACAAAAGAAATGTGAAGTGACCTTCACAGGTCACATGGGTACAGAGTCGGACGCAGGATTCAAACCCAAGTCTGTTGGACTCTCATGCATTCGCTAGTAACCACTAAGCTAGTCGGCTTGCCGTTCACTGCAATGGCAAGTGGCCTTACTCTCTCTACCCCCTTTTCTTATCTTGAATGCACCTACTTAGTCTACTAACCAACAGATTGAATTATTTCCACTTACAAATTTTGCTTAAATACTGTAAGTTTGGTCAGAAATACTATTCAAGGGATTCTGTAGATACTCCATATAGATTTGCTGAAATCTAAAGGTATTCATAAATCAGAATTTAAAAACAAATATAGTTTCAATAATGATACATGAAAATGAAAATATTATTTCATCTTAATCATATCTTGAACTAAAGAACTTAAGATTAAAAAAAAACTTGAATATCATAGAACAGAAAGAAATACTTAAAGAAAGTAAATTTCATATAGGGATGGGTAAGTCTCTTAATTTTCATAAAATCTCTTTAACTTTTAAACTTACAATATGGAGCCCTTCTCCCATTTAGTTTAGTATCTTTTGTTCAATGATTATCCATATTTTAATATGAATAATGTGTTTTTTACCTTTACAGAAGCATTGTGAGTTAGGCAAGGGAGATATTTTGACATCTGTTTGACGTATGAATTACTTGTGGATTGCCAGATACTACATGTTTTACCCGAGCATAGATCCAGGTGGCCCAAATAGATACTTAAACGAAGAACAGATGAAATGACCGTCTGATGTAAGGATTTGCTTCTTGGCAGACTGGTTTCTCACTGTGAGCAAACGTATTTGCATCATGGCATCAACATCGTTCTTCTGTGAGCTTCTTGGTGTGTGTCCACTGAGAAGCTGGCATCGGGGTCGTCCACAATGCCTAGCGTTTTTAATCTGGAAAACTGAAAGCCATACCTTGAAAAAAAGCCACCACATTCAGATGTTTCCCGGGAGGCCCACCCCCGTTGATGGTGTGCAGATGTAGTGCCCCCCGGCCTCTTCTTAATATTAGAAAGGGCACCATTTCTCCCATTGATTGTAACTTAAAATGTCGCTGTCAATTTAAGGGGAGTTCACATTGTATATGGGTTTAAATGCACATGTTTCCGATGGTGTGATAAAAATTAATAGATATTTCAGTCTCTTTCCAATGTATAAAATAATGCAATTCTCTCAAATAAAAGTATGTTGAGATCTGTATAATTTTATAGCTTGTGGACCAAGTGAACTACAAAATTGGTGTACTCTATTGAAGCTGTATGACATCAGTTTAGCAGATAATTGTTTATATTGGCCATCCTTTGTCAGAATTAGTCTTGGCTTCTGAATTTAGAATAAATTCCAAGTCCTGAGAAATGCAGACTTTATGTAAAATGTGAAAGTTCTATATACTATCCTAATATTAATTTTAGAAAGATATTATGCAGACCTGAAAATGTGATTTAATATCACTCTAAGCTCTGTTGCTTCTTTAAGCAAAATTATGTAAACCATTAAAATGTATATTTACTGGGTTTTATTTCATTAGCAATAGAAAGTAATGCCATGAGTAAAAAAAAGTCTATTTTATTATGCATTATCCTTAAAATATTATTTTAATAGTAATTTTATTAAACGTAGGTCAGTTAATGATCCAATAAATCTATTCAATTTATATGTCATATATATGTCTTATGCCCATGACAGTCTGTAATACCCTCCCTGGTTTTTGCTTGGCTTTACTACACTGAATGCCTCTTTCATTCTGTAAAACATTGTGAAAATATAAATAGTCTCAGATATTAAGCACCTCATAAATATTTTTTGAATGAATAATTATGACCAAACTACTTTTGTAAAACTGATGGAGTTTTGGTATAGAGATTTGATTCCATTCCCTTTAATTTTTCAAAATATTACATGATACAAAAATCATATGCACAATTTACTCATAGCCATTTTTAGAAACTATAATTTTTGATTCAAAAGAAATCTGCAATCTTGCAAAAATGAGACTCAGTTTCAACAGCGTGTTTCTAAAGAAATTGTGGCTTCTTTTCTTGCCTTTCTTCTTAGACAAGAGACTCGTGATAAGGAAGGAAAAAAAGCAGAAAAATCCACGGGGCCTGTGAATATAGGAGATACTCTTAGAGTTGAAGGCATATTATCTGGAAGTGAGAACAAAACAGGTTCTTCTGGCTCACCATTTAAACTTACCACAGACATGTCAATGCAAGTCACTAGCCATGTGTTCTTGGACAAGTCACAGGGTTCCTCTGGGTTTTACTTCCTTCATCTGGACCACATGAGATCAAAGTCTCCTTTGCTAGCTTAGAATATGACTTCATCTTTCCAGATTAAAAAGTAAGCAGATCTGGGTGGTTTTGTTTCTGTGTTTTCCCTTGAGACAAAATGCGAAAAGGTCTGATATCAGTTCCTAAGGCAGTGCTGGATTTTTGTGTATGCATCTAGCGTAAAGTGAAAAGTAAGACAATACTTCAGGAGGACACATCTGTTTCTTTACTATGACACTTGTACTTTTTAAGAACTGTTTTATAAGAGAGATCATTTTTACAAGGTCTGGGTCTGAATTTAGAATTTGGTTCTTTAAGTTTTTACAAGTTCTATGAATACCCTACAGTTTATTTGAACATCGCTATTGGTGTGTTTGGTTGTAGAGGCTGAGAGGCAGAATTACCACAGCTAATGGCTGGACCAAATGGAGATCTTTGCCTAAAAGTGGATGATGTTCAGGTCACCCTATAAGTGGTTCACGGCCAGATACTTTATAATGTTTTTTTGTCTAAGATTCAGTGTCTTAACAAATACTATGCCTCATTTTTTAATGATAGAGAATGCAAGCTTAAGCAACCTGTCATTTCTTTTGTACAGGCGATCCCAACAAGACCTCAACCATAGGAACTAAAATGTACCCTCATGACAGACTGAGAGAAAAGGACAGAATCTAATAGAGAAAAAAGAAGAGGTGAAATGTGTTTAGCAGGCAAAAATTGCTACCACCAAGAGCTTTTCTGGGACCATTCATCCCATGATGACGGAATGATAATGATTAGACATTAAAATTAAAACTCTCCCTAGGGAAACTGGATATCCACCTACAAAAGAATAAAAATAGACCCCTACCTCACTCCACGCCATACACAAAAGTTAACTCAAAATATATCGAAGACCTAAATGTGAGAACTAAAAACATAAAACTCTTAGAAGAAGACATAGAGGAAAATCTGTCTTTGGGTTAGGCAATAGTTTCTTAGATATGACACCAAAAGCACAAGCAAAAGTAAACATTTCCATCAAAATTAAAAACTCTTGTGCATCAAAGGACACTATAATAAAGTGAAAAACAACAAACAGAATGGGAAAAAAAATTTGCAAATTTACATTTGATAAACATCCAGTATCCAGAATATAGAAAGAGCTCTTACATCTCAGCAATGAAAAAAAATACAACCCAGTTAAAAGCTAGGCAATATATTTGAATAGACTATTCGCCAGTGACCACAAGCATGTGCAAAGATGCACAATGTTATTGGTCATCAGGGGATGCAAATTAAAATCACAATGAGCAGGTACTTCCCATCCACCATCTTGGCTATAATAAAGAAACAATCACAAGGCTGGGTGAAGATATGGAGAAACTGGAACATACATTGCTAGTGGGGATGTAATATGGTGAAGCAACTGTGGAAAACAACTTGTTAGTTCCTCCAAAGGTTAAACATAGTATTACCTTGTGACTCAGCAATTCCACTCCTACATCAATGCCTGTGAGAAGTGAAAACACAGGTTCAAAAAAAAAAAACAGATATATGAATATTCTTAACAGCATATGCATCACACTGAGTAGAAAGATAAAATCTCCACTAGTTGATGAATGGCTAAACAAATATGGTATGCCCATACAATGGAATATCATTCAGCATAGAAATAAAGTACTGCTGCATGTTACAATGTGAATGAACCTTAAAATTATGCTAAGTGAAAGAAATCAGGCACAAAAGCCCACCTATGGTACGACTGCACTTACATAAAGTGTCTGCAGTGAGCAAATCCACAGACACAGGAAGTAGATTAGCGGTTGCAGTTGCCACAGGCAGACGGAAGTGGCCCCACTGCTCACAGATACAGGATTTCCTTTTGGGTGATGAAAGTGTTCTGGATTTAGACAGTAGTGATGGTTGGACAGCACAATGACTGTACTAAAAGAACACTCAAAAGTACACTTAAAAATGGTGAATTTGATGTTGTATGAAATATGTCTCAATAAAAAGTGTCAAAAAGACTCAGTGAATGTACTGAAAAGCCAGCTAAGTATAGGTATATACAAGTGTGTAATTAGTTATTAACCATCTGTTCTTGTTAAAAGATTACTAACAGTTGTCTAATTAGATAAAACTGAGCTTCTATTAAGTACTTCATTTATTAAAAGTTTATTGAGTACCCACTATATGCTGGGCACTGTTCTGCATACAAGAAAACAGATAAGATTCTTCCAGAAAACATTTATTCTCAAAGCATTTATATTTCAGGATCTTTTATACTTTTAAACATTATTGAGGATCCTAAAGAGTTTTGCTTTTATAAAACATATCTACTGATATTTATTATATTAGAAATAAAGCTGAAAAATGTTTTAAAGCTATTAGCTAATCTAAATATAACAATAAGAAACCATTATATTTTAATATAAATCAGATGTTTATTAAAATATTTTTCTAAAACAAATTAAAGAGTGGCATTATTTTACATTTTTGCAAATATTTTAATACCTGGCTTAAGAGAAGGCTGCTGAATTTTTACAATTGTTTCTGCATTTAATCTGTTGTAATTTGTTGTTTTGATTGAAGCATATGAAGAAAATCTTGCCTCCAGAGAGATGTGAAAAGGCAGAGTATTTAAATTACCTTTTCAAGGATTCTGTTTTGATACTGCATCAAAACTCAATGAGTGCTCATTTTTTTTTTAATGTTGCGAAGGGGAATCTGAAGCTATATCAACTTTTTATAATGTTACATTAAATTTGATCAGACTTTCTTAACATTTTAAATAGACCTTTCACTGATAAATGATTTTGCAGCATCATGCATTGGTCATTTGGGAAGATGTTTGCTGAACTTTACAAATTTCCAAATGTTGACTCATTTCATTGTACAAATCACATGAAGATCACGGCTGATCTCAAATGGGGCTTCAGGTTTTGGGAGCCTGCCGAGCTGGCGGTGGCAAACATGTTGTCCAAAAGTCCTGCTTTTCACTCCAAGGCTCAGATTTCCTCACGGGCAACCAGTAGTGTCAGATGTGTTCTTTACAGTAAGACTCCACTTTTTGTTAGCTTTTGAGAAAATGTCTATGAAACACCCTCTTCCAAATAACCACAGTCTGTCATTTGTTCTTTCAAGCAAAATGCATCCAATAGCTCCTGCATTCGATCTGCTATCCTGTGCAATTGTGCCCAATGTTGACTTTTGCTCCAGTCATGCAAATGTCAACACTGAAAAAAGCAAGTGCGTATCTTCATATTATTATGATGGAAATAGATTTGACCTTGCAGACCCCCTAAAAGAATCTTAGCCATGCCCACGGATCCATGCTCCATGTTTTCACAACTGCAGCTCTGCCTTCTTCTGATGCTTAATCTGAGTTGTCTTATCAGTTGTCCTTTAAAATTTCTCTCTAGGTGGCAGTCTTTCTCATTGTCTCTTGGGTTTTTCACATCATAGTTTCCATTAGGGCCTCAATAGATACATTCATCCTTAGATACATATTTTCTCTCTGGAGTCTTCTCTCCCATTCTCTAGTACACTGTACACATCACGGCGGTCTTCCCCACATGTGCACTTCCAGATTCTTGGTGGCTCCGCCAGCCTTCCCTCCTGGGGGTCCAGGAGACCTTGTGAGCTGGGGAGTCTCGGCAGGGCTGCTGGAGCAAACTAGCTTTGAGCTCGTATCTGCGTGCATTTTCTTGATGAAATACTTTAGTCCTGCAAAGCCATTTCCTCCAAAAGCTATTCCCTGCCATGTTGAGGAGGTTTGGTGGCCTCTTAGGTTGTCTTCTTCAGTATCTGAATGGTGGGAGGGACCATTTATTGGCTCATAAGCACACACTGCTTCTTAAGTAGGAAGGAGCTGGCTTCCTGACAAAGCGCCGATAGCAGAGCCCTTCGCATCCTCCGCCCGGTTTATGATGCTCATCAGGCCTGCACAGCCCTTAGTGCTTGCCAACGTTAGGGCCCAACCTCAGCAGTGACCTGTCTTGGGAAGCAAAATTTTTAATAGAAATCATGCTTGAACATAAAAGAGCACGATTTCCTTGCAGATTATAAACTACTGCTGCCAGCTGTGGTTGTCAGCTCGTCTGCTCCGCTTTGGTGGCAGTTATTATAAAAAACGGAGAAGTAAACGTATCTTATCTGTTACCTCAGTTCGGATGGATTGAAATGGAACCTTAACTATAGTCTGTCTCTCATCATTAAGGTTGTCATTTTAACCTGCCTCGCAGGTAAAGGGACTCGCTGACAGTGGGTGCAAGGAATTGTGAGGGCTTTTGTTTTTGTTTTCTCCCAACTACTTGTGATTTTGGGGGGGGGGGCAAAGGCTTCATAACATCTTTAAGCTAATGGTCATCTAAAATCTGGTAAGAAACACTTAATTGAAAAGTATTGATTTTTAACTTCCAAATAGATAGATAGACAGGCTGACAGATAGAAATTATATAACAATTTACTGTATTCCACGGTAACTTTGGTGCGATGTAGCACTTGTGATTAACCTATCTCACTATTTTCCTCTTTTCCCCTTTTTTCTCTCAAAATTACATGGAAGCTAAAATGGAAGCATAGTATTTCCTCAATAGATGCTTATTGATTAATGAATTATTTTGAAGCAGAAAAATGAAAGTAATGGGTTAACGTACATTTTGTGGGTCAAAATGAACCCCAAGAGTTATCTTTAGAGCTCTTCTGTGTTATTCTGTTTAGCAAACTTACTATTGGTGATGATTAAAAAAATAAAATTATGATTAGAAGAATTTTAAGAGCCAAGGATAAAAATAAATCAAATATAAATACACCCACTTTAGCATTTTACACTTAAGCTTTCATGCTGTAAGGGATCCTAAAGTATCACAGATATTGCGGGGGAAATAAGCTATTGTTGCCCTACAATGTATTCTTCTGTTGAGTTCACACTGCTAACCCCTTAGGCTATTGACAGCCTATTATTTTTTATGTGTGCCCGCTTTCCCCCAGGAAACTGGAAGAACAACTAATTATATCTTTTGCAGATGAGTGCAGCAGAATGGCTTTTGTTCAACGCAATTTGAAGTCTGTTCAATAGGACTGTGGGATGACTTAAGAATTTACTACAGAATGTGTGTGTGTGCACATGCGTGAGTGTGTGCCTCTTTCCTGGCAGAGCGATACGAGTGTACACTGGGCTTTGTGAGAACTTTAACCTATGTCCTTGGATCCTTTTTGGAGGGTGTGCGCCCCCATGTCTGTCATTGAACTTGTATATTTTGGGTATGACAGACATGCTAATTACTGCTTTTAAAGTTTGTGCAAATGTTCCTGGGAAAGGGCAGAGGAGCGAACAGTTCAAGTGAAGTCGTGAAAATAAGCCTATTAACAAAAGCGTAATGATTTCTGGAATAATATTTTCATTTCTTCCTTCTATCACAATACTTTCTCATACATCATTGTACAAGCAAGTCCAGACATACCATCACTTTGTAGAACTGGGCTTCAAACTTAGCCGCCTTATTGTAGCAAGAGAAGTCTTGAGTTCCAAAACCTTGCTTGGCTTTCAGAGGAAGAGCGAGCTAATGGGCACATATTAACTATTAGCAGCATGTCTTTTTAGTAAGAAAACTGTGCAACAAGGTGGTGGTGATTGTGGGGAGGGAGGTGTCAGAGTTGGAGTGTAAAAATGGACCATATACATATTAGAGGCAATTTATCTCCATGTGAAATTCTGTTGCTCACACATCCTAAATCCTTCTTCCCTTCTCTCTGCCTTCTTTTCCTTGTAGCCCCAAATCACTGAATTGTGTTTGTGCAGGGAAAGAGTCACACTTTGTGCAAACACGCATCTTTCTTCTGTGTCTTTATAATACGTGAGCTCTTCTAAAACCAGCGCCATCATCCACAAAACGTTTTGGATGACTCTCAAGCCACCAGATCAACTTGACTGATGGGGAGACACTAGTTCTTTGTGTCATAGCCAAGAATGTGGGACTTCTGAAGACAACGATGAGGCAGATGCATATGCAATCTTGGTCCTTTGACATTACTCAAGGCATGCAATGATTTCAATTCCTTGTAATACAACTGTGCTAAAGAAAAAGCTGATGTATAGCTAATATTTGTTCTCTTTGTCTTAAGAGGATTTTATTGTTCTTGACACGGTTACATATGTAACTAACCCCCCATGGCCAAGGAGTGCCTCAATGTTTTAACAACAATGATGTTTAAAATATTTTAGGGTTTTCCAGCTCATGAGAATATTAGTAATTTAGATCTCTTGATTCTATTATTATCCTTAGACTAAATTTTAGATCTGTTTCAATAATGAGCCATAATTCTACATTTAATTAGGAATCCCCTTCTCACAGTGAGTTAAGAGGGCTATTTGGGTACTGATGTCACTGTTACTGGTCACATTGTATTTCAGGGGTTATATTGATTCAGGAACAGCACATGCTAAATTACCCTTTTTTCTACCTCAAACCCCTTGAGGTCAGGGGCAAGACATTTTTTTAAACGTATCTACAATATAGCCTCAATTTATTTTCTACCTACATTGCAGTGGTCAATCCAAAAATATTTTTTGAATGAACGCATGATGTCTGATGCTAAGGCAGTTCTGGCTTCAGGGATGAATGATTATATGTTTAATGAGAAAATGCACTCCAGCATTCTTAAATTCTCAAGCCATGACACTAGGTGAAATGACATAAGATCTTCTAGAATGAAATATGAGACGTTTATCTTTTAAACGTTCAGTATCCAATGTCTATTTCATTATGTTTTTATCACATACATTGATAATTAATTTTAGAAAGAATATTAAGATAGTGATCATATTTTAAAATAAATATAACACATACTATTTAAACACTTAGAACAAACATTTATATAGGTGAATGGGGTTTTACAAAATATTAATGATGAAGATATTATTTTTAAAAATGCTAGTAAAAACTAACATTAGTTGAATCTTGCCTTGTGCCAATAATTATATAATTATGTAAGGAAGGTAGCACTAACGAATAACCCTGTGACTGATGCCTCCAGAGAGACAGAAACTAATTCTTCAGACAACTAATAAGTGGAAAATTAGGGATTTTTAGCACACACAATCTTAATTCAGGATGACCTGACTTCTTTTTAAATAGGAGCAATGCTTGCACATGACATGAATTCAAACGGAGAATTACTAAAATCATAGAAGAAGAGGCCCTTTCTCCATACTTTCTGTTCCTTCTTTCCTTTCAATCAACATTTCCAGGTTTTTATTGTTCTTTAAAAGATGTCACAACATATTATATATCTACTATATATGCACTTATGTATGTTTTACACACATTTCATATATATATAATTGTCTTAGTAATGTGACTGTGTGTATATTTCTACTGCTTATTACTAATAGGTGAAAAAATATATATATTCTGAATATATAGATGGATACAAATTATCTTGCTCTTCCCTCATTAATTTTTTTGCTTTGTTTCTATTACGATTTTCACATTTTTGCTATTTCAAAACTACTGGAATAAACAGGAGATGATTTCATTTACGTTTAAGAATTATGATGACACAATGTCTAGAATTACCTCTAAAATACCGGCTACAAAACAAAAAGAGGTAAGGTGAGGAGGGTTTGCAGAAGCCTGCTGACTGACTTATCAAGGTAGTGAAGCATGTGCAAGTTTGTTATTAAAGCTTTCTCAATGTTTGTGTGTATGTAATAGTTTGATGGTAATTTAATAGATTTCCTTTATGAGACAACTGATTTTTAAGGAAGTATCAAAGCTCTCCAGAAATTCCCTTTTGTTTTTTCCCCATAGAAATACAGGAAATCCAAATGTGGATATTTTAACTCATTTCTGGAGAAAGGTGTAAATGATGTGAATGTGAGTGTTAGGGACCTTAATTTTTGTGAAGAATGGAGTTTGAGAAAGGATTTATAAAGAGGGTTGATAGCAGTGGACTGACAGTGGACTGACTTTTGGAGTGAGGTCATGTCATTCAAGGAAGAAGGGGTATCAGACTGGGGCTATTTTGAAACAACGGGAACATGGAGGAAAGTGATGAGAATTTAACATCAGTGCAAACGTCTCAAAGGGAAGGAGTATGTGATCTCTCCGGAAAGTCTCCCTCCATGTTCCGCACCTAGAAGCACAGTTACAGCTGCAGCCGCGCCGCGTGCCCGCCCACGCCCACACCTACGCCCACCCCCACACCCGTGCCCACGCCCACAGCCACGCCCACAGCCACGCCCACGCCCACACCCGTGCCCACGCCCACACCCGTGCCCACGCCCACAGCCACGCCCACACCTGCACCTACGCCCACGCCCACGCCCGGCGCCTGGCCTCCCGGGCGCAGCGGGCGGCGCGCTGCTGGAAGGCGAATGCCGGCCCGGAAGCTGAGCGCGCACCTCTGCTCCGTCCTCCCGGCCGGGGGAGCCGCGCGCTCGCAGATTTTTGAGAACTGCGCCCCGCGGGGATGGCTATCTTTCTAAGTCCATGGACTGGGGTAACAACGGCACCGTCATGACTTCAAAAACCATATGGTCGTCTTGCCTCTGTAGCTTAATGGATTCTGAGCTCTGGAGCTGGTCGCTAAAAAGCCGAGAGCAACTTGTGGAAGGCAGCAGAGAGTATTTGCCGTTGTGATTGCAATTACCCAAACATTTCGGTCTTGAAGTGTGATCGAAAATGACTTGCCATTCCCTACTGACATATCTATATAGATACGCATATATGATGTTAAGATTATATATTACGTATAATATATACAAAACAATGTATATATTATAAAATATTTATTTTGTATATAAACATGCATGTACATTGTCCACACGCAAAATATGTGTAAATATAAATATATATATTTTGTAACATGTAGTGTCCCCTCCTAAAAATGTTTAGATAATGGATTCTGGATTAAATATGATACTGTAAAGGAAAATACCACGATGCCACTCACCCTTAGCAAAATCCCCGCTGGTTTCAATTTAATCTGAATTTTCTTCCTTCTCCAATGAGACGCTGGCACCCTTACCTTTACAGCTTCCCTTCCCGCAGCCTTCAGGACTGCAGGCTGCTCATCGGGACCTATACCTGCCCTGTCTAATCTAAGTCAAGTCTTGAGCAGGCGGCCCCTGTTAGTGCCTACTCAAGGAGCTCAGACGGTTAGCTTTAATCACTGACCTGTGAAGGACGATGGGCTTTATTAAGGTAATAACAGAATGTATTAATTACACATCATGGGCTGAGTTGCTTGTACTTTAATTATTTTTCCCTCTAGGAAAAAAAAAAGAAAAAGAAAACACTAACAGTGTACAAAATCCCACGGATTAGACCCCAGAAACTTAGGCCAGTGGTAAGCGGCTTGCAGTTCAGTGGCTAAAGTGGGTTTCAAGTGCCTAAGGATTATCTCTGTTCATTTGACTGTTTTCTGGCTAGAAAGTTAACAGCTGAGTGCATTCTGAGTAAAATACTAGAGGAAATGGCTGATAAAAATATCAATGTCATATATCTGCTTAACGGAGATGCGTATCTGTTCTTTCTCAAAGCACTGTTAAGCTGTCATCCCTGTGCTTATCATAGAAACAATTATCTCACAGTAGTTTTATCTCCAGACATTTTCCTGACCAGCCAGAAAGAATCTGTGGAAGTAGTCACTCCCCTAGTTTGTTTAAAGAGGGGCTGTGTTGGTTCTCATATAAGGAATCCACTTACACACGACGTTAAGATCTACAAACACAGTCACTGAATGTACTTGCTGTAGAAAGCTGGACTCAGAAGCAAGCTGGAGTTTTAAATCGCTGAAGCCAAATAAACAAAAAGGCAAGGAAGTGATGCTCAACTTTCCATTGAATATTGACTCGCTCTTGAGTTTATAAAACTGTCAACTGATAAAACTTCTAGTAAAGATAGATTTTTTACATCTTCTTATTACTCAGGGTTCCCTTAGGAAACGTCCTAACCCCGTGGTGGGAAGGGGCACGTTTGGTTGGAGATCAGGAAAGAACGTGTGAAGTGAGGAGAATACTGAAAAAGTCTGGCCTGAATCAGGGGCCAAAGAGCAATTGTGAGATAAGGAAACATGTGTGGTATAAACAGGAAAAAAATGGAGTTATGATACGAAGTCAGAAGTGTAGTTTGTGGATTGTCTCCTGTAAGCGACACAGTTGCATATTGAGCTTCCCAGAGTTGGTGAAAGATGCCAATCTTTTCTTTCTTGCACATCATCTGGCTACAAAATTTTAAAGTCTTTTTATGGAAATAAAATGAATATTTAAAGTCACAGAGAGGCCTAGGAATTTTTAAGATCCCGCTGACTTCTTTCCTGTTACATTCTGGCTTATATACTTATTCAATTCATTTTCCTTTTAGTCAACAGAAAAGACTGGAAGAAAGATAATTACAAATAAATAAATGCATTTGCACTTTTATAAAGAATCTGTATAGAAGATCCTGGATATTTATAAAATGTATATGGACTTTGTAAATCGCCAAATTTGTGAATAACATTATTGCATTTAATTTACTTCATAAAATGCAATAAAGTGTAATTTAAGTTTCAAAGGGATCTTTTTAGACACTGGATGATTTCATAAATACAAGGTCTGATGCTACTTTATTAAATCTAAATGTCTGTTCTCTACCCTCAAAGCAATACTTTTGTAGAACATTTTACCTTTCCTTAACTTCCATCACCAAAACTAGCAATTTAGAATATTTTCACAAACACACACACACACACACACCATTATTGATATGTGTGCTGTCATCAGGAAAAACCCATGTAAGATCTATGGGCTGGAGAGTCCCTTCATTTATCTGTGAAGGGACTGTCTTCCACACACCATCTCATCATAGAGGAAACTCACTCACATATCAGCAAAATGACACATCATCACACATAATGAACCTTTAACGCTGGTGCTGAGCAAATGAAACAATGAATTCTTCATCTGGAAGTGTCAGCTTTGTGCTTTACCTGTGCTGAAAACAGTTTAAGGCAGAATTGTGCCCTTTGACGTGAGGATGAGTTTCCACCTTCTGCCTCTCCCAACTGCAATTCCAAATGCGTGTATGTCTGGGTCTTATCCAGGTACTGCCCACGGAGGGGTGTGTTTATTAGTTGCAGAGTCTCAGTTTATGAAGACTGAATTTATCTTGCTGTAAGATACAGAAGGCATAGAGGAACCAGCCCTGAGTTCCTGAACAGTTGTCAAGGAGTAAATGAAGCCTTTTTTTTTTTTTTTCTGGTTATTCCATTTATTCACGGGAATAATAGCTTTTTCCAGAATCAAGGACTGTTGACTTTCCTCCAAACCTCAGTGCAATTCTTGCCAAACATTTTTTGAGGCGCGATGGCTTGAGGAAACATGCCCACATGAAAAGGAGTTAATGTTCCAAACCCACCCACACACCCATTATTTGTATGATGCAAGCTTCATCGGTTCTCACTGTCTTTTAAATCTTACAGATGGCGTTTCCAGACTTTATCCCTGGAGAATTCATGCCATGGGCTAGCATGGTTCTTTATATAAATGGTACTCAAAGTGTGGCCAGTTAGTCGTTTGTATCAGTTATTATCTGAGAATTAAAAAAAAATCAGAGAAAAAGGCATAATAGGATGTCCCAACCCAATGTGGAATTCCTGGTGATACACTGTATATTCCATTAGGATAGGATGTCTGCTTTCCACTTACCACTGTCACCCCAGAACTGAACACAGTGCCTGGCAATAAGCGTTTGTTCAAGTACTTCCTCCCACATTACCGCAAGTACCTTCAGACCCGTAAGAAAATTTTCCAAAGACTCAAGGAGATAAAGATACATACTAAGGCATCAAAATATCTAATTTTCCAAAAGAAAAATGGCTTGATGATATTTTTATTCATTGAAAATTTACTAAATTCTCTCTCATTCTTACTTCTAGTCTTTCTAGAGATTCAATGATCGTATGTAAAATTCTTTAAAAGCTCTTTATAGCAGAGGTGAATCCGATGATATGTAACAGAAATATGCCAACTATCTTAGTGTTCTAAGAATATCGCCTTGAGCGTGTAAAATTGAGGCCCAAAACATTGCAGATGCAAAGATGTATTATTGATATATTTTCATTAAAAGAAGAAGTCAATTTTGAAAACTTAGTCTATAAAAATTATGAAAAAGCACAGTAGTTAGAAATATCTATTGATCTCAGGATATACAGTTGACAGTCACTCTCGGTATAGTTATAGTATACGGGTATTATCTACTCATAAAATTTATTTTAACATGTTAATGTAGCAGCTTAACATTTTCCCCCCTGTGAACCACATAGAAATGGTGTTTTTAAAACCTGCTTTATAGTAGTGTGCAGGTTCAGTAAAAACTTTAGGAATGGGCTTACAGGTTTTATATTATCAAGTGTTTTGGGTTTTCCCTAACTGTGTCTAGAAGGAGAAAAACATTTCAGTTAAGATTGCCCGGCTACACTTTGATATTTCCTGAAGCCTCTGCTGCAGGGAACTCAGGAGAATGCACGAGACTATTCTTCTTAATTTCATTTTAAAATCTTGTATCTGTCAGTTTAAGACATAGACTAGTAACTCTTCCTCAGTTAAAAGAAACTGTGGGTGCTCGGATAGCAGGATCGTGAGTAGCCAGACGGGCAGCGTGTTGCCCCAGAAAGTGCGGGAGCTCTGGAATTAACAGACGCTGACTTAGATGTCACGTCTTCCTATTATTAGCTACGTCAGCTCAGGCAGCTTACCCTCATTCCCGGAACTCAACGTACTGGTCTGGAAAAGGGGGCAGTAAATTCTATCATTCATGGTTATAATGAGCAGTAAAGTATCTAATACGTGTGAAAATGTCAGTGCCTGACAATGTGATGTACCATTTGCTTTCCTGTGCACTGTGTGACAGTCATTTTATAGGTTACATTATGAACATGAACACAAATATGCATGCACATTTACCATTTATACAGTACACGCACACACACGCACACACACACACACCTGTGTTTAAAAGTGGTCACAGCATCAGAATTTAATAAAATGAATTCTCACCTTGGGAAGCAAAGAAGCACGAAAGTTAAGGACGTAGACTTTGCAGGCAGATGCAAATGAGACGGGCTTCCTCAACCTGTTCAGTCTCATTCTCTTCATAGGGTCCGTGCCCACATCATAGATTGCTTGTGTGGAATAAAGAAGATAACGTGAAAGCACTGTCACAGTGACCAATACCAAGGAAGCACTCAATAAATGTTCTTTGTTATTGTACAGACCTCTTGAAAAATATATTTAAGTTTGGAAGAGCAGATCGGAGCCCTTTCTTGGATGAAAAGATAATACCTGTACACAGGGTAGGATCAATGGTGAGGACCCAGGTGGATTTTCAGCTTCAACTCCTTGAACTTGAGGTTGAAACAAATCTCCTCATAGAGCTTTTAGAAATTTTCTAAGATTTCTTAAAAAAAAAAAAAAAGAAAAAAGAAAGAATACTCTGAGTAGCAGGATACCTCTGTCCTAACCTAAGCTTTCTCAGACTTTATCTGGGTGAACTTTGGTAAGAACAAACTCTCTGAGGTTGAAAGCTCTTTAAATAAAGAGAACATATTTATACTTAATTTTAAGATAAAAGTTACTTTGATAGCTTATATTTTTGTGTTAATATAAATAATTTTCAAGTTATTGAATTGAAGGATGTTGACTAAATTAATGAGGTCACCAAATGGTGACCTTGGGAAAGAAGGATTTTAATAATCATGTGAGTCTTAACCACGGCCACCTCTGCTGTAGCCCAGTGGGCTTTTGGACAAAGTGGCCATGGCGGCAGGGATGGAGGTCATGCGTGGACTCGGTAACACGCACTGCCACTTGCCAAGGCGGACCTGGCTGTGGCCACTGCTGAGTGCCCAGTCTGCCAGCAGCAGGGACCAAGACTGAGTCCCCAGTCTGGCGCCATTCCCCCGGTGACCAGCCGGCTCGCTGGTGGCAGGCTGATGACACTGGACGTGTCGTGCTCTGCCGTGGTATTCGGAGCATTGCTTCTGACTGAGGAGCTCACTTCGCAGCAAAGCAGTGTGAAAACGGCCCATGTTCATGGAATTCACCTGTCTTACCATAGCCCCCATCATGCTGAAGCAGCTGGCTTGGTAGAATGGTAGCATGACCTTCTGAAGATTGAATTACATCACGCTTCAATGACAGTACCTTGTGGAGCGGGCGTGAGGGTCTCCAGAAGGCTGTGTACACCCTGAACAAGCCTGTGATGTGATATATTGTGTCAGATTGTCTTACGCATGTGTGCTAAATGGAAAATAGTTAAACTTGTCAATTTATCCTCACTTAGAACTGAACAACAAACCCTTTTATTAATTTTAGTTTCAAAAATATGTATCTTATAAAATAGCATATATAAATTATAAAAAGTAAGGAAAATCTTAAACAGATGGTTGTTTGGCAGAGAATCATAAAAATTACATTGCACAATAAATTCCAGAAATTACAGTACTGCCAGTATTTTTGTTTCTTAGGGATTGATTCTACTGGCTTTCAAAGGTCTCTATGGTTAAAAATCAATCAATCAATAAAATTTAAAATGATCATATAGAATGGCAGAATTAATGCTACTCCATTTCTGTTCCTTCATCTTTATAATCATTGTGTTATAATTGTTTTTCTTAAATTAAATGTTAAAACACAGAAAGATACAGTATAGGATTTGGATATAGGTATTGTTCTGGGAACATATCTAAGTGATCCCAAATAAATACCTAGCTGAGTCAGTGTTCTTTAGGGTCACTTGTTAAAACTGCAGGTTCTCTAATTTAACATCCATGTAGAATATTAAATAGCAAGTAGTGATAGTATGCTAATTTGATGTTAATCAAGTATTATTAAATTCAAAAGTAACAATGTTATTGTTTAGAACGTTGATGAACAAAATACTTTGGGGAGGAGGACGTTTTAAGCATCAACTGGGGAAATATGCATGGCGTATGCAAAGCAGAATTAGACAACGTCCTTGTCCTTGGGCCTCAGTGGAATTCCTCTTTGACTGAAGACTGAGAGGGCTCTGAGTTTCCCCAAATCAAGTACCTTGGGGAAGACGTTTCATGAAAGTAAAATTGATCTTTGTTACAATGTATTTACTGAAATAGTTGTAAGACTCCTAACTTCCACTTTCTGCTTTCCTTCTTAAGATATTTAGTGACAAAAGAAAACATTCATGTCTAAATGAGATCATACTGATTTAATTATTGATTGGATTCACCAGTTTTCTGACGCCATAAACAATGCCCTAGAGATATGAAAGCATACTTACATAAGATTTATTTATTTTTAATGATATTTTGGCTAACCTTAAAAATAATTCATGTTATTTACACACATATGGGTGTTATCAATGCTTAATTAGAATATTTAGTTTTTTAGTAAGTATCTCCAGATTTATATTTGAACTCTAGCTATATAAACAAATTTCATGACATTGGATAAAATGATTTTTCTTCTGATCATTTAAGTTATGGTTTATAGATACAGCCTTAATCCTTAAATACATGAGTTTCCCTTTATGCTGGAGGTTCTCTAAGTAGATATAAAATGCAATATGGTGTCAGAATAAAATTTGTTTTGAAAATAGGCATTTTTGTGTTTCTTTTCTCAAACTGGTATTTAAAGCAGTCAATCTCGTATTTTATTTCAATCGTATACCTTGAAATCAGTGCAGTGATTTGTCCATCTTGAAAAATTATAGAATGGATATTTTTAACATAAAATAGCTTAAATGAATCTCGTAGACAATAAATCGACTTTGTTTGCGCAAAGACATTTCAAATATTTTTAACGATACTGTAAAGTACGTGTTACCAACGTGTTAATATTACTTTCCCCCTCTGTCTTTGTTTACAAATACTCCTCGATATTTAATCTTTAACAGTCTTCTCAGAAATGGACTGTGTTGGGGAAATAAAATCTTTGGGAAAATATTATGGTGATTCTTCATATATTTATTTGTAAAACCTTTCTAACTAAATTACAGAAATATATGGAAGGACAATTACTTTAAAAATTGTCAAGGTTAACATAAAACAAAAGATACCTTTTGATTTTCAGCCATGGCTTGAGATGAGGTCTAATTTTACATTGTAATCACTTGTGATTAAACATCACCAGACCTAAAATAGATACTAAATCATAAAAGAGCTTTATATTAAGTACATGTGGCATTATTTCCATGTGTCCACTTTCAAGAAAATATGAAGATCCTGGTTCAGTTAAGCTTCAGTAACATTAACACCTTGATTTGGCGAATGCGTTTTGGTTAAGCTGTGTGAGTGATGTAATCAACGCATTTCTAACGCCCATTCATAATACTTTTGAATTGAACTTAAAGACCATGTTGTAGGAAAGTAATACATGAAGGATTCAGCTCCTACTAATAATTTAAAAACACACTTCAGGAAAAGAGAAAAATTGGGGAAAGAGAACTTATCACTGAAGAGACGGATGTGAAAGGTCCATTTGACCGCTAAGGTTGTGTGCTGTCTCCGCCTTACTCACTAACCAGGATGCTGTCCCGTTGATCTGTTCCCATCTGTTACTGACGCATCGTGTTCGTGCTGTGGCAGAGAATGTCAGTGGAAAGCACATCTCTGTGACTGCGGTATTTCAGATGATGTAAATAAACAGGGAGGCTCTCGGATCACATGAAATCTCACTACTTTCCTTTTTTTCCTATTCATTTGTGTTGATCCCTCGCTTATTGCAAACCTTCCATCATCTCTTTTCTATTTTTTATTATTTAATTCAGGTTACCTCAGGTCTGTTAGGTAAATGCATGTCTTGATGCCATGTTCTGATTTCCTGAAATTCTCAAGGGGGCGTTGAGATTATGTATTAAAACTTTTCCCATATTACTAATTTAGTACAAATGTCAACACAAATATTGAAGTCCATGCATTTATAACTTATGCCCACAAACATTTAAGGGATGTGAGAAATTGATTACACTGAGTGAGATGCCAGAAGGTAAAGAGAAGGCACCATAGTCTACTTTAGGTAAATCTTTAATCCACATCTCCATACAATATGGAAACAGGCAAATGAAATGTAATGGTCATTAATTCTGCTTTCCATCTTCCTGGATCATGGCAACAGCTCTGACTGGGGTGCACTGGTTGATCTGGCTTACTTAGTGCCAGTGGAAAGAGGTGCTAATGTATCATGTCATCTCACGAGTCAAATTAAGCTCAAAGAGAGAATCAGGTTGACTTGCATCTATTTTTTAAAACCCAGAAAGCACAGAGTATTGCTGTCCTTTGGGGACTTCCTGGCCATCATTTGGCCCCAAAGTAAAATGTAACGGGAATTAAGGAGGACACAGTAGCATGGCTGTATCAGGAAGAACTTCATAGAGTAAATCTTTTAAGTCAATGCTATTTCAATAATTTGAAGTGTGATTAAAAAAAAAAAGAAAACCTTTAAATACAATGATAATTAATAGCACATGTCCCAAAGCATAAAAGCTGAAAAACATTTCATAGGAAGTAGGTCCCTTTGCCTGGGAAGACAGTTAGTTTATAGTTCCTTAAAGCTGAAGTTTTGTCCACGAGCTTCTACAGATGCTGCCTCCTTTGACTCCTGTACCAGTTCGGGGGCTGTCCTGGTAGATAACGTGGTCTCTGGTTCACTGGAGAGAACGTGTGACTTGGATGGTATCACCTTCCTTGGGGGCTGTGTGGGTATCCCAGGCCGCAGAAGTACACCTCACAATGGCAACTTCTGATCTGGAACTGAGCCTGGAAAGTCAGGTGAGGAAATAGTAGGAGGAGACTGAACCCTTGGCTAGGACTAGGTCACCTTCTTCAGGTAGATTCTTGGGTATTTTTGAAGTTTTTTGAACAGAATCATGAAATGATCAGATTCCCATCAAAACATTTCAGAAAGTGAGATGATCTAGAAATGGTGAAAAAGATAGAGTTATAAAATCCCACACTAAGTCCAAAAGATAAAGTCCAGGATAGATGGGTTAATGAGGGTAAATAACAGCCTTTATAAGAAAGATCTGCAGAATTAATTGAAAGCTTAGTAAGAGGCAACAGAGAAGAGGGGAGCCAAAAAATGCAAATCTGAGTGATGCCACCCTTGTGAGGAGCAGGCAGTCGAGTTCACACATCACACCTACAACTTGCGTCTGCTGTTAAAGATGGACGTTGACAAACTGAGACACATCCAGGGGAGAAGCGTAAAGATGGGTTAGGAGAGCGTGGCCTTTGAGGGACGTTTGAAAGAACTGAGTTTATCTTGAAAAGGAGATAAATTGGTTGAGACTGGGGTGGAGACAGATTGGCAGGTGTGGAAGGAGCTATTTTCAAAACATTATATGAAAGATCATTTAGACTTTTCTGCAGCTCTTGAAGGCAGAGCCAGAACCACCAGGTGCAGGTTTTAATGCAGGACAATGCCTACCTTTCAAGGAATTTTGTTATCCATCCAGCAGTTGAAAACACCACTTTTTGATACGTTGCAAGATAGTGCTTTCATCTGGATTACCTTGAAATTCCATCCCAATCGAGTCCATCATTTCATTAAATATACGTTACATTCCTACGCAGTACAATGAACGTGCCGCTGCAGGTTGATTAGCTAATACTTGAAAAATTAAGGCTTTGTTTGTTCTGAAACATACACAGTCACGGAAAATGCAGTTTAGGCGCTCAAAGGGCTGATGCTGTGGAACGTGAAGCTGAATGGAGTAAACACACAACTCGCTTCACCTTGGACGCTTCCACAAAACAGGTACATCAAGGTGTCTAGAGGCACAAAAGTTGTCTGAGCCAACAACGAAAGCAACAAAACATAACGTCAGTTTCAGAAGCAGGATGGGAAGCTTCGTATAACATTTTACTGACGTTTTGTCGGTAGGGATTTGCTCTGTGGGTGAATGAATGCGTGGATTATGGGGCAGGCCACTCATTTTCAACACTTGACTGAGATTTCTAAATGGACAGCTCAGTGTAGTGTAAGAGAAGGTCTAGTGATACTGGAAGACATGGCCCTGGGTCTCAATTTCTTCTTGACATGGTCCCAAATCACTTTTTTAATGGTTTTACTTGGGTCTCATGGCACTGTGAAAAGTCCCAGAACCCGTTAGAAGGAGCTGAGATGTTTGATCTTGGGCTAAATCAGACTCTCAATGGGAGGCAGCTGGGCTGTAATGGAGGAGGAAAGTCTGGCTGTTTCGGGCGTGGGCACTGATGTTATAATCACAGCAACGTGCTGGCTTGGCATATCATCAAATACTCTTCTTGAACCTGTCTGATCACTTCCAGAGAGGGGAGGTTCTGTTTTGTTATGGTCCATTGGCCGTCATTTAGAAAAATGCATGCATTTTAATGGACTAGCTCCTGCTGCTGGGGGTTTTCAGTCATGTCTAGAAGGAGCACTAAATACAGACAATGCTGAAAGCCGGCTCCAATGCTCTAGCAAAGTTGAGACAAAAAGAAATGGAGATTTTGGAAACGGGTTGCATTTGAAATGACCCAGGGTGAGAATCACGTCGAAAAGCAGATTAAATTTTGAGAGATCAAAAGCATGAATCCTGCGAATCCAATACGCTTTAACCCCTGAGTTATTCCAAGGATGAGTTAGGTTCAGTGGTCAACATTCTCTTTCCTCTTGACAGTATTTTATTCATCACCCTACCTTTAAATCTGAGAATTCTAATATATAAAACTGTATAGAAATTATAATCTATAAAGTCGCTTTTTAAAGTCATTTGACATAAAATGTCCTACTGTATAAAAATTCCCGTTTTCAACTTTTAGCATTGAAAGATAAATATATCCAAGTGCACAGCATTGGAGACTCAGCTATTGAGGGAAACGAGGCGAGGGTAGTATTTAGTTCCCAAGGTTCTAAAGTTGAGGTTGAAAAGACCGCTAATACACACCCATCAAATATTTCTTGCTAACCAAAATATTCAAAGGGGGTGAAGACGCTGGGGAAGAGTCTCCAGTCTGGAGGTCTTCCACGATCCTTTCATCTTTTTTTCACATTTGATTCAATTGTCTGCTGGATTTAGGGATGTGCTATAGCCATCATTTACAACTCAGAGCAGAATGCAAATGAATGTTTTTCTTCAGGTGCTTTGTGTCAGCTAGGATTACTTTCGGTTGCATATAAAAGCAAATCAGGCCCAAGAGCTTTGCATAAGTAGAGTTTTTTTTCCCCCTCATGTAAAAAGGAACACAAATGTAGGTACTACAGGGCTCGTGCAACAGTTTGATGAAGTTATCAAGGACTCAGGTTCCTTCCTATTTCTTACTTATCTTGTGGGGGTGGGGGTTACTACTCATGTTAGCAATGTGGCTTCTCTGTCTCCAGGTATCAAGTTTGCATTCCAGACAGGAAAGAGATGAAGGAGGGCAAAAGGCAAAATGCCAAAGGCCAAAAATTACATGCAATTAGTGTTACTTATAGCAAAACATTAGTGTTCTCCTTTGTGGCAAGCCCTATCTGCATGGGATTCTGGGCAGATGAAAATTTTTAAAAAGTTAACTGAAACTCTACTTATTAAAAGACTGTTAATAATAATTAAATACCTTTTCTTTCTCTTTTTTTTCTCTCTCTCTTAAATTTGCTCTCTTAATCTCTGTATTTTTTTTTGCTTTATTTTGGTTCTGCAAAAATAATGTTAAAGGGTACATTATATCACAGTTTGATTTTTTAACTGAACTATCTGTATAAATACTGTCCAATAGTAATCATATTTTACAATGAATTTATTACAAAGGCTATTATGTTCTATCATATGTGTATACTTACTAAATATTTAAATAACTGCATTATAGAGATTGTTTCTATCTTTCCTGTTGCTATTTTTACATTCCTTAAATATATATATGTCATACTTACATTATTTCTGTAGGATGCAATTTGAAAGAGGAAATTAATCAGATAATATGCACATTTAAAGGCTTTTAAATATGTAATTAAAATAGCATTACAAAAATTTGCACAAGTTTATGCTATTTCTCCACTCTCTTGCCAACTCTTCAAAATTATTGCTATTTGATAGAGGAAATATTATCTTAATTGTAATTTATTTATGTACAGGAAGGGGTTATAAGTTTTGTATATGGGAAGCAATTAACTCTTAGTTCTTGGAAATGATTTCTTGATGTTCTTTGCCTATTTTTCTACTTTCTACTTATTTTTCAAATCCACCCACTTCTCGTCTTCACAGGCCACTTCCAAGCCCCTAAACTCTCTTTGCCTAGATTATCCAAACATTCTTGCAATGTTCTCCGGACCCTCACTCCCACCCCAGTGTGCTTTTTATTTCTGGGCAAGATTGGCAAAGACAGGGATGAAACAGAGTCCTGTGCTCCGACCGTGATTTCCCCCAGAAGTCACCCTCATATTTACACTTGGATTTTATCCCTAATTATGTGATGACAGTAAGTGTTCTCTTGATGACTATGAGTAGATAGAATATAGTTTGAGGTCACAGATGTCTTCTTGAAGGCCTGATAGAACGCTTAATTCTCAAAGCATATTTTATACCTCAGAGGTCCCTTTACTTTTGAATCACAAGCCCTGGTTTAGTCTTAGCTCTGTCACTGAGGTTTGTGACGAGTTTGGGAGGCACCCAATACATCATACTATGCATTCCTCCCAAGACTGTAGCCGATTGGGAGGTAGACGTAGGGGGTCAGAGATCTGGAATTAAGTAGCTGAGCTCTTTCTAATGCAAGTTATCCTGGAGAAGAAGGCTTCGGCTCTTTGGCCATATCAGCCTCCTGCTACGTGTGCCCCCGACCACTCAGACTCTCCACTGCATGCCCGACAGTCCTGGACAGCACTGACTTTATCACACGGTGAAAAATAAACCGGCCTGTACCTTCAAGGAGACACAGTGGAGGGTCCAGCAAAGGCTGGGCCTACGTGTCTGGTCCCACCTCCCAAACTCTCGAGTGAGGGTGGGGAGTGGGGCCAGCCTGTGTCTAGTGACAGTCCCTGGACGTGAATATGGACACAGGAGCCCCAGAATCCACTGTTTCCTCCAGCATCTACCACGATCTCACGGCGTGACCTTGGCCAAGTGGTTTGACTTCCGTTAGATTTTGTTTTCTTAGGTTAAGCTGAAACTAATGCTAGTCACCATACAGTATATTTCTGAGGATTTAATAATGCAATATACAAAAGGGATCCTAAAACTCAAAACTAGATTTTTAGCCAATGCATCACTTTTTTTAATGTTTAATACAGAATTAAAGTTTAAGGACCCAACATCAACACAAAGAGCATTTGTGTGCTTCTCTTGGATGTACAATGAAAAATAAATATCACTATTTCTGGAGTATCCGTAACAGCTTTAAGACGATGAAATCTGACACGTAGACGCATCGTTGGACAGTGTTTTGCATTTGCTTTGCAGTTTAACACATTTCTCAATTTGTATTTCAGTGAGTGTCCTTTTGGGGAAAGATATCTTTGTCTGTTAGTTTTCAAGAAAACATGCAGTTCGACATGCCTCCTAGTCACATCTATCTCCTCCTCGCCTTCTGCAGACAGAAGATAGGCCCGTGTCTGCGCCACTACTCTCTGCCGTCAGTGTGCTGGGGACGGTGTTCCCTGACCAGTGTGAAGGCCTTCATACTCTGGTCAAATTTATGTGAATATTTATTATTGCCCATTTGTTTCAATGTTTGGTTTTACTATCTTTACTTTAGATGATAGCGACTGAATTACTCCCTCTGTAATTTTGTGAGATTTCTAGGAAAGTAGCAGTTATGGGAATTCCACACTGACTTCTGGACCTCACGCAAGAGTAAGGGCACTTGGGCCAGAAGGCCCGGAGTCGCCCTTACCCCATGTTTAGCAGAAGTGCCCTAAATCTCCTGGAGCAGGACTGCATACCTCAGCACCATGGAAGACCCCGAAGAGCAGAGCTGTGTTCAACAAGAGACCACAACACACACATATTTAACGCGATCTCATGCAGTCATATAATAAGTTGAAAGATTAAAGTTCAAAGGAACAAGATCAGGAAGAGAAAATGACGAGGAGTGTCACGTGCACAGCACAGCTGGTGCAAGATGGCCTGTGATGTCAGCTACCCAGGGCCAGGGCCTGGGGTCTGTCTGGGGTCTGAGATGCTGCTGTTAAAAACCCCTAAAACCTAAAAGTGCTAATCTGAATGGTAAAAACTTAAATTGGAGGGGTACAAAATCCATAACTTAAATTATATCGGAGGGGGCAACCAAATTCAGAACCTACATACAATTTTGAAATGCCTTCAAATTATTAGCCTAAACACTAAAATGAGCTCTTTAGAAATGACTTGCATCCTAAGTGCTGTTTATCCAGGCAGGCCATATACTGCAGACGTCCCTTGTAGAATGCAGAGTTAACATTCAAATTGAAAAATCAGGATCTTAATCCATCAGCATTGTGAACAGATTTTCTAAAACCCCTTTTTTTCTTTTTATCTCCTTATCCTTTTGGAAATTAAGTTGATGATAGGCACAGCAAATAAAATAATGGCCTTATGCCACAAGAATAGAAATCATGTCAAATTTCATTCATCCTCTTGTGTTATCTCCACAAGGCGGAGGGGGCAGGCTGGCAAATGATTTGAATGAGCTGCTGTGGTTTTTACTTATTATTAAAATTTATTACACTTTTTTTTCCCCAAATGCAAATGGGGTTTAAAGTTGATGCTGCTTATCTTATATCTGTTAAGGCCATTGCAAGTTCTGTTTTGTTAAATTACCCCTTTCTTTACTTTCTTATCCATAAAGTCCTCGTCTAGACCCTGGCTAACTAATATATTTAGATTAATGAAATGTCTTTCTCCTAGTGCGGTGGACTTTCTGGCTTCCAGCCTTTCTGACTTTGAGCTAATCCTGCTCTTCTGTGTGATCCAGTCCAGAAGGGATAAATGATCACAAAAGACTCGGTTTGACTCCTCAGCACTTAACGTGACTTGACTCCAAGTACATCCGTGCTCTTGCCTTATTTCTGGCTGAGATATTCCATTTTTCAACGTCTCATTCATTCATTCCTCATTCTTTCTTCACGATCCCTTTTGATTTGATCTCTGTACAGAGAATGGTTCTTCTAAGCCTACCCTATATTTTGTGCCGTCTCACACCACAGCACACCCTAAACAGGTATCTACAGAATAATTCCCTCATTGAAGGGAGTTTAATGAGTGAATGTGGCCTGACTCCCAAAGATTTTGCTGACCCGTTCTTGCCAGTCTTGTCTGTGTCGCCTCCCACGTCCTGTGGCGCTGCGTTGCTGTAGTGTGTGAAATCTACAAGATGGTTCTACTTCCTCTCCAAAGAGCCTTCACCCCATGCCACTGGCTCTGCTGGTATCCTTGGCACTGCCAGCTTAGGAGATGAACCTCATAGCGCCTGTGAACCCCATGTGCTCAGCAGTCAATAAAGAGCAGTTTATTCCTAACCCTCCACTTCAAGAACTTTGTGTAAGCATTTCCCCGAGGGCCCACGAGGAATGTTTAAAACAATTTTTAAAAATTCTCCAAAGATTGTGACTAAGTACATAGGACCCCAATTTTGGTATTGGCTTTGTAATCTTAAAAGCTTTCTTATCTGTAAGATGCCACAAATAAACTTGTGTCTCACTTCCTTGTTTTGAATGTTAATTAAAATAATGAACATAAACTGTACAGCACTGCTCGGCACACTATGAAATCTCCATGGATGGTTTTTAAAGCTCATTTCAAATGCAATTATTATTTACAGCTTAGAATAATGGTACATAGAGGTAGCATGATGTTGTGGAATTTGTGAGCTGAAGATCTGGGTCTGACTTTTATGTCTGGTGATTTATAGAAGCAGACTTTTGGGTAAGCCATTTAACCTTAGCTGTAAAATAAAGGTATTAATAGATCTATCACAGGGTTCTTGTGACAATGAAGTGATTTCTTTCTTTTCTTCCTTTTTAAAAAAATTTAAATAATTTTATTTTATTCATTTAACTATAGTTAATTTACAATATTGTGTTAGTTTCAGGTGTACAGCTTCACAGCTACAGATTCTTTTCCATTATAGAATATTTTTGTAGAAAAAAATTCATGATTTAAAAAAAATTTTTTTAAATTGAAGTACAGTCAATTACGATGTGTCCCAGTCATGCATATATGTACATATATTCGATTTTATATTTTTTTCAATAAGATTCTTTTCCATTATAGGTTATTACAAGACAGTGAAGTGGTTTCTTGAGTAGGAAAATGCTTCAGAAACTGGTAAGTGTTATGTAAATGTTAGTTATTGAAATATGGAGTCATTACTGATCTTACGAGAGGACAAGTATGTGAATTTTATGTATAATTTTTACTCAATTACATTTTAAGTTTGGTCATAGAAGCAGAAATTGCCACTGGTAACAAACATAAAGGAAGAAAAAATACTAATGAAGTTGGAAGTCCTATTAATTTGATAAGGCCTTTAGTACCTTTCTTTGCTTTGTTGTTTTGAAATTTCACTGCGTTGGAGTGTATGATACTGGTAACTGTGTTAATCACTATGCGTCAGCGAAATTTCAGTTGTTTCATATGCTTTATGAGTCTACAAGTCATTATAAAATGGTTTATCATTTTGAACTTAACTATAAAATAGTGTTAGACAGTGTTTCTTTTCTATTCTGATAACACCAAAATAATCTACACTGTGCCTTTGTCATATTTTTTACAAACAAAAAAACAATCAAAATTTTTTATTTCAAAATCAAAATAACCTGTTTCCCTCAATATCATCAAATTAAGTTTTCTTTGCATTTGTGAGTTTTGTTTTGTTTTTTTAGTTCTGGGAACAGATACAAAGTTGCTAAAAGTCACCTACACCTAAGTTCATGTTGTTTATGGCTTTGTAGATTAAAAACAACAAAATTGAAATTATGTATCTGGCAATTTAAATACTGAAAGCGTACATTGGCTAATTTTTCAAATGGATGTTTTATGGTCTTTGATTTAAGAACGTACAACACTGAAGTGATTAAAAATGGTTTGCTAGAGTGGATGATATGAACCGCTGGGTAGATTAGTGAAGTCACCCCATTTCTCCAACATGCTCTCCAAGGGCAAGTTGTTTTGGATCATGATGGGTGACCACAGTGAACTTATCTCGGACTTGCTTTTTACATACAGCATGTGGCCATGTGTAGTCATCAGTACATCCTGGTGATTAATGTCTGTTTTAGTAAGTTTGATAAGAAATTCTGTGTGTGTGTGTGTGCACTCAACATCTTACCCAGCTCATGGGAATTCATATGTATCTAAATATACAAATTACCGTTAATTAAAAAGTGGGAACATTTTTTCTATGATTGTTAGTTCTGGACTTAGGCCCAGAATTGACATCTTCAGGGCTCTTTTTATTCATCTTTGATAATCGTAATAATGAGCATACCACTGATAACTAATACTTGCTGAATATATTTTTAATCAGAACTCTTCGAAGTAATGTCCACCCAGAATCTCAAGTTTCACAATTATCCAAATAGGCGCTTTCATCCAAATAAGACGCTGTTGTTTTTCCTATTTGATGGATGAAGATATTGAGGCACAGAGAGGTTAAGGAAGCAATTTATGAAGGGTTTGCCGTGAAATCATTTTGAGCAAAATATCACCCTTTGTCAATGTGCCAAGTGTTTTGAATTCTCCTCAGTTTTATTGTCTACCTCCGGTTACTCTTGCTTTTATGAGTGTTCTTTTGAATAAAAACAAGTTTGGATGGATGAAGTCATTAATTTAGTGCTCATTAATGAATTGATTATAAAAGCCCCTTGAGAAGCTCAGAACACTGGATGCCCAGAAGAGGCAGAGAGAACTGTTGGGGGTGAAATGGGTTGAAATGAGCAAACTGGGCCTGATGCTCTATTCAGTTATTTCATACACGTGGTATATTATGATCTTTCTACATTATGTCCAAAAAAAATGGAAAACTCAAATCAGTACAGATTTAAAAATCACACACATCACGGTAACCTGCACGAACGTCTCGCACGCTTCTGGATGACACACAGAGGTATTGTCTGCAAAAGCAGCACACGGGCCCAAGGCTGTCTGGGGACATCACGCTGTTAGAAAGTACAGCCATGTTGGAAGATGTTAGTTTCTCCACATATAGAGTTTATAAACTCTCCGGGAACTTGTGATAATTAGTTGGGAGTTTTTATAATAATTTTGAGACAAAATAATAAGTGGAAAGGGATGCATTTATAGGTGCATCCAATTCCAAAAGAATTGAAAAATTGGAACTGTGTGTGCATGTGTTTATGCTTTAGTGAAATATGCATAGAGAATGAAAAATTTTCGTTTTAAATTTGAATCTTTCAGTCTAGCTTTTGAGCTTGTTTCTCAAAGGAGCTGTCACATTCAGAACTTTAAGTATAAAAGTCAGCTCCTCATGGGTTCTTTTGTTAGGGCAGTAATTCTTGTGGACATATGGAAAATGATTTTCTGAGTCATAGAAGTCAATATCTGATAAAATGGATTTAGCAGAAACTTTCCAAATATTCACCTTTTGGCAAAGGCTAAGCCTGGAGGGTTTAAAGCCCAAAAGGAGAACTTTTTGAAAAAGTTATGAATGAAGCAGTACTAGTTTATTATGGAAATACAATTGTAACCGAGCACTATAATGTGTCTAGACATAGGGAGCTGGGTTGCCAAAAATGAGGTGTTCTAGCTTTAAAATAAATCCTCATGGAAAGTGCACAAGATGTTACACGGTGAGAGTTCTACCAAAGACTCATGTGTGCCCCTGGCACCAGCTGGAACTTGCTGCCCCTTTGGGATGGGATTCTAATAGGTAAGTGGGAGACTGAGATAATGTTCGTTGGACATAAGCATGAGTCTGGGAGGGAAAAAATAACGTGTGAAGAAAAATGGTTTCAAGAAGTGTAATGATTATTGTCACTTTCTACTTTTATTAGTATTTCTTTTGAGGGTTTTTAACAAAAAGTTACTGCTGTGTGACTATTTGGGGAGAAACTCATCAATGATCAGTTTAGCTGTTCAGCTTCTTTCCCTAACACTTTTTTGGGGGGGAAAGATTCTATTGCATTTCTTTAGATTCTCAGCGGTTTTAGAATAAAACCAAAGGCAAATGGTCTTCAAAGGCCACAAGCATGGCAAGTCATAAAGGAATTCCCTAAGATTCAGAATAGAAGTTGAATATCTTTAAGGATATTGTCTCCACTGGAAAAAGAAACCCACAAATTAATGCGCTCCTTAAAAAATTCTCATGCCTGTAATCAAGTTATGATTAATTTCAAGACTGTATTTTGCAGAGTTTGATTTCCTGGCAGTCTGTTCTCTGAGGCTGCAATTTTCAAGCATGAGTGTGTGTGTAAGTGTGTGTATGTAAGATATCCAACAATCTAATGCACTTCCAGCTACTTCTTTTTACAAATGACTTTATAAGACCTGAAAGAAGAATTATTCTCTCGCGTTCTTCAAACCACTTCCATCTCTGTCTTCAGAGTCAAATGGAGCTGTCTTCATCATTTTTACGTATAGACTTTCCGCAAACACTAAAAAGAATGATAATCGCCTAATTATAAATTCACTGTTAATATAGCCTTAGAACTGAGAACATTGCACTCCAGTAGTTAATTTAGTCCACGGTAAATTCTCACTGTTATTTAATACCATTTATCACCTGCTGTTTTGTCTTACGGAGAACATCCTGCCTGCCCCGCACTGTCTACAGTACACGGACCTTCTGTGACTTTAATGTGCTCGAAACAAAGCCTCCAAAGGGCTTCTATTGGGAGGATTTTGGCAACTTGCCTTAGGGATATTCAAGCCATTTTGCTGCCTGTCACTCAGTTCTGTACAAATTGAACTCAGAGGAGAGGTAAAAAGGGTCTAGGAGGCATTTTTTTTTCTGGGAAGAATATGCTAATAAAGCATCATCAGCAGGAAGCAGGCTGTGTCTGAAAGAGTTTTGTCAACTCTGAATTAATTTTGTGTGTTAAGAAACACGGGGTGCTTCCAGAGCCGGTCTGTGGTAATTAATCCTTCCTGTTTCTGGAGGAACAGCGCTGTAATAAATGCAGCCCAGATTTAACAGATGTGTGCACACAATGTCTGCTTTATGAGGAGTAAAACAAAATGATGGGTACAGAACAAAAAAATATTGATTTAAAAAACTAAAACAGTATGGAAAGCGCGAAGCTTGGAATTCCCAGAGTTTATGCAAATATAGTATTCCTTTAAATGTTCACAGACAACGTGGTTTGAAAACATCTGTCCATGGAGTTGGATGCTGTGAAGAGACTGAAAAAGACAGATGTTTCTTGTTCCTTAGAAAATTGAGTTAAAACATTGCATGCAGGCGGATGGTACAGGATGGAGTCTGCTCTTATCTAGGTGTGGTTGGCTTTGGACCCAAGTGATCGAAGAATGACCTCATTCTGGGATAAATCTCTCATTATCCTCTTCCTTATTATTATTTTCTTTTCAAAATGCTTTGTGAAGGAAAAAAAATTCAAATTATATTACCTGTACCTATGAACACAGTGCTTGTGTGGCAATTTGAATGTTGTCAGGAGCAAAAGAGTTTGCCTTTCAAAATTGGGCGTGCAAATTGCACAGCCAATGCTGATAGCTGATATATTCAAATATAAGAGTCACATAAAGGTGAAAAGGCAGGTTGACATGGTGGTCATTAAACAAATCTACATTGAAAGAGCGTTATCAGTTCAGGCCCACCAGAGCAATCGGGCCCCTTAGTTCTTTCTCCCTCTTCCTTGTTTCTTTCCTTTTTTTTTCTAATCTCATTAAGCTACCCCAGCCACGCTGGCTAGGAGGCAGGGGTCTGATATGGTTAAGTTAGTATGGAATAATGGAGAAAATGTCCAGTCTGTAGTAACTGTTCCGACAGGGCACGCGTTAAACAAATTTTTACACGCCTTTTTCTGCTATCACGAATATGTCTTAAGTGTATATTTAAAGAGTCAAAATCAAAATTTTAGGGCCTAACGTGGGGAGCATATAATAAAATCCAGCTCTCTTCCTCATTGCCTGTAGCTTGTCATGTAGTGCAAATACCGAAAACACTTTAACTCACTTTCAATGAAATGTATTACTTACTTCATGCAAAGTAGAAGTTCCTAAAGGTTTTGGCAATATTAGCCCATGGAAAAGTGATTTCAAAAAGTCAGTCTGGGTTAACTCTCTACATTTCACATCCATTTCATGCAGGAGCCTTCTATTCCAAAGACTTTCAGCTTTTACCAGAGTGTTTTTTGCCAGATTATTTAGTATCTTGTGTGGAAATTCTTTGATTAGCTGTCTTCACATTACCAAGAATTCAGTAATTTAATTCTTGTTCAAAGTTGTTGGTATATTTAGTGAAACAAAAGACTAGAAGCTGTGATCCTCATGGAAAGAACAATGCAACTGAACAAACCTGCTTACCTTAGGCATGTGTTCTCTTAGCGTCTAGTTGATGAAGGCATTCATGGAGAATTTGGGTCAAGAGTTATCTATACCTTCACATGGTTTAAATGAGGGCTTAAACCACCTCCAGAGTTAACTCATGGACCATTTCATCGTTTTAAATTAGGTATTAGATCATTCAAATATAATGAAGTTCCATATACTGTATTTAAAAATTAGATTTTGATAGCTGCAAAAAATGGGTTTTGAAGAATCCAAATTTCTCAAAAAAATGTATCCACAAAAGCAACCTTTGTGCTTTTCTGTAGTCTAAAAATATTATATTGTTTCCAAGTCCAAACTTGTTCTGTTTGCTGCAGGACAGGCTTATAAATCAGGAGATGTGGTGTTGGGGCAAGGAATAACAACTTTATTCGGAAAGCCGGCAGGCCAAGAAGATGAGGAACTAATGTCCCAGAGTCCTCTTCCCCAAGTCAGCATTCAAGCTCCTTTTATACTACAAAGGGAGGGGGTGTGGTTGGTTGGTGCAAACTTCTTGGTGTTGGAATCCTTTGTTCTTGCAGCCGGCCACCAGGTCAGGTCATGATGTTCCTGAAAACCTCCAACAAAACAAATGTTATTCTCTGTTCTGCAACTTTCTATCTCTGTATGAATGGAAAAGTGTTATACCCTTGAAGGTCAGAGCCTTGAGAATGGGCTTCCTACATATTTCAGGCTCTAGGCAGCATTCTTTCACAAAAGGTGCAGAACCAACACGACTAAGCACAGAAAACAGAGGGTTAGAGTTAAAGGAGCAGAGCTAATATGGAGTTGAATTTCTTCTTCCCTATTACAGTGTTATTCTTGAAAGCTTTGCTCATTCATTCAATCAGTACGTTTTGAACTTAAACTTGTGCTTAGAAAAACCACACTAGACATGGTGCAACAGAAAAATAAAATCAGTGCCTGCCCTTGAAGAATGTGTAGTCTCTTCTGGCTGGCTCCTCGGGCATTTTACATTGAATTTATGAAATATAGTAAGAGGATCAAGACCCAGGAAAAATGATTCAGATTTCACCAACTGACAGGACTTGGGCTGATGGAGAATTGTTCCAAAAGGAAGGACCAGCGTATATGAAGGCCTGAAAGATCGTGTTTTCTCAAAATAATTTCAAGACATGCCTTACCAGGAACTTGGGGTCTACAAATCCTCATCCAAATCTCACTTTTTACTTAGTGCAAAGAACTCTGCAAATCAGAGACAAACACCCCGGAATTTTCTTTGTACAGAACAAAGATGCTAATCACAAGGCCTGTTTTGGATCAACATGGTACCAGATGTAACTATGGCCCAGTGCATCTCAAAAGTTTCCAAGGAACTTGGAAATACAGCTGAATGGCAGAGAAAGCGTAGGAGTCCAGGGTCATACCGGGGAAAAAGTTAAAGCCTGCCAAAGACATCCTCGGGATCTTGTCCATCACTTACTTAAAACCTCCTGTGGGTCTGGGGGAGGACGGGCCAGGTTTTCCCTGAGGCATCTCAAGCCCTCTGTTCACCAATGAGTATCATCTCCAGAGTTTGGGAACTTAGTTGGACAGTAATGTCATTTTTGCACAATTTCTTTTTTTTTCAAACCACAGTCTGAAGTAAAATCCTCTGGGAGGTGCCAGGGCCTCACCTCTACAAATTCTGATTTTCTAAAACATTCAGATCCTCGGAAGAGATTCTGCTTGAGAAGTGGTTAGTGAATTTAGCGGGTGCCACTGAGTATCATGATGATGATTATGATTATTGTGGTAATTAACGTTAACAACTCCTGATGGTCATTCTGATGCAACTTGTATTCAGGAATCACTGTCTTGCAATACAGAACATCAAAGCTGTCTTCTTCCGACTTCCCTAGAGTTCGGATGTGGAGATGGAGTGGGATGATCCCCCAAGTCGTGGCTGAAGGCAGTGCTTGCTTTGTTGTTGTTTGATTGTTAAATATAAGAATGTTACCGCCTCTTAAAGCTATTCTCGTGATTCCAAGGCAACCCCAGTGGCCTTACCCATCTTTAATTTTCCTAACGTTTTCAAGTTTCAGCATTCTTGAATATAGCAATTATGTGCATTTTATTTATTTCATCTATGATATGATATTTGGGAGCTGACGATAGGATGAGAAGGTGAAAAAATATAAAGCTAAACATATTCAGAACTGGACTAGAAGTTTAAGATTTGATATGACACATACCATATTTTAACCCATATTTTAACATACTTACTCAATTTTGATTTGGTTCCTACAATGTCAGAGGTTATACTTAGTATGTAACATCTCCCCCCTCAGCGTGTCCGTGACATTTGAACCAATATTGCCTAGAACATAAAACTGAAATGGTTATGTATTTTTTTTTTTCAAAATGGCTGTTGAAATCGGTTTCTAAAATCCTGCTAATTCTTCTGCCATCTTGAGCTGGGGATTAGCAGTGGCGTGTGAAACTTTCAAAATGTTTAAAAATGGAGACAGAAGACGTCCTCTCCAAATTGTTATCAGGAAAAGCCAAAACAATATTGTTATTAAGCCTCACAGGACGTCGGGAAGCAAGAGCAAAAGAGTTAGTAAATCTATCAAACGCTCATTACTCTGCCCTCCTGCTTGGGGACGTTCTCAGACCCCACCCGTGGCTCTGCGGTAACGTCCCCCAGCGACTGCATCAGGCAACAGCGCTAATGAGATGCTCAGAAACGTGCTTATCTCTTCTCACCCATCGTGCTGGAGCTGGGATAACATGGACTGAATGAAAAAGTAACCTCTGGGAAGCTAACATTTCCCAGATACGAAGTTAGTGAGGGCTTTGGAAGGGTTTGTTTGAAGAATCAGACAAAACGTGACTCCACGTAGGAACAAACTTGTCATTCTGCCCATCTGCCTCCCTAGTCCCCAGACATCCACTCCAGCCCACTCTGCTTGGGATAAATCAATTTGTCAGGGCGATTGAGCACCTATGTGGTGGGATGTTCCTGGTAATTAAGGTTTATAACTGCAGCTGTTTTTGTATCATGGCTTTTAACCTTATGTTGGTGGGGGAAGCCATCCTTAAAACATCTGGGCGCCGTGCTGAAACAATAGCATAGCTTCGGCAGTAATCTTGTATAATTTCTGGTGAATAGTAGGGTACGTTTAAGCAGCTCTAATGGAGTGAACAACACTGTTTTAAAGGGCTTTGATCATTACTTATCTTTCAGCTGATTATAGGACTCTGGTTGGAAGCGCTCAAAGGATTTTTAATTTTGAATCTCTTTATGTCTTCAACCTAGTGATGACACTAATTTCCCCTGCTGCCTGTGAAAGGAAGCCTAGATTTGTCCTCAGACTTTTTTTGTTCCTTATGTCATGTCTTTTGTGTATGCAGATGGGGCTGATTAATTCCAAGGCCTTTGCCACATTAAAAAATAATTTAAATAACTAGACGGGGTAAAGACAACCGAAGTGTTTCTGTTTAAGGAGAAAACTAACAATACAAATATAGAGCCAATTTTTATTTCTTCTAAACAAAAATGATGCTGTTCATGTACAAATGGAACCTCTGTACCCCGGAGATCGGAGCATTTTCTGAATTAACCACCTTTTCCTTTTTCTTTTCTTCGAGAGTCACAAAAAAGAGAAAAAGAAATGTTCACTTAACAGGTTTGAAGTGAGCAGAAAGTGCTATAAAGGGAGATGGTATGCCCTGCCTCCCAGCGTCAGTCTGTCACAGGACAGAGTGATGGTGTGTGAAGGAGAGGAAGCCTCAGAAGTGTGTGTGTCCTGTGATCATTACAAAGAGAAGCAACTCAGTAGAGGTCTTACAGAAGTTAGTTTTCTTAAGCCATGGAAGCGTGCCTCCTGTAACAATTAAGCAAGTGTCTACAATGGACTTTCTTCTTTTTGCCATTGTATGTTTTCTGAGCTATTTATTTGATGACAATTGTATGACCACGTTGCAGACTTTAATAGAGCATTTGGTGACCTAGGCATAGCAACATTGGTTACTTTTTCCACAGCTGAGTATTCAAACCCACCGCCTGCATGCAGTAGTTCGGCTCCCTTGTTGAGGGGGGCCCTCAATTGTGTTTATCTCAGCTGGAAATAATTTCCTGGGTCTGCTGCCCACTCTGACCTTCCATGATGGGGCCAAGTTTCATCTGGTCTTGGCTGGGCAGCAGGGAACAGGCACTTGACCTAAGCCTTGCCAATCAGAAGCTTAGGACTAGGACTCTGAGCCTTGAACTACTGAAGCGAGGATTGAGGGACATGACAGAGCTCAGAGACACCACAGTGGTGGCAGCTTCCCTCTGCCCCCAGGGCCAGCCTGAGCCCTCACCTGGGCTTCCTGCCACCTGGCCCCAAGTCCCACCCATTCTTGGATTACTCTACAACTTTCCAATAAATTGGTTCATTTATTTGAGATAGGTAGATTCAATTTTAGGTGTGTATTATATCAAAAATGATAACTCTATAACTGACATACTCTGGTAAGCATAGGAAACTGGGCTGTTTTAATCAGATTTCTTTCTATTAGATAATTGTTTGAAAATTGCAGTTCAAAAGTATTAACTTGTGATACAAATTAATAGACTGGAGCATAATGAAACTATCGAAAGATAGTTAAAAAAACCCCTAAATGTTCTATTAGCTCTAGGCAAATTTGGACAACAGCATTATTGTTGCTGTAACGTGACAGTTAGGAACTCAGAGGTGAGAAGGGGTCAACCTGGAGCTCCCAAGGAGAACCAAGTTCAGGCCTAAGAGTTGGAGATGAACTGAGGCTTGATGTGGGTCTTTGCTTCTAGAAGTGTGGTCTGGGCACCAGCACCATCAGCATCATCTGGGCCTCGTTAGAAACTCAGACTGCTGGCTCCTACTCCAGATGTACGGAATCCACGGCTCAGTTTAACAAGATGCCTGGTTATTCGTGTGCACATTAAAGTTTGAAATGATGGTGTGGATTAAGCAGTAACCATGAGACGTGGTCTGTATCACCTGATGACGCCCAGCAGAAACTGTAGCCCCCAAACCAGCATGAAATCATATATTCTAGTATTAAAACAACTCTAAAATTATATTCTATAGTTGTTTTTTTCCTTGCTACATATGTTTCAAATTCCTTAATATCCAAATTGCATATCATTGGCTAATTAAGATTACAGATCTAGATAGGATAAGAAAAAAAAGTATTATGCAGTTTTAGATGAGGAAGTGGAGACATTTCCTCCACATTTGATAAGATATTTCTTTCCAGGCATCAACATTATACTCTCTCCACTGACTAGAGCCTCAAATAGAGAGACTTTTAGTGAAAGTATGGAGGATGACTGAAAAAAATAATTTCCACCATTTGTGGTGCTTTCAGAGGTCAGATGTCTATTGATCAAGACTGACCCTGGGAAATTGGTGGATATTTTTATCTTGTGGCAAAGACAAAAAAAGCTCACTTTAAAATTTCCAAAATACAAATGATCTTCTTCTTTTCAGCGTGCTTGAATAGGCTGGGGAAAAAGTAATTTCAAGTGTTTGTTGGGATCTGTGCCGAATGATATATAATGCTCTCCTGGGTTGACATTCAAATAGCAAAGTCATTAACTAAGAACCTAAATACATAGTACTGAACACTTAAGAAATTGTATGCTAGAGATTTCAGAACTTCCATATATAAAGGTAAATAATCAGTAGTTCTCTTTTCCAATTCTTTATTCCTAGACAATATTGACTCTGACTTTGAAAGAAGTGATACACATTTATTACAGCTTCATTTCTCAATTACTTGTATTTTTCCAGTGGATCAGATTTTACAAAACACATTCTCACATAATAACATCTTTGGTCCTAATATAGCCCCATGAATTGGGCCAGCCAGGCATGATTAAATTCAATTTCCCATCCCAGAAATAGGCAAGGTAGCTATTTTCACTTCAGGCTGGTTGTAAACTGACCTGGACTTGACTGTTGGTTCTGGAATTCACTGCCAATTAAGAACGCGTACAAATAACTTGTCAATTGAATCATTCAAATATATTTCCCAGGCACCTACCATGTGGCTGGTACTTTCCTGAGAACCGGGTCACCTTGTGGTCCTTAATAGGCATGGGACCTACATATGCGTGTATATAGAGGCTGGTCTGCCTTTTTAAAGCGTAGTCCACCAGCCTAAAAGGGAGAGTGCTTTCTCTTACATTCTGCCATCTTAACACCTTGAAAATTATTAATTAGGACATTTTAATAAGTTTTTTTTCCCTAGATGTTAACTAGAGTTGTTGTGGTGATCATTTTACATCAGATTCAAATATTGAACCATCCTGCTGTACACCTGAAACTAATATAATGTTATCTGTCAATCACACCTCAATAAAACAAAAGTATTTTTTCAGAGATTTTTTATTTTATTTTATTTTTGAATTTACTTGGATTCTAAAAGTATTTCAACTTCAGATTAAGTTATTGTTAATGGAAATAATAATGCTACAAGCAACCCATCATCTACAGTTAGTGTTCTACAGTGTCTATGGCTTGTCAAGAGAGCAGCATCAAAGGTCGCTCACCTGTATTTTGTAGCAACTGTACCAGAAGGCTTTCCTAGGAAACGGAGGAATTGTTTTAAGCCTTTTATGCTGGTGCGGCTCTCACCTCCTTCTTTATTCTTGTGGGCTCCTAAGGCTCACTCTTCACTATGCTTATGTCCGTAGCCACCTCCTCTGCTTGATGGTGGCTTCTGGCGTGAACTCTGATTTTGCCCTACCTACATAGCTCCCTTTCACCAGATTCGTGTTGCTATGTGAAAGCTGCTGCTCACAATAATTCTTAAAGCAACACATGCTTCTCCATTGCATCATTTAGCAACTGTTACTCTAGACTTACTGCGTAAGGCAGACAATAACAGCCTCCGCTCTCAAAGTTTATTCTTCATAAGAACAGAAAAAAGTTCTTTTAACTCAATATTGACTTCATGGGCCCAGGGCATACCATAGAGTTCGCTACATATTTGTTGATGAGGTTTAAGAGTGATTCATGACACATCCATGGTTTTCTCTGTCCTGTGTGGAGACAATGCTATAGGATTTATATGTCTGTTAATTTGTAAGCATGTCACAGTACACATTATTTTAGAGATGCATTAAGAAACATTCAACTGACACTCCATATGCCAGTGGTTCTGTTAGAGGGTTTTGGTTTTATTTGATAATCTGCTTTGAGACTAGAACTGTACAAAAGAGGGATTCAATAATTTCCTAAATATTCTCAGTTATATGTAGGAGGACATTGAACAAAGTTTAGTTTTTTGCAAAGCATTTAAGTATCTATCAGCATGACTGTAGTTTAATAAAGATTGGTCAATGTATTATGGAAAGGGTCAAATAGTAAAGATTTTAGGCTCTGTGAGCCATACGGTCTCTGTGGCAATTACCCAACTTTTCTGCTTTTCAAAAGAAGCCACAAATTATACATAACAAATGAGATGGCTGTGTTGCAATGAAATATTATTTAGAAAAACAGGTGGAGGACAGAATTTGACCCATGGGTTCTAATTTGCAGACTCCTGATTTAATAAATTACAAATGCACTCTGGGATCACATCTTTACAAATTTTTTTAATTAAAAAATTGTTGAAATATAGTTATTTATAATATTGTATTAGTTTCCGGTGTGGAGCATAGTGACTCAGTTATACACACATATTATTTTTCATATTCTTTATCATTATAGGTTATTATAAGATATTGACTATAGTTCCCTGTGCTATACAGTAGTACCTCGTTTTTCTTCTATTTTATATAGAGTAGGTTGTATCTACAAATCCCAGACTCCTAATTTGTCCCTCCCCCTCTTCTTTCCCCACTGGTAACCATAGGTTTGTGTTCTATGTCTATAAATCAGTTTCTGTTTCTTCTTTATCCACTTACCTGTTGATGGACATTTAGGTTGCTTCTGTGTCTTGGCTGTTGTAAATAGTGCTGCTGTGAACATTGAGGTGCATGCATCTTTTTGAATTAGTTTTCTCCAGATGTGTACCCAGGAGTGGGATTGGTAGATCATATGGTAAGTCTATTTTCAGTTTTTTTGTTTAAGGAATCGCTCACTATTTTCCATGGTAGCTGCACCAAATTACATTCCCAACAACAGTGTAGCTGAGTTCCCTTTTCTCCACATCCTCTCCAGCATTTATCATTTGTGGACTTTTGGTTTTGGCCATTCTGACCTGTGTGAGGTGATAACTCACTGTAGTTTTGATTTGCATTTCTCTGATAATTAGCAATATTGAGCCTCTTATCTAGTGCCTCTTGGCCATCTGTATGTCTTCATTGGAGAAATGACGGTTTAGGTCTTCTGCCCATTTTTTGATTGGGTTGCTTGTTTTTTTGTTATTGAGTTGTATGAACTGTTTGTGTATTCTGGAAATTAAGCCCTTGTCAGTCACGTCACTTACAAATATTTCCTCCCAGTCTGTATGTTGTCTTTCATTTTATTTATGGTACCCTTTGCTGTGCAAAAGCTTGTAAGTTTTTTAGGTCTCATTTGTTTATTTTTGCTTTGTTTCTATTGCCTGGGTAGACTGCCCTGGGAGAACATTGCTAATTTACGTCAGAGAATGTTTTGCTTCAGGATCACTTTTTAATGATTTTTGGAACCCATAGGGGTTGGGAGACACATGGAAGAACTGCCTCCATAAGGATTTCACACAGCTACTCGTAGCCTATCAGCAGCTTTTGGTTCTCTATGAAAACTTAATTGTGAACTTCATATAATCTTTGATTTTATAGTGATTCTTGACCATCTTTCTTCCTCCAGAGTATAAACATGTGCACCTTAGTCACATCCATGTCATCTCTCAGCGGTGAGGCATCAAGAATGTCTGATAATTAAACTAAAGCAATCTTAACAAAGTGGTTATTTGTTGACTTTTAATAATCCCAGAGCCTTTAGTCCTTGCATGTCTTTCGTCCTCTTGCATTTGTTTTTGTATTTATGTTTATCTGAGAGTTAAAAAATAGCTTGGTCTTTTTTTTTTTCCCCCAATAACTTCCCTTCAATTAACATTTAATAGAAAAGAGATTTCTCAATGCTGTTTGCTTAGGACCAACACATGCTACATGTATTTTTTAATTTTGTTACACTAAGAGGCAAAGCCCTTAGTAAGTTAGATAATGGACATTAATATTTTGTTGTGTGTTGGTTCCGGGTGTAAAGTCTGCTTTGTTTTCTTGATAATTTCTTTACTCTATCAATGGCTAGGACAACTGGCTGGCTCTGCATGACTTGTCTCTCTCCGTCTCCTTGGATCAGTGGGCTAACCTAGTCAGCCTCTTCTCACAGTGATGGATGGAAGCACAAAAGAGCACAGACATCCATTATAGATGAAAATATGCCATTCCTCCGTCAACAGTAAGAGCCATTATGAGAGAAGTGAGAAAGGAAAACCAGAATGGTACCAATACTTTAAAGACAGCAGCTCTGGTGGTTATGACCTTGAGATGATCTGTTAGCTGCACCATGCTTGTGTGCCCCTAGAAAGCCTCTGCATACTGCCAGGGCTTCTCAAAACTCATCTAAACCATTAAATATCACACATTTCATCTCAATAATTAAGAATAACCTAAAACTTTAAAATGTTTTGTGACGATGATAAAAATATATACAGCATGATCATAGAGTCTTGAAATAAGTGTCTTTAATTTTTTTCTGTTGATTAATAGGTTGATTTTACAGATTAAAATTCCTCTGCTTGCTTCTAGTGGAATATGCCAGAAGCCCATTTTATTCACTGAAAACCAGAGAGAAAAATTATCTGAAGCAACACAGCAGATAATTTTCATGTATTGATAGAAACACTGCATTAGCATACCACACATTAAAATTTTGAACAGAACACAAAACTATGCATTTTCTAATGAGACAACTTACTGAATATATGTTGTAAAGTAATATAATATCCATGAACATTTATCAAGTTAATTTACTTGTTTCCAGACTTAGTGGACATCTTAACATAATTTTAAAAAGGAGATTTTGTCAATCAATGTAAACCACATTAATATTTCAAAAAGTTACAAAAAAGGCTCCGTGATGAGCATGATTTAAACTATCAAACAGAAATATTGCAGTAAGAGACCTAGAAATACTGAACTATAGCTTTTAGTATTTGCAGATACTCATGCTTTGAAGGACAATTATATTTGGACTTAATCATTTTGTTATTTCATATATAATTTACTGATATAATTGACATATATATGCCTATATGTAATATCTTCCTTTTGTCTTAGTTTTTTTAAATGATATTTTAAAATTTTATCGTTTTTGACATAGAGTGAGTATTTTCCTATAATTTAAATATTTGAATCTTGCTTTTAAATATGTAGCTCTTCACAATATTATTATGTGGGCAAGTCTGATGCAAAAGTCACAATTGCAAACGGTTTTTGTTTTTTTGGTAATATAAATCCTATTTGATTAGTAATTAATTCTGTTTTACATTCATTGTTATTAATTTGTTTTTAATATTCTTGAGCACTCATTGGTTTCTTCTCTTATTTTGGAGGTATTCCTTGTTAAATTGAGTGTATACACAGTGTGTTAGGTAAAGTGTTTCAAATGGCATATATAAAAGAAAACTTTTTAGGAAAGGCAATGCTTTTTTATTTTTCAGATTCATTCGAAATGCTTTTGCATGAATGTCTTTCACTTTAAAGTATTTATTAATGTTCAGAAAAAATTATTCTTACTGCAAAAATTGCCTTTTACTGTATGTTGAATAGAAAAAGTAGTAATCAGAATTCCCAAATACACATTGTCCTTTCATATGAAAACAAGTCGCTGTCTCTTTTCTAGTAAAATCATTGTACATACTAATGTATCTTGAATATTTACTGCTAGCTCAGAACCTTGCTCCTAGCCTAGACTTTTTGTTTACAAGTGACTGGATATTTGCGTGGGATGTCTCAGAGAAATCTCCAACCTTAGCAGAACGAAAACAAAGCCCTTCACTTTCTACTCCCCCACACATTCATCCCTCTCCTGGGACTCACTGACTCTGCAGCTGGCATCTCTATTTGTTTTTTTGTGAGTTGTTTTTTTTTTTTTTTTCACTTGTTTTTGCCAGAAAACTAAGAGTCATCCTTGACCTCCTTTCTTTCTCACACCCACTCGTAACATCCTCCTGACTGTTCTCTTCTCCCTGTGTCTTCTCCTGATCCATTTCCACCCAGGCTCCACGGGACAATCTGAATCATCTAAGAATAATATACATTTGGTCCTGTCACTTGTTCACCTAAAACTCCTCAGTGACGGCCATGATGCTCAGGATCAAACCTAAAGGCTTTGCTGCTCTGATGGATACTCTAAGCTCTTCTTCCCTCTGACTGTACAGCTGTATTTCTCACACCTTTTCCCACTCATGCAAGGTGCCAACACTGCACTGAATTTCCTGTAGTTCCTCGAGTCCTGTGCCCCCTTTCAGAATTATCGTCTTCATAAACACCTGGAATGGTTGGTTTTCCCACCTCCTTGGTGGGCATAATTCTCCTCATTCTTGAAATTAAAGGTTAAATTTAACTTCCTGGAAAGGCTGCCTTTAGACCCCTTATTTTTTCCTTCACTGCATGTCTTACAGTCTCTAATTGTATGATCACTTTTGCACAATGCGTTGGCTTTCTCCTCCATTCGGTTGTGTGATCCATGGGGACAAGAGACTTGGTCCTGTTTGGCTGTTGTAGCACTAGTACCTAATAGCATCAGATATACATCATATTACACATGTTGTTAGTGTTCTTGTGAATTGGCTTTGCTCAAACGGTTGTTTCTTTGGCTGGCTTTTGAATGCGAGATTTTGCTGGATAGTTATTTTTCTATTAGCCCCTAGAAACTGGATCACACCACCCTGGCCCGGGTGGTCACACACAGCTGCAGCTAAGAATTCCCGTTGTGTGTGTATTCTATGCCTTGGGTTCCGATTCATTCAGAAACATGGTGAACGCTCTGGACTCTGATTCTTCCTGATTCAAACAAGTAAAAACTAATCCTTTGACACCATCTTGGTGTCCCAATATAGATAGATAAGGACATTGTAATATTGCAAAACAGTGGCAAACCAAAGGCAGGGTGGTGGAAGCAGCCATCTTTGGGGATTTTAGAGAACTCAGAAGCTGTCATTGTCTGTAGAGACTTACAAGGCAATAATGATGCTCACCAAAAGTCAGTCTGTTTTTGTTACCACCCTTGTCAGGCAATTGTAAACAGTGTCAGTGATTTAAAAAAAAAAAAAAAGCTTATGTTGGTCTAAGTTCTAAACAATGCCATGACTAAGGTTGAGTTTTCATTCTAAACATGTATCCTTTAAATTAGCAAAATTATTAGTTATCCTTTAATAAACGCTGTTGTCTACTTGAAAATCAATTTAAACAGTCCCCCATTCCCTGGTCAGTTCCTGCCACAAGACTCAGCTCCGTGCTTATGTTTTAAGAGTTTAGTTCAAAATGGTTTGAAATCCTCTGGGCCAAGTTGGGCACAGCTCCTGTCTCCAAAGAGTCCTGCATCTTTCTGCACTGAAGCAATAGATTTGAAATAAATGATGCTATCCCAGGGATTATAAAGACAAAAAAGCAGGACTTGAGTTGCTTCACTTCTTTTATGTCACCACTCAGAGTCTTTATTTCTGCTTGAAACAAAACAATGAAACAGCAGTTTATAGCAAGATGTGTATTTTTGCTTGGAAAGTTCAAATTTTAGTTCATGCATAAAAAATTTTCATGAAATTATCTTGAAAATTAAAATGTTTCCTTCCTTATTACTTTATTTTGATACTAAAAACCAATTAAGACAATGAAAGACTTCAGTAGTGTTATTTACTAGTTGCCTAAATTGAACCTTTTGCAAACATCTTAGTTTTATTAAAATCCATTTATTACTAGTTAATTACTTGCCCAACATTACTATATCATTATTATATCCAAAGGATCAAAATTTAATCTGTTGGGGAGATAAAGAAACGATTACAACAGTAGTTGTGCCACTTTCCCTATTTTTGTACTATAACTAAATAAATACATTTATTATTTTTACTGGGATAATTATAATATCTACATAAAATACTATAAAAGACAAAAATAACTCTCTGCATTTCCCTTCTGGCCATTATATCAAATAGCAATAACTTCTTGATTACGATTGAAAATAAATGAGTGATAACGAGGAGGAGGTGTTAGGAAGGGCTCTGCTCTGGTGCCAGATACGCCAGGTGTGTCACCAGTGCAAGGTAATGAAGTATGCGCTCAACGTGGCAGACACAGTACTGTGTGTTCATGAAGTTTTTTCAGATCCCTCCTTTGTGCGTGGGAACACCAGCTTTCCCAGTCCCCGTACACCTGTGGGTCTGTGTGGTTGTCGCAGCCACAGAACATACGTGGAGGTCATGGCATGGCTGCCAGGCCTGTCCCTTCCGTGTGTAGATGGGTAATGCAGAGGGTCCCCTGGAGGACTCCACGGAGTGAGTCTGTGAAGATTATGTGCAGCTGATCTCCCAAGATGGCCTTGGAGCCTCAGCAAGAAATGGATCTTCATTAGGTGTGAGGCCAGTGGGATTTCAGGTTGATATGTTACTGTAGTTCAGCTTGCCTACCCTGATCAATACATCTCGCCTCCAAATAAACATAAAGCTTGGGCAGTGCAGGGAGGAGGATGGGGAGTGAGTGTGAATCTAGGAAAAGCTTTATGGTGAAGTGGAGTTTGCCATGAGCTCTGAGGCAGAGTTGCAGTCAACCAGCTCTTGAATGCTCTCAGTACTTGCCTTACGTTTTCATGTCTTCAAGCACGGCTCAGAGTTTTCCCAAAGCCAGGTATGCCTTTTCCTATGTTTAAATATCAATGCCCAGAAATAAAATGTCATCTTCTTAAGAAGCCTTCCCTGAACTCCCAGCAATGCTCTTTTTAAATTTCAGACTAGCTTCATATATCACCTTCATGATTATGAAACTTACTTCATGCGTTATTAAGAGCTAGTTGTTTACATTATTGTCTCATTGTCTAGCTTGTGATTTCCTTAAGGTCAAAGATCATATTGTTTGGACCCTTCTGTGTCCCGAGGCACATAAGAAAGCATTTGTACATGGCCATTTCATCATTTATTTACAAACATAAATGTTTACTACCTATGAGTCACGCTCCATAATGGGCCTGGGGATCAATACACATGTGTCTAATTGAGTTGAAATTTGTTAGTGAGATACAGAAAAGCGTCATAGGCTGATGGAAGTGTTCTGAGTTCAGGCTTGCATTGTACAAGGACAAGGATTGTGTGAGGACCTAGAAGTTCAAGCACATTTGGGCTCGTAGTGGGACTTATAGCTTAGAGAGGGCAGAGCAGTTGGGAAGAAAGTCTTGAATGCCAAGTGGAATACACTCCTCAATGAGGAGAAGACAACTAAGTTCAGTAGTGTAGCCCTTGGCCAGCAGAAAACCCACAGAAATAAAATACATAAAGCAAGTTTTGACTCTATTATGGAATATATGAAAAATGTATGGTGTCTAGTCTCAAATTATTACTCTATGTCAGGGCTATATGTACAGTTCAACAAGTCTACAGTCAGCTGCTAATTTGCTTCTTTTCTTTTCTTTTCCTTTCTTTTCTTTTCTCTTTTCTTTTCTTTTCTCTTTTCTTTTCTTTCCTTTTCTTTTCCTTTCCTTTCCTTTTCCTTTCCTTTTCCTTTTCCTTTTCTTTTCTCTTCTCTTCTTTTCTTTTCTTTTCTTTTCACTTCCTAGATTTCCTGATTGGGCAAAAGTTATCTACGGAAGTTAAAGAACAGTGAAATTAAAAACACACTTTCAGTCCATTAGGGTGATGCGTGCCCCACAGGCGGACCACAAGGAATCCCTGGCGTGGTGCCTGATTGCCTGCATTGCTGGGGTTTCCACTTAACGCCCTGCCACGGCCCTCTGCAGATACGCGTGGCTGCCTTGGTCTGGGTGTGTTTCATATTGAATGGCATTGGCGGTCCACGTGGCTCCGTAAGGAAATATAATACCGGTCTTGTAGAGAGCTGTGTGATTTACACTGGTACTGACTGGCTTCAGATTCAAACCTTAGCTGCTGTTTCACAACAGACAACTATGATTTTAACTGAACGTGCTAATATCATGACCATTATGAAACAATGGTCCAAGGTAAACATTCTGAAGAAAAGGTTTCCTTATGGTAACATGAGCAGTTTCAATGTTTAAATTATATTGAGTATAATGTTTATGAAAACATGTAAGGGATTTTTAATCTAGAGCACGTATCTACAAGAAATAAAATGTTTAAAAGAATCGTTTAATGCTGTGGCATTGTCTACATGAATACATTATTCTTTAAGCACCATTCAGCCAAATTGCCCCTACAAGCTTGGGGAAGTCAAAGATTCTTCCTACCGGCCACATCAGGACCTGCTTCAGAACGTACTTCAGGGATATGTTATCTTATATTGATATTATAAAGCTGTGGCCTCTTGGAGGCTTTTCCACATAGGCGTCTGCTTTGTTTTGAGGGGCCTGTGATTCAGGAGCTGAACGGACACCACTGGATGACTTATGTCATTAACCCAGGTTCTTCCTACTAAGCACACAGACTTACTTGTGTAGGCACAAGTCTACTTACTTGTCTTTTAAGGGAAAAAAAGGAAAACAAAACATTTGATTTCATTCAGTTATGCAGTTTGGGTTGTTATTGTGAGATGGGAGTGAAATGACAGAGCATGATTTTACATGAAACCAGCATCCTCCAGGGAAAACTTCATCAGGTGGTCCCTTTTGCTAAGTGATGATTGCTTACTTTTACTGTGGTCAAATTATGTAGTCCTAAATGAGCAGGAGGTGGGGAGCATCCCATGTGGGCTGTGAGGACCAGGACCACTGCACCAACCAAGGCAGGGCTGCCTTCTTGGGGAAGAAGAAACAGGAATGTCCTAAGACTATGACACTGAAATTCCTTAGCTCTAAATCTTAATCCCACAGTGACCCTTACCACGCTGTTCTCCCTGACTCATCTGGACCCTGGTTTTTCCTTTCATGTTAGCTCACTCGTATTTCTATTTCTCCTCTCCGAGGAGCTGGCCGCTTGCCATAGCTCTCCAAATTAGTCCCCAGTTTGGTTTTAGCATTCTGCTCTTGGCTACCTACTTTCATTCCTGACCAGTTGCATTTGATCTGTTTTTCTTGGCACCAGCTCCAGTGAGAGAAAAATACATAAATAAATAAAAGAGCTTTTCCCCTTTAAGGAAAAGAGATTTACAAAGCATGATTCAGCACTTTGTGTGCGGAAGTTTGTGTTATCATCCACAGTTTAGTTGCAATGAGGGTTGAGATTAAATGTCAAAAATTTGCCCAAGGTGTCAAATATTTCTATCTTGGGAGACAACTAAAGACTAAATTTAGGATTTTTTCATTCCAGAGCCTTGCCTATTAATCAGTAACA